>NC_080188.1:168156935-169406935 GCF_030028045.1 Hippopotamus amphibius kiboko | reverse complement strand
CAGTTCAGTGTGGGCTAGCTTGCCCATTGTGGGTAGTAAGTTCGCTGATACCACATAGGTTTGATGTGCATCTGGGGAAAAGCTGTGGAAGGATTCCAATATCTGAAAGACACTAAGATTGTTCACTTCTATGATTCTGTACTCTGATGAATCCCATCACACCTCAGTGCTGTCTGAGTGGAACCCAGGAGACTTTGGATGAGCAGATAAAAAGGGTGACTACCAGATGCCCCAATTATGAGTCATAGATGAGCTACCCTTAAAGGCAGGGTGGAGGGAGGAAGAGAAAAAATTCCAAGAGGGAAAACACCTTCTGTTGCTCTTGGCAAACATTTGCAACAGCACCACCAGCTTGATGCAGCCCTCCAGAAGGGAAAAAGGCCTCTGGGGCCCTGGTCCCCTCTATCTGCCTGTACTTCCCAAGACAGGAGGCTGATCTTGGATAACCTGTCTTCTGCATCTGGGGGGTAATTAGCCCCTGGGGTGGTGGGTGAAGCGAAGGTAGGTCTGTTGTGAGTAACAGGAGACAGAGCTTACAGTAGCTCTGAAGCTGTATTTGATATTTCCTGATAGTTTCAGTTGTTTTCTCCCCCTTTGGCTTGTGGGGACTTTTCTGGTCTCTACAATGTAGGGCCTTATCACCAGCACAGGTGAGTTGCCCAGAGTTTGGTGCTGATGGTTTCACTCACTTGACATTAATGCAGTGAGGATTCTTCCACTGCCTTCAGTGGTTCTCTTTTCACATGTACCTATCTTCTATCTCCAATTAATTATAACAGTCCTGACGTAAGGATTGGCTTGTACTTAAATGTGCCCCCCACGGCACCTAGTGCAGTGCCCTTGTGTAAGGAAGGTGCTTATTCCAGCATTAGGGATAAATGCCAATTTGTTAAAGTAGATCTTTTTGTAAAGGAGATGATGTTGGCTAGTTTTTATCTAGGGATATTGTGGACTCTTCATTATGAACATTAATCAGTGAATATCACATCTTTTCTTTATAAAAAATCCTTCAGGTGGCTTATGTCATTTGAAAATTCTTGCTGTTGAGGTAGGTTTTGGATACCTTGAGGTCTCTTCTGGCCCAGCACTGGGGATCACCTCTGAGGACTGTTTGGGTCTGTTTTACAGTGAGTTTGGGGGATTCTGCTGCTGATGACATGAGTCTACTCAAAGTCAACAATATACTACTCATCCCCTCATGATTTGAGCTGTTACTTCTCCCAGCACAACCAACAGAAAGCTTCTCAAGAAGCTGCACATGCCTATTAAGATCCTAAGTGTCCAAAAGGAAAAGCAGCCTAGAGGGGGCAGCTAGAACCATTATCAAGTGCTGGCTTGTGTGTGGGTTGCAGTGTGATGGTGACCTTGCACACCACGTCTCTTTGGTTCTTTTCTTTTTCTCTTCTGGTGAAGTGCAGACAGTGTGACACCCCTTGAAGGAGAGCCTTCTCAAGCAAAAGCAAGCCATCTCAAAGAGAGGTTGTTTTCATTTCCTGGATGAAAGTTCATGTCTGGGGAAACCAAAGAAACCACCTTTGAAATGTTGCAAGTAGACCAAATAATAGAATCCAAAACCATGTTGTATTTTAAAAATAACAAAACTTGGCAGGTAATGGGACATGCCATGATTTAATTGCTTTGGGTATTAATTAAAAAAGATAGAACAGGCTTTCAGGGATGGATTTTCATGACTGTAGGAGTGTTTGAACATTATCTTTGTGTGTGTGTGTGTATATATATCCTATAAATCATCACAAAAACTAAAGAAGCAGCTGCAGCAGAAGTAGAAACATGGCAAGCTCATTTTGCTGCCAAAACAAAGATTGTTGTCTGCAATAAAGTGCCCAGGGTCCTTATGGGAGCCTGTGCTGGGCAGCATTCTCAAATGCTCAGTCTTAATTTTTCCTCTTTTGATTCAGTTTCTTTGACTCTGCTGCCCAATTATCATCCCCTCATGCCACTCAAATTATTTTTCCTCCTTGATATATAACAAGAGTGGAACACCAAACCATTGTTTGTCCCACCCTTTTAAATCATGACTGACAGAGCTAAGCTGGGCGATTTGATCCTGTCTTCAGCTGGTCCATGTACTCACCTAGTTATTATGGTTGTTCTTCTTGAGGAAACTTGCAGGTTTTTATGGTAAAAGCTAAGGGAGCTGAGAGGAAATGTCCTGTTGCTCCTAGATCTTTCTTTCTCAGGAGTGTTGAGCAGCCTTACCTCGTTTTCTTGTGTTTTTCAGATGAGAGAAAGTAAAATAAAGTGCCTAACGCTGTCCCTAACTAGCAGTAACTTTGAGGAAGTCGTTTCTCAGGGTGACGATTTCTTTTTTTTTTTTCCCTCCCTCCCTTCCTTTCCCTATACGCCTGTCTGTTCTTTTTCAAGTTCTTTTCCCATTTAGGTTGTTACGGAATATTGAGCAGAGCTCCCTGTGCTATACAGTAGGTCCTTGCTGGCTCTCTGTTTTAAATATAGCAGTGTGTACATGTCAATCCCAAATTATCCCTCCCCACCAGCCACCCCTCCCCGCCCCCCCAGCCTGGAACCATAAATGTGTTTTCTGAGTCTGTGAGTCTGTTTCTGTTTTGTAAATAAGTTCATTTGTATCATTCTGGGGGGAGGGGGTGGATTGGATTGTCTCTAGAGGTTCCATCTGTGGTTCGGCTCCAGCTTGGCTTTCTCCACCATGCTCTGTACCACAGGGCACCCTGGGTGTGCGACAGATAAGGAATGGTTGCATCTCAAGGGATGGAGAACTCAGCCTGAGTGAGTGAAATGGCCTTTGCCAAGCCCTGAGAAGCTGAGCCCTGCAGCACTGAAGGAATCAAACGTTAATCCATGAAAATTTCCCAGTACAGTGCCCTGAACATTTTAGAGGGAAGAAGCTATAGAAATCTGATATGGAAATGATTCTTCTCTCAGTATAGTTCATAGACTTCCTATAGGCTAAAGTGAGGTGTTCATTGGTGTTCAAGCTTGGGGTGTAGTTTTTTCACACTCTTTTGGTTTTTGTGCTGTTCAAGGCTCCTTCTAATTGGGCTGTAACAAGAAGGAGCAGCTGAGGGCCAAAGGTGGTCTAGCGCTGTGGGGTGTGGGCCATGGGTGGGACAGTAGCCTGGCATTGGGAAAACAGTGCAGACGGAGCCTGCTTGCCTCACGGAGGCGCCAGGGTTACCTGAGGCGTGCAGTATTCCTCAGCCTCTGTCATAGCAATCCAGAGACACGGGGAAGCCAAAAGAATCTTTTTTTTTTTAAGCTCTTTATGGGAATACAGTTGCTTTACACTGTTGTGTCAGTTTCTGCTGTACAACAAAGTGAATCAGCTGTATTTATGTATATATTCCCATATCCCCCCCTCCCATGACTCCTTCCCACCCTCCCTATCCCAGCCCTCTAAATCATCACCAAGCATCGAGTTGATCTCCTGTGTTATGCAGCAGCTTCCAACTAGCTATCTGTTTTACATTTGGTAGTATGTATATGTCAATGCTACTCTCTCACGAAAGGAATCTTAATAGAAGCCCAGTAAGGCCTATGGTACAATGTGACATGTGACGAAGGAAACAAAGAATACTAAGAACCTTTAACCTGGAAAGCAGAAGTCTTGGGAATAGCACTGGGACAATTTCCCAAACTTAAAGGACTGTCATATGAAAGAAGAGTTAGGCTTGTTTTTGTGCTTTAAGAGTATGTTATTGATGGAAATTGGACCGATTTTGGTTCAATTCCAAGAAAAATATTCTAATAGCGTGTCAGAAATTGGAATGATAATATTTTACATCTTTATAGTGTTTTACATTTACAAAAGTGATTTCCTACCTAATTTAACAGCACCGTGAGGTAGGTAGAACTAGTGTTATTGTTTATATTATTATTAATCATTATTGCCACCAACACCTTTGTTTTGAATCAGACATGAAAACAGAGAATATACTAAATGATTTCTTTAAAGCCATGAAATTATGAAGTGGGAAAGCCTAACTCTATATCCTAAGTTTTTCATTAAATGTACACACACACACACACACACACACACACACACACTCCAAACTACAAAATATGTGAGGAAACAAGTTACCTGCTGCTAAATCTTTTATGATGGCTGGTCTGACCACACCATGCTCCTCTTTGAACGCTTCCTGAAATTCCTCTCTTGGAATATTAACTTTCGATTGCTAACTCTAGGGTCCTCTGCTCACTCTCCTGGGGCTAGGAAGGTCTTTTTCTAACCTGGGCCGGGATTATCTGGGAAGGACCAGCAGGTGGGTCTGGGAACCTGGGGCGCTACATGGCTAATTCAGGGTCTAATTTGTGGGGCCCCCTGGAGCCGCTGAGCACATCCCAAGGCACACAGCTGGTTTCTCAAAGTGCTGCCATTATAGGATTATTGGAAATGGCAAGCGGGCCTTGAGCACGGGGTCTCTTTGCTCGGGCTTTAAGAGAAACTTAGCAGCAGTAGTCCACGCCCTTGCAGTCTTTGGCCTGAGGAAAGGGGAAATGAGCAGACAGTGGAGGAGGGTGATACCAAACTCATTTTAGTGAGAAGCCAATCCTCTTTTAAAAAGATCTCCAAGGAATAATTCCATATTTTGCCCCCGTTCCTAGCCAATTTCTGAAGTTCTTCATTTTGCTAAACCCGAATATCTCTTGCTGGCATTTAGCAAGCGGATGAGCTGATAGCACTCACTGTGCACTCCCTCTGGGGAGACGCAGGAGAGCACACGTGCATGCTCTCTGACTTCACAGTGCATTCATTTTCCATTTCCCCAAAGAACTCAGAATTATAATAGTTGATGCTATGATGGAAGTGTCAAAAGTACATGAAAAGAGCTATAAACACTGGGTCACATAAACATGGTTCCTTTTGCGATATAGGAGTATATATTTTTAAAATCCTATTTTTAATATCAAGATAAAAAATAAAAACAGAAAAATTACGAGCATGTGAGAGATTGGACAGGAGGAGGGTTTGAACAACAGGCCAGGGACAGCCTTCCAGCTCTCAAATTTCTTTTTCTTTTCCAACTCCTTTTGTAACCAAGCAGGACCCTATGGGGCCTTCCCTGGACAGACCTCTCCCTCACACCCCCTGCTTTAGCTCCTCTCTGAAGCACCTAGATATATAATATCTGATGCATGTATCCTGAGTTGTTTCACAGATGCTAAAACCCCCACCAAATGGAAGAAATTAGCTACTTGATGAACGTGAGCATGTAGCCCCCAGACCTATGCCTAAGGACTGATAATATTAACCCCTGTGACTCTGCTCTGTTACCACACCATCAGCCTATCAGAGAATTGTGCACAAGCTGTTCACACACCCTGGCACTCCCCTCCCTCACTTGGCCTTTAAAACTGCCTTCCTGAAACCCACAGGGAGTTTGGGTGTTTTGAGCACTAGCTGCCCTGAACGTCTAGCTTGGCACCCTGCAAATAAACACTGCACTTCCCATCACCACGGTCTGGTGTCAGTAGATTGGCTTTATCTTGCAGAGTGAGAGGACCCAAGTTTTGTTCGGTAACACTTTTCCCCACCACAAATTGGAGTAGCCTAGCTCTCTCCTTCCTTTTTTTTTTTTTAAGTCTTCTCATATTGCTATGTTCAGAGAGCCTGTTAGTCCCAAAGCCTTCTTTTCTATTTCTCTCAGCCGGCGTAGGGGCCCACAGGCAAACAGGGCACCTTGTAGCCTGCCTCAGAAGTCCAGAGGCCCGAGATAGTTTTGCAGAGAAAGCCTATCTGGGCATGCCAGTTCTGTGGGGAGGGCTGCTGATGTGAAGGGGTGACCAGGATGGGTAATGTAGTCAGGGAAGGCTCCCTAGAGGAGGCAGGTTGTCAGCAATGTTCTGAAGATGGTGGGTGTCTTGGTTTGGGGAAGAGGAGGGTAGAGACAGAAACTCAGAGGGCGCAGGATGGAGCCAGACTTGAGCATGGTAAGGGAGGGGCCAAAGGTGTTCCAGTGATGAATGTAATAATTCAGGTGTTTAGAATCTGAGTCCCTGCTTCCATCCCCAAAACTTCCTTTTCTCTTTCTTTCTCGCTCACTTTCCGAGTACACCAAGAGCTTTTATTACACTGTTCTCACGGGGCAGACGGATGGAGCGAAAACCAAAAAGTCCATTGGATTTCTCATGAAATCTGAACTTGCCCGGCAGGAACAAACATCTTAAAAGCTGGGTCTTTACATTACAATTTTTTTTTAATGCTTGGCTTTAAATATCAAGAGCCAACGTCTAGAGCGCTGAAGTTTTAAAAGGCAGGATGACAAATTTATTTCCCACTCAAAAGGAGATGAAAATGTGACCAGCTGCGGGAAGGGAGGAGAATGGAAGCCAAATGGCTGTTGGTGGGAAGTAGGAACTTAGGAGTTTCTGTGAAGAAGCTCGGTGCCCCTGTCTTCTGGGCTGAACTATGGGAGGGATGGGCAATGTAAAAGGTAAGTGGATTGAAAGGAGCTCCAAAGCAGTAGACACTTGTACTCCAGAAGAAATTCTAAACGGGTCAGAGATTTAAATATAAAAAACTAAACCATACAAGTATTTTTAAAATTTTTTCATAATTTTGGAGTAGGGAAAAGCTTTCTAACAATGACTTAAAACCCAGAAGCAATACCAAAAAATTGATCAATTTTATTACATAAAAAATTACCTTAGGAAAAAAATGACAAGGTAGAAAAACATTTGCAACTTATTTGTAAACAAAGAGTTGGTATCCTCCATATTGGGTTGGCCAAAAAGTTTGTTTGGGTTTTTGGTAAAATGTTACAGAAAAACCCAAATGAAATTTTTGACCAACCCGTTATCTAGAGAATTTCCCTCATCAGCTTCCCTCCATCAGTTTGTATAGGAAAAGCAGAATAAATGTTGACTCTTTCCTTTTATTACCCATTTTCAAACGAATGAGTTGATTTCCCAGTGTGATCAATAAAGGTTTTTTTTTTAAGTATCATACTGAATTTGTGGATGTAAACTTATTTAATGTGTTTCCATTGACTATAGTTGTTCTTATTGGTTGTTGGATTGTCCCATCTGTAAGTAGTAGGAGCCTCTTCAAGTTGGCGTCTGTGTCCATTTGACGTGACTCTAGTAGTCTTTGACAGCTTCCTTGATTTTTGGAATTTTTGCTAGATATTGTCAAATTCTTAACCTAGGGGTTATATTGTTTTGCCTTCCCACCAACTTTTCCAGAGAATATGATGTCACATAGATGAGATTGGTGAGATTTTTTTATCAACCCGACTGGTGGGAGATGGTATTTCCGTGTAGTTTAAATTCTTTTAAAATTTTTAATTTTTTTTTAAAATGAAGTATAGTTGATTTTCAATATAAGTTTCAGGTATACAACAGTGATTCACAGTTTTTAAAGATTATACTGCATTTGTGGTTATTATAAAATATTGGCTCTATTCCCTGTGCTGTACTAGATATCCTTGTACCATATTTATTTTATACATAATAGTTTGTCCCTCTTAATCCCCTACCCCTAAACTGCCCCTCCCCACTTCTCTCTCCCCACTGGTAACCACTGCTTTGTTTTCTATATCTGTGAGCCTATTTCTTTTTTTGTTATACTCACTAGTCTCTTTTTTAGATTCCACCTATAAATGATAACATATAGCGTTTGTCTTTCTCTGACTTATTTCACTAAGATGATACCCTCCAAGTCCATACATGTTGCTGCAAATGGCAAAATTTCATTCTTTTTTATGGCTGTGTAGTATCAGTGTGGTTTTAATTTACTTTACTCTTATTATGAGTGAGGGTAAACATCTTTTCATGTGGTTAGGAGTCATTTGCATTTTTTCCTATGAACTCTCAATTCATATCTTTATTATGTATTATATTTTTTATTGGAATATAATTGCTTTACATGCTTGTACCAGTTTTTGAGGTACATCAAAGTCAATCATCTGTATTTATACACATATCCCCATATTCCCTCCCTCCCTCGACTCCCCCCCACCCTCCCTGTCCCAGTCCTCTAAGGCGTCATCCATCCTCGAGTTGAACTCCCTTTGTTATACAGCAACTTCCCACTGGCTATCTGTTTTACACTTAGTAGTATATATATGTCTATGCTACTCTCTCACTTCGTCTCAGCTTCCCCTTCACCCCCTGCCTCCCCAAATCTCGAGTTCTCCAGTCCATTCTCTGCATCTGCATCCTTATTCTTGTCTTGTCACTGAGTTCATCAGTACCATTTTTAGATTCCGTATATATGAGTTGGCATACTATACTTGTCTTTCTCTTTCTGACTTACTTCACTCTGTATGACAGACTCTAGGTCTATCCACCTCATTACATATAGCTCCATCTCATTCCTTTTTATAGCTGAGTAATATTCCATTGTGTATATATGCCACATCTTCTTTATCCATTCATTTGTTGATGGGCATTTAGGTTGCTTCCATGTCCTGGCTATTGTAAATAGTGCTGCAATAAGCATTATGGTACATATTTCTTTTGGGATTATGGTTTTCTCTGGGTATATGCCCAGTAGTGGGATTACTGGATCATATGGTAGTTCTATTTGTAGTTTTTAAAGGAACCTCCAAACTGTTTTCCATAGTGGCTGTACCAACTTACATTAACACCCACAGTGCAGGAGAGTTCCATTTTCTCCACACCCTCTCCAACATTTGTTGTTTCCAGATTTTGTGATGATGGCCATTCTGATCAGTGTGAGGTGATACCTCATTGTGGCTTTGACTTGCATTTCTCTGATAATCAGTGATGTTGAACATCTTTTCATGTGTTTGTTGGCCACCTGTATGTCTTCTTTGGAGAAATGTCTATTTTGGTCTTCCACCCATTTGTGGATTGGATTATTTGCTTTTTTGGTATTAAGCTGCATGAGCTGCTTGCATATTCTGGAGGTTAATCCTTTGTCAGTTGTTTCGTTGGTAACTATTTTTTCCCATTCTGAGAGTTGCCTTCTTGTCTTGTTAATGGTTTCTTTTGCTGTGTGAAAGCTTTTAAGTTTCGTGAGGTCCCATTTGTTTATTCTTGATTTTATTTCCATGATTCTAGGAGGTGAGTCAAAAAGGATCTTGCTTTGATGTGTGTCATACAGTGTTCTGCCTATGTTTTCCTCTAGTGTCTGGCCTTACATGTAGGTCTTTAATCCATTTTGAGTTTTTTTTTTTGTATGGTGTTAGGAAGTGTTCTAATTTCATTCTTTTACATGTAGCTGTCCAATTTTCCCAGCACCACTTATTGAAGACGCTGTCTTTTTTCATTGTATATTCGTGCCTCCTTTGTCAAAGATAAGGTGCTCATATGTGTTTGGGCTTACCTCTGAGTTCTCTGTTCTATTCCATTGATCTTCCTTTCTCTTTTTGTGCCAGTCCCATACTGTCTTGATCACTATGGCCTTGTAGTATAGTTTGAAGTCAGGAAGTCTGATTCCACCCACTCCATTTTTCCTTCTCAAGATTGCTTTGGCTATTTGGGGTCTTTTGCATTTCCACACAAATCATAAGATTTCTTGCTCTAGTTCTGTGAAAAATGCCATTGGTAATTTGATCGGGATTGCATTGAATCTGTAAATTGCTTTGGGTAGTACAGACATTTTCACAATGTTGATTCTTCCAATCCAGGAACATGGTATGTCCCTCCATCTGTTTGTGTTGTCTTTGATTTCTTTAATCAGTGTCTTAAAGTTTTATGCATACAGATCTTTTGCCTCCTTAGGCAGGTTTATTCCTAGGTATTTTATTCTTTTGGTTGCAATGGTGAATGGGAGAGTTTCCTTAATTTCTCTTTCTGCTTTCCGTTGTTAGTATATAGGAATGCAAGAGATTTCTGTGCATTAGTTTTGTATCCTGCTACTTTACTAAATTCATCAATTAGTGCTAGCAGTTTTCTGGTAGAGTCTTGAGGGTTTTCTATATATAGTATCATGTCATCTGCAAAGAGTGACAATTTTACTCCTTCTTTTCCAATTTGGATTCCTTTTATTTCATTTTCTTCTCTGATTGCTGTGGCTAACACTTCCAAAACTATGTTGAATAATAATGGTGAGAGTGGACACCCTTGTCTTGTTCCTGTTCTAAGAGGGAATTCTTTCAGTTTTTCCCCATTTAGAACAATGTTGGCTTTTGGTTTCTCATATAAGGCTTTTATTATGTTGAGGTAATTTCCTTCTATGCCCATTTTCTGGAGAGCTTTTATCATAAATGGATGTTGAACTTTGTCAAAAGCTTTTTCTGCATCTATTGAGATTATCATATGGTTTTTATCCTTCAATTTGTTGATATGATGTATCACACTGATTGATTTTCATATATTGAAGACTCCTTGCATTCCAGGGATAAACCCCACTTGATCATGGTGTATGATTTTTTTAATGTGCTGTTGGATTCTGTTAGCTAGTATTTTGTTGAGGATTTTTGCATCTATATTCATCAGTGATATTGGTCTGTAATTTTCTTTTTTTGTGACATCTTTGCCTGGTTTTGGTATCAGGGTGATGGAGGCCTCGTAGAATGAGTTTGGGAGTGTTCCTCCTTCTGCTATATTTTGGAAGAGTTTGAGAAGGATAGGTGTTAGCTCTTCTCTAAATGTTTCATGGAATTTGCCCATGAATCCATCTGGCCCTGGGCTTTTGTTTGTTGAGAGATTTTTAATCACTGCCTCAATTTCCATACTTGTGATTGGTCTGTTCATAGTTTCTATTTCTTCCTGGTTCAGTCTTGGAAGATTGTACTTTTCTAAGAATTTATCCATTTCTTCCATGTTATCCAATTGATTGGCATATAGTTGCTTGTAGTAGTCTCTCATGATCTTTTGTATTTCTGTGGTGTCCGTTGTTACTTCTCTTCTTTCATTTCTGATTCTGTTGATTTGCATCTTCTCCTTTTTTTTCTTGATGAGTCTGGCTAATGGTTTATCAATTTTGTTAATCTTCTCAAAGAACCAGCTTTTAGTTTTATTAATTTTTGCTATTGCTTCCTTCCTTTCTTTTTCATTTATTTCTGCTCTGATCTTTATGATTTCTTTCCTTCTGCTCACTTTGGGGTTTCTTTGTTCTTCTTTTTCTAATTGTTTGAGGTGTAAGATTAAGTTGTTTATTCTATAATTTTCTTGTTTCTTAAGGTAGCACTGTATTGCTATAAACTTCCCTCTTAGAACTGCTTTTGGTGCGTCCCATAGGTTTTGGGTTGCTGTGTTTTCATTGTCATTTGTTTCTAGATATTTTTTGATTTCCTCTTTGATTTCTTTAGTGATTTCTTGGTTGTTTAATAGTGAATTGTTTAGCCTCCATGTGTTTCTATTTTTCACAGTTTTTTTCCTGTAATTGATATCTAGTCTCATGGCATTGTGGTCTGAGAAGATGCTTGATATGATTTCAATTTTCTTGAATTTGCTGAGGTTTGATTTGTGACCCAAGATGTGATCTATCCTGGAGAATGTTCTGTGTGCACTTGAGAAGAAAGTGTATTCTGTTGTTTTTGGATGGAATGTCCTATAAATATCAATTAAGTCGAGATGGTCTAATGTGTCATTTAAAGCTTGTGTGTCTTTATTTATTTTCTGTTTGGATGATCTGTCCATTGATGTAAGTGGGGTGTTCAAGTCTCCCACTATTATTGTGTTACTGTCGATGTCCCCTTTTATGGCTGTTAGCATTTGCCTTATGTATTGAGGTGCTCTTATGTTGGGGGCATAGATATTTACCATTGTAATATCTGCTTCTTGGATGGATCCCTTGATCATTATGTAGTGTCCTTCCCTGTCTCTTGTAATAGTCTTTACTTTCAAGTCTAATTTGTCTGATATGAGTATTGCTACTCCAGCTTTCTTTTGACTTCCATTTGCATGGAATATCTTTTTCCATCCCTTTACTTTCAGTCTATATGTATCCCTTGGTCTGAAGTGGGTTTCTTGTAGGCAGCATATAGAAGGGTCTTGTTTTTGTATCCATTCAGCCAGTCTGTGTCTTTTGGTTGGAGCATTTAATCCATTTACCTTTAAGGTGATTATTGACATGTGTGTTCCAATGACCATTTTCTGAATTGTTTTGGGTTTGTATTTGTAGGTGTTTTCCTTTTCTTGTGTTTCCTGCTTAGAGAAGTTCCTTTAGCACTTGTTGTAAGGCTGGTTTGGTGGTGCTGAATTCTCTTAACTTGTGCTTGTCTGGAAAGCTTTTGATTTCTCCATCGAATCTGAATGAGATTCTTGCTGGGTAGGGTATTCTTGGCTGTAGGTTTTTCTCTCTCAGGACTTTCAGTATATCCTGACATTCCCTTCTGGCCTGCAGAATTTCTGTAGAAAGGTCAGCTGTTATCCTTGTGGGTTTTCCCTTCTATGTTATTTGTTGCTTTTCTCTTGCTGCTTTTAATATTTTTTCTTTGTGCTTAATTGTCGTTAGTTTGATTAATATGTGCCTTGGTGTATTTCTCCTTGGGTTTATTCTGTATGGGACTCTCTGTGCTTCTTGGACTTAGTTACTTATTTCCTTTCCCATGTTGGGGAAGTTTTCCACTATAACCTCTTCAAATATTTTCTCAGACCCTTTCTTGTTTTCTTCTTCTTCTGGGATGGCTATAATTCGAATGTTGGTACGCTTAATGTTATCACTGAGGTCTCTGAGACTGTCTTCTATTCTTTTTATTCTTTTTTCTTTTTCCTGCTCTGTGGCACTTATTTCCCCCATTCTATCTTCCAACTCACTTATCCATTCTTCTGCCTCGGCCATTCTGCTGGTTATACCAACTAGAGTATTTTTAATTTCAGTTATTTTGTTATCCATTGCTGTTTGTTTGTTCTTTAGTTCTTGTGAGTTCTTATGAACTGTTTCTTGTTCTTTCTCTATTTTGTTATTGAGATTTTGAACATTTTTACTATCATTACTCTGAATTCTTTTTCAGGCATTTTTCCTATTTCCTCTTCATGTATTTGGTCTTGTGGGTTTTTTTCCTGCTCCTTTGCCTGCTTGGTGTTTCTTTGTTTCCTTATGGTAGTCCAAACTTTTGGGGTTGCTTGTCCTGGCGATAGAGGTGTTTATAGAAGACTGTCCAAGCCCCAGACTAATGGCTGAGTGTTGGGTTAAACAAATACTAAGTCTAGGAAACACATACATGTATAAGACACACAATTACTGAATCCATTAGGACATAAGGCTCTGGAAAGACCTGACAGAAGAACCCCAGTATGCTGTCAGATATTCATAGAGAAACCCAACAGAAATTGAAAACCAAAACATAACAAAACAGAAACAAAAGCAAAAACAAACAAACAAACAAATAACACCTTACAGATACAAACACAAATCCAGGGAGATATTGAAAGCTAGGATCAAATATAAAAAAGAGCTAGAGTACCACCAGACAGAACGGAGATTCTCAGAATGAAATTAGACAATTGTACTAAGAACTAGGATAAAGACAAAAACCTAATGTTAAATACCAAGGCGGTGTGTCATCTGAAGAATAGAGCAAGGAGTCTGAGCAGATGGATAGTGTTGCTTATAAGTATGTTAAGATAAAATAAACTAAAAATGGATGGAAGACAGGGGAACAGAAGAGCATAGTGTGACTGGAAATATGCAAATAAAAAGAAAGGAATAGAAATGTATAAAGGATAGAGATGGAAAGAGGGTAGGAGAGATATATAGTCTGTACTACAAAAAACTTAGCTAGAAATAGAAGTATATAAAATGGCTAAAAATAAAAATAGAATAAAAAGTAGAATTAAAAATATGTTGTAAAACTTGTAGATCCCTTAGGACTAAGATCGTAATTAGTAAAGAAAAAAAAAAAAAACAAACTAGAACTGATCCCAGAATGGACCAGTTCAATAGAATTGATACTAATATTTCTGTTTCCTTAGAGTCTCAGGTGTAAGTGTCCTTCTACTCACCTTGGGTTTTTTGTATTATTCTGTGACCAGCAGAGCTTCCTTTATTGTTCATCTGTAAGCATTGGTGTGTGGGGAGGGAGAGGGTACAATAGTGGCTCCTTCCCCTGGGAGTGAGTGAGCAGTGGCGCACTGTCTTTCAGTCGGGCTTGGAGGTGCCTGTTGCAGAGGGATACCAATGGGTCAGGTGTAAACAGAATGTCTCAGAGTTGGGCATCTCTCCAGGTTTTTTTTGTTCTCAGCAGCCTCACTGCTGCCGGCATTCCAAGCCTGCTCTTGGCTGCCTGCCGGGTCTTCAGGCTAGCCCTGCCTGAGTGCCTGAGGGTCCTTGTTATCCCTGAGTGCCTTAGGTGGCCCACAGGGGTCCCTCTGCTGCCCACTGCAGGCACCCAAAGAGAGAGAGAGGCTATGCCTGTGGCTGCCCCCCCCCCCCCAACCCGCCCTGCCCATTAGCCTGCAGCATCCAGCTGCCATCATGGCCGGGCAGCTCTCAGGGGCAGGCACTCCTCGCTGTGGATCTCTTCCCTCCTGTCCTCTCGGCCCGTCTCCTTACTGGCAACAATTTTTCTCACCCGGAACCAGCTCTCCGGTTCCCACACGCCCGCTCCCGGACCCTCTGTTCAGCTGTGAATCGACATCTCAGTCCGGGAGTGCTGAGCTGTGGTGCAGACCCTCCGAGTGTTTCTCACTCCCTCCCATCTGCCACAGCTCAGCCGCTTCACTCTCTCTGAGCTGTCGTAGATGCCTCCCTACCGGTTATGTCGGGATCCTTGTGGTCCTTTCTGGTGTCCAAGGTCATCTGCTGGTGTTCAGCTGGTTCTCTGTGGGAATTATTGCGTCTTTTGGTGCATTTCCCAATGCATCTGTGGAGAGGGATGCTTTCCACGTCCCTCTACTTTGCCGCCATCTTTTGGATCTATGTATTATATTTTTTAAATTGTTGTTGGCTTCTTCTCTGTTTTTAGAAGGTCTCTATATATTAAGGATGTTAAGCCTTTGTTTAGAATAAGTTGCAAATAATTTTTCCTACTTTGTCATTTGCCTTTGTTCTTTTCTTAGAATAATTTTTTTTGCCATGAAAATGTTTTTTTTTAATTCTTATGTAATAAAATTTATCAATATTCTTGTTGCTTCTGGGTTTTAAGTCATATTTAGAAAGGTTTTTCCTATTTCAAGACTGTAGAGGAATTTACCCACATTTTGTTCGAATACCCACATGATTTTTTATATTTAAATGTCATATTCATTTGGAATTTATTCTGGAATATAGAGTATGAGCAATGGATCTGATTTTATCTTTTCCTATGTGGTTATACAGTAATCTTATACCATGTTTTCTCCACTTTGAAATGCTGTCATTACCATACACTAAATGTTCATATAATAAATAAAATATTCATGTCTGGGTCATTTTCCAGATATGTATTTTCTGTTCATTTAACAATATCAAAATATTTTTTTATAGAGGTTTATTTCTTTTTTTAAAAAAATTAATTAATTGGCTGTGTTGGGTCCTTGTTGCTGAGAGTGGGCTTTCTCTAGTTGTGGTGAGCAGGGGCTACTCTTCATTGTGGTGTGTGGGCTTCTCATTGCACTAGCTTCTCTTGTTGTGGAACATTGGCTCTAGGCGTGCGGGCTTCAGTAGTTGTGGTACGTGGGCTCAATAGTTGTGGCTCATGAGCTTAGTTGCTCCAGGGCATGTGGGATCTTCCCTGGGAGTAGGGCTCAAACCCGTGTCCCCTGCATTGGCAGGCGAATTCTTAAACACTGCACCACCTAGGAAGTCCTGTTATGGAGGTTTAGAGTACGGTTGAATTCTGACACAACTAGCCCCTTTCCACCCACATAGCCATTGCTCTTCATTTTAAGATTTTTCCTGGTGAGCCTTCCTTGTTTATTTTTCCAAATGAACTTTGTAATCAACTTGTCTGACTTGATACAAAAAAAAATATCTGATGGTATTTTTTATTGCATTACAGTTACAAATTATAAAAAACTGACATCTTTAGGATGCTGAGTCATTTCAAGTCTACTTTTGTTTCTTTCTGATTGTTTTATAATTTTATGCATATAGATTTTGGGCATTTTTTTTTAGGTTTGTGTCTAGATATTTCATCTTATTCTGCTGCACTGAAATGGGCTGTTTCTCTCCCATTAGACTTCTAACTGAGTTTCTTTTTATAAGATAATTTTAGTACCTGCTACTTTACTAAGTTTTCTTATTATGTATAGCAGTTTTTCCATTGATTCTTTTCAATTTTCAAGATTATATCACATGCAAATAGAGTTTTTCCTCTTTCATTCCAATTCTTATTCCTCTAGATGCTTTCTCTTATTTAATTGTGTTAGTTTCAAAACAGTATTAAATAAAGGAAGAGATAGTGCTTGTCTTGTTCCTGAATTTAGCAGGAAAGCCTTTGGTGTTTCTTCATTTGTAAAATGCTGGATTTGGAATTTTTGCCTCTTGGTTTCTTTCTCTGTTGGCTCAACATTGAAATTATCTAATAATCTCTTCTTTTCCCTCGCTTTCCCTCCACTAAAGCTATTTTGAAGTAACATCCTTTTACTCCCAGTTAATTCCTGTAAGGCAATCAGTGAGCTTATTTTACTTTTCACTTACATTCTTTCCAGCCTCTCTCTGTTTTTTGTTGTTGTTGTTGTTTTTAACAGTTTTACTACGTGAGAATTGTCAGAACATAAAATTCTAATGTATCACCTTACATATTCTTATGTGCTCTCCATTGTAACTGTAATTTGGTCTTAGATTTATCAATAAATATACATTTAATGTTTTTTAAAAATTAATTTTCGAACTGCTTGCTACTAGTGTATAAAAGTAGAATTTTTGTATATTATATCCTACAACCTCACCATAATTCATTTATTAGTTCTAGAAAGCATTTTGTAGTTTCCTGAGAACTTTCTCCACAAATAATCATGTCTATTTCATTGCAGATATTTCCTACTTTTTAGTTAATGACCAGTGAGTTTCCTTCACTGAGTATGGCTATGCTAGTTGCTTTAAAGTCTTGCTCTGAGAATTCTAACATTTGAATCATCCTTGGGGTGGCATATGTTGATTATCTTTTTCTCTGAGAATTATCTCTTTTCTCCTGAGTCTGCTCTTATTGAATAAATGTGGATTGTACCCTGGACATTGTGAGTGTTATATTGTAGAGACTCTGCATTCTGTTGTATTTCTCGTAGGACTGGCAATGTTTTGTTTTAGCAGAAGATTAATTTGATTTAGACTCAGATCGCCTTGCTAGGTGGTGGCTCAGATCTTCAGTTCCTTAAGCCACACCTGTAATCTGTTTTCAGTTTGTTCCACATATGCATGGTTCAAGGATCAGCCAGAGACTTAGACTGAGCTTATATGTAGAATTTGAGATTCTCCTTTGCTTGCTCTCTCCTATCTAGAGCACCTCTCCCCGCCACCCATTACTTTCTGGCAGCCCTGGTTGTGCTGGTTCCTTTGCATGGTTCCTGTGGTCAGAAAGATGGGGGACTTTCCACCAGATCTGAAGCCACCCACACCCGTGTTGCCGTAACTGAGGTCTCTCCCAGGGCAGTGCCACAGTAAGCAGGGACTCATTCCATACTGGTCACTTGCTCCAGGTTTTACTCCCCTCAGAACTGGCCTGCCTTTGTTCTGTCTTCTGAGTTCCCAGGTAGTTTTTGTTGCACTTTTCCCCAGGGTCTACAGCTGTTATTTGGTGAAAGATTACTCCTCCATACCAGAAGCGGAACTTCTTTTAGTACTTGAAAAGGCCCCAGAAGTGTGAAGTTCATGGGGGAATCCAGCCTGGGGCAGGCCCAGTGGAGATTATTTTTGCCATCTGTGGCAAAGCTGGCCTTGTCTGCATTGAGGCTCTGGTTGAGGCTTTCTGTGTAACAAGCATGTCTCTGAAGGAGTATTTCCTGCCCCTTTTGTTGCTTTGCATGCCACGGAGTTAGACGGAATCAGGGCAGTGTCAGGTGTCACACCTCCCACCTGTGAGCACGCGGGTGCATAGCTGAAGTGAGCAACATCTCTTTAAATCTCCCGTATTTGAGGATGTTCCTCATCCTGGCAGTGAGATGACCTCCTCATCTCCATCAGGGGAATATTGAGTCCACAAAAGCACCGAGAAGGGGGATCAGGGATGGAGCTCCATTTCTTGAATCCTGAGAAATACAGTCACTGAGTTCAACATGTATCTTCTACTTTTTGTATAACATCCGTGCTATATTATGGTGTCTTTTAATTCTGACCTTTTCATAAAGACTTTTCTAAGTGTCACTAACGGCATTCTTTTAAAATCTCTCAAGGAACGCAGTGTCTGTGAACTATATTGTCCCCTGTGTTGTCTTCTAATAATTGCATATGTACATGTCCTGTCTTTTCTACCAGTCTATAATTATTTTGAGGGTCTGAGTCCTATTTCTTACACAAATTATCTACCCAGCAGGGCTAGCACAGGACATGTTGTCAAAGTAGAGTTGAACTTGAAACAGGAATGAATGTTGACAGCTCAGAGCTCTGGGTTTGCAGCAGAAAATAATGTCTGTAAATTTCACAGTAGGTGGTCTTAAAATCATGCTGCGGGCACACCAGGAAGGACAGGGCAGTTTTGCCAGTTCAGGGCTCCTGAGTATGCAGTGCCTGCAGTGCCAGATATTAGGAGTGAAGCTTTAAAAGAAAAAAGTAAATAATGGACCTGAGTAACTGAAGATTTCAACTTAGGTTGAAGGGCTTAAAGCCACAATGAGCATTATCAAGAAAGTAAACATGGCTATTTCAACAGCTTAGGGATTTAACCAAGTTAAATCCAGGGGCATGATCCTGATACTTTAATTGAAATTAAAATTTAACATCACTGTTGTGTAAGGACACAACATTGAATAAAAGCAGCACTTTGTTCTCATCCTGTATGCTAAATGTCAACTTGATTTTTTTTCTTTTACCCCAAAGGCTCTGTGACCCCAAGGATTTTTCGAGCTGGGTGCCTCTAACTCAGCAGCTATGGTTACATTGTTGTTATTCTAGTCACAAGTGTTTTTTGGACAGTCTGTGTCCATCAGTTTGCTTCCTGATTCAATAGGACATACTCTTTAAATTGTTTTGCCAGGAGTGCTACTGGCTGTGTTTTACTCCATGTGCTTTTTCTTCTGACCATCTTGTGAGGAAACCTCACTGATTTTTCCCTCTTCTGAAATCCCAACACTTCTTGTCTATACAGCCCGCACACTCAAGTCCTTCTGTCTTTGATGCTAACTTAGTTCAACTCACTCCCATTACAAATGAGAAAACCAAGGTCCAGCGTGCCATAGTAGTTAGTTTCCTAATGTCACCTAGCAGTTTGAGTGACAAAACTGTGACGAGAATCTGAATTTTCACTGACAGGTCAGTATACTTCTACCTACATGGCACTGCTCACACTTATTATAAACATGTAATAATAACAACATAACAATAATAATATGATACTTCTGTATAATGCTTTATGCTTTATTTCTACTCTTTTTAAGGCTGAAAATATCCTACTGTGTATATA
This sequence comes from Hippopotamus amphibius kiboko, assembly GCF_030028045.1. Lineage (NCBI taxonomy): Eukaryota > Metazoa > Chordata > Mammalia > Artiodactyla > Hippopotamidae > Hippopotamus > Hippopotamus amphibius. The sequence goes on along the minus strand of NC_080188.1, from coordinate 169,387,541 downwards.
TACCACATTTTCTTTATCCATTTGTACCGTGGAAGACTGTAGGCAAGGGTGTGACCTGGGCTGATTTAGAACAATCACTGTAGGGGTGCAGTGTGGTTCTAGAATGGAGTGGAGGGGACAAAGTGGCAGCAGGAAGACCAGGGAGGGGCTGGTGCAGTGGCCCAAGGCAAAATGACAGTGGCCTGGCCTCAGGCATGGCAGAGGGGTTGGATTCCAGAGACATTCTAGAGGTGGAGTCGGTGAGATTTGGTAAAGGTGATAAGATATTTGTCCTAACTTTAGAAATCCAGAGGTGACTCGGGTCTTCATGCTTAGAGCTTATGCTTTATTTCTTCAATTACTATTTTTTTACTTTTACCAAGATAATACTAATTTGATTAGAGGACTAGCCCCTAAGATGGGTAACACTATGCCAACATGTTGCTGTTAGAATCGAGCTCTATTTTGGGATGGGAATACTCACAAGGATTTTCCATAGCCTGGGTTAAAAGGTACCAGCACTGTCCTCCTTTTGTTATGGTTCCGTGCTCACCGAGCATGCAGCAGCCTCTGATGACTAATTTGGTCTTGCAGATATACTGATGGCAAGAAGGAGGTATGCTGGCTACAGGATTTGAGTACATTACTCCAGGCCCCAGAAAAGACAACCTCCTGTGTGTAAATTAATATACTGGCATTCCAGTTTTCCAGGCTCTAAAGAAAATTTGGTTTATGTGACGTTCCCCCTGGTACTGGTTTATTTCAAGGGCACTAACAAAGCTGAGTTTCTGAAACTTCCCAGCTAAGGTTGGATTCTAAATGGCGATGACTCTGCTGAGCCTGACTGCCTTGTGGGGCCCATCTTAGGCAGCAGACAGCCTCCCTCTTGGCCATTTATGAAGATTTCTTGGACTGCAACAGCTCCAACTAATCACAACCTTCCAAAGAGTTACTTAATCAATGTTTTCTGTTTGGTACATCCCATTTTATGCCAAGGTAAAATTCTTGCACAGGTTGGGTTTGGTACTGACAAGACTTGATGACAAGGTGAGGTAGAGAACAGACAAAGAAGGCTCCCAGGCAGTCCTAGAGAGCTGAGAGACAGAGCGGGTGCCTGGCTTTTAATTCAGATTCGGGTGAATTCAAAAATTCCTGGAGCCAATGAGATTCTTTTTTTTTTTTTTTTTTTTCTTTTTTTTGGCCACAACACATAGCTTGCAGGATCTTTGTTCTCCAACCAGGTATCAAACCCAACCTACAGCAGAGAAAGCACTGAATCCTAACCACTGGATCGTCAGGGAATTCCCACCAATGAGATTCTAATGCTAATTTATTTATTCTGCAGAAATTTCATCCTCACCTCCATTTAGGTGAAACGGTAAATGGGCCTGTCCCTGTACTGTCAACTATTGCCACAATAACACTTTGTCATAAGCCACCTCCAAACTCAGAGGCTTAAAACAATAATCATATCTTCTCAAGGAGCAGTAGGTCAGCTGGGGCAGCTTTATTTCCGGTTGCAGTGGCCAGGCCATCTCTGTATCAAGTGTCCCTCCTGTTTCTCCTAGGACCCGTGGGCCAAGCAGGGCATGTTCTCTTCATGTTGGTGGCAGAGGGGCAGAGGCACAGCCCTGATGTGTCATGTCTGTGGCGTCCCATAGGCCAGAGCAAGTCACATGGCTGAGCCAATGTCAAAGCCCGGGAAGAGTTTCCTGCCTTCTTGTGGGAGGGGCCACCAAGCTACACAGCAGAGGGTGTGGATGCAGGAGGGTGAAGGACCAAGGACATTAAGCCAATCTACCCCAGGCCCAATGTGGAGTTCTTGGAAACATGGTGTTATTTACATCCTTGGGAAGGTTCTGCAGATGAGGGCTTTTTAAAAGAGAGTGTGTTAACAGTTTGGTAGTTCTGAAAAAGTTAAACATAGAATTACCATATGATGCAGCAATTTCACTCCTAGGTAGGCATCCAAAAGAATTGAAAGTAAACAGAAATAGACCCACAGATATAGAAAATAAACTTATGGTTACCAAAGGGGAAAAGGTGGGGGAGGGATAAATTAGGAGTTTGGGATTAACATGTATGCACTACTATATATAAAACAGATAACAAGGACCTAGTGTATAGCACAGGGAACTATACTCAATATTTTGTAATACTGAGTAACCTATAAGGGAAAAGAATATGAAAAAGTATATAAGTATATATAAAACTGTAGCACTTTGCTGTATACCTAAAACTAACACAGCATTGTAAATCAACTATATTTCAGTCAAAAAAAAAGGATTGAAAGCAGGGACTCAAAAAGATATTTTGTAGACCAATGTTCAGAGCAGCATTTCTCATGACAGGCAAAGGTGGGGACAACACAAATGTCCATCAAGAGATGAATGGACAGACAAAAGGTGCTATATACATACAATGGAATGTTAGTCTTAAAAAAGAAGGATGTTCTGACACCTGCTACAAATGGATGAAACTAGAGGACATTGTGCTAAGTTAAACAGTCACAAAGGACAAATATTGATGTATGCATGGGAGGAGAAGCCATGAGAGGACATAGCACAAAGACTTCAACTAGGAAGAAAGATTTCAACAGAAATGGAATTTGCCAGCACCTTGATCACAGACTTCTAGACTTCAGAACAGTGAGAAAATAAATTTCTCTTTTAAGCCAATCAGTTTGCAGTATTGTTATGGCAGCCCAATCAGACTAATATAGCCAGGCTGCTTAGTAAATAGACTTAGCAATAAATCTAATTCTTAAAGAAGACAGAAATTTATTTCTGGTCACCTAATCACCTAGGATAAGAATTTTAGATTAAGATGGTGGAGGAGTAGGAGGATGTGGAGTTCAAGGACAAATATTGTAGGACCTCACTTATATGAAGCATGTAGAGTAGTTAATCATAGATACAGAATGTAGAGTAGGGGTTACTAGGAACTAGGAGTAGAGGAGAAGCAGAAGTATTGTTTCCTAGGTACAGAGTTTCAGTTGGGGAAGATAAAAAATTCTGGAGATGGATAGTAGTGATGGCTGTACAGCAATGTGAATGTACTTAAAGCCACTGAATTGTAGACTTAAAGAGGATAAAAAGGCTAAGTTTTATGTTATGTGTGTTTTACCACAATAAAGAGAGAGAGAGAGAGAGGAGGTGCTTGGTCATCAGATCTTTAGAAAGACCTGGGGGCATCAGAGATGCTGAGCTGATGAGGTCTCTCTGATATGAAGTCCTCTGTGTCTCCACGATGAGGAGAGAAGGAAGCAGAAGTCTGGAATATTTGGATTTAATGTCCTAATAGAATTTTATTTGCAGAATTAAATTCATTTGATCAGTTTAGAAGCTTGCTTACTTTGTGTAAATTGACTCAATTTTACATACAACAAGCCATGGGAACTAGAAGGATTCAGGACCAGGGGAAGTAAAGATTAGGATAATTTGGGGGCTGGTGAGAGTGTGGGTCTCTTTCCTCACTTTTTATTAAATGGACATAAGAGAGTCAGCTGATGCAAGGGGAAAGGTGCTGGACACAGCAAAGCCAGTAAAGTGACACTGAAGCCCAAACAGATGCTTTGCAAGACTTGAAGAGATGGGAGAAGTGAGGTAAAGATGTAATGGAAAGACGCTCAAACCTTCCTATTACGATGATTGGGCTATTCCCATTTTTCTTTTCTGGGAAGAAAAAGCTAATCGGTGCTTCAAGAACTCCCAGTTTCTAGTGGACAAGGAGCTAGAGTCACCTGTCCCAATATTTGCCCCTTCCTTTTTTCCTTCCCCAAAAAGCTCTTTGAAAATATGCCAATACCATTGATATCTCAGCATGGCGAGAAAAGCAAGGTGGTGTTTGTCTTGTACATGAATGACTAAGGAGGGCTCCCCTTGCACAAAGGTTTCATGCCTTTATTGTTTTTTCTTCCTCTCTCTCCTGTTCTCAACCTCCAGAGACTTGGAAAGCCACGGATTCAAAATTGTCATCTTTGCGTGTAACTACACTTTAAGTGTCAACCTAGAAGGACAGGGTTGGCACACACTGGAGAAGCAAGAGCTTGTCTGATTAGACAGGCCCTGAGGAAGTGCATATTCTGGGCATGGGAAGAGAACATTTTAGACTCTTCCTCTGCTAACACATTTGTTCTTTGCTCAAGGATGCTGGGTCTGGAAGGCTTGGGTACCAACTGGGCTCTATGAATGGATAAACTGCCATTTTAGGCATTCCCTGGAGATGTGAAACTAAATGTTGCTTCTTTAACCTTGGACTTCTCCTTGGGCAAATATGGCTCATGGAAGTCTGCGTATTACCAGAGTCCCAAGAACAGTAGGTCTGGGTTTCCTACCAGGGTTCCTAAGGGCAACAGAGGCTGAAGAGATTGCAGGGAAGAATCAGGAGCAAACAAATCAAAGGCCCCAAGGTAGACAATTGACCAGGTGGCCTGCGGTCTGGGTGATGGAAAGTGAGGGGGCATTTGGTGAGTCATCATCAGAGCATCCGTGAGGCTCAGGCAGAGGCTGCTGGAAGCACCCTCTACTGTTTCCAGGACCCTGCAGCCACCATCTGTTCCCAATCAATGAAAATGAATTCCTGCTTGTGCTATTCTGATGTGATTAGGTTAAATCCCTGGTCCTGCCTCCTCTGATTCTAAACATCCCACAGGAACAGAATGAAGAACAAATCAGATCAGTTGTCCTTGGAGTGAAGTGACCTGAGGGGTGGCTTCTTTCAAAGAAAGATCTGTCAGGAGTGATGTGGTCACAAGGATGGAAAGTGAGAACCCGAGAAGCCTCCAGTGGGCTATGAGGGAGGAACGAGAGCATCTGTGGGAAACAGTTCACAGATTGTGAAGGTTCTGAAAAATTATGGTTATTCTTGGCTTACTGATCTTTTCTAAAGCAATCAATATGTGGTGGTATTGAAGGATTCAAATTTGCAACGTTCCCTGAAAGGTAGCAAGGTGATTCTCAGACATCTGAGCAATTTCAGAGCTAGGTGGGTGCATGGGAAGTTATCTTACCCATTTCTTTTATTTATTTATTTATTGGCTGCTTTGGGTCTTAGTTGCGGCATGCGGGATCTTTCATTGCAGTGTGCAAGCTCTTAATTGTGGGCTTCCCTCTAGTTGTGGTGAGCGGGCTTCACTAGTTGTGACATGTGGGCTCCAGAGCATGTGGGCTCAGTAGTTGCAGCACATGGGCTCTCTAGTTATGGCGCACAAGCTCTAGAGTGCGTGCTCAGTAGTTGCAGCATTTGGGCTTAGTTGCCTCGCGGCATGTGGGATCTTAGCTCCCCAACCGGGGATCAAACCTGCAACCCCTGCATTGGAAGGCGGATTGTTAACCACTGTACTGCCAGGGAAGTCCCTTACTCATTTCTTTATCTGCAGGCAGGACCGACCCAGAACCCTGACTCAATTCCGACTGAAAAAAAAAAACCTCAATGAAAAAAACTGCTTGGCTTGTAATAATATTTATTGAGCATTTTCTATGTTCCAGGCACTGTTCTTAGTACTTGACAGGCATGATCTCCTTCAGTCCTCACAGTCACGCTATAAGAAAGGTATTGTCATCATCTGTATTGTGCAGATGAGGAAACTGAGACACACAGAGGTTAAACAACTGGCCCAAGTTCACGTGTTATGTAGTCAGTGGCCAAGCAAGCAGTGAACCCCAGGCAGTCTGATGCCAGAGCCCACCCTCTAGGCTGCTGTGTGGGACTTACTCTTCACTGTCTCATTTCAGGGCAACTCTTCAGTTTGGTCTCAGGCCGTCTTAGTCTGCTCAGGCTGCCATAACCAAGTACCATAGACTGGGTGGCTTAAACAACAGAAATGTATTTTCTCATAGTTCTGGAGGCTGGAACTCTGAGATCAAGGTGTCGGCAGGGTTGGTTTCTTTCTCCTGAGGCCTCCCTCCCTGGATCATAGTTGTCTATCTTCTCCTTGTGTCTTTACATGGTCTTCCCTCTGTGTGTATCCATGCCCTACTCTCTTTTTATAAGAACATTGGTCCTGTTGATGAGAGCCCATCCCAATGACCTCATTTAACCTGGACTGCCTCTTTAAGGACCCTGTCTCCAGGTACAGTCACATTCTGAGGTATTGGAAGCTATGACTTCAATATGTGAATTTTGGGAAGGGACACAATTCAGCCCATGACACAGGGTGATGGAGAACGTGGGTCCCATTGAAGCCCATAATGATTAGATTGCCTCTCGTTCTTCTCTTCCGTATGAGGAAATAGTTCCACCTCTGCTGTTTGCCTCCCAGGTCTTCTTTTCCAGTTGGTTAATGATCTACACTGTTCTTTTGCCCATGAATATGTCCAATTTCATGTTCTGCTTTGTAAGCAGTTGGATCCAAATTGAAAGTATACTATGTTCATTTACAACTAATTTTTCTCTTTCCTCCAACTGATTCGTAGATATAGTAGGAGAAAATTTAGTTTAGCGATAGAGAAGATAAAAGAGTAGAAAAGAGTAAGAACATATGAAAAATTATTCTGATTTCTATCTTAACCTATCATCACGTGCCCCCTCAGCACTTGAGCTGGGTCCTTTTTGTCCTGTACAACATGCTGAATTAATAGGCCAAAGGGTTTCTCCTCTGTGTGGAAAACAACTTGGAACCCCTAGAAACCAAGAATTACAGAAACAGAAGAGGCTAAGGCTGAGGGAAGCTAAGAGTCTTGCTTGAGGCCTCCGTGCTCCTATTTACTACTCAGTGCAATGCGTTTCCCTGGTCCCATGCCCTCGCTGAGCCCCCTACCATATTGTTCCATTGATGACATGAAATTATTTCATTTCTTTGCTCCTTTAGGTCAGCAAAGTCTGTAGAAGAGCCTGGCAATTACTTCCCAATAGGCTCCCAGTTCTGTTTGTCCTGTTAGACTCATCAGAGGAAATGAGACATTAGCACGTAATGTGTGTTGAAGTATTTTATTTGACAAGCCAATTTGGGCAGTTTCTCATACATATAGACGGGACCACGTCTGGTGCTAACACTAACTTGAGAAATTACTTTGCTCTAAATTGATGTAAGATAACCATTTAGAGAGGCCTCCTGGGAAGGGCTGTGGAAAGGGGAGAAAACATGGGTGTTGGAGCCCTGTCCCGATCCCTGTGGTTTATGCTGGCCTGGGTCCTTAGATTTTATTCTCTTAGAGCTTTCTATTAATTAGTAAATATGATTTTTCTTACCCACTCTAGGGTGGTTGTCTTTTTTGCATAGGGGAGAAAGCGTGGGTCTATAGGACCATGGCTGCGCCTAGACCCTAGTTAATCTGAAACTCTTCCAGGGTAATCCACCTACTGAAGTGAGAGTTTTCACTACCCTCCTTCCAAGATAAAGTAAGAGCCCTCAGAAGGTTCCACTCTATTATAGTGTACTTGACTCAAAACTGTAAATAAACACTGATGGTGATAAAACGCAGACAGAGCAAGCCAGTTAGCAAGTGAACGTGCAGGAGTGAGCAAGCTGCATCTGTTGGATGGTGAACCCCAAGAGTTCAGTTACCCCAGTTCCCTCCACAGACGGTAACCATGGAAACCTCATAATCCAAAGCATCATCAGTCTCTGAACAAAACACACACGCACATAAACACACGTGCCCCGGGGCAATGTGTATGTGTGAGTATTTATGCATGTGCCCATGTCTCAGTTATTGTGTATGTGGGGTGTGTTTGTGTGATGCCTTGACAGTTTGCATGTGTGTGTGTATATCAGATGGAAGTAGCATGGGCGTTCACTACCACATGCTTTCCAGTTCTGCTCTGGGGGTGATGAAAGAGTGTAGGTTTGTCCTAATGTTTGGGTGCTGTACTCGGAGCTGGTTAGAACATGTGGGAGAGGACGTGCATTTTCAATTTAGGGGAGGGTGATGTGGTGGCATGGTTTGGGCACACAAGAGGGTTGTTAACTTATGTTTTCCTATGTCAGGTTTCTACTGCATAGAAGTGTACAGTAGTTGGATTTTTCACCAGCTGGGAGGTATGATGCCCCTGAGATGGGAAAGCTCAGCGTGGATCCATGTTGAGCTTCTCAAATGATCTAGCGTGGATACAAATCAGGTTTGGGGCTATCATTTTTACGAAGAAGTGTCTCTTTTTTTTCAGGGTGTGTGCTGGTCTTTTTTTCACTTCTAGGTTTCAATGCTTTAAAGCTTTCCCTTTTTCCGAATGCTGGGCTAGCCTGCCTCTGGCGTGAGGGCTGTGAGAATGTGGCACTTGGGGAGGGGGTGGTGGGGACAGCTCATGGAAGTCTGCTAACGAATCATGTCCTTCAGTATGTGCATGAGATCAAGAAGATTGGGTGCTACTCGGCAGATCTCTGACAGTAAGGCAGCTCCATCTAGATTAAGGATTATTTGGGGAAAAAGCTATATGAAGGCTGGGGCTTCAGACCAGCAGGCCTGCGTTTCTGGGTGATGAATGGGGACAACATGTTGTGTACTCTGTGCACACGAGTACAAGGGCTTCTGTGACTGTGTGTTTCTTGGCTCTGTCCCTCCCCCTTTGTGTAATGTATGAATGAAAGAATTCATTAGGGGGCATTGGGGAGAAACCGTTATCTTCCACTCATATTTATAGCTAAGGTTTCTTAAATGGGTAGGTCTTGTTTGTCCATCAAAAGATGACTATCAAAAGAGTATTTTCTTTTCTCTTTTTAAAGCAGCCACTTCCTGGATGACAGAAATCCACACTGTTGTCTCCCAGCAGGAGCCTGGAACACTGCCCATGTCCTCCCTGGCTCCTCTGTTGATGGCCTGTGTGCCTCTGGCGGCACCATCCCAGCCTCCGGTGGCTTTCCTCATGGCCCTGCTCCTGGGAGAAAGTAGTTAGGCTAAAAAGGTTGCAAGATATCTGATGTCAGGTGGTTGCCTGAAGGTCTAACACCTTGAAGGAAGCTCCCATTACTGCACAGGTACAGTTACCTTTTGAGTTCACCCAAATGGTACCTGAGCAACCCCAGAGATGGGCGGGAGGGAATCTCCCACTTGGAGGTGTTCTCTTTCCCTGTTCCGTCTGGAGCCCATTTTCAATCCCTCCAGGGGCTATTTCCATTCTGGATTGTCCCACCAAAATGTCTGAAAGGGCTCCTTGCTCTCGGCTCCCCATCTCATCAGAACAGTTTGCGGAGGAGGTCTCCTTCGCTCCATGCATGTAGTGCGGGGGAGACTGGGACCCAGATGGGTTCCCACTGTGGCTTCCTCAGGCCACTTCTGGGGTGCGCCTTGAGTCTTTAACAAGCAGTGATTCAGAAACCTGTGGTTTGAGGGTATTTACCTTTTCATTCAACCCCTACTCCTTATGTGCCCCCCAAATGGCAGCCACTGGGGGTACAGCAAAGAAGAAGGCGCTCCTTTTGCCCCTAGTGAGCTTGCATGCCAGCTGAGGTACCAACAATACGGTGAGAAAAGGTACAACAGGGGTCAATCCAGGGCACTACAGGGGCTGATAAGGGGGTTGTGGGGGCTTCGTAGAGGAACTGAGGTCTGATCTGCAGCCTGAAAGATGAGGGGAATTCGCTGAGTGAAGGGAGGTGACGGGATACTTTCCAGCAAAGGGGAATGGAATGTTATCAGAAAAAACTGCCTCACAGGAGAAATGTGATCACAAATGGTATTCATGAGGGGGAGAGAAAGGTGGGGGGAGAGAGAGGGAGACAACAAGCACAGGAGAAAAAGATGGACAAACATAGGAAACAAAGAGGCAGAGAGAGAGACGGCTGGACAGAGATGAAAAGCTGGAAGGTAGAGAGATGAAAGGAACAGAGAGTGGACCAGAGAACTGTGGATTGTCAGAGCTGGAAGAAACCACAGAGAACATCAAAAATCCCCTCATTTTATAGATAAGGAAACTGAGGCAAAGAAAGGCATCTGCCAGAGTCACAAATGTGTTTAGTTAAAATGCTGAGTAAGAAACCTAGGTCTCATGGTTTCCAGTAGGTTTGAGAGAGAAAGAGCTAGAGATGGACAAGATGGGGAGAGAGAAGAGTCAGAAACAAGGGATCAGAGCTGGGGAGAGGCGCGGACAGCTGAGGTTTGTGGGCGGCATGCTGTCAGGATTACCGAGCAGAGTGAAAGCAGGGAAAGTTTAGATGAAATCTGAGCTGGGTGTCTTTTTTTTCCTTTCCCCTTTACCTTTTCTTCTTTTTCTCCCTTTCTTTTCCCCTTCTAACCACATCCTGCCTACAACTAGATGTCAGCGAACTGGTTGCCATGGCTACTAAATGGCATTCAAACAGGCTGAATTATTAAACCAGTCTTTGAAGCCAGGGCCCCAGTACGAAGTCCCTCTAGGGGGCGCAGGGGGCAGTATGGGGCACAGGTCAGCGCCGGGGCAGGCTAGGTGCTCCCTTGATGGTCTGTCTCAAGAGAGGAGAGTGTGCCTTGAACACGGAGCCCTCCTTGCCCCCCTCTCTGAGTATAGTAGAGGCCTGGGAGTGGGGAGGAGGTGCATCTGCTGGGGTGGAGAGTTGGAGAGACACAGGCCCTGTGTGCTGAACTGAATCCCTGCATCCCAGCCTACTCCCCCCACCTCCTCCAGCAAAAGGCACTGGACAACAGCCACAACTCATTCAAATGGAAGAAGAACCAAAACCAATATTTTTGTTATATCTGAAAGGGCACCATATTGTTCAAATTAGTTGCTACTGGAAGCCAGAGAGGCAAGAAATAAAATGGCAGGTGTGTACATGGGGTTTGTACCGGGGCACCTGGGATTGCAATGCCTCCTCGGATAGGGAAAGGGAATCTGGCATGGGGCCATCTGGTTGGTAGGCACGGCCCTCTCCCAACAATAAGAATGGGCTGTCGAGGAGAGTCTTGTTTGTGGGCACAATTGTTGTTTGTTTTGATGGTGGAGGGGGTGAGTGTGGATGCTCTTCTCTTAGGGAGATTCCACGCCAGGAAAACCATCCGCCTTCTGGTATCCCAGCTCTGTAAACTTTTTCATTAAAAAAAGAAACCCAAACATTGTAGTGTGACTGTTCCTGCTTATGGGCTGATGGAAGAAGAGCCTCAGCAGCTGGTGAGTGTGTGTCTGTGTGTACATATGTTGGGGTGCAGTGGCGGCACGAAGAGTCCCTTTTGGGGTTAATGGAGTCATCCTCCTTCCCTCTAACAGATTCAGTGGATGCTGAAGTTGGTTTTCTAAGTGGGAAAATCTCTCCCTTGTGTCCTCCGCACTCTGTGTCTCTTCTCCCTCGAGGGGAGGGATGTTGACTCCCCAGGCCCTAGGATTCTGCCCCCGCGTTGTGCTGCAGGGCCCATGATTTCCTCTATGAGAGAGGCTCCCACTGATGCTTGAACTGAAAAAAAAAAATCTGAATAAGGGAAACCAGATGTGTAAGACCTCCCCAAATCTGCCAGTCTCTGAAAAACTGATTTCTTTTCCCCCTAATGCCCAGCTGGAGCAGTTTTCAATATCAGGGTATAAGGCCTGGTTTTCCAAAATTGTATTTCATAGGGACCAGACTCACTTCTTTCCAGGGCTGATGATAATTTTTAGGACTTACCTAATGCTGGGGCTGAAGTTCTGGATCCTCCCAACCAGACCTTGTGGGGGTGAAGTGGGCACTAGCCAAGAAGGCTGCACAGCCCTTGATCATCACTTCCTTTCCCCCTCCCAAGCTACGAGAAAGGGGAGAGGAGCCTTTGGCCTTGTGACCATTTAGTTCCCTTCAGTGCATGTTTTCCGAGATGTGCCAGGCCCTGGGTAGGTGGGTGTAGAGCGTACAAAATTGACTAACTAAAATCCCTGCTCTTAGCCACAGCTCACAGCTAAGTAGGAAAGGCCAAATGTCTTTATTCAACTCTGGCAACCCCCAAAGGAAGTTTTCAGAAGACTTGCCCCATCTTTCTGTGCCAAGGCGAGGCCTAAGGAACCAGAGCTACAGGGGAGAGAACACTCTCCTTTCTCTTTCTCTTCTTCCTCCTTCCCTTCTTCCTTTCTGTTTCTCTTCTTGGCCTTTTCAGTCCTACTGCCTCCTCCTTTCTCTCTCTCTCTCTCTGGGGTCTTCTGTCCTCTGATTCTGAGCTTTTGGTGGAGGCTGGGCAGCTGAGTATAGCCACCTGGCAAAGCTCCTCTGGGGACCTACTTGGACTGAAGAGATAGTGGGACCCGAGGTCTTCACCAGCAAGGTCTCTGGGAGGCATTTCTGGTATTATCCGGGAAAAGATGTGCAAAGAGCCAGAGGAATGAGAGGAGATGGAGCCCTCTGAGGGATTCAGATCTAGAGAGCCCTGGAGATATGCCAGTCTGACTGTTTTTAGGGCTGTTAATTTTTTGTGCTCCTTAACTACCCCTGGGGAACAGAGCCTCCCTTGCAGCCCTCAGCTGGCCCCTGGCCACCTATGTGTCTCCCGAGGCAGCAGAGATGCTCCCCATTGGGGTTGGGATCTCCTTTCCTTGGGCAGCATCTGGCTTAGGCACCGCCCCCTCCCCCCTCTTCCCTCTCTCCCTTAACTTGGTCCTTAAAGCTCCCATTCGCCTCTGTTTCCCTTCAGAGGTAATCACGCTGTTCCATCACGGTTCCCCCCGCCAGCCAGGCAAAGGGCCAGGACCGTGGAGCCTGGGTGAGGCCCACCGGCGGAACCTGGGGAGACGCCGCTCCTGCCCGCTGTCCTCGAGTGGAAATCGCCCGTGGAAGTTTGAGGTCACTGAACTTTTCCGCAGAAACCCCGACCGAAATGTCTCGCCTCCAGGCCCTTTTACTACCCCGAGCCCCGCCCGCCCGCACTCCGGCCCCGGCCCCGCCCGCAGCCCGTGCGCGCGCGCCCGCTCCCGCTCCCGCTCCCGCCGGCGTCCCTCTCCGCACCCTCCCGCCTCGCCGCGCTGCCCGGCCCCACTGCTGTTTCCTCCTCTGCACACAGCTCCAGTCTTCGCGTCTCCGTCTCACCCCTCTGGGGGCATGTGTGCGAGTTCTCTTTCTGACTGTCAGAAATTTCTTTTCCACGGGGTGGGCAGGAGACAGATTTCCCCTCCCCAACTGTCTCCCGTCTCTATTTTATGCTCCGTCTCTCTCTCCTCCTGCCTTCCTCCCACCCCACCCCGCTCCTTTTTTTCCGATTCCTCCTGCTTCCCTCTTCAATTTTACCATCTCTCCTGCCCCCTCTCCCCGTCCCCCTTCCCCTACGCTTGTGCCCTTTTAGAACAATTCAGTGATGTCTCGGGAATGCTAGCACACTCTCCTCATTCAGCCGAGCGCGGGACTCTGCGTTAATTCAAGGTAAGCCCGGGGTCTTGCTGCCCAGGAAATGGTTGCGCCCTGGAGCCCGCTGTCTGCGGGGCTGTGCTGCCCTCCCCAGCCCCGAGCGCCCGGGTCCGTGTCCCCGGTGCTGCTACCTGTTGGAGGTGCATGGACCGTGGAGATTCCTAGTTTGCCCGAACCTTCCCCTAAGCCGGTTCTTTCTCTCCACGCGCTGCCCTTTTCTTTGCAACTTCCGTGTTAATTTCCCGGGCGTGGGAAAGCCCCCACGCGGCTTTCGGGGTGTGAGTGGTGTGCCCCTTGCCAGGGCGCCCGGGGCTGGCACCTCGTTCGTGCCTGCGTGTTCGCGCAGCCGGCGGTGAGGGAGGCTCGTGCGGCCAGGCGAGCGCAGCCAAGCTGGGTGGAGGGGGTGCCGGCCGGCAGCCGGGTCTCCGCCAGTCCCCGCCGCCGGGAGGTTCTTTTGGGGCGGGGGGCGGGGGAGGGTGGGGACCACTCCCGGGGAGGGCTCGCTGAGCAGGGATTAAGCTTCCTGTGAAGTTTCTGGGAAGGAAGCTGTGTGCGCCCTTGGAAGCGTCCTGGGATTGGTGCAGGATAGGCTGGGGTGTTTCTGGAGCCTGGGGTCGACCTGGCGGGTGGGCGGGCGAGTGGACCCTATCCCGGGAGAGAGCTGGAAACTGGGGCTTGGAGGAGGAAGGGAAGTGCGGAGAAGAAGCCGAGCTATTTAGAGTGACCGGGGTTGGGTCTCCCTGCGAGAGGGTGGTTGTGTGTCCTTTTCCAGGGACGAACACCCAGTTCTCTGCGCCTCTTTGCTTTGTGCCAGTGCCCAGGAGAGAGTGATGGGAGACACTACCCGCTCCCGCCCCCCACCCCCCGCTCCCCGCTACATCCCCCTGCGATCGAGGCTTCCGCCTCACTCGGGGGGACTGAGGTGGCAATTTGGCCACTTGCCCAAGGAGGGATCCTTCCTCTCACCGGGTCTGGCTCTGTGGCGACTCAGAGCAGGTGGTTCAGGCTGCGTCGGTGGGTGAATGACCGAGATCTGGGGATTGTAATGATTCACTCTCTCTGTTACCTTTGGAGGCCATGGTGTTGGAACACTGACTCTTTCTAACTCTTGGGGTCCAAGAACCACACTGTCTCAAAGACATCATGGTCAGCGGAAAGGCTGTAGGAGCCAAGCAGTTTAGTCCAGAGCAGAGACTGTGAGACCTGCTCTCAGAGCAGTGTTTTCATGAAAGGAAAGATGTTTCTGATGTTTAAATAAGAGCATCACTTTATCTCCACTCACACCACTAGAAAAAAGGGGTTTTCTTTACTGAGACTGGGAGCTAGGGTAGATACCAGGGAAAACTTCCCCAGTTGACATTTCCAAAAGGAATTACTAATGGAAAATAAGAGAACTTCCTCTCCTGCAAATGTGTGGGTCTTGTTGGGTTGTGCAGCCATCTCTAGAGCCTAGGAGAGGACCTTTTCTTGTTTGATTCCACTCTGCTGTTCTCTCACATGCTCTGTCTCTGGCCAGCTAAGATGTATTTTTTTTTTTTTTAAACACTTTGTAGTATCGGGTAATCATATATTTAATGTCCAAGCTGGAACACTTTTGAGAGTAGACAGAGACATTAGTAATAATTAGACATGGACAAGAAAGACTGTCTAGACAGATAGGGATGAATGATTGCCCTGAGAGCGACCGTACAGTCAGAGGGAGGGACAGTTCAGGAGGCAGCTTGAGATGCTTTCATGTCATTTGGGTCTTGCATCTTCCTTATTGGAGTGGTTCTTCCTGGTTCAGATTGCAAATGGACTTTATTTTGGCTCCCTCTGAGAAGCCAGCGCTGAATACAAACTTCTTTCTTTTGACGAACTCCTCTTTTCTCAATTCCACGAAACCCTTCAAAAATCCCACTTCTAGAAGGGAACTTTATGCTTTGATTGCAGGAGTTACAAGTAGAGGGTGATTTACATAGAAATGATTTACATGTTTCTATCTCTCTGTCTGCTTCCCTGTGATATGTCTGAGCCTGGGCTCCCAGGAGGCCATCCTTCTGCCAGGACTTGTGAGTGTTACGTTGAGGGCAGGATGATATACAGTGACCTTCAGAGTCACACTGCTGAGGGATTGGATCGCTGCCGTTATGACTCCTCAGCTGTCCTGAGGCTGGGGGTGGGGTGTGTGTTGGGTGTGAGAGAGGAGAGGGGAGAGGAAAGAATCCTATACTGTCTGGGTTTTAAACACATATAGGTTTCGAACACATATATGTTCAAGAAGCATCGGACTGCAGGAAAGCGCCTGACTTTTACTTCCTGGGTTGCGTGAGAGAGTGATGAGGGGATATGTGAGTCACACCTCCAGCCACCTAGGAGCCCATGGGCCTGTTGGACAGCCAAGTCCCTGCAGGGCTTCAACAGCTCAGTTATCATTTCATAAGTGCTTATTATCTTCCAGATACTAGATCAAGGAGTTTCCAGACTTTATTATAATTAATCCTTATCCAGTCCTGTTAAGTAGGTAACCCCACTTTATAGGTGAGGCAACTGGAGCTCAGAAAAGTTAAGGAACTTGCTCAAGCTCACCCAGAGGCTAGCTGACTCGCTCCATGCGATGGGTACCTTTTTGTGCTGAAGTTGATGTGGTCAGCATTTGGCTCACACATGTGGTCCAACCTGTTTGGGGCCCTAGGGGTGATGGATGGCCTGAGAATAGGGTGGGTTGGACAATCGAGTTGTCCGTCCAGCCTGGTTCTTGACTCATGTTGCCCCCATTCTTTCTGTCCGCATCGTCCTTTCTTGGTGTCTATGAAGTTTGTGTGTCCCACCCCCTGCCCTGCCGCCTGGACCATCCCTGAAGGACCCTCTCTCCTAGATCCTGCTCCAGTGTGCCTATGAGTGCCTGGGGTGGGAGGATTGCCTCGTGGGTGGGCAGAGCATGTGTCACCATCTGGTACTGAGGGTCTGTCTATACCTCAGTTATTGAAGCCTGCTTCTCTCAGGATCACAGTTGACTGAGTCCAGTTGTCTCAGAGACTGACCATGGTCTAGACTTGGAGAAAGCCTACCCACCTCTTGGTTTGACCAGAAGTAACTCTATAGACTAGCAGGGGAACCTGACCATTCCCAGCTAACAGAGTCTTGGTTTGGTCCTTTAGGTCCTTTCTTATCATTGAGGCAAAAATAGAGCCTTAAGTAGGTAATTCTACACCTGCTTCCACCTACTCGTCCTATTTACCCCATAGCATGTAATCAACCGGACCAAGACCAGTGTTCCTGGGGGAAACAGGGCGTTTTCAGGTGGGGGGTGGGGTGGGTAAGAGAGCGCTGGCCTGGGAAATTTGACTGCTAGCCCAGCTGAGCCCCAGTAAGGAGCCACGTGACCTTGGGCAAGTCATGAACCGCCCTGGGCCTCATTTCGTTTGCCTGAAAATGAAGATTGGGCAAATGCTCCTCAGGTGTTTCCCGGCTGCAGCAGTTGAAGATCCCACCGTTCAGGGTAGGTTTGGGGCTCTGGGCTCCACAAATCCTAGGCAGAGCCACTCCTCGCTTCCCTTCCCGGGGTGGGGGAGCACAGGGGGCTGATGGGTAGGAGTTAGATGGGGGGCCGTGAACGAGGCATCCTGGGGAGGAGCGGTGGCCGCCGTGGGTCTCCTGTGGGCAGGCCTCAGCCCAGTTCTGGTCTGGAAACACGCGGTGGTTTATCTGGCCTTTCCGCCCGTCTGCCTTGTGTTATCCTGCAGCCCCAAGAAGTTGTATTTCCTTGTACCCACGATAATTGA
Organism: Hippopotamus amphibius kiboko; assembly: GCF_030028045.1. Lineage (NCBI taxonomy): Eukaryota > Metazoa > Chordata > Mammalia > Artiodactyla > Hippopotamidae > Hippopotamus > Hippopotamus amphibius. The sequence continues at coordinate 169,370,591 of NC_080188.1, read as the reverse complement.
CAGAGAATTGGGAGGAGCAGGAAACACAACACTACACTGCCCGACATCTACAGTACTCCCTGAATGATGAGCTAGGTGCTGGGGGAGGACGGGGGTGGGAGGCAGGGTGATGGGAAAAGGTAGTCTACAAAAAGAAAAATGAAAAGGAGACATGGTCTTTGTCCTTCCAGCACTTGCAGTGTGGTGGGAAGCCTGGATCTAGGCCATTGTATAGTAACAAACTATAAAGCCATTTGGAACCAAAAAGCCCATTACAGAGCTGTTTGTTATATTACGGAGTGGGTTACATGCAAATCAAGACACTTCCTCGCAGAAGCTAAGATGTGTGGCGGTACCTCTTTCACTGTAACCTGGAAAAGCTGTGTTAGGGGAGTAGTCCTCACCTCTGGCATGAGGATTCTAAAGGGTTCTGTTGTCTGCTGTACCTGTGTGGACTTGGGGGAGTGGCAATGATTGAGATTCTAGAACAGAATTGGGCTTTACCAAGGAAAGGCCTTCCTGTCTATGTTCATCTAGTAGCACTTTGAAAAATACATCCTCTGGAATCACAGAGATTTTACAACTATGTTGGCCACACTGGAAAAAAAACCTTTCCACCTGTAAATGCTAGCCTAGCTTGAGGTAAAGAGAGAATTCTCACTGTAGGGTTAGGGGTGGTAGCAGCAGCTGAATGGGTGCTGGGGGACGGCACGGAGCTGGGGCCCAAGAGGAAGGCGTGATGCTGTCTTGGATACGGGGCAGGCACTGCAGCCTGTCGCAGGGCAGGGCATCCAGCCCTGTGGGCTTTTATGTAATTTCTAACCTGAGTAACAAAATCAGGGTTATGCTGATGCACACAACTTTTAATGATGGAAATATCACTGTAGTTGCAGAAACGTAACTTGATGCAGCTTCCTGTATCTTCTTGGTAGAGGGTATCTGTGTTTATGCCTCCTTTATGTATCTTTTGGGGTCCTGCCCATGAATCAGATGTGTACAAGGCCTTTTGCTGGGAAAAATGGGAAAATAAAGATGAAAATGATATGGTTCTCACTCTCAAATAATTGGTTTCCATCTCTAAGTACAGTCCTTTGAAGAAATTTTGATTTCTTTTACCAGATTATGTGTTATCTGGTCTTGCCCCAGTCCTTACTGGCTATAGACCATGGGCAAATCACTTAACCCCCTGGGCCTCAGCTACTTTATCAATACACAGGCCCAGTAGCCCATCTTGGAGAGAAGGGGCCTGGACCCAACAGTTATCTGAGACCCCTTTCCATTTTAAGAGCAATGACTCTTGTGTGATTTTGTTTTCCATCCCTTCTCTCTCCTCTCCTCTTTGTCTCTCATTCTTACCTAGTCATACAATAGATTTTTTTTTTTTGTTTGCTCTATTTACGGAATAGGAATTTTATTCTTTGTTCTTAATTTAAAAAGTGCTGGAGAACATGTTATATTTCTCCCTCTTAAAAGAAAGTAAATTGAATCTCTCTTGACTTATTTGGTCCTTGATTGATGTCTTCTTGAGTGTCAGGATCCTAAAAACAGACAGAGTTCCAGGCCTTTAGAGAAGGGATGTGTAATGACAAGTGAACACATGTTATCCTCGCTTCTCTTTTCGTCATATCTCTGACTCTGGGTTAATGAGCTGTTCAGTGCTGAAGTCTTGGAGTCCTGGGTACATCTGCCTCTGTGCCCAGGCAAGGAAAGTCAGCCTGTCAACCTCAGAACCTGGGCACTGGCCCAGAGTGGCCCCCCCACCAAAGTTTCCCAAGGAGGGCAAAGAAGCCTGGGCTGCGGGGGAGGGGCAAAAGCCCCAGATGTGAGCCTCAGCTGTGGCACTCAGTGCTTCCCCCCACCCTCTTCTGCTCCCACCCTCTCTCCCCACCCTCCTTCCTTCTGCAGATGTGTCCTAAGTGCCTGTTTGGGCCAGGCACCGATTTGGGAACTGGGAATACAGCAGTGAACAAGGCAGACAAATTTCCCACTTTTGTGAAATTTTTGTTCTTTTGCAGGGAGAGAGAGACAATAAATAGACAAGTAAATTTATTTTTAAAAAATCACACTGCGATACATGTCACTCAGAAAATTAATATAGGGTGACATGGCACTTGATTCAGTAGCTCTTTAGATTGGATGTCAGAGAGCCTTCTGAGGAGGTAATATTTAAGCTGAAGATCAGAACAGCAAAAAACGAAATAGGTCCATATCACCAGTTCTCACAATGTGGCTGTTATGAGGAATAAGTACAATTGTATATGAAAGTGTTTTATAGACTATGTAATAAATGCGCACATTTTATATCTCATTAGGCAAAATTCCTTGAGAGCAAGTGCTTGCAGTCTCAGTACCTAACATGGTAGTAAATGCAGGTGGAAAAAATTATGTATATAAAACTGGGAGTTCAGAGGGGATTTTTAAGAAATAAAATAAGATGATGTCTGTGACAGGCCTTTGTTGAAAGAAGACAATATTCCATTCACTCTTGCCACTACTGGGCTTTCCTAGTAATTTCCATCCACGATACCCTGGGGAGAGCTGCGAAGGTTCCCTGGACAGCACTAGGGCACAGGGGGATGGAGAGGGATGGGCAGTACTGTGGGTGTAGACTTCCCTGGGAAATTCCAGACTGCTTTTCTTGCTTTTCAGGGTCTTCTTAACCCAGAGCAGAGGCTAACTTATCTGAAATTGTGAAGAGAGGCCACAGGCTCCCTCTCGCCCTCCACATCTGCTGGAAGGCTTCCCTTCCCACTCTTCCGAAACCTTGGCCTTCCTCCAGTCCCGCTGCATCTCTCTCTTCCCTCCAGTCTGGGACCTGGCTCATCTGGTGCCCAGGAGACCTCAGTCCATTCTGCTGACTGGTGGCTGTGACTCTGCAGACTTGCTCCCCTCCCTGCTACCCTCCCTGGGGGTTGAGTCAATGCAGCCCACCTACTGAATCCTGTGAGTCACAGCTTTTCAAACACGCAGGTGTGAATCACTCAACTTGTAGCCCTTGAGATATCTTGGGTGATAGCTGAGGGAGAAGACTGTGTGCCTGTCCCTGTCCCTCACCTTCCCATTGCTTTGTCATGCTTCCTGCACTGAGGACCCAGAGCTCCCATCCCACAGCCCTTCTCTAGGGCCTCGAGAGTTTATGGGGTACATATGAATGGGCATTCTCTCATGTGGTAGGAGTCCTTCAAGGAGAACATCCTGTCCCAAAGTATGGTTCCTGGACCAGTAGCATCAGCATCATCCCAGATATCCTGAATCGGAACCTGGGACTGGGTGAGTGTGATGCACATTATAGTTTAAGAACCACGGTTAGAGGCGTAGATGAAGGGATGTGCCAGAAACTTGGTACATCTTATACCTTTTGAGATAGAGACATTGTTATTCCTGTTTTCATAGGAGCAAACAAAGGCCTCTAGAATGCAAGATCACAGTAGGTGGTGGAGCCTGGATTAGAATCCAAGCATTGGCTCCAAAGCCAAAATCACTATGAAGTTTAGACCCCTAATTAAAATGCAGATATATCTGGAGACATCTGTTACTAACCATTAACACCTTAGCACTAATTGCTCCGATGGCTATTTACCATAGACATCTGAGAAGAGAGCTGGAGCAGCTCAACAGCGCAGTGGGATCTCGTGGGTGCTTTCACTGCTTTGGTAATTTCTCCTCTGGTTAACTCTGGCTGGGTTCTTCTTCCAGAAGGGAACTGAGTGACTGATCCTTAAATGTATGCGCTCCCTGGTACCCAACACTGGCCCTTTTCACTTCTTTGGGTATACACTCTCCTAGAGGGACTTTAACCCGTCCCTTTGCTTCAGCCATCACCCATGTGGTGATGACTTCCAAATTTGTTTTCCAACCCAGGATTCTCTCTTTTTAAAAATTACTTACTTACTTAATTAATTAGCTGTGTTGGGTGTTCGTTGCTGCGCTTGGGCTTTCTCTAGTTGCGGAGAGCGCTACTCTTCGTTGTGGTGCGTGGGCGTCTCATTGCAGTGGCTTCTCTTGTTGTGGAGCACAGACTCTAGGTGCATGGGCTTCAGTAGTTGCGGCACGTTGTGGCGCTCAGGCTTAGTTGCTCTGCGGCATGTGGGATCTTCCTGGACCAGGGCTTGAACCCATGTCCCCTGCACTCTTAACCACTGCACCACCAGGGAAGTCCCCAGGATTCTCTTTTGTGTGTTAGAATTTCTCCCCAGCTGACTACTAGGCATTTCTGTGTCAACACCTCATATCTCATATTTAGTTTGGGACAAGGTATCTCAGGCTTACCTTGTCCCAAACTAAACCCATCATCATTTGTAAAATTTTGTCTTCTTCTCATAGAGCCTCTTTCAACAAGTGGTACCACCATCCATTCAGTTGCCCAGCCTAGAAATATGGATGTCATCCGTGACTCTTCTTCCTTCTTTTCGCCTTGTCCACTCACCTACATCTTGTTAGTGAGGATTTTCTGCTGACTGTTCCTCCTTAATGCCACAGAATTCTGTCCCTTCTTCCTACTTCCACTATCTCTGCACTTATCATTTCTCTCCTGGTCTACTGCACCTGTCTTGTCTCCATATTCAGTAGTGTGGCCATAGCCATCTTTCTGGAATGCAGATGTGAATATGTCATTCTTATTTTTTGCCACCACTCCATGATTGCTTTTTTCAGAATAAAGTGTGTATGGCATGATGTGTAAACCCTTTCCTGGTCTAACCCCCTGCCTGCTTCTCCACTCTTGTTTCTAGGCATTTCCACTCACCTTCTCCCTATACTGTGCTCCACCTGACTACTTCAGTTACCTAGACATGCCTTCCTCTATTAAACCTTGATACCTTCACCAATGCTAGTTCAGCATGACCTTCCCTAGCTCCTCCTCACAAGGGCCTGGGTCATCCTTGCTTATTCTACCAAACTCAGTTACTTCTTCCAGGAAGATTTCCTTTGTTCTCGTCAAGCTGTACCAGAACCGTTTCCTTTGTACTCTCAGTGTCTTGTGCTCTAGTGTTGTCATTGCCAGCCTCTTCCCTAGAGTGTGAAACGTTTGAGAGCAGAAATTATTTCTTTTATCTATGTCTCCTCAATGCTTTGTACTTAGCAGGTCACTGATAAATTTCTTGACTATATAAACAAGAAGAGAAGCCACTCTGGAACCTTCAATCAATCCTGATTCTCCTCCCCTCTGTTGTGGTACCATCTTCCCTGTGATTGGGGCATTGTACTCACCAGCTGTGACTTGAACAGTCTTCATCATTTGTTGACTTTGAAGTGACAGCAGGAACCCTCAGTTCCTCTCAGAGAAGGTGGAAAGTTGACTGAAGGCTGTGATACCATGGAGTGTGAGAGAGAGAGAGAGAGAGAGAGAGAGAGAGAGAGAGAGAAAGTGTTCCCATGAAGCCTGAAGTAGAAGAATCTAGGCAGATGCTATAATCCTGCCAACTTTGTATCCAGTAATTTTTTTTTTTTTTGCAACCATATTCATGCCCTTTTATTTTCACTCTAATAGAAAGTTAAGTTCAACACTCAGTTTCTTCCAGATGAGAGGTATGACATGCAGCAAACCAAGGGAGAACTGGAGTAAGAACCCAGATTTCCGACTTCCGGTCAATGCATTTTCCACTTCTTCATGTTGCCTTCTTAGAACTGTGTTTCTATACCTCAGTGGCAACACTGGTCACCTCCAGATTATGGAATTACAGATGATTTGTAATGTTCTTTTTGCTAATGTATTTTATCTGATTTTTCTACAATGACTATTAATTGAATAAAAAATACCTAACATTAAAATTTAAAATTAGAAAATTCCCTCAGAAAGCTGAATTAAGCTTTGTTTTTTCTAAATAACCTTCACACTCAAATCCCTAGCCCCACCAAACCTCTCAATGGCAAGAAGAAATCTGAATTACTGTCATCCTCAAGGGCAGAAAGAGATTTAATTTTTTCTGGCATTAAGAGGACTTGAGAAAGTGCAGGTAGTTCTGTAGGAGTGAGGTCTCAGAGGCAGTGCTGTGATCCATGTGTGAATTCTCCTGCTCTTCACTAGGGACGCTGCCAGCATACAGGTGCTGCCTCTCTGCCCCACAGCACTACTTGTACGGCAAGGACAGACGATTGTGCAGAAGACTGAGATGTTGGTACGTTCGTGCTGAGCAGTGAACTTCTTCTCCCCTCAGCATAATTATCAACCCCAGAGAAATTCCTATTCCATCTACCTCCTACCACAAACCCAGAACCATTGTGGGCTTCACATTCTCTGTACTTTGGTCTTCTTCGTCCTGTCTGCCTTATACTCAGCTGGCTGTTACCCAATACCTAGGACTCTGTCTTCTGAGATACATTAGACACTAGTGGAGTCATAGATAAATGAAGCTGATGGGCTAATTCACACTAAAATCCAAATGGCCAACACTGGCTCACTGGAGTCTCTCCTCTTGACAGTATCTGCATTTTAGGGATTCCACCTTAATCCCTTGTATCATGGGATAGATCATGGGAATATGGATTTCTCAAGGATATTAGATCTTACACATCTGTAGTGAAGAAGTCTATGGAGGGCTCTTGCCTCTCTGCTGTGTGATGTCCCTAAGATCAGTATCAAAAAGTAACTTTTCAGATCCATCTACTGGCCAGTAGAAATGCTGAAGTGGGGAGACAAAGGTGCGGATGTGAAGAGAGAAGGGGAGGAGAGGAAGGGAGCTTTCTTGGTGTGATGGGCTGGAGGTCCCTTCAGCTCAATGTGGCAGCAGTCAGGAAGAAGTACATTACACAAAGTTGGGGAAGAGCAAAGACAAACTGGAGCTTATGGAGAGAGACTGGAGCCTGTGTCTTCCTCTCACCACCTCATACTTCAGTGGCAGGTGGCCTGCAGAAGCAGCTTGTGCCCTTCGCACAAAGAGAAGCCACGGGAGCTGTCGGCCTGGCTGCCCATGCCAAGGCGGTGAGCCAGCAGATCAGTAACTGAATGCGCGAGCTGCAGTGGCTCCTGGTACCCTACGTCTTCAGAGCGTCTTAGGCTGCTGCTTCACTTCTATCTTCAGATTCTCATGTAAACTTCTCTCGCAGCTAACTCAATCCGGAACCACATAGGGAAGGAAACACTCTAGGAAACATGGCTCAAGCTTAGTTGACACAGTATAAAACACCCACTGTCCCTAAAATCAGTATCAAAGAGTAGCTTTTCAGACCCATTTACTGACCAGTAGAAATGCTGACGTGTGGAGACAGAGGTGGGGATGTGAAGAGACAGGGTGAGGAGAGGAGGGGAGCTTTCTGGGTGATCCTCAGAATGTGTCTACAAAAGAAGAGTAGAAAAGCCACATAGACGCAAAACGTGCTCAAATGTTTACATATATATATGTGTTCAGAAAGAAAACCTCGCAACTGGGCCAAAGTTATGTCTGAGAGACACCAAAGAACGCCCGAGGGTTTGTGAGTGCCCAGGCTTCCTCTGGAGACCATGGCGACCCCTCACCCCACCCCATGCCTCTCTCTCCTTCTCTGAGTGCTGGGCAGTCCCAGGGGAAGGAGTCCGTAGGAGAAAGGGAAACGTGTGACCAGAAGCACCCCAAGGGCCCTCGAGGGGAGCCCCTAAAGGCACATTCACCGGCTTTCTTCTTTGGCAGACAGTCCCCAGTGTCCCAGAATGGAATGGAACAATGAGGCTTCATGCCACCAAAGCCGCAGGCTTGTTTCAGGAAGCATTTCCCCTCTGTGGGGGAGCAGTGGGTGGGGTGAAATGATAAAAGTTGGTGGAAGGCAGTTCTTTCCAAAGTCCAGATCTTAAAGTGGCCCCAGAAGGTGTGGACGTGCTTGGGTTTCACTCTTCTCACCTTCATCAGACAGATCTGTGGTTCAATGGGAACCTTTATCGGTCATGTGTATCCAGGGCTGTTTCTACTCTCATATGGACTGTATCAAGCAGTGGTGGTCTCCAAAGCTGTGATATTCAATGACACGTTCCTGTGTCCTTCACCGCCTCCCGGGAACAAGGGGAGATGGGCCAGGCTGTGGAGAATACCCTACGGAGGCCTGCTGAAGATGCTGGCTGGCTCGGGCTTGATAGCGTGCGAGATCAGCTCCGGGAAGGGAGGGCTGATGCTGATGAGCAGGGAGCTGCCACCGAGATTCCTGTACGCCAAGCAGTGGCAGCACCTCACCATGTTCATCCTCCTCACCCTCAACGGCTGTGTGGACGTCGTGAGCAAGAACCTGCTGCCTCTGCGCTGTGTGCCCCTAGAAAAAGGGACCATGGTGCTGACCTTCTACGTGCTCCTGCTGCTGCTGGGGTCACACGTTCAGGACTCGGCAGGGGTGGAGCTACAGGTTCACTCCCTGCTCATCTTGGTGGTGCTGCTGCTGATGCTGGTGTTGACCGTACAGCTGTGGGCTCCCGACACGCTCCAACTCTCGGTGATCGAGGCCTTTCTGTTTCAGATGATGGGCTCCTGGCTGGTACAGGCAGCCTTCATTCTATACAAACCAGTCACCGGCTACCCGTGGCAGGACGATGACATCAGTGACATCACGTTTGTCACCAGCTTCTTCTGCTGGCATATGATGATCAATGGTTTGTGCCTGTTGGGGATCTATGGCGTCTCTTCCTTTTGGTGTCGTTGTTACCGTCCCAGCTGGAAGCTGATGGGGTCCAGAGAATCTCCGGGTTACACAAGCGCCATGGGACCCCTCTACAAATTGCTTCCTTTCGGCTGCCCTTGGGAAACAGTTTGCACACAGAATTTCAAATCTGATGGGTGACTCTAAAGGTCCTTTCTTGAACCGCTTTATTTATAGAAGAAGGAACTTGGGCCCCGGGAGGCTGCGAGAGTTGCCTCAGGTGTGGCAGAGGCAGAATCTCCCGACTCTGTGTCTCCGCCCGCCAGCATCCTCTCTCCTGCCCCTCCTCTGCGCCCCGGCCCGCGGGCTCTCCCGCTGGCTCTCGCCGCCCGCCCGTGGCTCCCGGCGAGTCTGGATCGGCGGTGGCGGGGCGCCCGCGTCCCCAGGGCTTGGAGGAGGGCGGGGAGTCGTTCTGATCTTCCTTCAGCCGCTTGCGGCCCCTCCAGTAATTTTTAATATATAGAAAGTTGAAGAAGGGTTTTCTTTGGTTCCCCCGTTTCTTTCCTTTAGGATAAAGAGTGTGTTTCAGTTATAACTGTATACCATGGCTCCTCAGTATATTGTCTGGAACATAGTAAGTGCTAAATAAACTTTCAGAAGGGCCTTCGCCAATGGAAAGAGCCCTATGCAAGGTTTTGGGTTGGGAGCCTGTGGGTAGGATCCGTGAATCCATGATAGGACCAACTCATTCCCATGGCTTTGAGTACCATCTCTATGCCCCAGACTCCTGTATCAGTTTACTTTTCAGTATACTAAGCAGACTACTCAGTAGTCTAAAACAGCAAACATTTAGTATCTCTCACAATTCTCTGGGTTGGTTGGGTAGGCTTGTTTGTCCTGGGCCAACCTGGCTTGATGTTAGATGGTCTAGGTTGGCCTCACTTACACGTATGGCTCATCAGCTGAGGCAGTGAGACAGCTGGGATGGCTGGAGCCTCTCTCCTCTTGGTTACTGATCCTCGGAAAGGCTAGCCAAGGCTTTTTCACATGATTGTGGAAGGGTCTCCAGAAGCAAGAGAGAAGGCAGTTCCCAATGCACAAGGCGGGGGGTGGGGGGATCCTTTCCATACTCCACTGTATCACATTTGCTATTGTTCCACTGCCTAAAGCAAGTCACAGGGTCAAGCTGAGATTCCACGTGGGAAGGTCCTCCAACAAAGCAGGCACCAAGATCAAGATCAGATTAAATGTGCAAAGATTTTATTGGGGGGGGGGGCGGAACTCCTATGAAAGGTAATGGAGAGGGAGCTGGGAAAGGCTGGAAGAGCTATCAGAGCACCATGCAAGTCTGACCCTGAGTGATGGGTAGAGGGAAGAAGGTTGGTACCAGGGTCCCAGCCTGCTCTGCAACCTAAGGATGCTCAGCGAGGCTGTTGGGAAGCCCTCTGGCCCAAGTCAGCCATCATCGGGCGGTCCGGTGTCTCCCAGGAGTGAGCCTGCCTTAGCGCAAATTCAGTGATAGATTTCAGACCCCAGCAGCTGGGGCTCTTGGTCAATTAAGCACCCTGTAGTTAGATGTCTGCCAGGCACATTTTCACAGTTACCTACAGGGCCATTACTCAAACAATTTATCACAAGTCTCAAATTTATGCCTTCAGCTCAGTCTTTTAAGATCTGGACCTCTAGATCCATCAGCTTTCTTAATGTCTCTACTTGGCTGTCTCAGGGGCATCTCAAACAATATTTTCAGACTGAACTCTTGATCTCTACCACCAAATCTGTTCCTCTAGCTTTCTTGTCTTGATGAGTGGCACCTTCATCCAGTCACAAGTCCAGGGTCACTGTTGCTACTTGCCCTTAGGCAATCCACTATGAAATCCTGTCAGTCTAACAGCCTGAATACTTCTTGATCCATACTCTTCTCTACACCCCACCCCCTTGCCAAGCCACTATCATCTCTCAGATGACTCAACAGCCTCCTAACTCATCTCTCACTAGGCATACCTCATTTTATGGCACTTTGCTGTGTTACACTTTACAGATATTGCTTTTTTTTTTTTTTTTTTTTAAACAAATTGAAGGTTTGTGGCAACCTTCTGTCGAGAAGTCTTTTGGCACCATTTTTCCAACAGCATTTGCTTATTCATGTCTCTATGTCACATTTTGGTAATTCTTGCAGTATTTCAAAATTTTCATTATCGTTAAATTTGTTATAGTGATTTTTGTTTTTTTAAATTAATTTTTTTCAGAGTATGGTTGCTTTTCAGTGTTGTGTTTCTGCTGTACAGCATAGTAAATCAGCTGTATGTATACATGTATCCCCTCTTTTTTGGATTTCCTTCCCATTGAGGTCACCACAGAGCATTGAGTAGAGTTTCCTGTGCTGTACAGTAGGTTCTCATTAGTTACCTATTTTATACATAGTAGTGTATATATATCAATCCCAGTCTCCCAGTTCATCCCGCTCCCCTTCCCCCCCAGTATCCATATGTCCGTTCTCTACATCTGTGTCTCTATTTCTGACCAGTGATTTTTGAGGTTACTGTTGCAAAAATACTACGATTCACTGAGGACTCAGATGATGGTTAGCATTGTTTAGCAATAAAGTGTTTTTTAATTGAGATATGTACATTGTTTTTTAGACGTAATGCTATTGCACACTTAATAGACTATAGTATAATGTAAACATACATACCTTTTATACTTTGTTACAATATTTGCTTTCTTTTTTTCTTTATTTTTTAATTGAAGTATAATTGATTTACAATATTGTGTTAGTTTTAGGTATACAGCAAAGTGATTCAGTTATACATACATATATATATGTATATATAAATCTATTCTTTTTCAGATTCTTTTCCATTATAGGTTATTACAAAACATTGAATATAATTCCCTATGCTATACAGGAGGCCCTTGTTGGTTATCTATTTTATATATAGTAGTGTGTACATGTTAATCCCAAGCTCCTTATTTATCCCTCCCCTGCAATATTTACTTTATTGCAGTGGTCTGGAACCAAGCCCGTAATATCTGGCTTTTGCCCACCCCCTCTCCCTGCCACGGCCACTTCCTTCCAGCCCTGTCCCTTTCCCTCTTCTCTGCCTGCCTCCAGCTCATTATGGCTGAAACGAAAGGCGGAGGCATCTCAAATGAAATGTCACAACAGGCATTAGTCATCGTGGTAAGACTGGCTGGCCAGGGAGTGAGCAGAGTAGAGTAAGTACCTGGTCAGGTCAGCCCGAGGAAGGTGCCTGGGGAACTGGGCAGACATGGATGGCCTAAGTGTGACGTGTGGCTGCAGCAGCTCTGGCCCCTGCTTTTGTCCTGTTCTCTCCCCCATGGAGTGGGGCGAGGCTTGCTGGCATCCTAGATTTGTTGAAACACGGTTGTTGAAACACAAAACATAGAGATGCCCCCGTTGCTGTGACAGGGTTTCCTTGTGGGTGGGTGAATCCAGAGGGTGTCAGAGGAGGAGTAACCAAGCGGATGGGGACTCAGTTTGGGGGTCTGGCAGCTTTCGGATCAGGTCCTGACACCCCATTCGTTCTTTTTTTTTTTTTTTTAAGATTTTATTTATTTATTTAATTTTTGGGTCTTCGTTGCTGCACACGGGATTTCTTTAGTTATGATGAGTGGGGGCTACTCTTCGTTGCTGTGCGCCAGTTTCTCATTGCAGTGGCTTCTCTTGTTGCAGAGCACAGGCTCTAGGTGCGTGGGCTTTATTAGTTGCAGTGCATAGGCTCAGTTGTTGTGGCTTGCAGGCTCTAGAGCGCAGGCTCAGTAGTTGTGGTGTATGGACTTAGTTGCTGCCTGGCATGTGGGATCTTTCCGGCCCAGGGATGGAACCCCTGTCCCCTGCATTGGCAGGTGGATTCTTTACCATTGTGCCACCAGGGAAGCCCCACCCCCCATTCATTCTTAAGTGACTGTACAGGGGACTTATTTTCTTTGGATTTCAGCTTCCTTAAATGTATATGGGAATAGTATCTACCTTACAGGATTTGTGTGAAGTTTGAATCAGTATAAGCAATCAACAAATATTAGCTAGAGGTGGTTGAGACTTGCCTAGGATCAGGGGATGGTGCTGAGCTCTGTGCGGAGGAGAGAGAAGGCAGAATGGAAGGCAGAGATCTGTCTGGGTACTGCCAAGGTGCCCGTGGCCCACCCTCTTCCTCTGCTACCCTGTGGCATCTGAGAACATCAAGCCCACTAGGCATCCATAAAAGTTGATTAAATGAGCATATAAAATATTTGGGGGAGGCAGAGAGTAAAGATCATCTTGCATCCCATATCCTTTTAGTCATACCTTTGGGGATATAAAATTGTAAGGGTTTGGGGGATGCCAACTGGTGGAGGCCATTTAAACCATTGAGACAAATACAGTTCCATGAAAAAACACAAATTGCACCCCATTTTATTGTTTTACTCTGCTTTTTAAAGTTTTCAGAGCAAAATTCTCAAAGTCCAAATATAAAGTACAAATGATGGGAATTCCCTGGTGGTCCAGCAGTTAGGACTTGGTGCTTTCACTGCAGGGGCCTGGGTTCGATCCCTAGTCAGGGACCTAAGATCCCACAGGCTGCACAGTGTGGCAAGTACCAGTGAAATAATTTGCTTTGTAAACTGTACAGCTTGAAATATGTATAAAGTCAGCTATTATGTGGGGAACAGCTGCTGATAGGTTTGCTATTTTGTTTGGCCTATAAAGGTAGAGGGTGCTTGAGGTTTGCATTGCTATTAGCCTCCCATCGAAGAATTTTAATTCTTGTTTTCATTGATCCTGAAGCAATCTTCTGTTTTGAGAGGTAGGAGGACCTTTGAAGGAGCCTCAGCAGATGTAATTATACCCCTGACCTCACCCCAAATCCAGTACACCAAACAATTATTAAGCCTCTAGCCTTATAATTCTTAACCTTTGGAGTCATAGAATCTTTTGAAAATTTGATGAAGGCTGTGGACTCGACCTGGTAAAATGGACACCTCAAATATTCATACAATATCGGGACTCCAGAGCCTCATGAAGCCCATCCTACTTGGAGTCTGAGTGGATCACATCAGATGAAGACTATTCTCAGCATCATGAATCATCCACGAGAGGACTGGGCAGAACTCAGAAGACAGAGATGCCAGGTGGAGAGGCAGGCCTGCGCCTCACCTTTGTCAGTACATCTGGTGTCAGGACTCAGCAGGGCTGTTTCCATTTTCATCGTGCAGACTTGCCCTCTCTGAAGATGCCTCCTGCATTGCGCAGGGACAGGGGCTCCCTTCCACAGCTGTGGACCCTGTTGCCCAGAAAGTTGGCTGTGGGTCACTGTGGCCCATGGGAAGCAATTCATAGGGACACATCAGAGGGCGGCATGGAGGGTGGATGACGTCATTCCCAGCCTCTTCCAGCGTGAACTCTGTCACAGTCTGTGGAAGGGGCTTCCCTTCTGGTCTCAGCCTTTGCTCACATTACTTTCCTTCCTAAAACGCACTGCTCTCTCCTCTCTGCCCATCTCCCAGGGTCTCACTTCCTCCCGCAGGTACTTTGCATCTTTCCCAGCCCTTGTCCCCACCCCCATCACTCTGCTCTGAGCCAGAGTATCCTTAAGGGCCTCACATCCTCTGAGCTATAAGTTCCCACACTCCTTGCTTTTTGGTTAACTTTTCAGCTGTAGTTAGACCTGATTGTGTCGTTAGAGGGCAGCTTCTCAAGATCAGAGACTCACCTTCTGACAGGCTACCTAGAGGTTCAGAGTGGGACGTTTCAGAAGAAACCAAATATGTTATTTAGGAGAGCAATCAGGAGAGGCACGAAAGCTCCAGTGAAAGCTGTGGGAACTGGGAAGGGAGAGTCTAGTGGAGATGACCGTGGCTTGTTATTTTGTTTTTTGTTTTTTTTTATAATTGACATATAACATTTTATTAGTTTCAGGTGTACAACATAATGATTTGATATTTGTATACACTGAGAAATTACCACCACAATAAGTCTAGGAGAATTGTATTCTTATCCCTGCCTTGTCACTGTTTAAATATTTTTTTTTATTATTTTTTCTTTTTTAAAATTGAAGTATAGTTGATTTACAATGTTTTGGGGGTACAGTTTTATTTATATGTTTGTTATATATATTTACATTGTTATAATTAAGATAAATATATATTTATAAATATATATGTTTATTTATAAATATATATTTATATACATATAAGATATATATATATATATTCTTTTTCAGATTTTCCCTCTTACAGGTTATTACAAGATATTGAATTTAGTTCCCTATGCTACACAATAGGTCTTTGTTGTTTATTTATTTTACATACAGTAGTATGTATCTGTCAAGCCCAAATTTCCAATTTAAGGAGATGACCCTGTTTTTAAAACCCTCTTTCCTTCTCCAGAAATCACTCCATTTTGCTTCTTAATGCAGTACAATTAAAAAAAAAAGTACAATTCCTCCAAAGAGTTGCTCGTACTTGTTGGGTCCAAATACTCTCCCTTTCTTCTCTTCTTTTTAAAGTAAGTTTTTATTGTGAAATATTTCAAACATATGCTAAAGTAGAGAGAGTAGTGTAATGAACCTCTAAGTGCCCACCACTCAGCTTCAATAATTATCAACTCATAACCAATTTTCTTCACCTCAACCTCCCTACTCTACCTCCCCACTGGACTATTTTGAAGCAAATCCCAGTCATCATATAATTCCATCCATAAATATTTAAGTACTAGTTTCTAAAAGATAATGGGTTAAAAAGAACATGATAGCATTACCACATTCCCCCAAACTAACAATAGCTTCTTCATATTTTCAGATACCTAGTTGTGTTCAAACTTCTCCAACTGTATCATTTTTTAAGAAGCAGTTTGTTTGAATCAGAATCCAAATAAGGGTCACACATCGTATTTTGTTGAAAGGTTTCTTAAGTCATAATCTGTACGTTCCTTCACCCCACTTGGTTTTCAGCCTCATGGTTTATTTGTTGAAGAAACTTGGTCATATTTTCTGTAGATTTTCCCACATTCTGGAGTTTGCTGGTGGCATCCCCGTCGTGTTGTTGAATGTTTTTGTTCTCTGTATTTCCTATAAACTGGCATTTAGTTCCATCTGATTCAGATTTGCTTATTATTTTGTAAGATTACTTCCTAGGGGGTGGTATGTATTTTCATCAAAGGTACATAGTGTCTGGTTGTTTCCCTTCATGTGACATCAGCAGTCACTGAGGATTATTGGCTGGATTAGAGTTGGCAACCTTTCTCTATAAAGGGCCAGTAAATATTTTAGTCTGTGGGCCATGTGGTCTCTATCACAACCACTCAACACTGCCATTGTAGTGTGGTTGTGAAACTGTGTACCTCAGGTTGGGATTCGAACCCACGCGGCCGGGACTCAAACGCGGCCAAAACCCTGACTGCGACTTGAACCCACGCGGCTGGGACTTGAACCCGGCCAAAACCAAAGGTCTCCCAACTGAGATCACACAGCTGCTTTCAGGACTTAATGAAGCTCAGGTTCTTGATGTCTCATCACAGAAAGAGTTCAGTGAGAGACAAAGTGATAGGTTAGAAATGGATTTCTTTAAAGAGAAACACACTCCACAGACAGAGTGTGGGCCATCTCAGGAGGTAAGAAAGGCACCAAGGTATGGGATTGTCAGTTTTTATAGGGGTGGGTAATTTCATAGGCTAATGAGTGGGAGTATTCCAGCTACTTCAGGAAGAGGCGGGGCTTTCCAGGAATTGGGCCACCACCCACTTTTAGATCCTTATGGTTGTATTACCGATGCTCAAGGCCTAGTGGAAGTCGACTTGTCCACCATCTTGGACCCGTTTGGTTCTAATCAGTTTATGTCATGTACTTGGGCTATGTCATTCTTTCAAAGGTGCACTGTCCCCTTCCCTCCTGTTCCAGAAGCAGCCAGAGCCAATACATAAGTGAATGGGCACAGGTGAGTTCCAATAAAACTTTATTTACAAAAACAAGCAGAGCAGATATGGCCCAGGGCTGTAGTTTGCTGACTCCTGCCTGGATTGTTTATTTCCTTATGGGCTGGCACAATGCTGATATCCTAATCCTGTCATTCCTTCTTCATTTATTAGGTGGAATCACTTAAAAAGAGCAACTTTTCCCTGTGCTACTTGGCTATCTCCATTCTTTTTGATCCTTCTTTAATGAGGCTGCCTTCTGCCCTGACTCTACTAAAATTGTTCTAAGATCATCAGTGACCATCCTGTAGCTAAATCCATTGTTCTATTTACAATTCTCATCTTGAGATACTTGACCTACCGGCAGCATAGCTGATCACTCGCTCCTCTGTGAAATGCTTCACCTGGCTTTCAGGACCCACCACCCTCTCCTGGGGTTCTTCCTTTGCCATTGGTAACTCCTCCTCAGTGGCTTTTGTTAATTTTTCCTAATCAATCAATCTGTGAGTCTTGGATCCCCTAGGCTTAGTCTTTTGACCTCTTCTCTCCTTTATCTACAATCACTTCTCCAGGGTTCTAGATGTAGATGACTTCTAATTATGTACATATTTAGCTAAATATATGTGTATATTAAATATTATGTCTAATATGATATGAAATATGTAGCTCTTGCCTGGTCTTCTTTCTGAACACTATATGTGTCTTTCCAGTTGCCATGAGTCATTTCCACGGGGATGTCTAAGAGACATGTCAAACCTTACATGTCCAAATATGAATGCTTGATCCTCCCCATAGAACCTGCTCCTTTTCAGTCTTTCCTATCTCAGTTAATGGAAACTCCATCCTTCCAGGAGCTTAGGCCAAAAAATGTAGTGTCATCCTTAATACCTCTTTTTCTTTCACTCCCCACATCCAGCCTGTCAGCAAATCCTCTAGACACCATCTTCAAAATATATCCTCTTCTCACCACCTCTGCTGCTGCCAACCTGTTTGGCTATTGTCATCCCTCCCCAGGATTGTTGCAACAACCTGCTACTAACTGAAGCAGGTTGTCATACTGCCCTACTTGGAGTGTATTCTCAACCCAGCAGCCCCAGGGACCCTTTCAAAACCATAAGTCAGGGTGTCTCACTCTTCTGCTCAGAACTCTTCAATGGGTTTCCCATCTCATTAAGAACAGAAGCCAGAATCCTTAAGGTGGCCTGCAGAACCCTACAGGGCCTGAATCCCACCCCTACTCCTTGTCTTTCTGACCTCATGTCCTGTAACTCTTCCCATGTGTCTCCCTGCTCCGGTCACACAGGCTCCTTGCTGTATGCATTGCGCTAAGCACGCTCTTTGCCTCTGGTTCTTTGCCCTGGCTGTTGCTTCTGCCTGGGTTGCACTTCTGCAGATATTTGTGTGGCTTGTCGCTCACCACCTTCAAGTCTTTGCTCAGTGAGGCCTCTCCTGATCACACTGCTATTCCCTCCACCCCTGCACTCCAGGAAAGAAGCAAGTCAAGATCTCAGCAAAGAGAAGTCGGATTGTCTTTACTCTGAGACCCTAATAGGGAAGCTGCCCAGCTGAGACCACACAGGAGCATTTCCCTGCCTGTCCTCTTCCTCCACCCTGACTCACATTGCAGCTGGTCTGGACTGTAGTTGGAGCTCCAAGATGGTGAGAGGAGCTCTGCCTTTCCTTCTTCCTCCATGCAGGACACCCTCAAACCCCGTCACCCTCTGAAAGAGACCTCTTTTTCCTTTCTTTAAAAAATAAGCTCTCTGGGATTTCCCTGGTGGTGCAGTGGTTAAAAATCCACCTGCCAAAGCAGGGGACATGGGTTCGATCCCTGGTCCAGGAAGATGCCACGTGCTGAGGAGTAACTAAGCCCATGTGCCATAACTACTGAAGTCTGCACACTCTAGAGCCCATGAGCCACAACTACTGAAGCCCATGTGCCTAGAGCCCGTGCTCTGCAACAAGAGAAGTCACTGCGCTGAGAAACCTGCACACTGCAAGGAACAGTAGCCCTGCTCGCTACAACTAGAGAAAGCCCACAGGCAGCAATGAAGACCCAATGCAGCCAATAAATAAAGAAATTTAAAAAATTTTAAAAATGAAAAATAAGCTTTCTGACTCCTCTGGGTTTCTGGATCAGCTAGGGTGTCCCAGAGCTGGGGGCTGGTGTGGGGACCCTCATTGGATTCATAACCAGCATTGGGGTGTTTTTTTCCAGGTCTCCACTCATGAATCCTGCTTTGATGTTTCATTCTGGAGCCCCTGCTGGCCCAGAAAAAGGTCGTGGTGACCTCCTCTTTGGGCGTTTCTTCCCTTCCGTCTGTTGTCCAGGGATGAGCCTGCCTTGGTGCTGCTCCATTCATCTATGTGAAAATTGTGTCTGTCATTTTGAATTTGGATACACACCTGCCATCTGGAGACTTCTGGTCCCTGCTGGGGGGAATTTGGATGATGTCATGAGGTGGTGATGTCTGCAAGGCTGACGCCCTGGAGCCTTTCCCCAGCCAGGCTGCTCATCATTCAATCCTTGGCCTCACTTTTAGCATCGGAGACTCCCTGAGCCAGATGGAGGCTCAGTGACCACCTGGTCTAACCCTCCAAGTCTCTGCTGCTATGTGTGTGTGAGAAGTGGCTATTCAGGCTGCCTTACTACTTTTCAAGGTAGCTCATTCTACTTTCATATAGGTCTAATTGGAACCTTCAATGTAACTGAGTTTGTTGTTTCTCTTCTTGAAGGGTACGTCCATAGAGACTATTTCAACACTTACTCCTACAGTGAGGGCTGCGTGAAGGTAGAACCAGTTAAGGTCCTATTTACCAAGTGGTGAGGTTCTTAAAGGCAGGAATCCAGCCTGTCCATCACTGTATTCCCAGCACTTGGCATAATGTCTGAATCTAATAGATGCTCAATCAATGTCTAAGACAATAATGAATGAGGAGTTACTGCTTATTAAACATTTACAATCTGGTGGGCACTCCGCTAAGCCCTTTATGTACCTCAGAATAGCCCAGTATGGTAGGCAGCGCTTTTATTACCATTTTTTTTTTGGATGAGGAAACTGAATCTTAGAAATGTTAAGTACCTTTCTAAGGTGACATAGCTATGAATGGAAGTAGAGGATTCAAACCCAGAAGTGTGGACTGTAGAATTTACTCTGCTTTGTATATTATTTAAGGTTTCTTTCTTTCTCTTTATTTTTTTGTTGTGGTTAAATATGTATAACGTACAATTTACTATGTTTACCATTTCTAAGTGTACAGTTTAGTGGCATTAAATACATTCACATCGTTGTGCAACCATAATCATCTTCCATCTCTATAACTTTTTCATCTTCCCAAACTGGAACTCCATACTCATTAAACAATCACTCCTCATTCCTTCCTCCCCCAGCTCCTGGTAACTACCATCCTACTTTCTGTCTCTGTGAATTTGACTACTTGAGGTACCCTCATGTAAGTGAAATCATATAATATTTGTCCTTTGGTGACTGGCTTATTTCCCTTAGCATAATTTCTACAAGGTTCATTCTTGTTGCAGCATGTGTCAGGATTTCTTTCTTAAGACTTAATAATATTCTGTTGTATGTATATACACCATATTTTGTTTATCCATTTATCCATCAATGGAAATGTGGATAGCTTACATCTTTTGGCTATTGTGAATTACACAGCTATGAACATGGGTATACAAATATCTGTTTGAGTCCCTACTTTCAATTCTTTTAGATATATAACCAGGAGTGGAATTTCTGGATCATGTGCTAATTATAAATTTAATTTTATTGAAGAACTGCCATACTGTTTCCCACAGTGGGTGCACCATTTTATATTCCCAACAGCAATGTACAAGCGCTCCAATTTCTCTACTTCCTTACCAATGTTTGTTATTTCCTGTTTTTTTTTTTTTTTTAATAATAGCCATCCTAATGGGTATGAAGTGGTTATCTCATGGTGGTTTTGATTCACATTTCCCTAATGATTAATGATGATGAGCATCTTTTCCTGTGCTTATTGATCATTTGTATATCTTGGGAGGAATGTCTATTCAATTACTTTGTCCATTTAAAAATTGAGTTGCTTGTTGTTGGTGTTGGGTTGTATAGGTTCATTATATATTCTGGATACTAAACTCTTATCAGATATATGATTTGCAAATATTTTCTACCATTTTGTAGATTTGCTTTCCACTCTGTTGACAGTGTCCCTTGATGCACAACAGTTTTAAACTTTGATGAAGTCCAATTTATCTATTTTTCTTTTGTTGCCTGTGCCTTTAGTGTCCTAAGAAATCACTGCCAATCCAATGTCATGAAGTTTTTTCCCTATGTTTTCTTCTAAGAGTTTTATGGTTTGGGCTCTTACATTTAGGTCTTTGATCCATTTTGAGTTAATATTTGTATATGGTGTAAGCTAAGGGTCCAGGTTCATTTTTTTGCATGTGGATATCCAGTATTCCCTACACTATTTGTTGAAAATATTGTCTTTTTCTCATTGAATAGTCTTGGATCCCATGTTGAAAATCATTTGACCATATATGCGAGGGTTTACTTCTGGACCCTCTAATCTGTTTCATTGATCTATATGTCTGTCTTAATGCCAGTACCAGATTGTTTTGATTACTGTAGTTTTGTAGTAAGTTTTGAAATTAAGAAGTGTGAGACCTCTAACTTTGTTTTTTTTTTTTTTTTTCAAGATTGTTTGGCTATTCAAGTCCTCTTGAATTTCCATGTAAATTTTAGGCTTGATTTTTCAGTTTATGTAAAAACTGTTGTTGGGATTTTGATAGAGAAAGCATTAAACCTGTAGATCACTTTGGGTAGTATTGACATCTTAAGACTCTTAAGTCTTCTAATCTATGAACATGGGATGTCTTTTCATTTATTAGTGTCTTCTTTAATTTATTTTATTAGTGTTTTATGGTTTCCAGTATATTTATTTAAAATTTTTTTCTTTATTTAAAAATTCCCCCCAGCCACCTAGTTTCCCTCCTAGAAAGTAACCACTGTTACCATTTTCTCTGTATCCTTCCATTTCCATATATATAACTGAAATTTTAATGTATAAGTTTCTCAGAACCAATAACAGTAACATATGTAGCTTACTGTTCTGCACCTAGGTATATGGCCACTTAAGAATTGATCTTGGAGATCCTTCCAAATCAGGACACTGAAATTTGCCTCTCTCTTTTTAAAGGATATATACATTCCATCATTTATTTAGCTGATCCCCTTTTGATGGGCATATAGGTTTCTTTTCTAGGGGAATATTTTGCTCTTAATACTTCAATGAATAAATATATAAAGATGTCATTTGCACACATGCAAATACACACAAAGAAAATTTCCTAAAAGTAGAATCATGGCACCAAAGAGTAAGTCTAAAATTTTGCATTGTAGTACCAAATTTTCTTCCATGGAAGTTATACCAATTTATCCATTTACCAACATGGTGTCTGTTTCCCTGCATCCCTGCCAACATAGTGTGTTATCAAACTTTTTTGGTCCTAGACTACCTAAGAGATTCAAAAAAAATCTCCTAGTTTAAATGTGTATTTCTCTTATTGTGATATTAAACATCTTTCCAGATATTAAGTCCTTTATATTTTCTCATTTGTGAATTGATGGTTCATATCCTCTGTACATTTTTCATGTTAATTTGTAATTCATTATATGTTAAGAAAATTTGTCCTTTGCAGTACAGATGCAGAAAATAGTTTTCTAATTTGCAGCTTGCCTTTTGGGGTCATTTATATTTTTATGACAATTTTTATGTAGTTGAATGTATCAGCCTTTTTATTACTGTGTTTTGGTTTTATGTTGCTAACAAAGGCCTTCACAACTACAAAAGTTACATGTTAAAAAATTCTAGCACTTTTATGCTTTCCTTTGTTACATTTAGACTTTGATTCACTGATACTTCATTTGACATAAGACTTGAGGGAAGGATCCTACTTAATTTCTTCCCCATATGCCTACTCAGTTGTCTCAACACCACTCATTGACTATTCATCTCTTCCTCAGTGATCTGGAATATAATATTTCTCATAGATTTTTGGGTCTCTTTCTGCATTTTAAATTCTGTTCTGTTGATCCATTTGTACATTCATATGGCAGAATGCATGTTTTAATTAATGCAGTTTTATAATGTGCCTTAATATGTGGGACTAGTTATCTTTCATAACATTTCTTTGTTAGAATTTTCCTGGCTGTTCTTGCTTATTTATTGTTCCATATGAACTTCAGATTAAACTTATCTAGCTCTCTCCAAAACTTATTGGTGATTTTGTTGGGAATACATTTAGTTTATAAATAAATTTTAGGGAGAATTTGCATCTTTAGGATGTTAAAGTTCTTTATCCATGAATGTGTTATGACTTTCCATTTGTTCAAGTTCTTGTTTTTTTGTCCTTAAGTAGTGTTCTATTTTTTAAAAATATTTTATTGATTGATTGGCTACATTGGGTCTTCATTGCTGCACGCAGGCTCTCTGTAGTTGTGGCAAGCGGGGGCTAGTCTTCTTGTGCTGTGTGGGCTTCTCATCGTGGTGGCTTCTCTTGCTGTGGAGCACGGGCTCTAGATCTGTGGCTTCAGTAGTTGTGGCACGTGGGCTCAATAGTTGTGGCTCACGGGCTCTAGAGCACAGGCTCAGTAGCTATGGCGCACGCGCTTAGTTGCTCCGAGGCATGTGGGATCTTCCCAGACCAGGGATCAAACCCGTGTCCCCTGCACTGGCAGACAGATTCTTAACCACTGAGCCACCATGGAAGCCCTTAAGTAGTGTTTTAAATGAGACATTTCTTCATGCATCATGCATATTTCTTATTAAATTTATTCCTAGCCTTTTAGTTTTGTTTCCAAAACTGTTATTATAGAGATCCATCCTCTTAACTACTAAGGATCTCATTGTGCTCTCAAAATTTCAGTCACTAAAGTTTCTCACTCTCCAGGCCTGGGGTGCTATAGTGTCCCTAAAGGAAAAAAAATCCTCCCAGATGTTGCCACTTATTCTAAATCTGGCCTATGATTTACTATTTGTTTTTACTTTCTGAGTAATGGACCTCTTTCAGGCCCATTATTATCGTCTTACATTTGTCTAAAAAGTTCTTTTATATATGTTATTTCATTTGATCCTTACAATAACCTTGAGATGTTAACAAAGAGGGTATTTATTCATGTCCATTTTAAGGAGGAAGTACTTGCCAGTCAGGCAGATTGAGATGCTCCCCTGAGCTGACACAGCGCGGGCTGGACCAGGTGCCTCGAATTCCCACCACTGTCCTTGCCTCTCAGCCCCACACTCCTGTCCCATCTCCAGGAGGAGGCTTTCTGTCCCTCTTTCAGGGTTGCTCTCCATCCCAGTCCTCCCTTTTGAAGCCCCAGACTGGCTGCTCTGGGTCTGTGCAGGGAGGGGCCCCAAACCACTTGAAGCACACCCCAGCGCCCAACTGCGAGATGTGGAGTCTGGTGCCAGCCTCTGTTGCTCACTGGATGTTTACTGAGGCAGTAGTTGGGAGAGTTTGTCATTTCTGGAGGTCATGCTGGCAGGTTGACAGCCCCAATCATCTTATTCTGCTGCCCTGACTTCTCGGAGAGAACAATGAGACACCCCCCCCTTCCTCTCCTGTTGTCTAGATGCGGATTAAAGGCAGCCTTGCTTATTCTCCTGCTTCAGCAGGGGTTGGCTTGTGCTCGGAAGGAAGCTCCGTGTTCCTTCCCTCACAGCGTGTCTTTTCCTGGGCTCCAGGATCAGCGGGGCTGCAGGGGCAAAGGGGAAGCCCTCAGCCCAGGGCACACAGCACAGAGTTTCAATCAGTGTTCACCTCCTGCCTCCCTTCCTTCCTTTTTTCCTTCCTCCACTGTTCTCAAAAATATTCACTGCTTTCTGCCTGCCCACTTCCTCCAACTGCCAGCAGACCTGTCATGCTGCCGTCTTTCCTGGAGATTCATTCATTCATTCATTTGTTCATTCAGCAAGCTTTTATTGAATGCCCGCTCTACACCAGACACAGTTCCACTTGCTGAGGACATAGCAGCGAACAAGACAGTGTCCCTGAGCTCAGGGAGGTGGGAGGAGATAAACAATTAGCAAGCTACCAGGCAGGTAGAGAAGAGGGCTTCCCATAGCGAAGAGTGCCCTGAGGAAAACCAAGCCAGGGGATGTCAAGGAGGGAGATTTGGGGGTCTCTTCCAAACTAGGTGGTCAAGGGAGTTATCTAAGAAGGTGTTGTTTGATTCGAAACTTGAATAAGGAGAAGCCGACGATGCCAAGAGCTGCCATCTAGGGAGAGGAGACAGAAAGAGCAAGCGTCTTGAGATAGGCATGAACATGACATGTTTCAGCAGCAGACAGACGGACGAGGTGGGAAGGTTGTGAGCAAATGGAGGGAGATACAAGAGGAGGGAGGAGGGGCTTCCCTGGTGGCGCAGTGGTTAAGAATCCACCTGCCAATGCAGGGGATACGGGTACCATCCCTGGTCTGGGAAGATCCCACATGCCTCGGAGCAACTAAGCCTGTGTGCCACAACTACTGAGCCTGCGCTTTACAGCCCGTGAGCCACGACTACTGAGTCCATGTGCCACAACTACTGAAGCCCACGAGCCTAGTGCCTGCACTCCACAACAAGAGAAGCCACTGCACTGAGAAGCCTGCACACCACAATGAAGAGTAGCCCCCACTCACTGCAACTAGAGAAAGCCTGTGTGCTGCAACGAAGACTCAAAGCCAAAAATAAATAAATAAAAAATAAATAAATAAATAAATAGATGTCTTAAAAAACAAACAAAAAACAAAAAAAAAAGAAAACCCAAAATAACAACAACAACCAAAAAACCACAACAAGAGGAGGGAAGAGAAGGAAGCAAGGGCCTTATAAGCCAAGATAAGAAGTTAGGATTTGAAGTATGACAGGGAGATTTTGGAGAGTTTTAAGCAGAGGAGAGACGTGGTCTGATCCATATTTCATTCAAGCACCAAGAGACAAATACCAAACTGTTCAAAGCAACATTACTCGTATTAGCTGAGAAACTGGAAGCAGCCCAGATGCCCATCAGGAGTAGAATAGATAAATGATGGACTGCCATAGAACAATTAAAAAATAAACAGACTAGGGCTAGACACACAACACAGATGAATCTCATAAATAAAAGGCCGAGTGAAAGAAGTCCAACACAAAATAATACATGCAGTGTGATTCCATCTGTATAGAGTTCGAATATCAGCCAAAATCAAAACAGTGGCCTTTCCGGATTTGTGCTGAGGTGGTAAACTATAAGAGAAGTTGAAGAAGTGATTACCTTAAAAGCCAGGATAGGCGTTATCTTTGGCAGGGCAGGACTGGCAGTGTTAGGGAGGGAGCATAAGGAGGGCTTTTGGGATAGAAGTGGGAATGTTTTACTTCTTGACCTTGGGGAGGATTGCATGTACGAGGGTGAGTCAAAAATTATCTGCACTCTGGCTATAGAATTTCTTTTTAATTAACTTTTAAAAAGACACATCATTTTTTGACACAATCTCCTTGCTTTTCAATGCACTTTGTTTATGTCAACAAGCTTTTGTATTCCCTCATTAAAAAATGTTTTAGGCTGAGCTGCGAGCCACAAATGTACCGCTGTCTTCATGTCTTCACGTGGGTGGGTATCTGGCTTCTTCTTGATGGCTAACACTTGTGCGACCTTCCTTGAACTTCTCTATCCATTCATACACACTTCTTCGGGACAAAACACTCTCCACACTGTGCACAAAGTCTTCCATAAATAATAACGGCACCAGGTACACCCTCAGACCACAAAAAAATGAATCACTTCACGCTGCTCTTTCTTGCAAACCACAAGTGGGGCATCCATTTTTGCTCGCACCGCAGTTACAAATGAATTGATGTAACATGTTCACTCCTGCACAGAAGTGACTAGGGAGACAGTAGCCTTGAACGGAAAGTGCTGATGAGACAGTGTGGCCAGCAGAAGTTTTAATATAACCGGAGTGCAGATAATTTTTGACTCACCCGCATATGTTCATGTTGCGATAAACCACAGAGTTATACATTTTTGTGTTTTGCACTTTTCTGCATATATGAAAATCACCAAGGAGGCAGCAAAGATGTTATTGGAGCAGCTGTGAGAAAGAGAAGGGAGAACAGAAATCAGCTTTTCTGGTGCCTCCCAAACAAAATGAGCCAAATATTGCCTCAGGAGAAACCTGGGTCTAAGTGGCTACAAACGCTCTTTGTCCTATGAGATACCTGGCAAAGACAGGCCAATGACATTATGTATATCTTCCCTGCCCAACACCCCCACTTCCATTCAGCTTGAATTCTTGGGGACTCATTAAGTGGAAGAAGAGCCACACAAACTATGCACTAGAGGGTGGCCTTTGTGGCCCTATGATAGGGGTGAGGTATCTGTGCTGTTTGCTGGGAATCTTAGGTTCTTTTTTTTTTCTTTTTTCTTTAAATTTATTTATTGGCTGTGTTGGGTCTTCATTGCTGCGTGTGGGCTTTCTGTAGTTGCGGTGAGCAGGAGCTACTCTACATTGTGGTATGTGGGCTTCTCATTGCGGTGGCTTCTCTTGTTGCAGAGCTTGGGCATTAGGCCTGTGGGCTTCAGTAGTTGTGGCATGTGGGCTCAATAGTTGTGGCTCGCGGGCTTTAGAGAGCAGGCTCAGTAGTTGTGGCGCATGGGCTTAGTTGCTCTGTGGTGCAGCATGTGGGATCTTCCCAGACCAGGGATGGAACCCGTATCCCCTGCATTGGCAGGTGGATTCCTAACCACTGCGCCACCAGGGAAGCCCAGGTTCTTTTTTTTAAAAGAATCTTTTGGTGGAGCTGTGAGTGCCTCTGTGGTTCACAGTAGTCAGGTCAGCCTAGGGATTTAGCCACGTCTGAGGTCATTCTTGCAATAATGCTACATCCCTCCTTCTGCTCCACAGATACCTGCCATCCCTAAGTGGCCAAGGGATGATAAACTGAATTTCATCCCTCTAAGAAAAAGAGGAGCCAACCCAGACCCTGGAATGAAAGACAGTGGCTTGGGGCTGGCAGAACTGGTCGTAATTCCTAGCCAGCTCCCTGTTACCTCAGCAGAGGTGCCAGAGCAGGGGACTGTGTGGGTGCCTGGGCACAGACTGTAGACTCAGCTGCTGGGCTCCTGGTGAGCGGAGCCAGGGAGCAGCTGCCTTGCAGGGTGAATGACCACCTGCCATCCTGGCTGAGGGTGGTCGCCTTGGAGGGCTGGTGGCTTATTTCCTTGCAAAGCCTTTTCGTAAGAGCTCCGTGGAGCCTGGGCTTGGGGTCTCTCGCTGTTGGTGTGAGCCTGGGCAATAGAAGCCACCACTAATGGAGGGCCCGCGGGACACGGAATCACTTCATTCCTCCTCACTGTTGAGCGTGGCCCCATGCTGAGTTGGTGGCCCAGGTGGCTGTGCCTGTGATGTGAGCAGGCCACCAAGAAGGTCTGGGGCCTAAAGTAACACCTCAGGGTCTGCTGGCTGCAGAGGCTCCCTAGGCATCTGTCTGTGTGACTACAGGGCCACTGTTAGAATGTCAGCTCGTGGGCTGAGAGGAGACACAAATGGACACGTGGGCCAGGCTAGGCTGTCAGCAGAGTGGGGGGCTCACTGGGGGCTGGAAGAGATGTCAGAGAGGAGTCACCCAGCATCCTCATTTTACAGGTCAGCAAACTGAGGTCCAGGAAGGTCGGACGACTTGCTCACATCTCCCTGATTCTTGTGTGGCCAAGCCAGGGCTGAGCCTGGATCTTCCTCCCAGCTAGGAGCCCTCTCAACACCTTCCAGGTTCCACTAGAGGGGAGGAGTGGGCTCTTGGGACCACCAGTGCTACTGCGGGGTGGGGTCACAGGAAGGAGGGGCTGCAGGGCTACCTCCACCTCCCCACGGTGGGGTTCAAGGCCAGTCTCCTCCTCACACCTCTTTCTCTCTCTCTCTCTTTTTAATTTTTATTGGAGTATAGTTGATTTGCAACGTTGTGTTAGCTTCAGGTGTACAGCAAAGGAATCAGTTACATGAGGGTGAGTCAAAATTATCCGCACTCTGGCTGTAGAATTTATAGAAGTTTTAATATAACTGGAGTATGGATAAGTTTTGACTCACCCCCATATATATATATATCCATCCACTCTTTTCCTTTTTTTTTTTTAAGCTCTTTATTGGAGTATAATTGCTTTACACTGTTGTGCCAGTTTTTGCTGTACACCAAAGTGAATCAGCTGTATTTATACATATACCCCCATATCCCCTCCCTCCCACGACTCCTTCCCACCCTCCCTATCCCACCCCTCTAAATCCTCATCCGTCATCGAGTTGATCTCCCTCTGTTATGCAGCAACTTCCCACTAGCTATCTGTTTTACATTTGGTAGTGTATATATGTTAATGCTACTCTCTCACTTCATCCCAGCTTCCCCCTTACCCCCCACTCTGTGTCCACAAGTCCGTTTTCTGCATCTGCATCTTTATTCTTGCCCTGTCACTGGGTTTATCGGTACTATTTTTTTAGATTCCATATGTGTGAGTTAGCATACGGTATTTGTTTTTCTCTTTCTGGCTTACTTCGCTCTGTATGACAGACTCACTACAAATAACTCAGTTTCATTCCTTTTTATGGCTAACATTCCATTGTATATATGTGCCACATTTTCTTTATTCATTCCTCAGTTGATGGGCATTTAGGTTGCTTCCATGTCCTGGCTATTGTAAATAGTGCTGCAGTGAACACTGTGGTACATGTTTCTTTTTGGATTATGATTTTCTCTGGGTATGTGCCCAGTAGATTCTTTTCCCGTATATAGGCCATTACAGAGTATTGAGTACAGTTCCCTGTGCTGTACACTAGGTCCTTGAATGCAGGGCCAGGTGTTCCTGAGGGAAAGGCCATCCGACATTTTTGATGGGCGATTGGGCATGAAAGGGCTAAGCCTGGGGCTTTGCCCAAGGTAGGCAAGCTCGGGTAGGGTGTGTGATGGAGACTCCTGCCTGGCTGAAGGCTGGGGACCACGGAGGTCAGTGAGGGTCACGAGCATCACCGCTGCGCTCTCCCTGCCCTCCCCTCCGCTCCGGCCGGCAGTCTCCTCCAGCTCCTCCTCTCTCTCCCAGGCCTGCTCTCACCGCAGGGCACCTGCATGAGCTCTTCCCTTTGTTGGGAATGGATTTCCTCACATATCTCCCTAGTTCCATCCTCCACTCCCTTCAGAAGTTTACTTAAAAGCAACTTTCTCTAGAAGATCTTCCTTGGTGATTCTTTCTAAACTTTAGGCCACTACATCTCCCTGCCTTATTTTCTTCCTTAGCCTTTATCATCATCTAACAGGCCGTTTGTTACACGTAAATAATTTTTTTGGTATTGTTTCCATCCTCCATTAGGATGCAGGTGTTAGGAGGTCGGGGATCTTTGTCTGATTTGTTGCTTTAGATAAGCTCAGACTGCCTGGCAGACCCCTGTTGAAGACCCTGGTTGAAGGGAAAGGGCCGCCATGTGTGCCATCAACCTTGGGTGCTTCAGGCTGCTATTGTAGGCCCTGTTCTTCCTAATTACTGCAAGTTAACTTTAACCTCTTTTTTTTTTTTTTTTTTTTTTTGGCCTTGTGGCCTGCAGAATCTTAGTTCCCCAACCAGGGATCGAACCTGTGCCCCTGTATTGAGAGTGTGGAGTCTTCACCATTGGACCGCCAGGGAAGCCCCTACTTTAACCTTTCCTAAATCCCTTCTTGCAACTCTCTGGGCAGGGTTCTGTTTGCTCAGGATGCCTACCCCTGGGGAGTCAGTCAGTCTGAGATGTGGGTTAATGCCTTTACCTCCTATTGGCTTTTAATTGAAGGCTCTTGGGACCATGTTGCCTTCATGCAAACGGCTGGATCTCTAAGGGTGGGAATTCCAGGCACAGTGACCAAGGACAGGGCCTCCCTGACTCCAGGCCTCCACTGATGACCTCTCAGATGCTGGAAGGAAGTGGCTGCTGAACCCACCTGCCACAGGACCATTGCTTGGACTGTCCCAGAGGTCATTCTTTGGAAGTAGACCCTGGGCGGTGCACTCTGAGGGCAGCCTGCCCTGCACCTGAGGTTCAGAGTTCTTTACAGATTTCCTGAGAACAGAGCCAGACACCCAAGACATGCTTGGTGACTGAATGTGTCCTCCTCAAGGAGGGCCACAGCTCTTAATGGGAACTTCCCAGCATTGCCTTATAGTTAAAAACAAGGAAATCTTTACTCTCCCAAGTTCCTTTATTCAGATCCCTTCTCTCCAACTTTGAGGAACGGCCACTAGCTTCCTGCGCAGACATGAAGCATGACCACAGCCTTGTTTATTTTAGCTCTAACCTGCTTTCTCTTAGGATTGGTCGAGTTATCTCTAAAGCATGCCTATCCGGGGATCCAGAAAGTCCCAAGCATCTTCCCAAGCTGAAGAGATGCAAAGTAAGGAATGAAAGAATAAGAGCGTACCTGGATGTTCTTCCAGCCCTGCGTTTTCTTTCTTCCTGTCCCCAGATGGTTGTTTGGCATTTTGGCCCCTGAATCAGTGTGCGGCTGGTTTTTGCAGACGGGTTCCTACCAGAGAAGGCTGCCATCCAGAGAGCCTCAGAGCCCTGCTTACATCTCTGTCCCCAAACTAAAGACCCCACAGGTTCAGGGAGGGGGGGTGGTGTAAGAGGATCTGTTGCCACCTCTGAACCTATTTCTCTTCCATCCATGATTCTGGGTCTTTGAGCCTCAGGCCTTCATTCACTTTGCCTATTTGAGTCATCTGTGGGACTTGTCGTGTCTAAGCTCAATGACCGTGTCTGCTTTTCTGGGTGATGGAGTTGGTGACAGCACGTGGCTGTAGCCTGCTGGGTGGGGCGTGCAGTGGCCGCTTCACCACAGAGAGCTTTCCTGGGTATTGTGCTCTGTGGGGTTCTAGTCAGAAGTGCTCCATGATGGTAAATATTTCCCCTTCTTATCGAGAAACAACAAAATCTCAGCAGAAGGCATAAAAGGTACTTTGCAGAGCGTTAATTATTGACGCTGCAGGACAGCAGCTCACCTCCGGGTGCTGGTCCAGAGACAGCTGTTCACTTTACAGCCGGGAGGAAAAAGGCAGCCCTCAGGCAGAACCTACCCAGGGCCAGGCTGGGGGGTGGGTGATGCAGGGAACAGGAGTTAGGTTCTCGCCCTCACCTGCTCAGGGGACCAGCAGGTGACTCTTGGCCACTATTAAGACTTTCTGCTGGCCTACCTCTTTGGACCGGCACCATCTGGTCACTGGTACTTAAGTTGGTGGGGGTTGGAACATGAGAGGGTGGTGGACAGGGTCACCTTCTCCAGATGCCTTCCACCCCTGTGACTTGTGGCTCTCAAGTGAGCAGTGGCATTGATAGTTGTAATAATAGACTTAGTCCCACTCCTTGAAGTTATTGTTTTCAGGGAGGGAGGATGTGAACACCAGTTGTGCCCAGCACTGAGCTGTCCTCTGAGCTTAGATAGGGTCTAGGTGGACAGGATGGCCTTGCAATGGAGATGGAGGGTCATACTTGGGCATACTTGGTCACCAGGGGAAAGAGAGGGGCATATATAACTTGGAGCTTCAGAACTTGAGGTCTGCCTATCCTGTGGGAGGTTGGGTCTCATCCTCCCTGCCCCATACCTAGTCCATCCCTCATTTCACAGTTGAAGAAAGCATCCGTGATCTGTGGAGCTGACTTAGAGAGTCAATAGGGTTTGCTCAATGGCAGTTCTGCTTGTTATTATCTGAATGATGGGCCTTGATACAAGTTGCTGGGCCCCAGATGTAATTAACCATTGCCATGCTCCTGGGAAGCCTCACATGGTGATGAGTGTGTGTATGTGTTGGGTGGGTGTATCATTGCCTCAGAGGTTTTTGTGGCTTCTAGCGTTTAATGCATCTCTCTTCTAGGAGATACAAGCCAGATTTCCAAGAAAAGGGCTAATTTTCCTTCTTCTCCTCTTACATGCCCAGGACGTTTAAGGCCACAATTTCAGCTACTCTGCTTATCATTTGTGTATGGAGACAATGATGTCTACTTAAGACATAAAAAATATGGGGCAGTGAGTCTTTAGGGAGCAGCAGTGAACTCTAACATCTTCATTTAACAAATGGGAGCCTGCAGTGAGTGGACAAGGGCACGTGGACAGGCAGTGGGTGGCGGGGACAGGACCAGAACCCAGGATCCAATCCAGAGCTCCCCGTCCAGTGCCTCTCACCAGGCACGTTGCTTCTTCTCCTCTCCAGGGCGAGTCCAGGGAGGGCCCTGAAGGTGGGCAGGGAGGGCAGAGCAGTTGGTGAAATTGCCCTCACAGAGTTCTGTGGATAGCAGCATCCTTTGGAGGCTTTTGGGGACATGTGGGGAGAGCAGGGAGGTGACAGGCCTGGGCTGGCTGCTGTTATAGGACAGAGAAAAGGTCAGAGAGACATCACAATGCGACATAAACTTGGCCCTCGATGGGGTTGATGCCCACGTTTGGGTGGGGACAGAGGCGCAGGTGCACCGTGGGGTTTATCCAAGGCCACAAAAGTCAACAAAACCCAGACTGGACTTGGATCCCTGATTTCCAAGGAACAGGCAGTGATGGAGCTCTCCCTGTGGGCCAGGCCGGGCTGGGGTAGGAGGCAGGGGATACACAGAGGAATTCACAGGGAATTTGCAGTCTTATTGGGAAGATGAGATAAAACAGCACTGCACCAGTGAATTCAGGGCTAAGATGTATTATATGAAAACTCCAAGTGCTGGAGTTGTCCAAAGAAGGGAATGAAGCCCTGGTATTAACAGGGCAGATGATAGAAGAGAGGCCTTGAACTAAAGCCTCCTGGATGGTGAAATTGGAGAGGCAGGGAGGGCATGAGGGCTGCCAGACGGGGGAGCATCTTGAATAAAAGCACAGAGTTACCGGGCGACAACGAGGAGACAGGCCTGTGTGGAAAGGTTGGATTCGTGTGTGCGTGTGCACATGTATGTGTGTGTGTGTGTGTATGTGCGTATTGGTGTTGTAGATGAGGCTCCAGGAAACGTGTGATGGAACCAAGTTGGAACTGTGTTATCCTGAGATCAGGACATTTGCACTCTTCTTTTAAAAAAAATTTTATTTATTTTTCAGCTGCGTTGGATCTTCGTTGCTGCGTGTGTGCTTTCTCTCTAGTTGTGGCAAGCAGGGGCTACTCTTCGTTGCAGTGCACAGGCTTCTCGTTGCAGTGGCTTCTCTTGTTGTGGAGCACAGACTCTAGGTCTGCAGGCTTCAGTAGCTGTGGCACTCGGGCTCAGTAATTGTGTTGCACGGGCTGAGTTGCTCTGAGGCATATGGGATCTTCCTGGACCAGGGCTCGAATCTGTGTCCCCTGCATTGGCATGTGGATTCTTAACCACTGTGCCACCAGGGAAGTCCCAGGACATTTAAACTCTTGATTTCACTCTTACTTACCAACAGCTGTGTGAGCTCAAGCAAATCCTATCCCTTCTCTGTTCCTAAGTTTTCTGGGGATGTAGTTGCCTACTCAGACCTTATCCAGCCATAACTCGTAAGAGAGGCATTTTGAGTAAAGACCCTCAACTCCCTGACTTTACTGCTTCTTCGACCTGAGGATGACAAGCAGGGGACTGAGAGGAAGGGGGCCTTTTATGACCCTGCACCCTGGCTGGGAGACTGCCTCGGAGCTGCCGATACTTATTGGGAAAAATTTAGTGATGCTCTCAGGAGCCTGTCGCTCTCAGGCAAACCAGAGCCTGAATTAATGCCTTAATTATCTAGGCAGCCTTCCCTGAGGCCCCATTCTCCATTTTAATTTTGGGAAACTCGTGTATGTGATATTCTTCTTCTCTTGACTGTCATCAGTCAGGCTGGAAACACTTCCCTGGAGCCCCAGTGGAGGATGTAAGTGATGGCTCCTGGTGCTGGGAGCCTTCCATCACCTGGCGTTGGGAGGGGGTGGGTTCCCCAGCAGCTGCTCCCCAAGAACGGAGGGGTCCTGTAGCGGAAAGAAGAGACACGGGGGAGCCCTGTTGTCCGGGGCTTTGAGCGCCCTCATCTTTGCTCCCCCTCTTTTCCTACTTCCTCTCCCTTCTTCCCTCCTTCATATCCAAGGGTGAGGGGACTCCATGTGTCCCCTGGCTCTACATCTCTGATCTAAACTCATAAGGGCTTGTAGACCTCAGCTTGCCCAGGACTGAGAGAATCTGAGGCCGCATGAGCCCGTACACCTGTCATGTGCCTGCACTGACCCTGACCCCTGGGCATCAGAGTAGCTTGAGGACAACAGCCCTGCATAGAGGCACTTCCAACCAGCTGAGGAGGAAGCAAGGATTATCACGAAGCAGTTAACCAATGAGAAGGTACAGCATTGCATTAAGTGGCCCAGAAGGTGTATGTGGAAAGAGATCAATGCAGATGTGGCAGGGAAGTATTAGGGCTTTTTCAGTTAAAAGAGACAGAAATTCAACTCCAGCTGGCTGACAGTAAAAAAGGCAGGTTTTAGTTCATATATCTGGGAAGAAGAGGGGTGGATCTAGATCAGGTTCAACTGGACCACAAGTTGAAACAATGCCCTCCTCCATTTTTCTCTTGTTTGCTCACCCTTACTCATGTTTTCTCCTCTGCTTTTTTTTAATTTTAATTTTTTTTATTTTTTATTTATTGGTTGTGTTGGGTCTTTGTTGCTGTGCGCAGGCTTTTTCTAGTTGCAGAGAGCGGAGACTACTCTTTGATGTGGTGTGTGGGCTTCTCATTGTGGTGGCTTCTCTTGTTGTGGAGCAGGGGCTCTAGGCATGCGGGCTTCAGTAGTTGTGGCTTGTGGGCTCTAGAGTGCAGGCTCAGTAGTTGTGGTGCATGCGCTTAGTTGCTCCGCGGCATGTGGGATCTTCCTGGAGCAGGGATCGAACCCATGTCCCCTGCACTGGCAGGCGGATTCTTAACCACTGCGCCACCAGGGAAGTCCCGCTCCTCTGCTTCTTTTTGAGTCTTGACTTTCTTCCTCAGTATTACAAATACACTTTGTTTGAATGGTGAGGAGGATGTTATTTCCAGGCCTCCTACTCCGAGTGTAGCAAGAGAGAGAGTTTTTCTCTTTCAGTATTCGTAAATAAAATCTGAGGGAAGCCCTCTGGCCCAGTCTGAGAATGAGTGACTTTGGCTGGGCCTCCATCACATGGCCAACTCTGTGACCCTGGTCAGGGAGATTCTGTGATCACCTTTTCCTTCAGAATCACATGACTGAGGTGGGAGGAGCAGTGCCTCTAAAGAAGAGAGGGTGCTGGCCAGACAACAGCAACAGATGTCTGCGGTGGGGTTTCAGTGGCCCAGAGGCGATGGTCGTGACTCAGCTCTGAGGTGCCCGGGGACCCAAGCAGCGTGGGATGTGGGGGAGGAGGGGAAACTGGGACTGGGAGATTTGGGCTGAAAGGACCCCCCCCCCCCGGCTTGGGTCCTGAGGGGGGTGACCAACATTCCACATCACAGTGTCCAAAGGGGCCTGATGACCTCGATTCTGGTCTGGGTCCAAGAGCATCTGATGAGTGGGGGCATTGCAGCAAGAGTTTCTAGGCGGTGGCCATGCTCATCAGGGAGAGGTGAGTGTGTACAGGTGCCGTGGTTCCTGTCGTCAGCTGTCTGCGTTGGAGCAGGACAGGGGCTAAAGTGCAAATCAGGAAATGCAGGCAGCCTTAAAAATGGTGCCAATCTATGGAACTGACATATTTACACTAATATGTATAGAATAGATAACTAAGGAGAACCTGCTGTATAGCACAGGGAACTCCACTTCGCTGTACGGTAGAAACTAACACAACATTGTAGAACAACTATACCCCCTGCCAAAAAAAAATTGTACCAGTCTAGCAAAGGAAGAGGGGAGGCTGCCAGTCCAGAGAGCCTGTGCAGCCAACCCTGGGCGTACAAATGCTTGGTCTTACCATGACCCTGTTCCTTGAAGCTGCTCTGATCTTCTCTGTCCTGTTGTAGTCTAGGTAGGGCTGAGACTGTAGGAGACAGGCTGAAGGGGCTGGAGGAGCTGGGAGCTGATGGGCCTTGAAGGATGGTGGAGAGGATTCAGGGAAAGTGGAGAAAGGCACAGAGTTAGAACGGACATGTAAGTAACGGTCAAGGGACCACATATGCCTTAAGCCATCCAGACTGGTTTCCTGTCTCAATAGAGTCATCCCCTGTGTCTCAAACTTGGAAATGGCCAGAAATATCCCCACCTCCTTTGCCTTATATGTCCCCATTTTTTCCGTCCATAACCTCTGTAGTTAAGGGATTAATTAACTCAGCAGTGTTTATTAAGTGCCTAGCATTTACTAGGCACGTGTTGGTGCTGAGGACACAGGGGAGAACAAGACAAATGCAGTTTCTGCACTTAGGGAAGCAACTGAACAATAAAGGAAAGTTCCTCCAGCCCCTTCAGCCTGCCTCCTACAGTCTCAGCCCTACCTGGCAAGTAAACAAACCAATAAATGAAATAACTATAAATGGAGGCAAGTCCTATGAAAAAAGCAAACGGAGCTGGAAGAGAAAAACAGGAGGGGAACCCCCCCCTTTTTTTAATTGAAGTATATAGTTGATTTACGATGTGTTAGTTTCAGGTATATAGCAAAGTGATTTGGTTGTACATATATATGTGTATATATATGCATATATCTTTATTCTTTTCTTTGATTCTTTTCCATTATGCTTTATTACAAGATGTTGAATATAGTTTCCTGTGCTATACAGTAAATCCTTGTAGTTTATCTGTTTTATATATGGTAGTGTGCGTCTTTTAATCCCATGCTCCAAATGTATCCCTCCCCTCTTTCCCCTTTGGTAACCAGAAGTTTGTTTTCTGTGTCTGTGAGTCTATTTCTGTTTTCGTAAATAAGTTCATTTGTACTGTTTTTTCTATTCCACATATAAGTGATGTCGTAGGATATTTGTCTTTCTCTGTCTGACTTTATTGGGTATGATAATGCCTAGCGCCATCCAGGAGAAGAACTCTTTTTGATCCTGTGTCCGGAAAGGATTCTCTAAAAGCTGACCTTTAAGTTTAGATTTGAGGAGGGAGCCAGCCATTTGAAGAGCAGGACAAGGAGAATTGCAGATAGAGGGAATGTCCGGGAACGTTGGAATGACTGAAGGAGGACTGGCATGTCTGGGCTCCTCATGCATGAGCAGTGTTGGAATTAAGGCAGGTGCGTGGTTCATACAGAAGGGAGGGAATGTGCTGAGTGTTATCCGGGAACACCTCTGGGGCTGACGTCCCAAGGCCCACGAGAAGTTCTCATGGTCCACCGTGTGTCATGGAATATGGTCCCATCCTGGACTCTCCAGGACTGAGGAAAATGGCCTCAGTCCTGGAGCTGCAGAGCTTTGGATTTTACTGTGGAGAAAAGGTGATTTGGATGTTGTATCAGTTTTCTGCAGTGGTTGTAGCAAATTGCCAAACACTTGGTGGCTTAGAGCAGTGGAAGTCTATCCTGTCACAGTTTTGGAGGCCAGAAGCAAGAAAACGGAATCACTGAACTGAACTGAAATCGAGGTGTCGGCAGGGCTGAGCTCCCTCTGGAGGCTCTAGGGGAGGATCTGTTCCTTGTCTTTTCCAGCTTCTGGTAGCTGCTGGCATTCCTTGGCGTGTAGCCACATACCCTCCCATCTCTGCCTTGTGGTCTCATGGTCTTCTGTGTCAAATTTCCCTCTGCCTATCTCTCTCTCTTTTTTTTAAAATTTTATTTATTTAAATTTATTGGCTGCATTGGGTCTTCGTTGCTGCTCACGGGCTTTCTGTAGTTGCAGAGAGCAGGGGCTGCTCTTCATTGCAGTGCATGGGCTTCATATTGTGGTGGCTTCTCTTGTTGTGGAGCATGGGCTCCAGGTGCGTGGGCTTCAGTAGCAGCAGCGTGTGGGCTCAGTAGTTGTGGTGCATGGCCTTAGTTGCTCCACGGCATATGGGATCTTCCTGGATCAGGGCTCAAACCCATGTCCCCTGCATTGGCAGGCAGATTCTTAACCACTGCGCCACCAGGGAAGCCCCCTCTGCCTCTCTTGTAAGGACACTTTTCATTGCATTTAGGCCTACCAGGATAATCCAGGTGAATCTCCCCATTTCAGGTTCCTTCATCACATCTGCAAAGTCCCTTTTGCCGTATAAGGTAACATTCACGGGTTCTGGGATATTAGATTGTGGCCATATTCGGGGCTACTATTTAGCCTACCCTAGAAGTGATGGTGAAGGCAAAGGAGGAGGTGGCAGAGAGTGTGGGCAGGGTCTGTGTACCAGTGTCTGAAGTAGATATGCTTGGTGCCTGCTTTGAAGCCCTAGTGAGTACTGGTAAAAATACGTGGTTATATCTCCAGCTATGGTATTTAATTTTTCATTACATCTTAATCCTGTCATTCCCTGGAGAGGATTTGACCAGCAGGAAAGAGGGATGAGAAGTTTGGGGTGGCAGAAGCCCTGGGCCTCTCAGTTGCATCAACTCTTTATGTTTTGAATAAAAAGCTTCCTGACATGGCATAAAAGGGCACAGAGCAGTGGGGGATGATGGTCCAAGCGAGTGGGGGTGATGAAGAGGACGGAGGGTGGTGAAGGGTGGGGACTTCCGTTGGCATTAACAGGGAGGGTTACTTTGTTGCCTTCAGTTCAGAGTTTTTATTGTTAGATTCTGAGAATTCATGGACTTGTATAATTACATAAGATATGATTAAGTAAATAAGAGAAGAACTCTGTATTTCCTAAATCTGTCAGAGAAACACTGAGGTCTCCTACCTAGACAATCTTTCCAGAAATATTGAATTTCTTTTTATTATTTCTGAGGTTAAACAAGAATAAATTTGAATAATTATTGCACTGGTCTCTCTCTTCACCGCCTCCTCTGCCACTTGTTAGCATCTATATCATCTGAAGGTGCTTGAGAGGAAAGAGATAGATCAGAGACATGGCAGTGCAACTTGTAGATATTGGCTAAATTGTTCCTTTGGCTTGCAGGCCGAGGTGGTGGTTATGATTGGAGGGTGAGGGTCCTAGTCTCTAAGCTCCTGGGGGTCTGTGCCAACGTCTGCTGCCGTTAATCTGTCTCAGTGCAGGACTGAGGTTGGTGAGCCCTTTAAAATAAGGCATCCTTTCTGATTGGGAAGAACGGGGGCATGGAGCTAAATGCAGACTGGGAGCACTGCTCTGACCCAAGGGAGGGCAGGACAGGGACTTGGACTGACCCTCAGTGCCCCTATCAGAATGGTCTCTGGGCCTCAGTCATGCTGCCATGGCTTCCAGACAGCAGCTTGTGATTGGCTGTGCCACTGTCTGCTCTGTCTCATACAGATCATTGCCAGCTATACATATTGGGAGTTAACGGGACAGGTAGCTGTTTGGCTTCTGAAGAACTAATGGCTTCCTCTGCTAACCTAGAAGGGCCTGCAGGAGATCATCTCTCTGAGGTCCTGTGAGGGGTCTTCATTTATATACCCCACGAGCATTTAATGGCGTGTGCTCTGGGTCAGGCTCTGGGGATACCATAAGGCACGGTACAAGCTTGGCGCCCTGGTAGCTTTTGTTTAATGGGAGAAACAGACGAGAACAGGCAATCATACTAGAGCGGGATAAGGGCTGCTGCCGCCTGAGTGCAGGGTGATCTGAGGGCACAGAACCTGATCTTTAGAGTCAAGGGTGGCTTTCTGGAGGCAGTCATGTCTACTGTGAAGTCTGAGAGAGAACTTGGGATTAGCGAAGTAAAAGGTAGAGGAGAACATTCCAGATACAGGGAATAACATATGGACAAGCTCTTGAGAGAGAGAGCATGATGTGTTTGGGGAACCACAAGCAGTTTGGCGTGAATGTAGTGTTGGGTGAGGGATGGGGGTGGGAAGAGTTGAGGGTGAACCAGGTGCAGACTCTTTGGACGAGGCATTAAGGCAATGGATCATGAAAGGATTTAAACATGGGAGTGACATGATCAGACTTGCACTTACTATTATTTTAGAAAAATCACTCTGGCTGTAGTGTGCAGAATAGCCTGGGGATGTGTTAGGATTCTTTAGTAGGGACATCAGTTCAGGGGCTGTTAGTCATCTGGACAAAAGACATTAGTGGGATAGACCAAGCTCTTGGCAAGGCGGATGGTGAGAAGACAAGATATTTGAAATGTTAGAAGAGAAGGAGTGACAGGACTTTGTGGTTGTGGAGGGTGAGAGAGAAGGAGTAGAGGATGACATCCAGGCTTCATTTTCTGAGCAACAAGCCTGAATGATGGTCTCATTTGCTCAGATAGGAAATACAAGAGGTACAGCAGACTTTTAAGGAAAGATACTGGGCTTGAGATGCTTGTGCGCTATTCAAGTGGAGATGATACCCATCTGGAACGCAGGAGACAGAGAAAGACATAAGAGGCAGAATTGGATCTTTGGCACATAGATGGTAACTGAAGCTGAGTGAGAGATGAGAGCTTCCGGGAGTAGCACTGAGTGAGAGGAGATGAGGTCATCTATTGCTGCATAAAAAAAAAAAAGAGAAACTTAAGGGCTTAACACAACTCTTTCATGATATCTCACTGTTTTGTGGGTCAGGAATTTGGGCAGGGCTCAGCTGGGCAATTCTTCTGTTCCATGTGGGATTGACACTGGTCACCAGGTGTACTCAGCTGGCAGATGGGCTGGTGGTACAAGAGGCTTCATTCACACATCTGCCACCTTGGAGATTCTGGAAGGTCAGGCTTGGCTGGGACTCTCCATTAAGACGGCCTCAAGGTAGCGGAACTTCCTATGTGGAAGCTCAGGATCCCCAGAGAGGGAATCCCATGAGAGGAGTTAGAAACTATCAGTTTCTCAAGATCCAGGCCCTGAAATTGGCAGAGAGTTATTGCCAATGCATTTCATTGGTCAAAGCAGCCATAGAACCACCCACTGAGAGTCAAGGCATGGGGCATAAACTCTGCTTCTTGATTGGAAGAGTGTCAGGTTTTCAAATTTATGGCCACCATACTGAGGACGGAAGATGATGGAAGCTCCAGGAGGCAAGGCTACCCTTATTTACGGGTAAGGAATTTCAAGAGATTCCCTGACTATTAAAGTTGATAATTAATTGGTATGCACCAGTAATGCTATACTGGATTGTTAAAAATGAAATATTTCCATACATATTTGATAAAGAGTCGCTTCCCTGAGCTCCTGGGTGCTAATTGCCCTGCGTGACTTGGCTCCTGTCCTGTAGACACAAATTGCAATTTTATTTTATTTGTGTATTTGTTGAGTTTGATATGTATCTCCATGTCAGACTGGAAACTGAATAACAGCACAGCCTTTTTCTTTTTTAAGAACTTTTATTGAGATACAGTTAACCTACAATAAACTGCATATATTTAGCATGTGCAATTTGGTATTTTTTTTCTTATTAGGGATGTACATATGGCAAGCCCAGTCTCCCAATAGCACAGACTTTTTTTTTAAACCAGTGTCTATTATAATTGTGCTTGCCATAGAGTTGTTAATCAAGTTGCTCAATGAAAAAAGTGAGTGAAAGCAGATCTGTGAGGGTGAGTCAAAAATTATCTGCACTCTGGCTGTAGAATTTATTTTAATTAATTTTTAGAAAAGACAAATACATCATTTTTCGACACGATCGCCTTGCTTTTCAATACACTTTGTCCATCTGTCAACAAGCTTTTGTATTTCCTCATTAAAAAGTGTTTTAGGCTGAGCTGTGAGCCACGAATGCACCACTGTCTTCACTTCATCAGAAGTGACTCTTCGTCCTTGTAGGGCTGCTTTCAGGGGACCAAACAGGTGAAAGGCTGATGGAGCAAGGTCAGGTTTATAGGGAGGATGCTTTGACACCTCAAAACGAAGTTTTTGCAGAGTGTCAACAGTGTGGGCAGAAGTGTGCGGACGTGCATTGTCGTGCAAGATCACAACACCCTTAGACAGCAGTCCTTTGTGTTTAACCGGAAGTTTAGGCTTCATCTCTTCAGAAAGCATCTCTATCCATTCATACACACTTCTTCGAGACAAAACACTTTCTCCATACTGTGCACAAAGTCTTCCATAAATAATGGCACCAGGTATACCCTCAGACCCCCCAAAATGAATCACTGCATGCTGCTCTTCTTCCGTGCAAATCACAAGTGGGGCACTCATCTTTGCTTGCACCGCAGTGACAAATGCACGGATGTAACACGTTCACACCTGCACAGCAGTGACTGGGGAGACAGTAGCCTTGAGCAGAAAGCACTGATAAGAAAGTGCGGCCCACAGAAGTTTTAATATAACCGGAGTGCGGATAATTTTTGACTCACCCGCGTATCCTACCATGTGCCGGCCACGTGATGCGCACAGAGAGAGACACATGATAAATATGTAAGTAAAATCTATAATATGTGAGTTGTTGATAAACGCTGTGGAGAAAATCCAGGCAGGGGGACGGGGAGTGCCAGGAATGAGTTGCTCTTTCAAATAGGGCCCTCAAGGAAGGCGTCGAGGAGGAGGTGCCTTTTGCAGGAAGATCTGAAGAAATGAATGGACGCGCTTACATGGTTTGTTTGGGGCAGTGGGAGCCCACCTCATCAGAATCTAAACCTTCCTTGCCAGCTTCCCAGGGTCAGAAAAGTTACAATTAGAGATTCCCTCCTGTAGCTCAGGTTGTCTGTACCTTGCCCTGTTCTCTTAGCGGGACATGGAGCTGTGATTGTGAGCGCTCAGTGTGGACGATTCGGCCAGCCCCACCCCCAGAGTGAGTTTTCCTAGAGGGAGAAGGGGCAGAGCGGAGAGGCCCCGGCTGCCCCAGAGTGTTCTGGGGAGGAGCCAGCATTATGGTGGTGGCCCTGGTGTGGGAGAGCAGGGG
This sequence comes from Hippopotamus amphibius kiboko, assembly GCF_030028045.1. Taxonomy (NCBI): domain Eukaryota; kingdom Metazoa; phylum Chordata; class Mammalia; order Artiodactyla; family Hippopotamidae; genus Hippopotamus; species Hippopotamus amphibius. The sequence continues at coordinate 169,327,372 of NC_080188.1, read as the reverse complement.
AGCTGAGCTCCTGTGGAAAGAGGAGGGGGAGGAGGGGGAAAAAGGAAATTGAAACAAAAATGGAAACAACCAACCCCAAGCCTAGTGAGTGGCATTAGTAAAGGAGGTTGGGGATCTTATGACCTCCTGTCCAGGACGTCCAGAAACCCCTGCTGTGTTCCATTGTGTAAGGAGATGGAAGAGGCCAGAGCCTGCTGGGACCCTGCTCCATGAGGAGGGATGAGCCTCACTTGGAGAAACCCCAGAGAGAAAAGGGTGACTTCATTAACCAGAACAATCCCTGGGGGAAATGGTCCAGTGAGGTGGTTGAGCTGGGCATGGCCCAGAGCTGACTGCCTGGGTTTGAATCCTGGCCCTGCTGTGTACTAGCTGGTGATGTTGGGCAAAATCATTATCCTTTCCATATCTGTTTCCTCATCTGGAAAATGTGGAAAAATACATCACAGGTGGAGATGAGGGTTCCATGAGGCATTGTGCACCGAATTCTTAGCCCAAGGCACCCCATGGACTAAGGGCTCATTTTACTGGTAATGAGAACCAAAATCTGGGAAGGCTTCTTTTAAAGGACGGCTCTCCCCCGCAAAGCTTGTTTCCAGATCAGTAACTGACTGACAGTTGCTGGAGGACAGGGGATGTTAAAGCTAAATTGACAGAAGGCATTGCCAAGTGTGGGGGCATGAGAAACGAAGGTGTAGCATCTCTGAGACTGGGGCAAACCCTCAATGCTCAAAGGGGCATTGCAACCCAGTTCATAAGACAGTTAACGTGTACACTACTTTGTGGTCCAAAATTTCATGTAAGATAAGCCAAGTTGGTGTAAGGGGTTCATTCCCCCTTTCCTTTTTTGCAGTACCTCTCTTTTACCTTTTTATTGGCACTATGGGGCACCCCTAGCATGTTCACAACCTGACATGCATCTTTTTGTGCCCTTCTCTCTGTGATGCTATCACTTTTGAAACAGGGAGATGAATATTTTGGGGATTGTTTTCGTCCATGGCTTATAAAAAGGCGATCATCCTGTATACACTTTTCTGCTTCTTGTTTTTCTTGTTTAATAATAGCTCCCACAGCCCACTTTTCAGGAACACATTTTTGATGAACAGAGGCACCTGTGTGGGCAGGGGGGTCCTCCGCTACCTGCAGTGGGAGTCCTATACATAACCACACTGTGGTGAGGGCGAATAGGTGTTTCTTGTGAGAAGTGCGCTGAGCACCTGAGCTGACCCTACTCTGCTGAGGTCAAGGACAGAGCTTACCTGAAAGCCCACGGGTCTGTGCGCAAAAGCAGGTGCAGGCAAGTCTTCTCACCGTGCTCTCCCGGGGCTGTCGCGGTGCCCAGTGGCAGCAGGCATGTTGAAAACGTGTGGTGACGCTTGGCTCACCGGCCAACCTGTGATTTCCTCGCCTCATGCACGTGTTCTCCTGCAAGCAGATTTATCAAGAATGTCCAGGACAACTTAGAGGTGCTTGTGGCAGGGTTATTTTTCTTTGAATTATTGGGGAGTTGAGCATGAAGATGCAGGGTTGGAGAAGGCTAGCAGGACTCTTATTCCCTGGCTGTTGCCTTCCGTGTGTGAGCATGTGTGTCCGTCCAGGTTGATTGTGACATCATAGAAAGTCATTCCTATATCATCTATTTGCTCTGTATCTAACCCATGGCCTCTCTCCTTCCCCTAGTTTGACATATGACTTTGTGCCTGGTGCTTGGTGCACAAAGTTGCACAATAGACTCTTGATCAGACTAGGTCCCTTAGCGGCTGGACCCTCCCAGAGCCCTGCTGTCCCTAGAGGATGTACATGCTCTGGCCTTTGCACTGCCTGCCACCAGGCCTTGCTGGGAGAAGATAGCCAGACCCTGCAGGCCTCAGCCTTGTTTAGATTCCTCTGCGCCTGGCTTCAGAGCCAGTGCCGCCTCAGAGGCTGTTCCAGGCTCCACTGCTGGGCTCTGTTCCTCCCAGGGCGGCTCCTGCTGCATCCTGGGGTTTTCCTCATCCTGGGGCTCCAGGTGCGGGGAGGCTGGCGTCTTCATCCCTTGTCCCCTCCTCCTCCCTACTCCCCAAGCCCTGATGGGAGCCCTTAGAGGCTTCTCTGGCTCCAGTGGTCAGAATAACTTGTTGTTCAGATTGGTTCTAAATATAACCAACGCCGCAAAGAGGCTCAGCTAGAGGGTATGGAGAAGTTGTACTTGGGTAAACGACTGTTTATTTCTGATTATTTTACCAATAATTGGAGCTGCCCTCTCCCAGGCTTCCTCTTTGCCTCTTTTTTAGCAGCAAATGCAATTGTTTCCATTGAAGCCGCTCCCCTCCTCCCTTCCCACCTGCTGCTGCCTCGCCCACCCACTGTTTGAAAGGAGTCTTTACTCTTGTTCTTGTTCCTGGATTAACCCCAACAGCTCGCTGAGCAGAAAGATGGGCAGGTCCCTGGGAGCCCGGGCTGACGGAGCTCGCGCCCACTTCTCCTTTTCCGGGCTCAGAGCTCCCAGAAACGGGCACGACCTCACATTGCCATGCTCAGAAGTCCTCAGCAAAGCACTCTGGGGACTTTTTAACATCCAAACCATTATTTATTCCCATCTCTATATGAGAAAACCAAAGTCGATGCCTAATTCTGACTCTTCTCAGGGTCCCCGGTCAGCAGAACTGGTCCCTCTGGCTCTGTCCGGGGCTGTTAGCGTCTGTGGTGGAGACAGACCCCTGTTCTTGTTTCCCTATTTTTATTTGTTTTATTTGTTTCTCGTTTTGAAATCAAGGACGCTGCCTGGCACCCTGTGTGAGCTGAGTTAGAGTAGGCTCGTGATGGTAATTCACAGACAGGATCACCTGTGTTTTACCTAAAGGCCGCCTCCCCCTGCTCTGCTGGGAACTTCAGCCCTGCCTAAGCCCTCACTGTTCAATTTGAGGCAAATAAGAGGGTGTTTGGTTTTTCCTGGATTTTGAAGCTGTATAGATTAACCCCCAAACAGCTGAATGACATTTGGGATCCACATGCTATGAACGCCCAGCCCCTGAGGTGTCCCGATTGGACACCATCCCTGAAACCTCTGCCCCTTGGCATTGTGAGTGAGGGCAGCAGAGAGGTCCATTGCACTCCAGTGAGAGGTATTTTCGTGCTGTTCATTCATGGCGAAGAGGAGGAGAGGGTAAGGCTATGGGCATTGCTATGGAAGGGGATGAGAGGTTTGCTGGTAGAGGGCTCTCTCTGTCACCGAGTGGGAGGTCTGGTCATCTGCTGAGTGCAAGGGGAGGCCAGTGGAGAGGGCTTGACATGCCTTGCAGAAGAACAGGAGAGTGCTGGCTCTAAAAGCAGACTGGACTGCATCTGTCCACAGCCAGCTTTCCATGTGGAGGGTGCCATGTCTTCTTCCATGCATGACCCAAGCAGTCTTACATGCCTCACGTTTTGCGGGGACCAAGCAGAAGTAGCCTTTGTTTTGTTTGGAGTGGGTGAGTTCTACCCATTCCTCCTGTTCCTTGGTCAGGAGCTATTTCTAGAGACTTAGTGAAGACCTTGGAAGCATACAAAATCATGCTAAAGGTCACACACTAAGTTTTGTTTTGCTGCAAGATGCAACAGTGGGGTTTGTAACAGTGGGATTTCTGTTCTATAAAGGGACATTTTAAAGAGGGTTTGGTGAAGTCTTTTTTTAAAAATATTTATTTATTTATTTATTGGCTGCATTGGGTCTTTGTTGCTGTGTGTGGACTTTCTCTAGCTGTGGTGAGCGGGGCCTACTCTTCGTTGTGGTGCGTGGGCTTCTCATTGTGGCAGATTCTCTTGTGGAGGAGCATAGGCTCTAGGCGCGTGGGCTTCAGTAGTTGTGGCACGTGGGCTCAATAGTTGTGGCTCACGGGCTCTAGAGCGCAGACTCAGTAATTGCGGCACACGGGCTTAGTTGCTCCACAGCATGTGGGATCTTCCCGGCCCAGGGATGGAACCTGTGTCCCCAGCACTGGCAGGCGGATTTTTAACCACTGCGCCACCAGGGAAGTCCCTAGTGAAGTCTTATTCAATGTGTAATCTGATAACAGTTTACAAGGGTGCAGGAGGGGGTTGTTTTAGATGTTAGAAAGAGCTACCTTACTGTGGGCTGGTGGTCCAGGGAACCAGGGACCACTAAGGCTAATCCTTCCATGGAGATCTCTTGGAAAAGCCTAGATAGTTGCTTTTTTGGAATGAGTTGAATGTGAATGTCCTGTTTTGCAGAAGGAGTGTTGGTGAGTGGAAAATCGGGCCATTACAGAGCTTGTGTTAGATCTGATTTATTCATAATGAGCTATCATTTCACATCAATGTAAAGCAGGCTTCTAGAAACTGTCCTCCCTCAGAAGTACACCCGGCACACTACATAATGTCCTTGTAACATGTTCCCCCATATGTCTTCTTCAAATTCCGGTCTAATGCATATGTCAGTACTGTTCCCCACTTATGATACTTCCTTACTTTTATTATTTTATCAGAAATGCAGGGAAGCACTTGAGGGACCAACAGGAATTTTGGATGACACTAGAGTATTTATTCGGATGTAACTTCTTGCCATTCCTTGGAAGTCACTCTGGATGTGCTGGGTTCGAGCACTGGCTTAGCCACCCACTAACTCTTGGAATCCTTGTTAAGTCCCCTACCCTTCTTGGCCTTAGTCCCCTATTTGTATAAGAGAAGCTTGGCCAGATTATTCACTCAGCAGGTATTTAGCTGTGTGCTAAACACATGGGGTGCACAGTCAAATGATACGTTGCCCTTCAGCTGGGTGGGAGGGTGGTGGTGGTTGGAGGGGCTTTAGACAGAAGACAGAGACATATGCACAAATAAGCGCAATGCCAAGTGTGCAACGTGCCGAGGGACATAGATGAAGGATGGATTAATTCTGCCTGAGAGGGACAGCAAATGACTCACTGCAGGAAGTGTACTTGGCCTAGAAGTAGGATTTTTTTTTAGTGTACAAGGAGGAAAGGCAGAAAGAACAGCATGGGCAAAGACACAGAAGTTCAAACATTCGTCATGGATGTGGGGAATAGCAAGCTGCCCAGTGTGGCTGAAGGGAGAGGTAATGTCAGAGAGGAAGCTGGGTTGGACAGGCCAGTCTAAGGGAGGACGGCTTGTGCTCCCACCAAGGGCCTTCTAGTTCTGGTAGTCTATGGGTCCGTGCTTACTCTTCCCTTTCAGATAAATACCTAGAGGCTTGGGTAGTGGAGGGTTTTACAGCTCCTCAGGGGCTTCCGTGGCTTCCTCTCTGAGATGCTTCCAGGGTTCAGCTGTGTGGTAGTTACTTATCTCTAGTCACAAATCTAGGTGTGCAAGAAATGTAATTTTATTTATTTCTCTATAGTTTAACAATTTCTATAAAAAATTCCAATTCAGCTAGAGCAGGAAAGTTAATCTTACTTAATTTGGAGCCCTCTTCTTTCCTTAGGGTTATAGCTAAATCTGAAACATCAACACTGCTGACCAGCCTTGCAACCCACTGGTGAGTGATTTTGACTTTCCCTCTCTCAACGATAAGACCTCTGCATGTCTGGCTCTCTCCCTTGGCAAATAGGAATTATAGTTGTTTTGCCGCTTCCGTGACTCATTAGGCCATGGGTAGCCCCACGGGCTGTCAAAAGCCCTATCTCTGGTACAGCCTTTTGTGGAAAGGAGTTTTGGCAGTTCCCCAAAAAGTTAAACATAGACTTATGGCTCAGCACTTTCACTCCAAGGTATATAACCAATAGAATTTGTGTGTTTTGTGGACACACAGAAACTTGTACATGAATGTTCATAGCAGTGTGATTCATAATAGTCAAAAAAGGAAAACAACACAAATGTCCATCAGCTAAAGCATGGATAAACACATGGTGGCCTGTCCATATGACGGGATATTATTCAGCCATAAGAAGGAATAAAGTGGACTTCCCTGGTGGTGCATCGGTTAAGAATCCACCTGCCAACGCAGGGGACACAAGTTTGATCCCTGGTCTGGGAAGATCCTACATGCCCCGGAGCAACGAATCCCATGTGCCACAACTACTGAGCCTGTGCTCTAGAGCCCTTGAGCTACAACTGCTGAGCCCACACTCCGCAACTGCTGAGCCCACGCTCTGCCACTGCTGAAGCCCACACGCCTAGAGCCCGTGCTCTCCAACAAGAGAAGCCACCACAATGAGAAGACCGTGCACTGTAACAAAGAGTAGCTGCCGCTCGCCACAACTAGAGAAAGCCCGTGCATAGCAGTGAAGACCAAACGCAGCCAAAAAGCAATCGATCAATCAATCTTTTTTTAAAAAAAAAAAGGAATGAAGTACTCATACATGCTATAACTGGGTGTAAACCTTGAAAACATGTTAAATGAAAGAAGCCAGACATAAAGGTCTTATATTGTATGATTCCATTTTTATGAAATGTCCAGAATAGGCAAATCCATAGAGACAGAGAATAGATGAGTGGTTGCTAGGCGCTGGGTGTATGGGGGGGGCGGAGGGTATTGGGAGTGACTACTAACAGTGTGGGGTTTTTTTGGGTGGGGGAATGGAAATATTTGGGAATTAGATAGTGGTGATGGTTGTATAACATTGTGAACATACTAAAAACCACTGAATTGTACATTTTATTTTTTTTTTTTTTTTTTTTTTTTTTGGCACACGGGCTTAGTTGCTCCACGGCATGTGGGATCTTCCTGGAGCTAGGATCGAACCCGTGACCTCTGCATTGGCAGGCGGATTCTTAACCACTGCGCCACCTAGGAAGCCCTGAATTGTACATTTTAAATGGTGAATATTTTAAAGCATGTGGACACATCATTTTTACTGGGGTTATGATGAAAAAATCCCAGAGATATTAATAACATCTTATGATATCAGTGTATAATTGTGTGCAAAATAAATCTCTATGGAATAACAGGTAGCAATTTCTAATGTATCGTTGCCCTGAGCCATGTGTTTCTTAAGAAAAACCATCAGTTTCAATGAAATATCAAAACCCTTAGAGCAACTTTTTTCTACTTATTTCTTCATCTTTAACAAATTATCACGTCACTGCCTGAAGTCATAAGATTTTTCTCTAGAGTCATCCTCACTTTCATTTTAACCACAGATCTCTCGTGTGTTTCTTTTGGCCATATAAGGTCAGGCTAAATGGTGAATCTTATGTGAATTATATCTTTGTTTTGAAGATTTCAAAAAAAAAAAAAAAAGAGCAAGAGTGAAAAATCCACTCTCTCTCTGGATGCCCTATTACAACTGTTTCTTCTGTGAGATCTTGTAGCCTCTTTAGGACTGTACCTGGGTAAGGGGGCAAGGACCCCTGATGTTCTCAGATCCTGTAAACTCGTGGGGAGGGTGGTACAAGGACCCTCGAGAGGTGGGGGCAGGGCACAGTGTTCCGCTTTCTTGGGGACCCTCTGCCTCTCTCCATCCTTGCTCCACGCCTGATGTCTCCCGGCTCCCCTAGTGTGGGAAGCTCTGAGATGCTTCTTCATGCAGTTCCCTTCCATCTGTGGTCTACGCACTGAATCCTGTTGGCTTCTTCCTGAGGGCCGGCTTTTGAAAACTCGGAAGCTGGAACTCTTTCCTCCTCTGTGCTAATTCTTCCTTCTGTGCTGTCCTTCCTGAGGCAGTGCACACAGACTATCTCACTGGACCCAGTGAGGGAAGGACAAAGCAGTGCAGGCAGGTACGGAGCTGGGTTTGGAAACTTTGGTTAACATTTCAGAATATCATCCTACCACATGCCATCTCGTCTTCTACTTTGTGTGAGGCCCCTGCCTGATGTAGCAGGGAAGGTCTCAGAGGTTCATGGGCCAGGAGACTCAGCTGCTAAATTTTCCCATGACCCCCTGGAACCCCCCAGGATTGTCAGAAGGGACTGGCCTTGCGCAGAGGCAACATGAAAAGAGGCCTTTTAATGCCCCTGAAACCAGCCCCACGGAGGCAGCTGTTTACTCTCCTCCCCCCTCACCTGCAAATGCGTCTTCCTCAGCCACCTGTCCCCTCCTGCAGGTGTGGGCCTTGGTGCCCACAGAGCAGCCTGGGACTGATCACTGCTCTGTACGTGTCTGAGGATGTCATGGGGAAGGAAAGGGATTCAACTTGATCTTGAAGTCCTCAGGACGGCTCTGCTACCCACAAGCTGAGCTCCTTTGGGCAGATTTCTTGACAAGACTCAGTTTCCACATCTGGAAATGGTAATTCAATTACTCAACGCATTCATCCTCTCCAGTCTATGGATTAAGGATTATTAGAATTATTAAGTGTATTTATTACGACAGCACAGTGCCTGACACACAGCAGGGGCTCAGTAAATGGCTGGTATCGTATTGACTTATCACTAGCTGAGTCGTGATGAGCTTGAGCTAGTCATTTACCCTCTCTGAGCTTGTTTCGTCATCTGTCACATGGGGCTAATATTACCCACCTCACAGGACAGTTTTGAAGACTGGTTGCATGCCAGCATCTGGCATCCAGTAGGTGTCAGATGAATCTTAATCCACCTTTTCCCACGTTTTCTCCAGCAGCTTCTGGTCCTTTCTCATCAGAGACCAGAAAGGGAGGTGCTTTGTCCCCATCATGACCTCACAGCTCTGGGTCTGTTTTACTCCAGATTCTTTTTTTCCCAGAGGCCCAGAGTCTCAGGTGTTTTCTCAGTAGCTGCAGGAATGGAGGCGCGGACTCACTAGTGGTCCTTTCTGCCTTGGCTGACATCAGAACCGCCTCATTATGGGAATGGGTCTTTGCCTTTGTTGCTGTTCCTTACCTAGTACGTTTCTCACCTAGCCTTAGCTTTGGTGCTTAGTAGGTGTGCGTGGTGGTCTTAAGTGAGGCTCCCAGCCTCTCCAGACCTCAGTTTCCTTATCTGTAGAATGGGGCGATGATGCTCTTTGCCTTGCCCATCTTACAGGATTGTTACTGGCATCTAATGGAACACTGAGTGCGAAAATATTATGTACTTTGTAAAATGCTGTACGTTTGTAGGGGATTATTGTTCTAGACTCCCTGACTACCGAAGGTTTTACTACCTCTCTTGAAACACAAATATTTTCAAGAGGCACCTCACCTGAGATCTTAAATCAGTAGGTTAGAGCAAAGCATGATAGGAATAAGATTTAGACATGCACATCTAGGAAGGGAAAGTGGGGAATTGGAGAGGAATATGAAAGAATGGATAGGAGAAACCAAAGACTCTTTTGACTGTTTAGTTTGTCTCCAGCTGATGTAAACCCTCGCCAGAGGCCTCCTCAGACCCCCCATTATGAGTTTACCAGAGAGGCCGGGGGAGACTACAGGGGTTACATCTCTCATCCCAGGTCGGGCATCAGGCCTGTTATAGGCCCCTAAAGGCCAGAGTTTCCCTGGAGGGTGCAGCTGTGTTTCCAAGACAAGGTGAGCTCTGCCAATGGTCACCTCTTATTGCTTTCTTTGAAGCTAGGTTGCTTCAAAGCAACCACAAACAGGAGACAAATAGACCTGCATTCATTTCAAGTTTCATTCAGTAAGTTTCGAGAGCATATTTTGTGCCTGGTCTGTTGCTGAAGCTTACACAGAATGCTCTCAAGGCACTCACAATCTCTTTAAGAAAATAAGAAATAAATATATGAAAACTGTAACACACCCCCTTGTGAACACTGGCCAAAACATGTGTGTGAGCTGTCTGTTGCTGTAATTCAGGGGAGAGAGATAGTACTGTCAGAACAGCTTAGGAAGGAAGGAGAGAATCCATGTTTGGAAGTAGTGGGAACTAAATTGAGACCATATCTTGGGTCACTTCCCTAGAGACAGACCCTGGATTAAAGATTGGTATGCAAGTGACATTGAGATACCTCACGCCTGTTAAAGACCACAAATAACAAGTGTTGGCAAGGATGTGGAGAAAAGGGAAGCCTCCTACACTGTTGGTGGGAATGTAAATTGGTGCAGCCACCGTGGAAAACAGTATGGAGGGTCCTCAAAAAACTAAAAATAGAACTACCATATGATCCAGAAATCCCACTCCTGGGTCTGTATCCAAAGAAAACAAAAACACTAATTTGAAGAAATACATGCACCCCAATGTGTATAGCAATATTATTTGCTATAATAACATTGTCAAGTTATGGAAGCAACCTAAGTGTCCATCAACAGAGGACTGGCTAAAGAAGAGGTGAGAAACATACGTACGTTTGTGTGTGCGTGCATGTGTGCACACGTGCACAATGGAATAGTACTCAGCTATAGAAAAGAATGAAATTTTGCCATTTGCAATAACATGGCAGGACCTGGAGAGTATTATGTTTAGTGAGATAAGTCAGAGAAAGACAAATACTGTATGTTATCACTTATATATGGAATCTGAAAAATGAACCAAATTTAGTGACTATAACAAAAAAGAAACAGACTTGTAGATATAGAGAACAGACTAGTGAATACCTGTGGGGAGAGGGGAGGGGGAGGGGCAGGATAGGGGTAGGGGATCATGAGGTGCAAACTGCTATATATAAAATAAATAAACTGAAAGGATATACCGTACAGCACAGGGAGTATATCTGTAGCCAATATTTTATAACTAAAAACAGATCTTCAAAAACTGTGAATCACTATGTTGTACACCTGAAACATATAATATTATAAAGGAGGGCTTCTCCTGCCCTCCTGCCTGTGGCCTCCTTCCTGCGGACAGGGCTGCTGGGGTGGTGAGTGGCCCCCTTTCCTCTGTACACAGCCCTTGGCACCATCAGCCAGGCCCCCTGGCGTGGTCGGGGAGCAGCACTGAGCATCAAGCCGGCTAGGAGTGAGTGTGTGTGCGTGTGAGGGAAGGTGGGGATGCCCCCCCCGGGACGGGGATCCCCACCTTTGGAGCCGCCTGGAGTTCAGGAGCCTCAGGTAAGTCTGAGGAGCTGGGGTCAGGCAGCTGCAGCCTGGTGGCATGGTTTTATTGTTCTCCTGAAAAGTTAGCACGGGGAGTCCTGCGCTGGGGTGGACCGTTCAGAGGCCACCTCGCTCGCTGAGCTTTCTTTCTACCTCAAACCCAGGGACACATGATCTGGAAGGAGGGGCACCTCGGGCAGGACCTCCTGGAGCTGTATTTGCCTTGGTGGCAGGAGAGGGCTTGCCCCCTGTATCTGGGGGCCATGAGCCCCTAACATTTCGCAGGAAATGGCACCCCAAGCACAGGAGAGAGTCTTTTGAGGCAGCCACTGGCAGTGGTCGCAGCCACAAGCATCCTCATGTGAGGAAGTGGATGAGGGGGACGGAGTGGGAGGGGAGGATCGGGACAGATGCCCTGAGGAAACTGGCTGGTGAGCACAGTCGAGGTGGCTCTTGGAGACCTTCCGCTGTGATTGGGAAGGTCTGGTCCCGTGAGGACCAGAGGGGCCTGTCAGAGCCTTTGAACGTGGGGTTATCATTGTCACTCTGACTCCACATTCACAGCTGGTGAGAGCTGGAGCCTGGAATTGGGGTCTCCAGGGAGTGAGCCTCCCCGTGTCCCGCCCTGGACCGTAGTCCTCAGGAGCAAAGCAGATTCGTAGCAAAATTCAGAATTTGTCAGAGATCTCTGGCCTGGTGCCGGATCCAAAGTGCTGCTTCAGTCTTGAGGTGATTAGACACCATCTCATCTCTCCTTTCAAATCTTCTCTTTCCCATCTTGGGCTTCAAGAATCTTCCCCTTCCTTTGTTCCAGGACCACCTGGACATTTCTTTTTGTGGCGCACAGCAATCTTGCACACCGTTTAGGAAGCTTGCCCCCTCAAAGAGGTACTGAACGTGCAGCTGTAGAAAAATATTAATAACAAATCCAAGTTTGACGCTCTCCAGATGAACTTGATTTGGGATAATGATTATGTTCGTACTAGTTAGGAGCGAAAATAACAGAGTCACTAGCTGACTACTTCAAAGACTGTTTCATAAGGGATGGGTAAGATATGGTAAATTAGCTTTTATATTTTAATTATTTTCAAATGCAACAAATACGATTCTGCTGCAGAACCACGAGAATTATGACCACTTATTTGTAATTTACTCTGCTTTCCTTGAAAATAGTGCTTTATTTCTCATAGAGCTTTCAGAAATCCTTACCAATGCTTTTGATAGATAGCCATGGGAAGTACTTGGCAAAGAGAAAATGCATCACAGATTTGCCAGAGTAACTGAAAAGGAGATATTTATAACTAGGTGACAAGTGAAAACTATTTCCACAGAGAACCTGGGGTACAAATTTTATTGTCGAGAAGATTTCTAAAAAGTTATTAAAGACATCTGAATTAGAAATAATAAAAGCTAGCTGAAAATCAAAATTAGCCTGAAATAAGAATATCAGTTTGAGCAGGAAAAAGGCAGTTCAGTTGTGTGACAGAAACAATTTAGACATCCTTAGGGGGCTTTAATAAAAGCGGCTTTTCAAAATTTACATCTGACATTTTTCTTCTTGTGTCTTGTGAGGACACAGGAAAGCTCATGGGGATGGAGACCGGACCAGCGAGGAGAGTGGTAGTGTTTTGCCCACAGTTAGCATTAATAGAAGAGACCGTGAAACCAGTTTTTTTTTCTTCTTTTTTATTTATTTTTCAGGTGTACAGCAAAGTGATTCAGTTATACATATACATGTATCTATTCTTTTTCAATTATTTTCCCATTTAGGTTGTTACATAATCTTGAGCAGAGTTCCCTGTGCTATACAGTAGGTCCTTGTTGGTTATGCATTTTAAATATAGCAGTGTGTACATGTCAATCCCAAACTCCCTAACTTTCCCTCCCCCCCACTCCTCCCCCCTGGTATCCATAAGTTCACATGGAACCAATTTTGAGAAAGTTTTTGTATAAAGAAAGCAAAAAAAAAAAAGAAAAAGAAAAAGTTTTTTTTGGTTGGTCTCTACACTAAATTTGCTACCAACTTTCTAAGAGGGAAAGAATTGAAATATTTTGGAGGAAACGATGTGAATGGTGTGGACTTTGGAGTCAAATTGCTCAGTTCTGTGCCTGTAGAGTGGATCTCATAACACCGTCTCTGTGGATTCTTCAAGGAGTACAGATGATACATACAAAGTACTCAGCACACAGTAGGTTCTTTTTGAATGACCACCAGGATTTGTACTGATGCTGATTTATCAGGATTCCGACTCTATACTAAAAGAAGCATCATGAAGATAGGTTGAAGCAGATGCTGTAGAAGAGAGTGGATCCTTTTGTCTAAGTGACTCCCTAGTTCAGGCTGGGACACTCCTCACTTAATTACACAGGCCTGCACGTACACCAGTGAATAGTTGCATGTCAACATTTCAAAGCTAGTTGGCTCCAAGATATTTCTAGCTTGGAAATTTCCACTAATTCAAACCTTGCAGAAAATTCAGTGTGGGGGTTGAAAACTGGAGAAATTACCTAGCTTGCCAACAAGGCTTTTTAATGGCAGTATTCACCAGTCTCTGTTTCCTGGTCTGACTGGGCCACAGGAGAAAACCAGTGCCTGTTATGTCACAAGCCTTGCTCGTACTGTCAATCAAAGTTCCCCTTGGAGGAAATGGAAGTCTCCACACATTAACTAAGACATTCTGGGATGCAAAAGTCACATGAAGCTCAAAAAGCCACATCAGAGAGCTTCCTCTCCAGTGGCTTTGTTGAATGAAAGTTGTCCTGTGATTCCAATACACAGGCCTCAAAGATGCGCTCTCACACCTGGGGGGACTCCCTCAGCAGCTGGTGCCAGTGTGAAACATGACCCCCAAAGAGCCGAGACGTTTCAGCTCCCCAGGGCCGGGCCGTACCTGCCACATTGCACTGGAGACCTGTGAAGACCACCAGTCCCTTCTCTAATGCCATCAAGATGCCTGACTGCCCCTCCCATCTCAGATATCATTTGATTAGTAGAAACAGGCTTGGTAGGAAATTCAACTCTGAATCGATTCAGATTTTGCCCCTAAAAGCCCGAGATAACCTAAAAGAAACTGTTTTAAGTCAGTAGAGTCTAAAATAACTTGAAAAATAGCAAGTTAAAAATTTCCCCCACTATCCAAGGGGTTGGGGCTCAATAATAAAAACGAATTTGGTTTTACAATTTAAAAGATATTTTTTACACGTCTAGGATGTGTGTCTAATTTTTGCACCTCTAAGTATGTCAAGTAATAAAGATACAAGACGTAGAAGAATGACTAGAGTGAAGGGAAAATAATACAACACAGTTAAGACCAAACAGAAGGCTGGTACACTGCATACCGTAAATGCCTTCACGGAAAGTGGACTTCAAGTTTAGCTCTGACCTTCTCTGCAGCCAGCACACAAAGAGAAGCACAATTAGTCACAGGTGTCACATTTTCAGGAGGTGAAAGAAAAACAGTTGCTCTGGAGAAGGCTTCCAGACATTAAAGATGGAGAGAACAGAAGGTACCGGAAGTGATGTAGTTCACTTAACAAATATTTATAGAACATGCACAACATGTTTACCGTGCCAGGTGCTGGGGATGGAACAATGAATGAGACTCAGGCCCTGCCCTCACCGAGCTCACAGTTCGGTTGAATTTCAGGGTGTTGTTTCTTATAGGTTTGTTGGTGCAGACTGGGGGCACAAACCTTAAAAGCAGTTCTGGCAAAAGAGGTTTTATTAGGGATCAAATTCATGTCAGTTGCGTTTGTAGCTCATGAATCATCTTGCCTGGTATTTAAATTTGATAGGAGCCTCTATGAAACTGAAAAGGAATCCATTGATTCATTCCTTAAATGCTTATGAGCACTTATTGGTATCATACTATGGGAGATCCCGAGAACACAAAGATAAATATCAGATGCACTCAAGGCTTTCTAGAATCGCCTATGGCCGCGAAGATAGCACACATAGGCAAGTAAGTCGAAGTGGATTATGGTGGGTGCTATTACAGAGGTGCGAGCTGAGATTTTTGGGGATGCCTGATTCTCCCAGGGAGAGTCAAGGAGGGGTCTACTAAGAGGAGAAATGTGAGCCAGAGGATCAGGAAAGACCCAAAGAACAATAGCAAACACTTAGTACTTACCTTGTCAGGAAATATTCCAAACCCTGTGTGCGTAAAAATCCTGTTGAATTAACTCATTTTAATCCTCACAACAGCTCTATGAAGTGGGTAAGACCATGAACCCCACCCATTTCACGAAGAAGGAAACCCAGGCACAGGGAAGCTAAGTGACGTGCCATGGAGTTCTTCGTTGGGAAGTGATGTCAAGCCTGCAGCCCCTCATCTTTCTTGCCTCCCCTGGGTGACTTCTGTTGAGATCCCAGATGAGGCTGGGTGTCCTGGCTGTAGGCTTTATTGGCACCGTGTACTTTTCCTTTTTAGAACTCATTACATAATTACACACTTATCTGTGCAGTTATTTATTTAATGTCTGCTCCTCCCTGTAGACTGCAACCTCCACTGGGGCAGAATTACTGTATGTGCCTCTTTTTACTATTTCATATCTAGTGCAAGAATTTGGCACACATAAGGCACTCAGCAAATATTCGTTGAGTGAGTGGAGCCAGGAAAGGGCCTGAGCTGCATGAAGAATGTGTGGTCAGAACCCAAGGTGGCAGGAAGGTGGGAGTGGGCTGTGGAGATACTTGGTACAAACCTACATATCACGCCTGCCACCTATGTGGATGCCTCTTTTGTTGTTGTTTGCTTTAAAATAAACCTCAGCTCAGATGACCCACCCAGGAAGGTAAGCTGTTTACTTTTCTGGGGCAGAGACAAGAAACAGGGAAGGATTTTGGACAGGGCCAATTTGCATTCTTTGACAGCCTTGGCCTACCAGATGTTTCCTGAGCCAGGTTAGCGGCACAGAACCTGCAGGAACAGGTTTTTATATCTTTTACTTTTTGAATATTTATTTAACTATAGTTGGTTTACAATATTATGTTAGTTTCAGGTGTACAGCAAAGTGATTCAGTTTTTTATATATATATATACACACACACATATATACATATATATATTTCAGATTATTTTCCATTATAGGTTACTACAAGATATTGAATATAGTTCCATGTGCTATACAGTAGATCTTTGTTTTATGTGTGGTGGTGTTATCTATCAATCCCATATTCCTAATTTATCCCTCTCCCTCCTGTTTCCCCTTTGGTAACCACAAGTTTGTTTTCTTTGTGAGTCTGTTTGTTTTGTAAATAAGTTGATTTGTATTATTTTTTTTAGATTCCACATTTTGATTTCTTAATTCTCTTTTCCTCTCTTCAGTCTGTAGGAGCCAGAGGCAGAAAGAACCTTGTGCTGGGAGGTGGCTTGTGATGTGCCTTCCTTTATTCCCTCCTTTCCCAACCTTTTGGGAAGATCCCTCCCATTTGAGGTGGGAGGGGATGGGGAGTGGCTTCTCTCTTGCTGCTGCAGGGATGGCAGGAATGGGCCAGTTCCACATCCTGTGACACCATGTCACTCTTCCTTTGCATCCTGAGCTGCTGCTGCCTGCTACTTTCTATTTCCAGGGGAGGATGGCAGCAGTCTATATTTGGTGGAATGTTCTGCTTCTCTTTGGCACATTTGACTCAGTGAGGCTGTGTTAATTAGACAAATTCAAGAGCCTGGAAACTGACAACTGAAGCTTTGTGGCCTCTGCTACTTCTGTACCCCTGGGGGCTGCCAGGGATAATGTGGCTGTTTTGGGCCCAGTTCTTCCTGCCATTTGCATGAAGAGGAGCTCAGCTTCTCTCAGGAAGAACTGGCTAAGGAAAGAATCGACTGTACAGTTCTTTGCCTTAAATGTCCCCATTAGTCCTCTGAGTCAATTTATTTGTTCATTGGTTGGATGTTTATTAGTGCCTGCTGGGTGAATAGGTCTATAACAATTACTAAAAAAGGAAGTCAATAGGGGTCCTATGAAAATCATGAACAGTGTTGCCAAGGTTGTTGGGAGAACACAGAGACTGAATATTTTGAGAGTGATCAGGATAGGCTTTATAGGGAGATGGAGTTTGAGTTAGACTCTTAAGGATGGATAGGATCTCAATTAGAGTGGACTTGGGTGGAGGGGACTATAGAATGAAATTCCAAGTGGAGGAGATTGTGTGAGCAAAGGTCAGGAGAAAGATGTATTTGGGGTCTGGCAACAAGATCAATATTCTTGGAGCAAAAAAGTTGATGTGGTAGTGGTGGTGGGGAGATGAATAGAGATGAGGGCTGGGGCTAGACAGTGGGAGTACTTTGGGGGTTACATGGGAAGCCACAGAGGATTTTACAGCAGGGATTCATTAGGATTAAAACTTGGATTTTAGGGAGCATCTTCTAAAAGAAGTATCTTCTGGAGGATAAATTAAAGGGAGGAGAAATTGAAAGCAAGGAGACCAGTTTAATTCAAGTCAATAATACTAGCTAACACTTACACAATGCTTATTGTGTACCAGGCATTGTTCTATGTGTTTCACATATATTAAATCATTTAATCTTCACAGCAGTCTTCTGTGTTTGCTATTATTATCTCTGTGTTACAGGCAACAACACAAATGCATAGGGAAACAAGTAACTTGTCCAAGGTCATATAGCCAGTGAGTTATGGAGTCAGGATTTGAACACAGACAGTCTGGCTCCAGTATTACATACTCGTGATACTGCACTATATATTTTCCCTAGATATATTGAACCCTAATGGTGTGCAAGGAGCTTTTATAAATACACATAGTTTTGTTCTTCATTACTTAGTTAAAAGGTAAATATTTTGGTAGTTCAGCTGATAATTAAGTCTTGAACTATGATGATGGTAATGGAAAAAAGGAATAATTGACAGAACTTGGTGCTATACTTGCTGTGAAGTTTAAGAACACTTAAAATTTGGAATCTTGGGCTGACCCTTTCTTCAATTTACTCGTTCGTAATACGGGTATAATAATAATGACAGAGGTTTTGCTTCTAGTCAAGATGGAGTAAAAGGGACCATATTTAACTTAATACTCAAATCACCAAAATTCAGAAACAACATATGAAATAATGGTTTGCAAGAAATTGGACATCAGGCAGAAAGAGAGAGTAATTCTTTTTTTTTTTAAAACAAGATATTGAATATAGTTCCCTGTGCTATACAGTAGGTCCTTGTTGCTTACCTGTCTTATATATAGTTGTGTGTGTATGTTAACCCTAAACTCTTAATTTATCTCTCCTCCTGCTTCCCCTGTTATCCCCTTTGATAACCATAAGTTTGTTTTCTATGTCTGTGCGTCTACTTTTGTTTTGTAAATAAGTTCATTTGTATCATTTTTTTTTTTAGATTCCACATATAAGTGATATCATGTTATTTGTCTTTGTCTGACTTAATATGATAATCTCTAGGTCCATCCATGTTGCTGTAAGTGACATTATTTCATTCTTTTTTTATGGCTGAGTAATATTCCATAGTGTGTGTGTGTGTGAACACACACACTCATCTTCTTTATCCATTCATCTGTCGATGGGCGTTTAGGTTGCTTCCATGTCCTGGCTATTGTAAGTAGTGCTGCAGTGAACATTGTGGTACATGTATCTTTTTGAATTACGATTTTCTCAGGGTGTATGCCCAGTAGTGGCATTACTGGGTCATATGGTAGTTCTATTTTTAGTTTTTTAAGGAACCTCCATACTGTTCTCCATAGTGGCTGTGTCAATTTACATTCCCACCAGCAGTACAAGAGGGTTCCCTTTTCTCCACACCCTCTCCAGCATTTATTGTTTCTAGATTTTTTTGATGATGGCCCTTCTGACCAGTGTGAAGTGATACCTTATTGTGGTTTTGATTTGCAATTCTCTAATGATTAGTGATGTTGAGCATCTTTTAATGTGTTTGTTGGTCATCTGTACAGATAGTAATTCTTGAGAGGTGAGAAACACGTGAGGTAAACTCTATCACTGTCCCGGCTTACTATCTTGTGAGAGCTTCCAGGCCACATAAAGGGAAGGGAAACCCAGGTTGATCCCAGCTGACTCCCTGAATTGAAGAGACAAAGCTGAGAGTTCAGGGAGACCAAGGCAGTTATAGTTCTTTGGACAGAATAACCGAGAAGACAAAGTTGCAAAGAGAGAGGGCTCCAGGAGTTTGCAGAGCATCCCTTTTGAGCTTTCAGCTAACTACTTATGAGTGCAGTTGTGTGAGGAAACTATCCAAGGTTGTGGAAAGAATCACCTGAAAGGATTAGAGGTAACAGTGCTCAGCACTCACACAGGACCAGAAATAGTAGCTATTCTCAATAGCCAGACTGGAAACCTCAAGATTCAAGGGCATTGCTCTGGTTCTGCATAACAAATCTTAAAAGCAAGACACAAACGGATTGAACAGTTTCCAAGGAACTGCATCCTAGAACAAAACTCACAAATATTTATGAAGAAAACTTTTCAACATCCAATAAGGTAAAATTTACAAATGTCAATCATCCAATCAAAAATTACCAGGTATGCAAAGAAGCAGAAAAATACAACCCATAATGAGATAAATTTATGAACTGAAACTGACCCACAACTGACCCAGATGTTAGAATTAGCAAACAAAGCCATTAAAAATAGTTATAAGTATATTCCATATGTTCAAAAAATTAAGTAGAGACATGGAAGATATAAAAATCCATCTTCTAAAAAAGCGAACTACCATGTGTGAGATGAAAAATACAGTGGATGAGACTAATGGTAAGTTAGACCTTGCAGAAGGAAAGTTTTGTGAACTTGAAGTCCTAGCAATAGAAAATATCCAAAATGAAACACAGGAACAAGAGAGAATTTTTTAAAAAGAAGAGAGCATTCATAAGCTGAGAACAATTTCAAATGGCCTCATATACATGTAACTGGAGTCCACAAGGAGAGGAGAGGCAGAAGGGATAGAAAAAATAATTGAAGAAATAATGGGTGAAAATTTTCAAATTTGATGAAAATGTTAAATTCAGAAATTCAAGAATCTCACAAACCCCAGCACAAAGAATCTGAGGAAAACTATACCAAGGCACATCATAACCAAATTGCTCAAAATCATTGGTAAAGAGAAAATATTAAAAACTACCAGAGGAAAAAGATGTTATGTACAGAAGAACAAAGACAGGGATGACAGTAGATTTCTTTTGGAAACAAGGCAGATGAAAGGTTGTGGCACATCGTTGAAAGAAAAACATCCCTGTCAACTTAGAATTTTATGTCCAGAGAAAGGATATTTCAAAAATGAAGGAAAAATAAAGACTTTTCAGACATACAAAGGCTAAAAGAATTCATCACCAGCAGAACTACACTATAAGAAGTGTTAAAGGGAGTTCTTCAGGCAGAAGGAAGAGGATACCAGGTGGAATTTTGGATCTACACGAAGGAGTGAAGAACACCAGAAATGACACCTATAGTGATAAATATATAAGATTTTTTACTTATTATTTAAATCTTTAAAATAAAATAAAGTGTTTAAACAAAAGTTGTAACAATGTAGTGTGGGGTTTATAATATATGTAAAAATCAAAGTCATGACAACAATAGAACAAAGATTGGGAGGAGAGAAATGTACTACTGTAAGGTTCTTATGCTATATGTGAGTGGTATGCTCTCACTTGAAGGTAGACTATCGTAAGGTAAATATGTATGCTATAAATCTTAAAGCTACCAGTAGAATAACAAAATGGAGAGTTATAGCTATTAAGCTAATAATGGTAATAAAACAGAATCATACAGAAATTTCAGTTTATCCATAAGAAGGCAGAAAAAGAGGAAAAAGCAATCAAGGAACAGATGGGACAAATAGAAAAACAGAAACAAGGTAATAAATTTAATAAATTTAAACCCAGCTATATCAATAAACACCTCAATTAAAAGACAGAGATTGTCAGACTGGATGAAAAGGCAAGACCTAACTACATATTACCTGTAAGAAATCCACTGAATATAAAAACACAAACTTGATAGCCTTGAATGGCTACATGAGAAAATTAAGGTCTCAAATCAATGACTTCAGTTTCCATCTTAAACTAGAAGAACAAGGTAAACTCAAAGTAAGTAGAAGAAAATAATGAAGATCAGAGCAGAAATCAGTTACCCTGAAAACAGAAAAATAGAGAAAAATTAATGAACTCAAACACTAGTTCTTTGAGAAGGTCAATAAAATTCATAAACCTCTAGCCAGACTGATCAGGAAAAAAAGAGAAAAGATTCAAATTAACAACATCGGGAATGAGAAAGGTGACAACCCTATAGATTCTACAGATATTAAAAGGATAATAAGGATAATATTATGAATAACTTTCTGCCAATAAATTCAACAATTTAGATAAAATCAAACAATTCCTTGAAAGATACAAACTACCAAAGCTAATTTAAAAAGAAACAGATAACCTGTATATTGCAGAAGTCCACCCACTAAAGTGAGGGTTCTGAGCCCCACGTCAGGCTTTCCAACCTGGGAGTCCAGCAAGGGGAGGAGGAATCCCTAGAGAATCAGACTTTGAAAGCCAGCAGGATTTGATTGCAGGACCTCCACAGGACTGGGGGAAATGGAGACTCCACTCTTGGAGGGCACACAAAAAAGTGTGCTCACCAAGACCCAGGGGGAAGGAGCAGTGACCCCACAGGAGACTGAACCAGACCTATCTGCTAGTGTTGGGGGGTTGCCTGCAGAGGTGGGGGGTGGCTGTAGCTCACCGAGGAGATAGGGGCACTGGTGGTAGGGGTTCTGGGAAGTGCTCATTGGTGTGAGCCCTCCCAGAGTCCGCCATTAGCCCCACCAAAGAACCTGTGGTCTCCAGT
Organism: Hippopotamus amphibius kiboko; assembly: GCF_030028045.1. Lineage (NCBI taxonomy): Eukaryota > Metazoa > Chordata > Mammalia > Artiodactyla > Hippopotamidae > Hippopotamus > Hippopotamus amphibius. The sequence continues at coordinate 169,305,741 of NC_080188.1, read as the reverse complement.
GCTAGGTGGCCTCAGGCCAAATGACCAACAGGGTGGGAACACAGCCCACCCATTGGCAGACAAGCAGATTAAAGTTTTATTGAGCTCTGCCCACCAAATCAGATTAAAGTCTTACTGGGCTCTGCCCACCCAGCCCTACCCACCATCCGTCCCTCCCATCAGGAAGCACCCAGGAGCCTCCTAGATAGCTTCCTCCACAAGAGGGCAGATAGCAGTATCAAGCAATATCAGCAGTATTTCATCTTGTGGAACTGAAAACCACAGCCACAGAAAGATAGAGAAAATGAAAAAGCAGAGGACTTTGTTCCAGATGAAGGGACAGGATAAAACCCCAGAAAAACAGCTAAATGAAGAGGAGATAGGCACCCTTCCAGAAAAAGAATTCAGAATAATGATGGTGAAGATGATCCAGGACTTTGAAAAAAGACTGGATGCAAAGATTGAAAAGTTTACCAAAGACATAGAAGAATTAAAGAACAAACAAACAGAGATATGCAACACAAAAACTGAAATGAAAAATACACTAGAAGGAACCAATAGCAGACTAACTGAGGCAGAAGGGCGTGAGCTGGAAGACAGAATGGTGATAATCATTGATGAGGAAAATAATAAAGAAAACAGAATGAAAAGAACTGAAGACAGCCTAAGAGACCTCTGGGACAATGTTAAACGCACCAACATTCACATTATAGGGGTCCCAGAATGAGACGAGAGAGGGAAAGGACCCGAGAAAATATTGGAAGAGATTCTAGTTGAAAAATTCCCTAACATGGGAAAGGAAACAGCTACCCAAGTCCAGGAAGCACAGAGAGTCCCAGGCAGGATAAACCCAAGGAGAAACACACCAAAACATAGAGTAGTAAAATTGACAAAAATTAAAGACAGAGAAAAGTTGTTAAAAGCAACAAGGGAAAAGTGACAAATAACATACAAGGGAACTCCCATAAGGTTAACAGCTGATTTCTCAGCAGAAACTCTGCAAGCCAGAAGGGAGTGGCATGATATATTTCAAGTGATGAAAGGGAAGAACCTACAACCAAGAATACTCTACCCAGCAAGGATCTCATTCAGATTCGACAGAGAAATCAAAAGCTTTACAGACAAGCAACAGCTAAGAGAATTCAGCACCCCCAAACCAGCCCTACAACAAATGCTAAAGAAACTTCTCTAAGCAGGAAACATAAGAGAAGAAAAGGACCTACAGAAACAAAAACAAAACAATTAAGAAAATGGTACTAGGAACATACATATCGACAATTACCTTGAATGGAAATGGACTAAATGCACCAACCAAAAGACACAGACTGGCTGAATGGATACAAAAACAAGACCCATATATATGCTGTCTCCAAGAGACCCACTTCAGACCTAGGGACACATAGAGACGGAAAGTGAGGGGATGGAAAAAGATATTCCATGCAAATGGAAATCAAAAGAAAACTGGAGTAGCAATACTCATATCAGATAAAATAGACTTTAAAATAAAAAATGTTACAAGAGACAAGGACACTACATAAAGATCAAGGGATCAATTCAAGAAGAGGAGATAACAATTATAAATATCTATGCGCCCAATATAGGAGCACCTCAATACATAAGGCAAATGCTCACAGCTATGAAAGAGGAAATCGACAGTAACACAATCATAGCGGGGGACTTTAACACCCCACTTATACCAATGGACAGATCATCCACACAGAAAATTAATAAGGAAACACAAACTTTAAATGACACAATGAATCAGCTTGATTAATAGATATCTATAAGACATTACATCCAGAAACAGCAGCTTACATGTTCTTCTCAAGTGCTCATGGAACATTCTCCAGGATAGATCACATTTTGGGTCATAAATCAAGCCTTGGTAAATTCAAGAAAATTGAAATCATATCAAGCATCTTTTCTGACCACAACGCTATGAGATTAGAAATCAATTACTGGAAAAAAGCTGTAAAAAACACAAACACATGGAGGCTAAACAATACGCTACTAAATAACCAAGAGATCCCTGAAGAAATCAAAGAGGAAATCAAAAAATACCTAGAGACAAATGACAATGAAAACACAACAATCCAAAACCTATGGGATGCAGCAAAGGCAGTTCTAAGAGGGAAGTTTATAGCAATACAATCCTACCTCAAGAAATAGGAAAAATCTGAAGTAAACAATCTAAACTTACAACTAAAGAAACTAGAGAAAGAAGAGCAAACAAAACCCAAAGTTAGTAGACAAACTGGGACATTTTTAGAGACATGGATGGACCTAGAGACTGTCATACAGAGTGAAATGAGTCAGAAAGAGAAAAACAAATATCCTATATTAACACATATATGTGGACTATAGAAAAATGGTACAAAGCAACCGATTTGCAAGGCAGAAATAGAGACACAGATGTAGAGAATAAACATATGGACACCAAGTGGGGAAAGCAGGGAGGGTTGGGGGGAATGAATTGGAAGATTGGGATACCAAATTGTACACTCTAAATATATGCTGTTTATTGTCTGTTAACTGTATCTCAATACAAATTCTAAAAAAAAAAAAAAAAAGAAGAAAAACAGATAACCTGAATAGTTGCATAGGTATTAAAAATATAATTTTTGGTTGAAAACATTTCCATAACTCCAGGCCCAGATAATTTCACTGTGAATTTTACCAAACACTTAAATAAGAGTTCCATACAGACTCTCCCAAAAGGTTGAAGAGGAAGAAATACTTCTAAACTCACCTTATGAAGCCAGCATTACCCTGATACCAAAACCAAAGACATCACAAGAGAAGAAAACTATAGATCAATAGCCTTCATAGACATAGTTTCAAAAATTCTGAAAATTTTTTGTAGCAAACTGAATTCAAACAAGTGGCAAATGAACACATGAAAATATGCTGAACATCATCAGTCATTGGAGAAAGGCAAATTAAAACCTCAGTGAGGTGCCACTACATGTCTGTTAGAATGAAAAATTAAAAAGCCTGATGATAAGAAGTGTTGGTGAGAATGGGGAGGAACTGGAACTCTTAAGTGCTGATGGTGGGAATGTAAAGTGGTGCATGACATTGGAAAGCAGTTTAGCAGTTTTTTAAAAAGCTAAACATATATCTACAAAATGATACAGCCATTCCACCCCTAGTTATTTACCCAAGAGCAATGACAGCATATATCTGTGGACAAAAATTCAACTAGTTATCAAGCTAAGAAGAAAAAAAGGGAATTTTATTTGAGCCAAACTGAGGATTATAATCTGGGAAGCAGCTTCTCAGAAAATTCTGGGAACTGTTCTCCCTGTTAGAAGTCGAAGGCACATTTTTGAGACAAAGGATCATACAGCAAAATGACATACGGGGGGCTTCCTAGGTGGCACAGTGGTTAAGAATCCGCCTGCCAATGCAGGGAACGTGGGTTCGATCCCTGCTCCAGGAAGATCCCACATGCAGCAGAGCAGCTAAGCCTGTGCACCACAACTGTTGAGCCTGCTCTTTAAAGCCCGCAAGCCACAACTATTGAGCCCATGTGCTGCAACTACTGAAGCCCATGCACCTAGAGCCTGTGCTCTGCAACAAGAGAAGCCATGGCAATGAGGAGCCCGTGCACCACTATGAAGAGTAGCACCTCCTCACCACAACTAAAAAAAAGAAAGCCTGCACACAGCAAAAAGGACCCAACACAGCCAAATAAATAAATAAATATATAAATAAATAAATTTGTATTAAAAAAATGACATACGGTTTTTTCATAAAGGTCACTAAGGATACCTAGTCCAGGTAAGCACGTACAAAGCGAGCAGCAAGCCACCATGACTCCCTACAGAGCTGGGAAAGAATGCTGCTCTTTTAAGAAGTTATATCGCTAGTGTCAGAGGAAAGAAATAAAATATATTGGTGGTTAAGCAGGTACTCCTGTCTTTAAGGAGCTCTGGTTAGTGCGTAATGCAGATGCACACTGCACATTAGGGAGGGAGGAGGCCCAAACACACACACACAGATCATTTTGCTTAATTTTTTTCTAGTCTTGACTTAAAATAAAAATTTTATTTCATCGTATTTGTATAATGACTTGTATACAGATGTTCATAGAAGCTTTATTTGTAATAGCCCCAACCTGGAAACCCCAAATATTTATCAACAGATGAAGGACAAACTGGTACATCAGTACAAGGGAATACTACTCTGTAATAAAAAGGTATTATTGACATAAGCTGTGACCTGGGGTGAATCTCGGAATAACCATGCTGAGTGAAAGAAGCCAGACAAAAATGAGTATATAAAGTATGATTCCATTTATGTAAAATTCTAGGAAATGCACACTAATGTAGTGACAGAAAACAGATCAGTGGTTTCCGGGAGAGGATGGAGAAGTGGGGAGGGATGAAGGAGAGATTACTAAGTGGCCCAAGGAAGCATTTTGGGATAATGGATGTGTTTGTTATCTTGATTTGGGTAATGGTTTCATATTTATTCAATTCTGCTTCAGTAAAGCTGTTAAAAATAATAATGACCACCTGAATGATTAAGAAGAAGACATGTGAAAGCCTTTTATATACTGTACAACACTACAAAAAGTTAGTTATAAATTATATACAAGGAATTAATTAAATGACTATGTGATTGCAAGCTTAGGAAATTGGAAGGGTGATGGTAGGAGTAGCAGAAATAAGGCAGAAAGAAATAGGAACTGGTTTGCAAAAGATAGTGAGTTCTGTTTTCCCAAACGTGACATATAGGTGGGAACACCCAGGAGCTAGTTGGGAATGAGGAGCTGTAGCAGCAGAGAGGTTAGTGCTGCCATAGATATGTGCAGATGGGCTCAGAGGTGAGAGCTGGAGGCAGGAGAGTGGAGGAGATATCAGGAAGGACAGCAGGGAGCAAGGGAAGAATAGAAGTCTGGGGACACTCCCAGCAAATTTTATAACAGTAATTGGGGACAGGGGCTGTTGAGATAGGGCAATTAGAGGTCATCTGAAATGGTGACATTTGAGCTGAGCCCGCTGTGTGGGCATCAAAAGGAAGAGTGTTTGCAGGTTGAGGGGTAGCAACTGCAGAGGCCTGGAGATGGGAAATACCCTGATGTGTTCTAGGAGCTGTGTTTGGAAACCAGTGTGGCTCGAGTTGGTCAGGAAGGAGGAAGGTAGTATAAGACTTGGTTGGGCTGGAAGGCTGCAGTGAGTTTCCTTCAAGGACAACCTCACATACAAGTGAGTTCATACAGTATTTGTCTGTCTTATTTCATTTAGCATAATGCTGTCAAATTCCATCCATATTGTTGTAAATAGCATGATAGCCTTCATTTTTCTGGCTGGATAATATTCCATTGTATATATGTGCCACATCTTCTCTATCCATTCATCCATAGATGGACATTTAGGTTGTTTCCATGTCTTGGCCAATGTAAATAATGCTGCAGTGAACATGCGGCTGTCCATATATTTTGGAAATAGTGGTTTCATTTCCTTGGAATAGATACCCAGAAGTGGAATTGCTGGATCATATGATAGTTCTATTTTTAATTTTTTGAAGGAATTTTATACTTGAATGCACCAGTTTATATTCCCATCAGCAGTGTACAAGGGTTCCCTTTTCTCCTCATCCTTGCCAACACTTATCTTTGGATTATAGCCATTTTCTAAACAGGTGTGAGCTGATATCTTATTGTGGTGTTGATTTGCATTGCCCTGATGATTAATGATTTTGAGCACCTTTTCCTGAACCTGCTGACCATTTGCATGTCTCTTTTGAAAAAACATCTATTCAGATCCTCTGCCTATTTTTAAATTGGATTTTGTTTTTTTTTTTTTTCTGTTGCGTTGTGTGAGTTCTTTATATATTTTGGATAGTAATCCCTTATCAGATATATGATTTGCAAATATTTTCTCCTGTTCAGTATGTTGCCTTTTCATTCAGTCGATGGTTTCCTTTGCTGTGCAGAAGCTTTTTAGTTTGTTGTATCTCGCTTGTTTATTTTTGCTTTTGTTGCCTCCCCTGTGAATGTTGGTTCAGATATCTCCATATCAGGTATAAATGTTGGGTTGGGGGTAGGAGGCACAAAGGAAATGGAAGGCATAAATGGAGCAGTTGGGAGTGCTTAGAACTAGGAAAGTATGTGTATTGAAATGCCTTTAGAGAACTGCGACTCTGAGCAGACCACCACTTTAACTCTACCTTGTTTAAAATTTAAAACAGCCGTGGGGAGAACGTCTCCTTTTAGGATCCTCAGTCTGATTTTATTACAGAACTGTAGTTGGGAAATGAGTTTTCATTTTAGGAATTTTTTAGAGTGTGTCTGTGGCAGAAGCTGGCACGTGCTCACTAAACCCATTTCCTCTTCCTCCTGGGCACACAGCTTGACTGCCTTTCCCTGGCCCCCTTGCCGTTAATGTGTGGCCATGTGACTGAGCTCTGGCCAGTGGGATATGGGCAAAAGTGCTGTGTGGCAGCTCCAGGCCTGGCTGATAAGACCCCTGCATCATCATCCAAGCTCTTTCTCGTCTTTGCCTTCTGGCTGCATGCCAGAGCTCCAGTGCAGAGCAGCCCTGTCCTGTGGAACGTTCTACGACGATGACATGTTCTAACTCTCTGCTGTCCAATAGTGTAGCCATGTGCTCACTGAGCATTTCAAATGTAGCTAGTCTGACTGAGGAACTGAATTGTTTTATTTAGTTTCAATGAATTTAAATAGCCACGGAGGGCTATGGCTACCACAGTGGATAGCACAGCATTAGATGGAAGGAGTCTGGTCCCTGAGTGACCGAGTGCAGAGGAGTTCCAGCCTATCTGCATTGCCTGGTAAAGTTCATGAGATGTAAATATTTACTGTGTTAAGACACTGAGATGCAATATCTCTCCCATAAAGTGAGAAATACCTGCTGATTCAGCTACACTAAAAATTCATGTAGTATCCATCTTCAGCTGGGCAACAACATGGCTGAACAAACCCAATATCTAATATCAAACCCAGTTATCTAGTGTCATTCTTAAATGGACAATCCAATCTCCTTCACCTTTCTTGAGCTCCCAATCTTGCCCCACCCTATTTTACTGGGGGGAAAATGGAGCCCAGGAGGCAAACGCTACCTCCTTTCCCTGCACAGTGTAGCAGAGACTGCTCCATCCTAGTTCACCATGTGGGCTTGGGCAAGTCCATTGCTTCTTTGGTTATTGGCTTCCTCACCCATCAAACTGTGGCTTCTGGGTTTGCCCCCCACCACCTTTTTTGCTTCTTTTAAATATCTGCTCTCTCATGGATGGATAAACAAGATGTGGTTCATCCAAACAAAAGAATATTATTCAACCTTAAAAAGGAAGGAGACCTCCCCTGGTGGAGCAGTGGTTAAGCACCCGCCTGCCTATGCAGGGGACATGGGTTCGATCCCTGGTCCGAGAAGATCCCACATGCTGTGGAGCAACTAAGCCCATGTGCCACAACTACTGAGCCCATGTGCCACAACTACTGAAACCTGTGTGCCTAGAGCCCATGCTCCGCAACAAGAGAAGCCACCACAGTGAGAAGCCTGCACACCACAAGGAAGAGTAGCCCCTGCTCGCCACAACTAGAGAAAGCCCGCACGCAGCAACAAAGACCCAACACACCCCAAATAAATAAATTAAAAAAAAAAAAAAAAACTTCCTTTAAAAAAAAAAAGGAAATTCTGACACATGATTCCTAAAGAGTTAGGCTACGTGAAATTACCCTGACAGAAGGTCAAATTCTGTGTGATTCCATTTGTGAGGCACCCCATTGTCAAATCCATATGACAAAAAGTAGACTAGAGGTTCCCAGGGGCTGGGGAAGGGAGTTACCATTTATGTCTAGAGTTTCAATTTGAGATGTTGGAAAAGTCTGAAAATAGATAGTGTGATGTTTGCACAGCACTAAATGTACTTAATACCGATGATTTTTTTAAAGCCACAATTAAAAATACACACCCAAAAGGAAAAAATGATGAATATCTGTTGTCTTTCTGTCCCCTCTGCTTCTCCTCCTGCTTTGAACGTGTTCTCACTCCCAGGGCTCCTGGCTGCTGCCACCACTCCCTCCCCCACCCAGGCCCGTCCACATTCTATTTTGTGCCTCTGTCTTCAGCCTTAGCACTTAGCACTCTTGCCTGGTTCACGGCTGTTTTTCTCTTTACAAATGATTACGTCCATACCTGCAGTCACTCCTGCCTTCACCCCTCACTCACCTTCAGCCTCTTCCCCCAGCTTCCACCCCAGCTTCTCCGCTGAGGTGGCTTTTAGGAATATCACTGTAATCATTCTGTGTTCAGCTTCAAAAGGGTGGGCCCTGGGGACCAGATGAGTCTCTTTTGTCTGGGCACTTAATCTTGTCACATGGCTCTTCCTCCCCATCTATACATTCTATTCCCTCACCTCCTACACTCCCTGGGTGTCAGGAGAATTAAAAGTTTGTAAATTGCCTTGAGTTCCTTGGGGATAACTAGCAAGCGTAAAGAATAAAAATCATTTCATATAAAGCTGTTGAAAAATAGACAGTGAATTGATTCACAGTCTCCCCCACTGGGCAATGATGAGGAGCGTCTTAGATGAAATATCACACTTCAGCAAGACAGGTGATGCTTGTGTTAGGCTGCTAATCATAATAAAAAGCTTAATTTGCACTTCTATGTCTTATTTCAATGGGTTGGCGAGTGGGGGTGGCGAGGATGGGGCTGTTCAGGGAGGCTTCATAAGCCTGTCCTTCAGTTGGTGATGGGAAAACAGTTGTTCCAGCGTTGTCTAGTCGAAGCTTGGTCCCTTGGTGTCATTAGCTCCCAGCTATTCTGTTCCTCAGTAGCACCGTCATCTTCCCTGTCTTCTAAGGCAGAAACTATATCCTCATGTGTTCGCCTACCTCTTCCTTTTGTTTTTCTTCCTTTTATCTCCCTGTCTCCCTCCCTTCCGTCCTCCTTCTCTCCATCGCTCTCTCCTTCTCTGTTCCTTCCCTCCCTCCATCCCTTCCTTTCTTTTACCATCATTCTTCAATAATTTTGATCATCTACTATAATGAAGAGACTGGAGATAAGGTGGTAAATGAAATAAACGAGGTCCCTTGTACTTGCAGGCTACAGTGGTTGACAAACAATGAAACGAGGAATTCTAACAAAGTTATTCATTTGTTCATTCGTTCATTCAACAAATAATCACAGAGAATTTATTGTGAGCCAGGCAGTATCTAGGCACTGGGGTACATCAGTGAACAGCTAATAGTAGGGCTGTGATGGGCAGAGAACAGATTTCTCTGGGATTGCAAAGCAGGGGACTTTGTCTCATCTAAGGGTTCAAGAGGGACTCCAGAGAAAGGGTGCTTTGATTGAACTTTGCAGGTTGAGAAGAAGTTAGATTGAGAAGCAATTAGATCGGGGAAGTGGTTCAGCTAGCTGCTGGAGGGTGCAGCTTGTGAAAAGGATGGAAAGAAGCTTGCTCAGTGTGGCTGGTGCATGTGGCCCATGGCAAAAATGAGTCCCGAGAGCCAGGCAGGGGCTGATCCCTAAGGACCATTTAAGCCTCGGTAGTGAGCCTGGAGTTCATTCTAAGGCATCTGAAGGATACTGAAGAGGGCACAGGCGGTTTGGATCAGAGCTGTCCAAGAGAACTTTCTCTGATGGTGGGAATCCTGCTCTGGTCGATATGGCAGCAACTAGCCACAGTAACTATGGTGTATTTGAAATGTGACTAGTGTGACCGAGGACTGAGTTTTAATTTTTACTTTATTTTATGTACGTTTAAATAGCCACATGTGGCTAGAAGCTACCATATTGGACAGTACACGTCTGTATTATCTACTCATCATATTCAAAAATATAACGGAATTTCTTCTGCACAGGACCCCCACGTGCGCCCTCCTGCTCCTCTCAAGCCTTCCCCAGCCACCGAGGCCTGTTGTACGAGTTGAATCTCCTGGTTACCTGGGTAGCCATTTCCTACCAGTTTTTATGTGTGTCTCCCTTCCTCTTCAATGAGTCTTTACGTTCTCAGAGTGGGGACTGCTCTTGGCTTTTGTTTTCACCCCATGGAAGGCCACTCACCTGTATTCGCTGAATCATTTTTGTTTCATTGATTTGGCTCCTGTTTTCCTTCATGAGCTGATGGATAGAAAGCTCTGAGGATGCAGATATTGGCTTGTGTTCAGGTGCCCAGAGGGTACACAGAAGACATCTGCCCTTGAACTGCATGGCGTCTGGGACTCCTTCTGGGGAGCCCCAGACTCTCTGGCTTGCCCAGCCCTGGGACCCTTCAGTGCTGTGGGTGTGCAGTGGGGTGGAGGGGTTCTCCGCTTCCTCAGGGAATGGTGAGGTGTTGCCTCGTGGGACCTTGCTGCCGCCCTGAAGAACTGTCGGGCTGCTCTTCTGAAAGCCTTATGGTGACAGGGAGTTTGCTTTCCGTTCCTGCATTTTCGCTTGACAGTCAAATCACTTTCCCACTGAGATTTTCAGTTTTTAAGTGATTGGGAAAAGGTCTTATTTCCACGCTTATGTTTTCGGCTCAGCTTGAGGCATAAAAGGAAATGTTCTTATGGTAATTGCTCTCCATCAATCTGGGGATAATCAATGATCTGCCACTTTTCTAGCCTCCCTCAACCATCAGAGCCAAAGATGGTAGAGCTCCGGCTCCAAGGGAGAGCCATTCCTGAGCGCAGGACTCTGTGTGGCAGCAGGAGGCCCACGTGACATGGTGGCCAGGGTGCGTCCTCCTCTCTCTGGAAGTGCAGATGGTGTCGCCGCCTTTTCAGAGTACACAGAAACTGGAGATGTGGTAATTTTAGTGATGGAACAGGGATTATGCCCTGGCAGAGTCTTGATTCCCACTTGGGGGATTTATTTTCATAGAATAACAGACTCTGAAATATCATATCATCAGTGCTTGCATTTTCTGTGTCCCCTCTGGTTGTTGTCACCTATAGTGACAGGGAACCTCATTGCCACACAAGGCTGCCCACACATCTGCAGGTCCTGATGCTGGGAACACACTTCACAGGGCTGGGCTAAAATCTGCCCCTTTGTAGCTTTCACTCCTGGATCCCAACCTTCTCCAGGGGATACCTGATCATCCCTCCTCCATATGAATACTCCCAGGTGTTTGATGATAGTCTGAGTCTTCCTTCTCCAGATAGGCTCCCTAGGTCTTGGAGGATAATGTACCAAGCCCCATGGTTATCTGGGCTGGCAGTCTTTAGTTTCTTCCCAGAATGGAGCACCCAGAGCTAAAACTTCAGTCCACTGGTGGCCTCAGCAGAGCACACAGAGTAGAGCTACCTCCTCCCTTATTCTAGATGCTCTCCTCCATTAACACACCTGGGAAACTGTAGAACTCCAATTACAGTCCATCCTTGGTACTTGCAGTAGTTATGTTCTATGGAGTCGGTACTGCAGCATTGTTCTTAGGGGAAATACAGGGCTAGGGTTCCTGTGAGCATCTGGTCACAATGTTTCCATCAACCAATCAATACATAACCTTGTTTTATGTGCATTTCTGTTTAAAGACAAATATGTTTTTTGACTCATTAGCATTGAACTCACACCCAACAGCACTCTAAAGTTATGCTGGAATAAAGTTTATCTACCAAGTGTATTTCATATCATAGTCTTCTTGTGCTTGGGGACACCAGGTAACACTTCAGCATTAGGCTCGGGGGCCATTTTAAACAGTGATGTCACCAACAGGACGCACAAAAATGCAAAAACCATGGCACTAAAGAGACAGTGAAAAGGACTTCTTTATGGTATGAACTGAGATGAGAAGGCAGAGCCTCACCTTGTTTGACTTTGGCTGGGAAGTCTTTATGGGTGACTGATTTTTTTGCCATCCCGCGCGTGTCTGTAGGTGATCGCCAAAGTGCCTCAAGTATTGATTTTGAGGTTACAGATAAATCTAGTCAGCAGGTGAATTCGTAAATATGGAATCTGTGAATAATGAGGATTGATTATATCGTAAACAAGAGGAGGAAGTAGAAAAAAGGTCAGTTTTATGCAGAGATGTGGAGAGTGAATGCCCGGGCAGAAATTGTATGACATCCTAGGCAAGCGTGTATTGCAGGAAGGTCTGAAGTATTGGTCTCGACCATATAGTAAGTGAGTCTTACTTTTTGTCCTGTGTCCTTGGATGGACTCAGCTTGGGCAGGACATGTCTCTCATGTGCATCAACACCGTCTGGCCCAGAGTGGGCACTTGGTGGCTATATGCTATGAGGGCTGTGGGGATGTTGTCAGTGCTGGTTCGGAACAGAGGGAGAGAATGAAACGAGACAAGGGATGCACGTAGGACCTAAGGAGCACTTACAGCGAGTACACAAAGCTTAAGATTAATTCAAAACAATACATGAAGAGGCAGTGGAAGAACCTGCAGGAGGAGACTGAAGTGGCTGCAGCCACAGAAGGATGATTTGGGGAGAGGCGGGCTCTGTGTATTGGGATGGGGCTGGTGAGAGGCACAGGCTTGTTGTTTTCCATTTCCCTGGGAGGACCTTCCTTCTTGAGAACATGAAGCCTCCCTTGCATGTAAAGGACGGCTGCTCTTCACGACGGCTCCCTGAGATGGCTGGTCTGTTCTGCCCACTGTTCAGGTGAGCAAAGGGCCTCGAGCAGGGAGGGGGATGAAGCCACCCTCCCAAGGGAACAGGGTCAGTGATGGAACCTGGGCTCCCACCATCATTGACCTTCCCAGAGGGAGTGACTTCAGCTGAATTCAGTGATGACCAGATGAGAAGACACCATTTTATTTATTTTTAACAAGAAGTTAGGAAAGTGGAAGAAGTTGAGAGAGCTTAAAAAAGAAGACGTGCTGTTTGGTGATGTCAGTTTGATTCAGTTCGATAGTCACTTGTTGAGCCTCTGTTTGTCCTTCCTGCTGGAAGGGATGGAATCAGAGGCTGGGCAGAGATAGAATCTGGTCAGGGACAGCTGCCCATCAACAAGGGAGTGGGCTTCATCTGTGAATTGAGGAAGGACCTCCAGAACTGTTAGCAAGGGCTCCAAGTGGTTGCTGAAGTTCGTACCCTTTTATGTGGGAAGAGAGGGAACTTGGGATCTGCTGCCTAGAGGCAGTTCTATTCTATTAGGTTGTCAGCTCAGTGCTTTGCCCTATGGCCGCGCATCTGAGGGCCCTAGGTGCTGGGGTGGTCACAAAGATAAACAAGATACAGTGAGCTGCCGCAAATTACAGTCTAGCAGGGGAAGTAAGTCAGGTGAACACATAGCGACTTAATTATGGTATTTTCCCACCATTGTGTGATTACAAAGGAGGAAAAAGTTACTCCCTCCTGGAAGGGCTGCTGGAGGCGTGCTGAGAAGGAGTTGATTTGACATGGTATTTGCCCCCCAAACTGCCCCTGCCCTTTTAGTCCCATCCCTGTGCTTCCCACCGGTTGGTCAAGCCAGGACTCTAAAGGATTCATCACTGATTCTTTTCTTTTCCTCATGCCCCACATCCGATCTATTTCCAGTTTGCTTAGCATCTATGTCTGGCATAGAGCTCGAGTCTAAACATTGCACTCTTTATTTTTGTCAAAACTGAAGCCCTGGGCACAATCGCCTGTTGCTGGGGCTGTTGAAAGAGCTTCCTAGCTGGTGTAAAATTCTACCCAACTTCCCCTCTTGTCAGTAGTTTTTGCAGCAGCCAGAGTAATCTTTCCAGAAGATAATTCAAGATCCTGCCACTCCCCTCTTCGAAAACGTTCATGGCTTCCTGTATTAGTTAGTGAAACCACTTTAGGTATTTCAAACAGGGAATATGAATACAAGGATTTTGTTGCATAGAAACAAATAGAGGATGGGAGGCAACCCAGAGCAGGAAGCCACTACCACCTCTAGGCTGGAGGGACCCAAGCCCAGCACCCAGAAGCTGCTCAACCACGGTGGGTCCCCTGTGGTGGGAGCTGGGACCTTGGAGGGAGGAGCTGTCTCGTGGGAAGCTGCACTGACAAAGGAGACACTGCTGTTGCCGTAAATGCCAGCTAGCGCCAAGGAGAGGGAGAAATACTCCGGCTTCTCCCTTCTCCCTATCTTCTGGTCTCTCGCTAGGGCCTCCCAATGGCTGAACTTTGCCAGAAGCTCGTTGTCAAGGGAGCCTAGGAAATGCTGAAGGCGGTAGCAGATTGACAGCAAATAGGCAAAGACTGGTGCCCTCCCAGCTGTCTGCCATTGCCTGTGGGGACTCACACCATCTGCCCCTGGCTACCTGCCCACCCTTGCCTTGAATCAGCTTGCCTTGTACCCTTCCTCCTAGCAGGCCTGCTCTGCTAGCCCTCTTCCTAGTCCTGGAGCTCCCCAGGCTCATCCTTCCCCACCCCTTTGGACAATGCCCTCTCTTTCTGGAATATGCATCCCTTGGCTACTCTCCTGGCTGGCTCCTTCTTTGCATCCTCAGTCTTAGCTCAAATGGCTCCTCCTCAGAGGGACCTTCCTGACCACCCCATGTAAAGTAGCTCCCTTCACCTTACTGTATAATATCACCCTGATATAATATCACCCTGATATAATATCACCTACTCTGTAATATCACCCTGATAGTTCTTTCTTTTTTAAAAAGTTATTTATTTTTGGCTGCTTTGGGTCTTCATTGCTACACATGGGCTTTCTCTAGTTGTGGTGAGTGGGCGCTACTCTTTGTTGTGGTGCGTGGGCTTCTCGGTGCGGTGGCTTCTCTTGTTGCGGAGCATGGGCTCTAGGCACACGGGCTTCAGTAGTTGCAGCACACAGGCTCAGTAGTTGTGGCTCGTGGGCTTAGCCTCTCTGCCGCACGTGGGATCTTCCCGGCCCAAGGATTTAACCCATGTCCCTGGCATTGGCAGGCGGATTCTTATCCACCGTGCCACCAGGGAAGTCCCCCACCGTGATATTTCTTTATGGCACTTGTTTTCAGCAAGATTATTGTTTGTTGTTTATTCTTGTCTCCCCTCACTTCGTTCAGGTCTCTGCTCAAATGTTGCCTCCACAGAGAGGCCTGCCACGACCACCCAAGCTAAGTATCGCCCCTCACCCACCATGTTTTATTTCATTACACAGCTGTATTGTTACTGTTATTACTTGGTGCGTGTGTGCACACACACACTTATTTATCTTCCCCACTAGACTATAAACTGCATGAAAGCAGCTTGTTTACCTCGTTCACTTGAACAGGAAGCACCATGGAGGCAGGGGTTTTGTGTGCCCCATTCAGCAGAGTGAACTGCTGTGAACAATCCCAGCGCTTAGAATGATGCCAGACACAGTACACACTCAGTGAATATCTGTGACATGAATAAGTAAATAATGCTGAAATTGAGTAGAATCCCAATAAGTAGTGATGGGTGAGAAGAAGGAACATTCTCAAACAGTGGAATAACAAAAATAAAAGCAGAGATATTGGAAAGTGTGTATTTTGGGAAAGATGAGAACTTTGGTTTGCTGGAGTGTAAAGAAAGTGATGGGTGGTAAGTAGGAATTAGGTCAGGAGAGGCAGATTGAGGCCAGATCATGGAGGACCTTAAAAGCTATGTTAATGGGTTTATTCAGTTAGGTGATAGGGAGCCATGGAGAGTTGTTGAGCAGGGTTATGACATATTCAGAACTGTACTTTGAAGGATGCATAGAAAGTGTCCAAAAGTTACTACATTTTTAACTCCAGTGAAAATTTTGTAGCTATCCTAGTCACAATTGATTTAGACAGAGGGATGCCATTAGCAAAGACTGGTGAACTTAAGAGGAATTCTACTTTGGATAATTGATTGAATCATTTATTCATCAAGGATTGGAATGCCTGGTAAGAAATGGGTTCTGCCAGTGTCAGGGGAGAGGCATTTAAATGTAAAACAGGGTGTTAATGTAAATGTAAAACCAGGGTCCCTTCCCTTGGGCTCACTGTCTAATATGGGAGATAAACCTGTAAACCGGTGATTACAGTGCAGTGTGATTTGTGCTAAGATAACTCTGTGCAAGGCACTGGGGCCAGAGCGGGGGAGCAGCCAGCTCTTCCTGGGATGTCACCAAGGTTGCTCGCATCCCAGGCCCAGCTTGGAAGGAGCAGGGAAATGAAAGCAGAAGGACAGTATGCAATCCAGAGGGGTACAAGAGCACATGGCTCTGTGGAGGACAGGAAGCAGTGGCTCTGGGGGCAGCGTGTATGGGGGGTGAGGGGGATGGGCAAGGGACCTGGACACGATGAAAGGTGAGAGGTCAGAAAGATGAGAGGGGCTGGGTGATGAAGGCGCTTCTACGCCAAGCAAAGAGGTTGAAGAGGAGGACTATTTCCTACCACTCTCTGACTTCTGCTCTTAGCAGAAATGGTCTCTTTGTGGCCGTGACATAGCCAATTTTCACCCATTTGTGCATTTTTTTCCAAAAGATTTTTAATAAGTTTCTACTATATGCCACACACTATTCTATGCATTGAAGATGTGGTGGTGAATAAGGTAAACAGGCTGTCCTCATGGAGTTTATAGTCTAGTGGGGAAGATGCATGTATATATATGTATATATATGCATATTATGTGTGTGTATTTATTTTTTGCCAAGTAACGATTAATTTTATGAAAATATTTGTGTGTGTGTATATATATATATATACATTTAACAAGTTAATGGTTAGTTCTATGAAAAATCAAACTTTGTAAGGAACTAAAATGTGCTGCGAGAGGGTTTCTGTTTAGCTTGGGAGGTCATGGAAGGTCTTTTCGTGCTGTGGGAAGTGACATGTGAAAAAGACCTGAAGTAAGGAGCAAGCCATGTGAATATCATGGGGAAGAGTGTTTTAGGCAGCGGGAACAGCAACTGCAAAGGTCCTGAGGCAGGAGATGTTCCGGGAAGAGCAAAGAGGACAGGGCAGCTGGAGTACAGTGAGTGAAGGCAGAGGGATGGGAAAGGAGGGGGAGGTCAGGGAGCCATCACAGTGGGCTTGTGAGCGACAGGCAAGGTTGTAGACGTTGTTCTAGATGTGATGAGGAGTCATTGGAGGGTTTTGAGCTGGGGATTGATGTAACATGACCTATACTGTATTAGAATTATGCTGCTCTGAGCAGTAGGCTCGAATGCGGCAGGTGGCAGTGGAGGGATGAGTTGGGAGACAGTTGCTGTGGTACAGGTGAGAGACGATGGTAGCTTGGTACAGCTGAGCAGCAGTGCTGTGGGTGAGAGGTGGTCAAATTCCACGCATATATTGCATGTGGAGTCAATACAGTTTGCTGATGGAGTGAATGTGGGATCTTAGGGAAAGGGAGAAGTCAAGAGTAGTTCCTAATGTTTTTGACTTGAGCAACTGGGTGACGGGCAGTGTCATTTACTGAGACGAGAGACACCGACAGGAAAAGCAAATGGGGTAGAGAGCAGGGAAGTGAAGGATTTTCATCTGGAGAAGCCTGTCAGACTCCCAAGTGGAGATGCCATGTGGGCAGCTGGATGCAGGAGCCAGGAGTTCGGGGGTGAAGTCAAAGGTGGAGGTAGACATTTAGGAGTGTCCAAATATAGATGGCAGTTAAATGCTGTCTCTGTGAGTCCTGACCACCTTTTCAGGACCAGAGTCAGTGCTGCCTCTTCCATGAAGCCTTCCTTGACTGTCATTGGCCTCTCCTTTGCCTTCCTGTCATCTCCTTTAAGCTGAAGCCCTTCATTTGGGTTGCTCCGGGAAGCTGTGGCTTCCACCTCTGATTTAGATCTCTTGGGGCCTCACAGGGCCTTGCCTGGGGCAGGTGGGCCTGGCTCTCTGTAGGGTGAGGGTACTCATCTTCTATGTGTAGAGGCAGGTGGACCATGTTTCCCAAGGCTCTATATGGTTGGTGTCGTGGGTCCACCAGACAAGACCCTGTTCTCCTTGTCGTGAGAGCCTAAACTACCTCAGGGTCCTCAACACGCATTAGGATGGATTCAAAACCTCATCAGGAAAGCCAAAGACAGAGGGACACATATCGTATGATTGTATTTATATGATGTACCCAGCATAGGCAAATCCATAGGGAGAGATAGCCAATTAGTGGTTGCCATGGGCTGGGGGTGCAGGGTGGAGGGGGATTGGCCTGAGACTGCTTAATGGGTCCAGAGTTTCCTTTGGAGTGATGAAAAAGTTCTGGAACTAGATAGTGGTGATGGTTGCACAATGTTATAAATGTACTAAATGCTACTGAATTGTAAACTTTAAAATAGTGAATTTTGTGTTATGTGTATTTTACCACAATGAAAAAAAATTCTGTCAGGGATGACAGTTTTTACAAGCTTCTCATTATGTTCTCTCTTTTGCAGCCTCCCCCGCTTCCACTGGCTCTCTCTTCTTGGGAGCGGGGCTGGAGGCCAGGGGCAAGGATGGGAGAGGTTGGAGGTGTGCAGCTGGGAGCTGGCACTGACCTGCTTCAAAGGGCAGTCTGTCCATTTGTAGGCAGAAGTGGAGGAAGGCAGGGTTGGAATGGCAGAGCAGGGTGGATTTATTCCCACCTAACCTGGGTCTAGGATGCACGGAGGTGGGACAAGGGCTGGTCGCAATGTGAGAACCAGCTAAGCTAAGGGATCACCATGTAGAAGGAAACTGAAAAGACCCTGGAGACCCTGCCTCTTGGGGGCTGAGTCACAGGTGAACCAAGCTGTCCCTGGTATTTGGAAATGCCCTGCAGTGGTCAGGACATGGGGAGGGGCTGGGGGCTGGCGGCGGAGGTATGTGGCCCCGGAGCTGAACTGTATCCTGGAGGAGGGTGTGTGGTAAACTGCTGGCTTGTGGAATATCAGGCACTGGCTGAACTATTGGTGCAGACTGGGTGGAATGGAAAGCTGCTAAATTTGTCTGTCAGAATGTACCGTAGCCCAGGAATCTGCTCAGCTCTTCACATTTCTCTGTGTGTGTGCGCGTGTGCGTGTGTGTGTGTCTAGAGGAGGGACAGATACCTCCTGGGCCGGGGCTGAGTAAATGATGGAGAGCCTCTTGTTGGCCTCTTGCTGACTCTGGGACGACAGGCAGAGAATATTATTCTTAGGAGAATTCTGTGGCAGGTCAGCAGAGAAAGGGTAAAACACAGGCAGTTTGGTGCTCCCAGGATATAATCTCAGTGACTTTCCATGTGGCATTAAAGCCTTTTTGGGTTTCATCCTATCTCGTCTTCCATGTTTCTCCAACTGGAATCTTTTCCCTGATGCTAGACAAAGCCTTACTAACTTCAGCCTCCTTGCCTTTGCATATAAGTGTCCCTTTGGCCAAATCCTATCCATTCTTCAAGAACAGCTGAAACCTCACTTCCTCCATGAAGCCTTCCTGGTTTCCTCTAGCCCACAGGGATCTTGCTCTCCTTTTCAGAATTCTTCAAAGTTTAAAGTTGCTTTCACTACTTGGTTCAATCAGCTTTTCCCAAGAGTGATATTTCAGAGATGTCACCACTATATGCAGGCGCAGAGAGGATGTCTGACCAACATCTGGTGAGTGGAAATTTATGCAATCCTAAAGATCAAGCAATCGGTGTTTAAAAAAAGAAGGAAAAAAGCGAGGCAGGTAGAAATGTGTGTGATCAGTGATTAATGAGCCCCCCAAAGAGAATGCTTTAGGAACAAGACAGAGCAGTAAGGTCACGGGCAGCCAATGTGAAATTGTGCCCCTTGCGGAGAAGGGCGGCTGCCCTTGGTTAATGGGTAGCTGGAAAAGGAAAAGACGGTGGTGAGAGAGGCTGAGATGGGGAGCAGGCTGAGAAAGCTTAGCGTGAAGGTACTGTGTGATGCTGGCAATTCTGAAATGTTATGTTTTGCAATGAATAATAGATGACTGATCTAGTGGAAAATGCAGGGCTGGTTCCTTAAGAAGGTAAGAATGAGGTCTGTGAAGTGATAAGGAAGTTAACTGTGGGTAGCTATATTGGAAGATATAATGTCAGTTTGTTTACCAGTCTCGATGTTGTCTGTGGCTATGAGCGGTTTTGCTCTGTGGAGTGCTGGAGGCTTAAACAGCCCTAGGTGTCGTTTACTTGTTTCATACACTTGCATGCTGAAGTGTGGTGTATCAGTTAAACACAGACTGTGGGGGTAGGGTGTCTGGGCTTAAATCCCGGCTCCATTACTTACCACTTATGGTACTTCAGGGATGCTACTGAGCCTCTCTGTGCCTCAGGTTTTCCTCATCTGTAAAATGGGGTTAATAACAGTACCTTCCTTCTAGTGCTGTGAGGATTAAATGAGGTGTGATTTATGTAACGCATTCAAGAGTGTCCAGCATGTTGTGGGAGCTAAGATGCTGTTTGTTATTCTTACCATCAGTTGTCAGTGTCTTCAAGGCTTTGAAGGTGGGACGGACGAAGAGCTGGTGTTCTTTCCTGATGGAGGCAGTGAGAAGTCATGGACCAATGTGTACTCATCTGGCCTCAAAGGCTTTGAGAGCCCTGATGTTTCAAATATTTGCAAAAATGTTTGCAATATTCAAAAAGTGCATACCAAGAACCTCCTCCCGGGCTTATGGGTTTGGGGGGCTGGTGCTGTTTGTGTGAGTGTCCATCACCACGTGACACCAGTGGGATGGGTGCTTGCGCCTTGGGACAGGAGGAAAGGTAGACGTTGGCTGCCGGTCTCCAGACAGGACCCTTAGGGATGCCATGAGAACGTGATGCGGTGGATTCTCTGGGACAGAGACAGTTGTCTCAGGTGACTGCAGATCCCTGACCTGCCCAGAGTGTGGTGGGTGTTTTAGTGGAAGAGTGGGAAGAGCAGTAGGGGCATCCTTTGGGGCTTTAGTGCCAGCTAGACCTGGATTCAAATAGGGATTGGCTTCTCACCACTTATGTGACTTTAGGGAGCAACTTAATTTCCCTGAGCCTTGGAACATGGAGGAATATCTAAGATAATGTATATAGAGAATCTGGCACATAGTAAGACTGAGAAGTGTTAATTCCCTTTTCCTTGTTTTCATCATCTGTAAAATGTAGATTAAAAAAATCTTGTGAGGCTTTTATCATAATTATAGATAATAGTTATTCATTCATTCAACAAATTTTTTTTTAGTGTTGACTGTATGTCAGATGCTGCCTTAAGGGCTTAGGGCATATCAGTGAATAAAACAGCAAAGATACTGGCCCTTTTGTAGTTTTAAATTTTAGCAAGGGAAGATAGTAAACTAACATAAATGAATAAAGTTTCTAGTGTGCAAAAAGATGTTAAGTGCTGTGGCGAAAAGGAAAAACAAAAGTAGGCAGCTTGGGAATACTGGCGTGGGGGGTGGTGTGTGTATTAAAGAAGATGGCCAAGACAGGCCTCATTGACAAGGTGGCGTTTGAGCAAAGACTTGAAGAAGAAGATGAGGAACTTGGTCTTGATGATATTTAGGGGAAGGACATTGCATGCATAGAAACAGTAAGTGCAAATGCTGTGGGGCTGTGCCGGGCATGTTCCAAGAACAGCACAGAGGCCAGTGTGGCTGGAACGGAGTAAAGGGAGAATAGAAGGAGATGAAGTCAAGAAGTAACAGGGAAACTAGACCGTAGAGGGCGTTGCTGCCATCGGAGGGGCTTTGGCTTTTACTCTAAGTGAAATGAGGATGTATTGCAGGATGCTGAGCAGAGAGAAATGATGTGATCTGCTTACTTAAGAGGATTACGCTGCACACTGGCTACTGTCTCCAGAATCGACTGTAGAGAGGCAAGGATGGAAACAGGGAAACAAGTTAGAAGGTTACTGCTGTGTCCAGGTGAGAGATGATGGTGGCTTGAACCAAGATGGTAGCAGTGGTTGGTGAGAGGCAACTAGATCTTATATTCTGGAAGGTAGAGTCAATAGAAGTCACTGATGATTGGCTGTGAGGAATACGAGAAAGATAGGAGTTAAGCACAGTCTGAGTAACCAGGAGGATGGAACTGCCGTCAGTTCAGAAGAATGTGGAACAGGTTTAGATGGGAAAAATTATGAGTTCACGTTTGATCATGTTGAATTTGAGCTGTAGATTAAATATCCAAATGGAGAAGTCCTGTAAACAGTTGGCTACATTCATTAGAAGTTTGGAAGAGAGATCTGGGCTGAGATATAAATTTGGGAGTTGGCAACATATAGATGGTAAATTAAAGCCATGAGATTGGATGGGGTCACCAAGGGAGCAAGTGCAGACGTACAAGAGAAGAGGACCAAGGGCCAAGTTTTAGGGCATCCATCTTTAAAAAGTTGAGCAGCAGAAGAAGAACCAACAGAGGAAGTTGAGGGGAAGTGATCATGAGGTAGAAGGAAAACCGAGAGAGTGTGCAGTAATGGGAGCCAAATGAAGAAGGAGGAAGGAGGGATCAACTGTGTCAAGTCATGTGATGGGTCAAGTCTGTTAATTATCTGTCGTGTAACAGATCACTCTAAAACCTAGTAGCTTGAAACAAGAAACGTTTATTATCTCACAATGTTTCTGAGGGTCAGGAATCTGGGAGTGGCTAAGCTGAGTGTTTGCAACTCAAGGTCTCATGCGAGGTTGCCCTCAAGCTGTTAACTGGGGCCACATCATCTCAAGGCTCGACTGGGGCTGGGGAATCCTATGCCGGGCTCACTCCTAAAGTTCTTGGCAGTCCTCAGTTCCTCACTGGCTGTTGGCCATACAACTCATTTGCTCACCATGTGGGGTTTTCTATAGACTGAGTGGCCTCATGACGTGGCAGCAGCTTCCCCCAGAGCACGTGATCCAAGGGAAAGAGAGAGAGCATGCAAGAGGGGACTCAAGATGGTAGTCAGAGCCTTGTATAACCTAATTTGGGAACGTCATACCATCACCTCTGGATGCTCTTGGTCACACAGACGAAACCTGGCACCCTACGTAGGAGATTACACAAGGTGTGAATACCAGGAGGTGGGGGACATCTTGGAAGTTGGCTACCGCATCAAGTATGACAAGAAGAATTGATCATTGGGTTTAGCAACATGGAGGTCATTGGTGACCTTAACAAAAGCCGCAAAGAGAAATACTTGATTAGCAATGGTGTAAGAAAGGATACGGGGAGAGGAACTGAGACAATCAGTACAGACAACTCTTTTGAAGAGTTTGCTGCAGAGGGGAGCAAAGAAATGGGGTTACAGCCGGTGAAGGAAGTGTTTTTTTCTAAGGTGAGAGAAATAACACTGTGTTTGTACGTTGATGGGAATAGTCCAGCAGAGAGTGAAAAACTGATAATGCAGAAGAGAAAGAGAATTGCTGGAGCATTGTTCTTGAGTAGGAGAGAGAGACAAGAGCTTGTGTCAAGGAAGAGTGGACTTCAGCTAGAAGCGTGCTGGGTTCAGGAAGACAAACTGCGTGGTAGGTGGGCAGATATGATTATGGGGGTTTGTGGAGTTGTCTTCTCATCATTCCTTTTTCCTCTGTGAAGTGGGAAGCAAGGTCATCAGCTGGGCTGGCTAGATGGTAAATATTTTTTAAAAATTGTGGCTTTGATCCGTTTGATGACTTTGATGATGGTGGGTGACTATGGCCACAGTTAAAGCCCCTTCCTCACGATTCCTTTTGCTTTTAGTTAAAAGGTAGAACGTATGTTCTCATAACTTGTCCAGATGGTGGGACACCTGCAAAGTTATGGTACTCTGTGAATTAACATAGAAACAAAGGTCTCTTTAACTCCAAATCAATAGTTTATGCTAAGACAGATAAAATCACTTACCACATTCTTACATAGACAAGAGGTGCCAGATCTCAAAAGTTTATGAAAAAAATTACAGGGGAGAAATCTTAATACTGAGGAAATTCTTTCCATTAACCAATTTTTTTTTTCTGGGAATTGGGAAAAGACTGGAGTCTCTTTATTTCAGGAGTAGAACATATCTAGTCAGCCTGCCGCCTGGTTGGAAAATCTCTGTAAGTCAACCTAGCGAATGACTGGCTGGGACTTTTAGGGTAGTTCAGAGCTGTGAAGATAGTCAGGCTTTCTGTCTCCAGATGAGGGAATTATAGAGCTGACCAAATAGCCTGCATAGCAAAAAAAGCACAGGGACCTTCTGGAGTTCTCAGAATATCTCTGGAAGAAGCAGAAACATAACCAACCTCCCTCCACCCCCATGCCCCCACCCCAAGCTCCCAGCAGGGCTTACACGATCAAATCCTCTCCTCTTATTAGATCTCACTGGAATAAATAGTGGTTAGGACTCTGCCTTGGACCCCTAAGCAGCCCAGCCTCCGGGCTGGGCCAGGTTGACTTGATCTCCTCCTGAGTCCACTAGGAAGGCTCTAGGAAGAGGGAGGACAGTGAGAGAAGCTTTTGAATGGACCACACCTGCGATGCTTAGAATCCAGTTTTAAGACATGGCATCCTTCCCTTTGCCTTCTCCTCAGCCTCCTTTCCCCTGCCTGCTTCTCAACCCTGCGACCTCCATGTGCAGACCTGAGCAGGAGGTCAGCCCTTGCTCCTCTTGTCCTGCAGCCAATTCCAATGGGTACTCTCCTGATTCCCAAAAAGCCCTCATCCCATTGGCTTGGGCAGAAAGTAACCTTGGAGATCCTGGATGCTCTCCTAGCAACCGTGCCAGAGCTGGTGGCCACCTCATTTTTGCAGAGACAGATGCTCCTGTAAGAGGAACAAATCAATTAGCCAGCCTGATGCTAGTGTACTAATGCCACCTTATCAAGCTGGTACATGGCTCAGAGGAGCTGCCTCTTCCTTCTATCCCTGCTCTGGTGCTCAATTTTCCATTGTTGCATCACCTCCAGGCTTCTGGAAGGCTCCATGGACCATGGGATTCCTGCAGTGGGCTGATTTTTGACCTCTGCCTATTCTGAGATCAGTTGTAAAATGAAACTGCTGCTGTCTTGACATCTATGAAGACCACAGGCCCTGCCAAGATGCTTTGGTTGATGGAGGGCAGCTTAATTCCCATTTCTCATGCAGTCTTCAGAGTGCGAGGAACAGCTATTCTTTTCCTCTCTATTTTCTGAAAAATAGGACAAAGAGGTGCTAAAACTTTAAATTAGATGGTAACAACACCATTTTCCTCCATAAGCTTTATAGCTTAGAAAGTGCTTTCTCATACTTTATCTTATTTAATCCTCATAATAAATCTATGGGAGGCCAGGACAATTATCTCCATTTTATGGATGAGAAAACTGAGGCCCAGGGAGGCTGCTGACTTGCTCAGTGATGTTAATCTGGTAAATGGCAAAGCCAGGGAAAGAGGAAGGAGAAGAATGGCCAGGAAAAGGTGATTCAAAGCAAAGATGAAGTCTGGAGGAAACCCTCCTGGCAGCTGGAGCCAGGCAGCTTGGAGAGTGCTTCCTCTCCACCGGCCTTGCTGAAGGAGACGGGGGCTCCTGGAGGGTAGCACTGATACCTGTCTGCCTCCCCCACGTCCAACCTGCGTCACATTTCACTGTGTCAACTTTCCATTCTGTCTCATTTTCAGGAAAATGTCTTAGCAGCACTGCTGGACCTACTCTAGCATGTTTCTAAGGGGTTTCACTTCATCACGCAAAACCAAGTACCTCTTTGA
This sequence comes from Hippopotamus amphibius kiboko, assembly GCF_030028045.1. Lineage (NCBI taxonomy): Eukaryota > Metazoa > Chordata > Mammalia > Artiodactyla > Hippopotamidae > Hippopotamus > Hippopotamus amphibius. The sequence continues at coordinate 169,280,386 of NC_080188.1, read as the reverse complement.
AATCTGGAGCCCCATTTTTACGAATCAATCTCTTAGTTTGATCAAAGGGCCAAAAGCAATGGAGAGCCAATTAGAAATGAATCCCTTCCTCCCTTCCAGGTGGTCCTGCTGTGCAAAAATGGCACTTCAGAAATTCTGCCTATACCACGAGGACATAAATATTAGGAGAATCACCTCTGCAGATTCTAGGTGAACCTTTATCCTTCAGCGAGCCGCCTCACCCCACCTCTCAAATCCTTTAAAGATTTGTCCTCGTATTCTGACCTTTCTGCCCTTCTTCTGAAGTTGTGGGAGCTGACTCTTCCTGAAATAACCTAAATCAAAAAGTAATGGCTTTCAGGAAAGTTACAATTAGCTTTTCACTGGGAGGAAGCTCAAAGAGATTTTTTTTTTTTTAAAAGGAAAAGAGGTGGAAAAAGAAAAAAGAAGCAACTGAAAAATTTTGTGGTCTTCTGAGTCAATTGAGAAAATACTGAATTATTTCAGTGGAGAACTCTTCCAACAGGAGACACACTGATTTTTGGCTTCTCATCATTGTTTTCATTGCTGGTTACATCCTCTTTTTCTAGTGTCAGCATTGGGTAGAGGGGAATGAATTCCTCTTCCTCACAGTTCACTGATTTCTGTGTCGACACACAGTGGTTTCAGCTCAGAATAAGAAAGAAAGACAACCTAATAGAGCTGTTTAGAGTTGGAAGAGTTGCCTTGGGGGCAGTGAGATCCCTGTCAATAGAGGTGTTCAAACACAGGCTGAGTGACTGTGCAGGGAATATTTAGAGCTGTCTCGAGTGATGGCTGGGAGGGTAGCTTAGGTAATCCTTAACGTCCTCTATCTCGTGTTCAACATGAAAACCCTGGATGACTTAATCACTTTAGGTAGAACCTGCATCTCAACCAGGACAGTGTTTCTCATGTGGTGGTATGCTAGAGGGTCTTCATTGGTGAAGAATTTACTACTAAAAACAGGAAAAATACAAAAATACCACTCTACGCCTGTGAGAATGGTCAAAATCCAGAACACTGACAACACCAAATGCTGATGAGGTTGTGGAGCAATAGGAACTCTTATTCACTGCTGGTAGGAATACAAAATGGTACAGCTACTTTGGAAGATAGTTTGGCAGTTTCTTGCAAAACTAAACGTACTATTTCTATATGAGCCAATAATCATGCTTGCTGGTATTTACCCAAAGGAGCTGAAAACGTATGTCCATATAGAAACCTGCACAGGGAAGTTTCTAGCAGCCTTCTTCAAGGCTACTAGATACTTGTCAAGAATCGGAAGCAAGATGCCCTTAGTGGGTAAGTGGATAAGCTGGAACATCAGACCGTGGGATACTATTCGGTGCTAGAAAGAAATGCTATCAAGCCATGAAAAGGCGTGGAGGAAGTTTAAATGCATGTCACTAAGTGAAAGAAGCCAATCTGGGGGCTTCCCTGGTGGCGCAGTGGTTAAAAATCCACCTGCCAATGCAGGGGACATGGGTTTCAGCCCTGGTCCGGGAAGACCCCACATGCTGCGGGGCAACTAAGCCACAACTACTGAGCCTGTGCTCTAGAGCCCACGAGCTACAACTGCTGAGCCCACGAGCCGCAGCTGCTGAAGCCCTCGCACCTAGAGCTTGTGCTCCACAACAAGAGAAGCCACCACAATGAGAAGCCCACACACTGCAGTGAAGAGTAGCCCCTGCTCTCCGCAACTACAGAAAGCCTGCACGCAGCAACGAGGACCCAACGCAGCCAAAAAATAAAAATAAAATAAATTAAATAAATAAAAAAAAAAAAAAAAAAGAAGCCAATCTGAAAAGGCAGCATACTGTATGATTCCAACTATATGACATTCCGGAAAAGGCAACAGTATGGTGACAGTAAAAAGCTCCCTGGTTGCCAGAGGTCAAAGGGTCAGGAGGAATGAATAGGCAGAGCACAGAGGATTTTTAAGGCAGTGAAAATACTCTTATGATACTATAATGCTGGGTACCTGTCATTATATATTTTGTCCAAACCTATAGAATATAGGACAACTAGAATAAATCCTAATGTAAACTCTGGACTGTGGGTGATAATGATGTGTCTCTGCAGGTTCATCAGTAGTAACAAAGGTACCACTCTGGAGGGGGATGTTGACAATAGGGGAGGCTGTGTATGTGTAGGGGCAGGAGGTACATAGGAACTCTCTGTGCCTTCCTCTCAATTTCACTTTGAACCCAGAACTGCTCTAAAAATTAAAGTCTTTTTAAAAAATGGAAAAAAAAGTAAAAATAGAATTAGCACATCAAATCATGATTTTATGGATATCATTGTCTAGGATGAAGCTAAGACAGCCAATGCCATGGTAACCCACATTAAGATTGCACACATTACAGGTGGGGTCCTAAGACTTGACCTTGAACATGTAAAACCTTCAATGTTGGATTTCAGCCCTAACTGTTCCAAAGGCAGAATACAGACGACCCAGCTAAATAATATGGAATCATATCTACAGTATTTCTATGCCATATCTCAGTGCTCCTTTCAAGGATACCTTGTAAAGCAGATTTGAATTTGCACAGCCACAAAACTCAGAAATATATATGGTTTTCATTATTTCCAGAACCTTATTTGATTTCTGAGTTCCCAGTCACTCTAATAGAGAACAACTTGATCTTTTCAAATTCATGTTTTTCCTTGGTTCTTGCCAGAGATTTTCTAGTTAACTCACGATTTATCATTCTTTTGATTAAATATACAGGTAACTAACATTCTGTCTCCTACGCCGCCTTTCCTGGAGTGTACCTGGCCTGACATTGGGGGTGGGGCTGGCCGCAGACTGGCCGTGACTGGAGTGTGGACGTCCTCCGGTGGGTGGGCCCTGGTGTCACTGCATCAGCTGGTGGAGCCTCTGCGTGTCCTGCCAGGCCTCTGGTCTCCTGTCTTTTCCTTGCCCAAACCTCGAGGCCCTTTCAGGACAGTGACAGTGACAAGATCCCCCCACTCCCCTCTGGGGGCAGGAGTGTGTGCCGAAGATAGCAAATCTTCAGAGATTCTCCTGCACCACTCGGAGGACACCGGAGCTTTAGGGGGTGGGCCGGGGCCATCCCAGGCCCTCCGTCCGCCTCTTCCCAGCGCTGCCCTGCTTCCTCTTTTCCTTGTGGCATGTTGACCTCCTGTTGATCAGGGCCCTTTGAGTGGCTGTCTCTTCTACCCAGGGTTTCAGAGAGGAAGCAGGCACACTTACTGTATTATTGCTGTAATAGCTTCCAACTATTATAGTCTCCTGCTCCCTTCCCCTGCTCCCAAGAATCTATTCTAGACCAGCCAAGCAGGATAGTGTCATAGCTCTGCTCAAAGCCCTCCAATGGCTTCCCATTTCATGCACAGCAAAAGGCAAAGGCCTTCCACGTTACCTCTCTGGGTTTATCTCTTGCTATTCCTGTTCTAGCCAGACTGATCTCCTTCCTGTTCCTACAGTGTTCTAGGCACGTTCCCTCATTAGGGCCTTTGCACTACTTTTCTGTCTCCCTGGAGATCTCAGTTGCTCACTCCCTTCCTTCAAGTTTGCTCAAATGTCACCTCCCCATGAGGCCTACCCTGAGCAGGCTATTTAAATTGTAACCCACACAGACTTCCCTCACCCTCACCCCTCACGTGGCCGTCTCTTACATAATGTAAGAGACAGCTTAAATAAATATCCCGTCCTCCAGGCAGCCTCCCAGTGTCCTCAGTGGACTCTCAAAGCATGTTATGCTTTTTCTCATTTGAGCACTTATCACGGTGTCATGTCAGAGTCTGTTTACTGGTCTGTTTTTTAGCCCTGATGCCTAGCCCAATGCCTGGTGTGTAATAGGTGCTCATTATATGTGTGGAAGAAATAAATAATTGGATAAGTGAATGAATGACTCAGATCATTAGAAAAAAAAAGATTGTTGCAATTACCTAGAAGGCTTGTAAAGATTTCAGTATGGTGCCTGGCTCAAAGAGAGGTAATTTATAATTTATATGATAAGGGAGGGCTTCTTGTCACAGAGCTTTCTTATTGTCTATAATTCAACGAGTCCCAGTGAAAATGGCACTGATTTTTATACAGGAGAAATCAGACTAAAGTGTTTGGAAAATGTGTGTTGGATGGGAGGGGCAGTGCCATGTTTCTACAGCATCAAGTCTTTCTTACACGCGACTAGCAGAGGCCCCTCTTCTTGCCCCACCTCCTGTTATCACTGCCTGGCTGTCAAGCAGCCCAGCTCCCTGCAACACTGGCACCTTAGAATGTGCTAATGTATTTAAGTGGTTTTCATTTTACCTCTAAGAGCCTGCTGCTGGGGGAACTCAAGTATAAGGTGGGAAAAAGAGGTAGAAGGAGGGCAGGATAGACTATCTTGGAGCGTGTGTGTGATGACTAGATGGTCCAGCCTTTCTGGTGCGTCCCAATTTTGGATAATTATATTTTTTTCCCAATATAGGTAACTATATGAGACGTTTCTTATACATAATTTTTCAAGCCAGAAAAAAAAATCTTTTTAAAATTTTTGGATTGAAAAGTAAGACCGGTTTTAGTTTTTGGATTAAAAAGATTGCCATAATCATGGGGGACTTTTTTTGGACAAGATTATAGTGAAGACAGTCAGGAATTTGGCAACAGCCAGAGGGCCGTATAAGGACCCTGGCAGCTGGAGGACGGGGGTATGAAGTGGCAAGAGAGCCCAGGGACCGGGAAAGGAGGTGGAAAGATCCCAACTCATTTTGTCCGTTTTTCCCTTGTTTCATCCCAGAGCAGAGCTGTCACTTGATTTTTGTCAGGTGAAGACACGATCACAACTTGATGACTTATGCCCACTTGTCCACACCTCTGGGCAGTCCCAGAGCCTGCTCTGTGGTGATCCCGCACGGTACTGTCTGGGAAGGCCTGGGACGCTTGTGCCAAGAGTACGCTCTGCCGCCACGCAACGCTGTGCTCATTTGGAACGTGCCACGGCCCATAGCTCTGCTGCTTCTACACTGTCCTGTGCAAGGACATAGAGCCAGACCTGGGGGTGGAAGTGGGGGTGCGGTGGGGCAGGAAGAATCTGGCACAAACACGCATGAACTTACAACCCACAACACATGCATGTGCATGCAGTCACTGAAACATGCAGATGGTCTAGTAGCCAAGGGATAGGACCATTTGAGGTCCCATCCACTTGCAAAGTACAGCTTCTCAGAAGGACATTGGGTGAGGAATCTGGTATTGAAGTCCAGACTCAGTTTTTACTAGCGATGTGACCTTGGGTGAGCGTCCATTATTAAATGAGAATAGTAATAATACTTACCTTATAGGGTGGTTAATAAACATGAATTTCTGGCTCTGAATAATTGCTCAATAAATGAAAGTTATTGCCTTAATAACATTATTATTGTTGTATCGTTACAGTTATTAGAACCTAGTGCAATGCAGTGGATGACAGCAGGGCATTTGGAATCAGCCACACATGGGTTAGAGGCTGTACCACTTAATGACTATGTGACCCTAATCTTGGGGTATTACTTAACTCTATTTATTTATTTGTTTGTTTGTTTGTTTATTGACTACGTTGAGTCTTTGTTGCTGTCCTCGGGCTTTCTCTAGTTGCAGCCAGCGGAGGCTATTCTTTGTTGTGGTGCACGGGCTTCACATTGCTGTGGCTTTTCTTGCTGCGGAGCACAGGCTCTAGGCATGCGGGCTTCAGTAGTTGTGGCACGTAGGCTCAATAGTTGTGGCTTGTGGTCTCTAGAGCTCAGGCTCAGTAGTTGTGGCACACAGGCTTAGTTGTTCTGTGGCATGTGGGATCTTCCCGGACCAGGGATCAAACCCGTGTCCTCTGCATTGTCAGGCAGATTCGAAACCACTGTGCCACCAGGGAAGCCATTACTTAACTCTTTTAAGCCTCAGTTTCCTCATTTGTAAAACTGAGTTAATCATAATAGTTGTTTCATAAGATTTTTTCCAAGAATTTTTAAATGAAATCTTGAAGGATCTATTGTGTGAATGGCCCTTAATACAGTATCTAACATAAAAAATAATTCAGTAAATATTAACCATTATATTTATTGATGAGGATAATGATGACAGTGTCTGCTTGGACCACTACATCTTTTTATACTACACTTAATTGCAGTAAGTCTCTTTCCATGTAATTTAGTTTCCTTTCCCACCTAAAACTTACTGCTTACTCAGTTGTATTGAACTTTGTTCAGTTTAAGTTGAGTCATTTCCCCATTAAACCAGGGATTCTTAGAATTAGAATCTCACTCTCAAGAATTTTGTGCAAGACTGAAGTCCCAGTGTCTATGTATAAAAGATGAACTACAACCAGAAAACATGTAGAGGAGCTTGAGGGGACTTACCCCTGCCAAAACAATTGTGTGGTGTTGCAAGCTTGTGGAGTAGTTACGTCTTATCATTGTGTAGGTGGTTATGGGGCTTCTGTAGTTAGTATGCTTTAGGATGCAAGTGATAGAAATCTAACTCAAAGGCATGGGTTGCAGCCATCAGGAGCTGTGATGCCACATCTTGCTAGCGGTCTAGGGGTGGATGACTTCCAGGCTGATGAAATCTGGTGACTCCATTCTCGTGGCCTGCCCTCCTCTGTGTGGCACCTGTGTCCTCAGGTTGGCAGTGAGGGGGTGGCGGCAGTTCACATCTGTGCAGGACACTGTCCAGAGGCAATTCCTTTGAAAGTTTTCCTTAAAATCCGGGAGAATGCTCCCCACAGCCCCTGTAAGCTTGACCTCTTCCTTCACTGGCTTTAAATGAGTCACGTGCCCTTCCCTTAACTAATCACCGGCAAAGAGTTAGGGTTACCTTGACTGGTGTAGACAAACGAGAACCCACCTTGGCACTGGAGCCCAGATTGAATAGAGAATGCATGAGCATGGGGCATGGAAGGATCTAGAAGATTAACTACAATGCCCACTACACGTTTTCTTTTTAAGCTTGTTGTCGGTCTGCAGGCACCTTCAACGTGGCTGTAATTGTTGGTTTAATCTCACAAGCTCTTTGTGTCTTCATGCACAACTCCAGGGGCCACCAGTCTGAGCTGCACACCTGAAATCGCCAATATTGTGCACTGTGTGTCTGTATTGAGCATAAAATCCTTCAGGTCATGTTATCCCTAGAAATGCATATTTTGTTCTCAGTGAATTCTTTGGCTTAAAAACAGGTTAATTATAATATCATTATTAGTAATTATGTGATAAAATACACAATAAATAACCAGAAAGGAAAAAGCATAAATGAACAGTGAGAGAGCGCAGAGATGAGGGTGGGATGAAGGGAAGAGTGTAAAAACTCTCAGAGGCCAGATGTGCTTGAAAGGCATCCGTTCATCCTTCTATTTCCATCAGCTCTTGAGCACCCACCTCAGAAGCCATGACCTTCCACTCGCTGGCGGGCTTCCCATGTGTCTGACCACAGCTGAGAGGGTGGCCAGACAAAGCCTGGGTTCTGAGGCAGGTATGGCATCACGGCCTGACCACCGGGAGGGGCCAGCACTGGCAGGTGGACAGGGCAGAGCTCGGCATCGGGAAGGGACAGCCACCACCAGAGGGGCTCACAGCTGGCCAAAATGCAAGGCCTTGCGGGCTGTAGGCTTGTCCTTCTTCCTGGGGCCACACTGTGGAAGCCTCGAATGCAGACCCCGGGCCCTGCCTTTGTTTCTCTCAGTGTGTAGTGGTTCAGACTGGCTCTCTCCATGCAAACCATGCTCCCTGCTTAGAACTGCAGAATGAGGGGCTGCTCCTGGGCTAGTGCTTCTGAGAGCCTGCCCTGGAATTGGAATCCTGCTCGGAGAGAAGATGCCATTTGGCTGCACAAATAGTGCCAACTCCCACCCCTAAGTTTATTGCGGCACTCACTTTTTCCTCTTTAAAAGACAGCTTCCAGGGAAATCAGCTCAAGTCATCTTGGTCTGTGTGGGCAGAAGTGATATTATCAGGCATCCGTGGGAGATCCCCTGTGCTCCTGGGATTGACACTTGACAAGTATTTGATGGAAACAAAGGTGCTGGAGGAGTTTTTGCAGCACTGTGGATTCAGCCGTCTGAGCCTGATACTGCAGTGGTTTGGACAAATGCCTTTCAGGGAATATGTGTGGTCTCCTGGAAGGTAGCCCCCAGCCCTTCTTTGTCCCAGGCCAGACAATTGTGGCACCTCAACTCTGTTTCTGTAAGTCCGAGGAGTTGTGGCATTTGTTTTCTTTCCAGCTGTCATCATAACTGACTCCTTCCAGGTCCTATCCAAAGAACAGTATTCTGCCCTTAGATTTCTACTAGCCTTAAGATCTTCAGAAAATGTATACACTCCTGTTTAGCTTTGCCTGTCTGTTTATGTCTGGGTGCTTTAGGGAAGTAGAAGGAGTAACAGAAGTAACAAATTGTAGAAGAGTCACAAGCGCAAGAGATTTCAAGATACTCTTCTTTTAGAAGTAATGTTTGGTCTACATTTGAAAGTAGTTGTGTTTAAAAAAAGGTAAGAAAAGAAAAAGTGCCTGTGCTGGGCCTAACCCCTTGGGTTTCTTTCTGGATTCTTTCTGTGGTGCTATTAAGAATTTCCAGTGCGTTTATCACTCCCCAACACACAGTAGGTGCTCAATAAATGTTTGTTGAATGACCCTATGGGCATTTCTGCACAGGGGTGTAGTACGTCTCCCCTCCCATGTTAAAGCCTCTCCCTTCCCTTCTCCAAGTCAGGCAGGTCCTGTGGAGATTGTAAGCAGTTCTTAAAGCAGAACAGTAAATGTGAACATTCAAGCAGATTGAAAGTTGCAAGCAAAAGCCCCTTAAACCTACTCCTACCCACTCAAATGTGGTTGTAAGGATCTCTGCAGAAGCCAACACTTTAAGAGGACTAGTTTACCACAATAGTGAAATTATGGTATGGGAAATTGCGGAGTATCTTCCTTCCTCTCTACCTCTCTTGCCTCCTCTTTCCCCTCCTCCCCATTCCTTCTTTTTATAAATATTTACTGAATGCTTTCAGGGCTGGGTGCTAGGGATACAGCTTTGGATAAAGCCACTGTGGTCTCTGACATCATGTAGCTTAAAGGCGTGTGTGTGTGTGTGTGTGTGTGTGTGTGTGTGTGTGTGTGTGTGTGTGGCGGGGGGTAGTCTGTGGTGTAAGTCTGCTGCATAATTGATTAGGACCCACCAACACTTTGCATTGCTGAGGCCTTGTTTTCCAAATCATCAGGGTCCTTTGGTGAATTGATGGTCACACCGCTTAGGGTTTCTCCCTTTTTCTTTCGTGTAAAATATGTCTGTTTATGTCCCCCTGTGCACATTATGATGTGGCTAATTTTCAGCAATGGATTAATAGCTCACTGGATTGGCCTGTATTCCATGTATCTGACATATTTGTGTTTGCATTTTGATTCACTTTTGTGGTTCTATCACAATACAAATAGCAACAGTGTGATGCAGATGATCAGTATTGGTTTTCTCTTCCCTGCCTTTGGCACACAGGTAGACTGCATTTCTGCTCTCCTTTGGTTAAGGAGGGCCAGGAGACAGTTCTGGCTAATGGAAGGGGGAGAAGTGCTGTACATCGCTTCCAGGTCTGGCCCCTAGACCTTTTGCAAGATCCCTCAAGTGCTTTTCCTTTTTCTTTTTCTTTATCTCCAGGCTGGAGAGGAAAAGTCTAGTGGAGGACTCTGAGGCTCTAGGTTCAGGTGTTAGCTGCCTGTTTTTGTAAATGAAGTTTTATTGAAACAGCCACATTCATTTGCCTAGGTATTGTCTATGGCTGCTTTTACACTACAAAGGCAGCGGTGGGTAGTTGCAGCTGAAACTCATGACCTACCAAGCCTAAAATATTTACTTTCCAGCTCCTTAAGAAAAAAAATGCCATCCTTAGGGGATGACAGAGCCCCTGCATGAAATAAATCTGGCTCCCAGAATGACCGTGTGGAGCAGTCTCTCTTTCCCATCTTCTAGACCAACCTGCATTATTACACAGCGACATGAAAGAGGGGTAAACCTTTACTGTATTAAACCACAGATATTTGGGGGTTGTTTACTAGCATTATTTAGTCTAATAAAAGATGTCATTTACATAATAAAAAATGAGCGCTAACATTTATTGGGTGTTTTTATCAGGTACTGTTCTACGTGTTTCTATATTCAGTTCTCAAAACAACCTTATGAAGTATCTCAAAACAACCTTAATTACATTTTAAAAATGAGGAAATGAAAGACTATGTCATTTGCCCAGGGATTCATTTGGTCAGATGGGAGCTGGGATTCATACCCAGGCAGCTTGGCTTCAGCATGCTAGCTCCTAACCTCTCTTCTTTCCTCCATATTTGCATAATTCACATCCCCAAGTTCTTTCCCAGATGCTATCTTATTTGATTCTCACCACAAACTTCTGTTAAGACAGGTTATATTATTATCCATGGCAATGTGTTATATACCTATAGACTATATTTATTATTATATGTGGTATAATATAATATAAATTACATAATAATAGTATCGTCATTGTTCAGGAGAGGAAACTGACCTAGAGAAGTGACTTGCCAAAGCTTGTTTCACTAGCAAGTGGCAGAACTATATCCTGAGCCCCGAGCTGCTGACACCAGATCAAGGCTCTTTTGCCTCCTCCACTCCAGCAGACTTAGCAATCACTCCACGTTTGAAGTCGTGTGTTTTCCTTGGGTCCTGGTTTCCATTCAAAATGCACCAGCCTCTCAAATGCTGTTGGACATTAGCCCATCCTTGAACAGTCACCATAACAACACAGATATATGGAGAGGGATGTGGGATGGGCAAAAACTGACTCCAGTCCTGGGGAGGATGGAGTTTTGCAGGGAGTGGGGGTGGGTCAAGGAACTCATCCTGGTTGTTTCTTGGTACCTTCACTTCATGATGTGGACTGAAAGTGGGTAAAAGGGACCTGTCCTACTTGTGGGGCCTTCAATGTCCTAATTCATCTGGGACATTACTTCTTTTTTTTTTTTTTTTTTTTATTTTTTTGGGGGTACACCAAGTTCAATCATCTGTTTTTATACACATATCCCCGTATTCCCTCCCTTCCTTGACTCCCCCCCCTCGAGTCCCCCCCACCCTCCCCGCCCCAGTCCTCCAAGGCATCTTCCATCCTCGAGTTGGACTCCCTTTGTTATACAACAACTTCCCAAGGGACATTACTTCTTACCAACTTTGCACAACCTCTCAGGACTATGTGCTGCTTTTAGGACAGTGTTTCTTAAGACCTGATTCGTGGGGGTGGAGGGGGTGGGGTGCTGCTTAGTGAAACTGCAGCTTCCTGAGCCCACACAGGATCTGTTGTATGAGAATCTCTCGAGAAAATTCCTGGGAATCTGTATGTTAAGTTCAGCGATGTAGGTGATTCTGATGTACACTAAAGCCTGAGAGCCACAACCTTGGGAGGTTACAGCAAATGAACGAATCCAGCTTTTACTCCTCCTTTGTGGTCAGGGAGCAAGCTGGCTCAGGTAAGAATCCCTGGATAAATATTTATCACTACACTAGGAATGTTCCTCTCTGAGCAGCTGGGTGAGGATGAGGAGTGGGGTCATTCCCTGCCTTTTCTTTCTCTGGGCAGGAAGCCCATTAACTGTTCTCTTCTCTAGAGCATCATTTGTAGAAAGGAACTCAGAATGGTATCTCAATTGTGTAGTATCGTATTTTTTTTTAATTGGGGTATACTTGCTTTACAACGTTGTGTTAGTGTCTGCTGTACAACAAAGTGAATCAGCTATATGTATACATATATCCCTTCCTTCTTGGATCTCCCTCCCCCGCCCCCATCCTACCCATCTAGGTCACCACAGAGCACTGAGCGGAGCTCCCTGTGACCACTAGCTGTCTGTTTTACACATGGTGGTGTATGTATGTCAACCCCAATCTCCCAGTTCATCCCACCCCTTCCACCCCCACCCCCATGTCCATATGTCTGTTCCCTACGTCTGCATCTCTATTCCTGCCCTGCAGATAGGTTCATCTGTACTGTTTATCTAGATTCTACATATATGCATTAATATACGATATTTGTTTTTCCCTTTCTGACTTACTTCACCCTATATGACAGACTCTAGGTCCATCCACGTCTCTACAAATGACCTAATTTTGTTCCTTTTTGTGGCCGAGTAATATTCCATTGTATATATGTGCCACATCTTCTTTATCCATTCATCTGTCTGTAGACATTTAGGTTGTTTCCATGCCCTGGCTATTGTAAATAGTGCTGCAATGAACATTGGGGTGCATGTGTCTTTTTGAATTATGGTGTTCTCAGGGTGTATGCCCAGTAGTATCTTATTTTTAAAAGTGTTTTCATCTTGTGATTTTTCATTTCTCACAGTTGGGGTGGGGACTCTTCTGCCATCTTCCTGTCCAGGGCAGACAAAGGGCACAGGGCTAGGATATCTCAGGTCCAGCTCAGGGACATTTGTGTGCCCACCACTCACATTTTACTGCCTATCAGTCCCGTTTCTGTTCACTGTCTCTCCACCCATGCTGCTTGGTGGTGTTTCCAATGGTGATTTCTTCCTCCTTGCTGAACTCAAAACTTTCAGGGTATGAAGGCAGTACATTCACAAGACTGTTGTGACTTTGTTGACTTCCTAGGGTATCTGTTTCTCAGAAGGTGGCTGGAAGATGCACATATTCTGGAAGAATCAGAGAGTGAGGGGTGGGAGTGGGAATGGGCATGAACCCAATGAGAGGCAGATGCATGTTTTCAACATGGGGGACCCACCTGCTGGGTCTAAGAGGCACAGAAAAGCCAAGGGGATGCACGGGCCATTATTACTAAACAATCAAAAATAGATGAATAAAATTAAAACTCTTTCTAATGTATAAAGAGAAAGTGGCGTAAAGAGTATAATGTCTTTTGTGGAGGAAGATCTTGACTTTGGCTCTGAAGGGAGAGAGGGGAGAAGGTTTCAGAGACAGGCAGGCGTGTGACCACTGGCTTGAGCATCTTTGGCAGTGCAGGGCGCTTGGGGTAGGGGTGGAAGGGAGAGCCCTTACCCTGCTACCCCATGTGGCCTGACAAGCAAGGGAAGAGTTTTTAATGGAGTTGTTGGGTTGCAGATGTCTCACTAAGCCCTCTTCCTCCTCAGGACCCCCATAATTTAAGATCCGATCCCCTACCCATCAGTCAAACAAAGCAACAAAGGAAAAGAAGAGAGGTGAGTGGAAAGCAAGAGTTAGAGGAATAAGGTGCCCTTGGGGCTTTCATGAGCTCATTCTTGGGCCATTGTCTCACAGCAGCAGGACCTGTTTTCCTTCCCTGGGGCCTGGGGGTGGGGTCTCAGGAAGCTTCTCACTTGATGTGTCTGTCCTTGATTCTGTTTTGTGGATCTCCATCCCCTCTTTTTGCCTGTTGCTCTGTAGAACCCGCTCCCATGGGCATGGACTGAGTGACAATGATGGTGTCCAAGACGTGCAGTTGAAAGGGCAGAGTCTACAAGAGTTTATCATAAAGTTTTATCAGAACACAGTCGTGTACATTCATTTACACATTGTCTGGTTGCCTTTAGGCTACAACAGCAGAATTTGAGTATTTGCAACAAAGATTACATGGCCTGCGAAGTCGAAAATATTTACTCTCTGGTCCTTTACAGCTAGAGATTTTGCACTGTCCCTCTAGAGCTAGAGATCTTGCACTGGCTTTAAGTGCTTCGCTTTGAAGTGACATGCATCCTCCATGCACAACTCACTGGCCAGCATGGTCACATGACCCCGGTGAGCCATTGAGGGCCAGGAAGTGCAGCCTACTATGTGCCCGGGATGAGGTTAACCAGATTTTTGGGCTAACAGTACCAGTGATAATCACAGCAGCCTACTATGTGCTGAACTCGGTACTAGAGGCTGGCTTTAGAAAGAGAAGGCAAAATCCTTGATCTCAAGGAACTTAAGCAATGCCAGAATTTGGGGGCTGGGGGAAAAGCTAAGTATAGAGTAGATTCAAATGTCCTTCCCTGGAAGATATAGACTCCATCTCATCTGAATTGCCTGAGATGAAAGATGTTTTCTCAGCTTGATGATAGCCAGACCTGGGGACTGGCCAGCTTGGCAGGCAGTGTGGGCGACAGATTCCCCTGATGAACATTTATATCAATAATAGAAGGGTTGTTTAACAGGAATTCTTAAAGGAAAGATGAGATAATTTCATGTTTTGATATTCGTAAAATTGATTCCGTTGAAGCGGGAGTGCTGCGGTGCATATTATTGCCGCTGTAATTTTGGCAAAGATGTGATTCAACTTGGCAGAGTGTCTGGGAAGGGGAAATCCAGTAAGGAGGGAGAGGGTGGGCCAGGAAGCGGAGACAAGGAGCCAGGTCCTGGTGGCCTGATGGGAGCTGGGAGGGTGACCCAGGAGCCTCTGCCATGGAGGGACAGGAGGAAGACGAGGCTGCAGGCGGCAGAAGCTGAGACCGCTTGGGTTTCTGGTGGTGCTAAAGCCTGCGGACGGGAGTGGGAGCGGCTGGGGAGGGGTGCGTGCATGTGTGTGATGGGGGAGAGACATTTAAACATCGTAGGAATGAAGGATAAATTTAAAATCCATCAAGCAGAGCTGAGACAGAATGACAACGTGAGGAACATGAATCACTCTTTCTAGGGACCCACCCAACTGTGTGCAGGATTGGAAATGTATTTTCTCCTTCGTTTCTCCTCCCTGCCAAGCTTATCCTGGACCCTTTACCTTCCCTGCCCTGTCTGCTTGACCCAGCTTGGTGGCTGAGTATCTAGAGCTGACCAGCACATGTCCAGGGCCTCCAGCCCAGTATTGCTGAGGTGCTTGCTGGTAGGGCTGGGACGACCAGTCCAGGTGCTAGAAATGCAGGAGGAGACAAATGAGGAAGATACCACATGTCCTCCAGGGAGGTCAGGGGCTATTTAATGTTCACATCAGCCTTGATCACCTATGCACTAAGATCATCCTTCCTTTTTCTTTTTTTCTTTTTATTAGAATATAGTTGCTTTACAGTGTTGTGTTAGTTTCTGCTGTAAAACGAAGTGAATCAGCTGTATGTATACATATTTCCCCTCCCTCTTGGATCTCCCTCCCCCCCGCCAATCCCACCCATCTAGGTCATCACAGAGCACCGAGCTGAGCTCCTTGTGCTATACAGCAGGTTCCCACTAATCTCCCAATTCATCCCACCCCTCCCTTCCCCCCCATGTCCACACGTCTGTTCTCTACATCTGCATCTCTTTTATCGCCCTGCAAATAGGTTCATCTGTACCATTTTTCTAGATTCCACATATATGCATTAATATACAATATTTGTTTTTCTCTTTCTGACTTCACTCTGTATGACAGATTCTAGGTCCATCCATGTCTCTACAAATGACCCAATTTCATTCTTTTTTATGGCTGAGTAATATTCCATTGTATATATGTACCACATCTTCTGTATCCATTCATGTGTCGATGGACATTTAGGTTGTTCCCGTGCCCTGGCTATTGTAAATAGTGCTGCAAATTAACATTGGGGTACATGTATCTTTTTGAATTATGGTTTTCTCAGGGTATATGACCAGAAGTGAGATTGCTGGGTCATACTGGCACAAAAACAGAAATATAGATCAATAGTACAGGATAGAAAGCCCAGAGATAAACCCATATATCTGTGGTCACCTAATCTATGAAAAAGGAGGCAAGAATATACAATGGAGAAAAGAGAGTCTCTTCAATAAGTGGTGCTGGGAAAACTGGACAGCTACATGTAAAAGAATGAAATCAGAACACTCCATGACACCATACACAAAAGTAAACTCAAAATGGATTAAAGACCTAAATGCAACTCCAGACAGTATAAAACTCTTAGAGGAAAACATAGGAAAAACATTCTTTGACATAAATCATGGCAAGATCTTTTTTGAGCTACCTCCTAGAGTAATGAAAATAAAAACAAAAATAAACAAATGGGACCTAATTAAACTTAAAAGCTTTTGCACAGCAAAGGAAACCATAAAGAAGACGAAAAGACAACCCTCAGAATGGGAGAAAATATTTGCAAATGAAGCAACTGACAAAGGATTGATCTCCAAAATATACAAACAGCTTATGCAGCTCAATATCAAAACAAACAAACAAACAAAACACCCCAAAAACAACCCAATCCAAAATATGGGCAGAAAACCTAAATAGACATTTCTCCGAAGAAGACATACAGATGGCTAAGACCACATGAAAAGATGCTTTACATCACTAATTATTAGAGAAATGTGGTATCACTTCACACCGGTCAGAATGGCCATTATCAAAAAGTCTGCAGACAATAAATGCTGGAGAGGGTGTGGAGAAAAGGGAATCCTCTTGCACTGCTGGTGGGAATGTAAATTGATACAGCCGCTATGGAGAACAGTATGGAGGTTCCTCAAAAAACTACAAATAGAGCTACCATATGACCCATCCTTCCTTTTTCTTTACTACCTGCTCGCTTTGTGTAATGAGGAGGGTGCTGGAGAGGCATCTGTAGATTCTGCTTCAAGGGGGAGGAGGCAGTGGGATCAATATAGTGGGAAAAAACGTGAGCTAACTTTGAAACCTGAGCCCTCTCCCAGCTCTGACTTTTATTGCTAGTGTGACTCTGGGCAAGACTCTCTACCTCTCTGGACCTTAGTTCCCTCACCTGTAAAATGATATGACTCAACCGTTAAGATGCCTGCCCACTTGAATATTCTTTGTTTTTGTGATTTGCGATTTGATATGCAGTCCAGACTGGGGAAGGCAGGAGGGCAGCATCTGGAGGGCAGAATTCTGGGAAGATGCCTCCCCTGGGGGCCCAACATAGCCCTCAATTCGTAGTGAGTGCTCACTAAGCTCTGGATGAGTGATCTGGATGCCAGGACTCCTCCCAGCTTGTAGATCAAATGGTACTTCTTGGAGCCAGGGGGGCATATGTGTGCCACTTGTGTCACTAGGGGTGTGGTTTGGAACGTGGGTGGGGAGGAGGCTGGGAATTCAGGTGTTGGGCTCTCAGCTGGGAGGGAAACAGTAGGTAGAGATCTGGTAAATGTGCTAAGTTCAGGTTCTCTGAAGTCAGGACTGTCCCCCAGACAGACTTGCAATGGGAGCTCTTTCTGAATCCTTTGGGTTCTCTAAATCCTCTCTGTGCATGGTCTGCTTTTGCCTATAATCCTTCCCCTTTTCTCACCAGGCAAGCTCTGCTTAAGCCCAGCCTGAGGGTCCCTTCCTCCAAAAGGCCCTCAAAGTGGACCAAGGGGCCCCTCCTATGAGCTCACATAGCAATCAGGCCCACCTCAATCATAGCACATCATGTTGTGTGGTCAAATTGATGTTCTTCCTGTTTCTCCCACGAGGAGGATGTGGACTGAATCCAGCTCATCTTGGCGTGCCCAGCGCCTGGCACGTGGTAAGCCCTCAGTGTTCATTGAATGAGTACGCCTTTCAGAGGCAAATCCGGCCACATCCTCCTTGGCATGCAAAAGGAAAAGGAGGCTCAAGGGAGCCAGCCGAGGTATCTGATTCCCCACATGCTCCCCAGATCCTGCACGAATGAGCATAAAGAAAGGAGGAAGAAACCCGTGTACGGGACCCAGTTTTCACGCGTAGCCCGTCCGTGGTGGTCCTGCGGGAGAGAGTGTGAGAGTTAGGGCAGCAGGTGGTGGGTGGGGCTTCCCCAGAGGAGTTGGGATGCTGGGGAGAGGGTTAGGGGGATTCTTTCACCACAAGCGGGCCAGGACAGCCATGTAGCTGTCAAGGTGGGGGCTGAGAAGGACAGCCGTTGGCATTCTCATCTCCTGATAGCAGCACCCTGAGACAGTTATCACAGTTGTATATGATTGTTTCTTTAACCTCTGTCCTCGGCGCTAGACTGAAGTTCATGGGGCAAAAATCGAGTCTGCTTTGCTTAACTCTAGACACCCAGCATCTGGCACGCAGCCTGGTCCACAATGGGTGCTCCTGAGTTCAACGGTCATTTACTGAGTTCCCACTGTGTGCCAGTTTCTGGGCCAGGCCGGCAGCCTTGCCTTGGAGCACGTCATTAACCTCATTCTCTTCTCTGTCTCCCTCGTGCCCACCCCTCCCTCCCTGCCCCCCACCCCTTATCTCTCGCCCACCTCCCCGCGCAGAGCAATGTTCTGTGATGGTGCCCGAGATGCGTGGACTGAGCCCTGGCCGCAGGCTGCCCGAGCCCGCCCTCTGCCCGGCTGCGGGCGGGAGCCCTGAGCCCGGGGCCACGGGCCGCCGCCGCCGCCACGTCCTGGCCCTGCCCGAGGAGGAGGCATGGCGGCCCCAGCAGGGCGCCCTGCTCGAGGCCGACGCCTCGGACGAGGCGGTCATGCTGCCGGCCTCCACCCGCGCCGCCGCCGCAGGCTTCGACAACTTCTTCCCGGTGCAGGAGGGCGAGGGCCCGGGCTGGGAGGGCGGCTCCAGCCCCTTCCTCCCGGTGAGCCCCGAGGTGATGAAGCGGCGGCGAGGGGGTCTCATCGAGCAGCGCGATATCATCAAGGCCCACGAGGCGCACAAGATGCAGAGCACCCCGCAGGCGCGGCGCAAGGAGTGGGAGTGAGTACGCCGCGGGCGGGAGCGGGGCGCACGGGGGTCGCCCGGCTGGTGGCCAGGGAGGAGCAGAGGGGGCATGGGGTCGGGGTTGGGGGTCCCGCGGGAAAGGATGGGCCCAGCGAGGCAGATGGATCTGTCTCTGCTGCCACCAAAGAGGGGTTTGGCTCTCCGAGGTAGGTCTCTGAGGTCAGATCCAATCACGATTGATCTCATTAACGAGCCATTGGCTGCAGCGAACCTCACTGAGGCCAAGGACTGTCAAATGTGCCCCCCTCCCCTCCCCCTCGCCCCCTCCCCCCAAGTGTACCTGGTTTACTAAGAGCCTGGGCGGAAAGAACTGGGATCTGATTCACACCCCGAGTTTCCCTGAAAAGAGGGGCTCTATAAACTATGGAGAATCCACCAAAATGTGAAGCATCTATCTCGTTTTTCCCTCCGGAATTGCTGCTAACCCTCCTCTTCCTGGTATCATTCTTGAGTGAATGATTACATTTGGGGGCAAGTCTTCAGTGGATAGAAGAGATTGACCAAGATCCCCCCCTCCCCCCAATGGCTTTATTTCTGATCTTTTTGTGTAGAGCAAATGGATTTATATTCTGTCTTGGGCCACGTTTACCCTGATTGATTCTTACTGAGGACTGGGATTTTATTTCTAGGGGTTGTAAATTAAAGGAAGATAGTATTTCATTTAATTCTCAATTGCGGCAGATTCACATCCCACCCGAGGACTTTGATTTGTCCTTCAGATGCCTGTTTATCCTGCATGTTTGCATGTCCTGTGGTCTGTATGTCTTTATCTCCTCTTGCTTTAGACTGCTGAGCTGTTGGATGTTAGACTAGCAATAAATGGTGTTTTTTGATGGTGCTGGTCATGGTAGAATTTACCTACCTGTTTTGTTTTTTATTTTTATTTTTACTGGAGTATAGTTGCTTTACTAATATTGTATTGGTTTATACTATATACATAGTTTGATGGACATCCTGGATGGTGCAAATGGGGGTAGATTAGCTGATCTCTGGTTGTCTTTTCCTGTGGATGTTAATATGTTTTATTAGTTCATTCGTTCAGTGACATGTGCCCGGCTCCTGGGATTCAGAGAGGAGTTGGGCACCCAGCACTCAACGAACCTTCTCTCCTATTGATTATCTTTCCAGTGTTGTTAGTTTTTAAAACCTTACATAGCTCCCTAAGTGCCAGCAACATTCTAAGCACCTTACCTATATTAACGCATGTTACCCATACTCAGTACTATGAGGTAGGTACAATTATTGCCCACATTTAACCAATGAGGCACAGGGAAGTTAAGTGACTTTCTCAAGGTCACTCCGATAATTAATGCATTGCTACTGTGGTTTGAGGTTTGTTAGTGATTTGTACCCTGAAAGTCTGGTTCTATAATCCATGCTTCTAATCATGAAGGCATAGTGCCGTTTATTCTAGTTCTCACGGTACTTAACTTATCTCAACTACCCATCGAGATGCCATGTCAAGAGTACTCACTGGCTTGGGGGTTGGGAGACTTGGGTCTGATTCCCAGGGTGACCTAACTGGTGATAAGTCATCTCATCACAGCTTTGAAAAAGGAGTAAGAGGAAGTAGGTGACCATCTGAATACAGTGCAATCTGATAGCTGGTGTTTCTTCATATTCAGAAGTACTGTATTTTTATGCACCTCTCTCTTGTCTTCTTAAGAGGATGATGAACAACTTGAGGGCAGAGACTGTCTTGTACATTCTTCCTGTTGCTCAATGCCTGTCATATGACCTAACTCAAGAATTCCTACAATACTCACTGAAAAACTAACGTCACAATGACTAGCAATGTGTAAATGACTCTTAGGTCTTTTTCTAAGTTAAACTTTTGCTAGTTGGAGGATGGGGGGCGGGCAGTGGGGATGGTGGGAGGCTGTGCTTTCACCAAGGCAGGTCCATGAAGAAATGAAACAGGATAGGCATGCCAGTAACCTGGGGACATGTTAACCTTTAAGAGTAGCAGTAGAGGAGAAACCCACAAAAGAGGTGAGAAAGAGTGGCCAGGGTGGGGGGAGGAAAGCCAGAGGATACAGGGACAAAGAACTGAAGAGAAGAGTGTGTCAGAAAGAACAACCTCTCTGTAGGATGTTGCTGAAAGATCAAATAAAATGAGGATGGAGAGGGATCAGTGGGTTTTGGCAATATGGAGGTGACTTTAATGGGAACAGTTTCAGTAGCGGGATGGAGAAAGGTCTCAGTTGGAGTGGGCTGCAGAGAAAATGGGAGTGACATGCCCCCCCTCCCCCCCACTGCTCCCCAGCACTCACAGCCATCACTGCAGTGAGCTTGGAGATCTCCGTGGTCGACACCACCAAGCCCTTTGCCTCCCCACAAACTCCCTCCCACAAGGCTCTATGCATGCCTGAGTCTACTCCCCTTCCCCCTCCTCCCCAAATTCCCTGATATTGCGCTGGTTAGGACTCATGCATATTCCATCATCAGCAAGAATCTTCTCTGGACAGTCCCTTCACCTCGTGTTCTAACTGGAACCTTCCTCTCCCCCACGAATGCTGCTTGATCTGCAGCCGCGTCATGTGACGGCTGTCTTCCCCCCCCACACTGCCTTGTACCCTTCAACCTGAAGGTACCTCAAGGTGTCTCCTTGCTCCTCCTCGTAGCTTCCAGACTATTATTCCTCACGCCTGTCCTAAAATGCCAGTTTGGAGCTCATGGCATCCGATAACACCATCTGCTATTCCTTCCTGCTGCAGCCATCTACAGACTCCCAGGCATTCCCCTTCATCCCAGGGAGATTTTAGCTCTTTGCTTTACTGCCTCTTTCCCCATCTCTTCTCCTGCCAGCAGTTCTGAGTTATTTCCATATCCACTTAGGTCAGTGGTCCTCAACCTTTTTGGCACCAGGGACCAGTTTCGTGGAAGACAGTTTTTCCACGGGTGGGGTGGGGGGGATGGTTCAGGAGGTAATGCAAGCAACGGGGAGCGGCAGATGAAGCTCTACTCGCCGGCCGCTCACCTCCTGCTGCGTGGCCCGGTTCCCAACAGGTCTTGGACCAGTACCAGTCCATGGCCTGGGGGTTGGGGACCCCGACGTAGATGACCCTTCACGTACCCTTGCCGCTTGGTTCATTACCCTCTTCTCCCCAGTTATTTTGCCTCCATGCTTCTGACTGAGACCTCATTTCCTTGGCCAGCCTGGACCGTGTCGTAACTGCACTGCTCTGTGGTCTCAGTTTCACGCATTCCACTGTCTGACCACAACCTCTTTTCTGTCCATTTCACTCCCTCTGGTGCTCTGTTCCCAAGATTCTTTAATCTTATTGGCATCCACTGATCTTATGCCTTTTTTTTTAATTAACTGGCTGCGTTGGGTCTTCGATGCTGCACACAGGCTTTCCCTAGTTGTGGCGAGCGGGGGCTACTCTTCATTGTGGTGTGCAGGCTCCTCATTGTGATGGCTTCTCTTATTGTGGAGCACGGGCTCTAGAGCACAGGCTCAATAGTTTGTGGTGCATGGGCTTAGTTGCTCCGTGGCATGTGGAATCTTACTGCAGCAGGGATCGAACCCGTGTTCCCTACATTGGCAGGTGGATTCTTAACCACTGCACCACCAGGGAAGTCCGATCCTATTTCTTTGTCACCGTCCCCTCCCCAACCGTATCCTCACTTCCCATCTTATCAAATTCCATTCCATTGGAAGCACCCAAAATCCTTTCCAGAGAAAAATGGTGACTTTCACGTGAGGTGTCCTCCTACCCTCTCAGCTCTTCCTCCTGCCAACTTCTAAGTTAGAGCCAATCAGCAGCCAAGGGCAAGGAAGCTGGACACCTCCCAACTTGGTCAATAGCATACTTCATGCTTCACCATCATTGTGATCACTTCCTTGTTTTCACCCTCAACTTCCTTGTCCCTCTGGCGTTCTATTATGCTGGTCTGGCAAAATTCCAGCCCCGCCTAAGTCCCACTTGCCACCTCTTATTCACCTGCACTTGGGCAGCTGAAGCTATAGCAAAGCTCACAGCTGTGCTCCCCAGTCTCGCTATATGTTTGTGACCCCCCACCCCAAGTCCACCCTTAGTCCTGCCCAGAAATCCCACTACTTTCCCTTTTTCATCCATCGTCACACTCTTTTAGAGATTATTTCGCACACTTTTCCCTTCATTTTCAAACCCCACCGTCTCTTGCCAGCCTACTTCTAGCTCATGACCACAATTGCCTTCCACTTCACTGGGAAAATAGCAGCAATCAAAGAGACTCGCATGAGCTCTGACCTGCATTGACCCGCTGCTGCATCTGGACCCTGTTCCAGGCTGTTCCTCCTGTTTCTGTGGACCGACCCCTCATCACGCTCCATGTAGAGGTCTGGCGCCCACGGAGAGCATGATGAGCCTGTTTGTCTATAAGCTCTGTCTCTAATTTTTCCTCCTACAATTCCCTCTGGAGCCCATTCCGATCAGGCTTTTGTCCCAAACAAACAGCTCTTGCCATGCTTACGTGGTCCTCCACTTTGCTAAATCCAGGGGACGATGCTCTGTGTCCATCTTTGATGACAGTGGAGGTGGCAGCAGCAGTATTTGATCGCTGCCACTCTCTCTTTCTTGAAGCTCTTTTCTCTTCCCGCCCTGCCAATCACCCTTCAATCTCTTTGGCTAGTTTCCTCTTCCTTTTCCCAATCTCCAAACATTGGAGAGCCCAGGCCTCCATCCTCCCCCTCTTCTCTTCTCACCAACACTCACTTCCCAGTGATCTCATTCAGCCCCAGACCCATAATATACTGGTGACTGGGGACCCAAACTTCTATTTCCAGCCAGTACCCCCTCCCTGAATTTTAAATGCTACCCATGTTGTTAGCATCTTCTGTTATGTGTCCGTAGGCGTCTCAAGCACAATATATCCAATGGCAAAATATCAGCTTTCCCCCAAACCCATGATCTTCCCTATCTCAGTAAATGGAACCTGCACTCTTCCTGTTGCTGGTGCTGGAAACATTGGAATCATCCAGATTCCTCTCACACTCACACCCGATTCTTGCCAATCCTTCTTGGCTTTCCCTTCAAAATGCAGCAGATCACATTTCACCACTTCTGCCACTATCTCTCTGGTCCAAACCACCTTTTATTTTAATTTTTTCATTCCATAAATACTTATATGGTACTTACTAGGTATCCAGCACTGTTCTAAACACTTTCATTCATTTAATCCTTTTACTCGAATGAGGCTGGTACTGTTTTTATCCCCTGATTTGCAGTTGAGCCACAGAAGGTTTGAGTAACCTTCCCGAGATGATCCCTGCAGCCACCTCTTAACTAGCCTCCCTCCTGGAGCCTGTCGCCCCCACTGCAGTGAAGGGTCCATTTTTCCTTTTTTTTTTTTTTTTTAAGAAAAAAAAAAAAAAAAAGAGGGTTTACAAAGGAGTTGGAAAGATAATGCACAGAGTTTCCATGAAAGAGTCTTTGGAAACCCATGGCATCAGTCTTCTGCTCAGAACCCTCTAGTGGCTTCTCACCCCACAGAACAAACCCTAGTCCTTAGCATAGCCTACAAGGCTCTGCGTGACCTCCCTCCTCAACCTTGACCTTGACTTCTCTCCCCC
Organism: Hippopotamus amphibius kiboko; assembly: GCF_030028045.1. NCBI lineage: Eukaryota > Metazoa > Chordata > Mammalia > Artiodactyla > Hippopotamidae > Hippopotamus > Hippopotamus amphibius. The sequence goes on along the minus strand of NC_080188.1, from coordinate 169,256,304 downwards.
CAAAGATGTACAAGCATCTTCAACTTCATCTCTTCATCTTCCCCTCACTCATCTGCCCCAGCTGTGCTGGCCTCAGGCCATTCTTTGAATCCACTCACTGCAGGGCCCTTGCCTTTGCTCTCCCCTCTGCCTGGAGTGCTCTTTCCGTGTAGGTCTTCATGGCTCCCCACTCCCCCCTTCACTGAGGTCCCTGCTCAGAGAGACTTTCCTGATCACCCTCTATAGAGTAGCCTCTCCCCATTGTCACCCTCTCTATTGTGATTGATTTTTCATCATAACCTTTACTGTCATTTTCCCAACACACACCTACACACACACGTGCACACACAAACACATAGATACAGATGAACACACACAGACGCAGACACAGACACACACACACGTGTTTTGTGTATGTGTATGTCTGTCTCCCTGCACTGAAATGTAAGCTTCTTGAAAGCAGGAACTTTGCTTATTTTCATGTATAGAATAATGTCCCATATGTAGTTGGCTTGAAATAACTGTTTGTTGAATGAATAATGAAATAAATGCACTGAGGGGAATTGATACCTATTCCAATCAGCTGGCTTCCAGGGAAAGAGGCAGTTGAGTTCTCTGGGTAAGCTGTGTGGTTGTGCAGGTTGCTGACTGCACAAGACCCTCCAGTTGAACAATCAGCAGAGGAAGTGGGGAATCTGTTCTCTGCCTTCCTTCAGGGCTGCTCAGGACCCTGTGTCTACCATGCACCTTGGAGAGGTGCAGCCTTCTCCTCTCTGCTGTTTTCTGCCCTCTGGCTTCTCCTGACTTACATTTTATAGACAGGCTCCTCCTGACACTAGGACAGGGCAGCCTGGCCTTTCTGCAGAGCGTGGATTTGCTGCAGTAGGAAATCAGAAAGGAGTCTCTGTCAGCGGCCCTCCTAGCTTCCTGCTTCTCCCTCAGCTCCAGCCCCTCCCTAGGCCCTGTCCACCACCTACACAGCTGACAGCCAACGGCACACACACGCAGACCACTTTACAAATCCTGCCTCCTTGGCACTGACTCAGGACTCTGGTGATGCACGAAGCAGACTAGAAAGCAACCTGGGTGATTTCCAGCATTTTTGCCTTTGGTAAAATGCATCTGGGGGAGCCAAATGCTGGGACGGGGAGCTGGGAGGGTAGGAGCAGACTTCAAGGAAAGGGTGCCTGTTTCCCTGTGGACAGACTGTAGGTGATTTGAATGAAGCAGATTTTCTTGTGCAGAATGTTATTTCCCAAAGAACCTATTAAAAGGTTTCCTCAGGCCCAGTGTATGGGTTATGAGACCTTTTGGTTAACACTAGTTTTATAGTTCTAGCAAGTGGGCATATGAAACCATGTTTTACTAATACTTTAATGTAATTCCCTCCAGCTTCCGAAATGTTTTCATATATACTATCTCATCTGACCCTCACTATGACCCTATGAACCAGCTACTATTATTCCTAGTTTACAGAAGAGAAAAATGAGCTGCAAAGTTAGAGGTGGTGTTAGGTCAAAAAACCCAAGACTTAATAACAACTGCTGCTATTGATTGAGTACTGGCTATGTGCTAGGTGCTTTGCATGTTATTTCTTCTAATGGAAATCAAGGGTACTATTATAAAAAATGGAAACATTTCACATGGGACTATTATTGCATATGAATTTGGAAGAAAGGAAATTGTGTGTAACTTTAAAGTTTGCGTAGGTTGGTACAACTTACTCTATGAAGAGGGAAGCGGTATTTCCATAAGCATAGTACTTATCACACTGTATTGTAATTGCCTGTTTACATGTCTGTCTCCTCCACTAGACTGTAGAGCAGAGAAGTCTGTCTGAATCCCACTGTGTCTCCATCACTTAGCACAGGGCCCGGCATGTGATAGACTCTTAATAGATATTTGCAAAATGGAAAAAAAAAAAAACCAGACAGACATGATTTGACACACTAGGAAACTCAGGTTTGACGAGGTCACGTTAGTTGTCCAGGATCTCACAGCTAATGAGGAGTCACACCAGGCCCTCTGACTTCAATCCCTGTCTTGCTCCATGGAGGCGTTCTGCCCAATTTGGTATCCCCTGCAGTGACTACACAGCACAGGCAAGTGACAGGAACCCAATTCACACTGGTGGGGTTGATTCTTGCAATGCTACTTGTCAACTGTGGGACCTGGGGCTGGTTGTAAGCTCCCTGCATTTTCAGAGTGGAAGAGAGTAATAATACTTGCCTTGCCGATCTGTTGTAAACTTTGGCCGTATTTATTATATCACATATGCTGGTGGGGATCCTCAAAATGTTGGTGAGCCCCAACGTTATCCTGGCCCTCTCCTCTATCTACACAGCCTCCCTGGGTGACCTCACCGAGGTCCACATACAGAGAGATGAGTCCGGATGTGGATTTCCTAAGAACTCTTGACTCTTGTAGCCAAATGCTAGCCTGGCATCTCCACACTGAGGTCTAACCAGCATTGAGAACGTAACCTGGCTACAGCAGCACTCTTGACCCTCTTCTGACCCCACCTGCCTCCTTATTTCTGTAAGTGGCACCACATCTATGCATTGGTTCAAGCCAGAGATTCTCGTGATCCTTTATTTCTCTCCTTCCCCTTTCTCCCGCTTCTAATCAGTTGGTGAGCCCTATCCACACAGATTCCAAGTCTGAGCACTTCTCCATCCCCACGGCTGCCACCACTGTCACTTGGACCACTGCGGTGGCCTACCCATTGGCATCTCCCTCGTCTTTGCTTCTCTATAATCAGGAATGTGTCTAGTCACACACCAGGCAGGGACATTTAAAAAAGATGTAAACCTAACCGTGATTCTCCAACACGACTTCCCTTTGTACTCAGAGCAAAGTCTGAGCTCCTTTCTCTGGCTCATGAAACCCCACACCACCTGGTCTTTGGGTGGCTTCTGGCCTCATCCTGATGACTGTCTCCCTTCCTCGCTATAGTCTCGCCCACCTGCCTTCTTTCAGGCCAGGCCCGTGCTGGTTTATGTCTCTGCCCTAGTTCCTCTGTCTGCCTGGTACGTTCTTTCTCCAGAACGTAACAAGATTGGTCCATTCCTGTCATTTTGAGCTCAGCTAAAATGACACCTCCTCAGAGAGACTGTCCTTCACCACACAGTCTAAATTAGACATCTGGTAACTCTGGGTCACATCACTCTACACAGTTGACAGCCTCCCCCGACAAGTGCCATGCAGCCTTGTCCCCTCCATAGTCGCTGTCCTGGGGGCAATGCCTGACACCCAGGCTCTTAGTGAATACATGTGAGTGAATGCATAAATGAATGATTGCTCAGTGAACAGTTGATACGGTTGTAATTATGATCTCGATGCTTACCTGGCCTCGGACAGCCCCCAGACACGTTGTGGGGTCCAGGGAGCTCAGGGCGCCAAGGGCTCTGAGTCTAGACCCGCGTTCGCCCCTGGTGTGTGGAGCCTTATGGGCTGTGAAAACCCAGGTTGGTTAAGTTGCAGGTCATTGGGGCACCGTCCTCCTTCATACCTTCCTTTGGTCACACTGACCCATCTGTTATTTGACCTTGGGAAAATATTCAAACATTCGGAGTTTCAGTTTCTTCCTTAGCTAGATGGTGGATGAGGACAGTGTTGTGAAGAGCACGTAAAGTACTTAGTCCAGTGTTTGCTCGTTTCCCCCCAATGTCGGGTTCCTCACCTTCCGGAGCCGTGGTTTGCCATCGCTGTCTACAGCAGGGCGTAGAGGTTTGCTGAAGTCCGTGGCGCAGAGGGGGCAGTCAGGGTTGCGATCAGCTGCATACGTCAGTGGACCCCAGCAGCTCTCAGGTGATGAAATGAGGAGATGCACAGCGCCCAGCATGTGGTAAATAGTCAGTGCGCACCAGCCATTTTATCACTGTTTATTATTAGCGTCTTCTTCTCCTTCTCCTTCTCCTCCTTCTTCTCCTTCTCCTCCCCTCCCCCTCCCCCTCCTCCTCCCTTCTTTCTCCTTCTCCTCCTCCTCCCTTCTTTCTCCTTCTCCTTCTTCTCTCTTCTTCTTCTTCTTCTCCTTCTTTCTTCTTTCTTATCCTTTCTTCTTCTTCTTTCTTCTTCATCATCCTCATCATTGCTGTCTGGTCCAGCTGCCACGTTTACAGATGAGGAAGCTAGGGTCCTGAGAGCTGAGTGACTGCTGGTGCTTCATGTAAACCTTTCTTCTGATGGCAAGGAAGACCAGTGGACTGTGGTGAACGGAAAGGCTTGGAGGACCCAGCCCTGTAAATCCCACCCACAGCCCTGCAGCTGTGCTATCTTGGGAGGCGGGGCTGGGGCAGCCAGATTGGGAGAGAGGATAACTCAAGCACGTCACCAACATTCTCACCAGCTTTCACACCACACTCAACATCCGTGACAAATTCTGAAAAAAAAAAAAAAAAAAATAGACATCCCAACCTTGAAGCTTTCTGGTTGAATTTTTAAAGCCACAGGGCCAGTTTTTTCTCTGAACTCTTGAAAGGCCGCTAACCCCATGCTGAACGAGTCAGACTAAGTGGGGAATGTCGCTTCACACACTGCCACTTGCTGGCAAAATCAGGCTCATCTGGGTTAGTTCTTAGAATACTAGAGTCTGTAGAAATGACATTGCCAGAAAGGCACAGGGGCAGAATTTGTTCAGTTGAATACAAGTGCTTTGTTGAATGATCCGATATTTTAACACAGTTGAAATTTGTATGCTTTGAAGAGGGGCAGGAAGGTCACTGCAGTCCCCAGCACTCCCTACTGCCACAGACAGGGCTGATGCATGCGTTTAGAGGACCAACTTTGCCCTGAAGGCACCTGAGCATGCAGCCCTGCTGAGCCCAACCTCTCACTGGAAGACGAACATCTCGGGCTCTTGGGCGTGTAGTATATTTAACAGGCTTGCAGAAACCAGAACATATGCCAGTAGAACACAGAAATCATGAGGCTTCCACACACTGTATTATCACTAGCCAACGACACGTTTGGAAACCACGAGCCAAGTGGGGACCTGCAGCATATGCCCTGCCTTCTTGGAATTCTGCACAGGAGCCCCGCCCTCCAGGAACTGACACAATTGCAGTGACTCCTAGAGACTGGCCTTACCGTGGCCCTTTGGGGGAACTTCAGCACGTATCCTTGAATTTTTTTTTTACCTGTCCTCCAGGGATTTCAAAGAAAACAGTCTCTTTCTAGGTCTGTTCTCTAGTGACTTTCCTTTCCCTACATTTTTTTTTTCTCCTTCAAACCTTCCGGCAGTTCTGTAAAAGCTTCCCTTAGAGAGCAGGCTGTGGAGATAGGCACGGTGGAGAGCGTGAGCGGTGGGAGTCCCTGTGCGGGTGCCCAGCCCCTCCCGCAGTGCCTGGTGACTCTCACCCCTCGTAACCTCTCTGCTCCTTCGCTGAGCCGCTGGCAGCCCTAAGGGAAAACAGAATTTGTCTCCTTCTCCAGAGCGTGGTGCCAGGAGCCAGCACTGCGTGGGGTCAAGGGATTCCCTGTTATCCTGGTTCGTCCCTTCAAGGCCAAGGAAGGAGGAGGCAGGGGAGGAGAGTGTGTGACCCCGCAGCCCGGCTCTCAGTCCTTATGTGCCCCAGGTGTCCAGTCCATGTCTTTGCTTCGTTTCTGGCACCATCGGAGTCTTGTCCGTTTTGAGGGTCAGGTGAGCCAGTCTCTCCTCCCCGCCACCCAGCCATCTCCACTCTGCCAGCATGGTCCATGCCTGGGTACCTTCGGAAGAAGACGTTCAGCCTCCTGAACATGTCAAGATATGAAGGGATTCTATTCCGAGACACCTTTTTGAAGAAAATGGGAAAAGGGGCGCCCTCTAGTGTCAGTTGTGCAATTTGTCACACTTTCCTTTCTTCTGGAGATAATTTTTCCTGTTTTATGGTGCCCCCAAGTGGTCATTTCTGTATAGTGCAGCCTGGTCTCTCACTTGGAAGCTTATCACAGAGCGCTGTGTCCTGGAATGGGCTGGAGCAGCCTAGGGGTCACCCATCATATCACAGGTCAGGACACCGAAGCCAGAAGATGGAGGGCCTTGCAGAGCTGGGTCAGCACCCAGGGCTTCCGGCTTCGGTCCAGAGCTTCCCATCTCCCTCTCTGCCTTGCATTTGCCCTTCCTTGGCTCACCGGGATGCATGACTGCAGATGAGTCAGGGGTGTTTTTCTCTTGAAAGTGACAGGATGGATGGGGACACATATAGAAAAGGAAATACTCGGTGCTGAAGATCACACACACACACACACGCACACACACCCCACCTACGGTGTTCCACACGTGATAAACAAGACGTTTAAAAACATCGCCTCATGTAATTTCTCATTTAATGTTCAGATGAGAAAACAGAGGCAGAGAAAAAGGTGTACATTTCCCTAGGCCCTGCGGCCAGTCTGTTGTGACCTTCGGCCTCTGTGCTGTTTTCAGTGGCTGAGCCTCCTCCCAGCACAGGGTGCCCCTCGAGAGGCCTGCTCCCTCACCTGTACCATCTTCCTCCTCTCACCACCTCTCTCTTCCTCATTTGCTCTTCAAAGCCCAATAGGGAGAAACAATGAAGGAATGCAGGGTTGGGTTCTTTTTTTGCTGCTCTCCCTTCCCTCCACCTCTTACCTGGGAAGCCCTGTGCAGACCCCCTGCAGCGCTGTACACATCTCAGTACCCAACTGTACTGCTCATCACCTGCTGATCTCAGTGATGAGAAAGCTGCATCCCTCCCCAGATTTGTAAAGAATACAAGGAGGAGGTAGGTAAATTCTCTTTCTGTTCTAAGAGTACAGAAATAATATACAGAAATACTTACTTGGGGGCATGCTCTTTGGTGTGAGATAGGGTAGCCAGACATACCTGGCCTGGGTATGCTGAGGTCAGGTCCATCTTCATCCCTTTTCCCCTTATCTCAGTGCTCCCCAGCCATCGTTCATTGTTTTATTGATTGATTGATTGATTGTAGCTGCGCCAAGTGGATCTTATTTCCCCGACCAGGGATCGAACCCATGCCTCCTCTGGACTTCCAGGGAAGCCCCTAGCCAGCCATCATTCGTTGTGATGGCTCCCTTCGCCTTATTTGTATGTTGAAGCCGGGAACACTTGTCCCTCCCTTTCCTTCTGTCATCACAATGCAATCATATTACACATACAGGTCTGCATTTTGCTTTAATTTGGCTTTTTAAAAATTGACACTCTATCATGGATATCTTTCCTTGGCAGTTTCTAGAAAGATGACCACAATGTCTCTTTAATGCTGCATAGTATTCCTTAGATGCAGTTTCCTTAGAACCAAAATTTATTCACACAGCCCCTCTCCAAGGGAGTTTCCGGTTGCCTGGCAATTACAAGCCGGGCTCCAGCAACGCTCTGTGACACGCGCTTTCCTTGCTGTAGGATAGAGTGGAAGGAGTGGGTGGGTGGAGGAGGCTTTCCCACACTGTGCCCTCGCACCCCCTGAGGACCGACACTTCTCCCCAAACCCCTCCTCTCATCTTGGCTGCAGATTGAAATGTGAACTTTTGCAGTCTGTGTTCTCTCTCTGGCCCCACTGGAGAGGCGCAATGAATTAATAATATGCCCGCAGGAAACAGAGAGATGGAGTCATTAATTGTCAGTCAGTGTGCCCAACCTCCCAGCTCCCTAATTAGCATGTTGATAGCTTTGGTTTTATCCAGAGCCAGGGAGATGCTTTGGGGATGCTTGTGGCTCAGCTTGTGGCATCCGGCGCTGAGCGGGAAGCCCTGGTGCCTTCCTGGGTGGAGGGAGGGCTTCCTCGCAAGAGGCTGGCTGCATTCAGAAGTTCCTGCAGGGAACCCTGTGTGCCTCCTGGTGTGGGGTGGGGATGGAAACAGGCCGGGGGTTGGGGCAGGGATGGGGGCTACTGTCCAGGTGCTGGCTGGTGTGTGCTGACCCAGGTGGCAGGTCTGTGATTCTGGTTCTGCTGCAGGTGAGTGACACTTGCAGAGCTGTGCTGGGTGTAGTTGTCTCTGGGAAGAGCCTTGCGTTCAAATCACTGTCTCCCTCTAGTGGGAGGTGGGCCAGGAAGATTGCCTCACCATAAATACTGTTCTAACCCCACTGTCATCCTTCACAACACATACACTCCTAGGAAGTGTAACATTAAATCTGGCCCATGCACAGTGCCATGCTTGTATAAAGTTGCTCAAGAAATATTTCTATAAAAGCAACTGTCATCAAGAAGCTGCGGGACCCTGGCCAAGCCTCTTTACCTCTCTGGGCTCCATTGATAATGTGGATTCGAGGTAGCCCTTGCTTGCTGTTTGAGGCAGTAGGGCCAGATGCCTCAGAGCACAAACTGTAGGTCCAGATGCCTGTTTTCAATCTGGACTCTAGCAACTGGAAGCTGGGTGGCTTTGAATAAGTCACTTCACCTCTCTGGGCCTCTCTTCCCTCCTCCTTTTATTTTGTAGAGCTAATCTTAGTTTGATATTGACTTAAACTGCAATCTGATGAAAATAATTTTTCTCATGTTTGTGTGCTGTTTGACAGATGGACTCCAGAAGAAATCTCTTAGGCCAGCTGTCTGGGACTCAGCCCTGTTCCTTCCCAGCTCCTACCCCCTCCCTGTCTTTCCAAGTAGGCTATGGAGCCGCTCGGGGACCACGTGACCAAGACAGAGCCACATCCTCTGGGCTGGGAGGCAGGCATCGCCTCCTCCTGCACTTGGCCTTGGCTTGGCTGAGGGCCAGGCCCTGTCAAGCCCATCCTTTATCCTCTGGTGCCCAGGACACCTGCCCTTCCTCCCACATCGCTCTCGGGCCTCTGCTCCCACGCTGCTGCAGGGATGGGAGGCTGCTTGTTGCAGACTGGGTTCTGGGAAACAGACTCAGAGACAAGGATTAATGTGTAGGATGTTTATGCAGGGGTGGGAGGGGTGCTCTTGGAATCCACACGGGGGAAAGGAAGGGAAGGAAGCAGGACTGGGCAGAAGGAGAAGTTGGGCTGCAATGCATCTCAACAAAGGCCTCAGGTGACCTCGTGGGGTGGCGGTGAAGAACTCTAGAGCTCGGATGGTCTTCCAGAGTTGTCCTGAGTAGCGGCAAAGAGGCCAGGTCTTTCTCTTCCCTCGTTGACCAGACATTGGATGCAGCTCCCCGCTCCCCGCCCCGCCCCAGCCCCGAAGGTGTCATGACCTTGGTGGTCCAGGTAGGCAGCTGCAGCTAAGACAGTTCCTGAGGGGAGCTGACAGTCTGGGCCTGTGTGCCAACAGCATCCCAGCTGCTCGGGGAAAGGACCTGCAGTCCTGAAGGGAGATGGGCATGTCACAGCATCTGCTACACCACTTTAAGGACTCCTGCACCACACAGAGGGAGGACGTGGCGTCCCACCATCCACACAGTGCAGACCTGCCTCTGAGCAGAGAGCCTGCTGGCCAGAACCCTCTGGAACAGCAGCCAGGACCTGTTCTCCCGAGGGCACTTCTCTGTTGTGAGTGCTTGCCTTTCTGCTCTGACCTCTCCGCACACCTATGGGGATGGCTGGAGCCTCTTGGTGGAGGGCCTGGGTCTTTCCTCACTTTCACCAGCCAGGATCATCTGCCTGGCGTCCGGGCTTGGCTCTGCCATCTCAGGCTCCTCTCAGATGCTTCTGGCAGCAGAGCTCAGTGGAGGTTGAAAGTCCTCGGAATTTGGTAGGCCTGGGCCTGTCACCCCATAGCCTGGCATGTCTCTTTATCTTTCTGGGATTAGAGACAACGAGGTCTCAGGGTTGTTTTTGTCTATGCATTTATCTTTACCGATAAGCCTCGTACTTTCTTATGCTCTTGTGATGTGTTTAATCTCATTTTCACTAATGTTTATTATTAGTCTTTGGCTTATTAGTTTGGGCTGCTGTAACAAAGTACCAAGGCTGGGTGGCTTTTAAACAACAGAAATTTATTTCTCACAGCTCTGGAGGCTGAAAGTCTGAGATCAGGGTGCCGGCACGGTTGGGTTTTGGTGGGGGCCCGCTTCTGGGTTGCTGATGGCCGACTTCTCACTGTGTCCTTATAGGTGGAAAGAGAGCAAGGTCTCTGGGCTGTTCTTGTAAGGGCACTAACCCCATTCATGGGTGTTCCGCCCTCATGACCTAATCACCTCCCAAAGGCCCCACCTCCAAATACCATCACATTAGGATTTCAACATACGAATATTAGGGGAACACAGACATTCAGTCCATTGAAGTCTTCTTCTGTCCTGTGCTTTCCTTAGGCTGCAGCCAGGAAGCAGGAGCACCATTTGCACAGTGAGCTTCAGTGACCCACCTACCCCATTCCCAGTTTGCTTTAAAAAATATGGGTGTCTAGATTCCAAGTCTGAAAGACTCAGATGCAAATACTCTTAGGTTGAGTCTTGGCATTGGTATGTGTGTATGTATATGTATGTATGTTTGTGTATATAGATCTATAGATATAGATATAGATACAGATTTTCTACAGCTCCTCGGGTGATTCTAAGATGCAGCCAGGGTTGAGAGCTATTGACCCAGACCTGGGGCTGCAGGTGGGCAGGTGCCTGTGTCCAGCCTTTATCAGGAGTCGATCCCTCTATCATCTCTCTTGGGACACAGCGGATTGTCTGACACTGTCTCCTGAGACCCCCACTTTTTTTTTCTGGGGGTACACTGGTCCTGTAGGCCTTTTAGAAGGCAATTAGAGCATCTCTGAAGGGTTTTGCATCTCTGTACACCTAAAATAAGGGGCCAGGACTCACTGGGTGATAATTGATATCCTTTTGTTTGAGTCCTGGGATAATAGAAGAGAGGAGGCTTATCTGAATCTGAATCCATTTGACTCTAGCAATTCTTAGTTGTCTGATCTTGGGTATATTACTTAGTTCTCCTGCACCTCATTTCCCTCATCCATAGGACACTGTGTACCTTACAGTACAACACTACATTTCTAGGACATTAGATAGTTGACAAAGCATATTCACTGTATCATCTAATTTGAGCTTGTAATGACCTGCCCAGTTTTTATGGATAAAATAAAAGGCTTAGAGAGATTAAATGTTTTATCCAGAATCACACAGCTAGAGCTGGGATTGAACCCACATTTTTGTTTACGTTACAACTTCTACTGAAGGTGGACCTTGCAATTTCACATGACTGTTATAAGTAAGGTTCACAGAGACCCTCAGGGACTAAGACTGTCACAAAGGAACAAGGCCACTGACACTTTTCTGCAGGTTCAGCTATTGTTAGATCTGGAACTGTGCTGATCTTTTCAGGATTATGGGCTCCTCCAAGTGTCCCAGGAAAGCTGCGGGGCTCTCCCCACCCAGAAACACACACTCACACACATACCAGCCTGAACAATTTGCCTGCAAATTATTACAAGTGATTTATTTCACATACGTAAAATAGAAAAATGATATGCTAAAGGAGTATGCCTATTCTTCAATTTTTCATGTAGAAATTAATAACCATTTGCTAAAAAAAATCAATTCAAACTGTACATGTAAAACAAAAGATAAATTTAAGCTCTACTTAAAAGTAAATTTGAATAGAAGATTGTTGTTGTTTGCTTTGAATAAGGAGCTGAAACTGTGAAGTGATTTTTGATGTGGTAGGGGTACATCATCTCTGCTCTCCAGTTACTTTTTTTTTAAACAAATTTATTTATTTATTTATTTATTGGCTGCATTGGTCTTTGTTGCTGCATGTGAGCAGGGGCTACTCTCTGTTGCGGTGCTCAGGCTTCTCTTTGCAGTGGCTTCTCTTTTTGTGGAGCACAGGCTCTAGATGTGTGAGCTTCAGTAGTTGTGGCACGTGGGCTCAATAGTTGTGTCTCACGGGCTCTAGAGTGCAGGCTCAGCAGTTGTGGCACGTGGGCTTAGTTGCTCTGCGGCGTGTGGGATCTTCCTGGACCAGGGATTGAACCCATGTCCCCTGCATTGGCAGGTGGATTCTTAACCGCTGTACCACCAAGGAAGCCCTCCAGTTACTTTTGACTTGGTTCTGATCTCAACATACTGACCCTGAAACTCAGGGGTATGTCACTTTATCATTTTGAAGACATCGTGACTCTTTTTTTTTAAATTGAAGTATAGTTGATTTACAATATTGTGTTAGTTTCAGATGTACAGCAAAGTGATTATAATATATATATTGTTTTTTCAGATTACTTTCCATTATAGCTTATTGCTATATACTGAATATAGTTCCCTGGGCTAGTGACTCCTTGTCGTTTGTCTGCTTTATATATAGCAGTGTGTATTTGTTAATCCCAAACTCCTAACTTATCCCCTCCCCCTTCTTTCCCCTTTGGTAACTGTAAGTTTGTTTTCTATGTCTGTGAGTCTGTTTCTGTTTTGTAAATAGATTCATTTGGATTATTTTTTAGATTCCACATGTAAGTGATATCATATATTTGTCTTTTCTGTCTGACTTACTTCACTTAGTAAGATATTCTCTAGGTCCACCCATGTTGTTGAACATGACAATATTTCTTACTTTTTAATGAAGTGCAGGAGCAACCTGGGCTTGCAGTAGGCATCTGAAGTCCAGGGAGCAGGTGATGGGAACCTCCAGTCTGTAGCATGTTGGTCAGAAGCACAGGTAACAACCTGGGCTTGTGCTTGGTGTCTGAAGTAGGGGCAGGGTGGCGGTCTTATAGGACTGATCCCTTAAACCCATGAAATCTTAGGGTATCTCTGGGTTGATAGTGTCAGAATTGAGTTGAATTGTAGGGGATCCCCCTATATTGGAATTGGGTCCAGAAAACCTGCTTTTTCTCCGATTAAGTACCTGAGGCCTCTCCCCACAAGGCTTGTCTCAGCCCAGCCCCGGAGAAAGCATATTTGCAGTCTCCCAACCCTGCTTATCCGGGCTGTTTAACCTTCTCTCAACCTTGTATCCCATTGCCTTTAAAATCTTCAACCATTTAAAAAAATGTAGTGATACAGGTTTTTTTTCTCTCATGACAAAAGACATATTCATTGGAAAACAATTGGGAAATAAGGAAGAATATAAAGAAGAATATGAAAATCACTCACAATCCCATCACTCCAGTCCAGACACTGCCAACATTTTGGTGTGCTTTTCCCTCTGGTCTTTTTCAAAGCATTTTATATACATACAAATGTGTTTTTAATTTCTTTTTTCCCCCCCAAATTGAGCTCCTACAGGATATATAGTTTTCTATTTTGCTTCTTTCACTTTTCATTATACTGTGAGTATTATAATAATGCCATTGAATATTATTTGAAAACCGGATTTGTAATGGCTAATGGCTGAAGTTCAGGAAGAGATCTGGGGGCTCTTATGCTGCTGTTACGATACTCATGTAAACTTAGCTCCTGTCTTGCTTCTTATTCTTCTGTCCCAAAGAGCTCTTGACCAAGAGAACTGCAAATATGAAGAGCGGCAGCCAACTGTGGAAAAAAGAAACTATGTCAATAATAGCTCAGCGAGCGCACGAAGCCAGCACTGGAATGTTTCTGGGCTCATTGGTTTAAGTGAAGCCTCCTAACCCTCCTCCTTGGAATCCTAGATGATCTAGATGGGCCTGTGCAGCTGGCTTGGGTTTGACTTACTTGCTTGGCTCTGTGTGGCTTTGGGTAGATGACTTAACCTCTCTGTTTATTTCCTCATCTGTAAAATGGGGATAACAATAGTACTTACCCCATAGAGTTTTGTACAGATTTAAGTGAGGTGAACAAATAACATGTTTATGACTGTACCTAGCAGGTAATGATCAATAAATGTTAGTTTTACCATTTCCCTGTCATTGGGCTTTTATGTGTTTTAAAATTATTTTCACTGTTATAAACAACGTCAATTTATCAATTTCGACAAATACTTATTGAGTACTTCCTAGATGCCAAGTATTTTCAAAATGCTTGGTTACATGGGGTAACCATGACTAGACAGGTGTCATCTTACAGAGTTTAAATTTTAGTGGAGAGACATGACCAACAAGGTGAGTTCAGGTGGTGATGAGGACTATAAGTAAGACAAGATAATATACTGAACTAAAGTATGGCAACTTCAGGTATGATGGTCAGGGAGGACCTTTCTGAATAGGTGACCTGAATGACAAGGAGAAGATGTGGGAGGGGGCAAGTTGAAAGGCTCTGAAGTGGAAATGAACTTGGGGAGTTCCATCAAAATTCAGAAGCAGTAAGTGAGCAAAGATGGGATGGGGGAGGGGCCTGGGAGGTGGGCAGGGCCACCTCATCATGGAGCACTTTGCGGGACACAGCAAGGAGTATGGACTTTATTGCAAAGTGTGAGGGACCCCCAGTGGAGGGTTTTGTGAGGAGAGAGACACACATTCAGTGGTGTGAGCTAGTCTTGGCTCACGTGAGCTTGTGAGAATTGATTATGCCCGTTTCTTACCAACTAACTGTTTAGTGACATCATGTTGGCGATTTAAATGGCCATGGGGTGAGAATATTTACACCACAGGAATTTGTAGCAGATGCTGTGAATCAAGGCTTTTATCCTCTAGGGAGCCCATTGTTGAGCATTTACCAGCACACGACTGGAACACACGGATCTAGGTTTTTAAAAACACTTCTTTAGCTGCTCTGTGTTGAATGAATTATATGGAGGTGATACTGCAATGAACCTTCTTGAACATATCATTTTGACTGTAGTTCTGTAGGAGAAATTACTAGAAGTGAAATTACTGTGTAAAATTATCTAATTGCTCCCTACTGAAAGTTTTCACCAATTTATACTTCCACCAGCAGGAAGAGACACTTTACCTTTACTGATACTGATCATTAGCAAGAAAAGAAATGGGAAAAAAAAGAAAAAACTAAATTTGTTAAATAAAAAATGGTGTCCTATTTGATTCTTAATGATTGGATGTTTATTGCTCATTTGTTTATCTTCTTTTTTTAAAAATTTTATTGGCATATAGTTGATTTACCATGTGTTAATTTCAGGTGTGCAGCAAAGTAAATCAGTTATACATATATGTATATCCACTTTTTTTTTTATATTCTTTTTGCATATAGGCAATTGTAGAGTATTGAGTAGAGTTCCCTGTGCTATACAGCAGGTTCATATTAGTTATCTGTTTTATATATAGTAGTCTGTACATGTCAGTCCCAATCTCCCAATTTATTCCTCCCCCTCTTATCCCCTGGTAACCATAAGTTTGTTTTCTACATCCATGTTTTCTACATCCGTGTACTTCTGTTTTGTAAATAAGTTCATTTGTACACTTTTATATTTTTAGATTCCACATGTAAGCAATATATGATATTTGTCTGTCTGTCTGACTTACTTCACTCAGTATGACAATCTCTAGGTCCACGCATGTTGCTGCAAATGGCATTATTTTTTCTTTTTTATGGCTGAGTAGTATTCCATCATATATATATGTACAACATCTTCTTTATCCATTCCTCTATTGATAGGCATTTAGGTTGCTTCCATGTCCTGTCTATTGTAAATAGTTCTTGAGTGAACATTGGGGTGCATATATCTTTTTGAATTATGGGTTTTTTTGGGTATATGCCTAGGAGTGGGATTGCTGGGTCATATGGTTGTTCTATTTTTAGTTTTTTAAGGAACCTCTGTACTGTTCTCTGTAGTGGCTGCACCAATTTACATTCCCACCAACAGTGTAGGAGGGTTCCCTTTTCTTCACACCCGCTCCAGCATTTATCGTTTGTAGATTTTTTGATGATGGCCATTCTGATCAGTGTGAGGCGATACCTTGTAGTTTTGATTTGCATTTCTCTAATAATCAGTGATATTGAGCATCTTTTCATGTGATTTCTGGCCATCGGTATGTTTTCTTTGGAGAAATGTCTATTTAGATCTTCCACCCATTTTTTTGATTTTCTTTTTATATTGAGCTGCATGAGCTATTTGTATATTTTGGAGATTAATCCCTTGTTGGTTGCTTCATTTGCAAATATTTTCTCCCATTCTGAGGGTTGTCTGGTTTTGTTTATGGTTTCCTTTGCTGTGCAAAAGCTTTTAAGTTTAATTAGATCCCATTTGTTTGTTTTTGTTTTTATTTTCATTACTTTTGGAGGTGGACCAAAAAAGATCTTGCTGCAATTTATGTCAAAAGTTATGACATAAATTTATGTCAATTTGTGTTTTCCTCTAAGAGTTTTATAGTGTCTGAACTTGCATTTAAGTCTTTAATCCATTTCGAGTTTATTTTTGTGTATGGTGTTATGGAGTGTTCCAATTTCATTGTTTTTCATGTAGCTGTCCAATTTTCTCAGCACCACTTATTGAAGAGGCTGTCTTCATTGTGTATTCTTGCCTATTTTGTCATGGATTAGGTGATTATAGGTGCATGGGTTTATCTCTGGGCTTTCTATCCTGTTCCATTGATCTATATTTCTGTTTTTGTGCTAGTATCATATTGTTTTAATGACTGTAGCTTTGTAGTATAATCTGAAGTCAGGGACCCTGATTCCTCCAGCTCTGTTTTTCTTTCTCAAGATTGCTTTGGGTATTCGGGGTCTTTTGTGTTTCCATACAAATTGTAAAATTTTTTGTTCTAATTTTGTGAAAAATGCCATTGGTAATTTGATAGGGATTGCACTGATCTGTAGATTGCTTAGGGTGGTATAGTCATTTTCACAATATTGATTCTTCCAATCTAAGAAGCTGATATATCTCTTCATCTCTTTGTGTCGTCTTTGATTTCTTTCATCAGTATCTTATAGTTTTCTGAGTACAGGTCTTTTGCCTCCTTAGGTAGGTTTATTCCTGAGTATTTTATTCTTTTTGTTGCAATGGTAAATGGGATTGTTTCCTTAATTTCTCTTTCTGATCTTTCATTCTTAGTATATAGGAATGCAAGAGATTTCTGTGTATTAATTTTGTATCTTGCAACTTTACCAAATTCATCGATGAGCTCTAATAGTTTTCTGGTAGCATCTTTAGGATTTTTATGTGACAGTTTTACTTCTTCTTTTCTAATTTAGATTCCTTTTATTTCTTTTTCCTCTCTGATTGCCATGGCTAGGACTTCCAAAACTATGTTGAATAAGAGTGGTGAGAGTGGACATCCTTCTCTTGTTCCTGATCTTAGAGGAAATGCTTTCAGTTTTTCACCATGGAGAATAATGTTTGCTATGGATTTGTCTTATATGGCCTTTATTATGTTGAGGTAGATTCCCTCTATGCCCACTTTCTGGAGAGTTTTTATCATAAATGGGTGTTGTGTTTATCTTTATTGGATTATTTATTCGTGTCCTATGCACCTTTTTAAAAATTGTATTTTTCTAATTGATTTGTCAGAACTCTTTATACATTAAAGGTTTTTAATTTTTTGTCATTATGTTACAAATATTTTTCCCTAGTTTTTTCTTTATTTTTTTATTTTTTTAATATATTGAAGTTTTACATTTCTTTGGAATAAGATATATGTTTCTTCATCCAGAGGAATATTCATTTATTTTTTCATATAAACTATTTTATTTATTTATTTATTTTATTTATTTATTTATTTATTGCCTGCATTGGGTCTTCATTGCTGTGCACAGGCTTTCTCTAGTTGCACTGAGCAGGGGCGACTCTCCATTGTGGTGTGTGGACTCCTCACTGGGGTGGCTTCTCTTGTTGCAGAGCACAGGCTCTAGGTGTGCGGGCTTCAGTAGTTGTGGCACAAGGGCTCAACAGTTGTGGTTCATGGACTCTAGAGCACAGGCTCAATAGTTGTGGCACACAGGCTTAGTTGCTCCGTGGCATGTGGATCTTCCTGGACCAGGGATTGAACCTGTGTCCCCTGCATTGGCAGGCAGATTGTTAACCACTGTGCCAACTAGGAAGTCCCTCTTCTTCGGTTTTTAATATTACCGGTATCATTATCTACAATTTTAGGTATGGTAGAGTCTGTTTCTTGTCTCTGCTTAGTTACATTGATCTATTATTTCCTCATTATTACGCTGTTTTAATTTTTAGCTTTATAGCATATTAGAATATCTGGTAAGGTAAAGCCGCTTTTAGTATATTTTAAAATCACTTTTCAATAATATAAAAAAATAAGATTTTATTGGGAATTGCAGCAATCTTTAATTGGTTTAGATATAAAGAACATTTATACTTTTTCCATCTTGGAACATGGTATTTATTCAAGGTTTCTCTTACCTTTTTCAGTAAAATATTATAATTTCCTTCCTTTATACAAATTTTGTTAAGGTTTTTTTTTTTTTTTCTAGACATAGTTTTTATTGCTACTATGAACAAGATGCTTTTTACTGACATGTTATTGCTGGCAGGTAGGCAAGCTGTAATTTTTTGTGTATGTTTGTTGACCATTTATATTGGTGTCCCATTGAAATCTAAACTCCCAGGGCCTATAAAGCTCTGCCTGACCTGGCACTTCCTGCCCCTCCTGCTTCATCTCCTGCACCTTCTCTGTTCTCTCTGTCCTCTGGGCTCTCTGGCTTTCACTCACCTCCTCCAACATCCTGACCTTTTTGTTTTACAACTTTGCACAGTCTGTTCCTTTTATCTGGAACTTCCCATTCTGTTCTCTAGGTAGCTGATTCCTTTCCATCCTTCAGGTCTGGGCCCACACATCCTCTCTTCCCAGAGGACTTCCCAAACCACCCTATCAATCTGGAATTACTTATTTGCAGGAACCATGGCCACTTACTCATCAAGCTATTTCTAGTGCCTATGACAATGTCGGTCACATAGTAGGCTCTCAATATATGTTCTTGGGATGAGCCAATGCATCTGGCTACCTTTCTGAACTCTCAAATCAATTCTGATATAGTTGAAGGAGTTCTTTTACTTGGAATGTCCAGGATTGGCTTATTCTAGTTTAATGATATTTTCGGGATTGGAGTATCTTAAATCCAGATTTAAGTGATTGATAACAAAATATTATGCAATAAAATGTAACTAAACATCTGTTACCCATTAAAATGTGAACAACTAAGAACTCTTACTAATGCATGATTCGAGTGAGACTGCCAGGACCTCCCTGAGTGCTCACCGACAGCATCTCTGACTGGTTGTTTTAAAGCCCAGCAGACCACCCCATCACTGTGTGCCACGTGTAGCCTCCTCATACTACCACAGGCTTCCCTTCTCACCATGTGGCTGATGTGTGTAGTCTTACTTATGACAGTTTTATAATCTCTTTAAAAAATTTCCACATTTGCTCTCAATCTCATCTCTTCATTTTCCTGCTCTCTCTCTCTACCAGATCATTTCCACCAGTGTAAATATATGCTATGTAATCTCATATTAAAAAAGGAAGAAAAAAAAGCAACCCTCCCTGGATGTCATACCCCTCTTTATCCTTTGTCCTGTTTCTCTGCTCTCCTTTATAGCAAAACCTCTTGAAAGAGTTGTCAGTAATGTTCCCCACTTTCTTATCTGCTGTTCCTTCCTTAACCTACTGTAATAGGCTTCTGTCTGCTAAAGCTGCTCTTGTAAGGTTGTGCCTTGTTACTGATTCCCAAGGTTCCTTCTCTGCCTTTATTTTATTTGACTTCACAGAGTATTCAGTACAGCGGACGACTCTCATTCTTGAAACATTTACTTCTCTTGGCTTTTGTGATAGGATGCTCTTCTAGTTTTCTTCCTGTCTCTGTGACTGTTCATTATAGTCTCTGTTGTGGGCTCTTCCTCTCTCTGTATCCCTCATGTAGGTGTGCCTCAGGTCTGAGTTCTGGCCCTCTTCTACACCCTGTCTATACTAACCCTCTAGGATCTCATCCATTCTTACAGGTTTCCAGAAATCCATATGTGGATGACTTCCACATTTATAGATCCAGCCTTTATCTCTCCTCTGAGCTCCTGAGGTTTAATCCAACTGCATCCTTGACATCTTAACTTGGGGGTCTAATGGCATCTTCAGCTTAACATGTTGAGACCAGAACTTTCAACTTACCCCATCCTTCAAGCTCTTCCTCCTCCATATTTTCCCTGTTCCACAAATGACACCACCATCTATACTGTGATTCCAAACCCAGTTTATGCTAAAGAGTTAAGGAAGGTGTGTGGTGAAAGTAACAGCTACATTTCCCAAGGATGCCTTTACCGGGACTGTCCTCTCTCTGATCTGACCTTCCTCATTTTGTGGTACATGTCCCATAACCCAGTGTCTGTGGCCAGTTCTCCCTCCCCACCACTCCCACTTCCTTTTCCTTCTTAGGAATTTTGCACTCGTAATGACTCTAGAAGCAGAGGCACTGAAGGCTAGAGTGGGCAATGGTATTCTGTCTTCTCACATGTTACACCCATGCATGAGAAGGTTGGCTTCCTGATTTCCAGGGTAGTAGAACCCCTGCCTTCCTGTGATGTGGAGCAGGAGTTGCGGATGAGGGATGGTGTGTTTATGGAAATTCTTTCAGGCTAGTAGGTTTGTTCTGTTCCAATTCCATTCTCAGTTGTTATTTTTAAAAAATGTTATTTGTTTTTGTCTATTTTTCCCTTCATCATCGTGGGTATTTTGGTGGGGAGTGGGAGAATCTAAATCAAACACTGTCAGTCAGATAGTGTTTTAAGCTAGAAATCTTCAAAGAAAGACAAATATACACAATTATGAGAAACTTCTTTATACCCAGCAGAATGACAGAATTCAGAAAGCTTGATAATACCCACATTGGCACTAGGGGAGGGGAGATGGAAACTTTCATGGACTGCTGGTGAAAGCATAACTGCTACAATGATTCTGGGAAGTATCAGTATAATAATTTGGCAGAACCTAGTGAAATGGAACATGTGTATAACCTAGGACCCAGAAGTCCCACTCAGGTACATAGATCCTAGAGAAATGCTTTGCATAGATCCGAAAGGCCATGTCCAAAGATTTCATTGTTGTGTTGCTTGTGATAGCAGGGAGTTAATGGCAACCTAGGTGCCCATTTCAAATGGAACAGATAAGTCAAGTGCAGTGGAAGCAGTTATGGGACATGCAGTAGGGAAGCAAGAGCTTGCCTGCTGGAGCACAGATAAGCTTTAAGAACAGTATTTAGTGAAAACAATGAGAAACTGAATGAAATTCATAACATAATATGACTTAGATAAGTTAAAAACATCCCTCCCATAGCTCATATTTTATAAAAATAAATGAATATTTAAGATTATATGCTAAATGTATCAGGGAGGGTGTTGGTGTAGAGGGAGGGGTTTGAAGGTGGGAATTAGGGATGAAGACGTAAAAGCCCCGGTACCTCCTGAGTCATTTCAGGGAGAGGGGAAAACAGAATACATAAAATCAGACAGAAAATGCAGATTTGAAACATGTCCCCCATGAATTTCGGAAGGCTAGATTTACATTTCCCAAATGTCGTGGGTGTTTGTTTTTTTTTTTTTAAGAACTGCCTTTGAAACCCAGGTCCATGACTAGCACAAGTGGGCCAGGCCTTTGTTGATGACAGTTAGGTGTGGATTCTGGCTTCTTTCTGTCCCCAAACTGCTCCAAGTTGCAGATGTTGTGAAACCACTATGCACAAGTCAGTCACCCTGTTGTCTAGAGGATCAGCCCTATAGACCTGCCTGCACCACTCACCTCAGTATCCCAGCACCCAGCTAACTGGCTGGCAGTGAACAAGCTCTCAGCACTTGCTAGCCACTTCCAATTGTATCACTTCGTTGGCGACTTTCCTGGTGTGTATACTTGCCTTGGCAAGAGACTTATTCAGACCTCTCGCCCAATGCCCCTGTAAAAGGCAGGCCTCACCCACAGAGACAGCATGGTCTATCTACCAAGAGAATAACATGCCTTCTGGTCACAGGTAAATAGCATTAAAATAGGCTCTCCTGAATAATGGCCAAATCCATCCCCACAAGGAGACAGCATCTTTTCCATTTAGGAAACACCTTGTGGAGCTCTGTTCAAGTTCATCCAATCTCACAAATATATGTTGAATGCCTACTAAGTGCAACAGGGTTGAAGCCTTGGGGGCAGTTCTAATGAGATGACCAGAATGCTCTAGAATGAGTGGGAAATAGAGTGTAGTACATGGAGTACAACCCTTTATGCAATAATAGGAATAATAGGAAATAATAAGGACTTACATTTATAGAATGCTTTATACCTTTCAAAAGTACTTTCCTGTCAATTATCTCAGCATGGTTTGGCGACCATAGTCTCAGGCAGTTCTTGTGATCAGGTAGATGTTTTCTTTGGAAAATGGTCTCCAGCATTGGGCTACCTACTTTTTTGGGTTGCGTGAGTGTGCGGGGGAAAGAGGCAATTGTCATGTGCTCCCATAGAAGGAGATGCAGGAGCCAAGGCTGAAAAGTTTCCCATCCCTAGCGGTGAAACCTTACATCAGTGATTCCCAACCCTGCTTATTGATTCCCCAGGGGTGTCTCGAAATTCTTCAAAGGAAATTAATTGTCGTTCATGTCAATGTTTAAAATACACATATATGCTGTGTAGCACAATGCTTCTATTCAGGGGCGAACCAGGGGAGGTGGACGGGAACTTGTGTGTGTGTCAAAGAAGCTGTCAATCAGCCAAAGAACAATAGGCACCTGAAACGCCCCCAGATTTGGGGGAGTGATTGGTCTGTGTTCACACCTGCAGGCTTGGCAGAGGCAAAAGGAGGTGGTGTTACTGAAAAAGTTGACATAACTTGTTGGATGACTGGGTCAACTCCATACTGTCAACCCAAGATGGTCTGACTGGGGCCCTAGCTGATAAGGTGCCCAGGTCTTCCCAGAGCCTGCAAAGGAGGCTTCCTGGCCCCCAGGGCATATGTCAGATCTGCCTTGCACAGTGGGTGGTGAGACCTCAATTTATTATTTTTAATTGGCTAAGTTAATCATTCAGTGTTTTTAACATTTATTTATTGATACCAAGGAAGTGCTGGCGGATGGCTTCTTGGTTTAAGAACACAGTGGTGTTGGTCATACTTTTCCTTCCCTACCCGAGTTAGAAGTGCCAAGTTTGCTCTCTTGTAGCATTTGGTTAATGCAGACATGTGGATCAGTGTGTGTTCTCAGAACTTTAAGTGCATCATATTGGATGGGGAGGACCTCATTGACAAGGGGCCTCGGAGGAGTGTATCAAGTGCCGTCTCTGCTTCTTCCCGCTGCCTTGCTGGGGTTTGCCCGGGAAGTGGGATTTGTGGGCAGCTGCGAGTGTGTTTGGGCTGGAGGCAAACTGTTGTGTGTTCTTAGCCTGATTTTATACAGCACAGTACGAAAGGGGCCAGAGAGAGTGGCTGGCAGTAGGGGCGCCTCGGTTTTGGGGAACGTGAAGCAGCCTGGGCAAGGGAGATGGAAGATAGGATGGAGGAGAGTTAGAGAAGCCTTCATTCACCTCATCTGACAGCTCAGATGCTGAAGCTGCCACATCTGTGCCTCACAGGTTGTGTAGTCAGTGCATTTAAAGCATTTGAGAGCCCACGTGGACCTTGGACGCTGGCATGCACTGTAAGTGGCTGTAAGGATAGCAGCTCTGCTTCCGGTTTCGCTGGGGGATGTGGGAGCGGGGATTGGTTGTGAAGGGCACAGGCATGAAGGGCAGGCCTTCACTGCTCCCCATCTTGTTCTCGCGCCTTCTCTCTCCAGCTCTTCCCAGAGAGCTCCTCAGTGATCTGCCTTCCCCCTTCCTCTGCTGGGAGCAAGCCAGCTGCCCATCACCCAGATGGCAAGGGGCCCCAAAGGCCTCTTCCAGCTTCTGAATGTCCTGGTTCTCTAAGATCCTAGAAGGAATTTGAAGACATAATTGTGTCCTGGTTCTTAGTCTTCAGATAGACTCAAATGCCCTTAATTCTTAGTCCTTCCACACCCGTCTACCCCCTTGCTTTCTTCCACCCCCAGAAGCTGGCAAATGTTGGGGGGGGTGGGGTGCCAGTGGGCTCAGCTAATGATGTTTCACCCCACGTGAGAGCCAGTGTCTCAGCGCTGCTGTGTCCAGCTGTCCTATCCGAGGTCACTCCCTCAGTGGAAGAGTGGTTTCTGCAGACCCACGCTGCCCTGGGATCGCCCTCCTCAGCCTTTCTCCTCTGGCTCAGGGTGACTTTTCTCCTTTCTCTCACCCCAGAGGGGGCAGAGCAGGATGTTCATTAACCAAGAAGAAGGAGAGCACAGAGACGAGCCCACCACGCCCAAAGGGGCAGCCTGACATAATGGGAAACACACCAGACTTGGGTGCAAGTCCTGCCTCTGGCTTTGCAAACTGTGCAAGTTTTCACGAGTCACTTTGCTTTCTAAGACTCTGCATAATGTCTCTACTTTCTCTTCCCCGCGGAACTCATACATAAAACGTGCAAAAGCTCTTTGCAAAATATTAAATATTAGATGAAAGTAAGGTACTGGATAGGCTTGGACAGCCTCAGGCTTCTCAATTGTTTCTCTGTCATGAACATCATGGTGTTCGACCCCATGGTCCTTGACCTCACATTGGAAAGTTTGTCTCTTCCCTGGGTTTTCCCAGTTAGTGGGAAAATATGCTCTTCTTGTTCCTAAGATATTGAAGACAACTATGAAAATGGCTTAAACACATTTTGAGTCCTGGCGCTTCCAACCACAGTCAGTTGCCGAGGAAAAGTACAAGGGCTGTTGCAGGTTCAAAAGGAGGCACACAGCCTGTTGCAGGCAGGACCACCGATCTTCTCATCTCACCACGAATTCATGAAGACAGCAGCTTCTGAGATGGGGTGTCCTATAACAACTGTGCCGGCAGGATTCTTATTCCTCCAGTGAATGTGAGGTTTTGTGAGCAGACAGGGCTCACTGCAGTGGTAAGTGGTGAAGCCAGGATTTGATCCCAGGTCTGTCAAATGCCGGGATCCATCCTCTTCCCACTGCAGCACAGTGCACTTGACTCTGCACGTGGCTCTCAACGTGGCAGCTCCCATCCTGCACCCACCTCAAAGCAGGACTTAGCACTTGGACGAATCTTCAGAATAAATCTAGCTGCATAGCACATGGGTGAGAAACAGAGCTTTGACTGAGGATTTTCTGGGGCCGGATGAGGAAGACATTTTGCATTGCACATCACTTACAAAAACTTTCTTGAATTCCTTGAATTCTTTTTTCACATCTCTGTTCTTCTCCTTGATGCCTTTCCCTCAGCTCCACTTTCAGGGTTGGTTCATCTGTCTTCTCTCACTCTTTTCCTCTGGCTCCTGCTACACCCTCCATGTTTCCAAGCAGTTCGGTGCCCACCCTAGCAGCATACACAGGGCAGCCAAGCAGAATCTCTGCAGTGTGTTGAACTGACTCCCTTTGATCGCAGGCCAGTGAGCATTTGCAGTGATTCTGCCGTGTCTGCAAGGGGCTTATCAAAGTATTCACCCAACAGAGCTGGTGTCCTTCAGCGGTAGGGAGGACCATGCTTTAAAAAACAACAGGATTTTACTCTATATTGTTTCATATGGGAGAACATGAAGAAGAGAGATTTTAAAGGGAGGGTTTAAGCTACGGGAGGGCCAGTGGGGAAGGAGAGGAGGCGGCAGCTAAGAGACACTGAAGGGTGGAATTTCAGGACTTGGGGGTTGCCTGGAGAGACAGGGAAGAAAAAGGGAAGGATGATTCTTAGGATTTTGGCCACAGCAACAGGGTAGAATGAGATGGAGAATTCTGAAAGAGAAACAGATTTGAGATGGGGTAGGAGGATGAAGAGTTTGGGGAAGATAATATATTTTCTGAAGGTAGTGCTACCCTGCTATCTACCTGAGACACTGTCTACCAGGCGCCCCCCCCCCGCCCCCGCCCCCCCCCCCCCACCCCTGGTCTGGCCCTGGCAGATGTGCTGCTTGCTTTAGCCTTCAGTCATCTGCTGGGGGGCTCAGCACCAGTGGGGGAGGTGGGAGGAGTCGGTCCCAGAGCTCGGAAGGCAGTTCCCCAGTTCATCACCTTGAGTGCTCTTTGAAGTCCCCTCTGCTTGGGTCCCCTGGAGTTGCTCCCATGGCTGGGGTCTCCTCTTTCATTTTTTCTGGCCATGGTTCCTCTGTCTTCTCTCTCTGTTAGTTTGTACCCATGGATTTTGATTTTAGGATTTTTCTCACCCCTCTGGTTCACTGATGGCATTCTTGTTTTCCAGTCCTAGTTATAGATGTATTCTTAAACAAAAGAAAATGCAAAGGAAAGGAGACGTGTACTCAGATTGTTCTCTTGATCAGTTCTCCTATAATTAAATGTTTTTATGTCCCATTCACCTGCCTGACTTTGAATTCCTTGAGGGCAGGAAAACTGGCTTATTCATCCCTTTGTTCCTAAGCACTAACTGAGTCTTCTTTTACATGTATCGGGGAACTTAGTATTTGAGGAATTGTGTGTTTACTTCTTTTGCAAACATACAAATAGCTTTGAAGCGATTTCCCTTGCTCCAGACTCTAGACTTCAGGGCTGGAGAGGATGAAGGACGGGTGGTGGGGATGAAGGACGGGTGGTGGGGATGAAGGACGGGTGATGGGGATGAAGAGTGGGGGTGGTTCTCTGGCCTGGAGGAAGTTCCTGGTGTGGCTGTCTGAGTGGTGGGTGAACTTTTCCCATCCCACCCGCATATCTTTATTGCCTACTTGCCCTGTACTTGGCATACACCAGGGGTGTGGTGTGTAACAGGTGGTGCACCACACAGGGGGCCTGCCCTCAAAGAGCAGAGGGATATAAGCCTGACACACAGCAACTGGGGAACTTTCCAAGTTAGAGAGTGAAAAATTGCAGCATTTGAGAAATCTGGTCCTAGCCTCACCTCACTTGCTAAATTAGTGGTTCAGGCCGCCAGAATCTTTCAGGTTCCAAAAAGGGAGACATTGTTGTGGGAAAGCATCTTTGCATCTTCGTATATGGCTCCTGAGTTTGTTCAGAGAAAATCTTCAGCAACCCCAGTTTTGGGAGAAGGTTGCTTTCTCACCCAGCCCCAGCATTCATGCAGGAGAAGGAATGTAAGGATGCACACTCATTCTTCTTCCTGCAAATGATTGTCACTAAGTTATCTTGGGGCCCACCTGGCAGTTTGTTCTCAAGGTAAAATAGCATCATATTTCTAGATTGACTTCTTACATGCTCAACCAACAGAGCTGACCTTAGAGGCTGGGGCAATCTTATTTACCTTGCTAGACTGTGGTGTTCTTTGGAGGGACTTCCAGACCTGGAGAGGGATGTGGCAGGGGCCACTGGACCACGGAGCTGCCTGGGGGCTCCCAGCGTCTGTGAGGTCACCACATTGGTGCTATCCTGGCCTTGCAGCACAGCTTAGATTTTGCCTCTGCCCATAATAGAAGATGAAATCAATCTCAGCCAAAGGGCCCAAGCTTGCTTGATGCCAAGCATTGCATTCTGAGCACGGCAGAATACAGTGGGCCTAATGGATAAAGCTATTATAGATGCCCTTATTAATACAGCAGACCGCTGTTTCATTACCGTGGCTGCGGGCTCCCTCAGCACCCGTTGCTTGGAGTTACTGCCATCAGTTTCTTCTTGTTCCTGGTGTTTGGGTGGCTAAGGCACTATATGAAGATTCAGAGGCGTTTAATAAGATGGTCAAATCCCATGCTGAATTAATGTTTACAGCATCTTGGCTTAGGCTTTCTAAATCTAGAAGTACTCGAGACTGAAAACTAAGAATTTGTCTTGGTCCCCACACTCTCTCTGCTCACCCCCACCATTCTTTTACAGCAGGTGGCCTCAGAGACTCTTGCACCCTGTCATTTGGTTGCAGAGTGGATTCTAACCTGATGGGAGATGTGAAATGTGCCACACGTCATCGGAAAAGCTTTTCTTGCGGCTGGTGGGGCTGTGGCTCCTCCTGGATCACTGCGTTATTTCCAGACACCACATTTGGCATAAATGGCATCTGGTTTGTTTTTTTCTCTCCAAACACCATTGTTAAAAGTGTTCTTTATAACTGCATCTGTTGGAGCTTTTCTTACTCCCAGAAGAACATGGGCCATTGTGTTTCAGGCTTATGATGTAGTCCTATGTTGTAGGGTGATTTGGTTAGACTGTACTCTCAAGGCTCTTAAGTTCTTCCCAGGTGTTACGCCTCATTTTCCTAGCGGACACCAGGAAGAAAGGGCCTGAATGCGAGCCTCAGGTTAAATATCCAGAATATCCAAGTTTCTCTTAGGAGTCATTAACTGAGTAAAAGAAAACTTGATTGCTATTCCAGTTTAGGATTTTATTTTCTATCAAAATAGAACTCTATTAAAAAGTTAAATCTATATGTATATCGTATAGTGTATTAGTTTTTCTACTGATGCCATAACAAATTACCAAGAGTTTAGCACTTAAAAACCCTACAGATTTATTACCTTCGAGTTCTGTGTGGAAGAAATCTGGTATGGGTTTCACTGGGCTAAAATCAAGGTGTCAGCAGAATGTTCCCTTCTGGAGGCTCCAGGGGAGAGTGTGTTTCCTGCTCATTCTGGTTGTTGGCAGAATTCATTTCTCTGCAGTTGTAGGATCTCGGTCTCCAGTCTCTTCCTGGCTGTAACCTGAAGGCTGTCTCCTTCTTCTAGAGGCTGCTGCCTTCTCTAGTTTGTGACCTTCTTTCTCCACCTTCAAAGCCAGCAGTAGCGGGCTGAATCTTCCTCGTGTCACATCTCTCTGATCCACGTTTTTTGCCTTCCTCTTCTGCTTTTAAGAGCTCGTGTGATTAGATTAGAGATCATGTGATTAGATGAAATGAGACTGTGATAATCCAGGTTAATCTCTCCATTTTAAGGTCAGCTGATTAGCAACCTTAATTCCATCTGCAGCCTTAATTCTCTTAATTTACGTGCTCTGGGGATTAGGATGTGGCCATCTTTGGCGGGGGTGGGTATTATTCTGCTTACCAATATGATTTCTTCACAAAGCCCATAGTGCTTTAAATTCTAGAGGTTACAATCAGAAGGAAGGGAACTAACATCTATTGAGCACCTATGGTATGCCAAGTACCATGCTAGACCCACACATGCATTATGTGTATTAATTAGGTAAGTACTGTCCTCATTTGGGGGATGAGTTAACTGATATTTGGAGAAATTAAGTAACTTACCTAAGATCCAAAATCTAGTACACGATAGAGCTAGGATTTGAACCCAAGAGGGTATAACACCCCAAGGTCAGAATGCTGTTCTTTCCATCATTCCATATTGTTTCCTTCTGGGATCTCGACCAAGAGCTTTGGAATTAGGCTTGTTTAAATCTAAATGTTTCCCCTAGATTCATTAAAGTCTGAGCTCGAGGTGGCGTGGTAGATTACTCATGCTCCCTGACTCCTGTCTCTGATAAGAAGCAGAATCAATTTTCTATCACTTGGACCTGGGACAAGAAAGTGAGGAAACTCTGTCTCAGGGCGTTTGGCCAAGCTCAGAATCTTTTCAAAGTGGCTTAAAGTGGAACCAGGAATCTCATCCCTGTAATGTCCTACCTGGGTGTTGGGAAGCTGGTTGAATTCCTTCCTCTGTTCTGTTCATCTCAGATGACTGGGGCCCTGCAGGGGCTGGCCTTGGACAAGCAGTGCCTGCCCTCCCAGTGGACCGAACATGAGGGGCTCGGGATGGCTGTGCCAGCTGCGTCAGAACTGGAGGAGCTCTGCAGCAATTGCAGGGACCAGAGAGACAGGGTGTGGCAGAAGGTCATGCCAGGTTTGGTGTGGCTGTCGGCAGGTCCACACCTGGAGGCCTCCAGTTCTGTGAAATACCCCAGTGGTGTGACCATTAGTTTCCTGCTGATGCAGCTGGTTTGGATCTGGGTAGACTGTTGATGCTGTGGCCTTTGGAAGCCCACAGTTCAAGACAGAGATACTTGGTTTGTGCTTCAATTAGAAAGATCCCCAGAGACACACAGTCCTATCCCTGAGATGCCTGCCATAGTCACAACTTGGGGGGGCTGTAGCTATTTCAGTCTCATATACACACACATATGTACACTCACGTACACACTTTAAATAATGCGATCAGCTTATGTCCTGCTTCGGGATTCTGGTTTTTTCTTCCAATTTTGGTACTGTTCTGACAGCCTGGCAGGGCACCATGATTCTGTCTTTGCACATTGATTAAAGCGACTCTGACAGATCAGGATTGCACGTTGCTAACTTGCTTTTGAGTTCTGGCTGATGAGGAATTTCTAACGTCTATCCTCATCTCCTCTCCCTCTTAGCTTCTGTGTTGAAAGTCCAAACATTGTATGAAGTGATACTGGTGTCTTTCTGCTGGCACCCTGGAGGGTGGGAGGCCCCAGAGAGGAGCCTGGGTGAGCGGACATCTGGGCATCTTTCTTTTGATGACCAGTTCCTTCCCACAAACCACCTGTCTGTGAAGGTGCTGGGCTGCAGGCTCCTTTGTCTCATTTCAGCAAACACTGATTAAATATCTACTTTGGATATTCAAAGACAAACAATAACAAATCTTTCCCTCAATTAAAAAGGCAAACACAATGGAGTGTTATAAATGCTGTGGGAGGCAGGGAAGTAGAGGGTGTTATGGGGACCCATAGGTAGGTGCCCAACCTGATCTTGGCAGTCGATGGGCAGGAAAGTCTTCCTTAAGGAACGGACATACAAGCTAGACCTAACAGCAGACCAGTGCTCTTTTCTTCAGGTGAAGGAGGAGTGTGTGTGTGTGTGTGTGTGTAGGGGATTCAGGATGAAGCGAAGAAGAATTCTAGGCGGAATAAACGTCATGGGCAAAGTCCCAGAGGCCAGAGAGAATTAGGCAAATGAGCGAATTAGAAGCAGAGATGATGGGTGGAATTCAGAGTAGGATTATGGGTGGAAAATGGAGAGAGATTAGATTAGCAGGAACTGAAAAATCAGATGATCTACAGACCAAGTAAAGAAATTTGTGCTTTAACCTCAGGGAAATGGAGAGCTGCTGAACGATTATGGAAGAGTAGTTACACAAACAAATTTTGCTTTAAAGAAGATTATTTTAGCTGCGATGTGGAGAGTCACTTGGAGGAGGCAGCATCCGAGTCAGGAAGACTCATTATGGTAGTTTTAAGTGAAAAAAGCAATAGCCTGACTTAAATTTCAGGATGGTGAAAGTGAGTGAATTTGAGAAACAGTTAGGAATTGCAAAGGATAAGACTTGGTCTTGCTGGTTGATTCAGTAGGGTTCAGTGAGAGGAAGTGGTAATAAGAATTTACCCAGATTTCTGCCGTGGGCAACTGGATGGATAGTACCTCCTTTCATTGCTACATGGACTTGAAAAGCAGAGCAGATGTGGGAGGCGGGGGTGGAGAAGATGAGTGAAGTGTGGACATGTTGAATGTGAGGGGCTGTGGGATGGCTGAGATCGAGCTTTAGTGGGTGTTGACTCATTGGGCCTGGTTGATTATTGAAATATGAAATACTTCTGTGTTGCCAATAAAGAGCCACTGCCCCGAGCAGCCCCTCATCCCTGGTGCCCTTCCTGCCGTGCTTGCCAGTCACTGGGACCTCCCCAAGATCTAACTAAACTGATGCTGTGGATCGTGTGTGGCATGGCAGAAGATCTCCTATTCCGACTTGTTAGTGCCCTTGCCAGGGCAGTTCAATATTTTTAACACCTCTCCTTGGAGACAGCTAAGTGACCTGAGGGCAGTTGGTTGTAAAAAGTCAAGAGCTCAAGGGAGAGAGAGGTCATGGCCAGGAATTCATTTGGCCCTCGGTATCTGTGGGTCTCACATTCTTGGATTCAACCAACTGTGGATGGAAAATATTAAAAAAATTTTTTTTCTAGAAAGTTCCAAAAAGCAAAACTTGCATTTGCCTTGTTGGCAACTATTTACATAGCATTTACATTGTATATACAGGTATTTACACAGCATTTACATTGTGTTAGACATTATAAATAGTCTAGAAATGACTTAAAGTATACAGGTGGATGCAAATACTATGCCATTTCATATAAGGCACTTGAGCATCTGTGGTTTTGGTATCCCTGGAGATCTTGGAACCAATCCCCCCTAGATACCGAGGGATGACTGTACACTCTTTGAGGTCATCAATCTAAAGGTTGAAGCCTTGGAGTGGATGAGGATCTTCAGGAAGAATGTACAGAATAAGAAGAGGGACCCCTAGGGCTTGACCCTACAGGAGGTGAGAGTATTTTAAGCAGAGGCATGAGGCAACTAGTGGAACCCCCATGGTGAAGAAGAGTGCCAAAGAAGTCTGACAGGGTTGCTGCCCTCAAGGAGCTTGTGCTTTAATTGGGGTAGGCAAGATACGTACTGCCCCTTTGGACTTCCCTGGTGGTGCAGTTGTTAAGAATCCGCCTGCCAATGCAGGGGACATGGGTTCTATCCCTGGCCCGGGAGGATCCCACATGCAGCGGGGCATCAAAGCCCGTGTGCCACGACTACTGAGCCTGTTCTCTGGAGCCCGTGAGCCACAACTATTGAGCCCATATGCTGCAACTACTGAAGCCTGCATGCCTAGAGCCTATGCTCTGCAACAAGAGAAGCCACCGCAATGAGAAGCCCGTGCACTGCAATACAGAGTAGACCCCACTCGCTGCAACTAGAGAAAGCCTATGCGCAGCAATGAAGACCCAACACAGCCAAAAATAAATAAGTTAAAAAAAAAAAGATAAATACTGTCCCTTCGAAAGGAACCGGCTCACCACATGTGATGATTAGCACCATTCCACAGTAGGCAGTTCTGTCCCACAACATAGCCTGGAGCCCCCAGTGCAAAGGTTCTTCCTCTGCCTGATGATTAGGGTCAGCTGAGGGCTTAGCTGATCCATTTGCCTTTGCTGGAATCCTCAATAGTAGCGATAGCACCGGAGTTAAATGACTTCTGAGTTCCCTTTCAAAGCCTAGATTCTTGAATAAGTGGAAGAGATTCTTAATAAAAGTAAAATCCTTTGTATGCACTTTGCAGTTTACAGAACGTTTTGAGGTGTATTACCTCATTTCATCCCTTCAGCAGATAAATTAGAGGATACTGCGGAGGTTAGAAACTGGGGCCCAGAGACGTTTGAGGTTAATAAGATACAGAACCAGCCTCAAATCTGGGTCTTGAGACCCAAGGGTTGGCTCTTTCACACTTCTCCAGTGGTTTGCAAACTGTGTTCCTTGGACCCCTTCAGGGACCGCATTGGGTTGCAGGCATTGGGAAGCATCTGGGAGGCAGGGCTCAGCTCCCAGCCTACCTCAGCCCGGCATTTGTCAGCCTTTTAAATCAGCCTCCTTTGGAAGATTCCTCCCAGGGAAGCATTTCTCAGTTGGGGAACCTACACCAGCCTGTTTTCAAGACTTCTCAAGGCAGGTCTGTCTGTAAACCATCCTCCAAAGTTGGTGTTGGTTTTATTTACCACACACAAAACCTAGCAAGCCCCTTAATTTGCTCTCAGCTTAACCCTTCGGCCTCAACTCCGGCCTCTCCCCTGTGGACCTATACTCTGCCATGCCAGTTCTTCTCATCAGGATGTCTGTTTACTTTCTGTCCCTCCATCCCCTCCTATATATTCCTGGCACTTAGACACTGGAAGAGTGCATATAAAAATTTACCAGCTTGGATTCTTTCCCGGACATGCATTGTTCCTGACCCAGTGACCGTCAAGCAGGATAGTTTTAGTATCTTCAAATCTTGATGGGCTTGTGTTTGGACACTTAGTGGCAGTGTTTTCCTGAAACCACTGCATCTCACGCATTTCAATTTACAATTCCTTTGTCCTCAGAAATTGCACCTCCATTAAAACAACCCCTTTTCCATTAAAATTTTTTTAAAAGGCTACAGTTTGCCTTGATGCACCAGTAGGTATGAATTTGAGGCTAAAGAGAAAAGGCCCAGAGACAAAGATACTTATTGTACTTCCTGATTATACAGCAAAATTGAGAATTAGTATTTCTGTGTTTTCCATTTCTGAGAACTGCTTAGAATGGAGTGGCAACTTTCTACCACTGGGAGAGCACAGGCTCTGGAATCAGAGTCCCGTGTTCAAGTCCCTTCTCCTTTTTCCCACTCTGTTGTGATGGTTGCTTAACTTCTTTTGGCCTCAATTTCCTTACGGTACAAAGGAGAAATAATGCCTGCCTTGCTGGGTTGTTGAGAAGATGGGAGAAAGCACAGGGAAAGTGCTTGGTGTATAGTAGGTGCTGAGATATAAATAGTACTTCATTACTTTCACTATGATCAAGGGCTTTATAATGGGATCAAGGCCATAGGTTGTGCTGGCCTAGCACAGATGTCACACGACATTAGTGTCACAGGTGTCAGGACAGCCATGCTGCATGGTGGAGTGAGGGCCTAGGGATCAGGGTCCTCCCCAGAGCCTCTGGGATAAGCCTCTTAACCTTCTCTGTGTTAGTCCTATCCATAAACTGATAAAATGGGAGTGAAAAAATCACAACATTCAGAGTTGGAGAGGATTTGCCAATACGATGTGAAATAGGGGTATTTAACGGGAGAGGCAGCTGAGGCCTAGAATAGGTGACATGACACCCCAAAGGCAAAGCAAAGAATGTGCCCCTTGCTCCCAACAGAATGCTCCTTCTTTACATAGTTGCTCTAAAAATTGTTGACAGCTCAGTGGCTTGAGTGGTTAGTTCATGTGTCATGAACTGATGATCCCTTTGGATGGACTGCCCACACTTGTCAGATTTATCATAGACAAATGCAGCTTTTATCAGCATCATTCAAGGACTTCTAGCATAAAGGTAGCATAAAATGGGGGTAGAAATGGGCTGTCTTCCCCTCTGTTTTTTAATTAATTAATTACTTATTTTTTGGCTGCGTTGAGTCTTCGTTGCTGCACACGGGCTTTCTCTAGTTGTGGCAAGCGGGGACTACATTTCGTTGCGGTGTGTGGCTTCTCATTGCAGTGGCTTCTTTTGTTGCTCTAGGCTCGCAGGCTTCAGTAGTTGTGGCACTCAGGCTCAGTAGTTGTGGCTTACGGGCTCTAGAGCACAGACTTGGTAGTTGTGACGCACGGACTTAGGCGTGTGGGGTCTTCCCGGACCATGGCTCAAACCTGTGTCCCCTGCATTGGTAGGTGGATTCTTAACCACTGCGCCACCAGGGATGTCCCTTCTCCTCTGTTCTTACTGCTTAGCTCTCTCTTTACCGTTGGTTTCTTAAGTGTTTCCCTGCTCTGACCTAACATTCCCTCACTCGGTATTTATCCCATGTGCACAAGGCTTTGTGAGTGTTATGGGGGATACAGAGAAAAAGAAATAGAATGTGAGGGTCTTCCCATCTAGCATATAGAGAAAACATGCACAGTCGAAAAGTTGGATAAAGAATATGAGAGAAAACGAAACTAAACAAAACTGCAACACACTGTATGATTAAGTGTCAAATGAGAAATCTCTATCTATGGTTCCAGTGCTAATTTATGGGTTGGTGCCTGTTGATGACAACATTTTCATCAGTTTACTGTGAAATGAGAAAAACAAGGCAAGTAGTGATTATTTCATACAGCTCAATTTACAGACGTGCCTTGTGTTATCACGCTTCACTTTTCTGCCCTTCGCAGGTACTGCCATTTTTATGAACTGAAGGTTTGTAGCAATCTCGTGTTGAGCAAGTCTGTGGGCACCATTTTTTCCAACAACATTTGCTCACTTTGGGGTCTCTGTGTCACATTTTGGTAGAAATTTTTGCCATATTTCAAACCCTACACTAACAAAAAGATTATGACTTGCTAAGGCTCAGATGACAGCGTTTCTAAGCAGTAAAGTATTTTTTTTTAAATTAATTTACTTTATTGGCTGTGTTGGGTCTTTTTTGCTGTCTTTTTTGGCTTTCTTAATAGTTGCAGTGAGTGGGGGCTCCTCCTCATTGCCCTGGCTTCTCTTGTTGCAGAGCACAGGCTCTAGGCACGTGGGCTTCAGTAGTTGCAGCACATGGGCTCAATAGTTGTGGCTCACAGGCTCTAAAGCGCAGGCTCAGTAGTTGTGGCGCACGGGCTTAGTTGCTCCGCGGCATGTGGGATCTTCCTGGAGCAGGGATTGAACCTGTGTCCCCTGCATTGGCAGGCGAATTCTCAACCACTGTGCCACCTAGGAAGCCCAATAAGCAGTGAAGTATTTTTAAATTAAGGTATGTACATTGCTTTTTTGGACATAATGCTCTTGCACACTTTATAGGCTGCAGTATAGTGTAAGCATAACTTCTACATGCACTGGGAAACCAGCACACTTGGGTGACTTGCTTTACTGCACTATGTTTTGCATCATATTTTATGATGATCTGAAACCGAACCCATGATATCTCTGAGGCAAACCTGTATTTGTTTTACAGAATTTTCTGGGATTATATGCTTCTGAAATTTTAGTGTTAAAATGCCCTATCTTTTATACAATGATGGGGTATAAATTGGGGTAGTTGTTTTTGAAAGCCCATACTTAGAAAAAAGAAAAGCTGGCTACATAACATGCTTCTTTTTGAAACTTTGCTCACCCTTGAAATTCAGAAGCGAGGGCGTCTTTGGGGTGCACACATGTCCGGAGTCAAGGGGAGGAGCAGTTATGGAGTGCTGGAGGGTTCAGGGAGGGGACACACATCGATTTTATTTGATGAAGGATTTGATACAGTAGAGGGATATGTGGAATCGTCCCCATAAGGGCGTAACGTGAGAAGAACTTTGGGGGTACGATCGGAGGGTTCATCTAGGGTAGTATGAAAGAGTTTGGAAGACTTGTCCATTTACCTGCTGGGCCCAGAAAAATTTCACCCAGCTGTTCCTACAGCAGCAACAGATCTCTGGCTTTCTTGAATTAACCAAGTCACTGTCTTGAACCCCTTACCCCAGTCACTGAATCAGTGACCCAGTCTACCTGGTATTCCGGCTCTGGCCCACCCTCTCACATGCTAATCTTTGACCTTGCCTTAACACTCACCTCTGGCGAGCAGTCACTCATTTCCAGTTCTGACCTCCTGCTTGCATCCCTGAGCACAATTTGGACTCATTACTGGGCTGGACTGAACTTGTTCATTCTGTCCTTGTCCAGAGATGTACATCCCAGGCCAGACGTACACCCTTGAGGGCAGCAACCTTAATGAATTAGCCCCAGCTCCTGAGGAGGGCCCAGTGAGCAGTAGCGTGTAGGATGCACCACAGGGCACATTGAGGGAATGGAAAAAGTTTCAGTAGGATATGTGACTGGGTGGAAAGGGAGGAACCAGTGGGTGAAGCCGGGGGGTCTGGGGCTGGGATGGTCACCATTGATTAAAGTAGGAAGAGAGCCTGATTGGAAGAGGAAAAGAATTTGGTTTCAAAGTTGCTGAGCCCAGAAATGAGAAGGGAGATAAAGGGAGGCTGAAGGAGAAGGAGCCATTTGGAGCCAAGAGGGATTCATGATCGAGAGCTTCTGAAGAGAGAGTGCATCACTGCTGCAGGTCCCGAGAGCATGAAGGAGGAGGAGACTGTAGCGTCATGTGAAGGCTGGAATTAGTGCAGGAAGGGCTGGGTAGACCACACGGGGCTGGGGAGCCCATGGGAGACAAGATGAGAGGCACCACTAACCGAGAGATGGTACACTTGGTCTTGGCAAGGACCCATCCTTTCAGGACCGGAAGTCTTCTTTCACTATAGGTGAGCAGCCTGAGGGTGAGGGAGAGGCGTGCTTGCTCTGCGAGCCTCTTTGTGATTTGTGGTATTCCCTTGACACAAGCCTCCACCTCCTTTGCTTGGTGTCTTCACACCTTTCCCTGCCTCCTACTCCTCCTCAGGGCAGAGCGGTCCTTGCTTCCAGAAACTGAGTGGCTGCAGGGTACAGAGAGGGTAGCAGTCAAGGGAGCCCTCCTTCTTTAGGTCTCTGTCACAGGCTGCTAAGCAGGCCATCTATTAGAGCTTATTTACGTGTGTGGAGTTGAGAACCCGTGTTTTGCTTTTTGCACCAACTTTCCCATGCTGCCAGGAAGGTGCTAAGCAGCAGAAATCCAGATGCCACCCCCACCCCCTGCTCTCTCTCACTCTCTCTCTGGTATTCTTCAACTCCAACGGGAGCTAATATTTACCTGCTGCATTAGCTGTGGGGCTGTGGGATGTGACAGCTGGAGGTGGAGAAGGCTTCTTTCTCTTCCTCCTCCACCTGTCTTTCCCTATGAGGTTTGAAAAGGAGAGAAATTGTAATTGTAATCTTCAGGACTGCCTGGTTGAGAATCTGGAGATTGCTGGCAAGAGTCGGGGGTCTTGTGTTAGCTTCTCTACTAAAAGGCAAGTAACTGCTGGGCAGATAGCTTTGGGGAGATTCCCTAAAGTTTGGATCAGCCCCTGGGCAGCCTGGGAAAGGGAGTAGCTGGCAGCCAAGGGATACTGTTTTACAGGTAAAGGACTACAGAGTTGGGGACAATAGGGCATGAATGGCAGAATCTGAGGCATTACTCTAATGGTCTCAGTTGGTGCTGGCCAGTGTGGACCACCCCTACAGGGGAGGCTGAGCAGAATTCCCATAACTAGGTACCTAACCGCTCCCTACCCCTGGGACTCTGCCAGGTGCTGACTCAGCCCGCATATTTACCTGCTCACCTGTCAGGAGTTGAACATATGTAGTAGGTTGAACAAATGTCTGAAACCAGGAATAGGAGAAATGTCTCAACTCAACAGGGCTTGTGAGCGATAGAAAGATGAATAACTGGTGGTGTTCTATGACCTTGATACGTTCCTGCCATGGGAAAGGAGGTTTCCCAGGGATGCAGGAGGAAGGGACATGTAGGGGAGATGGAGTAGGGATGAAAAGAGGAATCTCAAAGTTGGGAGCAGGTGGGGATGTCACTCCACGTAGATTCTGGGCATGGTGTGGGTCCACCTGTGTGGCTCCCCACAGTGGACCAGTGCCTCTCCTCCACTCACTCCTCTAGCAGCCTTTTCCTGCCTTTTTAGCTGTTTACCAGAAAGCCTGTTTCTGTTCTTCAACCTGCTCTTTTGAGCTATGTGTCATGATTTTCTCTCACCCCAGTTTGTCCTCCTGTTGCTGTGGTAGCTGGCTAGTGGCCTCTAGTGGCTGGGGGTGTCCTGCTGGCAGGGCATGGAGGCAGAAGACACAGGTCATCCTGGGATGGTATTTCTGGAGCTCCTTGTGCTACAAAACCCCCTTTTCGTCTCCTTTGCCCCCATCTCCCTGCAGGTCCCACAGCCTATGGTTGCCAAAAGGCAAAAGCCAAAAAAGGAAACAATAGTTAATTTTCTTTTGTTCTGGCCATTTCAGAAACAGCCTATCATGGCATGGGCTGCCTCTTTCAGGGTAGAACTATGGAAGAGCTGAGATGGGACGGCTGTTTGGGGGAAGAACCCCAAGAAAATATGTTGGGTCTACTGGTCCCATCCATAAGTAGGAAAAGAAAAGAAGGCAGTAGAGAGGGAGCCAGGATTTAGTCTGTGAAAAGCCACTTCTAGGAAACATGCATAACTTGATGTGCTGTAGGCCCTTAGCCTCTATGAGCTAAGCAGCCTGTAGCTTGGAGTCTCAGAGCCCAGAAATACACAAGTTTTTGTATAGACTCTTGGCTTCCCTTTTGAGGGTTCTGTATTTTTGGTGCATTGCATTACCAGATGTTAGCCTGTTCATCTTTCACTTTGGTTTTCTATTACATCATGGCTATTTTTCACAAGATGCATTTTAAATCATTTGTCTACTCATCTGTCTATCCATTTATCCATCCATCTGACCATCTCTCCATCTATCCTTCCTTCCATCCATCCATCCATCCATCCATCCATCCATCCATCCATCCATCTCTTCAACAAATATGGGAGAAATAATTATTGAGTACCTACTACAACTATGTACTGTTCAACTATGGAGATATAGCAGTGAACAAGATTGACAATCTCTGCTCTCAAGTAGTTTACATTCTTTTGAGACAGATCAACAACAAATAAATAAGAAAATACCAGATAGTAAAAAGTGAAAGATTAATATAGGGTGATAACATAGAGAGGGTCTCTGGGTGGGTGGTCCAGGAAGACTTCTGGGAAGGAGGCATGTAAGCTGAGATTGGAGCACCAGAAAGTGGTCACTATGGGCAGATGGGGGAAGAGCATTCCCAGCATGGAACAACTAGCTTAGATGCCGTAGGGCAGAAGCAAGCATGTGTGCTTAGAAATATCAAAGTCAGTGGGAGTGGAATGAGTGAGGGAGAGGGAGGTAGGAGACATGGTCAGATCTGAGGGTCATTGTGTCAGACCTTACATGCGCCATGTCAGAGACTCTCGGCCTCACCTTTTTCTGGGACGTTTGGCTGCTTGTTCCTGCCCAGCCAACACTGTAGTAATTGGCCAACTCTATGCATGTAAAACTCGATAGCCCTTCACCTCATGCTGTGCACCTCCTACCTCTTACCCTGGAGCTTCTCTATTGATGCTGACCCATGAGATACTCGGGACTCTCTTGGGCAACTGCATGTTGAAGAAAGAAATTAACTCCCTGAGTAATACCTTTTGACTAATAGGAGACCTAGCAGATGAATTCTTCCTCTCTGATGGACTGTCCTGAGACACAGTTACCTGGGCTTTTAGCAGAGACCAGCTTGGTAATACACCCTCGCATTGGCTCTCTCTTTCCCTGCCTTCCTTCCCTGTTCCCTCACTCCTGCTTTCATGTGATTGTACCTAAATCCTTGCCTCAGGCTCTTCTTTCTGGGAAGCTGATACAGGCAGGCATTAGCTGATGGAGGGCTTTGTAGGACATGGTAAGGATTTTGCATTTCATTCTGAGAATTAGGAGAAGCAGTTCAAGAATATTGAACCAGGGGAATGATGATCTGATTTTTTATAAAGATGACTCTAATCGCAGTTGAGGGAATAAATTGAAGGGAGGCAGGAATGGAAGCAGGCTGAGCAGTGGGGAGGCTATTGCCGTAGTTCAGGTGAGAGATGGATGGTGACCCAGACAAGAGTGGAGGCAGTAGAGGGCATGAGCGTGTGTGTCTGCGACGAGGGCAATCATAGGGTGAAGCTGCACTGAGATGGGTGCTGAGTGGTGGGTCAGATTGCTCTTAGTAATAGACTCGTCTCTGCACAGCAGCCTGTATGCTTGGAATTCAAATATGTGGCTTAGCAAGATGGCAAATTCCAAGGTCCATAGTGGACCTTCTGTGTTGAGTGTAGAGAGGCTCACCCTTGGGGAACACTGCCAGGGAGAACTGAAGACCTTCGCAGTCACCTCGGGATGGCATTATTCGAACTGCTCCCTGCTCAGGGGGAAGGAGTTTGGGTTTCCCACTCTTAGCTGCATCAGAGTAGCCCTCCACTTTCATTTGTTTCATTTGTTTACACTTAGAGGGGTTATTTCTTTTGCAGAAAGGCTAAAACCGTAAGGAAATACTTCTTCCATTAATGAGTAGTAATTTATCATAGTAAGACCAGACTGAGTCTTGGATTCAGAGAGCCCTCGCTTTCAATTCCAGCTTGACCAGTTCCTAGTTATATGACCTCAGTCTAAGTTTCTCATCTGCAATATGGAGATTAATAACACCGATTGCCTGGAGTTGTTGTGAGGATGAAATGATTTAGGTGGATAGCCTGCCTGATACATGTTCTTTCTCTCCCGTCAGTGCATTCGTAATAAATCAGCCCCATGGACGGTGCAGTTCAGTGGGGTTGAACTGAGATGGGTTCAGCCTTGGCCCTCATCTGGCAGACCGCTTCCCAGGGTTTAGTCTGGAGATTCTGGAGTTTGTGCCATTAAGGGAGGCAATAGAGCCTTACAAAACATTCCTGTGGTGATATTTAGGAGGCTGGAATCCAGCCCTTTCTTCCGAGAGGCTCCAAGCAGTATCCATGTATGAATTACCGTGGCGGTGCCCCTGTGAGATAATTTGAGTCAAGTGTTGTTCAATCCATTTTATAGACGGAAGATTGTAATACTTTAGGCGGTTGTGCCTTCCCACTTTGCAGTCAAAATCTAAGGCATTTCCCCCTGCACGCTCTCTTCTTCCCTTGCTTGACTAAAAATAATGCTGGCGCCTGCAGGATAAATCATCAGTTGCTAACAGTGGCTGATGTGAACAACCATATGAACCTTAGACCCATCTTAGATATAATAATGTGGCTTTTTTTAAATCACAAAAGTATTTTATGTTTATTTGAGAAAGTATGGCAAAGCACAGAGAAGAAAATTTAAGTTATCCACAGTCCCATCGTGTACAGTTAGTCACTCACATTGGATCAATACTCCTTTATGTACAGTTAATGACTAACATTGGATCAGTTTCTCCCCTGCTCCCACACAAGTGTATGAAGACACGCATACATATACCTACATACAATTTGTTATACTCAATGGGGGTTATAGTGCACGCATATTGCTTTTGTAACCTGCTCTCCTGACTAATAATATACTGTGAGCAATTTCCTGTGTCATTAAATATTATTTTACCATATGATTTATTTTAGCCTATGATTTTTAATAATTGTCAAATATTTCTTTATATGACTGTTTTATGATATGTTCACCTGTTCCTCATTGTTGTTATTTTGGATTGTAGTTTTTCATATTCGAATTAACAATCCAGTGGACAATTTTACAAATGCGTATTTGTGTGCAAGTTCAATGATCTCATAAGGATAAATTCTTAGAATTAGAATTATTGGGTCAGAGGCAATGCATATGTTTATGATGCTTGAGAAATATTGCCGATCTCCCCCAGGAGAGTTTGTGCTAATTACATCCCTGCCAGTAGTGGATAAGACTGCCGTGATCTTTGCCAGCTCTCTGTATTTTAAGTAGTAAGAATATCTCCTGACCTTCTCTTAAACATTTATTTGAATTGTGATATATTTCAAACATTTAGTATAGAAAACAATTAAGAAACATGCATATACTGAACAGGAAGATTAAATGAATCATAATATTTCCCGTATGTATTTCCTCTCTCTCCCACTTTTAAAGAAATAAAATGTTGCAGATGCATGTATGTACCCTCATCCTTATCCCTCGCTCCAGAAGTCACCAC
Source organism: Hippopotamus amphibius kiboko (assembly GCF_030028045.1). Lineage (NCBI taxonomy): Eukaryota > Metazoa > Chordata > Mammalia > Artiodactyla > Hippopotamidae > Hippopotamus > Hippopotamus amphibius. The sequence goes on along the minus strand of NC_080188.1, from coordinate 169,213,638 downwards.
TTTTCTAAAACTGATATTTCATTACCATATGCATTTGTGTAAGTTTACTACATATGTATGTATTCATAAACTATGCATGTGAATTTTTGTGAGTTTTAAAGTTTTATATACGTGATGTATGGAATGTGCCCTTTTGCAGCAAAGTGAACATTTATTTTTAAGATTTACCAGTGTTATTACACACACACACTTAGTTCATTATTTCACTTTCTGCCTACACCTGCACTGTATAAATAAATCACAGGTTGTCAATTTACTCCCCTTCTGAAGGGAGCTAGGTTGCTCTGATGCTTTTGCTGTTATAAGCAATGTGAAAATAGTCAACCTTGTCCATGTCTCCTTGGGTACCTGTGAAACTTTTCTCTAGGGTAGGTGCCTAAAAGTGGAATTACTAAGTTTTGGAATGCACATTTCCAGCCTTATCAGATGTCACCACATTGCTTTCCAGAGGGACTGTGTCATCTACCCTCCCACCATACGCAGCGGTCCCGTTTCTGTATATCTTCCACGACACTTGAGAGGATCAGAATTATTAAAATTTGACAGATCTGATGGGTGTAAAATGAAATCCAATTTTTGCAGTAATTGTATTTCCTTCCCCCCCTCATTACTAATGAACTGAGCATTTAACATGTGTTTATTGGCCACTTGGATTTCTTCTCCGGTGAATTGTAGGCTCTTGTCCTTTTCCTATATTTCTATCATGTAGTTTGTTTTCTTCTTATGATTTGTGAGAGTTCTTACAAATAGATATGATTTGTGGGTTGTAAATATCTTCTCCGTCACATGGCTTGTCTTTTTCACTTTGTTTATGGTGCTTTTTGTCACAGAGTTGTTAATATTAGTGTGGTAAAATTTATCTGCTTTTTTGCTCTGTGATTTTTGTTCATTTTGTCTTGTTTAAAAACTCCTTCCACATACTGAGATAAAAAGTCATTTCTATTTTTTTAAACTACGATTTTTAATTTTGCTTATCACATTGGCTCTTTTAATTCATCTGGAATTAATTTTTGTGCATAGAGGTAGGCTCTAATTTTATCTCTAATCCCCACCAGCCCCCCATCATTAGTCCTTTCTCCCATTAGTCACCATTTAGTGACGAGTCAATTTGTGTCTCCTGTTTCTGGGCATCTTATTTTATTACACTGGTCTAATGGTATATCCCTTTCACCCCTATCTCACGAATTTAGTTTTTATAGCTTTGTAGTTTTGATATATTAGGGTAAATCCTTCCCACACCCCTGCCAAATTGTCTTGGATATTGGCCTTAATTCATTAATATGACTTTTAGGATAAGCTTGTTGTATTTCATTTTTTAAATGGGATTTTGATTGAAACTGAATTTCTAGTTTTATTTGAGGAAGGGTTGCAACCTTTAAGCTATTTTTCCAACCCTGAACATGACACGTTTCTTCCTATCCTCAGATCTTCCTTAAAGTCCCTGGAGAGAGTTAAAATTTTTTTCTCTACATCTTTTACTGCACATCTTGTTATTTGATTTGTTTTACAGTTTTGATTCTATTGCATTATTCCTTTTTATCATTGTATCTTCTGGTTCTTTGTTGTTGTGGTATCAAAATTTGTATTTTTGTATACTTGTTCCATATCCGGCATTCTCGCAGACCTCTCTTATTAGTTTGAATGGTTCCCCCCGTAGGCTGTCATATTTTTTATGTAGGCAGTATTAATTGTGAATAATGAGAGCTTTGTTTTTTCCTTTACAATCCATATGCCATTTCTTTTTCTTTACTTATTACGCTAACTAGTACTTTAAGTATAACAATGAATAGAAACATTTTTAGTGGGTGTCCTCGTCACATACCTCACTTCAAATATATGGCTTGACTTAAAGTCTGTACTCCTGCTGAATAATACCATACTTCTGGTCACCCTTCCTACCTTACATAGCACTGTTGTCTACTGATATGCCTTCGTCGTGTGTGTGTGTGTGTGTGTGTGTTCACAAGTTAAACTCTCTCTCTTATGTCATCTATCTATCTATCTATCTATCTATCTATCTATCTATCTACATTTAGTTTAGACTTGTCCTCATATTTACCATTATTTTGGGCTCACCATGCCATTTTCTTGCATGGCAGTCTTTTCTTCCATTTAAATTTCCTTCTTGAGGAATATTGCATAGTACTTATTTCACCTGAACTTGAGTGGTAAAATCTTCTTTATTATTCTGAGAAAGCCTTTATTTCGGTCTCAGTTTTGAGTAACAATTTACTGAGTAATTTTTGCACTTGAAGGTGCAAAAAAATCTATCATTTTAGAAGGTGCAATCCTATCATTTTCGAGCCTCTCGTGTTATACTGATAATCTAATTGTTGTTTCTTTAGGGAATCTGTATTTTCCCTCAGGATGCCTTTAAGTTTTTTCTCTTCATAATTTTAGAACTTTTAATATTTCACTAAAATGTGTATAGGTTGGATTTATTTTTGTTCAATCCTGCTTAGAACTCATTAAAATTCTTGACTCTGAGAATTTATGTCTTTCATTAATACTGGAAAATTTAATCTTAGTTCTTCAAATACTGTCTTTCTCCATTACCTCTTTCTAGAACTCCCATTAGATATATTTTGGATCTTTTTAATCTGTTCTTCCTTTCTCTTACCTTTAATCATCTGTTTATCTGTGTTGTACACTCAGGAGTTTCCTCAGATGTGTCTACCTGTTCATTAACACTCTCCCTAGTGTGTCTGACCTAATAATTAACTTATCTACTGCCTTTAATTTCAAAGATCAGATTTTTCATTACAAGAAATTGTATTTGCCACTTAAAACTTTTTTCATTATATCCTATTAATGTATTTCTTTATGTACCTTTTCTATTATTTCAATCTCTAGTGCTCTAATTCTCTTATTTATTATATCAACTAACTTTCCCTTATAGTAGATTGTTTCCTTGTGTGATTGAAAAGTTTTGATTGTAAGCTCATGTCTAATGATGCTTGTTTTTCCTGTGGAAATACAGTAGAGTCTGGGTTGTGAGGGTAGCCTCAAGGAAGGGTTTTGTTTAGTTCTCTTATTTAACCCAGGAAAGTTACTAGGACTAGTTTTTACCTTGGCTTAAGGGTTCCTGAACCCTCCTGAACACGTGGTATGAATTCAGCTCATAAATCCATGTAACGTATGCAGTCTTGGGTTTTGATTTCTCAGGGTTTTGCTTTCCTCACTCAGAGAAAAAAGCTTCCTCATCAACTCCTTTTGCTGTAGAGTTGACTTTTATGCAGTTTATTGTTTAACTGAGAGTGCAGTCCTTCAAACGTCCCAACTTAATGCAGAATCTTAGTTTCAACTTCTGTTCACAGGTGTTCTTAAGACCTTATCTCTCGCTCTTGAGTGGGCATTAAAACCCATCCATTAAATCCTCTAGGTTACCAGGACTAATCACTCCCCGGGGGACAGCTGCAGTTTCAGTTCATATGCTTAGTCCTATGTTTTTCGTTTCCTCCTAGGGATTTCCTTTTATGTTTAGCAAGTTCAGCAATATATGTTTTAAAATATATTTGAAAATATATTTCTGTACTTTATCTAGTTTTCTAGAAATTTTTAGCAAGAGGTTTTTCTTATTCTGCCATCTCTTTAGTACTGGATCCTCGAATGACTTTTATAAAGAGAATTCTCTAAACTAGGAAAGCATAGGATATTTCCAAGGGGCATACACAGCGTCCTCCAAGACTGTAAGTGTGATATTTCTCATGGAGAGGTTGCTCAGTGCTGGACTGAGCACAGAAGATTTGAGGAAGGAAGTGGGGGAGGCACAGTAGTGCAGTAATGGATAATTACTTTCTGCCCCCTCAGATGGTATATGAGTGCTTAGCTAATGGCAATTCACTTAGAAAAGTGATCATTGACAAGTCCTGATAAGCAGCTTCTAAAAATATCTTGCCTGAAGTGATTGAATCTTTTTAGGGAATAAAAGATCAGAATCTGGAATCAGGGAGATGGTTCTAAAGTTCTAGTGAAGGTAAATTCTAAAAGCAAAGTGGGAGCCACAGAAGGTGCTGGTGAAAGGAGACATTGAAGGACTCAAGCTCTCCTCTAAATTTAAACATTAGGAGAGGAAGCAAACAGAAGGAGAAGCAGGGGTGAGGGTGTAAAAGACTGAGTTGAAAGCATGTGTGTAGGAGTTTTCACTGAAGACAAAGCCAATTTGTGGGGGAAAACCTATTCTCCATGGGGCCTGGTAACCACATTTCTTAGCATCCGAAGTATCAGGAGAAATGCCACTTGTCTGAGATCCAGTTGCTAAGCCTTAAGCAGATGATATTGGATTGTGATCACTCTTATGCTTCAGCCTGATTTCTCCCTTCAGTCTCTCCTAGGAATATGTCTCTTTCATATCCACATGTGGATCCCCAGGTAGGGCTATGAGGCCATTAGAAAACCAGATGTGCAGCTCTGAGTTCACTCCAGCACCCAAAGGCTGTGTCTTATCAGATATGAGGGAGAGAAGTGAAAGACAGTGCAAGAGCATTCCCCTGGGAGTTACTGCATCCTTGATACAATACTGCTGAGCTGTGTGGTCTTGAGAGACTCATTTAATTATCCTATACCAGTGGTCTCAACCAGGGGCAGTTTTGCCCCCCAAGGGACACGTGGCAATTGGAAACATTTTTGATTATCACAGCTGGGTGGTACATCCGGCATCTAGTGGTAAGGAGCCAAGAATGCTATGAAACATTCTACAGTGCACAGACCCGCCCACCATGACAAGAATTATCTGACTCAAAAACGTCAATAGCACTGAGGTTGAGAAACCCTGCTCTACATGACTTTTCTTATCTATAAAAAGGAGGGCTTAGAAGAGGAGGTTCATATGTTTGTGGCTAGATTAGGAAAGCTCTATATTCAACTTACACACCTATCTAACAATGACCACTTCTATCCACATCATGTCCATAGAAGCATCAATCACACAAAATGGGTTAAGAACTCCCTCCTTTTCTACCAAAGAACAAAACTGTGTCCTCAAAATGCTATGAGCTTTGCAAGTTCACAACAACCACTGTGTTTACTTCTGCACTTGTCCCTGTGAAGTGAGAGCCGAGGACTGTCTTCTTTGAGCTGAACTGCTTGTCTCCAGAACAGATTTATCACTTCTAGCTGTTCCCACATGACCTTCCCAACATGGCACAAATCCTGAGAAGTCCATGTCCTGCCTGTGTCCATTTGTCTTTGCATACAGCTACCATTCATTCATTCATTCATTCAGTAAACATGTATCTTGTACCTACCATGCATATGACGGTGCATTAGTTGTGTGGAGAATGAAAGGATGGATAAATGAAGCCCCTTGTAGTATAGTGGAGAAACAGGTCCATACACCACAGTGTCTGAGGAGGGAGGACATGAAGTATCAGATTCTCAGAGGAGATAGATCATGTTGGTGGTAGGATCACAAAATGCTTCGCAGAGGAGGTATGGTATGAACTGGGCTTTGAAGTCTAGTTTTTTGATAGGTAGATATGAGAGAAGGGGGGCGGAAGGGAGAAAGAAAATGAAAAATGATAGGCAGGAGGATTTGCATTTGTGGAAGGTGCATATTTATATCTTTGTGAACTTGTGAGAGTCCTGCTTCGTTGGAGCAGGCAGCGAGAGCTGCACAGCCGTAGGGGGTATTACTGGGAGCGTAGATGGGGTGGGGCATGTTATTCAGTCCTGGTCCTTGAAACAAGGACTTACATGGAATGATGTTTAAGTCTGCTTACAACTCTAAGATTATAAGATCTTGTGATTCTGTAGTTATATTTGATAGGCACTAGAAAACTCATCTATTCATTCAATAAATAAATGTAATTTTTTTTTAGCAGACACTGTGCTAGGCACGGGGATGCAACATTGAACAAGTTCTTGAATTTTGCTGCATGGCTAATAGAGTTGGGCTATGCAGTGAACAGTTGTGGTAGAACCTGGAAGATGTGTTGGGAGGCTCTTCCTAGCTTCCAAGGAGGAGGTATCAGGGTCTGACCTTAAGGGGTGGTGGTGCAAATAGGAATGAAAGGAAGCCTGTGCAAGTGGGTCAGGGAAAAAGTGACAGCACTTGGGGAACGGTTGGTGGAGGAGGCGGGCAAGAGGAAGAATCGACTTTGATTCCAAAGTCTCATGCCTGAGTTAGGGGGAGACTGTGGTGCTGCAATCAGAATTTGAGACCCGGGAAGGGGCTGATTTGGAGGGAAAGATGATGAGTTGATTTTTAAACCAGTTGATTCATGGTACTGTCAGGCCATCCAGGTGGGGGAGTCCATTTGAGCAGTTGTGAATGTGGTACCAGACTTTTAAAAGAACAGGCCAAAAAACAAGACTGGGGAGTCTTCCAGATATTAGCTGTGGTTGAAGCCATCCAGATGGATGAAATCACCAAGAAAGAGGGTCGACATAGAGAAGAGGGTAGGGAACAGGCTCTGAGGGATGTGCACCTTTAGGAGGAAGACGAAAGGGAAGAAAAGGAAGAAGAAAGGGTGCAGAAGATAAAGGGGCAGCGAGGGAGGTGGGGGGAGAACAGTAGATTAGAGATGCTCCTGAGGGGGTAGGGAGGCAGGGACGCCAGTTCCCGCTGAGCTGCGGATGCAGCAGAATGTGTACACACCCTGATGGCCTCCAGGGAAACAGACTGGTTTTAAAATTCCCTTGGAACGTATTTAGCTGTAGAAGCGTTGAGCCACCTGATCATTTTATCACTTCTCAGGGCCTCAGCCAGAGGGTGAGGGGGGAGAGGAGGAGGCTCTCCAGTGAGTCATCCCTCCTGTGTGTGCAGAGTTGTGGTGAAGAGATTTGCTGTGAGGGAAAGCTGCTTGATTTGTTTTATGGTAGGTTCCTGGAGCGGTGTGGCAACAGTGGGACTTTAGAAGCTACCGCCTTTGGCCTGAGAGGTATCCCCTCACCAGGAAGACATTTGGGGACTGTCTGTGATGAATTCTGTCCATGCTATCCTGTTATCCACAGCCTGGATTTGTCGCTCACACAAAGCCTACAGTTTTCCTCCAGGAAAAGGGACTTTTCATCTTTTTCTGTTTGGTTGTGGAGGAGGTTCTGTGCCCACTGCCTGACCCTCACTGACTCCAGAGTGACCCTGAGCTCTTCCACTGTGGGCCCTTGAAACCATTCTTGCCCAGACTCACCATTCAAGCCACCCTTGCTCCTTCCGTGTGGCTCTTGCAGTGAGGGGGACGGGGGGGATGTGACTGCTGGCATCAGGCAGGTCCAGCTCCAAGTCTAGCTCTGCCACATACTCGCTGTGTGATCTTAATTTAAGGATGTCATTTCTCTGATCTTATCTGAAAAACGGTTGAAGCCTGAGGATTCTTATGCAGATCAAACGAGGTAACACATACACAGTGCTTATTAGTTAGACCTTCCTTCCACAAATGGTAGGTATTACTGCTCTGAAACTTTTTCTTTCATTCTTCTGCTTCACTCTCTTTTCATTGGATTGTTTTCAGAATTTCTTTCCCTCTCTTCCAGTGTTTTCCACTTTAAAAAAAAGCAATTAATTTGAAGACAATTATAACCTAACACCCCTTAGCCAGCTCCTGTCTGGCTCCCTAGGCAAATGAAGGGCCTTGAATGCTTTGATTGTTCTGGTATAATTCTCTTTGGGAAGTAGGGAGCTGTCTTTTGGCATCACCCATAATACCTGATGTCTGTCCTTGCAAATATCACAATAATACCACCCACTGTGGGGAGACACTCTAAGTTTACAAAGCATTTTCACACATGTCGTCTCAACAAGCTCAGCATCCTTTTGGGAGCTGGCTCTTTCACCCTGGAGAGCTGGTGACTGTCTTCAGTTTTTAAGTGTGTGTGTGTGTGTGCGCACGCGCGTGTGCATGCACATGAGCTCAAAGGATTGCTTCTTTTCTTTTAACACAAAAAGCTAAAGTTTCAAAGCAGGTGGGGTGTGGGTTAAACACTGTTCTAAATGGCAGGCCTGCTGTTTGTGGGGAGGGAAAGTGGCCTGAAAGTTTAAAAATAACCTGAACATTATAGACTCCTGTGAGTTCTACAGCCCGGAGCACTGTGAGTCTGTGGGTGTCTTACCTGCTGGAGTGCAGGCAGGAAAACAACAAGTTGAGAGGCAGGAGGATGTAAATGTGCTGAATCCTTTAGTGGCCCGCGTTGGCAGCAGAAGTGTTCATAGAAAAGGAAAATTCAAGCTATCCTGAATGATCAGGATCGATATTCCTGAATGGTCGGAATGACACTGCCCTTGGATTTCCTGAGTACAGAGCACTGGCCAATATCTGGGTCTGCAGTGCAGCGGACCTGCCTTCTCTGCTGCTGGACATCATCTCCCCCCTTCCTCCCTTGCCTCCCTTGGTGACCCCTCCAGAGTTGGGCTGAAACCTTTTCCAGATAGCTACCTAGACTGACCCGCCAGGGGAGCTCAGAGGCTGGGGCCTTTGGGGGTAGGTTTGGCCATTGATTGAATAACAAGTAAATGGGATAGAAAACCATGTTCATCGTGACTAAACTGTGCACAATAATATACACTTTGGATCTGGAGAAGTTTTGGAGAGTTTCCACAGTTTTGGAAGGGGGACTTGGTTCTTGCGTGGCTCATGCCTGGGGACATATAAATGCAGAACCAAAGCAGGTCAGGCTAATAATACCAGGATGGCTTGGAATACAATGCACTTGACAGTCTGTTGTCACAGTTGGTCTATCAGTAGTCTCCTGAGATTCAGATGGCAGGCACTACTGCCATCATTTTTGCACATGGGGCAATAAATCCAATCCGGACTGAGGGATAAGTCTGTCTCGTCTCTCTCTCCCTCCCTCCCTCACCCCTCCCCCCCCCCGCCCCCCACGCATGACTCGCTTATTCTGGGGTCATTCAGCATCTGCTGTAGGAGGTTTTCTTGCCTCTTGGAATTGTAGGATCATCATGAAAGTAAGTGACTACCCCAAATTTCTATTAATGTTATCAGTGAGAGGCCCTACCGTGTTGTGGTTAAGATAATGGATTTTGGAGTCAAACAGACCTCGGATTGGCTTTTTGTGATGTTGCTTATCACCTATCTGACCTTAAGGGAAATTATTTAGTCTCTTTCAGTTTTGCTTTTCTTATGTGTAAAATGCAGATTATAATAGTACCTACCACATAGAATTATTCTGAGAAATAAAGTAAAGGTCTTGGGACAGTGTCTTGCACATAATACGTATTTAATACCTATTGCAATTAGTATTGTTACTAATTAGTACTTTTCTTTGTAATTATTCTTTGCTTGCTTGATGCATGTCCATTTTTCTCTTTGTTTTTTATCGTCCTGGGATTTGCAATATGAAATTATGACTTATTGAAGAGTAGAGATTATTTTAACAAAGGGAAAATAGCATCATAGGAAGCTTTGGTTGATATATTAATACGTGACCACTTTACATCTGGCAGAATTTCTTTGAAGAATGTGATTGAGTGATGGGGTGATTATGTGAAAACAAAACAAAACAAACAACTCTTTAACAGAATGGGCTATGTAGTGAGTGTGTCTATGTGTGTGTGTGTCCAAGGGACTGGCTTGTTAAGGGTATTAGAGAGGAGTATTTCACAAATTCTCTCTTTTGATTGAGAGTTACATTTCCACCTTTCCCATTTTAAATGATACATTAAAAATATTTAGAAATCTTTAGAAGAGCTTATAATTCTCCACCTTAGAATGTACTGTATTAAGCCTGTCTGAAAGCTGTCAGCAGCATAGGAAGATCCCTTGTATATGTTTGGACAGGTGACTGGCCAAACTTGAGATCAGATCAGAAGCTAGCATGTGTCTGCATACAGTCAATAGTGTGTGTATGTCTTTCACATGTAATTCTTCATAAAGGAAAGAGGTATGATGGTGACATTTGCCTTTTTTTGTGGAAAGAAGAGGTAGAACCGGTTAAGACTGTAGTTTTCTTTTTTTTTGGCTGTGTCGGGTCTTCATTGTGGTGTGTGGGCTTCTCTCTAGTTGTGGTGCATGGGTTTTCTCTCTCTAGTTTGTGGCATGCGGGCTGTCTAGTTGAGGTGTGCAAGCTCAGTAGTTGTGATATGTGGGCATAGTTGCCCGGTGGCATGTGGGATCTTAGCTCCCTGACCAGGGATCGAACCCTTCATCCCCTACATTGGAAGGAGGATTCTTTACCACTAGACTACCAGGGAAGTCCCTGTAGCTGACTTTTTTGAAGCAGAATTTTGTCTTGCTACGTTTTATTTTCTGTGGAAAGGGATCTGAAAATATTCTCTATGTAGGGATCTGAATGTCTCTTTTTAATAACTGATTCCCCAAATCTTAATTCAACTACATTTTTAAAAAGCAGGAGATATTCCTCGTAGGGAAATGAACCCTCTAATTTATAACGGGTAAAATGAGGGTGAGGCTGTTATTGTGCTGGAGAAGTTCCCCCTGAGTTACAGTCACCTGATCTCGTACATGAGAGGTAAGCATCCTTTTTTATTAAGAGGAAGACGAACACTCAACCGAGAAAGAGACGCTGGAAACATCGGACAACAGAGCAGAGACTGAGAGTCAGTGGTGAATGTGTTAGGAGAGGGGCAGCCTCTCAGACAGGGAGTAGCTACCTGGTTGATGCCCAAACTCTCTTTCACTAAAAAGAGTTGCAGGAGACTCAATTATTCATTCATTGATTGTGTATTTAGTAAAGGCCTGCTATGAGGATAACATACTGCACGCATCATAGGTAATAATGAAGGGGAAGATATGTCTTCTGCACTTGAGAAGCTTATACCACAGTGGAGGAGACACGGCACACTTAATTGCGAAATTAAATAGGAATGTACTGGTGAAGTTATATCCATGGCAACAATGACAATGAGTAAACAAGGTACTACATATGAGTGATACAGAAGTTCTGTGAGTTTATATGCGGTAGAGATCATAGACAGAGTTGGAAAGGTTATGGAAGGCTTTATGGAGGAGGCAGAATTGAACTGAACCACACACCTTGAGGGATACCTAGGAGTTGGGAGAAGCAGAAGGGAGGAAGAATGTGCTTGGGTCAGTCTGAAGCAGGTGCTGTGAGCAAGAGTTTTGAGGTAGGTGTGGGCACAACGTGTTAGAACTATGTTAATACTCTGGTACACGGGGAGATGGTATTAGAAAGGTACGTTGAATTCAGATTGTCTTGAATTGTCAGGCTAAAGAGTTTAGCCACGTTTGAGGCAGCGAGGAGCCACTCAAGTCAAGTGATTGACAGGGAGAATGACATCACCTGGGTTGAAAGTGGAATTTTTGGAGGAATTTGAAGGAATTATAATGAATTCAGCTTTAAATACATTGAGTTTGAGATGACGATGGGTAGCCCGGTCTATATGGAGAGACCCGTTACTTAATTGTGCATTTGGCTATGGAAATGAGGTGAAAGGTACAGGATAGAGGCTAGATGTGGAAGTAGAGGGACAGTTGAAACTGTGGATAAGGACATGACCCCAAAGAGAGAGAAGTCAGAGAGAGAAGGTCAAGGGGTTGAGGACAGACCCTTGGGAGAGGAATAAGAGGAGTAAACGAAGGACTAGACAGTGAGGTGGGTCCCTTTCTTACTCCTCTTATTCTGGGAGGCGTGGAGAATGGGGTGTTAAGGGGGGAACCTCTGAGAAGGACGGGAGGTCAGTGGTGCCAAACCCTGCAGGCTGGTCAAGGAGTAGGAGGGGAAACCAAGGACCGTAGGCGATCAGTGGGGTCTTCGTGCAATTTCTGGGGGTTGGAAGGGGCAGAGCCAGCGTGGTCTGCCTGGATGCACGTTTCAAAACTGGCCTCAAGTCCATATCATATGGGAATGCCTTATTCACTCTGATGATTTTATACCAGGTGGGTGTAACCAGCTGCTCAGCGGAGGAGAGCGTGGGAGAGAAAGGGTGTGGTGATGGACAGGTGGTGGCTTAATCTGCGATGATTCCAACCCAGAGTCCTGTGAGAGGCAAGCCTGGTGGGCGGGGTGGGAGCGAGTTCTCTTCTCTGGACCGGCAGGGCTCCTCTGGTCTCTGTTTTGGCTCTGAGCTGCTTTCCCTGGTGGGGGGGCATGGTCTTCACGAGTGAAATGTGGGGAGTGAGTGGATCAGGCCCGGCCAGTCAGTGCAGGATGCAGCCCGGCGCCCTCTCATCCTCTGCACTGCCCCCTTGGCTCCAGCATGGTGCCGTGCCTGACAGGTGGAAGGCGCTCATTTTCTGGTTGCTGAATGAATGAATCAGCCCGAGCCCACCCAGGCTGAGCAGGCTTTGCCATGTGTGGGCTGTATGTTGTTTTCTGAGTCAAGAGGCCAAGGGGGCGGATGGATGGGTGTGTTTCCATCTGTTGGTCTTACCCTTAGATGGCGAGGCACCCTCGGCTCACCCCCATCAGTCAGAGCTGGAGCTCTGCAGCGTGGTCCTGCCGCCCTCTGCCTCATCTGGGCAGCAAGGCTGGACACTGAGGGTGGGAGCTGAGGTGCACAGTGATGGGGCGGGCATCGTTGGCCGTCTGGGGCTAGGCACTGAACCTCCAAACTGACTTTCCCAATAGGGGTTAATGTCTTTTAAGTTCAACATATTTGACTTTTGTCCAGGCTGAAAAGTGATCTCATCTTATAGAAAACAAAGGATTGAAGTGGTAATACTAGACTCTCTGTGATCCTAGATACACGGAAAGAAAATAAAGATGCTGACTGGTTAATGAATTCCCTTTCACCCCCTCCACAGCCCAGGCTCTCCTGTCCCCCAGTGCTTCTCCAGGCTTCCAGTGCCATCTCTTTCAGAGGGATGTCACTGATTCTTCTCTTTTCTGAGCTGCCTCCAGCCGGAGGGGATGTCTCCCTCCTCAGTTCTCTGCCCTCCTCGGTCCTCCCCCCACTCCCCGACCACTCTGTGTTCTCTTAGAGTGCATGCCACATTCTACTTCCTCTTGGGGTTCTTCATAAGGATGTTTTTCCCTTCTCTTTTACACTGTAAGCTCTTAGGGGCCATGACTGTGTCTAATTTATCTTTGAAACTCAGAATCCCTGAGAACAATGCCTGGCACATTAAAAGGGGTTAATGCATATTTGTTCAATGGGTTTATGAATTAATGAAGATGTAATCAAGCATGTCTCTCCCAGGTATCAAGACCTTTGGCATCTTCAGACTCTGGTCTCTAATATTTTGCTTCCTTTTCTCTTTTCGCTCCTTGTCTTTCTAAGTCTTAAGCATTTCCACTTCTCTGTGCCTCCATCTATCCTGCACACACCACAGCCACCCGTGGGCTGCACTTCTGAAGTCTGCTTTCAGAAGCAGAAGGCTGTCAGATGTGCAGTGTTTGCTGTGTGTACAGCGGTCACAGCTACCATAGCTGAAATGTATTTAACAAACACTTATCCAGCACTTATTGTAAGCCAGGTGCTGATCTAACAGCTTGACACATATTAACTAACTTAATCTTCATAACAGCCCTGTGGGACAGGTGATGGGCATTCTTAGAAATTTAACCCTCTGGGAGACTCTCTGATTCAAGGTCATGGCTTACCTCTCCAAGGTCTAAGATCGTGCCTATGACCAGACATTTAAGCAAGGAAAGCATTATCCTGACATGCAGTATGTTAAGAGTGGTCACATGTCGTAAAGAATTCTGACTTTATTACCAGGAGATGCAGCTCTGCTGTTTCCTATCTCTGTGCACTTGGACATGTCCCTGAACTTCTGGGCCCCAGATAATAGAATGTATCTCACAGTCCTGCAGCAAAGATTCAGTGAGATAACATTACCATTGTTGGCACCCAGGAAATATTGAGTTGTCATAAATGAATGGTTTTAGAAATATTTTTAAGCAAAATTTGCACATCTATAGTTAGCTGATAGAGTGCTGGAGCTGTGGGGTTTCTCAGGCATAGGTTTGAGAAATGCTGGTTCTAGGGACAGACATTACATAAGGATGTGAAGCTATGTTTTCACCCAAGTCAGGGCTGTAAGGTATTGTGGAGCCACCAGACTCCCAAGATGTCTGCCTCACCATAATGCTCCTCGGCTCTGCTATGAATTTGCACATGGGCTCCTGCCAACTTTTTTTCTTAAAACCCACTCCCAAATCCTCTCTGCATTATGTTCCTTAGAGCAGTGCTTTGCATAAAAGTCTATTTCTTGGAAAGGCTCAACAGAGGAAAAATAGAACAAAAGGGGCCCTGATTGCTTAAGCATAAGCTATCTGAGTGGAACTGGCAGGGTAGGGGGAGATGAGGGAGTAGGGCTAGTCGGAGGGCATACGCCTTTGGATGAGGCGAGGTTTGCAGACTCCTTCCTCAGTGATGGGATGGAATCTGCTATGAAGATGGCCTGACAGTCCTGGGAAGAGCTTTATGAATGAGGGAAATAGGCTAAGTGCTTCTCCCCTTGTACCACTTGCACCTCACCATCTTGGTACAGACTCCCATGCCTGCCTGGTCTGGGGGGAGTGTGGCAACCTTGTTTCCTTCCCTTTCCAGAGGATGCTGGAGGGACCCCCGATAAGTCAACTCCTCTCCTGCCTGCATTTTGAATGGTACCCTGAAGTAGAGAGGCTGCAGGGTGGCGGGGTGAACGCTTTGATATTGAACTGTCTGCATGGGAGTCATACTCTAGAAAAGCTTTTTACTTGCTTCCTTGGATCCTTCTGGGTTTCTACTTTGCAGGTCACTTCTTGCAGAAAAACATGTAGACCTTTTGGCTGCACCATCTTAACTCATGTGTGTGTGTGTGTGTGTGTGTGTGTGTGTGTGTGTGTGTACCTTGTACCCATGTGCCCAGTGTGTGGGGCTGCACGTTTCAAGTACTGTGATATGGCTGGTTGCATTTTTGGTGAAATTTGGGGCTTGGACCTCAACAAAGTAACACAGAGGAGTAGAGGGCTGGTGACAAGAACTCACCTCTTTAGGAATGTCTAGGCTCTGAGGTGTGGTGCCTGAGGTGCTAGGCTGTCAAGTACCTGAGCTCACAGCGATGTGCTCATAAATGACCAGTAGATGGTGCTCTAACAACATGAAAATATGGCCACTGTCTCTCCTGGGCTGGAAGGGGATTTTAGGAAACCAGTTTCCAATCAGAGTTATGACCAATTGCTGATTTTTCACATTTCCACTTGTGGGTCTTTAAGAGGTCAGCGGAACTAGCAACAGGAGAAGGAGAATTCCCACCAAGTTTCCTTACAAAGAGCATTACGGCAATGACTAATCTTAAGTTTTTTCTAAGGATCCTCCCGGATCTTGAGGGCAGTAGATGTGTTCCCTGTTAAACATCTTCCCAGCATGGTCCCAGGAGCGTCTGCCACTGACCGATTCGATTTGAGGATAGTAAGCACAGCATCCCCATAGGCTTAGGGTGATTGTGTAGTGTCTTCTCTAGATGATGAGCAATTTAGGGTTATGCTACCACTACCCAGCAGAAATGAGCCTGGGCATTAGAAACAGCCATCAAGTGAAAGTCAGAAGATCTGTTAGAAGTCTAAAATCCATCTCTTGTCAGATGTGGACAAGCTACTTAATGTTTCTGAAACTCTCATCTGTCCACCAAATCAGGGTCATAATGCATATACTGCCAGGCTGACCTTGGAGGTTTGGGGTGAGATTTGTATAAAGTGAAAACTATTAAAGACACATAAGATATTGTTCAGCCGTTGAAACTGTAGCTCTCTGGGGACCGGGAGAACGGGGGCATTGGAGAGCACAAACGAAGTTCACAGATCTCAGAGGGCTTGAGAGTTGTGAAGTCAGGTGGGGTGAGTATGAGTGTGCCTTCTTTCCAGCACTACTGGCCTTAGGCCAAGTCCATTCCCAGAGACATTTATGCCATCATGCTTGCCTCTGTCCTCTTGGGCTGCACCCTCCAGGAATTCCCAGTTTTTGACCGCCTCCAGAGGTGCTCACACTCCCCAGCACACTTTACATCATCCCCAACACATGCATTTGTGATCCCTGCCTCCTCAGAAGGTGGGAAGCAGGAGCCTCAGCTCCAGCGGGTCCTCACATTTCCACGTATAATATCCTGTCTTGGGAATTCTAGGTCCCTTAAGAATTACAGCAGCCACAGAGAACACAGGACATTGTAGAGAGAGCAAAGAGAATTAGTACTGGATCTCTGCCGAGTGGGTGACATTGACGACGCAAGTTAAGGGTTCCCGATCTTTCGTGAACCTCTTCCAGGAGGTAATAGGTTGGTGAACCCTGCTTCCTCTAAGTATTACCAAACAGGCATGCCACCCTCCAGCCGCTAAGGCCAGGACACGAAGCAAAGGGGTGACCCAGTTGCAGCAGGAGAATGAGGCCCATCAAGCATTCTAGCCAGTAAGGTTAGAGAATCTAATTTAATCCCAGAAGCGGATACTTTATTTTTATCATCACCTATTTTGTTCATGATTTTGTCCTCAGTTCCCAAAGCAGTGCCTAGGGCTCAGAAATATTTGTCAAGTGATTTGAATGAATTTTGTGCTGTGGGTTATGGTCCTACCTCTAAAAGCATGGGTTTGATCATTTCTGAAAGCCTTTTCTAATCCTGTATAGTTTACAAGGCTACTGAGACAGCCACTTGTGACTGGTTCTAAATGACCGACAGCTGATGGAACTTTGGGTTCACAGTACTGCCTTCCCTTTCACTCTGACTAGGTGTTCAAGCAGAAAAGGACCCCAATTAAGGTAGGTAGAATGACAGAGTAAGGCAGTAACGTGAAAACAAAATACCAATTAAAGCTGACTCACCTCCAGTAGTAATTTGGCTTAAAATGGGCTCCCCTGAATCAAAAGGTCAACACGCCATGCCCGGGGGCAGCAGTGCCTGCTGGAGGTGGAGGCGTTGAGACCATTCCTTTCATTTTCCAGCATCAGGGACTCTCCCTTCACACAGACACACACACTCACACACATTCTCACATAGCAGACCCGTGTCAGTGCTCACATGGCCTTGCCCAGAACACACACACCCACCGAGGAACACAGGCTGCCTCTCACTCAGACGTCACCTCCCTTCTCACCCTCGAAGCCACACTCACCCATGATTTCCAACCTCTGGGCTCTGGCCAGTCTTTTGTTTCCTTCCTCCATCCCCACCCCCCTTCTCTTCCATGGCTCACGTGGAGAGGATCTGGTTAGGGCTGGGTTCAGGCCAAAGCTGGCAGCAGCTGGTACCTGTCTTCAGTTCAAACCAGACTCAACTGTGGGGAAGGACTTGGTTACTAAACCCAGGGACCCTTTCTCTGGGGCATGAAGACCACCTTTCCCACTTTTGCAGTTCAGACACTAATTCTCTTTTTTCTTCATTATTGGGGGCGGTTTGAGGAAGTCAGTGGAGCTGACTTGGGGGTAAAAGATAGGGGTGGGAGGATCCCCCTGATTAAGATTCCAAGAAGGTTGTTTTAGCCTAGAACTTTCCACCTAGGGACCCAGTATCTAGACCACCCTTCCAGAAATACAGGGTTCTGCTAGAGCCAAACCCAAGAGGCCGTCCCAGGTGGCGTTTGGAGAGGAGCGGAGTGTAGAAGCTCCCGCCAGAGCTGGCTCCAACACCAGAGTGCGGAGCCCCCAGAGGTCCTAGCTTCCCTCGCGGGGCCTCCAGGATGCTAAATGCGGACATGGGCAGAAGAGGGTGCTGCCTTCTCCACGGAAATCTTGGGGGCAGCGCTCTCGGAGCCTGGAGGTGCGGAGGAGCTGCGGCCCGGCCCCGGCGCAGGTCGCGCAGAGCGCAAAGGCTTCGACTCGCGGCTAGGGCGGCGGCGCGCCGGGCACTGCGCGGGGCACAGCCCGGGCGGGCGCCTCTCGGCGGGGACGGAAGGCGCGAGAGCGTGCGCGCGTGCGTGTGCGCCCCCGCCGGGCCTCGGCTCTCCGGCGGAGACTCCGCCGCGCCGCCAGCTGCGCCCGCCTGTCTCCTCTCCGCAGTACTTGGGAAGAGGCGACTCTTGCCTGGATCTTTGCAGAGGTGGCCCGCTACCCTTTGGCTACATCGATCAATAAGGCGAACCAGCCTCGCGTCCCGGGAACATCCTGCAGCGGTTGGCCGGGGTCCTTCCGGCTGCATCCCCGCCCCGCCCGTGCTCGCCGGCCCCGCCCCCGCCTCCCCAGGCGCTCCAGTGCGCGCCTCGCTGCGCTTCTGCGCTCCGCTCGCTCTCCCCCTCCTCGCCTCCCCTTTCTCCCTCCCCATCTTCTCCTCTGCTCCACGGAGCGGGGCTGCCAGGGTGGAAGAGGAAGACCGAGTGGAGAGTGAGCAAGTTCGCTCCGTGGACGACTCCCGTGCCAGGCCACCGCTGGGCTCGGCTGCAACCTGTTCCTCCCTCGCCCAAGTGCTCGCTCGCCCGCCCGCCCGCTCGCTCGCTCCCGCTCTCCCGCCCTCTCCCCGGCGCAGCCGCGGATCGCTGTTGCATGCTGATCCGGGGAGGCGGCGGCGGCGGCGGCGAGCGCTCCGGGCGGATGCTGGCACTCGGGTTTCGCTGCTCTCTGGATGCTGCTCAACTTCTCTCCCAAGCGCAGGAGCTTTGAAGTCATTTGTCCCTCTCCGGTTGGATCGACTTCTTATTTTGATATTTTGGGCGTTGCGGTTTACGCAGGAACCTCAATACCGCTCTCCCCCCTCCCTCCCTCCCTCTCTCAACCTTTGGATGCGTCTGTGCTGGCAGATTTAAAGACCCAAGTCTTGGCTGTGGAATTTCTTAGATGGACTTGCAGGGGCTGGCGTTATAAAGCATGTCACCATAACCTCGTCCTTGTCTTTTTTTTTTTTTTTTGAAAAGTTCTTTTGTTTTCATTTTTCCCCTCCCCCCACCAATAAATTACCAAACTGTTACCTAGCGGGCCGGTGCCTGCCTCTCTCCCAGAACTAGGTGGTGCGTCTGCCAGAAGAGGAGCTATGTTTGAAGAGCAGCCTACTCCACCCCTCTCCTCTCCAGTCCCTGAACGCCACCACACATTGGCATTTTGAAAAAAAAAATTGCCTCCAGAAACTGAGCACCCCCAAGCTCTCCCCCCACCCCCCTTTTTTTTCCTCCTTGAGGAATGGAGCTTCGCAGAGGTTGTATTTAGATTCAACAGTTCAGAGCGGCGGGGTTGCTGCTGCCGCCTCTCCGAAGAGCTCGCGAGGCTCCCCGGCGGCGGTGGTCCCCGTGCCCGTCTGGATGCGGCTCTGAGACTCCGTGTGTCTTTCTGCTTGTTGCTGTGTGCGGGTGTTCGGCCACGATCACCTTTGTGTGTCTTCTGTCTGTTTAAACTTCAGGATGGCTCGCTTCGGGGAGGCGGTGGTCGGCAGGCCAGGGTCGGGAGATGGAGACTCGGACCAGAGCAGGAACCGACAAGGAACCCCCGTGCCGGCCTCCGGGCCGGCGGCCGCCTACAAGCAGTCGAAAGCGCAGAGGGCGCGGACTATGGCTTTGTACAACCCTATTCCCGTCCGGCAGAACTGTTTCACCGTCAACAGATCCCTGTTCATCTTCGGAGAAGATAACATTGTCAGGAAATACGCCAAGAAGCTCATCGATTGGCCATATCCTTTCTTGCCCACCGTAACTCCCCTCTCCCCCTTTGCATTTCTTCGGGTAAGGGGGGGGGGAACCTAGCGTGGAATTTGCCCCCCATCCCTTTCGTGGTGCCGATTTGCCCCTTTGCTGAAGTGCACTCTGTAGTTTGGTGCATCTAAGAGGCAAGCTTGGTGCCGTAGAAACCGATGTGGGCACTAGTGCTTTTCAAGGTAAGACTTTTGGTTTTTTATTTTTCCTACGTGGAAGTCTCCAGCATCCCTGGGTGCCTGGTGTTGTGGTGTCTGCCCCTTTGGGGGCTGGGCTTTGATTCTCAGCCCCCTAGCCCCTTCACAAGCTTCACAGAATGGGTTGCCCCTAATCTCAGGGTTTTCTTTCATACTCAGCCCCCTCTTTTTCCCTCCCTTTAAGCCATCCCCTTTGCCCCCATCCCCACCAGCCAGGAAGACACCTACACTATCTGCTTGCAGGAAAGTCAAGGCTCTGTGAGGGGATTTATCAGTTCAGAAGCTTTAAGAGCTCTGAGCTAAAACCCTGTAGACAAATTGACGAATGGATAAATGAAACAGGCATTTGGCTTGGGACCCAGCTAACTCTGCTGGGGACTGAGTTTAAGTTCCATTGGAAGTAGAGTGAATGAGTGTGTCAGGGGAGGCAATCTCTAATGACACAGCCCAGACAGCTCAGAGTTCTGGTTCTCTTTTCAGCCACGAAAGAGCGGCTCATCAGGGCCCATCCTTTCCTTAGTCCTGGGTTGGCTACTCCTGCCTCTTAATGTTTCACCAGCTGAGTGCTCTCCCAGTGCCCAGGATCCAGGCAGATCTGCTGGGCCTGAATTCATCAGCACAGGGCTGCATCAGCTGAGCCCAGAGGTGTGCAAGCAATCTGTCTCTCCCTAGATCCAGAGGAACTGCTCTCCACAAAGGGCTGGTGGGGGCGTCTCTGATGGTGGCGGTGTCAGGGTGAACGGGCATAGAAGGAGCTTCTTTGCAGGTGTAATGAAGTGCACCAAATGCAGGCTGCTGATTAGGCATCTCACTGTCTTGTTCTTTACTAAGAATATGGGCATCTGGCCGGGTCCTTAGGAATTGGGGGTTGCTGGATGGTGAGGGGGATGAGTAGGGAGCAAGCCCATGGGATGGTGTTATGTATGGGGGTAGGCTTGGAGACATGGGACTTTGATGCTTGCGGAGAGAGATTTCTTGGGAGGGATGCACCTGCAAAAGAGGCCACTCCTCTTCTTTCCTCTCCTCCCTCTTCCCCACCCCCATCCTCCAGGTGTGCATCAGGGAGACAGCTGGAGCCCTGTTGGGTCTCTAGCATCAGCGAGGCTCGTGGCTCATCCCCTCGGGGCCTGGGCATCTCCCTGCTACCCCCACCCCAGTCTCTAGCCTTCCCCTCCTTCCTCCCTAGTTCCCTGCCTCAGCAGCACGGCGATTGGCTGGCGCGTGGTGCTTCTAGGCAGCACCCCTCATTAGAAACGGAGGAGCATCTCTAAGCAGATATTCTTCCTGCTGCTGCTCGCATCCTCCCACAGCCACCCCTGGCTGGGCTTCCTCTCTCCTTCTCCCTGCTCTCCCCTCCCTCTCCTACCCCCACAGAGCGATCCTGGGGCCAAACAGTACCAGAGTTAAACCCATCTAGGGTGAGGGGGACTGGGGAAGGGGAAGGGTCCGGTCCCCACAGTCCCGCCTGCCGGTGCGCCCTCTGCACAAAGCCACAGCTCTCATTGTGTTTCGTGCTGCGGCCGCCAACACTCCTCTAGTCCGGTCCCTACAGATTTCCCCAGCCGGCACCCCCTCCCCCGCCCGCCCATCTTCTACAATTCTCTAAAAATTTCCCACCCACCAGGTGCGACTTCACAGTGCCCCCCTCTCTTAGGGGCGTGTTTGCACAGACAGGAGCCCTCCTGTTTCCCGGCGGTAGACAAAGCCTCCCGGCCGCCCCGCGGGTGGCAGTGTGCCCGCAGCCAGCCTTGGCACCTCGGACAGCGCCACCGAAACTCCCCCGCGGCCTGGGCTCCGCAGTCCCGCGGGCTCAGCCCCTCCGGCACTTCCGGCCGGGCCCAGGCTCGCGGGCTGGGAAATTCAGCGCGTTTCCTACAGCACGCGGTGGCCGCTTTTCACGTTTTCCCTTCCGCTGCAAAGACGCCGCCTTTCTAGCAGGCGTTCCGCGGGGCGCGAGGTGCGACTGTGGGTTTCCCTGCGCTCCTGCCTTGTCTTCGTCCAGAATGCACCGAAGAGTCAAAGGAGAGACCCCGGGGTTGATTTCAGCATCCTACTCAGTGCCTTGGCCGTGAGCCCCGTCCCAGTGGTCTCTTCCATCCCCATAGTCGGAAGTTTCGCAGTGATTCTACAACATGTAGGCTGTTTGTAACAGTGTTCGGAGAACATCTGCTAAGGTGTGTAGAGGAGCGCTGTCGGCAGATTTAAAATACACCATGTTTGCTTTTTATTCCTGGCTGTACAGTGTAATTGACTAATATATATTCCCTCTGGTGGTGATCATGTGGAAACATTGCGCTTCTGTGGGTTCTGCGTTTGCTCTAGTACCGCATCTGAGCTGCTAGTCTCAGCTCTCTTCCTTCCTAATTCCTTTCTGGAATTATCTTTTTCTTACTGGGAGTCAGTGTGAGCACTGGTTACCAGTAAAGCTTTGGAGCTAAGCCGTCTAGATTCAAATCTCAGTTCCTTCACCAGCTCTGTGACCTTGAAAAATTACTTCATTCCTCTGACTCAGTTTCCTTCTCTGTAAAATGAGGATGGCGATGGTGAGTTACTGGGAGAATTAAATGAAGTAATATATGTCAGGTTCCTAGAACACTGCCTGATTACCCAGTAAACACCAGCTGTTATTAATAGAGTCCTTCAGAAATTTCAGCATACTTGAAGGGAGGGATCTTAGTTCTAGGTGAACTAAGTCTTCTAGATTTTTGCCTCCCACAGACTTCAGTAAGGGGCAACGTCCTCATCGAGGGCTTTAAAAAATTCAGAATCCCAGATACAGACAAGAAACCAGTGGTTACCACAGGGGAGAGGGGCAGGGGAGAAGTAAAATAGGTGAAGGGGATTAAGAAGTACAAACCAGCAGTTAGAAATAAGTCCCTGGGGTGTAATGTACAGCACAGGAACTATAGTCTGTGTCTTATAATAACTTTGTATGGTACCTAATCTATAAAAATATCGAATTGCTGCGTTGTATCCCTGAAACTAATACAGTATTGTAAATCAACTGTACTTCAATTAAAAAAAACCTTCAGAATCCTGAGCCACACTTCAGATTTACTGAATCAGAATCTGCATTTTAATAAGACCCTCAGGTGATTAGTATGCCCATTCAGGTTTGAGAAGTACTGTGCTCTGCGTCAGGGCCAGAGTTTCACAAAAAGGAAGGTGGTTCAGGACACATCAAGACATGTTTTGAACTGTCATATTCACATGCAAAGTGCTTGTGGATTTTGGTTATTCGTACAATACACTTTCTGAAATGCGTACATCTTTCATTGGCTGCAGAAAGTCACTGTAGAACTAGGGGAATAATGTGTACTTCTGTGTGCTGTGTTCGTGGTCTCTGAACACTGCCTATTACTGGTCTTTAATCAGATTAGCCTGAAAAGATCAGTTCAATGGAAGGAATGATTTAATTTACACTTGTAGGACTCTGACTTGGATGGGGCTGGTGATAACCTTATCCAGTTATTAATAGGGAAGGTGTTATTCTTATGGAAAGAAATACCTAGGATAACCTTGATTTGGCATGAAAAATGGTGGCAAGTCAACAGCCCACTCTGTGTTTCATTTTTCTTGGAAGCTACATCTGCATAGGGAGATAATTTTATTTTCTTATGACACTCTCTCCTGCAGTGGATACCCTAACCTTTTTGAAAATGCTAATCTGATTTAAAATGTGGTATTACATTTTATATGATTCCTCTCTTTCTTCCTTGCTCATCTAATAGATCTAACAAAAGGGTTCTCTTTTTCTCAGGGAATTGGCTGCTGTGAATATCAGCCTGCATTCACTGTGTCCTGTGCTTACTGGCTCTAACCCTTCTATGCCCAGGCCCAGTTGCCCTGTGGACTTACAGGGTCTCCATCATGGTTTGCGCGATGCTTCCCACACGTTTGCACTTTTCCAGGTTCGAGGATGAAGGGAAGAAATGGCGTGTCTGACTTTGTGCCATTAATGGGCAATGGGAGATGTGTCCCCCACTGATGGTGTGGGTTATCTCAGCAGGGGAGCACATGTTTCATGTGGAAATGAACATGGTTTAAAGTAGGAAGATCAAACGTGTTTGTAGCCCTTGAGCTGATGAAGCTCATTATAAATAACCTGTGGATATTCATTTGTGATTTCTTGTTGCAGAAAATTTCATTATGGCCCCAGGGGACACTGGCTTTGAGTCAGAGGTTACGTGCTTTATTGTGGAGAATTTCTTGTTATCAGTTGTCCATTGTTTTTAGAGGATTTTGGTGAAGATTACTGAAAGCTTTATTTCCCCAATCTCCCATTATGGCATATACTTTTCTCCTGCTTTGTGGCCTATAAATATATTGCACCTTGAAAGATAGTAGACTGTAATCCTGGCAAGAATTTCAGGTTTGATGTAACTCTGTTGGCTCATGAGTCAGAGCACCTTGATTAGGGCAGAGGGTGGCAGCCAACAAGGATGAAGTCTGTGATTATAGCCTATGATCAGATAACGCAGAAAGCCTTCATATCTTCTGTGTACCTGGTCATGGAGGCAGTGAAACAGTGACTGTAACTGGCACTGAGGCTGCAGGATAAAGGTCTTCATTTTCTGAGGCTCCCAGGACAATCTCCATGTTGCCTAGTGGCTTTGCCCTTGAAATAAGGTGTGAGAAATATTTCCTCCAGGAACCAGGCTAGGACATGTCGTGGGGACCAGTTGTAATTGGGATGCAACCTGGAAAGCGAGTTGGAGTGAAGGAGTTTGACAGAAATGAAATGACTTGAGGATGGAGACAAAAATATCTTGGATGTGATAGTTTTGTCAGTTGGTTTGCATGTCATTATTTCCCCACCTCCCTCCACTTGCTTTCCCTGCACTAGGTGCAGTACATGCTATGAATTAAAGGAGGAGAAGGAGGAGGAAAATAATGAAAACAGGCCTTCTTTGTATCTTCTTCTGAAAGATCCAGACTCTGGGATTAGTAGCTCGATCCAAAATTGCTTCTCTCTTTTTAGCTGTTGCTCTACAAAATGTAGGTGTTTTTTTTTTTTTCCCCTCAAACTCTACTGCATTTTCTCCTCTTTATAGGAACATCTGGTTTCTTTCCATCTTCATATTCTTAGTTGAAATAAAACTCAGTCAAGATGTGCAAAACTATCCGAACTCTTGTAGACGCGTTCACTCTGTGTGTTCCAGCCGCTCACCAGTAGCCTCCCTCTTGTCTGCAGGCCTGGCTGGGAAGCTGCAGCTCCCCAAGGCCAGCCACGTGGTCCAGCCCATCAGAGGCAATGGCGCTGATCTAATTTTGTTTAGCGCTGACCACAAAGACGTGAAAGGAGGAACCTATACGTGACGGTAATTAATACCCTTTTATTCAAGGAGAGAGAGACCAGGTCCTCTTCTTCGCTTTCTCTTTCTGCCCAGTCCTCCGCCCTTTTCATCTTTCTATATTTCTCCCTCTCATTTTTAGGTTCAGCCTTTGTGAATAATTCATTATATGTGTGGGTTTTTCCTAGGCTTTTTAGAAAAGGAAGGTTATTTGTCTTCTTCCTGGTTATGAGCAAGATCTCTTGCAGAGGACCAGCTTCACAAATCAATTTTTTCCTCTTAAGTCCTCTGTATTTTTGCAGTGGGACTGGGACACATGAGAAAGGTAGCTGGGGGGAAAATCTTTTTAAACAGGTTTTTTTCTTGCTGTTTTGTAGTGAGTGCCTCCTATCCAGTCCTGCTACATTTGGGTGCCCCCTCTATATGCAGCCATTCCCCTCCTGTATTCAGAGAACATAGTTAACTAGAAGATATTTGTGTCCCCAAGCATGTGTCGCATCCTCCTAGGTCTTCCTGCTGATAACTGCTGAGCCACCAAGCTAAGAAGCAGGCTTCTGTAGCTGCTTCTTTTCAAATTCCAGTGTGAATTCACATAGGATTGGAGTGGGGAGCAGATACTGAAATTGGTGTATCATGCCCCGCTCACCCCCATCACCGTGTGGCTTCTAAAGCAGTCCTTTCAAAAAGGGATAGAAATGCCAGGGACCTCTATCAACGCTTCTCTTCCCAGACATTCCAGACCTACACAGAGAGGGCTGGTGCGGGTTTCACCAGCCCTGCCATCATCGCCTTTACTTAAGGACGGAAAGTACAGCATAAAGTTTTTAGGCTCCTCTGACCGAGTGGTCTCATATGAGTTAAGCCTACTTCAGGGTGCTGTTTGTGGTATATTTTTTGCCCACTGAGTACCCCAAGAATGTTTACTGAGTATTCCATTCTCCATATCTTTGGTCAGTTTTTGGCTATAAACTCTTAACCCTATTTGTGGGCCCCTGTGTCCCCATCTCTGGAAAGCAAGGAGCAGCCAGAAGGTATATCCTTAAGAGGCAGAAATGGGCCAGATTAAGGAGAACAGCACTGAATGGCTTTAACAAATGTCTGGTATCCAATTCATCCCCCGCCCTGTCCCTGGCAGTGCAGTGGGTTACCCCTTAGGGGCTTCCTTTCTTACTGTATTTTGAGTTCCAAGTTGTAGGACTGAACAGTTCCACTCAGCCTTTTTGAATTTTTTTTTTTTTTTTTTGAAGCCTGCAGTGGATCCATTTGTAAAGCAGTTCATCCCAGTGGCATGTGGGCAGGGCTTGGGGATGTAACTCCAGGCTAGACTCCAGCTCTAGGCTCCTGTGGTCCAGCCAGTGAGCGGCTTCGGGGAGGGGCCCTCCTGTGCCAAGTGTGGTCTTTTTGCCTGTGGGTGGTTGATTTGAATCACTGTTGCAACTCTGCATAATTTTGAGGATTTTTTTTTTTTTTTTTTTTTTTGGCTGTGTTTGGTCCTGCTGCATTTTTGCTGCTTCTGTTTCCCTCATCTCTGGAGAATTTGGAAAGCCTGTCTCAAGATGTGTGCACTGGCTTTCTAAAGGCTTGTGTCACTAAAGCCAGAGGGTGGCTGTGGGGTGGGGTAACTTTTTTTTTCCCTCCTCACATTTAGGGGAGATTGAAAAGGATGTGGCCAAACAGTGGGGAACAGGTTAGAGGGGGGAAGCGCTCTGGTCAGTATCAGGAACTGAGGTTTGCCAGTGATCAGACTCTGGTATCATTTTCATAGCCAAGATGCAGGGGGCTCTGAGTGGCCTCTGGAACCCAGAGAAGAGCCTCTGCAAACCAGCGTGAGGAGGAAGTTTGTGCTCTCAGTCTCTCCCAGTCTTCAGCTCAGTTGTAGTTGTGAAGTGTTTCAAACTTTCTGTGCCTCTTTCTCAATTTCCATGCCATTGTCTCATGGGGCTGGTCAGAGTCAAAAAGCATGAAATGGATTTTCAGCAGTCCCTCACTGACGTCCTGGCAATTTCCAGCTGTGTGCTATTGGGAACTATCTCCCTACTGCTCTGTCAGGGATGTTTCTTTGCAGCAGGTGATTTCCATCAGCGTCAAGGCTAATTCCTCATTTAGCTTCTTTGTGTTGAAGTCATGCACATGCACTCTGTCTGTTTCATTGCTACCATTGGTTCTCAAATTTCATTGTATCTCAGAATCTCCTGCAGGGCTTGCTAAAACACAAATTACTGGATCTCAGTCTTGGAGTCTCTGACTCTGTCGGTCTGAAGTAGAACCTAGGAATTTGCATTGGTCACACGTTCTCAGGGGACACTGATGCTGCTGGCCTTGGAACCGTACTTTAAGAACCACTGCTATGCCTGGTGATGCCTTTAGAGAAGACCAGTCTCACAAATCACCCATCCTAAATCTCTCTCATATAACAGCTGGAAGCCTTGCAGTTAACAGGGGCTCTTTGGGTTCAGGTAGTGAGTCTTTGAGACTTTCTTTACCAAAATACAGATGATCTTGGGAGCAGGGACATAGTAAACTAGTACATGACATTATCAACTTAGGTACATAGTAAACTAGTATATGTCATTATCAACTTATTCTTTCTGGGCTTATAGTTGAGAGCAGACTTTTCTGAGACTAGGCAAAGGACATGTCCCGTTTAATTCCAGCACCCAACACAGCGCTGGCACTCAGTGAGCATTCAGTAAACTGTTGTTGAGTGATCAGATTAATCAGTTACTGTTGATGAACCACAAGCATCTGTGAAGTGCCTATCATGTGTCAAGTGTCGCACTGACTAGGTGTAGCCTTAGTAGGGGAAGAGGAGGATGCTAGGTGGTGGTGAGGTCACTGGATGGCTGGCAGGGGTGGAAAGGTTATTACATGGGAATTTGGAGGTTGTAAAAGTAGCTTTACCTACTTCAGAACCTTGCTAAGGATTGCTCCAGTTTCTGTAGTATCCAACATAGGCCGTGCAAAAAGTACATGGTGTCTGTTGTTATCTGGCATTGGGTTGTACACAACTCTTTATTAATTGGCACCCAGAGATTTGTGGTTTAATGACAATTGAGATTTGTACCGATGCCCCCGGGTACCACAAAGTACCATAGTGCTTTCTGAATACTGCCAATGAAGCATTCATTACAGTATGTTCAACATGGTTTGAATGGCGTGTGTACTTTATTGTATTTGGAGCTTTTGCAAATTATAATCCATATTGATTATATAAAGTAGCTTTTTATCACTTTTTTTGTTAAATTAACCAAAACCTTCTTCTCCAGCTACAGCAGATAACAGAGGAATTGCTGCATTGTTGTAGAAATGAGAACTTTTAGCTCCAGCAGTACTGTAGGATCTGGAGATGGATCCTGGTACAATTGTCATAATGTCAGATGGTGGTTAGAACATAGTCATTATTTTTTAAATGGATCAATAGCTCAGCAAGCTTTAGATTTACTGGGCAAGTTCTCCAGCTTACAAGCCGGCATTGCATCTAACTGGATGTGCTTGGTTCTGTGGGCTCACATTGAAAATAATCCACCAAAGTTTCCAAGAGAGTCTCCAATTGGCATCTCAGCAGAAGGTTGACAGGTGATACCTTCCCCAACTTGATTGAATTACCCAACTTTTGTGCCTTGGACTGCTGTGTGCTCTTTTTTTTATTTTTATTTATTTATTATTTTTTTAAGAACACTCTCCCAAAGTAATAAGCAAATACTTGAACCCCACTAGGCACAGTGCTTAGAAAACTGCTCAAGGTTCAGGAAGTCTTAGAGTTAGTCTTCCTTGCAGGGGAAAGCTTGTTCTTTGATTTTACACTTTACCTGTAGAAAAAGTCAACACAATGGGGTGTTTTTTTTTAAATTTTATTTATTTATTATTTTTTGGGGGTACACCAAGTTCAATCATCTGTTTTTATACACATATCCCCGTATTCCCTCCCTCCCTCAACTCCCCCCCCCACCCTCCCTCGAGTCCCCCCCACCCTCCCCGTCCCAGTCCTCTAAGGCATCTTTTATACGCTCATCTCATTTCTCCTTGATCAAGATCAGAGGATGTTTGGCTTGAAACTGTTCATTGCAGGGTGATGGTCTTTAGATGCTTAAGGCTGTGGAACTTTAGAGTTGGGACTGACCTGAATGGCTGTCTATATGCCATCTAGGTGACTGTTCTTGGAGTATGGGGACAGTTAGGTCCCTCTAGTACAGTGTTTTCTTGCCTTCTATATTGCGATCACAAATCCTATTGCAATCCGAGCGGTGCTTTGGACCCCTCTTTCCTGAAAAATACACATACAGTTTTGTGTTGCATTTCATGGGGGCAGAGGCAGTCCATGGATCACAATTTCAGCATGCAGACTCTGTTAGAAAATTCCCACATTCGGGGATGTTGGGATGCTGGGCCATCAGGAAGAGGGACTCCCAACCCAACATTGTATCCTTTAGGTGCCAGTATGACAGGGACTCCACAGGGAAGAGCTACAGAAGTCCATTTGTGTGAGTGCATCCCCATGCTGTCATGATAAAACGCAAACATTCTGACCAAAGAGCATTAAGGCAATACAGAAACTCTTTGCCCATCACCCTGATAGGTGACCATCAGGCTTCCAGTGGCAGGGTGCCCTTCTATTATTAGAAAATTTAAAGGGTAGGACGTGGAAATATTCCTCCTTATAGTTTCCACTTGTTTGTTTTTTCCTGTTTCTGTTCTGCAAAGCAACATAGACCCAATCTACTTCTTTTTCACATAATGGTACTATGGTACTGAGCAGTGCTGTTGGTTGGAACTTTCCGTGATAGTGGCTATGGTTTTATCTGTGCCATCCAGTGCTGTAGCTGCTAGCTACATGTGGCTTTTGAGCACTTGATACGTGGCTATCGTGACCGAGTGTTAAATTTTAAATTTTATTTCATTGTAATTAATTCAGATTTAAATTGCTGCATGTGGCTAGTGGCTACAGTATGGGACAGCAGAGATAGATAGGCTAGATAGAGCCAGAAAGTTTAAGTTCCTGTCTGGGTTCTGTCATTTATTTGCTTTGTAACCAGACAAGATTTCCCTAGTTTGGTGCGCAGGGCTTCTCATGATCCACTCTGCACATGGTGCCAACCTGTCTCAACTGCCATGATGCCCTTCTCTCTAGCTGTTCCAATGGGCTGCTCATGCCTGAAGGGACCATCCTCTCCCAGGTCTCCTTGCCTGTGTACTTGCTGATCCCTTTGCCTGGAATGTTTTCTCTTTTTCTTCCCCTGACTTCCTGGCTTTAAGACCATACTCAGAGGTCATTTCCTCCATGAAGCCTTCCTTGATTTCTCTTAGCAGAGTAAGGCCAACTCCCTCCTCCTGGCTCCCATGTGGCACCTAGTTTATTATTTTCTTGTAACACTAACTTACCAGATAGCTTTTGTATTGGTATGAAATCTCTGTAAGCGAGGGGTCATTATCTATATGTTTTGAATTACCAGAACACGGAACAGGGCTTATTAACATTGGCATTTAACACATTTATTTAAATTAAAATAATTAAAAAAATTTTTTTTGGTGAAGAAATGGCATTCTTTTTTAAAAAATTAATTTTTTAAATTTATTGGCTGTTTTGGGTCTTCGTTGGTGCACGTGGGCTTTCTCAGTTGCAGTGAGCAGGGGCTACTCTTTGTTGCAGTGCACGGGCTTCTCAGTGCGGTAGCTTCTCTCATTGTGGAGTACTGGCTTTAGGCACATGGGCTTCAGTAGTTGTGGCACATGGACTCAGTAGTTGTGGCTTGCGGGCTCTAGAGCGCAGGCTTAGGAGTTGTGGCCCGCAGGCTTTGTTGTTCCATGGCATGTGGGATCTTCCCAGAACAGGGCTCGAGCCCATGTCCCCTGCATTGGCAGGCAGATTCTTAACCACTGTGCCACCAGGGAAGCCCCAGAAATGGCGTTCTGACTTGACTTGAGGTCGTAGTCAGCTTAAGACCTTGGATCTTTTGCTATGAATTAATGACGGAGTTAATTTTCCCTCGAACTGTTCTCATTCAATTTAATTTTTGAATGTAAATTCAGGACTCGATGTTTATTTCGAGTACATTTTATCTCCTTGCTTTTGGTCCAGGAGTCCATCCTGTAGAGATTCTTTTCAAGTGGGGTCGGGGAACTAACATTCATTGAGTATCCGTAAACTTCAGACTCCATACATGTTATTATCCACATTTTATATACGGGGAAACTGAGGCTAAAGAAGATTCAGTTGGTTGTCCAAGGTCATCACCAGTGAACTTGAACCCTGGTGGTCTGACTCCAGAGCTTAGGGGGTTTCCATGCCACATTGTCTCTAGACCCTGCTGTTTAGTGAGCGCGCTCTTCACCCTGAGTGCTTTGTCAGCAGCAGACTGGATAGGCGTGTGCTTTATGCTTTCATTCAAGTAATTGATAGGAATATGGTTAGAATTGGGGACCACCCTTCTGCTTACCACTAGTACATTGGTCAGTGCTCATCAACTGTTCAGCTTTTCCCACATTTCCTGAACTGTGCTTTAGCCAGCTGATAGCCCTCTATTTTGTCTGCAAGGATATTGTACGAGATATCCTTGTCACGTGCTTTGCTGAAATCAATACACAGTTTTATGCCTGTTTCTTGCCTTTGTTAGGCTACGATATAGCCTCTTGCTTTCTCCAGAGTCCACACTGGGTGTCGTTTTCAGAGACTCACTTAGGTAGTGTTTTATTTCTTTACTAGGCAATAGAAGCATTGAACCCTAGAATCGCAGGAGTTGAAGTGATATTAGACATCAGCTAGTCCAGTGCCCAGCTGATGAAAGCTTCACCTGAGAGTTTAGGATTTACCTAACCTCTGCTTGGAAGCATTAGTGTGTCATAATTAAAAACATGGCCTTTAGATTCATATCTTGCTACCGTCTCCACCACTTCTAGCTGTGTGCCTTGGGGAGCTACTTGACCTTGCTGTGCCTTAGAATCCTTGAACATAACATGGAAAGAGGAATGTTACCTATAAGGTGTATCTTATAGGATTTTTGTGACAGTCAGATGAGATAACATGTAAAATGTGAGAACAATGTCTGGCACATAGTAAGCCGTGAGTATATCTTAGTTGTTGTTAGTATCTGGGTTAATTTCGGATGAATTAACATTAAATTTCTGCTCATAAGTTTTCTCCTTCTAACAATACCATTTACTTTCTCCTGACTCTTGTCGGATATCTAAGCTGAGCACTGCGGGATATTTATGTGACCTCGTGCTGGTTTTGTAATGTCGCTGAGCCTCAGCATCTTCAGGTGTGAGGGCGAGGTCACCTGCCCTGCTCTGCCTCCCTTGCAAGACTGTTGTGAGGCTAGCATCAGCTAATAGGTGTGAAAACCCTTTGTCAACATGTTAGCGCTAGTGTTCATGTCAATAGGGTTAATGTAGATGTAACATTTTATTGAGTATTTACTATGTACCAGGTTGCTGTGTCCCATGGATTATTGCATTTAATCCCCACAACAGGCCTACAGAGATATGTGGGCTTGTTTTTTGCATTTCACAGTTGGGAGGATTGCAGCATGGAGAGGTTAACTCATTTGCCCAAGATTACACAGCAGGTAAGAGCTGGAGGCCTGGATCAGAGCCCATGCTCTCCACCACTGCAGTCGGTGGTCTGTCCACCAGCCCTTTTTGTTTTTCTTCTCCAAGTTATTGGGTTTACATTTTTAAAGATGCATTAAAAAATACCTGTATCCAAACCTGTCTTTCTTCATGTGTCTTGAATGTTGATTTTACACCAATATTGTTCCCAAGGACATGTTTGGATTTATAACCCAGAAAAAAAAAAATCTTTAGAAACAATAATAATGTAGGATTTTCCCAGCAAACTTTTGATAAAAACAGATAAGATATTCAAAATCATCAACCTTAGATAAAGTCACTGGATTTTGTTTTTGTTTGTACAGAAATGGTAGCCACAGGTTTCAGATGGCCTGATTGACGATGTGTGGAAGGGACCCTCCTAGAGCCCCAGCTTGGCCTCTGGGCATGTTTTCTTCTCAGGGGTTGCCAATCCCTGGGCCGCAGACAGGTACTGGTCCCCAGCCTGTTAGGAACCGGGCCGCACAGCAGGAGGTGAGTGGCAAGTGAGCAGGGGAAGCTCCATCTGCTGCTCCCCACCGCTCCCCCCATCACTTGCATTACTGCCTGAACCAACCCCCCTCTCCCCTGCCCTTTCTGTGGAAAAACTGTCTTCCACGAAACCGGTCCCTGGTGCCAAAAAGGTTGGGGACCGCTTCTCTAGCTGACTCCTCCTTGTCTGTTCCGGTTTCTGGGTATTTAGAGTCTCCATCTTTGTTCTGTCAGAGAAGGGAGTCAGGATTGGATTCCATGAACTGTGGAGGAAGCTTCTGAAAGGGTTAGAGGGATGTGACAGAGAGGGGGAACCTCCATGGCTTGGAGCCCTTGGACATTTGCCTAATGAGCTTGGGGAGGGTCGTCTGACCAGGATGCTGGAGGGTGTTTTACCTGAGGGAACTGGGTACTGATGTGGATGTGAATGGAGAACTAGGATGTACCACTTGGCTTCTGGAAACCAGGCAGAAGACTCAAAGGAAATTAGGGAGTGGGCCTAAAAAGAAAATTAAAGGGACTGCCTCTTCTTTCTGCTAACTTTGGCTTGTATTTGCAAGGGAGTTTGTGTTTATGAGATAACTGAGTCATATGGATGTACAAGGATGCATGTGTTCTCTTGCTCTGTTGATATGAGGAGCAGTTGAAGGGCGTGGGCTTGTCTGGAGGTGGGGTGGGTAGGTGGATGTGGTAACATGAGGAGGGGACAGTTCTGGGGAATATGGGCCCATGTAAATTCAGAGGATCTGGGCATTTAATACTCCCTTCTCATAGATGGTTATGCCTTTATTTATTTTTGAGATCACCATCTGCCCCTCCTCCCCCAAAGTTCTACGGATAAGAGGTGTTACATCTTCTCTGGGTAATCTCTTTCCCTGGTGATGATTAGAGAGTAACAAACAAATGTGCACCCCTGAATGTACAGTCTCAGGAAGACTGAGCTCACTTCTGTCACAAACGTCGGTAGACAGGCTCAAAGGAGCAAAGCAAAGGAATAGGTTCTGGGAAATGAGAACTGTCCAACAGCTTTCCACACTTGCACTGTGAAAGAGGCTGAGTTCAGAACAACCCTGAACAATTAGAAGGTTTATCATCTCTTTCTCTTCTCTTACCTTCATTTATTTTTATTTTCATATATTTATTTTCATATCATTTTACCAACATTCTGTAGAGACCGTGATCCAGGCTTAGAGAGTCATCCATCCCTTAGTATGTATCCCGGGGAGCGTTCAGAGGAAACTAACCTTTAATAAATGCCTGTTGTGTGGCAAACACTCTACGGTGTGCTTTAGAGGCATATATCACTTAACCTAGTCCTGTGTGAAGTGGGTATTATTATTCTCATCTTACAGGTGATTAGCCCAGGGTCACAAGTGGATGTGGTCTGACCAACTCCATTGGCTCTTCTCTTTCCACCGTACCACACGGCCTCAGGTCAGACCAGATGAGTAGCAAGTACTCTTCCCTAACAGAGCATCTTTTTAGGATGACATTGTGAACTGCTTGCCTGTATCAGTAGCACCCATCGGGTGTGAGGCTAAACCCGTGAAGGAGTAAAGGACCCATAGATGGGAAAAGCACAGAGATCTCTTACCCATCATCATGAGGATCATGAAGTGGACCTGAGACATCTTGCCCTGTGTCATTGGAATGCGAGCTTCAGTTGGAATTGGGGCCCTTTTCTATTTTGTCTTCTGTCTTCACCAAAAGTTCCATTGTCAGACTTCATCACTCTGCAAAGGACCTTTGATTTGGAAATGCCAATTCTCCTTTTCTTTTTAATATTAGCGTATAAAGTCATTTTCTGTTTTCCAGCTCTCAGAAAGTCTATTCTCAGCCCTCCCTTTTCTGGGGCACCCATAGTGTGAGTGGTAGTATGGAGGAGGCAACTTTTACAACTTTTTTTGAACTTTCGCCTTTTACTGAATGCTTCTGCCTTTGCAGCTTGTTAAGAAAACCGGGGTTGTGGGGACAGAGGGGCTGCAGAAAAGACTTTACTATCCCAGTGGAGATTGTAGGAAAACCTTACAGTAGGTTTATGGAAAAGCAGCCTTAAGTTCACCTTCAGGCCACCATTTGGAGGATTCTAACATATCACTGGCTGTCTCTTACAGGTGTTTCTAGCCAAGCCAGCTTGTCATGGAGCTCCTGTTATTGAAAATTTAGAGATGTCTCCACTGACTTCAGACGCTTGAAAGGTATTCCCAGGTGTGCCAGGACTTCTGCTTTGCATGTTATTGTTGGATGTACTCATTAGCAGCTTCTCCAAGAGTGGCTTCTCTCAGTTGTAATAATAGACACTCCTCCTTTGTCTCACTTCCCTTCCCATCATGTTACCTATTAGCACCACAGGCTGATAGAATGTTAGATTTACAGGGACCTAAGAGAAACTCTAATCAAACCTTCATTTATCTGTAAGAAAGCTGAGAATTAGAGAGGTTAAGTGACTTGCCACTGGTCTCTCAGTAAGTGACAGAGCCAGGGCTGGAACCCAGGGCTCCTGACTCTCAGTCTAGGGCTCCTTTTTATCACATTTCCTCTGCGCTTTCTTCAGTACTCTTTCTTCCCTTGGTCATCATCCTCCTATCCCCTCATCCTTTTTCTGGGATGTTTTCCTCCTTTTTTTAAGTTAGCAAGTGTATGTTTTTAGTGTTTCTCTGGGTTGGGGCATAGGAGGCTGGATCGTGGTTAATAAGAAAGGACATAATTAAGAAAAAGTAGGAATGGACAGGAGAAGGAAAATTCAAGAGCAGCCAGCCAGCACAGGTGCAGCAAGAATGGGAGGCAGTGGTTCAGAACAATGCTTAATGCTTTCTCCTCCCAAAAATATTTCTGGAGAATGTTTTGAAATGGTAGTACGTGATAGGCAATGGGTTTCTACCCAGTGTAAAACCAAGATCACATCTCAGCAGCTGGAAGAATGGAAACACTCATCTCAGAATGTTTTCTGGACTCTTCAGTGGTCCTGAGAAAGGTAAACCATGCAGACCCTACCTTAAGAGATATGATCTTGAGAACAGTCACGTAGGGGTGGAGGAAGTAAACTCAATAAGAAGACCCCTTTCTTTTAGAACCTTCAGTTCAAGCCAAGAAGCTAGAGAGCTTTATTCCATTGCTCTGACAATCGGTTCCTAAGCTTTTTAGGACTCCAGAGAGGTTTCTAGTCCTGGCTCTGGTAAGGTTGTATTCCTGCTCCAATTTCAGCATCTACATCTATAAAATGAGTGTGCTGGATCAGTTGAGCTGTAAGGTACCTTTCAGTTCTTACCGAGGTGCCTCTAGGATTCTGTTTCCTCATTTGTTATCTCACCTGAGTTGAGGATACCATTAGCTATCGTGGCCTCCAGCATGGAAGGCAGTGTTCTTCTCCTGGGCTGCATGTTAAAATCAGCCTGGTCCTTCTAGAAATGCTGATGCCCAGACGGTAGCTGAGACAAATTAAATCAGGATTTCTAGAGGTGGAATATCTGTGTCAATTTTTAAAAGCTTCACGGGTGATTCTACTGTGTAGCAAAGGCTGAGATCTGCTGATCTTCCAGAATAAGAGGTGAGCCTTTACCTGATTTGTTTCTTTGAATCATGCTTTTAATCACATGTCTTGGTAGGTTCCTCTCAGTTCTCTTATAGGTACAGGTCTCCTGGAATTCAGCCTGGGAGAATGGGGTGATTGATTATGATGTTTTGTGGCATGGGCATACCATTCACCTGTGGCTGCTTCTGGCACACATCCAGCCACACAGGTACCAGCCTTCTGTGATAAGGGTGATGCTTCGGACTTTGTGAAGGCAGGTCCAGCTAAGAGAGCAACTTGAGTCTAAGAGACAGAGTGAGTCATGCTCGCCCAGGAGGCCCTGGAGCAAGAGACTGAAGGCTCATTGCCTTTCTTCCTTCCCATTTATAAACTCCTTGTGCATAGGTGGGTTGCTCCAGCTAAACTGCTGTCAGATTCAAGAGTCTCTTCTTCAGTATCCTCGATGGTCTCCCAGAGACACGGAACTTCTAGTAAGTGGTATGTGGAACTGGCTAGTCCCAGCCCGTGGATTTCAATTATGTGTATCTCTTCCCAACTCCATGTGCTTTGGTGTCAAGTTGGTAGCTTGAAGTTGCCATGGAGACAGTCTTTACACTCCAGAAATTGATACGTGCCACACATCAGGGCTTTTCTCTCTTCAGAGAGGCTGGTTGTTAAACACTTACTCGTACAACATTTAGTTTACTGCTTATCAAAATAGTCCATTCACTTGTGGAACAGTGGAACTTCTCCGTATTGTCCCACATCTGCCTTTGGGTGGGCACTCCACCCAGTGGTCTCAGCTTTGCCCTTTGGAATAACTTAGACAACATCAAAGCCCCCTCTGACAAGCTAGCCCTTCAGATATTTGAAAACAGCTGCGATGTGACTTTCAAGTCTTCCCTTTCCAAGCTGAGTATCCTTCGTGCCTTCATCATTTTCTCATATAGTTTGGAGGCTCAGCAGATGTCTTTGAATATTGGGGTGCAGTTGCAGGGTTTTTACAGGAAAACAACACTTCTCCCAGAGATGATCTGTGGACTCCTTCACAAAAGGCTTTTCATTTTCTTTCTACCTTCAGAGTACCATCTGAGTCCTACAGCGTGAGCCCCACAGGCTGAATGTGGATGTGGAGTAGGCTACAGTCTTGGGTGTGGTTGCTGTTTGCAGCCTACATTCTTTCCCTAAAATGCATGTTGCTGCCGGAATGCTTGATGGGCTTGAATGCGTCAGAGTGTCATCAAAACACAGATTCTGGTTTCTGAAACAGGTAATTTTCCCACCGCTGTTTTGTTTTCCTTCCAGAGGCTTTTAATATTCCCCTTTTCTTTCTTCCCTTTTCTGTAGCATTCAATCATTTGTCTCCTGATCATCAAAACTCTGTGTCGAATGACAGCGTTTTGAGTCCAGGGTTCAGTCAGACACACAAAAAGGGAATTTGTTAAGACTTACCCAGCTGACTGTGTTAGTAAGACAAAAGAGAGAGGGAAGCTGATGCTGTCTGAGTTCCGCAGAATCACCACTCCCCATCCTTTTGGAATTGGGGCTTGGCTGAGTCTGGAACCGACCTCAGCACTCGTTGACCAAATTGGCAATGATGTGAACTTCCTTTCAGTTGTTTCATATGCAAGACAGGGACATGGGAGTCAGACAGGAGTTCTTTGGTCTAAAGGCAATGAAAAGTTCAATGCAGCTACACAGCCAACATTGCAAGGGTGGTGCTAGGGATCTTTGTTTTGAGTGAGTCCATTGACCTCCCTGAGAGAGCATTGGGATTGTGCCGGCAAACAGAAAGCCTTTTGGGGGGGGTTCTCTGTCTCTTTGCTGTATTTTCAACATTGCTTCCTTTGTCTTTCATTCATTAGGATTTAAGTCTTTAGGAGTAGGTGTAATGGCATTTCCATCTTCTTGACAGGGAGAGAGGGAGAGAGGTGTGTTCAGGACTGCCTGTCAGATGGTGAATTTGAACAGAGGCAGCTGTTGTCATGGTAATGGCAGGTTGCATCCCACCACCATGGAAACCAAAGTTAAAAAACTGATGTTAAGACTGGAAGTCACATGATACATTTTTGTTTTGTTTTGTTTTAAAAAAAGAAAAGGGGTTTGGTTTTTCAATCTGATTTTTTTTTCTTTTAAGACGAGTTGGGTGGTGAGAAAAATTCCAATAAGGAAAGCAATGAGATAATGAAGTGGGACAGCATGAAGTATGCAGAGCCTTCCACCCCACTTCTCTGCTTCTTAACAGTGCGTTTCTGCTGCCGTGGGGCTGGGAAAGGAAGGAGAGATCTGGGATGGATTTCCAGATTTGCAGCCAGAATTGTGTACTTATAACTGTCACGTGAAGAAGCACAGGGGTTTAGCCCTCGTGCCCTTCAGTGGTGACCTGTGGTCCACTCTCTGTTGATGAGCCCGGGACAGAGACTGGAAACCTAAAAATAAAGACTGAGAAAAGAGATGGGAGTGCAGTTGAGGATGTGACTTGCCCCAAATATGAGAGTAGTTCATACATTGATAAGTTCAGATGCTTAACATTGTTTCTAAGGAAATTGAAAAATTTATCTGTAGCCCCGCAGAACTCCAGAGAATACAGTGTCTCTGTTTATTCCCTTTTCTGGATGCATCTTCTTTGGACACCCTGTCCAGCCGCAGGAGCAAGTTCAAAGAAGTCCAGAAGGAGCCCACCCAGGAGCATATTAGCCCCTGGGCCGAGGCTCCCTTGGAGCGTGGCTTACCTGGGAACCTGGCCTCCAGCCTCTTCACCTGGTTGGGGCAGGGCTGCGAAGGCTTGCTGAGAGCTGTTAGAAAGCCCTGTTGGCTCACCATCTTTTTTATCTCATACTCACTCCTACTTCATTCCACGATCTGGAGAAAAGGTGAAACATCCTTCCAGAAAGGAGAGCTGGCCCCCGGCCTAACAAGGCTGGTTTTAATTTTTTTTTTTTCAGTCTGGGAGGCATTGAAGAACCATACACACAGCGTGTGTGGAAAGGCTATGAGACAGCTATTCCTGTGAGCATGTCAGCCTCTAGGGAGGGGTGCAGACACTCTCTGTGGAAACGGTGGTGGCGGCTCTGGCCGTGTCTGGGTTTTAGGCATAAGGTCCCATCTCTTCATTATTACTGGTCCCTCCAGGGCAGATGTATTGTTCTCTGCAGCCCAGGCGGGGGATATGATCTCACCAGCATGATCTCACTACATTTCCATCAGGGTCTGTAGGAGCCAGAGCC
Organism: Hippopotamus amphibius kiboko; assembly: GCF_030028045.1. Taxonomy (NCBI): domain Eukaryota; kingdom Metazoa; phylum Chordata; class Mammalia; order Artiodactyla; family Hippopotamidae; genus Hippopotamus; species Hippopotamus amphibius. The sequence goes on along the minus strand of NC_080188.1, from coordinate 169,173,869 downwards.
GGACCTCTGTGGCGGTTCCACCCCTCCTGTTCTTAGCCCTGGCCTTGAGTGTGATGAATGTCCCTTCTAATCACTGGGAGAGATTACATCAGAGCCATCAGCTTCATAAATCCTCCTCTGGGGACTGGTGTTTGGATGTGCTTTCCATATTCCCAGGAGGTTCTGGGCCAAATGTCTTTGCTCTCTTCCCGGAGGCCCATTACCATAATTTTCTTTTAAATCCTTTATTGCGGTGGGTCTCTTCAATGTCTGGCCATGGCTGCAGCCAGCCAGCCCGCTGCTGGAGGCTGTGACCACTGGCAGGTGCTTCCCCCAAAGCTTAGAGCCACAGCAGATGCTTAAAGATTGATTTAGTAGGAGAATAAAAATGACTATGCATTTGTGTAGCACCTTACGGTTTTCAAAGGGTTTTAAAGAAATTTTTATTTTATATTGGAGTATAGTTGATTTACAATGTTGTGTTAGTTTCAGGTGTACAGCAAAGTAATTCAGTTATACATACACACGTATCCTTTTTTGGACTCTTTTCCATTATAGTTGATTACAGAGTATTGAGTTGAGTTTCCTGTGCTCTACAGTAGGTCCTTGTTGATTACGTATTTTATGTATAGTAGCATGTGCACATTCATGTATCATCTTAGACTTTGAGGCTTTTGTTGTCCTTGTTTGGTCCCAGCAGGATGGGTGACGGTGGTTTTCCCTGAGTTGAGTACCATGTCGGGGTGGCTTTTGCACGGAGAGCCATGGCTCTGGTTTCCATTGCCAAGCTACGTTTTCTCTGCTGCATTCCAGGTCTCGAGGAAGATTCTGATTCTTCTCATGTTAAAAAGGCAGCATAAAGGTCTTGGATAGCTGGAGTTCACTGTCATTCATATTTAAAATATCCCTTTGGTGCTGCGTTTGAGGGAATCAGGGTCTAGGCAGCACCCCCACCCTATGACTGTCTTTGTGTAAACACTGCACCAGTTGGAATGATATCTCTGTGCAGGTGAGGGAGAGTGGAAGGACATGTACAGTGATGCCCAGGCCATCTTCTGAGACTCTTCCATCTCTTAGAATTAGACATCCCCAAACAGGAGGCGGAGATGGACAGGAGGAAAGGAGACAGACTTCCCCTTTGGGAACCTGCTCTGGGCCTGGGGTGAGGGGTGGAGGTGAATCCTGAGGCCTGCTGTCCCTGAGACTGTGCTGTTCGAGACTCCCCAGGAGTTTACAGGAAGTGCCAAGGTGGCCACAGGCTGCCCCTCACAAAGGCACACTGTCCGTGAGGCTGGGAGTCGGAAAGAGAGCACAGCATTCCATCTGCCTACCTGTCCCTGGTGGGCTCTCAGCCCCTGTGAGCTCTTTCAGTCCCTTGGGTGCTCCAGCATCACAGCTCGGAGAGGAGGCAGCTGGGAGTAGAAGGGGTCTAGGATCAGCCTCCTGGTGGTAGAGAGATGTGTGTGTCCCTGGGGGCCCTTCAGATTTGCTGCTTGAGTTCTGAGTCCTTCCCAGTCCTATACCTGCACATCAGTCCCTGTGAGGTGTTGATGGGGAAGCTCTGTTGGGTGAGCAGAGGGAGGGCTCAGCTCCCAGGCCAGGCCCTCAGGGCTCTGCTGAGAAGCAGAACCAGCGCCAGCATGGTAGCCAGTAACTAGCCAGTAGGGCAGCCCTCTCTCTCCGCTGCCCCAGCTTTCTGGGCTTCAAGAAAGAGATGAACAAATAGCAGGTGTGCAGGCCAAGTCGTGCTGCTCAAATTAGCTGTGTTGCTAAGGAAACAAGTCAACCATTTGAAGGAAGGAGCATTGGGTAAAGGAGATAAATCAATAAGGGAGCCTATTTTTATCATTTCCCTAATGATTGCCTTGAAGCTGCGAGACGGGAATGGGAGAGTTGGAGTGACACAGGTCCTCATTAATGGGCTCAGAGGGAGAAAGGAGTGAAGGGGTGTTTGAGGAGATTGCCAAGAAAGTTTATAAAATGAGGCCCCTAGCAAGCAGACAGTGAGACAGATGCAGAGAGGAGGCATCTTTGCAGGTTTCAAAGAACTTCCATGGCCATTTCCTCATTCGGTCCAGTCCCTTTGTTCTCCTGCATTTGATCTTCTCAGAAATCTTGTGTTGATTTCCATGACTGTCAGGTTGGGATGGGTTTTTATGTTGGTTTGGGTTTTTTCAGAGTAAATCTAGCTTTAACTGATTTTATAATTATAAATGAATACATGCTCATTACAACACAATGTGTAAAGGAGTAAAGAAGAAATCCTACTACCCCAAGGAAACCCATTCTCCTTCTAGCAAGACAGATTTTTTTTCCTTTGCTCTTAAAATTTTTTTTTATTTTTACATTAAAGGGATCGTCTCTGCAAGCTGGTTTCTTTTTTTGGAATAGTTAATGTGTACACAGCATACAGCACACAAAGTTCAGATGGGTATACTGTGCAGTGAAAGGGTGTACGGGTAGCTTTTGTAAGGATAGCTCTGGCTCTGGTTTTCCTATGCTATTCACTTATCAGTTGATGAATTAACTTATTAATTAGTTAAAAACCACTTATGGGGTGCCTACTGCATACCGGGCCACAGAAGTCCCTGAGTCAGGCAGAGCCCCTGCCCTCAGACTCCCTCACTGCTTCATCAGCTCCATCTGATCAAGATCTCAAGCCACACATAGTTCGGACACCAGGGAGAGAGAGTATTCTCCAAAATATGTTTCGTATCAGATGCAGAATGTAATGGGAGTTACTAGAATTCCTGGGCAGAAGGCGTCCGAGTCCTGGACAGACTTCCATTCTGTTTCATAAAGGGCGTTTTTCTTTGAGGCCTTGGCAATGCGGAGCTTGCTTTGACCTTTCCAAGCACATCTTTGTCTAGCCTTCGAGGTGCATCCTCGCGCCCTGCGGGCTGTTACTTGCAGTCCAGACTCTTACCCTGGGAGACGGAGCAGAGCCCTCGCTGAGGTGCTTGAAGTTCTATTTCAGGAAGACAGGCAGCGGAACCCCTGAGTCCGCTCCCAAGGTGGGGGCCCGAGTCAGCGGGAGTGACTGCAACTGGGTCTTCGTGATGGGCTCCTCAGTGGAGCTGCTGCTCGTGCACGGGGATGCCTCCCTTTCACGCATGCCTTCGCTTAACACTGAGTGAGCTGCTGCGTACCCGGGGCTCTGCTGAGCACCGCCAATGGAGGGGTGAACAGAATACCATCCCTGCTTTCCAGGCGTAGTTTCTTGGGGGAGATCAATATGCGGAGGGATGATCACACTGCACTATGCAAAGAGCTGTGGGGCACAGGGAGAAGCCTTTACAGACGAGGTGGTATTTCACCTTGACCTTGATATGATATATGACCAGAAAGGAAGAGCACGGCCATGGCAGGAGGAAGCGAAAGTACTAAGATGTATGCGCCCATTCTTTGTGCTTTCTTCAGAAAGGGAGTAGACAAGAGGTTAAAAGAAAGGGCTGTGAGGGAGAGTGGCTGGGGCCCAGGTAGAACTGGGTGTTCTCTCCTGCTCTCCTCCTAAAATTTCCCTTCCCCGTGCTTTCTTTCACCTAGTCCACGGATACACAGAATTCCCATGGTTCCACCTTTACTTCTGCACCAAAATGTCACCTCAGATTTTGTTTTATAAATTTATTTATTTACTTATTTATTTTATTGGCTGTATTGGGTCTGTTTTGCTGTGTGCGAGCTTTCTTTAGTTGTGGTGAGTGGGGGCTACTCTTCATTGTGGTGCGCGGGCTCCTTATTGCTGTGGCTTCTCTTGTTGTGGAGCACGGGCTCTAGGCGTGTGGACTTCAGTAGTTGCAGCACATGGGCTCAACAGTTGCGGCTCATGGGCTCTAAAGCACAGGCTCAAGAGTTGTGGCGCACGGGCTTAGTTGCTCTGCAGCATGTGGGATCTTCCTAGAGCAGGGATCGAACCCGTGTCCCCTCCGGATTGGCAGGCGGATTCTTAGCCACTGCACCACCTGGGAAGCCCACACCTCAGATTCTTAATTGCCCCAGACATGAATTCATCCTGAGGTAGAGATGCTCTGTAAGGCCTAAAGGGGACATCCCTCTCAAAGGTATGTGCATTTTAAGTTTTCAAAATTTGCACGTGGTTTGTGGGATCTTAGTTCCCTGACCAGGGACAGAACCCCTGCCCCGTGCGGTGGAAGCACAGAGTCCTAACCACTGGACTGCCAGGTTTGAACTTCCCTGAAGTTTCCAAAAATTTAAGCCAAAGGATCCCTGCTCTGAATGGGCCCTTAGACATCAGACCGAGGCAGAGGGTTTGGGTCGGGAGGGTGTGAGAACGGGGTCTTCTCAGAAACTATGAATTACCAAACCCTCACGTTTAGATTCTAGCCTCCTGGGCCTTAGGTGGTACCATGTGTTGAGCCCTCATGAGTTCTCAACCGTCCAGACACCTGGCCGGTCATAGGACGTCTGGCTCGGCAGCCTTTCTCCTGCACTGAGCACCCTGCATGGTGATGGCCACACCTTGCCCTGTGTCCCCAGCAGCCTCATCTATCTGCACGTGGACAGTCTGGACTAGGTGAGCTTACTGGTCCTAGCAGGGAGCTGTATGCTTAGATTGTCTGTCCAGGAGGAGGTAGGTATGGAAGAGGGCATGAGGAATGGGGCGGCAGAGGGGCTGCATGTGGGCACTGCTGGGTGGAAAGCCTTGGAGATGTGCTGCCACCAGGAGCTGCCTTACCTGGAGGTCAGCAACTAAGAGCTCCTTTTCTTTTAAGTCTGTGGTTTTCCCTCTAAGGTGTTCAGAAGGGGAAGCCTGAACCCCCAGTAGACCAACGAGAGCTCGCAACATCTGTAGTTTGAATGAGAACGTGTGCGTCCCCAGTCCTGCATCCCAGGTCACGTGCTGGGCTCCTTGGACCTGCCAGGCAGCCTTCTGAGCTTGCGGGGGCCTTCTCGCCACAGCCAAGGGCCGGCTGAGCCCAACACTTTGTGAACATTTTTGTTAGGAACAGGATAAGGTGTGAGGTGGGGGAGGCATTAGTTTCACTCCTGTCAGAGCCATCACCCTCATCCCCCTGACCCTTGGGGACTGGCAGTGAGCTCTGCTCTTTGTCTCAGGGGGCTCCCCAGATATGTTCCTATGAACAGCATCCCCAGGAGAGGTGCTCTGACGGAAGGGTTATGTGGTGGGGTTTGGGAGTGCCGTGTACGGTTCCCAGCCTCCTTTGGGGGCGGGGGTACACTCTGTGTACAGTAGTATTAAAGACTCCAAGAACCCTGCCGAGAGGACACCTGCTCACCTTGACCAAACCCGGGCTTTCCCTCCTGTGTTTGATTGTGAGTTTCCAGACCACTGGTGTTCCGTGGCCTGCATTTTAGGAACATGCCCTAAGTGCCCTTATCTTCTGTTGTCATTTGTCAGTGGCTTGGTGTCATGTTCTTGGTTACCCGTCTGCATCCATCCCCTGGGGATGTTCTCAGGAAAGGGCCTGGATTCCTGGGCCATCACTTCTGCTGTGTTCCCATCTTCATTTGTGTCTGGGGAATTCTGGGGGTCTGAACCAGGCCAAGGACAGGCTAGCCTATTCAGAGGACTTAGAGGACATCAGGTCCTGGTGTCGTCTTGGTCATTCTGCATTGTTCAGAGCTCTGGATTAGAGCCCATGATGGGAGGGTGGAGAACTCCCCTTGTGATTGGTGGGCACTGGTACCCCTGGGTGAACTGTGTGTGGGGACTTGTCACAAGAAAGTAGGCTTGTAAGTGCATCTCTGGTGTGTATGTGCTGGCAAGTTTAGCTCTCAGAGGCCTAGCTCGGTACCCAGAGAGACTGAAGGAGGAGGAATGGTGAGGTGTGCTGGGGGACTTTCCATGCAGAGAGGCTCCCCTCTGACTGAGAGGGTTGCAGCGAGCACAGTAGGGTGGAGGCAGGAAGCTGGCTCTGAGGTCCTCTGAGCCCCATCCAGTTTTCAGATCCGGTGGCGGGGCCCGGAAGGTCAACAGAGGCCAGCAGAACTGTCCCCAGGGTATGAGTCCTGTGTGAATGTTGGGATGTGTGGGAAGGGAGGACAGCCAGCTGCTGGAGAATGGGCTGTGACTCAGGGTTGCATGGGGATGGAGGGAGGGGGAGAGATGGCGCTGCTAAGTGAGAATGAAGAGTTCTGGAGGCTCGGATGCAGCCCGGCATCCCATTCTAGCCTCCCCCTGCAGCCTCCCCTTCTAGCACCAGGACCAGAGCAGCTGGTGGGGCGGCTCACATCTTGCACGTACCACCTCTGCCTACCCCCTCAGAGATGCTGCGAGTGCTCCTTTACCATTGATGTTCAGCAACACACGTATCCTGGTGGGGATTGGGAGGCATAGGGGGCGTGTTTATGATTTGCCCTCCTTTTGTACTCCCTAGGGAGGGCTCTGGGCCCTACATCCTACACAGCCAGCCTGACTGTGTGGGGAGACAAGATCCCTTCACTTTCCTTTACCACACTTACTACTCATCTCTCCTGCCTGGATTCTGGATGTCGCCAGGTCCCAGGTTGCTCGGCAAGACCAGTGGCAACATCTCGCCTCTGTTTGTCACAACAGTAGGTACAGAATGACATCCCACACGCAGAATGACTCTGGAGCTGGTGATTTCCTCTCTCTTTTCTAGAAGTCCCTCCTCCTGCCTCCGCCTGGGCTTACAGCACAACCTTTCTGCGGAAGTCAGGATGCTGGCACTAGAACCATAGTCCTGTTTTTCAGAAAGTCACAGGGAGCCCACTCACCTGTCTTCAGAAAAGTGCAACAGAAAACAAAGCCCGAACTGATTATCCATTCATTTGTAGTTTGATTCCTGGAGGCCCCAACTTTGCTGCGCTGGATGCAGACTCATGATGTGTCTGTTTCCTATAGATGTGGAGGCTTGGGAGAAAGTAAGGTGGGACAAAGCCGGTTTCTCCTGGTCCCGTTAAATATTTTCCTGAATCGGATATTAAAATAGAAGGGAGCTCATGGAGAGAATTGTTCCTTTTCCGAGGGCCCTTCCTCTGTTCAGCTGAGCAGAGGTTCTAGAAGAGGGTGCTCCAGATGTGATTCCCGGAGATGGCAGTGAACAGCCACAGCTGGATCCTTGCTGAAGCATCATTATACAGTCCAGTGGTTTGAAGACTGAAAAGAACTGGGAGCCTGCGATAGCATCAGTGTTTCTTCCTCCCTTCGTCCCACTTCCATTTTCAGTCCTGGTTAATTCCTGAGTGTGTCACTGAATTCACTAAGTTTCTGGAGTTTCTACCATATGTTTAGTACATTGTTTATGCGCTACCTTCTTCCTTTTCTTGAGAAGATGCTTTGTGTTTAGAGCTTAATCAGAAACGGTTATAGTTCCATGTGCTAAGGACCATCCACTGTCCTGCCTGCCTGTTCACTCATATCAGTCATGCAGACTGCACAGACACAGCGTGGGCTGATAAAGTTTGTGTGTGATTGTACACAGCCATCTTGGAGGCTGTGTCCCTCTCTCTTTGGTGAATCTGTTTCTTAACTCCTCCTTTCCCACGCCGTTTGAGTACATGATCTTGGCCACCATCATTGCCAACTGCATCGTCTTGGCCCTGGAACAGCATCTTCCTGAGGATGACAAGACCCCAATGTCCCGCAGACTGGTAGGTGCCTGCCTCCTTCTCATCTTCCTTTCCCCTCTTCTTCCTCTTCCCAGTTCCCTTCTCCTTTGCTTCGTCACTGGGCTTCCTTCCCTTCTCTGTGCTTCTGTGAATTTGTTCTTTGCTGAGGGACAAGTTGGTAACAAACCCCATTGGGATTCATTAATGCAAGAGAACTGACCTTTTAAACTCCTGCTCCCAGGCAGTTCTATGTATACACTGCCCGGCAGTCAGGCAAGAAGAAAGGAAAGGCACGGGGTCCACTCACCTCTCTCCTCTTCCTGAGGGACTTTGGGAGTGAGAGGAAAAGGGAGGATAAACGATAGAGGATGAAGGTTGCTCAAAGCCTATGTGCATTTATGGTTCTGAACTTCCTAAACGTTTGTCCGTATTCTCTATACAGAAGTCATCCAAACGTCTAAAGTATTCCTCCTAAAAACCACAAACAAAATGCTTAAAATCCAGATGTTTGGGTCAGTGGCTCCAGCCTGAACACCTGTGGATGAGAAAGAACTCTTAAGCTTCCAGCCTAAGTGAAGGCCAGAGGGGGGAAGCTGACCCCTTCAAGGCAAAGCCAGCACCATTAGTCATTGTCGTGGGAAGCTGGCTGGTCCTGGGCGTGAGCCCCCATCCATCCATTTCTGCAGCTGGCTTCCCTTGTTCTTGTGCTCTCTGTGAGTCCCTCAGCACCCTCGCTTCTCACCTGCACATGGGGCTGGCTCAGCACAGATGTCCAGGTGTCCTTATAGGAGAGAGGAAAAGTCAGAGGGGAGCAGGTAGCTAGCCAGGGGATGCCTTGGCCTGTGTCTGACAAAGCATGGTCCTCCTCTTACCGGCACCCCTGTTCTTCATCCCACAGGAGAAGACAGAACCGTATTTCATTGGGATCTTTTGCTTTGAAGCTGGGATCAAAATCGTGGCCCTGGGGTTCATCTTCCATAAGGGCTCGTACCTCCGCAATGGCTGGAATGTCATGGACTTCATTGTGGTCCTCAGTGGGTGAGTCCTCTTCCTGTCTCTTCTTTGTGTGCGGAGCGGCCTGTGGGGTAATGAAGGGGCTGGTGCGAGGAACCTGGGGGTGGGAAGACAGAATTCTGTGGAGGAGGGGCAGAGGAAGAAGTTCAAGGATAAGATTCCCATGGGGCTGAACCATAGATGGGTCACCTGCAGGGGAGGGCAAGTACTCTGGAGATGCACGTGGCATTCGGCAGAGGCCGTGGACCCAAGGTCTGGCTGCTGCTGCTTCTGGTTCCCCTCCTGTGCTTGGCTAGAGCTGCACACGCATTTCCAAATGAGCCTTTTCACTAAAGCAAGCAGCTTGCCCTAGCCTGAGGGACACCCCCCAGAATGGGCCAAAAGATGCCATCAGGTGCAGTTTTCTTTTGGAGGTTGGGAAAGACTCTAAGTATTTTTTCTGAACTGATAATTGAGACGCGTGTCCTGAGAACAGAATTTTTTTTATGGTGTACAGATTTATTTACAGATTTCTATATGTTTATATTATGAGGAGATGTAAAAGTGAATCCCATGAAAACGTTTGGTAACACATCCCTTTGGAAATTAACATAGTCATTCTACATTGTGTCGTGTCATAGCAGCATGTATGATGGCAGTACATTTATTTAAAGATTCAATAGTCATGCTTTTGGAAATGAATATAGTATACCTCTACTGGGGCTGATCCAGTGCTCTTGGCAGCGTATGTGATGGGCCTTGGGACTGGTGATGATGGGCATGCCTTCCTAGGGTGTGTGGCTTCTTGTGTGTCTTTGCATCCCGCTGCTATCGGTATCTGTAGGGGAGGGGAGCCGTCCAGGCCCCGTGGGTCCTGTGTGGGTGTAGCAGCAAGAGGTGTGACATGGAAATTCCCTTACCCAGCTGCCCAGTAGTTCACACCCGTGAGGAGAAGATGAGAGTGGAGTGGAAAAATGAGGAGGGGGGAGATAAGAGCCACCATTATGATTGACCAAAGGCAGAGTGGAGCAAAGAATACCTTTTTTTTTTTTCCTTCTGGGAATAGCCAGAGGAGTGGGGGGTAGGTAAAATCTGACAAGAGTGAGAGTTTCAGAACATTTGCATCTCTTCATTGTCTTGTGCAGTAGACATAATCCTCATATGTTTAACCTCCATGTCAGTTGTGATTAAGTGAAAGGTAAAAAGTTGAAGGTGTAATTGACTAGCGTGTATAAATGGCAGCTCAGGAGCATTGAACCCTTTAATATAGGGAATAGATAAGTAGATAGAGAGGACTATTTATGTTTAACAACATCTGTTGACTTACAAAAGGATTTTTCTGAAGGTTATTTTTCTAAAAGAAAATTTTACTACTGCATTTAAAGTGTGATTTAGTGTATAAAGGTACAGCTTCTGCATAGTGTTTCAGAAGTACATGGTCATAAACTGCAGTACACCTGGGTGATGTTTTGTGGGTTTTTTTCCCTCAGTTTAATTGAAATATGATTGACAAATAAAATTGTATATATTTAAGGATTTAAGGTGTACAATGTGATGATCCGATATATGTATACATTGTAAAATGATTACTGCAATCAAGCTAATTAACATATCCGTCACTTCATGTAGTTACTCTTTTTTTTTTTTCTTTGGTAGTGAGGACACTTGAGATCTCCACTTTTAGTAAATTTCAAGTGTGTTACACATTATTATTTACTATAGTCACCCATGATGAACACTGGGTCTCCAGAACTTATTCCTCTGTAGCTGAAAGTTTGTACCCTTTGATCAATCTCTTCCCTTTTCCCCCACTTCCAGCCCCTGGTAACCACCATTCCTTCCTCTGCTACTGTGATTTCCACTTTTTAAAAAATTAGACCTCAAGTATAATTGAGATCTTGCAACATTTATCTTTCTCTATTTCACTTCACATAATGTCCTTCAAGTTCATTCATGTTGTTGCAAATGGCAGGATTTCCTTCTTTTTAAAGGCTGAATAGTATTCCTCTGTGTGTGTGTGTGTGTGTGTGTGTGTGTGTGTGTGTATCTGTATCACAGTTTCTTTATCCATTCATTCATTGATGGAAATTTGGGTTGTGTCCATATCTGGCTATTGTGAATAGTGGTGCAATGAACGTGGGACCATAGATATCTCAAGATAATGACTTCATTTTCTTTGGGTATATACCCAGGAGTGAAATTGCTGGATTATATGGTAGTTCTGTTTTTAATTCTTTTGAAGAACTTCCATACTGTTTTTATGTTTAATTCTTTTGAGGAACTTCCAATCTGTTTTCCACAGTGGCTGCACCAATTTACATTCCCACCAACAGTGCCCAAGGGTTCCTTTTTCTCCACATCCTTGCCAACACTTATCTTTTGACTTTTTGCTCATAACTGGGTGATGTTATAAATGTCCCTAAAATAAATAATATATACTGTAGAGATAGTCCCCAACTTATGATGGTTTGCCTTATGATGTTTTGACTTTCTGATGATGTGAGAGTCATATGCATTCAGCAGAAACTGTACTTTGAGTTTTGAATTTTGATCTTTCCCTGGGCTAGTGATAGGCAGCGTGATACTTTCTTGTGATGCTGGGCAGTGGCAGCTGCAGCTCCCAGTCAGCCCTGAGGTCACAAGAGTAAACAGCTGATACACCGATACTCATGTAGCCCTTGTGGTTTTCACTTTCAGTATAGTATTCAATACATAACATGAGATAGTCAACCCTTTATTAAGCGTAAGCTTTGTGTTAGATGATTTTGCCTCACTGTAGGCTAATGCAAGTGTTCTGAGAATGTTTAAGGTAACTTGGCTCAGCTGTGATGTTCAGTAGGTTAGGTGTATTACATATGTTTTCGACTTATGTTGTTTTCAACTTATGATGGGTTGATCAGGGTGTAACCTCTTGTAAGTCGAGGAGGATCTGTACAGTAAAAGGGTCATTTTGGAAATATGATTCTGTCTAAAAGAAGAATACTGTAATGTATATGGCTTATAGGTTAAAATCATGTGAATTCTTGGTCTTACTGAGTCCTCTATGTGTCAGAGGCCATTTGAAATTTCTCATCTATTTTTATTTTAAATTATTCTATGTTCATTAAGGAAAATTTGGGAAATACAGAAGAATCAAAAGAAAAAAATTGTTACTGATTAAGAAAAATTCCTGATGATTTTATGGTATTTCCTTCCATCCCTTTTAATGCTGAGCAAGATCTCTTTTCGGTGCTTGTAATTGTGCTGCCTTTTCTCAGCATAGTGTGGGCACAGTGCATATTACTCCATATTTTGGTAAAAATCTGTAAGGACTGATCAGCTGTTGGTTAAATAGATGTACCCACCTTACTTCTCCATTTTTGCAATTATCTGAGACTTAGATTGCTTTCTGGTTTTGGCTCTTATAAATAGTTATTAAAGATGCTCCAATGAACATCTTTTGGATGTCACATTTTAAGAGGCATTGTGACAGGTTGATGTGCTTCTAAGGGAGAATCTGCCTTTCTGGGGTGGAGCCTGGGAACTAGGATATGTGAGGGAAGGTGGAGGAAATGGGCCTTGTGACAGGACAAGAGAAGGCTGATGGGAGTCCTAAGCACTGCCTTCAAAGGAGGGTTGCCATGTGGTTGAAGATGCAAATTTGTAGGGGTTAATAGAGTCCTTCCTCTGCATGGCCAAGAAGACCCTCTGTGTCCTCACCTGCATGCATGGGCGCAGGTGCCGAGCCCTTGGCCAAGTCACTTGTCCTCTCTGCTCTCTCTCCCCCCGGCCCTGGCATCTCCCTTCCTTAGAGACTCTTCAAACTTTGATGAAAGGCCACTGCTGTCCATCTGAACCAATAGGACTTTGCCCCTATTCTTCCTGCACCTACTAATTCTTTCTTTCCAGGGAAAGGGCTTGGCACTCTTGAGATCTGAGCTCAGGGCTGTGGTTCTATCCTGCAGGAGCAGATAATCAGATTTTCTCTGCTGTTCACGCAGAGCTTTCATCTGCCACATTGCATGGCTTCTAAAATGCATATTTCTGCTGGAGCATGTCAAAATCAGCCCGCGTCTTACAATAATGGCATAATATAGTTTAACTGACAGCATTTGTCTTTCTTAGTGGTAAATAAAACCACGGGGCATCTTACAAAACTACTGGGGTCTTAGATGCAGTGAATCATCCAGTACTCAGAGAGGTTAAGTGCTTAGCCCAAGACCACCAGCACCTTGACAGCAGATCCAGGAGTTGGAACTAGGCCCTTTGATCCAGGGCTGCTGTTTCATGCCTGCCTGGTGCAGCCCCTTCTCTAGGCTTCCTGACACCTGCCCTTGCAGTGGTCCATGCTGGCTGCTCTGACTTCTCACCTCAGCTCCAGGTGTGACCTCACATCTGCTTCCAGTGCACAGGAGGAGTGACAGGTGCTGGAGCAGGACACCGCCTCAGGCTGTGGCTGTACAACTTCTCAGCTCTCAGTGTGTGATGGGAGGTGGAGGGGTTGAGGGGTTGAGGTGCCAGACAGCTGGCTCAGCCAAAGACCTCCCATCACTGCCCTTTGCTCAGAGATGCTTGGTTGGGGGACCTGGGCCATCACCTTCTGCATGTACCCTCAACCTTCTAACCTTTAGAATTCTTAGGTCTGTAAGTAAGGGAGTTCATGGTTCAGAAAGTTAATTTATGTACATTATTCATGGAATCTTCATAATCCCCCAAATGGGATCTTGTTATCCTCACTGTGTAGATGAAGAAACTGAGGTTCAGAGAAGGTATGTGACATACTAGGAGGTACTAGAACTGGGACTTGAGCCCACATCTTCTGGCTCCAGGTTCCTTCTTCAGCACTTATGTGCCCACACCATCAGTGACCTCACGGGCTCTGTGGTTCTGTAGCTCTGTGATTGCGCATTCCTTTGGTCCCCTTGATGCAATGTGGGATGGGCTCAGGTAGCGGCATAATCAGGCAGACGTCCCTGACTCAGAGTTGAGGCTTCACGTGTAACTTGAAGAGGACCAGAGCCCCGTGTATCCATCCTAAGACTTCCCTCTCTTTGGGCTTGGAATACAACCAACTTCCTGCTCTGTGGTTAAGAAGGCACATTACTTAACTCTCATGGTTTAATGAGTAAAAACTGAACAAGAAGTTCCAGCCTGTTTCATTAATTGGCTGGTTTGTTCTTTCATTCATCCATCCATCCCTTCATTTATTCAACAAAATGTGTTATGTTGAATACTCGAGCAAATTCTGGGACTGAGAAACACCAGGGTTAATGTAGTCTCATTTCTTCTAAAAGACGGTGGAATTTGCCATTCTTTTAACAAGTTATTACCTTACATAAGTTGGGGTCTCTCTTGTATTGGTAACAATTCAAGAGATGCTATTTATAAACATTTGTTAGGCCACCTGGAAAGTTCTAAATTATTTGAATTATCGTTATTGTATATTACTCTTAGTAATAAGTCACAGTCCCTGGAATAGATGGGCAATGGTAGAGGAGGACGAGAACTCAGAGGTACTCCTAACGCATGGGTCAGAATAGGGAAGTGAGGACTGTGTCTTTGAACTCTATTCATGTCTGTGCCTGATCAGAGTAGGTACTTAATAAATGCTAGTAGAATGAAATCACTTGCTCCATCCCAGATTCTTTTGTCACTGATACCATACAAAGGAGAGTGCTGGGGGCAGCCGGGGCTGGCAGTACGGATGGGTTGCCTATTCTTAGTCCTTCTCCTGGTCTGGCTGAGCCAGGCAGTATCTACATCTCTCTCATGTAGCTATGACTGGGCCCAGCTGCTCATATCCCAATCACTCGGTTAGAGAAATGAAAGCTGGGAACTCAGTCTCTAGGTTACTAAGAGATATTGGGCTTCCTATCATTTGGGCCTGTTTACTAGGTTCTCAGTGTTACCTTTTGGGAATTGCTTCCTGGATGATTTGTGTGGGGTGGGGTCAGGGCTGAATATTGAAGACCCAACTTCCTGGAGGTGGCTATGGGTGGGGGAGGGGTATGGAGAAAGAAGCAGTATTTCCTCAGCTGGCATTTGCCATGTAATGAAAGCTGCCATCTACTGAGCCACATTCCAGAGACTACATTTGTATGTATATGTGTATGTATTTGTATATCTATATATCTGTATCTATATCTTTATCTATATCTGTTGCTCAGAACATGCTTTACTATCAGTGTTGCAAGCTTTTCTGTGGGCGTTGACCTGTTTTGACTGTTCTCTTAACTGCAAGTACATGGGTACAAATTCTGCAGAGTGGGTAGGTGTATCTGAGCCTGGGGCTCTGCCTCCTTCCTCGACCAAGGTCATCACCACAGGGCCCAGGTGATCACTTGTCTCCATCCCTCTGTCTTCCTTCAAGTCCTTCAAGGGACATTGTTGAGGACCCACAATGTGCCAGACACTGTGTTAGATGTAGGTGGGGCAGGGCTGAGTGTCCCCACCAGGAGGCCGCATGTCATGAAAACCCAGAAGAAGGGCATCCAACCTAGTTCTGAGGACTGGGAAGAACTTCCTGGAGGAAGTAACATTGAAATTGGGTTGTAAGGGTAGGCCGTTAGGCACTAGACAAGGAAGGAGAAGAGCTTTTCTGGGCGAAAGAGTGTTACATACAAATCCTTGAAGCTGAGAGAAAACACACAGGATGCTTCCGGGGAGTCGGCCAGTGAAATAGTGAGCGATGCTCCTGGAGAGGTCAGCAGGGGTCAGCTGAGGCCATACAGAGGAGCTTGTACAGTAGCCACTGAAGGCAGTGGGGAGCCACGGAAGGCTTTGAGCAGGGGTGGCAAGATTAGTTCTAATTTGGTGCTGGGTGCTGTGCTGATCTTTTTCATCCTGGAATTAACTCTGAGGAAAGGGCATGGAAAGGAGAGGGGAGCCACGGGCATACCCTTAGCTGCAGTTTGGGAGGAGGTACATCACGCAGCAGAGAGAGGAAAGATGAAGGGAAACGGGAATGGGGAGGAGAAGAGCCCGAGGGGAAGCTGCAGAAGAGCTGGGAGCTGCCATTGGATGTCCCCAGCTTCTCACCAGTGGCACGAGCAGAGCCTGCTGGTAGGAGGACGATATCTGGAGCTAAATATACATCAATAGGTATTTTTAGAGGGTTTCTGTAAGGAGGCTGCCCTAATACATGAGTTTCCCGAGCAGCTAAAGATCGAGGAAAGCGCAGCTTTCCTTCCCCAGCACCGTCTCTCCAGTGCTGAGAATGTGGGGGAGGTGTTGCGAACGCAGTCCCGGGGCCCCCAGCCCAATTTAAATCTCTGCGGTAATAGTATGATAACACTTGGTATTTATATAGCATCTCCGTGCCAGTGAGCCTGGCGAGATTTTACAGACCTGTCTTTTACTCATCCTCTCTGCTCTACGTGGGCGAAGCGGGGAGGTGGGGAGCAAGGAAGGGGCTGGGTAGAGGGAGGAGGCATTGGAGCTTGTTGTTTCAGAGCTGGGGAAACTGAGGCTGAGTGACGTGACCTGGGGGACTGGGAACTACTTACAGGAGCCGAGTCAGTAGAAGGAGACCAGGTCTTCGGTGCCTTCAGGCTGATGTTAGGGTGCTCCCCTAGTCCTTAAGTTAAGCTGCTCTTCAAGGTCTGTCTCCCAGCAGAGTTGGTGGCTGCTTGTCTGAAAGACCTCCACCTCCTCACCAGCTCCTCGTTCATTTCTAGCTCCACTTTGGGGGAACACAGCTGCTACTTGCAGCATCTCCTTTTGTCAGAACATTAGTTCTCTTTTAATTGCATTTCCCTCCAGATGGGTGCATGATGGAAAAGATAGAGTTAGGATATGCAATTTGGATTCAGGGAGAGGTAGGCAGAAGGCAGAATGTGGAGCTTGGAGGTCTCTTCTTCAGTCTGTGCTAATGATAAACCCAGCTCTTTCAGGGAGACCCCAGGTGAGCGTTCCAGATAGTCGTTGACAGGCAGTTGAGCTGGGGTTGCTCCTGGGTGGGAGATGATTTCTTCTTACATATGTGCTCTATCATTTTTCTGTGTTGAGAGTCGTCACTGGTTCATTCTACTGATATTTATTGAGTACTTATGTGGTCTGGGTGTAAGACTTGCTGCTGGGATGGTTTCTCTTTCCTGAAATGTTACTTCTTGTTACCTCTACTGATTGACAAAAGCTCCAACTGGAGGGAGCCTAGTGGGAGCCTGAATTGGTCTCGGTGTCAACAAGGAGGAGGAAAAGCCAGAGGAAGTGGAGGAAGGTCCAGAATCCCTGGGTGGTTTGGTTTGGGAGTATATTTCTGGCTTTACATTCATTCAGGGTAACAAAGGGAAGGAAATGATGGCCAGGTGCTTTCTAAGCCAGACCAGTGCCCTGGGCCTAGGGCTGCCATTTGAAGGCCGTTAAGTGCCTATAGTTTTAGGCAGGTGCATGAGTCTGTGTGTGGAAGAGGGCAGCAGGGGTGAAGATTCTGAGGCAGGATTGCGAAGCAGAGATGGCTATAGCATACATGTTCATTCTCTAGATTTACAAAAGAGACTTGAGAATTAAAGGGCGTGTTTACATTTGCATTCTGTGGGTGATGTATGTTTCCTCCTTTGGGTAGAGCTTTTGTGCACTTCTGTCTGTATTGTAAATATAGTCCACAGTTCAGTGTGAAATGCAAAATGCAACAGTACTATTCAATGTATGTTTCCCTGAAGTGAGAAAATAGCAGATATGAGTTTAGTACAGAGTGTAGTTTAGAGCAGAGTTTAGTATAGTGGATTCAGGGGCCCCGGGTCCTGGTCCTGACCCTGATATACATTCTCTGTCTGTGATGCCTCAGTGTGACATTGGCGATACGCGAACCATCTCAGCTTTCCTCATGACAGCTCATTTACGAAATGAAGGTGGCACCTGCACGCGCTGCCTCACCAGGTCTTGTGACAAGCAAATGCAGTGGTGGCAATGCTGATGCTGTGATGATGGCTCGCATTTTGCCAGGAGCTCGCATGTCTTATCGTAAACATGGAAGCCTTCACATACTATCTCCGCACTTGCATATATCATCTTTAATATAGAAATGTAAATCAAGGCAGATATTATCTCCGTTTTGCAGATGAGGAAGCCAATGCTCAAAGAGGCTGAGTCACGTGCTCCAGTCGAAACACTTACTAAGGGGAGGGATTGGCATTTTCATTGTATTATCAGTAGTTCTAAAGCCCATGCGGTGTCTACTGTTTAGTACAGCTGCCTCAGCAAAAGTGTTTCGAAAGACAGCGAAGCAAAATATGAAATCAGTGAGCAGAAATACTTTCCCCCCAGGTCAGTGATATTATGAAGATAAATGTCAAAATACACTTATAAAGTACCTCGAGTACCTTTTAAAAAAGATGTTTAAAAATATTCAAGATACTGTAGTTCTGTAGTTCATTCAGAATAATAATTTGCCTCCATAAAACTTGCAACTACAAAGACAAGTTTCACCGCAACTTACTGCAAATTCCAAGGCTATGGCTGATTTAAAATTTTCCATTTGTTGCCATTTTGCTTCAAGACAGAAGGGTACTTCAAACCAAATGTGAGATATGTCTTATTTCCTCTTAGAAATATCTAATTTTATCAGAACTAGTCAAATCCTTCTACGGTTATTATCAAAAACAACAAAGAAATACCAAATGTAAGTGGAAACAAAGGCCATCATTTTTAGCCTTCTCAACAATGAGAATATTACAGTTTCCATATTCTTACTTTTTTTTTTTTTTTTTTTTTTAAATACTCCGTCTTTGTCTTCTTCTCCTGACCTCCGGCTTCATACAGACACACACAAGTCAGAGGGCTCTGGGTGCTACAAAGGAGGGCTGAAGGGAATGTCCTTTTCCCCCAAGGAGGAGGGTCCAATCAGAGGGACTGTGCAGAGGGACTTCCCTGGCAGTCTAGTGGTTAGGACTCTGTGCTTCCACTGCAGGGGGCATGGGTTCAATCCCTGGTCAGGGAACTAAGATCCTGCAAGCTGTGTGATGTGGACAAAAAAAAAAAAAAAAAAAGAAGAAGAAGAAGAATGATAAAAATAAGGCCCATGCACAGAACTGCAGTCCTCGCTCTGAGGAGAGCTGACAGGAAAGGCTGAGCTCTGATGTTCTCTCCCATGTCTTTCGTTTCCTTCCGTCTCGGCTGCCACTCTTCTGTCAGGAGCTTGGGCCTGGATGACAGAATGGTTAGAAGAAGGGCTCAAGGTCATGGCTTTTCTCCCTGGCTTCAAACTCTTGGACAGTGCCTGGGAACCAGAGTGGCAAGTGTGGCTGCTTCACACTTCAGATGGCATTTTCAGTGAAGTCTCATGATTTACGTCACTGTGGGGGTTCCATGCATCTCACCTCCTCCCCCACCCGCTCTCTAGGGCCAGGCCGGTCCTTGAGGAATCGTTCCTTAGTCCAGGACCACATGAGTGGCCACGGGGAGCTGAAGCTGAAATAGAACTGGTTTGGGGTATCTTTGCTGTTGAGTCTTAATCAAAACTCTGAGTGAGGGGGGATAACCAGAATGATGTATCTCCTGGCCCACTCAAGGCTAAGCATCCCAGCCCCCGTATCTGAAAGTCTGAATTATGGGGAAAGACATAGGAGGAGCCAGGAGAAGACAAGGGGGAGGGAAGGATGGAGGCAGCCAGTATTGGTTGAGGGCCTCTTATGTCCCAAGCATCATGCTGACTACGAGGGATACAGCCCTGGACGGAGATCTAGTTTCTGTTGTCTTAGAGCTTGCTGTTTAGCAGAGAAGACAGACACTAAATTAAACTTAAATGTAATGGTATATAAAGTTCTGCAAAGGAGAAGTGTTACAGTGCCAGGAGGGTTTGAAATTGGGACGCTAACCTAATCTGAGGGGAGGAAGGTCAAGAAGAGGTTGGAGCCTGGAGATGGGGGAGAAGCCTTCAGTTAGGAAAAGAAGAGGCAAGGGGGCAGGACGAGGAGGGTGTATGTAGAGGGTAGTGCAGGTGTGAAGGCTGGAGATGGGAGAGGGCATGGCAGCTCTGGGAAACATAAAGAAGGCCAGTGGAGCCCAATGTGTAGTGACTGAGGTGATGGTAACCTGAGGTGAGTTGGAGAGGGTGGGGAGGGGCCACATCGTTCAGGACCTCATTGGCATCACCACACATGTTCAGTGGGAGCCCATTGACTGGTTTGAAGCAGGGAAGTCGATGTATTTGCAGAAAGTGCGTGTGGATGGGTGATATTCACGGAGAAAATAGAGCTTCGCTGAATGGTTCCAAGTCTGCTCAGAATTAGAATAGAATTATTGCTTTTGAAGACTCCATCCCTCTCTCTCGCCTCCTCCTTCCAGCACTGGCCCTCAACTATAATTTTGTTTAACCTATTGGAACTGTACCAAAACCCAGTCTCTAGACCTTATACTCTAGCCCATTCTATGCTAAAGATCTGTTAACCCTGCCTGGAGTAAAGACATAGTCCTGCCTTCTGGGTTCATGCTCTGAGCATCTCCTACTGATTCAAATAATGGGTAAGAATTGATGAGTGTGTGGGCTTTTATTTTTGATGTTCAGCAGAGAAATTATTTTAAAAATGCTTTTCTGAGAACATTGCTATATGATTATTATGATTTTTATTTTTCTGATAGAACAATAGTCAAAAGATCAAGCCAACCCACATGCTTGTTTATGGGATGTTTCTCTTTTTCCTGCTCTCTAAACCCATGACACATCATGATGCCGAATCGGGATCTGAGTTGAACTCTGGTTAATAACCACCATAAATATACTATTTTGCGATTTAGGGGCCCGTTCTGCGGGGAGCTCAGTGTGCTCTGTAATTCACCCTCTCCCTACTTCTCATCTGGGTAAAGGAAATAGAGGCCTCCTTCCTAGTTCCTTTTCTGCGTAAGTGTTGTGCTCTCTGTTCTAGAGACAGGTCACCAGGATGAAGACTTCCCAGCTGGGCTCGAGTGCTAGAGATGGGAGGTGTTCACCACTTACCCCAGGCTCTCCCACTGAGTACTTAAATTCACATCCTCTCTTCACATGAGTGCAGCCAGCTCTGTAATGTTCCAGCTTCCTCCTCCCTGCTCTTGCTTTGTTTTCTTCTTACTCTCCCTAACCTTTCTCTGTTTTCATTTTTCACCCGGGTTCAAAATAAAAGACTGGGCGAGTTGAGGACGGGTGCCATGGAGGGTGGTGTATTTGTGTGTGTGTGTCTGTATGTGATGCTAGTTCCAACAGACTCCTTCTTAGAGCTCTGTCTATAGAGTGACTCTGACGTTCAACACCTCTTCTTCAGCAAACAAATCCACCTATGAGGAGGGTTCTCCCTACTGGGAATCTGATAGCTCAAAGTTTGACCAGCTACTACTACAAATAAAGGAGGAGGAATTTCTGTTCTTTTTTTTTATTTATTTATAAATTTATTCATTTATTTAATTTATTTATGGCTGCATTGGGTCTTCATTGCTGCGTGTGGGTTTTCTCTAGTTGCGGCAAGCAGGGGCTGCTCTTTGTTGCAGTGCATGGGCTTCTCAGTGTGGTGGCTTCTCTTGTTGTGGAGCATGGACTCTAGGCACTCGGGCTTCAGTAGTTGTGGTACTTGGCGTCAGTAGCTGCGGCTTGTGGGCTCTAGAACGCAGGCTTAGCTGCTCCGCGGCATGTGGGATCTTCCCGGACCAGGGCTCGAACCTGTGTCCCCTGCATTGGCAGGCAGATTCTTAGCCACTACGCCACTAGGGAAGTCCAAGGAGGAGGAATTTCCATGCTTACTTCAACTCCCCCAAGCTGTGACCGACCTGAAACCAAACTAAAGCTAAGCACATGGAAGTCACCCAGGAATTCAAAATTTAAGACCACAGATAGAAAGTTAAAGCAGGAATATACCTTAAGAATATATCTTGAGACCCCTGGCATTATTGCAATGGACATGCAGCTCCATGGCCACTCCCAGAATTGGCCGTTTCCCGAATAGTGTTTCCCACAAATATGTACCACCATATCATTTTTCTAAAATGTGTGTGGGTGCCATTGTAATTTATCAGATGTAAATACATTTAGAAGCGTTCTGGAATAAATGGTGGCATTGTTTTTCTCGTTTCGTCAGTATAGCATCGTGGTTAACAGTTTGGGCTCTATAGACAAGCAAACCTGAATTCCTGTTTCTGCTCTGCTGTTCACTATCTCTGTGGTTGTATGGAAGTGATCCAGCTTCTGTAAGTCTCAAGGTCTTCATCTTTATAAAACAGAGGGGAGGTAGTGATGGATAATAACATCCATCTAATAGAGTTGTTATGGGACTATATTAATGAAATAACTCCTCTGGGAGGGTAAAGTGGATCTTGGATTCTTGACATTAGAAAAAGGAGCCTCACACTTGAAAGGGTGAGGATGGCTGACCCAGTGTGACCCCTTGTCACAGACGAAGGGGCTGAGGCCCAGAGCGGGCTCTGAGAGCTTGAACTCTAGCGTATGCCCAGACTCTTGTCTCTGGTTGGAAGGTCACTTGCCTGCAGCTAATGCCTGATTTTGGTCAGGCTTACAATTTCTAGTATTCAGTCTCATGTTGTAGATGTGGAGGGGAAGCAGAAGTGGAAGTTAGACCCAGTGCTTACACTCATGAACGAGATGGTGTGATGGAAGTAGAGTATATATGTTTGTATACGTGTACATAGGGCAGCTCAGCGCAATGTGATCAGGACACAGCCTGGTTCTGGTTGGGTAGTTCAGTCTCTAGGAGTGGTTAGAAGGGAAAGATGTAAGTTGGGCCAGTGACACCCAGATCTCTATCCAAGATTAGATATTCCGTAGTTAGCCTTTGGATTCTTTGTCTTTCACCGTTGATCCAAGGTAACTTGGATAGTTAAGTCTTTTTTGGTGGCTGCTTGCCCATCTTTCCTTGACCCTGTGTGTCTATACACCTGTCTTACTGTCCTGAAAAAAAAATCTTTTTGCTCAAGCATTTTTAGTTTGAATATAAATCTTGAATTGATTACTTCTTGATAAAGGAGAGCAATATTAGCTCTTTAAATCTGTTCCCTGAAATTCACCAATGAAAATGTATAGATTCATATCAAGGCTGAGAGAGACATTGTGGGGAAATGAATAGGGCAAGAAGGTTTAATAGAATCTGTGAAGACTCTCAATATCCTTGGCTCTTGCTGCAAGAGGACGTGGGATGGGGGAAAAGAGGTTGTTAGTCCTTTTTTCATCAGATTTCTCTTAGTGACACTTCTTTCCCATCCATCCGTATATTTGTCTACCCATCCACCTATCCATCCATCCAATAAACCATCATCTACTCACCCATCCATCCAATAAACCATCATGCATTATTTACTAAGTAAATATGGAATGCCAAGCAATATATTGGATGCTGACTGTGTCAGTAATATAACTGTTATGGTCCATTCCCACATGGAGCCTACCATCAATCCAGGCTTAGGAAGAAATAAAAAAGCTTAGCCTGATGTTGCATGGACTGCACTTGGTAGTGGGGGGTAAGTAGTGGTTTCATAGATGTGTATCCATCCATTATCAACATCAGATCATAACTTAATGGAAAGACTAAGGACTTTAGGTTTCAGCATACCTGAGCTTGAACTTCAGCTTTGCCATTCAGATGTTACTTTGGGCAAGTTATTTAGCCTATTGGAACCTTGTTTCTTTGTTTTTGTTTCTTAAATCTAAAATACCTCTGTTGCAAGATTTACATGCTAGATTGCACAGAACGAGTTGCTCCAAGAAACAGCCTCCTAGATTTCAGTGGGTTAGCACAATAGATTGCTCTCTCACTCCTTGAAAAGGCCAGTGTGTTCTTTGCCTTTCCCTCACTTAGTGATTTAGAGACACAGTCACCTTCTCTCTGGTGGCTGTGCCATCTTCTAGGTTCTCATGGTTTACATCTCAATGGAAGCAGAAAGAGAGAGTGTGATGAAGGCATACTCACTTTTTACATTCACTGGCATAGAGGAGACACGTATAATTTCTACTAACACCCACGCAAGGACCACCCACATGACTCAACCTAGGTGCAAAGGCGATTAGGAGATCTAATCTCTGATTGGGCGGCTGCATCCCAGCAACAACCATACGCTGTGGAAAGGTAAGCATCAATTTTTGGAGGACAGGTAGTGACTTCTTCATTGTTTGTATGAGGGTTAAAAAAGAAAATGTGTGTAGATTGTTAGACTTACAGTAGGTATATAATAAATGTTTTCTTCTAATTATTAGTAATACCTGTTGATTCAAGGAATATTTCCTATGCATGTACAAAGCATTTTACTCAGTATTGGAACTAAAAAGATAAATAATAAGATATCTGCCCTCAAGGCGCTTTCAGTCTGATAGAGATAACATCTGTGTACAGATGATTTTAGTTTGTTCTCAGCATCATTTGATCATGAGGGAAGCTTGCAAGTAAGTCTGTTCCCTCCTTCAGCTTTCCATCTATCCGTCTCTCCACCTTTTGTTAAGTGTTTACCGTGTGTAAGGTCTAGTTGTGAATAGTAAGAGGGACAGTGATAGAGTTAAATGAGGGGGAGGTGAAAGGTCGCTGGGAATTTGGTTTCATTTTGCTCTAATGCTAACCGTCGATACCCATCCTAGAGGCCGGTATCAGCAGCCCTTGAACACTTTTTGCCACCTCTTTTGATCAGGCTTTGAAGACAAGAATGAGAAGCAAGTAGTCTATTTCATTTTATTTTACTTTTGTGTTGTTTTTTTCCTCTTCAAGATAACAAAGCCCAGAAGTAGTCAGACAGCTGAGGCTATTTATAAAATGTCCATGTTGGCCTGGATATCACTGCTGGTTAACACCTGTCAAACTCCAAACTCCGTGGCCAGTAGGACAGAGAATCGGGAGTCAGGATCAGAAGGAAAACCGGCTTCTCAGTTTACTAATGTCTTTTCTATCTTTAGTGTGCGCAAAGAAGGTTGAGAAGTCAGATGTTTACTAATGAAGTATGTATGACTACAGCAAATAAATTGGAGTCAGTAACAAATAAATGGTTATTGTGGGTCTTTGGAGGAGGATTTATTATCGTGGCCAGAGTGTTCTAATGGTCCTTAGGGATGTCAGTTATGTTGCTTATGGCTGCAGCTTCTGACATGCTTTCTATGTGGGGATTATGTCATTGGATCTAGGAGAGCTTTTTCCAAGGGAAGAGGCTAGTTTGGTCCCAAGTTTAAGACCCTAACGAAGGGAGTTTCAGAAAGGAAATAATGCCCAAATTATTGCCCAGTATAGCTTTATTGATATTCCCTATGTCCAGCTCTGGAAAAGGGCCCCTTCATTCAGCAGTGGGTTCTTGTCACAGGGATGTCAGGTTAGGAGGCAGGGAGGAGAAGGATGGATGGAGAGCTGGGATTACCTAGTTATTCAGGCGTGCCGACTTAGTTAATAGCTGATGGTCAGTACTAAGCCCTTCATTAAACGTTTTCTCCTTTAATTCTCACAACAACCCTATGAAGTAGATACTGTTATCATCACCACTGGATGAAGAAACCAGGGCTTAACTGGTTCAGTAATTTTCCCCATGTCACACTGCTGGTAATTGGTGGAGCCAGGGTTCAAATGAAATAGTCTGATTCCAGAACATATGTTTTTATTTGTATTTTTAAAAAAAATTTATTTTATTGAAGTATAGTTGATTTATCGTGTTGTGTTAATTTCTGCTGTACAGCAAAGTGTCAGTTATATATATATATATATATTCTTTTTCATATTCTTTCCCATTATGGTTTATCACAGGATGTTGAATGTAGTTCCCTGTGCTCTACAGCAGGCCCTTGTTGTTTATCCCCCTTATATATACACCAGTTTGCATCTGCTAATCCCAAACTTCCATTCCTCCCCTCCCTCCCCTCCCCTCCACCTTGGCAACCACAAGTCCCTTCTCTATGTCCAAAACTTATGTTTTTAACCACAGTGCTGCCCTGCCTTCCTAGTGTATATATCATGGTGGCTGCCTGGTCTGATTTTTTTTTTACTCCTGATGCACTTTAAGTGGTAAAGGTAAAGGGATGTATCTGTTGATAGGTCAAAACGTATCCAGGGGAACATGAAATTCACCCCTACTTGGTTTTGGTTACT
The DNA here is from genome assembly GCF_030028045.1 of Hippopotamus amphibius kiboko. NCBI lineage: Eukaryota > Metazoa > Chordata > Mammalia > Artiodactyla > Hippopotamidae > Hippopotamus > Hippopotamus amphibius. The sequence continues at coordinate 169,148,337 of NC_080188.1, read as the reverse complement.
AGGAAAATGTCTTTTATTGAAGAAGATTAAAAGAACAACAGATTATTGGATTTTCTATATCACTTTAATCTTGAAATCATTTTAGACATATTATCCATTTAGCCCTTTAAAATTGGTTACTTGTTATAATACAGGACAGCCCAGCAGAGTGGAAAGAACAAAGGCTATGGAATTACATCGCCCTGCATTTAGAGTCTGAATCTGACTCTGTGACCCTGAGCAAGTGTTGTAACCTTTTAGCCTCAGTTTTTTCATTGGAAAATTACGGATTCAGGGTATTTGTGAGTATTTATGCATATTTCATGAGCATCATGATACAATGTATATAAAGCAGTTAGCATAGTAGGTTTTCAACAAATAGTATCTGTTACTATTTACTAATTTATTAATGAGGAAAGAGAGGCACAAAATTAACAGATATATTCCTTGAGTTATTCTAATCTCCACAGAAGTTCTTGATATTAGCCAGGATGAAGCTGATGTTCTGTATTTTCAGTGTTGTCACTTGTACTGGGTTGCATTAGCTTCTAGAATGTAATAAATCTTGGGTGGGCTTCAGGGTCCCGGAATCATTTTTTATTTGATCTGTATTCACAGCGCTTAATTTACCTAGGATATGGGTTTCAAATTATAGTTGAACAACTGTTTTCATCTAGTAATAATATAGCAGGTCTGCCCCTGATTGTACCTAATGAAGCACAATATTAGCTGGCTACAAACAGTAGCAATGCTAGCCTGACATGTGTGGTCTTCTTTTTCTCTCCTTAGCGCCCTCCCCCCCACCTTTTTTTTAATTCTCTTTCCAGTTCTGGTTTTAAATTTACCTACTGCAAGAAATCCATCCATTTTATTTCCTCTCTAGTACCTTATTTTCTTGCCGTCCCTTCATATTTAATCAGAATATCATAATCTGTTTTTTTGTGTGTGTTGCTTTCTGATTATACATCTGAGTTTTCCTCTTTTGAAAGAACACAAAACATTAACATTTATTATAATAAAAGATTTATCTGCTTTCCTTTCATTTATACAGTATTTGCTATTAATTAGACCTTATTCTTTTTCATATTTCCTTTCCTTATCTTTTTCTGTATTGATCAGAATCTTATAATCAGTTTCTTATAATTATCAACCAAGTATTAAGTTCTTATGGTGGAGATACTACTTTTTATCTTTTTTGTCTTATTCCCCATCACTTCTCCCATTTCTTTGCAGGTTGTAAGCATGAATACACATACAGCACTAAACTTGATGCTGAATTTATAGTTGATTTTTAAGACTTAGTGTATCACTGACAGTCTGACAGTCAAACTCAGTCAATGCCAGTGAGAAATTGTGTGGTGTAGTGGAAAGCCCATCCAGATCAAAACTGATCCATTCCTGGTACTGGTCCTTATTTTTGGTGTGATGGTAGAGCTAGTTTGTAACCATCCTAAGTCTTAATTTTCTGCTCTGCAAAAAGAGCAATCCTAGCCTCCCAGAAGTGTTGAGGAGATTAAATGGAATGACATATGTGAGAGTGTCTGGTACCTTGCTTGCTGCTGCTGCCGCCTTTTCCTGTCTACCTTCCTCCGTGCCTTCCGTGCATCAGTAGGAGGAGTCATGGAGCCCCCTTATGCAGTTTGTCTATATTCAGGCCATGGTGCTGCAGAGGAGGGAGCTCATTAAAGTTTGATGGTGCTCCTGGGCACTGCGGGGCTGGAGAGGTGAAATGGAAGAGAAGAGACAGAATAAGAAGAATAAGAATAAGCATAAGAATAAGAATAAGAATAAGAAATTGTCAGCTTTTGAAGAACATAGGCACAGGCTTATGGTTTATGATCTGCCCATATGTGTGCCTGCCCACGTGTCATGTATATTCTTGCCTGACGTTGCATCAAAGTACATCTGCATCTATACTTTCATGTGTATCCTCCATACCATGTATTATCCTAAGGAGAATTCTTGAATGCAAACAGAATGACACTTGTGTTCTCTTAGCAGCATTTTTTCTTTGTCAGGGATTTTGTTAAAAGGATTTAAAAGCCTTTTCTTTCCTTTTTTTGAAGAATTTATTTTTAATTGATGTAACATTGGTTTATAATATTACCATAGCTTGTTCTAGGGCTGGATTTCCCCGCCTTTCCGTAAACTGCTCCCAGGGTATGTCTCTAGCATCCCTAGCCCCCGACTCTGACTGGTTTGGTCTTGTCTTTGCCAGGAGAACCCAACCCCAAGAAATTCCTGGGAATAAACTCCCCCAGGTTATCATTTCTGGAATGCAAATCCTGGGCTTAGATGGACATTTGAAAATGAATTTGTCACAGCAAGGACAGTGACTCAGCCCTTATTTCACTCATGATTCTGGCCTGCTATTTGAGGGCAGGCCCATTTCCCAATGGGGTAAGCTGAGATTATCTTCTCTGTATTTATGTGAAAGGAGGGAGGAAGGAAAGCCTGTCTGATGAATTTTGAAAGGCAAGTCTCCTCCAAATTTAATTGTGTATTAAAAACAAAAGTCAAGGGATTTGAATAGAGGGTGAAAAGGGTGATTTTTAAAAAAATTGAGTTCAGAGACATTCCAAAAGGATAACTTCTCACACCACAGTTTTTATTTATTTATTTTTCTACCTCCTTGATTTTTCTCTTTGATTAAATTCTTTCCTACAAAGTGACACCTTTTTCAACATCAGCATTTATATCAACGGTATCACGTGTCCGTGTGGTTACAAGGAAATGACCTTGACGCGTGTCAGGAATACTAGGATCTGCTCCAGGTACCGCCAGTCCCTTCAGAGCCACAACCCCAGCTGCAGCCTGGAAGGTTTGGATGGGGGGCTTTAGAGAGTCTTGAATCACCTAAAATCATATTATAGGTTAGTATATATGAACATTTCCCCCCAGGGAAAGGGTCCATAGCTTTTATCAAAGAAGCCTGTGACCCACATTTTAGGGCCATTCTTTTAAATGATCTCTAAGGAAGCTACAAGTTTGAGAGTTTATTTGGGTTTTATTAGCCTTCCCGTCATGTAGACATTTGTGTTACGTTTGATGTCTTCATCAACCCAAAACCTTATTTTCTTCCTGCCTGCGTCTGTCATCTCTCCCCACATTGGGATTGTCATCAATGAGTCCCTTCCCTGCAAGGGCATCATAGCTTGACTTCTGGTCCAGGTTTGCCCTAGCTCTCCTCTGTCATCACACATGCAATTGAATCATTTCTTTATACCTGTCTCCTGATCAGGACTTTTCTTTCCTCTTTGGTATGGAAAAGAAGCTGTCCAGTGTCGCATCCCGGACATCCATCAGCTGACTCTCCTCCCCGCCTCGTGCCCGTTGCCCCTCCTGTGTCATTACTGTCCCTGAGGGCTCCTTCACCCCAGCAGGGCCAGACTTGGAGGTTCCTTTCTCATCTCAAAGCTTCTTCCTGTATTCCTTTACTTGCTGGCCCGCTGCTTGGTTTATATCGTGCCTGCCTTTTAATAATCTGTGCCATGGTGTTCTGTGGCAACCAGCTCAAGACGCGACTCCTCAGGAAGATACACCCCCTTCTCTGGACTCCCTAAGTGCTCAGCTGCATTTTCGCTTCATCAGCAGGCTCTGTGTTTCCTCTTTTATTATTCCTGTGGCCCTCTTGTCTCTACGTTGAGATTGAGGGTGGGGGCATGTGCTCCTTCCTTCTTCCCTAGGGTGACTTGGGTTTTCTCAGACTCATAATAGATGCCCAACAAAGGCGGGATGAATAAAGAGGTGAAAAGCAAGGGTCTGTTGGTATCTGCCCATGGAGCTGAGTGGGGAGGGTGGGGTGGGAATCCTGGACCCAGCTTAAGCCTTGAACTCCGGTTTCATAGTCTGCCCTGGTGTGTTTCCAGAGCCCACATAGCAGGAGTGAAAATGTAGGCCAGGGACAAACCTTAGGCCCAGTAGTGGTGTGTGTGGGCACTGAGCTCCTAGTCCACCTGAGGGTGGGGAGGCTGAAGGTGGAGAATGGGGTACCATGGGGTGAAGTGCTTTGAGCAGGCCTCTGGGGGGAGGGTAGTGGTTCCTCCTCTTCTTTTTCAGCTCGTATCCCATATTAGTTATCCAGTTAACGTAAGGAAGCTATTTTCTTTCTCTTTGTGCTTTCTTGTTGTTTTTTGTTAAAAATAAATGAAGAATACTGCCAATTGTCAGAGTGGTTCAGATTCCTTTTCCTTCAATCAGTCTCCCTTTTCCCTTCACCCCTCCTTCCTGGACAATTAGCAAAGTGTTTGGTCTTTGGTTTGGATGAATAATTGATTCAGAAGCTTTGTGAATGATTCATGGCCCATATGGTGGGGCAACAGGATGTATGTGTGTGTGTGTGTGTCATTGAGTGTGTGTGATCAGCACCTCATACAGAAGGTCAGAGGCTTCTCTCTGACTCGGTGGACGGGCTGGTACAGACCATCCCCCAGGGGCAGAACAGACTGCATATGATCTTTCTCTCTGTATTCTATCAAAGGTGAGAGGGTTGGAGCTTCTCCCAAGAAAGCAAGGTTCTCTATGGGTGTATGCATTTCAGTCCTTCTAGATCAGTGGTTCTGGTTTTGGTCAGGTTAATCAATGAACTGGAGTTTATCCCCTTTAAATTAACCAACTATTCATTCTTCTCAAGATGAATGGTTAATTTGATTTTCAAAGCATTTGAAAAAAGAGGATACATTGCTTTTCTTTCTTTGCATTACAGTATTTCATACCCTCCTAGTCAAGGGACATTTTTTGTCTTAACCTAGAATCTTTACCTAGATACTCTCTGCTACCACACTGATTTGGTTTCCTTGTGTATCTCCTTCACTGGAGACAGAGAACACCTGGTTATCACTCATTTTATAGCTCTTCCTTATTTTTGTGTGCATGACAAGAGCACTGATGCCTAGCTTGTAGAAGAGTGACATTCCCTAACTACAAACCCTCTCAGTTTTAGCCATTTTATAGGGAAAAATTGGGACTCCTGAATATGCCCTGATTCTTTGGAAGCCAGCTAAGAAAAAATAATTTTGTCAGCTAAATTCACTTCTTTCTTAGGCAGTCAGACTCCACATTTTGTAGTTGAGACAGAGTGTAAATAAAATGCAAGACTGTAGTGAAGATGTGGCAGTATGTTTATTGGTCATTTGGGCTTTTTTCAGAAAGATCATAGGTATTCCCCTTTATTTTCTAGTACTATTTTAAAATTATGCTTGTCATATGTTCTAATCCTTCTTGTATTTATTTTTGTGTTATTATTTGAAGTACGAATATACCCATATGTTTTTCCATAGGTTCCCAACTTCATTTAGTGAATAGTACATCTTTTGCCCACTCACTTCTGATGCCACTTCTGTTTATATGCCAGGTTCCTATGTATGCATTGTTTGTTTTAGGCTCTCTGTTCTAGCCCATCAGTTATTATTTTTCTGTCCTATTGATGAGTATTTATTTATAATGCTTTGTGATAACTTAGAGTGCTCATCACCTCTTCTCCATTTGTCTTTAAAATTAGCTAATCTTGGACATTATGGTTTCATATGAATTTAGAATTAACTTGTGAAAATCTTAAGATTTTGTTTGGAAATGCAGTGTATTTACTGACTAATTTGGGGAAAATTGACATTTTTACAATATTGAGTCTTACCAATATGTCTTTGTTTATTTGGGATATATTTTAGGTCTTATAAGAGTTTTGGAGATTTCTCTATTTAGGACTTGTACATCTCTTGTTAAAGTTATTTGTGTGTATTTTCTAATTTTATTGTTCTTGTGAGTGAATTAATATTTTTTTGCATTTCAATTTTTGTTTGTTGGTATTATATCCTTCAATCATGTCAAACCCTTTCATTAATTGAAATAATTTGTTCATAGATTCTCTTAGATTATCTACGTAGAAAATTACATCAGTGGCAAATACCCATTATTACATCTCTTTCTTTCCATTTCACCCACTCTCTATATTTTTTCTTATCTTATTACACTAGCTAGAACTTCCAGGAAAATGTTGAATAATGGCAGTAATACAAGGCTTTCATATCTTATTTCTGATATTAAAGGAAATGTTTTTAGGGGATGAGTCTTGTAAGTTAAAAGATGATTTAGATCTCTCTGGAGCTGAGATTTACTTCCCTGGACATCTAAAGGAAATGTTTTTAAAACTTCACCATCAAGACAGGTATTTGTTACAGTGTTATTGTGGATACCCTTTATAAAGTAAGTAAAGGGTAACTATTAAATTAATTTCACCAATAGCTCAATATTTTCATTTCATTTATAAACTCAAAGGTTTTGGAAGTTCATTCTGTAAAAGGTTAAACACTGAAATTATTGTGAATGCTGTTGAAAATTCATTTTAAAAGTTTAGCATTAACAAACATTTATTTGTGGAGTGGTAATATGCATACGATTTTGCTATTATACACTGTTATTGTATAAACAAAGTTTTTACTAAATTAAGAAACCTATGGCCATCACCAAGCATCGAGTTGATCTCTCTATGTTATGCAGCTGCTTCCCACTAGCTAACTTGATGCTTGGTGGTGACCTAGAGGGCTGAAATAGGGAGGAGGGGAGGGAGGCTCAAGAGGGAGGGGACATGAGGATGTATGTGTAAATACAGATGATTTACTTTGTTGTACACTGGAACCTGCACAACATTGTGAAACAATTATGATCCAATAAAGATCTGAGGAAAAAGTGAAAAAAAAAAAAAAGAAACCTATGGAATGGAAATTGATGGAGTTGTGATGTACACATAATTCTTAATGACAGCTAGCAAGGTCTGGTATTCTCTAAGTTGAACTAGAAGCTGTAGACAAATAGAACCAGTAAAGAAAAAAGGTAACGAAGAAAATCCAGAAAGCCCATCAAAAAGCAAGAAAGGAGAGAAGTGAAACAATTAATAAGACAAATAGAAAATATGAGTGAATGTAGAAATAAGTCCTAGCTTAATAACAATCAGAACAAATGTAAATTAAAGTTTTTAAAATATAGACTCTGCGATTTAATTGAATTTTAACCTTATGTTTAAAAGATTTTGCTAAATAAAAATGGTATTAGAAAGTTGAAAATAAAACGGGTAGTAAAAGGTATGCTAGACAATGTCAATAAAAAGAAATATAACAGTTTAAAAAAAACCATTAAGGTAAAAGCATTAAAGGGGACAATGATGATGCCTCCATTCTGATAAAAGGAAAATCATTCAAAAAGATGTGAAAGTTATGTCTTTATGTATAATCAGCATAATAAATTTCTGTTAAATATTTAAGAGTAGCTTAATATCATATTAATATTAATTTAAGCATACCCTTAATATTGAAGGGTAGCTACCAAAGAGATTTCCAACTGGTTTTGAACAAAATGCAACCAAAAGTTCATCTTTGCAAAAAAGGTTTGATTCTATTTCAACATACGCATGTGCACACACACACACACGATTACCTTTAAAATCTTAAACCATCCTGCCATTGTCTTTTATCTTTTGTAATTGATGACAGTTCTAATATCAACTTGATTATTTCTTTACAGAATGTTAGCATTTTTCTCCTTATTTTGTAAAATAAGAGGTTGTAAACTTTCACTAATATGTGCTTTATGTGGTGGTTTTTACTTATTTATTTTGATCTTTCATACCAGTTTTGGGGACCCTTTATGCAGAGATTCATATCTTTATTGTTTAATTCTAGGAAGTACTTTCGAATTTTTTCCTTTCTTCAAATTGCTCCTTCCTTTTCTTTTTTTAGTATTACTTTCTCTCCATTTTATCTATTCTTTATTTCTAGCATTCATTATGTATAACATTGGGACTTTTCTGTGTGTCTTCTATATCTCTCAACTTTGCTTCTTTCATCTTTTTATTGCTCTGTGTTGATTTCTGGGAACATTGCTCAGTTTTATTTTCCAGGTCTCTTATTCAGCTGTCTATCTTGCCATTCAGTTTATTTAGTCATTTAAAAATGTTTCGGTTATTGAAATTTTCATTTGCCCTATCTCTAATGATTTTTTTAAATGCTTGCAGTATTCTCACACTTTACCCTAAGCTAGTAATTATGTGTATTCATTCTCATCGGGTGTAAGTTCTTTGATTGTTGAGTTTGTTTTCTTGCTTTGTGGTGTTGAATTTCCTCAAGTATTTTGTGGTTCTTGATTGTAATGTCACCTAGCATGTCTGTTTGTGCACACTGTTTGAAGGGACATTAGACTATGAGGCTAACAGTGTAGTGAGAGTGTAGGAGGGATGCGACCTGCTGCTGGGTGGGCAAGTTTGATGGCCAGTTGCCTGTTCCTTTCAGGCACAGAAAGGCACAAAGGGCACTGCCCCACTTCTTCACCCAACTTCCACGCCCATTGCCCTGGCTTATAGGCAGATATTCCTTTATTGACGCCTGGTCCAAGAAGGTAACGAAGGGAGGAGAGAGTAAAAGCTTACTTGATCTTACTGCTACTCTACCCAGCTGTCGCCCTGTTGGTCACCCCTGGATCCCTCCAGCCTCCAGTGTCCACCATCCGCAGACAGGAGCACTTGTGGAGCCCGCCTGCATTTATGGTAGTGGCATCCTCCTCTGGGGACTGGGAGTGCGGTTTCCTTTGAAAAATCTAATTGCATCTATTTTCTGTCCTAAGGGCACTCATTACAATCTTTAGTCTACCAAGGGTCTTTTTCCTGTCTTGCTTTCCACTGTGGTTATTACATGTATTTGTAAAATGATTTCTAGGAATTGGAAAGAAGAAGAGGCCACAGTGTGTGTTCAGTCTGCCTATCTGAGAGAGAGAAGCTGGGGCAACTTAATCTTACCTCATTGAGCCTTAGTTTTCTCATGTTCACAGCTAGTTGATGATGGTGATGGTGACGGTGGTGACACTTAGTTAATATTTGAAAGTACAGTACATCGGGCAGTATTCTCAGTTCATGCTTTACATGTGTAAACTCATCTAATTCCTTAACAACCCTATGATATATATTATTATTGCAATTTAATAGATGAAGAAACTGAGGCACAGAGAGGTTAAGTAATTTAATAAGTGGCTACCTACTTCATAGGGTTAGTTTGAGGATTATTGAATTAATACATGTAAAGCACTTAACGTGGTAGTTGAAATGTATTAAATCCATAAAAAATGGGAAAATGGTAATTATGATTTTTCTCAGAGCTAACAATAGAAGTGGCTGATAACAGGTGCCAATAAATATATGGTGAATGAATGAAAGGACACCTCCCTTCCCCCTGTCCAGCCTCACTTGGAACTTAACTCCCATGATTGACAGTAGTGTCTCCTCCACTAGATGGGTTGCTTGCTGAGGGTTTGAGGGCAGAGGTTATATCTTATCCTTATCTGAACGCCTTGTGTTCCTGGCACGTAGTAGTCATTCAGCAAATATTGCTGAAAAACGGATATATGATGGAACAAACGAACGAGTGAGTTACTGAATGGCAGCTAGGAAAGGGGGAAGAATTTAAGAAGGCAGGCAAATGTTTCAAGGGTGCTTTTAAGGCCAAATGAAGAAATGCTCAGTTGATCCCATCTTTGTCCCAGGATTACTTTCATGGGAGGAAGAATACATCGTTCCCTGTCTCCTTCTCCTTCTCTAATGGTCCTTTAACATTACTAATGCTGCTCGAGCCCCTCAATCGCATGTGTCCTAGGATGTCTGAGTCCCACTGAAGCCTTCCTTGAGCTGAATAAAAGCAACATGAAAAAACTGATGAGCTTTCTTCTTAGTTAATAGAAATCCTTCCTCAGGGCAATAACCTCTGAATATTAGATATAAAATCATTACATTAATTAATGGCTAAAACTCCTGTTAAAATTTACCTTTTCTGTGTAGAAGACAGATGGAGAGTCCAGCCTTTGCTCGCAGTCGCCACATGTAAGAAGTGGTGTATGGTGAAGCTGTATTATTTGACCAGGGGTCTTAAGTTAAAATAGAACAGAGGTGAAATTAGAAACCAGGATTTCTGATTTCAGGTCCCCAGTCTTACAACAAATAAAAATGTTCTCTGTTTCATCCCCGTTTGGCCTCCATCCTCCTTATCATGACCACCGAGAGATACTCAGTGAATGCCTGATGTATGGTTATGATGTCCTGTTGTGTGCTGGTGACACAATGCACAGTCAGAGCCTGTTTACAGTGAGAGAAATGGAGGATCTTCCCAAAACCCACATTAATGTAAACACGTTTCCTGCATACCTTGTGGAGTTGACACACAGTAAACATCAGTGGTCTTCGATCGGGTGCTTCATCATCAGGAATTTCCTATAGCCTCATCTGATTTCCCCTGTGTTCGCCACGCTGGTCTCCATACTCTGTGGCACATGGTGTGTTACGTTATATAGGATTGCTTTTATTCCTTGTGTGCACAGCACTTAGAAGTCATTCAGTAATATTTGATAACTATTGAACAAGCTGATGAATGAATGGTAGATATGAAAAGGGGGGAGAGTTTAGGAAGGCAGGCAGATATTTCAAGAATGTTTTTTTCTTAATAGTTTTTTTTAAACTTTATTTTATTTTTAATATTTATTAACTTTGGTTGTGCCGGGTCTTAGTTGTGGGTCTTAGCACGTGGGATCTTCTTTGCGGCATGTAGGACCTAGCTCGCTGACCAGGGATCGAACCCAAGCCCCCTGCATTGGGAGCGCCGAATCTTACCCACTGGACCACCAGGGAAGTCCCTCAAGAATGTTTTCAAGGTCCTAGGGGTCCTGAGATTTAACATGGTTTTAATCAAAAGTATTGTACATTTCGTTTTGAAAGGGGCTGAGGCTTTATGCTCAATATTCTCTTGCCGTAGTAATAGCAGTTATACCCAAAGAAAGATGGAGGGAATTTCTAAGGAATGGGATTGTAGAAGCTAGAGGTTGTAGGAGTTATGAGTCTCCCAATTAGTTAGGTGGACAATGAAGGGAAAAAAAGAGAGAGGGGGGCATGATTTCTCATTTAGTGGTAGCAGGCTTGTTGCGAGCATAAACAGAAGCAAATTGATGCTCATCTCCCAGATTAGTTAAGAACAGCCTAATTAGCTAATGAACAGTTCCAGTCCTGGGTTCTGAAAAGCTGAGTTTCTGGGCAAGCTGCAGCACTTAGCAGCAGCTGCAAAAGCATATGGACATGCTAACACCGAGCAGAGGAACCCATGCTGACTTCTGACCTGCAAAGGCTGATCTTTTTGAGTTACCCATTCTTAAAGGAATATGAGAACAGAGAGCATGTTTAGTAAGACTAACAAAGAGGCAGCAGGACACAGCGGCCTGGTCTCTGGAGCCAGACTGCCTGGGGTCGATCCCAGCCCAGCCACTTACTAGCAGAGTGATCCTCACCTCCCGGTCCTCATCCCCTTGTGAAGCTGTCTCCCACGTTGTGTCAGGGTTGGTCTTTGTGAGCAAGAGAACATGGCAGAAGGGAGAATGTAACTTTCGAGGCTCAGTCATAAAAGACATTGCTACTTCTGCCTTGCTGTCTTGGATGACTTGCTCTGGGGAAAGCCAGCTGCTATGTTATGGGGACACTCAGTGAGCCCTGTGGAAGGTCACATGGTGAGGAGCTCCTGCCAAAGCCAGGTGAGTGAGCCATCTCAGAAACCCAGAATAGTGAAGCCTCAGATAACTGCAGCCATTGCTGACATCTTGACTGCAGGACCATGAGAAATCCTGTGCCAGAACCAGGCAGCTCAGTCGCTCTCAGATGGTGGGAGCAAAAGACTTTGTAGAGAACTCATTTAAAGGTTGCTGTGAACAATAGATTTGATTTGATAGAGAAAATAGTGGCCCATTCTTTTACTTTCTTTTACAGAATACTTAAAGAGTAATGTTTGCCAAAGTAACTTCTATGGAATACTAGTCCTGTAAGATGCTCTATATAAAAGGGGTTTGATGCTCATGTAAATTTGGGAAGTGCTGTACACTGGGTCTCCTTTTGGAGAGTCACAGTGCTCATAAACATATTAAAGGATCTGAGAAGTTCTGAGTAAAGAATTTTTCTTTAGCCCAATGTTTCTCAAACTTCTATTGCCAAGAAATTTCTTTATCAAACATCACTTGGTAAAATGCTGTGGAACGCCCTTTAAGAAACGTTATTCTGCAGCATTGATTCTCAGACTTAAGCCTACACTTAAGAGAGCTTGGAGTCACTTGGAAAGCTTGTTAAAACATAGATTGCTGGGCTCTACTCTTAAAATATCTGATTCAGGTAGCCTGGGGTAGGGCCTGAGAATTAGTGTTTCTAATAAGATCTCCTGTAGTGGTGATACTGCAGGTGTGTGAGTGTGTGCGGGAAAGGGAAGAGACCATATATTTTTTTTTTAATAAATTTATTTATTTTATTGGCTGTGTTGGGTCTTTTGTTTTGCTGTGCTCAGGCTTCCTTTAGTTGCGGTGAGTAGGGGCTACTCTTCATTGTGGTGCACGGGCTTCTCATTGCTGTGGCTTCTCTTGTTGCAGAGCATGGGCTCTAGGCATGTGGGCTTCAGTAGTTGCAGCACATGGGCTCAATAGTTGTGGCTCACGGGCTCTTAAGTGCAGGCTCAATAGTTGTGGCGCATGGGCTTAGTTGCTCCACGGCATGTGGGATCTTCCTGGAGCAGGGATCGAACCTGTGTCCCCTGCGTTGGCAGGTGGGTTCTTAACCACTGCGCCACCTAGGAAGCCCAGAGACCACACTTTGAGAACCACTGTAAACAGTGGATTCCAGGCTCCGTGGTAAAAGCTTTAAAGAAAGAGTATGGAAATGGTCAGTAAACACAGGAAAGAATGTTCAACATCATTAACCATTAAGGAAATGCAAATCACAACCAGAGTGAGATACTGTCCACACCCAGTAGGCAGTTATAAATAAAAAAGACAGACAATAACAAGTGTTGGGTAGGAATATGGAGACACTGGCATCCTTAAACATTGCTGCTGGGAATGTAAAATGGTACAGCCACTCTGGAGAGTAGTGTGTCAGTTCTTCAAAATAAAGTTACCATATGACCCAGCTATTTCACTCCTAGATATAGTCTTAAGAGAAATGAAGACATGTGCCCATACAAAAAACTGTACATGAATGCCTGTAACAGCATTATTTATCATAGTCAAAAATAGTCATCACCCAAGTGTTCAAGAGCGGGTGAATGGATAAACAAAATGTGATCTACTATACAATGGAATACTATTTACCTACGAAAAGGAACAAAGTATTGATTCATGCTACAACACAGGTGACCCTTGAAAACATTACACTAAGTGTAAGAAGTCCTTTACAAAAAGGCCATGTATTGCATGATTCCACTTAGATGAAAAGTTCAGAATAGGCAAATCTATAGAAACAGAAAGGAGAATAGTGGTTACCAAAGGCTGGGGTGGGGGGGGGGCGCGGTGTGACGGAGGGGCTGCTAATGGGTATGGCATTTCTTTCTTGCAGTGATGAGAATGTCCTGGGATTAGATAGTGCTGATGGTTGGACAACTCTGTGACTACACTAAGAACCACCAAATTGTACACTTTAAATGGATGAATTTTGTGATTGTAAATTAAAACTGAAAGTGGCTGTAAAAAAGAATGTATATAGCTTCTAAATTAGTATAGTGACAAAAATACAGATATCCAATTGTGGCATATGTTGTAACTCTATTATAATCTGTAAGGTGCCGGAGACATGCTACAAATGGAGGCAGTGGTGGCCTGATACAAACAGGACATTTAGATGTGGTTGACCCTTTAGCTCTCTTCTCCCCTCCCCTGTGAAGATAATAATTGTCACTGTTCTTTCATTGTGGCTCTGAGTGAGCTGTGGAAGTGATGGGGAAGCTGCAGGCTGACTCCAGACAGTTTGGAGAAAGTATAAAACCTGCCTTGGATCTGTCATTCACATGGGGCAGTAAGTGACAGCAGTTTCATGGGTTACCTTTCCCAGGGTTGGTTGGTAGCTTTTGGTCATCGTTGTTGTTTGTTTTGCACTTTAAAAAGGTTAAAGTTTGAAGCTAGAACAGTGGCTCTTGAAGCTTTCACGTGCATTAAAATCACCTGGGGCTCTTGTTTAAAAAGCAGAACTTTGGCTTTACCCTGAGAGGATCGAGAATCTGCCTGTTAAGCACCCAGATAAGCACCCAGATAACCCTGATGCAGGTGGTTTGTGGTCCCCGTTGAAGACATTTGAGGTAGTAAAACACCTACACTACATTGGGAAAGTACATAAGTCTGCATGTGACTGTTGAGCAACTCCAGACAGTTGTAACTCTAGGGAGGTTTCGGTAGAGCTTGAGCTGTGGCTGAAATGTTCATCTCTTTTAAAAGAATGATTTGAAGGAAATATCTGAAAATGGTAACCTTTGTTAAAGATGGAACTGTGTATGACTGTGTACATTGTCTTGTGTTCTGAACATCTGAAATATATCTCATAATAAGAAATATATCAAAGGACTTTATCACCTTCTGAAGTTTAGACCAGGCTCCGTGTTTCCTGTGAGGCTGTAGGTGATGGCGGCTCTTAGCTTGGAAGCCCCTTGGTGCCTGGCCCTGCCTGTCTGATCACAGGCCCTCTGCAGGCAGTGTCCCCTGGCAACTACTCCTGGCTCCACATGGGCTCCATCAGGGCAGGACGCAGGAACCCTAGAAGGCCCAGGATAGAATTTCTACTGACAGAACAGGAAAGAGAGGAGGAATGAGGAAACCGCAGCCTGCCTGCTTGGTCCCAGGAGACGTCTGTTGTGCGAGTTTGGGAGGATGCCATATTTGGATCAGAATCGTCGTCACTTTTTGTTTCCCTTTTCCCTCCTGGGTTTCAAGACCCCTGCCTTTTCCCTTTGTCTCCAGGAGGGAGGAATTTTGTTTCTTGGTCAAAGGCTACCTCAAGGGGCCCCCTGATCTAATTTCTTTCTTGGCTCTTTCCTTCAGGTATATTCTTTCCTTGAACCCCTTTTACATGGCTGGGCAGGAAGCTGCAGAGGAGGTTGCCAGATAGGACTCCAGGGTGGCCACCTGCTGGGGGTGGCTCTCTGAACTTTGAACAGATGTCTTGGGGTGTAGGGGAGGGTTGGGAGAGGCTCCAGGAGAACTGGGATAGCCAGCCTCGTGGAGAGGGAAGCTGAGGCTTGGGGTGAGGGGTGCAAGTGATGGGAGGCAGCCGGCCGGCCTTTGACACTTTGGTAACTGGTGATCCACATCCAGCAGACACAGAGCTTGGCTTGAAAGGGGCTGAATGCCAAGCCATCAAGTTTTAAAGCAGTCTCAGGCCAGTGGGGAAGCCTGCCAGCGCGTGCCATCCCCGAGGAGGGGGGAGGTCTGGCGGAGTGTTCTGGCCTGAGGATTAAGAGCCCTGGGCTCTCGCCAGTTTCTTCTTTCCCTGAACCTCTGCCCTCTTCTCTGGAAGCAGGCAGTGCTCTCCGTCTGCCTCACGGAGGTGATGAGAACAATTAGGGCTGATTCATCATTTTACAGTTGCTGCAAGACTTTACATCTACCATCCTCCTCTCCTTCCTCCCAATTTCCTGCTACCCTTGGTCTCCCCACATCAGCCCCTGCTGGGGTTGTGTCCTCTGTTTTCTATCTCAAATGGTCTCCCCCTGGATCTGCTCTCTCCTAGGTCTGATGCCTCTTAAGGTTTCTAAGGTTACGTGAGGGGTTGTTGAAGGTTCAGAGTGGCTCTCAGTGAATAAATAAGTGCTGATCATTGTTCTGGGACAAGCACGGTGCCGGCTGCCGTGGGAGAGAGTGTTAGACAGGGCCTCTTCTCCGTAGGAAAGAGTCTGCGGGGTCAGTGCACACTCATCAATTCCTGTTCTGCCTCTTCCTGTCAATGGCACATCTTTTGGAGTATGAGATGCTTTGGGCATAGATGTTGAGCTATTTCAGACTCTGGGGATTTGGGGTCCGCTCTTTGCCTGGGGTCCACAGTGGTGAGGTAGGTACTGGACTAAGCACCTTTCTGTATCCTTCATACCTGAGTTTCCCAAGTCTTAGCTGTCCTTTCAAAATAAGGGATTTAGTCTTCCTTTCAAGGCCATCCTCCAGGCCAGCAGCCCACATCCTCATCATCTCAATAATGTGGATAATTTAACGGCTTCTTGGTTGGCTCCATTTCGTCCCCAGTGTCAGTCTGTTGACTGTCATGAGACTCTCCCTAAGCCCCTTCCACAGCAAGGCATGCCCCTGATCGGGGATCTAGAACGGCTGCCTGTTTCCTGTCCCAGGGCTGACTTCTTCTGCATGGCCTGTGAAGCCTTCCTTGGTTGGTGATGCTGTCCCCACCCCTGCCCTTGACACTGTAGCCACCTGCTCAGCCCTGTTCTCTTCAGCACACTTCCATCACTCTGACTGTCACAGCCCTGCTCAGCATCTGCCCTCATCAGAAATCCCTTCTGTCATCCCTTCATCTTCATCTTCTTCATCTCCTGGGCATCCTTCCAGACTCTCCTCTCCTCAGTACCTTCCACCATGATGTCAGCTGACTGCTCTGCATTCAGAACCACACTTCATTCGAATTGGAAGGGACCTCAGAGAGCCTTAAGTCTTGCTTCTCTCCCAAGGCCTTGAGAGGGGGAAATAACCTGCCTATGATACACACCAGGTGATTCCAGGACCAGGCCTCCCGTTCCTGGTCCAGCACTCCTGCCATCACAGGCCGCCTACAGATGTAGAGGAAGTGTTCTCACCCACAGGTAGCCGGGATGTTGTCATCACCAGCCACGGAGATGCAGTGGAAGTAAACAACAGTGTTTGTGGAGGGTTTCTTATTCACTGCCTTTCCTATGCAATTAGCACTTTATTGTAGCCTGATCTCATTCTTATTGTCAGTTCCACACATTGAGCCCTTCATTATATCAGAATGTAACACTGTCTTGTTCACTAATTACTTTATGCCTGGAAGTCAAAACTGTCTTAAATATCTTCTGTAGCCCGAACATCTCACACAGTTCCAGGCATGGAATGGAACTCACTCTCTACGTGGGGATTCACTGGATTTCAAGGGCAATTCCAGGCAAGGCTCATATCGGAGCTATTAGTGATTAGGGGACCTCCCTACCCCCCCCCCCCCCCCCCCCCGCACCATACCAGCATTGGCTTTGCCTGAACTTGTCATCTGAGGCTCTCCAGAACCACCTGGTTAGAATCAGGTAGCCCCCTCCCCTCTGTTCTCATAGCACTTGATTAGTGCATTGATTGTGGCTCAAAACATGTGGGTAACAATGAACACAGCCCTGCCTTCTCCTGAATTCTCAGTGTCCGGGGACATTAAGAAGTTGTGCGCCACGCATGGCTGTTGAATTGAATATTATGAATAATGACACAGTTAACACCATCTTATCCACATGTGGTCTTTCTGCACAGCCCAGGGCCTCTTTCCACACTGCGGCCAAACCCCCAGGCTGGGATGCAGGCCAGGCTGGGAGGGTTTGGGCTGGTTTCCAGATGGGCAGAGGTGGTTGTGTGTCTCTGAGCGTGTCTCTAACCACCTCTCAAAGTCACACACACAATAAATTACTTTGGTTTTATCCATCATGGTTAGTTGGCTACGTCTCTTCCTCCTTCCATCAGTCCAGGTAATGAAGAGATGACACTTTTACTGTTTACTCTGTGGCACAGAGAATAAAAGCAAATTCCCAGGTAACAGGGCACAGGCAGCATTTTCCAAGCACCCAAACTGCAGTGGTCTGGGAAGGAAAGGTGTGTCTGGGGGAACAGAAAGGGACAGCTAGGTAGAAAGAGGATTCCAAACCTGAGGGCTGGAAGATCTAACCTCATTTTGTAGATGAATACATGGAGGTCCAGGGACTTGCCTGGCAGTGGTTAAGACGCCGTGCTTCCATTGCAGGGGGCAGGGGTTCAATCCCTCGTCGGGGAACTAAGATCCTGCATGCTGTATGGCACTGCCAAATTTTTTTTTTTTTTAATTGAAAAAACAAAACAAAAAGAAAGAAACAGAGGTCCAAACAAGGAAAGCCAGCCCAAAGTCCCAGGGGTGCCCTGGCTGTCAGTTATCAGTTCCCCTAACACCACAGCCCTATCAGGTCGCTAGCAGAAATGTCACACAACTGGGTTGTCTTGTGCTTTGAGGGCATGAAGAGAGGAATAGAAGTGAATAGATAAGAATAGACATGCAGGAGATGACCAAGGGACTGGAGAGAAGGGGAGGAGGAAGGGCTGAAGAGAGAGGGACGAGTGGTGATTGCTTCTCATTCAGGATACTTCCTTCCTCTGGGAAGAGGAACAGTAAGAGAGCCAGAGAAGGCAGAATGATGGCGCCCAGCATCGGGGCTGGAGAAGGGTAGAGAAACAGCTCACCAGCCAGGCTGCTTCCACATCCACCTGTCTCCTCCCCTTATAATGATATTGCCTCAACTGTAGAGATTTCTGGAAACTTCTGGGGAGTGAGTGTGTCCAAAGAGGGAGGAGAAAAGAGGAGGAATTGCCCTTGGTTTCCCATCATACTTGCTGGAGCAAGGGGCGTCGGCAGAAGGAGCTTTTGGTGAGTGGAGTCCCACGGGGCTGGACGTGTACCTTCTGGTGGGAGAATGGAGTAGGCGATAATGATTAGATTTCCAAAAGTCCCTGATGAGTAGACCCAAAGTCCTGCCTAAATGAAATGGAAAGAGAGAATTGTAAGGTCCTGAATTAGGATTTCATAATTGAATAACTTAAGAACCAGATGGCAGAGCTATGGCTTTCCAGCAATGCATATGAGAAAGACAGGTGTTTTCTGATTTAACTGATTTTTTTAATCTTTTTTTTTGGCCACTCTGCAGAGTTTGCAAGATCTTAATTCCCTGACCAGGGATTGAACCTGGGCCCTCGTCAGTAAAAGGGCCAATTCCTAACCACTGGACCGCCAGGGAATTCCCATAACTTATGATTTGTTTTTATTTTTGTTTTTGTTATTTTTGGCCGCGTTGCATGGCATGTGGGATAATAGTTCCCCAAGCAGTGATCGAAACCACGCCCCCTGTGTTGGAAGCTTGGAGTCTTAACCACTGGACCCCCAGGGAAGTCCCTCCCATAACTTATGTTATTTTAATTTGCATTAGTAGAAATATTGGATCCAGTAATAGTAGGTGCTTTCTGTAGACGTCACGCCCCATGTAAATGATGTGTTAATTCAAGGTACATACTGTTCAAGATATATATACTGTTTACTGTATACTGTATAAGGGATGCTGACTGTCTGGAATCCTCTCAGAGGAGCATGGCAGGAGCTCTGGAAACCAGAGTACCTTTCTGACAGGTGTTTTTAAATGTTTAGTAAATGGCGAACCCTGTCCTAAGTTCAGGGGACACAGATGGAAGACACAGCCTCCTCCTGCAGGAGTCCGAGTACCTTGGGAAGTTAGACCTAGGCTCCAGCCATTACCATAAGAGTGGGAAGTATAAGGTGCTCAGGGAGTGTGAAGGAGGAAGCATCTAGCTCTGCTTGGGAGAGTCAGCGAAAGAGGCCACACAGAGGAGCTGTCGCTTGAATGGAGACTTACTCAGGAGGCGCCCCTTAGCTGCGTGGTGGGGCTGGGGAAGAAAGCCACACAGAGGGGACACAGACCAAGGCACGGAGGCGAGAGCAAGCCTGCTGTACTTGGGGAATGGCCCGCGTGGCGGGTGCAGGGGCTGGACAGTGGGCAGGGTGAGCATGGTGGTTCCAGAGGTAGCCCAACAGGCAGGGGGGAGCGGTAGGGTCTTGTGCACCATGATAAAACATTTGGATTTTATTATGCAGGCAGTAGAGGGTTACTAAAGGGTTTCAAGCAAGAGAGAGAGAATTCCTGGATAGATAAACCTTCCAACTCGCCAAGGCTTAGTTAGGTTCGTGTTGTGGTGCATGTGAGCGAGTGGTGATGGTTAGGGAGGAAAAGGTAAGACTCGAGCGCAGAGGACCCGTTAAGGGGCTGTCCTTTATGTGTGTTACTGTCTAGAAAAAAATGAAGGCATAAATCTGTGTCAGTGAGACCAGAGAGGAGGGGACAGTTATAATTTAGGGATCTTTAAATTGGGGGTGTGAGGGAGAGGGAAGAATCAAAGATGAGTCCCAGGTTTGGCAGAGGGGGAGGTGGACTCCTTCCCTGAGAGAGAACGCCCTGGATGAGGAGCAGTCAGGAGTTGGGGGTGTAGGGGGGGAGGGTAAGGATAATTCTGTCTTTGTGGGGTTGGATATACCTTTTGGACCATTGGGTGTGATGCTCTGGTCGAAAGGCTGGAGGTCAGCTCGAGGGTCTGTGTGAACATCTGTGGTTCATCGGTGTGGGTTGGCATATGTAACCATAGATGTGGATCAGGTTGTCCTAGGAGAGTGGCAGGGAGAGAAGAGGCTGAGGATGGACTCCAGGGGACCCTGCATTAAACAGGTGCAGAAAATATGGGCGACCCGGAGGGGAAGCTTTGTGGCAGCAGGCAGAGAGCGGGAGACAGATTAGTGGAGACCATTAGCAAGGAGGAGTTTCCAGAAGAAGCAAATGGTTAACTGGGTGAAATGTGAGAAAATAAATCACTTCTGGCATTTGCCTGAGAAACCCTGACCTTTTCCTGCTTCCTTGCTAGAGAGAAGTGCCTTTTCTTTGTAGCAGGCAGTAATATACAGGGGCCCTGCCCCCTGGACTGGATTATTATTGTTCCATGTCTTAGATTCCATACATAAAGTCTGTTCTGGGTCTAGGCTTTCATGAAAGAGCAGAGAACAGTCACCCTTGGGAAGTTTGCACTGAGAGGCAGAGGGGACCGGGTGCGAGAGATTAGTGCCTTAATTTTTATCAAGACTCTTTGAGCTCCTTGGAAGGCAAGCTTTATTTCTATATAAATAGAAAGTATTATTATTATTACATCCTCATGCTGTAGCAGAGCCAAACACTGGAGTCCTCAATACTGTATTTATTTCTTTGAGCTTCTGGAGGGGTGGGGAAGAATGGGACGTTTAGGTTGCTAAGTGATTGTGCTTCTAAAAATAATGAAATTCCCCAGTGGCGCTCTCTCCTGTTTTTTTTTGGTTAGAGTAAGAGGATGCTAAGGTCAAGTTATGGATGATGGGCTGTGTCTCTAGGTGGCCTCAGGGCAGCCTGTTGGGGAAGGACAGGAGAAACTCTCCCTCTCCAGTCCTCCGCCCTGCATCCCCTTAGGGCTCACTACTTTGGGAAATTGCAGGAAAAACTGGGCCTCCCTCTGCCTGAATTGAAATGCCTTGTGAGGAAGTCAGCCCGTGGTTGCTATGGTGATGGTGGGCGGTTGAGGGGAGGTAGTGATGCAGCATTTGGCCTGTGTGGCTGAAGTCCCCAGCACAGGCTGCTTGAAGCCCAGGCTCTGATGCTCTCCACAATTCATTTGGGATTCCAGAGGGTCACTTACTGCGGTGTCAAAGTCTCCAGACAGGCCAGCCAGTTCAGCCAGCTGAATCCGTCACTGCTGAAAATGCATCTCACAGGCCAAATTTTGGCAGGTATTCATGGGATTAGGAGCTCCGCAGTGACTTTGATGGAGGAAGGGGCTTGTGGAAGAGAGCTCTGAGTGGGGCAGAGGGGTGGGGTTATAGCCTCAGAGAATTGAAAATGGCCTTTGAGATTATCTAGTTGATCAAACTCTTCAACAGCATCCCTGATATCTGGTCATCAGGCCCCTGCTTGGACTCTCCCTGTGATAGAGAGCTCACTACTAGGCAAGCCACACCATTCCATTGTTAGTTCCTAGGTATTCCTCTCCCCATCCTCTCTCCCTCCCTTCCTTCATTCCTTCTGCCTGTCTTTCTGTCTTTCTTGGCAAAATCTGGCTCCGTCTAACTTGATTCACTGGCTCAAGTTATGCCAAGAAGAAAAGCAGTGTAAGTTTCATCCATGCAATAACCACTTGCTACCAAACAAAACATTCATGCTTTCCTCAATTTCTTCTCATCTGACATTTCAGACTTCTTGTGCTACCCCATGCCCCGTGTTTCCCAGTATTGCTCTTAAAATATGACACCTAGAACTGAACATCATACTCCGCTGGTCTGACCCATGGAGCGAACTTGCGGATGGTACCACACATCTGTAAACACAGTCAGGGCTTACTTTTTGGTCCCCTCATCACACCATTGGCTGGTTGTCTGTCATTCTTGGATCTTTTACATATGAACAGCTGTCATTGTCCTCTAGTTTTCTGCCTTTTTTTTTTTGCTGTTGTCACCGAAGCTGTTGATGAATATGTTGAAATGGACAGAAATAATGATGACAGAACTCAGTGGCACACCTCTAGAGACCTCCCTATAGGTTGAAATTGATAACATAATTACATTGACAGCTAATGTGTGCTGCTTATCTATCTATCTATCTATCTATCTGTCTGTCTGTCTATCATCTATCTGTCTATCCATCCATCCATCTAATCAACCCTCTCTGGTCTTGCGAGTTGGTTGCTATTATTTATTGATAATAATATTATTTTTCTGATGAGGACGTGGAACCACAGAGAGGTTAAGTAAGTTACCTAAGGTCTCACAGGCTCTAAATAGCAAAGTCAGAATATGAACTCCATATGTTATTCACTAATCGGTATAATTCGGGCAAGATTTTTCAGATGTCAACAGCTCACCCAGTGGTATTGTCCACTATTCTTATAGCATTGGAGATTTGGTCAGAGGGCTTACTGGCATACAGAAATAACAAATCTTATGCATTTTCCAGATTTATTCATCCAATAACCCATTAAGAAAAAGAAACAAGGTTAGCTTAGTTCAGTGTGTTCCAGGCAATCCCATGCTAATTCCTGCTAATAAGAAATGATGCGAATAGTGATAGGAAGAGTCCTCACATTTACTGAGCCCTCCTCACCTCTGCCAGGAACTGAGCTGAGCTTTCCCGATGCATTATTTGATCATCTTGCTTTCTCAATGCTCACAAACTATTTACCAATGTATTGCTAAATTCCTCTGGGGTTGACAATGAACTTACTTGTTACTAGAATCTTCTTTTTGGAACTCAAGGCATTTGTTCAGGTTTTTAAGGCCTCTGTTTTTATCCCGAGTTTCTCACAAGCAGTTTGGATGTTCTTTCAAGTGCTGAGTCTAAATGAGCATTGAACTTGGGGACTGGAGGCTGGGTTCAAGTCCAGTTCTACTGTAGCTTTTTGATCTATGGGACTAACAGCAAATCACTCAACCTTCTTGAGCTCTGGTCTCCTCATCCTTAAAATGAGGATGATAATCCTCTGCAGCATACTTCTAGGGATTTTGAAATACTCGTGTTGGAGAATGTTTATGCTTCTCAAACTTCAAAGTTTCAGATACATTTGAGCTATTGTTATTTAAAATGGTTAGGAATTCTCCCTTATATTATCTCCTATCTTGGTTTCACTTTTCTCTTAACAAAATTTGCCCTACCCTTTTTTAGTTATTTTATATATTTATAAGACACAGAGGTGTGGCTGAATATTAGTCACCAGACCCAGAAAGAGGTACCTGCTAGCCACCTTCCCCACTGATTTGGCTTGAGGTGCAAGAAATGAGGTTGCAGACTCAAGGAGTCCCTAACCAGCAGAAGTCCTCAAAGAAGCAAATCACATTGATCCCAGAAGGAGGGGACTATTTGCATAGATTCTCATTTTTTTTCTTTTTCCTTCCACCCTCCCCATGCCAGCAGGATAACATGGTTTCCCCTGCAATTTCTTCTGGTGTTACTGTGGGAAGGACCCTGCATACAGAGAGCCACGAGCTTTTTTTCCCTATGGCCCCAGCAGCCTCATTTTCTCATTGGGAAAACTAAGGCACAAAAGAATGGGCTTACATGGTGTCATGACCTCAGCAGAGCTGCCACGTCCTATCCCTGGTCTTAGCTCTCGGAAGATGCCCGCCACTAGATTGTAAGCCCTAAACTCAGAAGCGTCTTTCTTGCCATTGCATCCTAGCTCCTCACATCATCTGGTACCTGGTACACATGTCACGTCCACGTACATTCATGTAGGAAGGAATGAACAAAGGAATGAAGGGATAATTCTTTTCCATGGAAACTGTGGCTCCTGCCATGACATGCAGTCTTTCTTAAAGCTTTGTAATGAAGAGTCCCAGAAAGGAGTTCATCAGAAAATCTCCACCCATCTTTACTTTTTAAATCCTGTCAAAAAGAATGGAAACATTCTGAGATTGTTGGAAACATGGGCCTAGAGGAGCCAATGATTTTGGAGTGGTGCAGGTGTGTTTGGGCCTCCAGCTGCTGTCGCGGGTGAAGGGCACTGCAGGAGTAAGATGCAGGAAGGATTTTCTGCTTCAATGTGGATATACTAGAGTGTTGCAGGGCATCTTCTTACTGGATGTCTTGCAGGGTGGCATCAACCCCCCTCATCCCTCTGGGGTGGAAGGGGTGCAGTGTACCGTCATGCAGCATTTATACTAAACACTAAATTCCCAAGACATCAAGTTCTTATCCATTTGTGTCCACAATATCCCCGGGAGACATTCTTGCTTCCTCATGTCCCCGTAATGGTCACCTCTAAGCAAGAATATAAATAAGAGGCAAAAAAAAAAAAAAAAGAAAAAATCAGGCTTCCCCCACAATCACAGCAGATCCGAGCTGCTGGAAGGGACAGAGAAGGGGCGCGTGTGGGTGGAGCTGGCATTTCATCCTCTCCCCTGGACAGCTCATCCCCAGAGAAGCCCTGCGGGCACTGGTCTTTTGAATGCACTTTGTCCTATAATAGTATCAGGACGTTCTTCCCCCAAAGAGCGGTCACCCTGAAGTGCAGATCCACTTCCTGTACAGCATTTGCTTGGAGGGTACACAGCCTCAGGCCACATTGTGGGGCTGGGGGGCAGAAGTCGGGTGGGGTGGGGTGAGGAGGCACTGTGGTCATGTTGAGGAAACAAGATGCTAAAGCTTCCAGCGCTAATGGGCTCTGGTTCCTGATTACGAGGATGGAGACCAGAACGCATGCCACACCGCTGCTGCGGCTGCTGCTACCAAGAGGTGTAAAATGAGAGTCTGGAGGGAGAACCAGAGATAATTTGCGAGTTCACAGCCTTTCTCACAGTTCACACAGAATTTTTGGTCCCCTCCTCCACCCCGCACCCCCATACGTCAGAGGTGGGGAGACCAGCAGGCAGGAGCATCACGTGGAGTGAGGAGGGGAGCTGTGCGGCGCCCCTCCCCAGCTCTGGGAGCAGGGGCTCTGGCGAGGGCTGGGGGTGTCGGGGCCCAGCTCAGGGGGAGTGTGGGGTGGGCGTTCCCACAGCTCTCTCCCCTGTGACCCTGGTTGCTGGCCTCTGAAAGGCCCAGCCTGTCAGCTTTCAGCAGGGCTTTTTCTGACAGTGTCATACCGGCTCCTCCAGTGACGAGGTTGTTGAGAGGAGCGAGTGAATAGCAGGTGTGGCGGGGTCGGCAGAGAGGGGTGCCTGGAAGGCATCTGTGTTGGGCCCAGGAGCACCTCCTGAGTTTTGTGTAGAGCCTTCATTTTCCCCTCTGGAAAGTTCTACCAGCAACTCTAACCTTCCTGTGGTCACCCTCTGCCGTACAGTGGCCGCCTCAATCCTTTCTGACAGCTTCGGGCATTTTAATCGTCATTCTGCTGACAACCCTGTGGAGCAGCGCATCCTGTCGGCGTGCTGAGTATTTTGGGAAGATGGAGATGATGAATTTCCTTTTTACCCCTTTACTGTGACCAGCTTCAGAGCCTCCTCACCTCGCAGTGGGACGGAGGCAGCACCTTCCCCTTGCTCCCGTGCCCAGGCATCTCTCCTCTCTCTGGTCACTCTTTCAGCCACTACTGGGTGACCTTCCAAAGCCTAGCTTTGCTCACATTGTCTACCTGGTCAAGAACTACCCATGGCTCCCCACACTTGGGAGAGGACGGTGCAGAGCTGGCTTAGCAATGGATTGTGGGAAAGGACTCAGGGTACCTTAAGTGAGTGAAATGGCTGCTGAGAAGGGGATAAGACCATCTGGGCCTCTGTAACCAAAATTTAAGGGCCCAAACAAGATTTGGACTGGTCCCATTTCTAACCTTAGTCGTGGTTTCTGAAATGGGCACTGCCTTTAAAGTGGTGAAAAGGAGTGGTTACAGATAAAATTGTCCAGAATAACTAGGGTTTGGCCTAAAGAAACGTTATAGGGACATGAGAGAAGAAATAAGGATGGAAGCCTGGAGAAGAGATTAATTTCAGGGGTGCTTATCTTTGAAAACTTGAAGGACAGTCTTGCAGCTCCATTAAGAGGGGGTTCCTTTGTATAACTCCAAGGTCAGGGTTGGGCTGTCTTGGAATAACATTGCTGCCCATCGCTGTGGGGGTCCAAACAGAGGCCTGAATGATCTTAGTCCAGGAACACTATACAGTGGCTTGGAGTTTGGGCTTGAGGTTTTCCAAGATTGTTTCCAACTTGAGGTTGATCTAGTTCTCTTCCCTGCAGTGTGCATTTATTGAGAACTTACTGTGTGCCAAGTACCTCGTCATAGGCAATGTTCATGTTCCCCCCAAATTCATATATTAAAACCTAATCCCCAAGGTGATGATATTTGGAGGTGAGCCTTTGGATATTTGGGGTTCGTGTCTAATAAGAAGAGGCCCCCAAAAGTCCTCACCCTCACCCACTTCCTCCATATGGGGACACAGGAAAAAGATGTAGTCTATGAATAGGAAGCATGTTTCACCAGATACCAGATCGGCTGCCACCTTGATCTTGGGCTTCCCAGCCTCTTGAACTGTGAGAAATAAATTTCTTTAGTTTTAGCCACCCGGTCTGGTATTATGTCATAGCAGCCCAAACAGATTAAGACATACTTTATTCCATATTGTCATGGAACTATGGGCTTGCCCTCAGAGAACTCAGTCTAGTAGGGGAGACAGATAAGAAAAATGAATTAGTAGATAGAAATGGGGGAAAGGGTGATTTGGGAAGACTTCCTAAAGGAAGTTCACGCTGAATAGAGTTTTCAGGGAAATGTTTTAGAGGAGCAGGTTATACCCAGACAAGGCAAGGTATGTGCAGAAACACTGATATGTGAGAGCCTGACACCTGTTGGAAACCATAATTAGTTCAGGTGATTGGAGGGCGGCATGGAGGGCAGGTGTGGGAACAGGCTAGACTAGATCATGGTGTTATTTGAAAGTCAGTATGGAGGTATTGGAGGATTTAAAATGGGAAGCTGCACATCAGACTTGAATTTTAGAAAGATCATTCTAGTAATGGTCTGGAGACAGGATTGTGGGAGAAGGGGACAGGAAGGCAGAGAGAAACCACTAGGTAGTGATGTGAAAAATAATGAGGACATTGGCAGTGAGGATAGAGAGAGAGAGATACTAACAGAGACAAAGTTGCAGGAATTACTTGTAAGACGATATCTAGAGAAAGACAGAAAAAGAGCTGACATTTGAGTTGAGACCTGAATGATGAGAAGAAAATGGCCATGTGAAAATGGGGAACGAAGAGAGTTCCAAACCAAAGGACCAGCAAAGCCCTTGAAACAGAAATCTGGAATGTTCGAGAAACAGAGTAGAGACTGGTATGGTCGGATCACAGGGAGTGGTGGAGAAAGTGGAGGGAGATGAAGTGAGAGAGAGAGGCAGGGCCCAGATCATGCAGGACCTGATTTGTGGAAAGTCATTGTTGTACGTGTGAGGAGACGCTAGAGCCTTTTAGGCACGTTGATCTCACCTGCGCTTTAGGAAGTTCACTCTGCCGTGTGAAGACAGCACTGTGGAGGGTGCGTGCGCATCAGCAGCCCTGTAGGAGGTGGTTGGGCTGCAGCGTGGAAATGCCCAACTGGGGACTGGAGATGCAAGGAGAGCGGTCTGCCCTGGAGATGGAGACAGATCGGGGGAGGGGCTGGTCATGTGCATCCAAGTCATAGAAGCCTGATTTCACTGAGGCCACGGAGGGAGAACGAGTGGATTAGAAACAAAAGGGAGGACGGTGCAAATATGAAACCTTAGGAAACATTGCTTTTCAAGGAGGGTGGAGGAAGAGGAGTGGCCTGAGGCAAAAAGGTAACTCAGAAGGAAAAGGAGGAATTTCAAAGAGAGGGCACCAAAGTCTACAGATCTGGTCCCCTCCAGATGGGGAGCTGGAGGCCATCGATGGCCTTTAATGAGAATCATTCTCGTGAGTGGTGAGGGCAGAGGCCAGAGGGCAGTGGGCTCAGGGAGTGGGCTGAGAAAGTAGAGTTGATTTGTGGACCAGCTTCAGAAGCTGGACAGTGAAGTAAGTTGAAGAAGGACACCTTGAGCACGAAGGGAAGAGCTGTGTCAGCAGATGGAGAGTAAGGAGTGGCAGAAACAGGAGAGGGGGACTCATAGTGCACGGCCCCTGCGGATACGGGATGCAGGGCCTCAGCTGAGGATTTGTCTGCAGTGTGAGGAACAGCATCACCTCTGCCCAGTCCATGTTGGTCCTAGAAGGTTTTGATTGTTTTAAGGATCCAATGACTATTGGAGATTTTTTTTACATGTGTTTAATTTTAGTCATATTTGAAATTTATCCATCAAAACATGTCTTGATATGAATGTAAAAATCTCCATCCAGTTCGGTGGCCTTCCTGGATGGGCCTGTGAAGAGTGCTTTTGTGAAAGCCTATGAGTTGTTCTCTGTGATGCTGACTTCAGAAGGTTAAGGAGATACTCCAAGCAACCTTGCCTTTTTTTTTTTTATAGTTATGCTTTTCTGATTATAGAAGGAATACATTCTCAGTAAAGAAAATTTTCAAAGTACAGATAAGCATAAAGAAAATACACATAACCTATAGTTCCCACCACCTAGAGATGATCACTGTCACCATTTGGGTGTATTTCCTTCCAGTCTTTTTTCTGCTTTTACACTTTACACATTGTTGAATTTATATTGTACATAAAATAGTTTTCCTTTAAAATTACACTGTTTTTCCCTTTAAGACTATATGATGAATTTTCCCATATTATTAAAAGTAATATAGAAATAGCATTTTAAAGGCTGCATACTATTTCACTGAGTACACTATACTTTGCTCAGCTATTCCCCTCTTGTTATAACACTAAGGACTCTCCGTGGAAAATGATATGGTGGTTCCTCAAAAAATTAAACACAGAATTACTATATTATTCAGCTGTTCCATTTCTGGGTATACACCCAAAGTAATTGAAAGAAGGGCCTTGAAGAAATATTTGTACACCAAAGTTCATCGCAGCATTGCTTACAGTTGCCAAAAGGTAGAAGCAACGCAGGTGTCCATTGACAGACAAGTGGATAAACAAAATGTGGTATAGACATACAATGGAATAATATGCAACCTTAAGAATAAAGAAAATCCTAATACATGCAGTGACACAGGTGAACCTTGAAGACATTATGCTGAGTGAAATGAGTCACAAAAGGACAAATATTGTGACTCCACTTATTTGAGATACCTAGAGTAGTCAAATTTGTAAAAATAGAAAATAGAATGGTAGTTAGCAGGGGCTGGGGGAAAGAGAGAATGGGGACTTAGTGTTTAATGGGTACAGCTTCAGTTTTGTGAGGCGAAAAGAGTTACGAAGGTGTGGTGATGGTTACACGGCGATGTGAATGTACTTAATGGCACAGAACTGCACACTTAAAAATGACTAAGACTGTAAATTTCATGCTATGTTTGTTTTACAACAATTAAAAAAAAAGCCACTAAGGAGTCTGATATGTTTTAAAGTCAGGTTTACTGAGGTATAATTTACATACAGTAAAGTCCATCCTTTTTAGGTGTATCTTTCTGTGTGTTTTGACAAATGTATGTGATCAGCTAATCACCACCACAGTCCAGATATAGCGTATTTCCTTCACTCTCAAAGTTCCCTCAAGCCCGTTTATTGTCAGTCCTCTCTCCCCAGCCCCAGCCCCTAGCAATTCCTGCTCTGTTGTGTCCTTATAGTTTTCCTTTTCCAGAATATCATGTAGGTGGAATCATTTAGCATCTTGCCCTTTCACTCTTGCTTCTTGCATTTAACGTAATGCTCTTGAGATTCATCCATGTTGTTGCACATGCCAAGAGCTCATTCCTTTTTATTGCTGCCTAATGTTCAGCTGTATGAGTGTATCCCAGTTTGTTTATTCACCACTGAAGGGACATTTGTAATGTTTCCAGTTTGGGGCAATTATGAATCTAACTGTGATAAGTAACTATCCATCGCTGGGTTGCATAGCAAGTGTATGTTTGACTCTGAGCAGCCACTAAACTGTTTACCGCTTTGTCATCCCACTGGTAATATACAAGAGTTCCAATTGCTCCACGTTCTTACCAGCGTTTGCTCTTGTCAGGCTTTTTAATGTTTTGTTTCATTTCTGTTTTATCCTTCTAATAGGTGTGTAGTTATAACTATTGTGATATTAACTGGCATTTCCCTAATGATTAATAATGGTGCATCTTTTCATGTGCTTATTTGCCATCCACATCACTCTTTGGTGAAGTGTCTGTTTGCTTCTTTTGACCATTTTTTAATTGGGTTTTTTGTTTTTTTATTATTTAGTTGTGGGTAATTTTTAAATATTTTACTATCATGAGAAGTGCTTCAGTGAACAACATTATATGTAAAACTTTGCCCTCAGTTTGGGCATGTACTTAAAATAATTTCCTAAAACCACTGGATCAAAGAGTAAACATCTTCAATGTCCTCACGTACACATTGTTCAAGAGCTTTTCAAAGTGGTTGTACCAATTTACTGTCTTTCTAGTGGTGGCAACTTGATAGG
Organism: Hippopotamus amphibius kiboko; assembly: GCF_030028045.1. Classification (NCBI taxonomy): domain Eukaryota; kingdom Metazoa; phylum Chordata; class Mammalia; order Artiodactyla; family Hippopotamidae; genus Hippopotamus; species Hippopotamus amphibius. Next base: position 169,117,774 of record NC_080188.1, on the reverse strand, counting down.
CAGGACCGGCTATCATGTTTTAATTTGAATTTCTTTGACTCTAATGTTATGGAACTTTTTCATATAATCACTAAACATTTTGTTTCTTCTTTTGTAAATTATCTCTAGCCTTTCTGGTTTTGATGCTAGAATAGCACAGAAATTTTTCATGGCTCTATCTTCACAGGGTCAGTTATAAAGTATGTGAAGTTCAGTGCCAGAAAAGGTGGTTTACAGTATTTTCATTTTTCATAAAATATTAACCAATCTCAGCCTGGTTCCTTTCATGCTCAGAGGCCATGAGCTAATTTGCATGGCTAGCAAAGTAAAAATAACTTCAGAGCTGAAAAGAGAGAGCATTGCCATCGAGTTAAATTTGGACCCTGGGTGTTAGCACTTGTACAAGGGGCAGCAGTTCCTTCGTCTAGACTCCATTATTAATGAACACATTCCGTTGTTCCTTATAAATAGAAAAAGGTGCTCTTTTAAATTCCTTTCTGAGAAAATGCCCATGCCCCTTAGTTCTTCAGCTGGGAGAGCAACCTCTTGATTCCTCTAACAACTCAGCATTTTATTTATTCACAATGAATAAATTCACAAAGTGCAATTAAAACCACTTACTTTGTGCTTACATACTCTATCAAATAGATTTAGGTAACAATTAAAGAGTTCCTGTATATAAGCGCAATTCTTTTTAATTATTAAAATTGCTTGTATTTTATTGTATTCCAAATAGGTGGTATGGGATGTGATATGACTCAGAAGTACTGGAATGAATTTTGGTTTAATGACTCTGAAAAGTAAAAAGCACTTTGTTTTCTTGACAGATAGCTCTAGTTCATTTGGGTGCTCTACAGACAGTTGATATTTTAGAACAACTTTATGGCTGCCTCTTCATCATGCACTGTAATTATAGGTTTGTCTTCTAGGCAAGTACGGGAAATTATCTAGGTATTTTTTTAATGCTTGTCATCCTAGAAGAGAGAAAGCATATGCCTGTCATGCAAATCAATGTCTCAGGCATTGTAGGCAGAACTAAGAAAGTGGAACAATGGACAAATCTATTTTTTTCTAGCATTTATGGATACGTGATTTGTCTTAAAGAGTCATTGATTTGAGAATGTTTTATAAACTCAGATTCTTTCAGCCAGATGTTTCCCAGACATCCAAAAAACCGGGGTGGCGGGGGGAGCTCCTTACCTCAACACAGTATGAGAAAGTAGTTTGATCACTTAGGCTTTTCTTTTCCTCCTTCTTTGAAGGATCCCTTCAGTCAACCTTCCATCCAGGATTAACCTGCACTCATCAGCCTTTGATATCTTGAGAAGAGGCCTCTGACTCTCTCCAGGATCATGAATGTGTATTCTTTTTCAGTCTTTCTGAAGCTGTAGAGAGACCAAGGTTTCAATATCTTAGGAATTAAGCCACTTGCTAAGGTGACATCAAGAAAAAGGCTTGTGCATCCTCTAATTGATATATTGGCCCCATTCCTTGTTTTTCATGAATCTCACTTAGCTCTTGTCTGACCATGCCCATTATAGCAAGGTTTCCAATCCAGATGGTATTAACTGGACAGAATAAATGCGTAGGTCATTGTGAGTGACAGAAATCAAACTTGGACTAGTTTAAGCAAAGAGGGGCTTTTCAAGGAAGGGGTGACTCACAGGACCACCAAGTTTTGCAGAATTGTCAGAAAGAGTAGAGCCTCAGGAACTGAAGGATCAGGGCACCATCTCCAGCAGAATTCCTTCCTTCATCCTCTCACCTCCATGGGATCAGCTTCATTCTTCTCTCTCACTGCAGCCAGCTTTGTTCTGTGACAGAAAATATGGACAGTGACAGCCTTTTATGGCTTATATTTTATTTCATAGCTTCTTCAGAAGACTTCAACCAAACTCTGTTCCTAAGTCCAAACATCCCAGGGGACTCCCTGCCTCTGAACCTGTAAACTGGCCATCAGTGTCACATAAGAACATTGTCATTTCTAAAAAGAACTGTAGGGATAGAGTGGTGTTGTTGGAGAAAGGGCAGTACAGACCATAGGCAGCCACTCAGTATGGCTGGTTGCTGGACTATACAGCTGGTATCTGTAATCTGGTATTGGAGTTCGCTAGTGCATTCTTCTGCCAAGGCCGACGTTAGGGGTTTGGCCCCCATGTGGATAATTCGCTGGGTTCTGTTCCTCAGCTGAGCTCTCTCCCTGGCTAGCCATCTCACGGATGCTTGTTCCTGGTCCTGCGGGAGACCTGGTGAGAGAAAGTGTGTGGGTGGTAGATCAACAGAAATCCCTCACCACTAGTAGCAGAACAACTCAAAGAACATGTATTTATGTTAGCGAGTTCTTATAATGTGGGATTTCCCTCTCCAGCAATTCTCCTTCTTTGCCAAATCTCTGAAGCACAGTTTTGGTAACATTCATATGATGCTGCAATCACAGGACACCGTAAGGCACTGCAGAGAGGCAGCTCTGTGGTCATCCAAGAGAAGGCATTTGTCAAATACATGTGCCTTTGGGATATATTTCTAGCTATTAGCCATTATCTTTTGTAGCTACTGAAAGTACTCCAAATTTGAAATCTCAATTTCTGGGTTTGAGTCTCAGTTTGACCATTTACTATCTCAGTGACCTTGGGCTAGCCACTTTCTCTCTGTGAGCCTTAATTCTCACACTTATAAGGTAGGGGATAATGGTATCGCTAGGGAACAGGGCCGTGTAAGCTGTGAAACAACAACGAGGCAGTTTTCTTTTATCATCATTGCCATCACCTGGTCCTGAATGAGAATCATAGAGTTTCTACCCATCGCTTGGCATTTCTCTTTGCTGTGTCTGAGTGAATAATTAGGGACTTTCCCAAAACAAACGAAAAGAGAAAAGAGAGAGAGAGGGAAAGGAAGGGAAGGCGGGAGGGAAGAAGGAAGCAAGCAGGGACAATTGGTAGGAACTTGGCCTTTGTTTCCATTACACTGAGGTTAAGGAGCTAAAAGCCTCCTTTTTACCTTTCCCTGTTTTTCACCTTGCGTCATTTGAGGAAACTTTTCTTTTGGATTAAGGCTTCCTTTGGAGGCACCGTGGGGTTAAGTTTTATGCATCCCTTAGGGAATGTTTAAAGAAGAAAGCAGAAGGGAATTTTCATCGGTGCTGGAGGTCCCTGAAAATTATGACTTGTGGTTGGGGGTCATCCTGGCAACCTCGTCATTGCTGCCTGAGAGGCGCTGTGTGTACTTCTCCGGGAGTGGATAGGACTAGTCGTGAAGCACATTGCCTTTGGTCAGGCTATTACTCAGCTTGAAGGAACCACTATCCGAAAGGTTCTCTTATGGCAGTGGTTCTCAACCAGGGGTGCCCTCAGAGGACATTTGATGATGTCTAGAGACATTCCCAGTTGTCATGACCTGGGAAGGGTGGGTGGAAGAGGTGATGCTACAGGCATCTAGTGGGCAGAGGCCAAGGTGCTGCTCAACATCGTACAATGCACAGCACAACTCTCTACAACATCTGGTCTCAGATGTCAGTATAGCTTCCTCTTCTTGGTGGTTTGATTGTCGAACTTTCTTTCGGTGGGAAAGGAAAGAGAGGATTTTTAGGCTATGATTTTACTGCTCATCAAAAGGCATATTTTGGGACTTGTCTATATCCACTAAGATTCTTATGAAACTTAATTAGGAACCCCATTTTAAAATCCAGAAAGGGTTGCCTTATCTTTTTTAAACATGGAACTACTTGTTCCCTCCTGGAAATAGGTCTTCTCTATTGGAAAGGGGCAACTCAACCCTGCCCTCCTCCCATCCTCCTCAGAAATATTAGGGGTTCCTGGGTATGATTTATCATCTGGGGACTTAGAAGAAAGTCCATGCTCCACTTTGACCCAAGCCAAAACCCAAAACAAACAAAAACAACCAACCAAGAAAAATTTAAAAAGCCAGAAACAAATGGCTTCCTCAGGATGCTTTTGAAGTTAGCGCGTGTGTATGTGATCTCTTTAAGACTGCCCATTCCCAGGACAGCAAGATGCTGATGCTACTTCAGGTACCACAGGAGGGAGCAGGGTCTCTCCTAGAATGCTGTGTCTGCAGTTCTTAGAAAAGCACTAAACCTTTCAAGACAGACTGTTTCATTGTTCTGGGACAGTACCAAGAATGGTGCTATTGAAGCAGCAATTCATGTTGGTCCTTCTCATCCTCTCCTTAGAATGAGCATGTGTATTGGCTGGTCTCTACATCTGGGTTTTGCATACTGTGGGCCAAACCTCATCAGAGGGTCACGAAAGCAATATAGTTGGTTGTAACCAGCATTAAACAAAAGGTAGAAAGGAAGAATTGAAGAGAAAACATGAATGTATTACACATAGGAAGAGTAGGTATTATTTTATGAGGCATTATACAACTATATATGTACATGCCCTGGCTTGGATTGTGAAATATATTTCCTACTGTAGACTGTGGTCAAAAAGATTTGAAAGTCATTGCTGTTTATGCTTTTACTTTTGTTCTAAGAACGTGGGTCAGTTGAAACCCCACAGCACGTTTTCCCTTACACCAAAGGCCTGAGTTCCATCCCCTGCCCATTCCTTAACCAGTCACTACTCCGGACAGTGGATAATTTGCTTAGACTAATCTGGGTGCACCCTCTAGGGCTGGAGAGGGGCTCAGCCTCTCCAGTTGGCATGATCAGAGAGTGTCTCTGTTATCTGGGGAGAGTACTGTATGGGAGGCACATAGCAGAGGCCAGGATTGGCCTCTGGGGCTGGAAGATGGTATTAATGCAGGTATAGAGGCCAAGGTAGACACCCCGTTATAGCAGCTGGGTCTGGGGAAAAGGTGAGAGACAAGTGGTTAAATCAGAATAATTCTTTGGAGCTCAGAGTAGCAGTGTGCGTAACCTGATGCCCCATTACCAAATGTAAGCCTGCAGCTTTTGAGCACTGCCAGGCTTGGTCCAAACCTCTAACAGCCCATAAAGTCTTCTTTATTTGACATTTCTTTCCAGTCTCTGCAGCCTCTCCGCTATCCATTCTTCCCTGGATCGCTAGGTTCCAGCCACAAGGGCCCGTGTTTGAATCTTTCAAGTATGCCCATCCCCTTTCTGCCTCTGGGCCTTCTGCGCATGCCTTTTCCTGCATCGGGGATGCTCTCCCCACACTACTTCCTCTGGCCACTCATACTTCACCTTTGAGCTCATATGCCATTTCCACTTTCCTCATATGCCTTTCCTCCCTGACCTTCCACTTTCTCTAACTGTGATCTCTTTAGTCTCTGTCTCCTTCATTAAGTTTCATGAGGACAACCACGGACTCCATCCTGTTCTCCATGGTGATGCCGGCATCTCCTGCATGGGATACACTCAGTACATCTCAATAGACTGTAGACGGGTTCTGGGCTCTGGGCTGGAGCTAAGCCTGAATGGGATCAAGGGGCCCCAGCATAAGGGCTGGGGAGGAAGAAGAGGCAGCTTGCAGAGCCTGGGGCCTGCTGCTGGGCCTGACACCTGTTTTCTCTTCCCTACCCTTACTCTTCTCCCTCAAATATATTTTGGTCAAATTGAATTTTGGAGAGGGGAGACTTGTGTCTATGTGAATAATTCAATATACAGACGTCTTTGTTTTTCATAAAATAAAGTGTTTAGAAATTGATTTCCAGATAAAATCACACTTTCAGTAATTTCTTTAAAAGAAATGGAGAGCCAGACATGAGGTGTAATTCAGTAGATTGTTGATAGATCATCATTACATGCACATGTGGTTAAACGGATGTCCAGTTCCATATACAGGTGCCTCTGAGCTCATCACAGCTCCATGGACAAGTGCAGCCAATCTGTCTCAGTGGGGAAGTATTAGTACTCATTTATCCCTGAGTCAAGAGTATTTCTTGGGCACCACTGTTGCATATTGTTAGGGAAGGGGCCGAGGTAGATGGAAATGTGAAAGGCAGTTTCTGCCGTCGAGGAGCTGGCTTTGAACTGAGTTCTGAGGCTAGTCATCATTAATGACCAAACTTTTGTTGGAAGGCACAAGAACAGTGTGCAGTCAGGTGTTAAATGTTGTGCAGCCCCCTGGATGTTTAGAGAAAGGGGAGACTGTTGTGAGCTGCAGGGGTGTAGCACCATGTGCATAGGTTGACGCACAGAGTTTTAGAGTGAGAAGGGGTCCAAGAGGGCTACCTGGCCACCTCATTGTATAGTTAAGAAAACAGGTATGTTGTTTCTCTTCTTCCTGCCCAGTCCCTATTAAGTACATTCTCTGAGCCAGGCTGTGGTAACCATTGTTGTTTGTTCAGTTATCCCACATCCAGCTTCCCCCATGGTCCCTCATCTCCCCTTTGGGAGAATCTTTCATTGTTTGTGCTCTTGCTGGGTGTCTTGCTCACCTGGGAAGTGGTGGAGGACTGTCCCAGTGCAGCCAGATGAGGTGTAAGGGGACGTGACTTAAGCTCGACCACATGCTTTTTTTCCACGACTTTTAAGCTAGTGACATGATGACATTAGTTGTTTTGGTTTTTTTTAAGCTCCTTATTGGAATATAATTGCTTTACACTGTTGTGCCAGTTTTTGCTGTACAACAAAGTGAGTCAGTTGTATTTATACATATATCCCCATATCCCCTCCCTCCCGCCACTCCTTCCCACCTTCCCTATCCCAGCCCTGTAAGTTATCATCGATCATGGAGTTGATCTCCCTGTGTTATGCAGCAGCTTCCCACTAGCCATCTATTTTACATTTGCTAGTGTATATATGTCAGTGCTATTCTCTCACTTTGTCCTGGCTTCCCCTTCGCACACCCCCACCCCACCCCCCATCCTGTGCCCTCAAGTGCATTCTCTACATTTGCATCTTTATTCTTGCCCTGTCACTGGGTTCTTCAGTACCATTTTTTTATAGTCCATGTATATGAGTTAGCATACAGGATTTCTTTTTCTCTTTCTGGCTTACTTCGCTCTGTATGACAGACTCTAGGTGACATTAGCTTTCATTGGCAGATATATTCCTAAGAATATCCACCATGACCTAAGAATTGGATGTCCTAGATTCTCTGACCTTTGTCAAGTGTATTAGTTTCCCATTGCTGCTGTAACAAATTACTGCAAACTTGGTGGCTTAAACAAAATTAATTCTTTTACAGTTCCAGAAGTCATAAATCCAAAATCCATTTTACTGGGTCCAGATCGAGATATTAGCAGGTTTTTGCTCCCACCAGAGGCTTTAGGAGAGAATTCATTTCTTTGTCTTTCTGAGCTCCTAGAGCTGCATTTCTTGTGCTCTTTGGCTGGTGGGCCCTTCCTCCATCTTCAAAGCCAGCAGTATAGCATCTTGCTTTGCTCACCACATTGCCTTCTTTCTAGTCAAGTCTTTCTGTGCCTCTCTCCTATAAAGAGCACTTGTGATGGCTTTTAGGGCCTGTTTAGATAATCCAGAATAATCTCCCCATCTCAAAATCCTTAATCACGTCTACAAAACCTCTTTTTGCCAAATATCAGGTAACACTCACAGGTTCTAGGAATTAGGACCTGGATATCTCTGGGAAGCATTATTCAGCCAGCTACACCAAGACTTCTGCTTTTCTGTTTTCCCAGCCTGGTCTTTCAATATACCTTCAATTCTGTGAGCTCCTGATATCTTCTCAATATACTTTTTTTTTTTTTTTTTTTGGTTTGTTTGCTTAAGAAAGCTAACATTACTTTCTGTTGCTTACAACCAGGAACCCTACATGGTAAATCAGCACTGTGTAAAGAACTTTACAAGCAACCTCTTTTAAACATCTTTTTAACAGGAAGGCACTGTCCCCATTTTACAGATAAGAAAACTGCAACTCAGAGAGTCAATTACATAAGGCCAGACAGCTAGTGTGAGTGATGGAACTGGTATTTGAAACCAGCCAGTACGACAGGAGAGCATATGCTCAACTACTTTCTCAGAATCCTAGTTCAGGTCTCTTTTGATTGTGGACCTTTTCCAAGGACAGGCAGGATTTCATCTGGGCCCTGAAGTCTGGATCATATTATTGAGGCAGGGGAGAGATAGCATAAGAAGGGCATTCTAGGCAAGAGGGAGACTGGAGAGTAAAAGGTGAATCTGTGAGATGCAGTGGTGCAGGGGCCCCCAACCCTTGGGCCATGGACCGGTACCAGTCCGCGGCCTGTTAGGAACCGGGCTGAACAGCAGGAGGTAAGTGGCAGGCGAGCTGGCGGAGCTTCATCTGCTGCTCCCCATCACTCACATTACTGCCTGCACCATTCCCGCAACCGCCCCCCCGCCACCGCCCCGCCTCATCCATGGAAAAGTGGTCTTGCATGAAACTGGTCCCTGGTGCCAAAAAGGTTGGGGACCGCTGCAGTAGAGGTTGGATATGACGGACCTTGGTGGTAAAATAGTAAAAGAGATGAAGGAGCCAACCCCCTAGGGAACACTTTTAAGTGAACACAGGAGCTCATTTCTGATGACTACCCAGAGAAATGATATCCTGACTCAACTCTGGGTTGGAATCCACCTTGAATTAGGTGTCTTCCTGCCTCCTCTTGGTTTCCCCTTAATATGGGCTGGATAAATACCTAACACCTTTTGTTACTGTTAATCAGTCTTTTTGCACGGATATGAACAACTTAATTTTCAAATGCTAAAGAGGTTCTCCTTTAGGATTTATATGGTCAGAGACACACAAACAGGAGATTTCTGGAGCTCAGGAGGGAATTCTGGGCCTGATGCTAACAGTCCTGGTCTTGTGTCTCTTCTCAGAAGAGAACTGGGACATTTGTTTAGGGCTGGGGCAGTGACTGAGAAGGAGGCTCTTGACTTGGTCATTTCAGGTCACCGCTGCAGTAGAGTTGCCACATATACAAGATGCCTACCTCAGTTTGAATTTCAAAGAAGCAACTAATCATTTTTAGCGTAATATGTATACAGTGCTTCTGGGTACTTTCAGCCCTGGGAGTGTATAGTGAAATACACGTGTGCAAAGAGACTGTTAGACCTGGATTGACAAGGAGGCTACGACAGAACCCCAAGGACAAAAGGAATGCAGGGTTGAAGAACTCTGTGGGTGACGACTTGGAAAGAGACGTTTGGTTGGAGTCGTGTGGAGCACGACTCCCATCATCTGCTGTGCTGTGCCACCGTGTGATGGTCACGCCACATCCTCAGAATCCTGTCGGCCTCCATTCTCTTCTTACCTGCTGACACCTACAAGCAAAAATGTTCGAGGTAGGGCTGAGTCCTGCCACCCATCAGGAAACAGTCTTTGCACATTCACAGTGTGTAGAACACAGTCTCTGTGCTGGTGCTGGTCAGAGGTTTGTTTGCTGCCCGGCTGTCCTCTGTTTGGGGGATAAAGTAGTAATTAAGCCTCCCTCTGTGTCCAGAGCTCTTCACCAGGCTCTGTGCTCTTGATGATGAAAGGAGTGGAGAACACAGCCTCCGCCCCTTAAGAGCGCGCGCGTATGCCTCTTGGGACAGCAAAGAGCTTAGCTTTTGTTAACTCAGAACTGGACTCCTCCTCAGTGGCCTCTCTCTGACCTTGTGGCGCACGTGGTCCTTCCTGTGTGTGTATGTAGATACTGTGGCCATCACCACCAGGGCGCAGGGAGCCTCACACCCTGCTGGTCCTGAGAGTGCTGCTGGCCAGTCTGTGGGAGTTAGCGGTTTGTGGCCTTGGGATGAAGGAAGGCAAGTTCCCTGACTGGTTTGGGGACCAAACTCTGTGACCTCGCTATGTTTAGCCACGCACTGGACTGAGGAACAGTGGAGCTGCCTGGGGCCGAGACGATGCTGCCCGGCATCATGGCAGAGAGGGAAATGATTGGTTTTGATCTCACAGGAGAACTAACTTGAATGCCTGTTCTTGCCGTCTGTAAGCAATTTAATTTGGTTCTGAGCCTCCGTTGCCTCCCCTGTGAAATGGAATTGATAGTAATATCAGGCTATTTTGGAGGACTTAGCAAGATAACATACTGGAAAATGCTAGCAGATAGTGAGCTCTGTATCTGTCGCTGCAGTGTTTCTCATTCTCATAGCACTTTGTGAACACCTCTGTTACGGCAGTCTTCATGGTAAATTATAATCATTTCATTTCTGTGTCTGTCTCCTTCTGCTAGGCTGAGGTCCAGGGCCTTTTCCTACAGTTCACTTTCCCGGAGCCTCTTGGGCAGGCCTGTTCCGGCCGAGGCTCAGAGCTGCGCTGAGCTGGGGACTCTTCAGTACTTGGGTTTTGCTAGGATGCAAGTCTTTGAATTTTGAGTTTTCTTCCTTCTCTCCTTCCCTCTCTAACTTTCCCACTGAGGGCTGAGCAGACCCTGTCCTGTGGGATCTGTTTGAGAGCAGGAATCTTAACAGCACATCGGAAGATCCTCATTAGACCCTAAAATGCTCGGGGAGAGATTTCCAATGCAGTCCCATATGCTCACTCAGGTTTGGGTAGCAAACCAGTCATGCTATCCTGACCTTTTCATGGATAAGTTCTAAGGTTTCTTTCTTTCTTTTTTTTTTTTAAGATCTTTTATTGAGATATAATTGGCATACAATAAACTGCATATATTTATTTTTATTTTATTAAGAACTTTTATTGAGATATAATTGACCTACAATAAACTGCATATATTTAAAGTGTACAATTTGATATTTTTTTCTTAGTAGTAATGTATACGTGGCAATCCCAGCCTCCCAAAGTTCGAGGGTTTCTGCAGTGTGTCTGTCCGTGTGATCTCTGCTTCAGCACATTGGTTACTTTCCTCAGTGCAGTTTGATCCCTCTAGCGTTTATTGAGCACCTTTTGCTTGCCACACCCTGGGCTAGGTGTGGAGCATGTCGAGATGAGAAAGACAGTGTCTTCAGGTGAGGTGTTCTGGATCTCAGAGGGGAAAAAACAGAGACTTCCTCTAGGATGTGGTTAGGGCAGTCATGGTGGTGGGCACAGAATTTTATGGGAGCTCAGAATAGGGCCCTTTTCCTTAATTATCTTTTGGCCTAAGGATCCCATTGCTCCTGTTTCTAACAGGTGGATGGGGCAGCCACACTGTGATTCCTGCCCTCCAGGACCATTTGAATACTAGGAGGCGCCAGTGACCAATGTGCAGCAGCCAGGGGTTCTCTTTCATCAAGAAAATTCTGAGGGCCAAGGGGAGCACAGGGCCACATGCGCCGTGCTGCCTGAAATGTGATGGGGCTTTGGAGGACTGGGGAGAGGTTGGTTCAGCCAAGGGCTACCCTTGGTGAAAAGGGTGTGGACACATCTCATGGCTGGCTATGCGAGGCCCCTGCACCATATTTTCACTTCTCTCTTTGGCATTAGCTTTACTTTTCTTTCATTTCTTATGTCAGCATCCCTGTTTCTCTGACATTTGCTTCTCCACCAGCGTTCATTTCTTTTTATTTCACTTCTTGCTTTCATCTCCATGTTTCCTTTGACTGCTCACTGCCCCGTCCTCTCGTTTTCCTTTCCCTCTACCACTTTCTCTTTCTCTCTACACTGTGCCTTCTTACCTTTTAATGTCATCCTTGGCCTCCTACCCCCGTGTCCTGAAATGTACCTTGTTCATCTCAGGGCTGGGGAGGAGATTTTCATTTCCTACAGCCCTTCTTATGATATGAAAGAAAATCTCGTGTGTATCTGGGTATCCTAGGAAACAGCACTCTGGTTTCTGAATGGGGCAGATTATATCCACTGTGTTTGTGAGACAGCGAACCAGAGGGAAAGCAGCCTGCACGCCTGTGCACCTCTGCAGACCAAGAGTACAGTGCTCCTTCCTCTGTTGGCAGAATCAGGGAAGCAGCGACTGCATTTTTCTGGGGTTCTGCTTCTCTCTTGCTATCCCTATCCTTGAAGCATCTCTTTCTCTCTCTCTTCTTTCTTTCTTTTTCTATCTCTGCCCTGTTTTCAGTCCTATTTTCCCTTGTTTCTCTCTTAAGTTTTTCCCTACTTACTAGAAATGACATCACTCCCCTCCCGAATGTCTCTCTTTGGCCTTGGAAGATAGCGTCGGAAGCAGTATCAGAGACTCTCGTCTCCTAAAGTCCCTCCTTTTCGGGTGAGAGGATGGAAGTTTGGGTTGGGAGAGACGGAGGAAACTTGGGAAGCTTGCCTAGCTCCTGAGGTGCTTTATGAGACTAAGCTTTCTTTCTGGTTCTTATTTTGAGGTTGGATCAACACAGAATTATAGAATCTTAAAGTTGAAAGAAATCTCTCTTTAAATATAAATAACCTTCAACCCAGTGTTGGAACCCTCTCTCCTTCCTAAAAGAGAGTTCTTTTGTCCTTGAATAGTCCTAATGTCGGGAAGTCACTACCACGTGAAGCAGCCCCCTTGGCTGTTGGCCAGCACTGCTTGTAGCGACGTTACTGCTCTTGCTTATAATCCGGATCTGTGTAATTTGTGCCTGTTGATCTCATATCTGCTTTCTAGAGATAATACAGCATAAACCTTTCCTTCACGTATTAAAGGGACTTCAAGTTATCTTCTGCAGTCCTTGAAATATTCCGGAGAGATTCCACCAAAAATAATTAAATGAAATAAACCATTCTTGCCACCCTTTGACTATATAGAATACCCAGTTTTCTGAATGACTCATTCCCCCATAGTTCCATATAGCTGAAATTGTCCTGGAAGTTGTAAGGAAGAAAAAGAACTATCCTACAGAAAGAAGACTAAAATTAGACAAAGTTGTAAAAGCTGTATCATTAACATTTGTGTTAGATATAGTGTCTGTTTTGCACATGATAGTGTATGGAACACTCATAATACTCAATCCCATGTCATTTTATTTTTGTAACTAGGCCATGGTACTCCCCCAGTTTGTAGATGAGGGTAGTGAGGCTCGTAGAGGTTGGCTAGCCTCAAGGCACCCAGTTTGCAAGTGTGTGAGTCAGGACTGAAACCCAGTTCTTCTCTTAGTCTTCTGCTGTGTCTGTCAAAAATACTCTGTCTCTCCAAAGTACCTGCAGTGTTATAGGATTATATGAAATAAATTCTCCTCAAGACAAGGTACTTGGTGTACACAGTCTAATAGGATTGTTATGGATTTTTGTTCTCTGTGTGTGTGTGTGTGTGTGTGTGTTTCTGGTTGTGGCTGTGGAAGTAGAAAAGTGGAGACAAAGAAACCAAATCCAGGTCACACAGAGATTTGGGGCAATTATAAAAATCTTGTATGGGGACCAGTGACATTATTCTCTAAATATAAACATCAGTGTGATTTTGTTTGGTAAAAATTCTAAGTGTCAGGGTAGGGAAGAGTGAGTTACTTCTTTACTGAAGTTAGCCCAGAGAAACTTCCTGAAGGGCTTAGGAGACAGGGGAATCTAAGAAAATTTTAAAATAAAAAATGTGAGGACTTTGTTAGGTTGGAAAGAGGGGAAGGAAATTGGCAGGGGGCAGAGAGGAGGTTAGGGGATGTGGTTTCAGGGCAGGAATGAGACAGATGCTGGGGACCTTGTGTTTTACTAATGATTTGGAACTAGAATTCCAATGTGATGATCAGTTTTTCTCCTTTGCAAAGTGAAACCCAGATGCAGCTAAATTTAATTCCACTCGGAATCACTGGTGATTCACCCAAGCTCAGGTGCGCCCACACGCAGCTGGCATCAGCTCTGTGTGCTTTCCAGGTTGATCCTTCTTTAACCCAGCTTCCCCATGGAACACGGGGAGAAAGCCAGACTGTGGTAACCTTGACCCTCTGTGTCTCCATCTGCAGCATCCTGGCCACTGCAGGAACCCACTTCAACACACATGTGGACCTGAGGACCCTCCGGGCTGTGCGTGTCCTAAGGCCCCTGAAGCTCGTGTCAGGGATACCTAGTGAGCACCTGTCTTTCTTCTTTCTCCTCTGCTAATAGCTTTACTGATGTGTCCTCAGCCAGATCCAGGGTTTAAGAGAATTGGGGATAAACCAGAAATAATTTCTCGTGAGAGAAAGCCCTCGCAGTAATAGAGGACCTGTAGCAGTCTGGCATCACCTTCCATTTTAAAATTTAGCAGATTTTTTTTTTTCACATTTAAAAGATAATGAAAGATCTTTACAGAAAATTTGGAAAGTAAAGGAAACAATACAAAATGGAAATGAAGAGCACCCATTATCCTATTATTCAGAAGTAACTTTTGTTAACATTTTAGCATATTTTTTCATTCATGTTTTCTGGTGCATTTTAATATAATTGGGATCATACTGTAGTTTTGGTTTTGGATCCTATCATAAGCATTTGATTTCCCTGACACTAAAAATCCTTCAAAAATATGACTTTAAAATCTGCGTTATAGTCTGTCTTACACAGTTCATGACTTGGGTAGTCATTTCTACGTTGCTATTCATTTAGGTTATTTCCAGTTTTTTTCCCCCATAACTAGAAATAGTGCTGCAACAAACATATTTTACTTAAATATTATTCAAATCTCGGATAATTTTCTTAGGCTAGAATCCTAGAAGTACAATTTCTGGACCAAAGGATATGGTATTTCATGCATAGAGGTTGTACTAATTGTGCTTCCCCAGCAGTGAATGGGAGACCTGGGTCTGAGGTAGAGCTGTGGGGAAGATGAACTTTGTCCTTGTTCTTCCAGACTTAGAGCCTAGCAGGGCTGGGCCTAATTCCCTTTGGGGGAGTCCAGAAGACAGCATGGGTGGAATAAATAAGGGAAGGGTAGCCGTCATGTAAATGATCAGGGAAGGGTGAGGAGGAGGGAGGGGTTGATCCCTAGGGTGAGGGGTGATGGCAGTCTTCGGCTTGCGTATCCCTTTGTGAGTTGCTTTATCACCTCAGGACCGATGGTTCTTTTCCCTCAAAGACCTGCCCCTCTTCTGCTAGGGGGCGGTGAACTCCGCCTGCCGTATCAGGTGGTGCTAAGTGAGGGCTCTACTTACCCTTCTCTTTCTCTCCGTCTAGGCCTGCAGATTGTGTTGAAGTCCATCATGAAGGCCATGGTGCCTCTTCTGCAGATTGGCCTTCTGCTCTTCTTTGCCATCCTGATGTTCGCTATCATTGGCTTGGAGTTCTACAGTGGGAAGCTGCACCGGGCATGCTTCATGAACAGTTCAGGTCGGGTCACTCTTTTCTGACTTCTGCTTCTTCCCTTCCTCTCTCCTCTGGTCACTGGGGTAATGTCAAGGCATTCGGAGGCTGGTTGGAAAAGTATGTCCTATCCCAACCCTAGAATTAGAATCAGAGACTTCCTAGGCAGCAGCTTTATGAGGTACAACCAGCCTAAAGATCCCTATTGTGCGCTGATACTGCAAAGCAAATAAGCTCTTAGGTGTATAGTTTATTTCAGTAGGTCTCAGCTGCTGCATCCCTTGGTAGAAGGCTATCAGAACGCATGTCAAAAACCTTCTGCCTGAAAAATTATCCTTTGTACAATGGCCTCCTTGGCCCACAGCCAGGGAGACCCAGGGCTCTGGAGTCAGACCTGGGACCCTCCGGGTCTTGGAGACATTTTCCCTCCATGCTCCAGCTCATGACCTTCGCCCTCTCTGCTGTGACCTACACGTAGTGTGGAAGAACTGAGGGACCTCTGAGCGTGGCTTGGCAGGGGTGCTTGGGAAATTAGTAGGGACACAAATCCTGCATCCTTCTCTCTCTGGATTATATTTGTTCTTTTCAAGTTGAGTAGAATGCTTTAGGAGGAAAGGGGCGGGGGGAGGTTGAAGGAGCCCAATGAGGTACCATGTTTTTATGAAAGGAATCTTCAAAGGACACTTCCTACATTGAATTTTTATTTTTTATTTTTGTCTTATTCAAGACCAGGAATTTACACCATAAAAGGAAAGAGTTAAGACCTGTGGAAGGCACTATAGTTTTTAATTGTCCCTAAGAAACCCAGAAAGAACTCAGGATCTGAAGTTAGAAAATCAGTGAGATTCTGCCTTCAGCTCAGATCTTTCTGTGTGACCCAGTCCTGAAAATTCCTATGAGACTCAGAAAAAGGTAGAAGATGTGACCTGCGCAAAGAGGGAGTGGGGGAGGCATGTGGAGGAGGCTTCATTTTCAGAGGAGATTGGGAAACATTGGGTCTAACACATAGTATGTGAGCTGTAAGGTGTAGAGATGCCAGAGAGGGGTAGGAGCTGGAGACAAAGAAGGACAAACCTTTCTGGGCAATAGAATCGCATGCTTGTGGCCTCCTGGGATCATTTCCAGCTTACACTAAGCATCATGTGGTTGATTCTGCACCCTCCAAATGTGTCCACAGGTATTCTAGAAGGATTTGACCCCCCTCACCCATGTGGCGTGCAGGGCTGCCCAGCTGGTTATGAATGCCGGGACTGGATCGGCCCCAATGATGGGATCACCCAGTTTGATAACATCCTTTTTGCTGTGCTGACTGTCTTCCAGTGCATCACCATGGAAGGGTGGACCACCGTGCTGTACAATGTGAGTAGAGCTGGCGAGGGGCCGGAGCGGGAGGGAAGGATTGTGGAGTGGGGCTTCTGGCATGGTTTGGGCTGGTTAGTCTGGGAAGAAGGAAGGCTGGGGGGTGTGTGTGGACTCAACCATGGTAAGGCTTAGCAGTTTATTTGCCTCTGTTTTTTGGCCTCTTGCTAAGTAGACAGCTTCTTAATCTAGTTATGAAATTACATGTCATATTTGATGGGTGAACAATGCTAGTTAAATGAGATCAGCTTAGCCATTCTAGAGTATGTTCTGCTCCTGGTTCCATGTGGGGGTAGGATTCCGTGAGGGGTTCCAAGAGGTATAGATTTCTTGGTTGCTGTCTTCAAAGAGTTTACCATTGGTCTGGTAAGGTATTCCAGTGGTTCTCAACCCTGGCCACACACTAGAATCAGCTGGGAGGGAGCTTGGGCTCTACTCCAGACAAATTAAGTAGGGATCGTTAGGGGTAGAGACCTGTCACTGACTTTTTTAAAGCCTCCTAACTGATTCTAGTATGTAGTCACTCTCAAGAACCACTGCATTACATGCACGTAAGAAATATGCTTAATTGTAAGACTCTCTAGGGATGATTGTTAAAAATTCTGATTCACAGGCCCTTTCTCTGGAGATTTTGATTTCGTGTGGCTTTGAATACTTGGAGAGCTGAGCTATATTTTTACCACGTGCCCCTGGTGATTCATGTGATCAGGCATTTTGGAAGGCTCTGAGTTGGTGCACAAGACAAGGCTGTCTAACTGTCTGTCCGTGATGTTAGGGGATCCCTGCATGGGAACAGAAGTTATACAGGGTGACCACTGAAGTGTCTTTCACCTCCTAGAGTCTGATCTTAACATGTTATGAAAGGTATGGTACAGAGTCTAAGTTCTAAAATGAAAGGGTGGGGAGGTGTGTGGTTTGATGCATAAGGAGGCCTCTTGGGGGAAGCAATTTGGACAGGCCATCTTTGTTAAACAGGTGCTTATAAAGGTCTGTACCTGCCTGTGCATCCAGCCGGCCCACCCCAAGGCAGATACCTTTGGTACCATTATCTCTCTTACTTGCCCTCCCACAGCCTGCCTTTACCCTAAGGTGCCCTCAATTTCCTTCTAACCTGATTCTGTCTGTATAAATGTAATGGGTGGGACATGGGTGGCTTACAAAAAGCCCCCTTTAGGAGGGAAAGGAAATGCTGTCTCAGGAGAGACTCAACCAGATTGTCCTGACAGAAGAGCCAGGGTCTGCATAACGCCCATATAAGTAGGTACCTAGTAAATGTCTGTCACTAACCTGGACCCATTCCCAACCCCCTTGAGCAAGGCAGGTGGAGCTTTGCAGAAAAGAGCCACAGGCTGTTGTGCCGAAGCTCTACAGGGCAGTGAAGAAGTCCCAAGGACCAGTGTACACTCAGCAAGCCCAGGGATTATGTATGACCTAGAAAAACCTTGAGGACACTCTGGGTTTCTCACCAGTTGTGGGGGTGGCAGGAAGGAGGGAAGAGAGGCAAGGTTGATGTGTCCAGTCGCTTCTCATTTGAGCTGTGAAGGTTGTCTTGAAGCCATGTCACTCAGATTAACCAGGCACCTCTGGAAATGACAGCACTAGCCCCACAGTGGCTGGTGTCATTCGTGGGGCTTTGGGAGTGATGTATTTCAATTATATGTGTAGACTCACCTAAGTGATGTGATAAATGCATTGAAAGCCTGAAGGGAGAAGTGTTGCATTTGAAGACAAAGGCGAGATCTATTGGTCCTCCGGTGCCAAGGCTCAGAAGGTACTGAAATAAGCAGGAATCACTCATCAATTGCATTAGTTCCTTTGTTCATTCATTCATTCATTCATTCATTCCTTCTTCCAACATATGTTAGTGAGCACCTATGATGTGTCAAGCACTGTGCTAGGCACTGGGGAAACAGAGGGAAAAATAAATGTGCCATGACCCCTACTCTTCTGGTGCTCTCGTCAAACTCCAGTCTCTCTCTGGCTGTCTTTCCAACATAGGTATGGAGGTCACACAGAGACAGCGAACTTGCTCTCCTCTCTAGATTTGCTCTACAGAGGAAGCAAGGAGAAGAGGCCAAGCTGCAAATCCTCTAAAACCTTCCATTACATGGGCTCCCAGGGCCACAGACTCATCGTACCTCTGACAATGACATCAGTCATTGAACTTCAGTTTACTGAAGGCCTCCTGCTACCCCTGGGGCTGAATCCAGGCTTGAGGGAACTCATTGAGCTGTAGGACTGGTTTCCAAAAAGTGGCTGGCCGCTTATGGGCAGAATGAACTCATGCCCACTTTGAGATGACATCACTTTCCAAAGCATTGGATCTAGGGGGAGGGCATGGAGCCAAGAGTCCAAAGGCAGAGATGATGGTCATAGTTAGATGGGTAACTACCCTTTGATTCAGGAGAAGTTGGATGAAAAAGGCATCTAATTTTCAGCCAGTGGAATAAGGACAAGTCTGGCTCCTTAGGAAGAGGAAGAGCCATCACAGGCTGGGCTTCCCTTGAGCAGACACCTGGGGCATGAAGCATGGCCCAGGCGGAGCTCTCGTGCGGGAGTTAGATGTACGTCCTGGAGTTAGGGTTTTCTGCTACTGGAGGAAGGCTCAGAGCTGTGGACTCTTCAGTCTGGTGGGCGTGGGGCTTGCAATATATGGTGGGGTCACATCATACAAGCTTTTGTTAAAGAAACTAACATTCAACCGAGTGACTTTTAAAGATGTTATTGACTTTATGCAACCATTCGCGCATTGGGCAGCATCCCGTCTAGCCACTGGAAAGGAGATCTGAGGAGCTGTGCAAAAATGAAAGACGCTTATAGGCAGAAGGCTGCGGGACCAGGAAGTTTGTAAAAAGTGGATCCGTGTGGCAAGGTCACTTTCCTTTAAGGTGTGGCGGGGTTTTATCAGGGAGATGCTAGTCCAGATGATTCATCTGCTCACTAGTGCTGACCAGGTGATTCCTGATCGACTGATTTAAGAGCTCATTGGTGGGAGAGGCTGACACTAAAGAAGTTTTGGTTGGGTGACATGGCGTTTAGCATAAGTGACTCTGTTTTGGACATGTCTTGTTTTTAACACTTTTAATTTACCCAAATTCAACCATTCAGCTTGGACAAGAAAGAGGATCCAGGATAGGGGGGAAAATAACAATTTAAATAGTACAGGCTCATTTCCTCCTCTCCTGCTTATGCCCATTGAAAGTATGAGATTAGAGATGCCTAGGAGCTTGGCTGAAAAATTGCAGATTCTGAAAGCCCATGCCAGTCAGCAGTACCTGAGTATTTATTTTTCTTCTCCTAATTTTTTTTAAATGTATTTATTCCTCTTATTTTTGGCTGCGTTGGGTCTTTGTTGCTGCGCATGAGCTTTCTCTAGTTGTGGCGAGCAGGGGCTACTCTTTGTCATGGTGCGCGGGCTTCTCATTGTGGTGGCTTCTCTTCTAGAGTGCATGCTTCAGTAGTTGTGGCACTCAGGTTCAGTAGTTGTGGCTAGTGGGGTCTAGAGCACAGGCTCAGTAGTTGTGGTGCACAGGCTTAGTTGCTCCGCGGCATGTGGGATCTTCCCCGGCCAGGGCTCAAATCCATGTCCCCTGCATTGGCAGGCAGATTCTTAACCACTGTGCCACCAGGGAAGCCCTTCTCTTAATTTTATTTTATTTTTTTTTAATTAATTAATTAATTTTTAAAAAGAAGTAATATTATAATCACTTTTTTTTTTTATTTTTATTTTATTTTATTTTTTTGGGGGGTACACCAGGTTCAATCAACTGTTTTTATACACATATCCCCATATTCCCTCCCTTCCTTGATGCCCCCCCCCTCGATTCTCCCCCACCCTCCCTGCCCCAGTCCTCTAAGGCATCTTCCATCCTTGAGTTGGACTCCCTTTGTTATACAACAACTTCCCACTGACTCTTTTACAGTTGGTAGTATATATATGTCTGTACTACTCTCCCACTTCTTCTCAGTTTCCCCTTCACCCCCCGCCCCCTCCCATACCTCGAGTTCTCCAGTCCATTCCCTGTATCTGCTTCCCTGTTCTTGTCACTGAGTTCATCAGTACCATTTTTAGATTCCGTATATGTGAGTTAGCATACAATATTTGTCTTTCTCTTTCTGACTTACTTCACTCTGTATGACAGATTGTAGTTCTATCCACCTCATTACATATAGCTCCATCTCATCCCTTTTTATAGCTGAGTAATATTCCATTGTATATATATGCCACATCTTCTGTATCCATTCATTTGTTGATGGGCATTTAGGTTGCTTCCATGTCCTGGCTATTGTAAATAGTGCTGCAATAAACATTATGGTACAAGTTTCTTTTGGGATTATGGTTTTCTTTGGGTATATGCCCAGTAGTGGGATTACTGGATCATATGGTAGTTCTATTTGTAGTTTTTTAAGGAACCTCCAAATTGTTTTCCATAGTGGCTGTACCAACTTACAGTCCCACCAACAGTGCAGGAGAGTTCCCTTTTCTCCACACCCTCTCCAACATTTGTTGTTTCCAGACTTTGTGATGATGGCCATTCTGATTGGTGTGAGGTGATCCCTCATTGTGGCTTTGACTTGCATTTCTCTGATGATGAGTGATGTTGAGCATCTTTTCATGTGTTTGTTGGCCATCTGTATGTCTTCTTTGGAGAAATGTCTATTTAGGTCTTCTGCCCATTTGTGGATTGGGTTATTTGCTTTTTTGGTATTAAGCTGCATGAGCTGCTTGTATATTTTGGAGGTTAATCCTTTGTCCGTTGTTTCATAGGCAATTATTTTTTCCCATTCTGAGGGTTGCCTTTTAGTCTTGTTTATGGTTTCTTTTGCTGTGCAAAAGCTTTTAAGTTTCATGAGGTCCCATTCGTTTATTCTTGATTTTATTTCCATGATTCTAGGAGGTGGGTCAAAAAGGATGTTGCTTTGATGTATGTCAAAGAGTGTTCTGCCTATGTTTTCCTCTAGGAGTTTGATAGTGTCTGGCCTTATATGTAGGTCTTTAATCCATTTGGAGTTTATTTTTGTGTATGGTGTTAGGAAGTGTTCTAATTTCATTCTTTTACATGTTGCTGTCCAATTTTCCCAGCACCACTTATTGAAGAGGCTGTCTTTTTTCCATTGTATACTCGTGCCTCCTTTGTCAAAGATAAGGTGCCCATATGTGTTTGGGCTTACTTCTGAGTTCTCTATTCTGTTCCATTGATCTTCCTTTCTATTTTTGTGCCAGTACCATACTGTCTTGATCACTATGGCCTTGTAGTATAGTTTGAAGTCAGGAAGCCTGATTCCACCAACTCCATTTTTCCTTCTCAAGATTGCTTTGGCTATTCGGGGTCTTTTGCGTTTCCATACAAATCGTAAGATTTCTTGCTCTAGTTCTGTGAAAAATGCCATTGGTAATCTGATCGGGATTGCATTAAATCTGTAAATTGCTTTGGGTAGTACAGTCATTTTCACGATGTTGATTCTTCCAATCCAGGAACATGGTATATCCCTCCATCTGTTTATGTCATCTTTGATTTCTTTCATCAATGTCTTAAAGTTTTCTGCATACAGATCTTTTGCCTCCTTAGGCAGGTTTATTCCTAGGTATTTTATTCTTTTGGTTGCAATGGTGAATGGGAGAGTTTCCTTAATTTCTCTTTCTGCTCTTCCGTTGTTAGTGTATAGGAATGCAAGAGATTTCTGTGCATTAATTTTGTATCCTGCTACTTTACTAAACTCATCAATTAGTGCTAGCAGTTTTCTGGTAGAGTCTTTAGGGTTTTCTATATATAGTATCATGTCATCTGCAAAGAGTGATAATTTTACTTCTTTTCCAATTTGGATTCCTTTAATTTCTTTTTCTTCTCTGATTGCTGTGGCTAACACTTCCAATACTATGTTGAATAACAGTGGTGAGAGTGGACACCCTTGTCTTGTTCCTGTTCTTAGAGGGAATTCTTCCAGTTTTTCTCCATTGAGAACAATGTTGGCTTTTGGTTTGTCATATATGGCTTTTATGATGTTGAGGCAATTTCCTTCTATGCCCATTTTCTGGAGAGCTTTTATCATAAATGGATGTTGAACTTTGTCAAAAGCTTTTTCTGCATCTATTGAAATGATCATATGGTTTTTATCCTTCAATTTGTTGATATGATGTATCACGTTGATTGATTTGCGTATATTGAAGAATCCTTGCATCCCAGGGATAAACCCCACTTGATCGTGGTGTATGATTTTTTTAATGTGCTGTTGCAGTCTGTTAGCTAGTATTTTGTTGAGGATTTTTGCATCTATATTCATCAGTGATATTGGTCTGTAGTTTTCTTTTTTTGTGACATCTTTGCCTGGTTTTGGTATCAGGGTGATGGTAGCCTCATAGAATGAGTTTGGGAGTGCTCCGCCTTCTGCAATATTTTGGAAGAGTTTGAGGAGGATAGGTGTTAACTCTTCTCGAAATGTTTGATAGAATTCGCCTGTGAATCCATCTGGTCCTGGGCTTTTGTGTGTTGGGAGATTTTTAATCACTGCCTCAATTTCTGTACTTGTGATTGGTCTGTTCATGGTTTCTATTTCTTCCTGGTTCAGTCTTGGAAGATTGTATTTTTCTAAGAATGTATCCATTTCTTCCAGGTTATCCAATTGATTGGCATATAGTTGCTTGTAGTAGTCTCTCATGATGTTTTGTATTTCTGAGGTGTCCGTTGTGACTTCTCCTTTTTCATTTCTAATTCTGTTGATTTGCATCTTCTCCCTTTTTTTCTTGATGAGTCTGGCTAATGGTTTATCAATTTTGTTAATCTTCTCAAAGAACCAGCTTTGAGTTTTATTTATTTTTGCTATGGCTTCCTTCCTTTCTTTTTCATTTATTTCTGCTCTGATCTTTACGATTTCTTTCCTTCTGCTCACTTTGGGGTTTCTTTGTTCTTCTTTCTCTAGTTGTTTGAGGTGTAAGGTTAGGTTGTTTATTCGATCATTTTCTTGTTTCTTAAGGTAGGACTGTATTGCTATAAACTTCCCTCTTAGAACTGCTTTTGCTGCGTCCCATAGGTTTTGGGTTGTTGTGTTTTCGTTGTCATTTGTTTCTAGATACTTTTTGATTTCCTCTTTGATTTCTGTAGTGATTCCTTGGTTGTTTAATAGTGAATTGTTTAGCCTCCATGTGTTTGTATTTTTTGCAGTTTTTTTCCTGTAATTGATATCTAGTCTCATGGCGTTGTGGTCTGAGAAGATGCTTGATATGATTTCAATTTTCTTGAATTTGCTGAGGTTTGATTTGTGACCCAAGATGTGATCTATCCTGGAAAATGTTCCGTGTGCACTTGAGAAGAAAGTGTAGTCTGTCGTTTTTGGATGGAATGTCCTATAAATATCAATTAAGTCGAGATGGTCTAATGTGTCATTTAAAGCTTGTGTGTCTTTATTTATTTTCTGTTTGGATGATCTGTCCATTGATGTAAGTGGGGTGTTCAAGTCTCCCACTATAATTGTGTTACTGTCGATGTCCCCTTTTATAGCTGTTAGCATTTGCCTTATGTATTGAGGTGCTCCTATATTGGGGGCATAGATATTTACCATTGTAATATGTTCTTCTTGGATGGATCCCTTGATCATTATGTAGTGTCCTTCCTTGTCTCTTTTAATAGTCTTTACTTTCAAGTCTAATTTGTCTGATATGAGTATTGCTACTCCAGCTTTCTTTTGACTTCCATTTGCATGGAATATCTTTTTCCATCCCTTCACTTTCAGTCTATATGTATCCCTTGGTCTGAAGTGGGTTTCTTGTAGGCAGCATATAGAAGGGTCTTGTTTTTGTATCCATTCAGCCAGTCTGTGTCTTTTGGTTGGAGCATTTAATCCATTTACATTTAAAGTGATTATTGACATGTGTGTTCCAATTACCATTTTCTTAATTGTTTTGGGTTTGTATTTGTAGGTGTTTTCCTTTTCTTGTGTTTCCTACTTAGAGAAGTTCCTTTAGCACTTGTTGTAAGGCTGGTTTGGTGGTGCTGAATTCTCTTAACTTTTGCTTGTCTGGAAAGCTTTTGATTTCTCCCTCAAATCTGAATGAGATTCTTGCTGGGTAAAGTATTCTTGGCTGTAGGTTTCTCTCTTTCAGGACTTTCAGTATATCCTGCCATTCCCTTCTGGCCTGCAGAGTTTCTGTAGAAAGGTCAGCTGTTATCCTGATGGATTTTCCCTTATATGTTGTTTGTTGCTTTTCTCTTGCTGCTTTTAATATTTTTTCTTTGTGTTGAATTGTCATTAGTTTGATTAATATGTGTCTCGGTGTATTTCCCCGTGGGTTTATTCTGTATGGGACTCTCTGTGCTTCTTGGACTTGGTTCATTATTTCCTTTCCCATGTTGGGGAAGTTTTCCACTAGAACATCTTCAAATATTTTCACAGACCCTTTCTTGTTTTCTTCTTCTTCTGGGATGCCTATAATTCGAATGTTGGTACGTTTAAGGTTATCACTGAGGTCTCTGAGGCTGTCTTCTAGTCTTTTTATTTTTTTATCTTTTTCCTGCTCTGTGGCGTTTATTTCTTCCATTCTATCTTCCAACTCACTTATTCGTTCTTCTGCCTCAGTCATTCTGCTGGTTAGAGCATCTAGAGTATTTTTAATTTCAGTTATTTTGTTATCCATTGCTGTTTGTTTTTCTGAGTTCTTATGAACTGTTTCTTGTACTTTCTCTAATTTGTTATCGAGATTTTGTATCATTTTTACTATCATTACTCTAAATTCTTTTTCAGGCATTTTTCCTATTTCCTCCTCATTTATTTGGTCTTGTGGGTTTTTTTCCTGTTCCTTTGCCTGCATGGTGTTTCTTTGTTTCCTCATGGTTGTCCAAGCTTTTGGGGTTGCTTGTCCTGGTGATAGAGGTGTTTATAGAAGACTGTCCAAGCCTCAGACTAATGTCCAAGTATTGGATTAGACGAATATTCAGTCGGCTATGTCAGGTTCTCCGCAGCCCTTTCCGGTGTCCGAGGCCGTCTGCTGGTGTTCAGCTGGTTCTCTGTGGGAATGACTGTGTCCTTCCGTGCATTCCCAATGCATCTGTGGAGAGGGATGCACTCCACGTCTCTCTACTTCGCCGCCATCTTTTTCTCCCCTATAATCACTTTTTCCCTTCTCTTAATTTTAACCTAAGATTTTGTAAGGACAAAATTTTACATGTATTTTAGAACTGGTTACACACCACTAAATTAACTATGAACAACTAGTCACCTTAGTATCTAAATACACTCATGTATATGTCTGTTTCTATATAGAAAAAAATTACCCACTGTGCCTTTTATTACCACCACTGCTAATAAGATGCAGATATCACTGTGTTGATTTCCCTCTCTAGGACTCATTCCGGGAAGGCCCAATTCACCCAGCTGTTGTATTTCCTCACAAAGACCACAAAAAAAGGGAGTCCCTATTTCCCAGTCCAATTGCCTCCTCTATTCAGTGGTCACAACAAATACGTAAGATTTATTGGCACCAGTTATGCCCGAACCATTAGGAGAACCTCCAGGTTTACACTGTACGCAGAAGCTCTCTCAAACATGTGGACTCGGTTTAGCCTTTTTCTATATAACTTAAATGCTCCCCTGGGGTTGCGTCCCTTTGGTGCTGCACAGACCCTTCCTAAATGCCTCCTGTGACCTTGTGTGGCTCTGCCATTGATTACCTTAACTTTATATGCATGTAGCTTTTCTCGTTAGCATGCATGATTGTAAGGGTGAGGGAGCATTGCTCTCATTGTCAGGGCAACCTGGAGTCCTGCGTGCTGTGCTCAATTTAGTCTCTCCCAGAATTTCAGCTTGGCTTGGTCACACTCCAACTGTATGCTTGGCTTCCCTCCCTCTTGTGGTAGAAAGATGCAAAGCAGTCTGCGGTTCTGCTGGCTGCGTCTTCCTGTTTTGACTGTCTCTCCAAAGGTCTCCTCCACTTGCAGACTTTCTCCTCTTCTTAGTAGGTTCATTCGTTTCATTTCTCCTAATCTGGGTAGCCGTTCCTTCTCCAGGACAATACCTTCTGCCTCAGTGCAGTGCTCTTCACTCCACAAATGTTCCTGTGGCTCCGTTCTTAACTTCTAACCTTCTTCACCTGGGTGAGATGTGGCTCTCAGATCTGGCT
This sequence comes from Hippopotamus amphibius kiboko, assembly GCF_030028045.1. Classification (NCBI taxonomy): domain Eukaryota; kingdom Metazoa; phylum Chordata; class Mammalia; order Artiodactyla; family Hippopotamidae; genus Hippopotamus; species Hippopotamus amphibius. Next base: position 169,091,344 of record NC_080188.1, on the reverse strand, counting down.
TCCTCCTGATTCTGGTCTGATTTCTCTCTTGTCATTCTGGTTGTCTGCTGTTTGTGTTATCAGAACTAATATACAGATTGCAGGGGTTCCCAGTCACTGTCTGCAGTCCTCCAGTCTGTGCTTTTCAAGTCCGGTATTTTTGATCTGTGTTTCTATATTTCATCTGTATTTGTCATCAAGCTCTTTCTCTTCTCGATGTTGAGAACTCATGCAGATGCGGAAATTTCTTGGAGGCGTGCTATTTCTCCGGCTTTGCAGGTATGCCAGCTGTATCTGTTATGACTGCCTCGGCACTCTGTGCTGCTGTGGCAGAGATTTTTATACTTTTTCCTGGCTTTTGGCAAGAAGGGGTAGCCTGTGGTCTCGCCCTGAGAGTCTTCCTGACTCTCAGAAGTCCTTTGGTCCGTGCCAGTGCACATGACTCTTTTAAGTTGCCTTTTCTTGGCTACACATAGTTAACATTTGCTAAATGGTTAACAGCTATTCACTTTTTGCCCCGTTGGCATTTGGCTTATGTGTGTTATGCATAAGCATGTTGAAAGAATAACACCATATTCCAAGGGTTGGTGGAAAACTGCCATCTCCAGCTTCCTGAGGTTTCTCTGATTTTATGGTGTCTACAGAGAACACGTTTGGTGTTGAGTTCCATGCGACTAGGGAATGTGTCTACTCATGTCTGCTTTAGTTTTCATCACCACCTCCTCCACATGCCCGGGGAACAGAACATACTCGAAACTTATTTGACAAATAGGGGGCAGGAACCTACCATCAACTTATGGTGTCAGAGCAATAAGGTAACCCAGCTGACCTAGGATAAGGTATCCAGTTGGTAAAATTTGTAGACTCCTGTAACTGAGTCATGCTCTGGAATAGGTTGTTTTTTCCCCACATCCCTGTCTACACGACCCAGTTCCTGTGTCCTTGCAGGAGTCTGGGACCCTGTAATATGGATGACACCTGGAGTCAGATACCAGTGTCTGTTTTCCTGTGACTTGTCTAATACACAAAGGGATTGATAAGTGGACCCCGGAAGTTAGTCTGCCCCTTTGGCACGAAGGCTGAGAGGTGAAGTAGGTTGGGAGGAAGATGGAGAATTGAGTTTGGGCATGAAGAGTTTGCGATGCTTATTTGATGTGTTGGTGTAAGGAGAGAGTTGGATACATGAGCTCAGGGTAGAAGCCTAGGCTGGAAATGTAAATTTGGGAGTTTTCAGTATATAGATGGTATTTAAGTCCTAAGACTGGATAAACCATCAAGGAAAGGAATATATAACTATAAAGAAGAGGTTCTAGAACTGAGTTCCAGTGTTAAGATGTGGATGAGTTAAGGAGTTAACAGCAAGAAGACTGAAAAGGAGCATGGTATCCTGGAGGCCAAGGGAAGAGAGTGCTTCAGGAAGGAGGACGTAGCGGTGGTCAGCTGAGTCAAATGCTGCCTAGGGATGGGTCAAGTAAGATCAGGGCTAAGACTCATCAGAGGCCAGGAGTGGGGGATGGGAGGGGTGAAAGCCTGATTGGAGAAGGTTTAAGAGAGGATTGGAGACAGCCATACAGACTGTTGTGTTGAGTTTTGTTGAAAGAGAAGCAGAGAAAATGGGGCAGGTAGAAGAAATACCATTTGCTTTCCGATGAATCATTCAAGATAAAAATTATTGCTGTTAGAGAAGGAGAACAGTTGGTGGAGCAGCCTTCTAAAGCAGGTGAGCGGGGGTGGGCTCCTAGCCCATCAGAGCACAGGTGGAGGGCCGGGCTTGGCGCCCAGCTTCATGGTTCACTCATAGTCCTAGGAGGGAGACTGCAGAGGCTGGGACGTGGGTAGAGTGGTGGCGGGAGCTTGTGGAAATTCTCCTGTTGCTTCTATTTTCTCAATGAAATTGGAAGTAAGGTTCTCAGCAGAGGGTGGGAGGAGGGAAAATGCTGGAAGTTTGAGGGAAGGTGGGAATAGTTTTCTGGCAGAGCAAGGGACTCAGTGGCGCGGGGACCCACTCTGGGTTCATGACGCTGGGGTGAAAGTGGGCCCAGTGAATGTGCTGTGCTTTCCTCTCGGCACATGTGGCCTCTGAGGTTCAGGCAAGGAAGTAGGTGGGGAGTAGGCTTTTACCAGAGGGGTTTTGCCTGGTGAGCACAGTAAAACGAGAATCAAGAGAGGACCTTAGCAGAGCAGTGAAATTGGAGTTAGGTAGGGAGGAAAGAGGCGGGAGACAGACGATGGAAAGGGAGTAAATGAATTATAGGCCCTTTTTCAAACGTTACTCTGGAATCTGCTGGACACATTCAGTGTGTGAAATGAGTTGAGAAACCTGTCTCATTGCATAGAGGAAGTAGGAAGTGAGTTTTAAAACCAAATGTTCTGAATTCTAATTTGGTGCTCGAACTGCCCCCCGTGGAGGGAGAGTGAGGGAGGGAGGGAGGGGCATGTGTGTGCCTGTGTGCAGAGTAAAGTTGTGACAGGAAGGTGTGGCACACCTCCCCGGCCCTCCCAGACTTCACTCCTGGACTCCTGGCCCCGCATCAGCCCAATTCACAGGGGTGACTTGGGGAAATTTTGGGGACTGAAACCTGCAAGCCCGCCCACCTTCCTCACTAAGCATTGTATTCTGTAATCTTGTTTTCCTCTTTGGAGTATGTCTTTTTAAAAACACATTTACGTTTGTAGCTTCTGCTGCTGCCTTTGGCAGCCTGTTCTCCATGTGAATCTCTAAATACTGCAGTGCCTTCCTCCTGAGCCCTGCCGGCTGGGCCAGAGCCCGGGGTCCACAGTTTCCAGTCTCTGACTCCCTCCGTGGAAAAAAGCAAAACAAAACTGTGGTTTGCTTTTTTTTCTCCCTCACACACATGTATTCCCATCCGTAGCTGCTTCTACCCTGAAATTATCCCTACTCTTTCATATCCATTTTGATTTCTTAATAATCTGTGAAACCAGAGATGTCATCGCCTTTGGGGTTAATTCCAAATATGCTGTTTGCCTCCTGATCAGGTGCCTGACTTTCACACCACGCACCAGGCCAGTCTCCAGATCTTTTGTCTGTGCAGAGCCATTAGGCTGGCTCAGGGCTCTTCGCCTTTCTTTTAGCCCTCTCTAATACACAGTTTAATTTCTGATCCCTGGCTAGAGGCCTCAGATGCCTGTGTGTCACGCAGCCTTAGGCTATGATCTCTCTGCTCTGAGGCAACCCCAGGCCTTAGGACTAAGGGTCAGAAATTAGCTGGGGGTGGTGCGTTGGTGACTCAATGGCTGTTTCAGGTGCTTTCCACTGGTTCACTCTGGAGGCTAAGTCCTTACGGAATCCCTGCCAGACAGGGATGGCGCAGCGCCAGCCGCTGGCACTACGCAAGTCAAAAGGTCTCTGTTCATTTTTCCCTCAATTTGTCATTCACTAGAAAAGTATTTATTCAGGACTTTCAGTGCCCCTCAGAGTGCGGTTCATCTTAGAATCACCTGGGGGCAATTAATATCATTACAGATTCCTGGGATCTGCCTGGACCTAATGAAGAGGTAGGAGGAAGGAATTTGTGTTTTTAACCTGCTCCCTTGTGATTCTGAGGCCACAGTGAAGAGTGAGAGCGACAGTTCCGTGTGGTTGTGATGGCTGAGCCTGGGGAGGGTGAGGTGGGTTGCAAAGTGGGAGCATACTAAAGAGAAAGCCCTCAGCCTGCCTCGCCCACTGCATGGATTTCCACGAGGGCCTACTTTAATCAGTGTTTATCTCGTATAAAGTGATTGACACACAGTGGGGTCTCAGGACAAGGACCAGGACCACTGGCGTTTCCATCCTCCTGAGGGCGCTTTGCCGGCTGCCTCCCTCCCATACCTGCTGGGTCTCCTCCCTCTCCTGTCCCCAGGCCTCTGCCCTTTGCCCTGAATCAGGGACTTGTCAGCTAAGATTCCTAGGTGGACTTTGGTGGCGTTACAAAATTGTCTCAAATTTTGTTTTCAAAATATCTTTTTTTTGACTTTGTATAATTGAAGTATAGTTGATTTACAATGTTTCAGGTGTACAGCAAAGCCACTCAGTTATATATATACATATTCTTTTTCAGATTCTTTTCCATTATAGGTTATTACAAGATATTGAATACAGTTTCCTGTGCTACCCAGTCGGTCCTTGCTGTTTATCTGTTTTCTGTATGGTACTGTGTATCTCACTCCCAAATTCCTGATTTGTCTCTACCCTGCCCTACCCTTTCCCCTTTGGTACTGTGAATTTGTTTTCTATATCTGTGAGTCTATTTCTGTTTTGTAAATAAGTTCATTTGTATCCTTTTTTTTAGATTCCACATGTAAGTGATATCATATGATATTTGTCTGACTTCACTTAGTATGATACAGGTTGCTGCAAATGGCATTATTTCATTCTTGTCTATGGCTGAGTAATGTTCCATTATATATCTATATCTATATACCACATCTTCTTCATTCATCTGTCGATGGACACTTAGGTTGCTTACATGTCTTGGCTATTAAATAGTGCTTCTGTGAACATTGGGGTTCATGTATCTTTTTAAATTAGAGTTTTTGTCTTTTCTGGATATATGCCCTGGGGTGGAATTGCTGGATCATATGGTAACTCTATTTTTAGTTTTTTGAGGAACCTCCATACTATTCTCCTTAGTGGCTGTACCAGTTTGTGTTCCCACCAACAGTATAAGAGGGTTCCCTTTTCTCTGCACCCTCTCCAGCATTTATCATTTGTAGACTTTTTGATGATGGCCTTCTGACTGGTATGAGGTGGTACCTCACTGTAGGTTTGATTTACATTTCTCTATTATCGACGTTGAGCATCTTTTCATGTGCCTCTTGGCCATCTGTATGTTCCCTTGAAAAAATGTCTATCTAGGTCTTCCACCCATTTTTTGATTGGGTTGTTTGTTTTTTTGATATTGAGCTGTATAAGCTGTTGGTGTATTTTGGAATTTAATCCCTTGTTGGTTGCATCATTTGCAAATATTTTCCCCCATTCCATAGGTTGTCTTTTCATTTTGTTTGTAGTTAAAATATATCTTTTAACTGTCACACTTCCTTGAATCCAAGATACATACCACTGGTTATAAGATCTACTAAAAACTTAATGGCATTTCATGGGGGAACTCCTGCTACATTCTGTATGTTACATTTTGTATATTCTGAGTTCTAAAACCTTTGTGAAGAAAGGTGTATCTTAGAATTGAGGAAGTAGAAGATTACAGAAAAAAAAAAAACTAATTTAAAAAGCCACACATAATCTATGTGCTCGAGACCAAATTTTCATACTTGGAAACTACCCGTGGTCACCCTGACTTATCTGTGCCGACCTTGGAGTAAAGCTCCCTTTGCCATTTCTGTGTTCGTTTGACGTTTCTGTAAATGTGCTATCGATTAGAAGGCTCGTAGTTCCCTGTTAGTCTTTTGAAAAAATTCAGGCCTGAGCTGGTGTGCTCACAGAAAGTGATATAAGTGGGCACACTATTACTTTTTTCTGTGATTCAGGATTTTCTCAGTTCTGTGAGACTAAAACAAAATACAGAACTAAACTGGATGCCAAAGCTGATTCAGGACTGCAGGAGTCATCCTAACACTGGCTTCAGTACTCATCTTCCCCAAAACCACTTCATGTTTTGAGTGATTGCTTCTACATTACATACATGTTCTGTATTATAAATACATGTATATATTAAATAGCAAAAATACATTTATGCCAAAGGTGTTCCTCTCTGTAAGTTTTCTGCATTGATATTCTGATGATCTTGTTTGAAACAATGATTTCTGTTACTGGAGGTGGTATAACAGTGGTTAGGAGTTCTGGTCCCACCCTGATTATCTGTGGGACGTGGACAACTTAACCTCTGTGCCTTATTGTCCTTATCTGTAATGTGAGGATAATTATAGTATCCCCTCATAGAGCTGTAGTAAGAATTAAATGAGATAACAGAGATAGAGCCCTTGGCTGTGCATAGGAAGCACTAATGGTATTAAATAATTATTTAGAACATTTTGTGAAAACCACTCATATAGAGGAAACAAGCAAAGCATCTTCTTCCACTGTGCACTCGCTGTGTGGATCTGCTCCTCTCCATCTGGTCCTTTCCTGTCTCTCAGCCTAGCCACTTAGTACCTTTCATATGCATCTTTGCCAAGCTTACATTCATGTTTCTTGAATTAGCTTTTCCTCCAAAATGTTGGCCACTTCCTCCACAAAGCCTTCTCTGACTATCCCTGAAAACTCAAAAGAAAAGAGATCTTTCCTCTAAGCTGTCTCCCCCAGACCTAAATGTCCTTAGCATTCATTTGGTGCTTTTCCCAGATTCCCGTATCAGGAGTTGTCTTTTAGGTGCCTCTGTCCCTTTTCCTTTTCAAAAAACCATTTTGTCTTCTGGCCTCAACTACAGTTCCCCAGACGTGGTTAACTACTTAGTAAATATCCATCGACAGGCAGATTTCACAGAGAGGCTCTGTGAACCCCGCCAGGGTACCCTGGCTTCCAGACTGCCTGGCTGTCAGCATATGCAGGATAGGGTCTGTGTTCAGATGAGGGAGGGACAACACTGCTGTTGGGGGAGGGGGGGAGACACACCACTAATGCTGGACCCTGGGCTGGCCCCCCATTCCTGCAATCTGCTTTCCCTGCTGTACTCCAGCTCAGCGCCCTGCTCCCGTCTCCTGTGACAGGTGGGGGCACACACACACAAAACCGGCTAGTGAAAAGTAGGGGGACTGTAGTTTATTGGAATGTTTACACAGGGTTTGTGTCTAATTAGTAGTTAATTTCTGTGACACAGTTGGCCTTACTGGCTTGGAACCTGGCTCTGAAATGCTCTTAGAGACCCAGACCTAAGAGATGGCAATCTGAGACATGGTTAGGGTTTGGGAAGAGAACAAAGAGAAAGTATGCCCTGTTTTCTGTGATGAAACGTGACCAGGAACAGCGCCCAAACTGAAGACTCCCTACACACACACACACTCTCTCTCTCTCACACACGTGCGCAGTTTCTAGGATCGCTTTCTGCTGCTGAATCCACCATTTACAAGTTCCATTTTGGACTTTGTGAACATCAGCTTGGGACTCAATACTTACCCTAAGGATAGGGGGACAGCCACGGGACCCCCTCCTGCCCTGAGCCCCGTGATTGCAGGCAAAACACTTCTGTCTCTTTGGAAGAGTCAGGTGAATAAATGTGCGTTAGTCTTCTCATTAGTAATATGGGGGTAATACCACCGGCTGTTCCTAACCTCAAGAGTCTTGTAGCAATTATATGAGATAAAACATACGAAAGTGCTTTGAAAAAGACCCTCATTCTTTGCTTTATGAGTGCTTTTTTAAAGACTTTTTGCTTATAAGAGCTGTGTACCTATAAACTCGATATTGCTAAGTGAGCTTTTTTTTTCTTTTTTTTCATTTTCTTTTTTTTTCTTATTCAAAGAGAGTATCTGATTGCTTCCAGGGGCATGTAAGGCAGATTCTCCCATCATGTTTCCTGTTCCTTAGCTTCCGTGTGCCCTGTATATTGGGATTTCTCATGGCCTGTGCTTCTGCTTAGAAGTACACTGTTGTTTATATTATGTCCATGTTGAAAAACACCTGTACTTGATGCTAAAATGGCTTCGGAACACACTTTAAGTGTTCATACCAATTTGCTTTTTTTTAATTAATTAATTTATTTATTGGCTACATTGGGTCTTCGTTGCTTCGTGCGGGCTTTCTCTAGTTGTGGCGAGCGAGGGCTACTCTTCATTGTGGTGCTTGGGCTTCTCATTGTGGTGGCTTCTCTTGTTGCAGAGTATGGGCTCTAGGCACGTGAGCTTCAGTAGTTGCAGCACATGGCTCAGTGGTTGTGGCTCGCAGGGTCTAGAGCGCAGGCTCAATAGTTGTGGTGCACAGGATTAGTTGCTCCGTGGCATGTGGGATCTTCTGGGACCAGGGATCAAATCTGTGTCCCCTGCATTGACTGGCAGGTGGATTCTTAACCACTGTGCCACCAGTGAAGTCCCCATACCAGTTCTTAATGACTTGAATTACCTCTGGATAACTGGTGAAATGCTGATGTTATAGCTGCTTTCAAATTCTAACATGCTTCAGGACTGTCTGCACTTTGTGTTAAGGCAGACCTGATATTTATCTCCAGCAGTGTTTCTGGATGGGCTGGGACTGAGCCCTTGATGAAGTTTTTAGCAGTCTGGCATAATGAGAAAATAATAGCAATATAGTTTTGGGGGGAAACTAAATTTGTTCAACTTGAAATTGAATTTTCAAAGTTAATGTCTTTTCTTGGCAGAAGAAAATGTAAACAACCCTATTGCAAACCCATATTCTTCTGTATTTGTTTTGTGAAAATTTTCTGATCTGTGAAAGCTGAAAAAAAAACTATGATAATAGATTTTATCTATATAATAGATTAATCTATTAATATAATTACATTGATAAAAGTTACTTGTAAATACACAATATTGCTATTAGCAGCTTGGCATATGAGTTTTGTTTTGTTTTTTTTCCATTCTGGTGACAGTAAGCTTTCTACATTAATTTTAACAGGAATTAGTAGTTGCTTATGTGACTTGTCACCAAAGAATGAATATTTTAGAAAACCAATTAGGCTGGCATAGCAAATACCATAAGGAATAGGTAGTAGTCAACATAGGGTTGTACTCAGAAGATCTGGGTTTAAGTTCAGGTTTTATTTTCTGTCTACTCCCGTGCCCCGCGCGCCCCCGCCCCATGGGCTTAGGCAAGTCATGTGACCGCAGTGAGCCTCACTTTCCTCTTCTGTTAAATTGGAACACTTAGTTCATATTATGGTTGTAAGAATTAAATCAGAAAGTAAGTATGAAAGGGCTTTGTGCACCAAGATGTGCTTTATAAATTTAAGGTATTGTTAAAATACTTTAAGGTTATGAACAGTGATGTTTAGAGGATTTCTATTATTGAGCTTCACAATGAGGATTTTTCACATATCATCTTTAAATGTATTTTGACAGATATGGTCAATGGAGTCCCTTGGAAGTAATGCAGAATATATATTCAAAATATTGTTAGGATCTTTCTCTTTCCTTTGTGCACAGGACATCATAATACCGTGACCTTTTCCAGTGGTTTCCTTGATGATGTAAAACAGAGCCACCTTCCCCTGAGTCATTTGTATAAAAAGAACAGATTTCTGGATGAAGCCAAAAAGAAAGGGAGTGTGAGAGCGTGAGTCCTTTTCCCGGGGGACCCCACCTTGATCAGAATGACTGAGCTGTGCCGCCACCTGCCTTTGGGGGTGCTGCTGGTTACAGCTGTGCCACTGAATCAGAGAGGCTGCGCTTCCCCGTTGGGAAGGAAAGTTAGGACCCAGAGGGCAGCGGGCACGTGCACATGCAGTGGTCTTCCTCTCGGGCAGTTGTGATCATATTCGAGGTCTCGGTAGCATGTGTCCCCCACACCCAGGTGGGGCTGGGGTAGTCGACCAGGCCAGCATGTCTCTGTCACATCCTCCCTTTCTCCCACGGTCTCCAATCAGGGTGCACTCTCTCTCTGCCTTCCTCCCCTTCCCCAGGTCTCCCGCTCTCCTCTCTCTGCGATAGGTTCCTCCTCCTTAGCAGATGTCCTCGAAGTGGCACATACAGCCTGAGTGGGTTGGGAAAAGCAGAGAGGTGCCCATGGCTAGCTAAGTCACCAAGGTCATGCTCCCCAAGGAGTGGGTGTTGGGGTTCTGGTCCCGGAGTTACAGATTCCGTGGCCTCGTTAGGCCAGCAGTCTTGGTCTACCCTCCAGCATCTCAGTCTACCCGGGAACAGGAACCTTGCCTCTCATCCTGCACTACTAGAAGCAGCTGTGACTGTCAGCCTGCCAAGCCTGGGAAAGGTTACCGCGGAGAGGAATCGCCCGTATTTAGTCTGTGTGCTTGTGTGACAGAGCGAGAGGGAGGCTGCGTGCCTCTCTTTTGTACCCTAGGTATTTATTGCATTTGTCTTACGACTTCCATTTAGAGCTAAATAAACTGCGAAGTAGGTTATTGAAGCTGGATCTCCGGTGTCTTCAGCCCTGAGGAAGTGGGCGGTGAGGAGGGCGAGAGATGGGGGATTGGGCAGAGGAGATTCAGAGAAAGGGGCCAAGAGGAACAAGACGTGGCTCTTCCCCTCCCTTCAGTTGGGTCAGGCATGGGTGTGCTGCGGCTTGTCCACCCGGAGCCCCTTTGCAGGAGGACCTCGCAGTGCTTTCTCTGTCTCAGGCATTTGGGAAGCGGCCTTCTGTCGACATATCTTGAGTTACAGTTTATGGATAAAAAAACGAAGGCACGCCCTGCAGATTGCATGAAGTCTGCAGTGAGCTATCCCACCTGGAAAGATAGCGCCCCGCCGCTTTGCCTGTCCGACATGATCACGTCGCTTCCCTACGTGCCCTGGTCTTAAGCAGCCTCACAGAGGGGAGGCACATAAGGGAGAATGTCCTTAGAACATATTATAGCCACCGAATCCAAATGTGGTCTCAAGGGTCTCGTCTCCCGGCACCATGTGCCTGTCTGTGTGTCTATCAAGCTGGAACTCCCTGTGGGCCTGGGGAGCTCTTTGTCCTTTCAAGAGACTCCTGGTCGATCAAAATCACTCATGAATTCTCTTCTGCACAGATGTGATAAAGGGTCTTCCTTGAGTACCAGAAGTACTGTGCATAATTTATAACATGAGGCAAGATGAAGTAGAAAGAGCAAGAAGAGATAATAAGTGGGGAATGAAAAGTTTTCAGCCTTGTTACAAGCTGGGAGAATGAGTCAGCAGCACATGTCTTGAGGGAGAGCTTTGCAAAGCGCTGGGTTTGGGTAGGGGCCCGTGGGTTCTCAAACGGAGGCAGAAGGATGCCCAGGAGTCAGAAGCAGGGGATGTGGAGGAGATGGGTGAGGGGCGGGGAGGAAAGGGGCAGATTGAGTGGGGCTGAGATCTAGCCCTGCCCTGCCTCTTCCCCTTGCCTCTAAGGAAGGAAACATGCTGGGGCCTTCATCATCTCCCTCTCTCCCATTTCTCTGCTGGTTTAATTACATTCCTGTTCTAATTTGGAAGAGCTTGCATATCTTTTTCTGCTGTGGCAACTAATCTCTTTTATGAGACCTACCCTGGCTCCCAAGCGCTGCGACCTCGGTGGGGACTTGGTTCTTCTGTGGCTTTTGCAGTCACAGTCCGTTCAGCAGTGGGCAGAGGTCCGCTCGAGAGGAGAAGGGGGTTATCTCGCTGATGTCAGTCACCTTGTTTCCCGTGGCCTCAGTCTGCCACCTCCCCTTTCACCACCTGGGGTGAAACCTCTCCTTCCATCCGTATATCTTGATGTCTCTCATTGTGTTACTTCTCTCAAAGGAAAAAACATGCTTTTTTTGGAATCTCTGGATGTTGAGTAATGCTGAAAAGAAGTGAAAGACAAGAAATATGTGGATAAAAATACTGGTTACCATTTATCATGTACCTACTGTGTGCCAGCCATTGTGCCGGGCCCTTTACCTGTGTGGCCTCTAATTTTTACAGTAGCCTCAAAATTGACTCTGATCATTCGTCCTTTTACGAATGAAGCAGCTGAGGCACAGAGAGAGTAAGTGACCTACCCAAGGTTGCACAGCTATTAAGGTAGACCTGAGTTGGAACCTAGTGTCGTATCACTAGCAAAGCCCAGGCTCTTTCCACTACTCCCTGCTGCCATCAGTTAGAGCAGATTGGCAGAGGAGATGGTGGATGATTGGACAGTTCAACTTAATTTACACAACAGATTTTAGACAGCCTCCTCATTGCCAGGATGGTAGAAGGTATTTTGTGTCTCATTTTGAGGCGAGAATACAAATTTGTGTTCAGTGGATGCCATATGATTGTTATCATCCCTTCCAGCCTTGCGGACTGAGTGCTGTGGGGACATCCAGATGATGGCCATGTTCTGTCCGAGGCGGTTAAGAAAGGCTTCGTAGAGAAACGTCACGGTGGCTTGCTTGGCAAAGTGATTGGTGGGTTCAAGGAACAGCAGGAAGGTGGGAGCTCTCCAGGACGGCATGGAGGGAGAAGGGATCAGAGAGCCAGTTGGGGCCAGATCCCATTGGGCCTCGTTGAGTTTTATTTCACATTTGATGGGAAGTCTTTGAAGTATTTTGAGCAGATGGGTGGTATGATTTGATATATGTTGAAAATTCACTCTGGCTGCTGTGTGGAGAACTGGCCATGGTGGGCAAGGGTGGAGGTGACAGAAGGCGACGGTGGTGAAGGTCTGGAATGGTTGCGCCGGCCGTGATGAGCAGTGGTCAGATTGGGATGTTATTTGAAGGTAGAGTTGGGAGGACTTTCTGATGGATTGAACGTAGGGTGAGAGAGAAATGTGAGGACCAACAATGGTTCCTCGGCTACATTAGTGTATTAACAGTGGTACCATTTCCCGAGACAGGGAGGCTTAAAGAAAGGGTAGGTTGATTGACCAGGGTCAAGAGTTCAGTTGGGGGTGTGTTAAATTGGAGATGCCTATTTTTGATGCATCTTAGGTATCCAAGTTAGTGGTGTCACAATGAGTGAGTAGTTAGATATGTAAGCCTGGAGCTCAGAGGAGAGGGCAGAGCAGGAGATACACATTTGAGAAGCATCCACTTATTAATGGTTTTAGGGTCATGGGATTGATTGGCTGATGCCCCATAGGGAGAAGGTATAGACAGAGAAGAGGATCGAGGACTGAGCTCCGAGGAATTACAACTCAATGTGTATTAGCTCAGCAGTGGGCCTGTTAGTAAGACCCTAAGAACTTCGGGGTTTTCTCTTGGAGCTATTTCTTTTGGAATTTAGCCCAAATTTAATATCATTACTTCTCCTAGGAAGTTACCGGGATGATAACATGCTCGAGGGCCAGTGTATTGATTATGGCAGGGACTTCTTTACTATAGGAAAGGCAAATAGGAGTTCCCACCACCAGCCAATGAGCTGGTTTGGGATGGATACAGTTGCAGGTGTGGAGAAAGCCCTTCAATCCAAGTCTGTCTGGTTTGGTTCTTTTTCCTTTTGTCTGCTCATCTTCTACAAAAATTATGTTTTCCCTGAAGATGATGTTGCTTGTAAAGCTTGGTTTGCATTTGTGTAACTGTACTCCTTTTCATTCAGAACATTTATCGGGGGCCTACTATGTGCTAGACACCGGGCTGAGTGCTGGAATACTCCCTTTTCAAACACAGGGCTCCTCTGACAGTTTCTTTCCTGCTCGCAGGCATCTGCTGTCTCCCAGCTGGTCTCGATTTGTTTACACTCATTACATTATTCACCTGCACATCATTATTCACACCTGTTACACTGCTGATTATCAGATACTGTAGCTACCAAATCTCAGAACCACTCTTCTGGTTTTTTTTTTTTTTTCCTCGTACCCCACATTTAATTCATGGATGATTCCTATCGGTTCTATCGTCCCTATTTAACCAGACTCTGACCACTGATCCTGACCTGCAGCACCACACCCTGGCCCAAGCCACCACATCTCTCACCTGAGTTACTTCAGTGTCTCCCTGAGTGCATCACCGCCCACATCAGTCTGGCCTCGTAGGACTTCCCTGGCGGTCCAGTGGTTAAGACACCGTGCTCCCAAAGCAGGGGGCGTGGGTTCGATCCCTGGTCGGGGAGCTAAGATCCGGCATGCCTTGCGGCGCAGCCAAAAAAAACAAAACAAAACAGAAAAGTCTGGCCATGTGACCCTGGTGCACGTAAATCAGAGCGTGTCTGTCCTGCAGCGCACCCTGCAGTCCTCCTCTCTCACTGAGTGAAAGCCAAGGCTCTTGCAGGGGAGCCACAGGACTCTGTACCATTTGCCCCTCCCTTATCCCGCTCTGCTCCCCCTCTCCCCTCAGTTGTCCCCTCCAGCCACAGCGGTTTTCTTGCTGCAGACACATCCGGCACGTTCCTGCCTCAGAGCCTTGCCATTGTGCTGTGCTGCTGGCATGCTCTCCCCCGGAGATCAGAGGGGGCTCACCCTTTCCCCTCCTCTAGCCTTTACTCAGTGAGCCTTTTCATGACCACCCTATTTAAGGATGTTTCCCCTCCCCAGTATTCTCCACCCTCCTTGCTGTGTTCTTTCTTTCCAGAGTACCGAACCTTTTACCACAGCATATATTTTTTCCCATTTATTTGTCTGAAGACTAACTCATCCCGTTACAGTAAGCCTCGCGAGGCAGGAATTTTGTCTGACTCTGCTTTGAACAGTTGCCGCCCAGATCGATACCAGGCACAAGATGAGTTTTTAATAAATATTCACTGGGTGAATAAATGATGGAATAGGAGTCCATAAGGGAGGGGAGAGTAGTCAGGCGCTGTGTCTGCTATAGTTACCATTACTCCCTGGGCCATTGCAGTGGAACCTCTGCTGGCTGGTGGCGTGCCTTTGTGAGATGGTTGGCTGCCGTCGGGGACCAGATCTGTGCTCTCGGAGGAGCATTCCCAAGCGAGAATCCTGCTGGCTGCCGCAGGCTGAGCCTATTCCCTCAGGTGTCCTTAGTGTTATTAGCAAACTGACCATCCCAGGTTTGAGGTTGTATAAATCCACACAGGGGTTCACTGAGGGCGTAGTCACAAAAGGGAGTCATTCATCTGAGGGTTCACGAGACCTGTTTTTGTACATGAATATAACTGTGGGCTCTCTGGCTAGGAGATGGGGTGGGGGGGGGGAGATCAGAATTCCCGAGGGAGTCCTCATGACACCTTCATCCGGGTGCTACAGCAAACCTCCAGCCCCACTGGGTAGAGTTTGGATCTGTGCATTAAGTGGGCGTCGGTGAACATTAAAATCAGGAAGGAAAACCTACCGGCCCTACGTATTGGGACACCTCTTGTTTATATCCTTGGGGGTATTTAGTGTTGTGAAAGGACCAGGGTGAGGCACCCCAGCAAACACTTGTATAGCACATATTTTACGTCAGGCACTGTTCTGTGTACTTTATAGATATAAATTCACTTGATTTTTCTCAAGAACGCTTTCAGATAGGACTGTTACACCCCCATTTCACAGTTGAGAAGACCAAGGTCGCCTGTTCCCAGAGCCTGTACCCATAACCATTGTACTACAACTGTCTCAAATAGGAGAGTATAGAGGTTGTTTAATATGTTTACATGTTGTATTTTGATTCGTGATATTGTTGTGGGGAGTAGCTATGTGTGAAAACTGACGCTTTTATGAGGTACGCGTGTGTGAACACTGTAATTCGTATTTCCAAGAGAGAGCCAGGTTTTTTCCCCCCACTGTGCCTAGCTGGAGATTTTGCTTATGACACTTTTTTTTTTTTTTTTTTTGAATTTTCATGAGACAGAATGTTAAAGTAGGGCTGTCCTTTTGATGAAAGTCCTGGAGGGTTTGGGACCCTTGAAGACTAGTCAGGTGCTATGAAGCATTTTTCACCTTTGATCCTCTGTACTAAGGAATTCTTGATTACCTAGGAAGGATTGTCTCGTGATTAGAGGAGCCAGTTTCTTGTCCTCTCCTGTTTTTGCCTCTGGCCACCTGTCTTCCATCTTTGGTGATGGACGTGTGCTGACTCACCATCAGCTGTCCAGGGCCAGGGGGTAGGGTTTGCAGCAGGCCACCTGTGGACCTCTGAGGGCACTTCAGGCGGAGAGTGATGGTAGAATGTCAGCAATGCCTGGTGGACATGAAGCTTGGGCATTGCCCTCTGCCCCACCCCCTCCACACTTTGCCCCGCCCTGTGGGTGACAGAACTGGCCAGCTCTTCTTATTCTAGAAGCACTGACTTTAAGAGAATGGCCAGGCTTCTTGTGTTTGTTGGACTCACCCTGATTTGAAAGGAAGGTCCTTACGACTCCTATGAATGGTACCCTGATGTCCAGCTTTCAAGTCCCATTGCCTTCTGAGGTCTGAACAGGTGTGGAGCTCCGCCTTGCCCCTGTCTCAGGCTGGGGTCACATCTGCCACCAGAGTGTGGGGCTTTGGGGAACCCACCCCACCTTGGTCAGCCTTGCTTCTAGGGGAGTGATCAGGATCCTCACACCCCACTACCTTCAACACAACACAAGCACATCCCACCCATCTTGCAGGCAGCCTTGAGTAACACCTCTTGTGGAGTAAGCAGCCGTGGAATTGTTGGGAAGAGGAGCTGAGACTGGCTACCCTTTCCTTGGGCTGAGACTGGGAAGGGGGAAGGGAGGGACCCGTTGGGGGTGGCCCCGGAGGCAGTAGCTGCGGGGGATGGACCAGTAGGTTGTCCGCACGGCACCAGCCTCACACTCATGCAGTTAGGCTCCTGATACTGCTTCCTCCTGACCAGGGTGAGGCTGCTGCCAGGGCACTGGAGATGAAAGTGGGTCACCTGTCACGATTCCTGTGGGACGAGGTGGAACTGTGCTTACTACACACCTTGCCCTACTTTAACCTCCAGCTGGATCTGATCTCACATCCTGGCTGGAGGGAGGAGAAGAGACCTGCCAGGGCCACTCTGATCTCCTCGGGGTGGGGCTTGGCCCACACTGCCTCCCTTCACCTAGCACGGAGTTTCTTCACAGAGGTCCGAGTGAATCTTTTCTCTTTTTCCAAGTTCAATTTGTAGAACAAGGGGGGGACAGTGCCCCGGAACCCCCTCCTGGCGTGGGAGAGATGAGAATGGCCGCATTTGTCATTCCGAGTGTGGAGGAAGACACGGGCAATTGTTTGTCTTCTCTGAGAGAGCCGCGCTCTTCAGTCGAGCTCTTCTCTGAGAATGGAAATCAGGAAAGCTGTCCAGAGATGAAGCGAGTGAGGCAGGAAAGGGAGAGGAGAGAACCTCATTTTGAGTGTGTGCCTGCACACTTCGACATTCATAGATTTAACTTAGGAGGCAATCGAGGGGGAAACAGAGAGAGAGAGAAATTAGAACAAGCTGGAAGAATGCTGAGGCAGGGGAGAAGGAGGCATAACACGGACAAAAGGACAGAGAAGAGGCCTCCTGAAGAGAGTGAAAGGAAGTGGTAGGAGAGGGAGGGAGGAACAGGAGCAGAAGGCAGAGTGGGGCTGGGAGGTGGGATGCACTGTTTCCCAGATGCTGACACAACTTATCCCAGAAGCCAGAGTGATGCCCCAGGCAGCACTCAAACCTCAAGCCAAAACACATGCAAGAAAAGCATCCCTTTTATTGTGTTTTCTCTACGTTTTGGAAATAGGAATAACCACTGAAAAAGAAACATGGGGGAAGAAAAGAGAGGGGGAAAAATTCTGTCATGGAGGTATGAAAATTTAATCAACACCCAGTGTTCTTAGCAGTTCGGTAGCGGGCACAGATCTTATTATCTATACAGCTATTTCTGTCCCCTCCCAGGGGCCCTCAGAGCAGCACCTGCCAGTGCCCAGGAGTCTGGAAGACAGCACCTGGGCCTCATTGTCCTGGCCTCTTGTGGGTGGGAGAAGAGACCGTGATCTTCTTGGGAAGCTTTCAGCAGAGGGAGGTTTCAGCCATCACCTAGTAGGTACTTATGTACGTGGAGATTTTAGCGTAGACTTTTATCCTGGGGTACTAGATAGAAACATGAGGTCATTTGAGCATTTAAAACCCAGTTGTGTTACCTTCAGTGTGTGGCTATGGACCAGCATACCTTAGTTTATAGGATGCTCCTTCCCTATGGCTTTAGAGCCATCACATGGATCTTTTTCCTTCCTTCTTTTTCTGGTTGCTTCTTCTGCTTTGGGCCCTCATTTCTTCTCACACACTCTTTCCCTAGGGGATATTGTTGAAAGTCCCTCGACAATCCGCTGATGACTGGAATTTATATTTCTAGCCCAGAACTCTCTTCTGAGCTCCAGGCGTATATATCTAATTACCTACTGCCAGCACCATCCCAAAATACCTCAGATTAACAAGCCTTAAACTAAACACTTGGTACCCCTCCCCCTATCCTCTTGCTCTGGTCTCCCCCATCCCAGTACAAGAGCCCCATCACCTGTTTAGTGGCACAAGCCTCCTATCTCCTCCAAGCCTCCTTCATCTTCTGTCTCCTATCAAACCCAAGTCCTATGGATGCTACCCTCAAAATGCATCCCAGTCTCCCCTCTCCATCTCCACTACAGCCTCTCTGGTCCAGCTGCCCTGTTCTTTCCCCGCATTGCTGCAGTTGCCTCCTGTCTTCCCAGTTTTCCCTCTTGCGCCTCTTCGATCCATTCTCTACTCTGCAGCCAGAAAGATTAGCCGTCTCCCACGTCACTTCCCTTTCCCCTTATTCGGTTCCTGTTGCACTTGAACTATAGACAAAAATCTTTAACATGATCTGTGGGGCATGTGGCCCCTGTGAGCCTTCCTAGCTTTGCCAGCCCTTGCTTTTTGTACTGTGGCCACGCTGGCCTTGTCAGAATTATGCAGCCCCCAGCTGCACCAACCTCAGGACTTTTGGGCATGCTGTTCTGCATGGCCTTCCCTTGGAGGCCCTTCCCTTATTGGTCAACTCCTGCTCATCTTTTAGATCTTAGTTTGAAGGACATGCTCTCAGGGAAATGTTCCCTTGGCACAACCCTAAACAAAGTCAGCTCTCCCCAGAAATCTCACTCATGACTCTTTGCTGTTTTTCTTTGGAGCACTTACCGCCCTTATGCTGTTCCAATCATTTTGTAACGTTTTAAGTAATGCCATTCCTCCTACTAAGTGTAAGCTCCATGAGAGCTAGCCCCTGTCTGTCCCGTTCACTGTGGTGTCTGCAGCATCCGGCACCCTGCCTGGCCCATTGTAGAGGCTGAACAAATGACTAAATCCTCCTGAACACCTCTCTGTCTGGGGGTTTGATTCAAGGGTGGGGGTGGGGCAGGACATTCAGAAAGGTATTACAAAGAGTCCTTGGCCTAAGGCCCCTTACTACTGGGCCCTCATCTGTTTTGTGTCATCAGCTTGTGCACATGTGCATGTTTCCAGATAGAGGTTATATACTCCTTGAGGACTGTGTCTTGAACTCTGTGGACACACATCCACTGGGTTTTATTTTCTTGGTTATTGTATATACACAGAGAGCTCCCCATCCCCTGTCTTCCCAGCTGTATCTTCCTCCCCTTCCCCATTGGCCTTGTATCCCTGGGATCCCAGCGTGTCCTGTGGCCCACATCGCCACCTTAAGACAACCTAATAACTGCATGTTCTCAGCCATGGCTCTTATTCTTTAGAAGCTTCAGCTCTCTGCAAAATGCGAATGAGATTATTAATGGTAATAATACCTTGTCTATCTTTCAGGGTTGTTGTGAGGAAAAGATGGGCTCATTTGTGTCAAACACTTTGGAAACCATAGAGCTCCATAAGAGTGTTGGAATTAAGTAAGGATGCTGGGGAGTGATGAGAGATGAGCCATCACTCTTAACTGCAGAGGGAGAGAAAGTTTCTTGGAGGGGGTGGGATTGCGAATGAGGCTGGAAAGATGGTGTTTCAGGCAGGATCTTGACAGGAAACAGAAGGCGCCTTCAGCTGGGGGAGGAAGAGATTTCATGAAGGGAGTGTTGAAGAGATGTGGTCAAAGCCGGCAAGTGATGTTTAGACCCCAGGGACAGCTTCAGTGGAACGCCATTTCCACTGCCAGGTCCAGAGGAGCAAGGCAAGGATGGAGGATGAGCAGAGCCTAGTGAGAGCTGGGAACAGGGAAGAGGGGCTGCCAGACTGGGATCACTGAGGGACCCGGGCCAACCAGAGTTGCCACCACAGAGTCCAAGGGAATTGGGAAAGACATACCTCCAGCTCCTTCCTCCTGCTGGTGCCTCCTGAGGGAAGTGAGAAGGCTAGGGAGCTGGAGGATGAAGTTCAAAGGGGCTAGTTCTCAGGGCACAGAGAAGGGCAGGGAGTACATGGGGGAGGGGCAGGCACATGGAGCATAACCATCACAGGTGGGTGTAATTTGGGAAGACGCGCAAGGAGCTGCCAAGATGTCCAGGTGAGGATAATGGTGTAAGAAAAAAGCAGAAAGGCTGGAAAATATTTAGGGATCAGCTGAAGAAATCAACGGGAAATGGGATTTAAGAAGTAGGTAGTGTCGACCAAACCACTGTTGATTGTTAGGCTTGGAAGGCTGGGTTTTATCCTGCCAACAAGGAAAGTTATAGAAGATGTTTCAAGAGAAGAGACCCATTATGAAACCTGAGTTTGGAGAAATGTTTTTAGGCAGAGGTATGTGGGTGGAGGGAAGCAAGGAGTGGCTGGAAGGCTGTTGTAAGGGAGCCTGATGTGAGGGGATGGGGGCCTGGACTGCATAGCAGCCCACTGAGGAAGGTGCTGGATGAACACAAGGACCTTTGGGAATGGATGAGACCTGGATGTGGAGGTTGTCATTCACCAGGTATGTCGGCAGGAGACCCAGGGACACAGAGAGGCCCCCAGTCCTGCCATTTCGGGGCAGGATCCCTTTACTTTCCCCTGTACCTCCCTCCCCTCTATCTCGTCCCATGCCAGGGGTCTTTGTGACCCGTGCTTTTCTCTTCTCTTCTTTGGGGCACCTCTGCTACAGCTGCCTGCGTCCTTGTTTCTGGAGCCCATATTCCCAGTTCCCGATGACACAATCTTGCTGTAAGACCCAGGAATGATCGACCAAGGCTTCTGAGCCTGTGGGGCTGGGGCCATGGTGTCTCCTGAGTGTGTTTCAACCCTTCGGCTACAGCCTGGACCACGCAGGCAGCTTTAGACTCCAAGGAGACCCCCAGGGTCTGCAAAGGGCATTAATCTTGGGAAGAAGAAATAAAGAGAGGACGTTCTACCCCTGGCTTTTCTCTTAGCACCTGAACGAATGAATGCTTTACCCAGCAGGGCCACCTCCTGCCCATCTATCCAGTGCCATTTCTTTGTATAATGCCAGTTCTTATTTAACATCTGCCAAGCACAAAAGGTGCATTGGGGCCACGTGGAAACAAAATGAAATGCTGACGGTGCCCCCTGAGCTTAGACCTGAAATAAAACAAACAAGAAAATAAAACATCACCCCGGGAGATGAGGGCCCTGGGAGAGAGAATGGCAGTGGGGCTCGCTTGCTTGATGTCTGGTCGTCTGGCCCCCTCTTCTACTCTCCCTTCCTTTAAAACCTCTTACTTAAAAGATGTATTTTTTTTTTTCTTTATTTGGGTTTGTTTGTTTGGTCCATGGTAAGAGAATGGAGGCAAGCTGTTTGGAAAGGTGGCATTCTTAGCGGTGCAGGGATGACTGTTAAACAGAAAACAGCCAGGTGAGATGGGGAGGCAAGCGTTGGGAATAATAGCCCCAAGTGTGGCCAGATAGAAATAGGAAGAGAAGAACAGGGGGCAGGTGACCGGGGCACACCAGGCTCAGTGCGATTGAAGGAGCTCTGGGTCAGGATGGTGAATCGGTGAGGGATTTGCCTGGGTGCTTGTGTGCAGGTTGTAAGAAAAATTGCTAATGAGCCAATACAAATCATCATAATCATGTATTCATCATGTCATTAAGCACTGTATTTAGCTCCTTTATGCATAATCTTATTTAATTCTCACAACAGTTCTGTGAGATAGAACTACTATTAGCTTCAGTTTATAGATGACAAGGCTGAGAGTGCGTAGCTTGCCTGAGATCACACAGCTGGCACATGGCACAGGTGGATCTCAAACTCGAGGGGACAGAACCAGGATTATCGAGGGATTGTTCCACCTGGACGTAGGTCCTTAGCAAGAACTCTTACCTGGGTGGATGGTTAGGGAAGAGTTGCCAGAATGTAGCACATCTCCACCCTTAGCCCCTGCCCCCCATGTGCTGGGAGCTGGCCCAGAGATGCCAACATACGTGTTTGTTTGATGGATAGTCAGGGAAGGCTGGGAGATACCCCATCAATTTGGTGTGTAGTAGGCACCTTCCTCCTGAGCTGGAGCAGATCCTCTTAGTCTAAAAGGCGTGATGGTTTGTTCCCCATGTTTTACAGGAAAGAGGGGCAAGCCTTTTTGCCTCCAGTACAGTAAAGAGGGTCTGTGGCCTGAGCAGACTTCCTGAAGGCCAGTCCTCTTAGAGTCCCTGCACATAGTGCCAACTGGATAATTTCTCCAGCCATTCTTCTTACCGCTATCCCAAATCATAGACCAGTATCCTAAGCATATAAGTTTGAGAAGTCTCCTTCCAAACATGTCTTTGCATAACTGGGGGATCAGCAGAGTATATATGAGGAGTTGTTGGGAGATACCCAAGAGTATCTTTTTTCTACAGCACGTTTCCTACCTTGCTTGTTCTGTAAGACAGCCAGGCTCAGAATACAATATTGTGCATCTAAGGTTTTTAGGTTTAAGGTGCCAAATATTCTTAATCATTCTTTGCAACAGAGTGAAAAGTTCTGATCTATAGCTACTGTAATCCATGGTGCCGAGTCAGATGCCCCCTCATTCACTTCCTGAGGATACACAAAACTGCCAGGTTGACTGAGGAACTTTTGCAACCTCAAAGTCATGAAGATATTTTCCTGTCTTATTTTCTGGAAGTTTTATTGGTTTATTTTTCATATTTCATTTTCATTTCACCCAGAATTGATGTTTAGATATGTTGTGAGTGGGAGTTAAGTTTCATTTTTTTGCATATGGGCATCCAATTGACCTAGCACTATTTATTGAGAAGACTGTCCTTCCTTTATTACTTTCTCACCTTTATCATAAATCAAGTGACCATATGTGTATGAGTCTGTTTCTGGACTCTCTCTTCTGTTCCATTGTGTCTCTTTATTCCAAATGCCAGTTTCTTAATAATTATTGCTTTATAATAAATTTTGATATGTAGTAATGTAATTTCTCCAAATTTGTTCTCCCTTTTCAGGTTTGTCTTAGCTGTTATTTTTTTCTCCGAGCATTTCCATATATATTTTAGAATTAAATTCCCAATTTTCATTAAAAAGTCTGCTGGGGTTTTGACGGAGACTGCATGAAATCTGTAGGTTCCTGGAAAGAATTGATACCTTTACAATCCTGAGCCATCTCATTCATGAGCGTAGTGTATATTATACCTGATTTTTCCCAGTAATATTTTATAGTATGTTGTGTTCAGATCTGATGCATCTTTTATTGAACAATGCTTTTGATGTTTTGTTTGTGATTGGTATGACTTTTTTAGTTTTTCTAATATTTTGTTGCTAGTATATCAACATACAAATGAATTCTGTTTATTGAACTTGTATCCAGCTATCTTGCTAAATTCACTTGTTTATTTTAATAGTGTATCTGAGGATCCTTTTGGATTGTTTTACATACATACTCATGCCATCATGCAAATAAGGATAGTTTTATTTATTCCTTTCTAATCCTTATACTTTTTGTTTCTTGTCTTATTGTACTGGCTAGGACCTCTAGTACAAATAGAAGTGGTAAAAATTGATTTTTTTTCTTATTCACAATCTCAGTGGAAAAGTTTTCAATATTTCCTCATTAAATATGATGATTGCTGTAGGTTTTTCATACATACCACTTTTCAGGCTAGGAAAGTTCTATTCCTAAATTGCTAAAGTTTTGTTTTTTGTTTTAGCATGAACAGAGGTTGAACTTCTTTAAATTCATTCTTTACTTGCTGCAATGATCACATGATTTTTCTCCTATATTCTTTTGATACAGTGAATTACATTGATTTTCCAGTGTTAAAATTTCAGCCCTAGACTAACACCAATTTTGTTATGTATGCTTTTTTTGTATCATTGAGTTTGATTTGCTATATTCTAATTTATGGTTTTATTATCTATTTTCATAATAGAGATTAGCCTGTAATTTTCCTTTTCTTAAAAAGGTCTACTTAGGTTTTGATATCAAGGTTAATTAAGTTTCTCTCATGAAACAAGATATGTTCCCTCTCTTTTTTTATTCTTTGGGAGAATTTGTAAGACTGAAGGATTTCCTTAGAATATATCCATGAAGCCATCTGGGCCTGACAGTTGTGGGGTTTTTACTTTTTAAAATTTTATTTTGGCTTTATCCAAATTGCAAGTTTGTTTAACAGTGGAAAAATCAATCAGTGTAATTCATTATATTAAAAGAATGAAGGAGAAAAATTGTGATCAATGCAAACATGACCAATATAGAAAAAGAATTTAGTAAAGTTCAAGCTTTATTTTATTTAGTGATTTTTTAAATTACAGATTAAATTTCTTTGCTAGACATCA
The DNA here is from genome assembly GCF_030028045.1 of Hippopotamus amphibius kiboko. Taxonomy (NCBI): domain Eukaryota; kingdom Metazoa; phylum Chordata; class Mammalia; order Artiodactyla; family Hippopotamidae; genus Hippopotamus; species Hippopotamus amphibius. Next base: position 169,067,332 of record NC_080188.1, on the reverse strand, counting down.
GATTATAAGCTTTCCTACATATTTTTGTGTCAGTTATTTTAAGTTGTGTTTTTAACATAATTTATCTATTGCATTTTAAAATTTAGTTGCATAAAGTTGTTATTTGAGGTTCATAGGGCCTGCAGTGATGTTGTTGTTGTTGTTTGGTTTTTTTTCATTCCTGATATTGGTAATCTCTGCTTTCTCTCTTCTATTTACTTATTTTTTGATCAGTTTTGCTAGAGGTTTATCAATTTTATTAATCTTCTCAAAGAGTCAATTCTTAGTTTTGTTGATTTTCTGTACTGCAAATTTGTTTTTATTTCAATTTCTGTTCTTTATTATTTTCTTCTAATTTGGGGAGGGGGTTAATATGCTATTAAGTTTCAACCTCTCTGTGCATCCTTGTATTTAAGGTGTGTTTTTTATAAGCAATGTTTGTCTTTTAATTGGCGCCTTTAGTGTCTGTTTTGTTCACCATGGTAAATTGCACCTGGAATAGTACCTGGCGTATTTCTAAGTGTTCCACCAAAAAATGTTGAATGAATGAGTGAGTAAGCACTGATTCTTTGTTAAGAGCAGGAGATTTGGACAGAGGTAATCGGAGATCTGAGTTTGTTCAGCCACAAGTGAATTAGTGCAACTCCCTTGGGCACCTTTGTCCTCTGTTTAGTTGCCTCTCTGATTAAGGCAGCTCTCATGCTTACCTGTTTTATACCAGACCCCCTATCAAGGACTTGTACTTGCCTTCTCCCCCACCCTCATCACTAACAATTACAACAGTGAGAAGTGCTACAGGCTTAAGTACATCCCGTGTTCTTTGCCAACGTTCCTGACAGCCCCTCCTTTTCAGTGTTTTCCCAAGGAAAGATTGCCTCCCACACCTCTCTCCATTACAAAAGAGCCCAAATGACTCTGGGTATTTTAAGGGGCACAAAGTTGTAACAGTGACAGAGTGATGTGGTATTAGCACAGTTACTCTGTTGGAAGTGCCATTATGGCTTTTCATGTCATCTGGATGACTGGTGCTTTGTCCACATTTAGCTGGGTGAGTCCCAGAACTGAGGGAGTTTATTTTCAGTGTGGGAAGAAAGACTTCGGGGATCTGCATGGCACTCTTTTTTTTTTTTTTAAGACTCCAAACTTGATATGGCTTTTCCCCCCGCCTTGCTCCAGAGACCCAAAGTTATAGACAGTGAGTCCCTGCTTGACATTTAATTTTGAATGTTTTAGATAAACTATGAATTGACTGTGGGTCTGTATTTAGGTGGATACATGAGATAGAGGACTAGGTGAACCAGAGAGAAACATTCTTGGGAAGAGCAGGAAGATGCCGGAGGAGGGATGACAGTGGGCATGGAAGATTAGATTCATGATAGTAGAGGGACATCGAAAATCATCTACTTGAGTCTTCTGTCCTTGGGTAGATGAAGTATCCTCATCCATACTTTACAGACAACACAGCTGACGTTCAGAAATGTTTCATTACTTGGTGAAGAAGTTAAAATTTGATTCCTCTAGATTATAAATTTCAAAGATCAAAGGCTCTATTTGTGTTGATCACTGGTGTATCTCCAGCACCTATTGCAATATCTAGCACGTGGTAGGTGCTCAATAAATGTTTGTTGAATGAACACCGAATACATAACTGGCTAGTAAAAATTCCTTCAAGGCTACTCTTTAAGATATTCTTCAGTGTCTGATTAATCTGGTCCTAAAGTACTTGCCTCAAAGATTATCAAATTTTTGATTCATAGATACACAGTCGTAATGGGTGAAATAAGTGAATTTCAGTGTATTGAATTTGATTTATTAAATTATGTAGCACATTTTTATTGAGCATCTACTCTGCACCAGGCACTGGTCTAGGTAATGGGAAGATAGCAAGGAGCAAAACAATCCAAGTCCCTGCTGTCGTGGAACTTGCATTCTAAACAATTTAAAAAATAAAATAAGTAATATTAATCATGTTAGTATTACATTAAGTCATACGTAGTGTGATAGAAAGGGGCGCACTCCGAGGGGCATGGGCAGTTTTGGTAGGAGGGCCTGAGGTGGTCATTTTATATAGGATAGGTAGGAAAGGGCTCAAAGAGAAATTGGCTTTTGAATAAAGACCTGAAGAAAGCTAGGAATTAAGACACATGAATATCTGGGGAAAGAGCCTTCTGAGAAGAATAGTACACGTGAAAGCCCTGAGGCCGAAGTAGGTCTGCAGAGGGTGAGGAAGAGTGAAGAGGACAGCGTGGGTGGAGCTTAGCAACAAGATAGCGATCTAGGAGATGGGGTGAGATCTGGGCAGCCAGGTCATGGAGCGTCCTTGTGGGTCCTGATGAGGCTTTGACTTTTACCTGGGGTGAGCTCAGAAGCCTTTGGAGGGCTTAGAGGAAGGCAATACCATGACTCAGCTTACATTTTAACAGGGTCACGCTGGATGCTGTGTTGAGAATAGACTGAAAGAGGCAGTAATCCCAGTAAGGCATGGTGGTGGCTTAGCCCAGGGTGGTCACAGAATGGGAGGAGAAGAAGTAAATTCTGGAAGAGTTTGAAAGGAAAGGCTGATGGATTTCTTGATGGACCAGAAGTTGAATGTGAGAGACAGAGGGGCGTTAAGGGTGATTTGAAGGTTTTGGGCCAGAACAACTAGTAGAACGGCATTGTAACTAACGAAAATGGGGAAAACTGTAGGAGAAGGAGACTTGTGAGGGGCATATGAGGAACTCAGTTTTAGACCTGTGAAGTTTGAGATGGCTATTGGACTTCCGTGGACGATCTGGAATAGGCAGGTGGACATATGACTCTGGAGTACAGAGAAGAGGTTAGTGGTGAATCTATATATTTCTGGGTTATTATAGCATATAATAAAACGTTTGTATTAGATATTTTTTATTTTGTCTTATTTTTATTTATACATATTTTATATTTAGAATCACATTATTATTATAGCATACAGGTGGCCATAAATGGCCGTGAAAATTCGATGAGGTCAAAGCCGATGTCATGTGTTCCATTAGCATATGGCCCAGATAGGTCTTCCTACCGGGGGGCCATTGGTTAGTTTCGGAGCCACTAGCCCGGGCTAGCTGTATGGCGCTCGTGCACGGCAAGTCTGTAGGTGAGTCTGTGGGGGAAGGGTGGATCAGCATCAGCCAGCCTCACTACTGGGAAAGCAGCCTCCTTGGGGTGAGTCAGCCGTGTCACCATCCTTGCTGTGAAGGGGGGCACGCCCTGATTGCTATGACAGGCAGATACAAGTCCCCTAGAGGATGTCACTTCACCATGCTGACACCCCTCATCCACATGTTGAGTCACGGGCTGACACGTGCCCTTGAATTCATTTCTGGTTTTTCTTAAGATTCATTCATCTCAGGGTGAGACTTTGAGATAGCGTTGACACGTGGGCCAGAGAGAGCGCGGCTCAGAGCATGCTTAGACCTAGTCGACAGTGGGTAGCCCACGAAGCTGAGAGGACAGCTGCTCCCAGTGTGTTGTCCTCTTCCTAGGAGTCCCAGTGGATTCTGCGACATTCATGGCAATGTGGTGGGTGCGAAGAGGCAGAAGACTTAGAGTTTCCTGAAGGGGCTTATTATCTGCTGGACTTACATCCACCATGTAGTTCAAATAATAATGCAAGATGGAGGGCGCTCGAAGGCAAGGGCCTGGTGAAGGCGGCATGTGTCATGAGGAATGCGGAGAAGAGAGAAACTCCTGGGTACCATGGAGTCAGCAAAGGCTCGTTCTCACAGCAGTTGAGGCTTGAGCCAGCATTTGAGAAAGGGAGGGACTTAAGTAAAAGAGGGGGAAGGCTTCCCTTTGTGGTTGTGCAGGAAGTACCTACACAACGTCATATAGCACCATGTATATCCTAATCATGTGCGTGTGTTATCAGTGGCCCCAAAACAGACCCTCCAGGAGAGGAAAAAAAAAGGACGAAAACAAGGAGGTAGAATCAGCTGTGATATATGGTCATGTGTTTGATGCTAGTCAAACACCCGTCTACTTATGCGGCAAGTGTTCATTGTCTGGCATCAGTGAACAGGCCACATTGACCACAGTGGAAGATTTGTGTAGGAATTGGTGACAGATATGTGTGGTTGGTGCTACATTATGTGAGGCTTTGACTGTCAAGCTAAAGAGTTAGAACTTCACCATATTGGCAGTTACCAGATGACTCGAAATTTTCAGGTAAAAGATTGAATGTTCCAGACAGATCTCTTAGTAGCAGAGCGCAGGCAGGCTTGGGTCGTGAGATGCCTGGTGGTGGAGAAGTGATGGCAGAGGGTAGGCTAGGAGGAGAATCGAGAATGTTAAACCACGCTGTTAGGGTTAACGGCAAGGCATGGAACCGTTTCCAAGCATGTACCACAGGGCTGACTGTACATTAGCCAGATAGGTAAGTGCTTACTGTGTCTGTAGTTTCCTAATACGTGTAAAGGGGAGACAGGGGAAAGAAATGGAATATTTGGCTTTCTCCCTCAATTGCTCAAAGTCTAACTGAATATAAAATGCATGTCCACATTGCAAGTCAACTCGCCAATAAAAGAGGACAGAACTTGGATAAGCAGAAAGAGCTATGGTGAGGAAATATAGTCTAGTTCCGCCAGCATTTGTGGAGCTCCATAATGGCTCAAAACATGACCGTATATTATCACACCTGATTCCCGCTACCGTCCTGTGAGATTGGTGTCATCAGCCCTATCTGATGGGGGGAACCAAGATGCTGAGAGGCTGGATGGCCTCTTATGTCACCCAGCCTGGCAGGGGCAGGGCATGTCTGGGATCTTGACTGCTGATCCCAGAAATGCTTTTTCTACTCCCATATTGCCTTGTGCTGCATTTTTTGTATCTCCTTCGCAGCCGTGAAAGACCCTGCAGAAAGTGTAGGTAGTATTGTATATGTGTAAGGAGGGGAGGGGAACTTTCTCTACTACTAGCTCTGTTTTTCTCCACTACTGGCCAGAGCTTTTGCCTGTATCCTGCTTAGTCTCCCTACAATGCATAGGTAAGGGGGTATCCACTCACAGAGCCAGCTTTGTCAGCTGTGCTGTGGGTCATGCCCAGCCACGCCATCAGTGTATATCCGTTCCTTAAAGGGCTTATAAGACCCTGCTGAGCTAGGACATCCAGTACAGGGCCTCTCTCACTGCCCAGGATGTCCCTGCCCTAATTATAGCATCCTTGAGTAGCAGAGTCCCTCCTCGTTTCTCCTGGATGAGTTAGGTCAACCAGGGCTCCACCACCTCTCCTTGGCACTGATGCATCAGTGGTGCCTCTGGCCCATTTCTATTATCAGGTAATGCTTGGCATATCCAAGGTGAGCTCCTCTATTTCCTTCCCCTGAGAGTCTTCCACAATCACTTAGATCTTTTTGAAAGCCAGCTCTTGGCTTAGTAGAGGGCTGCTCTCTTTCAAGAAGTTTCATTGTTGAACCTTCTCTGATTAGGAGGGCAATGTTAGAGTAATTGGTAGGTGTATTAGTTAGCTAGGAAACCCAAAATATACCACAGGCTGGGTGGCTCAAACAACAGAAATCTATTTTCCCGCAACTCTGCAGACTGAAATTCCAAGATCAAGGTGTCAGCGGATTTGATTTCTCCTGGGGCTTCTTCCTCAGCTTGCTGATGACCTTCTCGCTGTGTCCTCATATGGTCTTCCCTCTGTGTGTGCATCCCTGGTGTTGCTTCATGTGTCTGCTATTTCTCCTCTTATGAGGAAATCTGTCAGATTTAATTAGGGCCCACCCTAATGGCCTAATTTTATGGTAATCACCACTTTAAAGGCCCTGTCTCCAAAGTATAGTCGCATGCTGGGGTAGTCTCATTGGAGTTAGGACTTCCATGTATGAATTTTGGAGGGCACAGTGCAGCCCATAATAGTAGGGAATCTCTTCCTTCCTCCACACTTCATCCTTCTGTCGTCTCCACTCCCCCAACACCTTATGGGAGTCTATTTGGGCTGTTTCCAGAGGATAATGGGTGGGATCTGAAGTGGTTGCTTAAAAACCCTCCATAAGAAGTTCCTCCAGGACAAGGATCACTCCTTACATTATTTTTTCTGCCAGAATTTAGCAGAGAGTAGACATAGGGTAGGTTCTCAAATGTTTGGCTGGATGATCACATGATTACAGGACTTGTTTGAAGCTGGGGTATTTCTTTGGGTCCATAAACTTAGAAATTTCTGTTTAATCAAATGTAGTGCTTAAGAGACTGGTGTATAGATTTTGCAAATTATGAATTTTGAAAAAATAAAATTGCAATAAATTTTTAAATTCAAACCATATAGATCTAACCTCAGCTTTCTTAGATGGGTGACATAAAGCAAAGGACACTAGAGCCAAGTTGGAGAGTTCTACCTCTTTCTCTGGCCCTCGTGGGCTTTTGAACCTTGGGATGTTACTTGGGAAGTTACTCAGCTTCTCTTAGGACATTTTACCATCTGCAGAATGAGGGAATGGAATCTCGGATGACAGCTAGGTTTCACATTGCATGCAGTTTTCAGCTGATGGGTATGATTTCCTAGAGGATTCTGAGATCATGCTCAAACCCATCTTTGAAGAGTATCTTGGATGATTAGCCATGTCTACCAAATGCACAGGAGGGAGGAGAGGTGGCGTTAATGGAGATGTTTTCTGAGGTCACTCTGAGTAGTAAAGTTCTATGAATTTATGATTTGGGAGAAAGTACTTCAGAAACTTGCAGGGCTCCATAGTCATCACCAAGAACATTTGCTTGCATTATACTGTTGATATGTAGGAGTGCTCATTGGCAGAGACTTCTGGTCAACCAAATGCTGAGTGAGTACATACTATGTAACTTGATCTAAATTCAGGAAAGCGTGCACAGGGCGTAGGACTTCCATACATAAATTTGTTAAATTGCATTGATGTAAAATGTGCAATTAAGAGGGTAATGAGAGTGGTTATCTCTAGGTGATGATTATGGGTAATTTTTGCTTTCCTGTTTATGCTTTTTTGTACTTTTCAAATGTTCATGTATTACTTTCATAAGCAGAAGAACAAAATTTTATTTTAAAAAACCCTAGCAGGGTGAAAGAACAGTGAAAAATTTCAAAGTTCAGTTCAACAAACACCATATCATTCATTAAATATTTATTTAACCTTCATAATATTACAAGCACTGCGAGGGTTACAGTTATGGAGAGCTCAAGATGGAGAGCTGTTCACAGGATGAAAGTTTCACAGAAGAGAAAGCTACTGAACTAGACCTCATGGGAAGAGTTAGCAATTGATAGAATATAGAAGGTAGGCCTCTCTGTCAAAGCAAACAGCACCTGCATCTGAAAAATGTAGCATGTTATCAAGGAACTGAGAAAGGCCAGTTTTAGGTATGTGGGAGGGATCCTATCTGGGAGGAGGTGGTGGCAGGGGATGAGTCCAACAGACAGATTGGGCCCAGCTTGTTGCACTCATGGCCTCTAGTAGGTGAACAGAGTGTAGCCAGTGCAGAGTTCTGAGCAGAGGGAGGCTGTAATAGGGCAGTGTGTTGGCTGCTGAGTGGGTTGGAGGGGACTCATCAGGCCAGCATAGAAGTTCAGCTATAAGGGAATGTTGTCTGGGGATCCTAGTTTTTGAGAAAGCCCTTTCAAGATGGTAGATACTTCTGTGAGCACCAGGCTTCTCCCCACTGTTCTTAATTATTACAGATTAGGGAGAATAGGGTTTAAGTTGTGTCACTAACGTGCTTATCAAGTGGGTGAGGCTAAAGGTTGCTAAACTTTTTGGAACTGTGATACAGTTATTTCATTGTTTTAATGGCATGTCTTGTCAACCCACCTCTGCTTTCTCTGTCTAGCCTTCTTCCGCCCCGTTATTGACATTTAGTTCATATTCATTTTAATTCTCAGGTGAACTAAATTACTTCTGTATTATGAAATTCACATTTAGATCATTAGAAATTTTCTGTAATGCTGTAAGTTAGGACCAGGGGACTGCTTAAGTAATATCTTGAAGAAAGAAAAAACCACCAAGAAGCTAGATGGTATGATGAGGGGTTGAGATGAGCTGTGTGTCCCTTCGGTAACTGGCCAGTGTCAGTAATCTTTGAACGTCATCCTAGGTGAAAAGTTCAGCTGTCTTACTGCAGATGTGTGTGTCCAGCTCTGATCACTGGGGCTGTCTTAGGAGCCTTCCATTTTCTTAGATTCTTCAGCATTCCCCAGGAACGGAAACAGTCACTCTCAGGGCATATAGGAGTCTAAGTCAGAGAGTAAATGTCCAAAACACTTACAGAGAGGGAAGCCGGGACTCTATTTCTAAAGGAGGAATCTGTATAACCAGATTATCTTTCTTCTATTAAAAATTTGAAATCCCTTCTCCCAGGAGCTCATTGCTGGTGGCCTTCTTTGTAGTCTGATAGTTCAAAAATGTGTTGCTTATGCTTCTGGAAGATGCAAGCTTGATTGTGTGAACACTATTGCATGAATCATTTTTTATCATAGAAAAATCTTTAGGTGGGTATTGATGTCAAGATTAACTCGGAGAAAATTGGGTGCAGTTAGGGCTGAATGATAGTGATCATTCTAAAAACTCATTAAGGGTCTGAGAAATGAATATTTAGACTTTATCCTTGACCAAAATCCATCTGTCCCAGAGTGAAACATGGTAGCTGGAGAATGGCAGCTCAGCAAGCCTGAAGTGTAGGCGGACCTTTCTTTATGAACCAGGCATGTTCTTGAAATTTTCTGTGTCAATCAGCTTTTTGTAAATGGAATCTTTTTTTTTTTTTTCATTAACATACCCTGTAATTTCAGCAGTGTTTAACATTCATTCCTGATTGATCTTGGGTTGGCAGTTAACTGCGAACATTCAGCTTCAGATTTTAATGCTTCTTCCTCAATTTCATGCTTTTTCTTTGCTCCCTTTCTTTCACCAGCTACTTAAGGAGCAAATACCATGTGTTTGGCGCAGTAATAGGTGTTGGGAATATAAATAAGAATGACAGGTAAATAATTACCAAACGAGAGGTAAGTGTAATATATCAAGGAGTGTGGGGAGGCCCATTGGAGCAGAGTCGCCCTGTCTGGGGCAATGAGGGAAGGTATGGATGTTACCTGAGCTGAGTGCTCAAGGAGATGAAGATGTGAGGAGGAGCTGGCTTGGGTGATGGCCTCCCCAACACCCTTGACCAGGATCAGAGGCAATTGGTGGACTTTGGTGCTGAGCGGTTCAAGTGTCAGGACAAGCAATCAGCAGTTGATGGCCTTTGCCTAGCCTTCTATGTGGAGTGAATTTTGGTGATATGTTGTTCACAAGCTTAGTTTCCCTAATCATCGGGGGAAATTATTTTACTATTTTTCTCTCAGCTTCCCTGTCAAGTACACTTGTGGGGTTTGTACTATGAACTGCCTTATTTCAATCTGCAGGTTCAGTCTATAAGACTGAAGCCTTATTATTCATGAAGCGGGGCACCCTCAAACAAGACTGAGAGAAGAAGAACGTGAGTATTTTAATTTCCAGAGGGAACTCTAATATTGGACTCAGCAACCTTAAGAAATTACAAATTTTCTGTGGCAAAGGACACCATAGATAATGTCAAAGGACAATTGATAGATTGAGAAAAATGACATATAAAACAAATCCTCATGTAACTGATATACAAAGACCCCCAGCAAATTTATAAGAAAAAGATAAACAACCACATAGGAAAAAAAAGAACAGAGGATATAAGTAAGCAGCTCAAAGAAAAGGCATCCAAATGGCTAATACATACCTGAAATGCTGCTAACCCTGAAAAATGCAGAATAGAGCATTCCATAACACCCCTTTTTTGTCCATCAGATTGGCCAACTTTTAAGGGTCATAACATTCCAGCACCTGTGAGGAGGTAGAGGAAGAGGCATTCGTGAAATTTTGGTGGAGTATTTGGTGCATTGCTACAACCTTCAGGGGAAGTAATATTGAAAGTAGGTAAGCCTTTGACCCTGAAAGCCCATTGTTGAGACCCTCACCTATTGAAATTAAAAGACCAGTCAATAAGGACATCATATGCAAGAGAGAGTATTCAGCCTTGTTTTATAGCACCAAAAGCAAAAGCAAACAAACAGCAGTAGGGGGATCTGTGGAATGTCGCACAGCTGTGGTTCTGTGTATATCTGTGCCTGGGTAGTGTGTGTATGGTGTGTTTTAATGAATTGAATCTATGGGTTTGTCCTGGAGGGACATGCCTAATGTGTTTTACATAAGATGAGCAAGTTACAGAGTAATGTATATAGTGTGATCCCATTAAAAAAAAATAGCAAAGTGCTGGATGTCAGTTTGAATGTGCATGGAGTACACATCAGGCCATGAACACTGTGTAAACACAGCGGGATGGGGATGGAGGTGAGGGGAAACTAAATGCTTTCTTTATGTTGAGTTGGCCAAAAAGTTAGGGGAAAAACCCGAACGGACTTTTTGGCCAACCCAATACGTCTTTGTACTGTTAAACTTTTACTTATTCTTAATACACATTGCTTTTGCAATGTAAAATTTTAGAAGTACTTAAAGATTAAGAACTGATGAGGATGCTTTTCTGCTCCCATCTGGCCATACTGTTGTTCAGACCAACTAGAAAACAGTTACATGATGCCGGGTGAGGTGAACGCCCTGGCCCCTCTCGGGGACTTTAATCTCCTTCCTAGAGCACAGCGGTGTAATTGACACCACCCACTACACCTGTTTTATCTTAGCCTGTCCATTTTGAGGGCCTATCATTCATTCATTCGTTTATCAATTTCTTACCTTAGTTATAATTTAAACACACACACACACACACACACACACACACACACACAATTGTCTACTACATGCCAGACTTTCTGTCTGTACTGGCTCTGAGCCCTGCTCACCTTCCAAGTGTTACTGTTGTTTTTTCCAACTCTGACCTGATTCTTCTCAGGTCAGGAAGGCTAGCATCTTCTGGAATTGTCCTCAGGAACCAAAAGGCCTGCCTCAAGGGAGGCTGGTTTGTCGACCCTCAGCTGGGCAGTGCTCCTTGGAGGCCTGCTCTCCAGGAACAAACAAACCCAGCCTGACAGCACATCACAGGGGCGCTTTCTCAGGCGTGGTGCCCAGGGCGGCTGAGCTGCCAGCCAGGTGCGTGATGCTTGGTTAATTAGGCGATTATACTCTGTCCCACGGCCCGGGCTGCGTGCTAATGAGTCTGGGCTGATGTGGAGACCTCCTCTGCAGGGAGCTCTGATGTTTCAGGTCCCAGGATGGCTTTTCTTTTGAGAACATCTTATGGGACCACTCAAGCCCTCAGACCCTATTTCCCTCTCTGAATGTCTTTTTTTTTTTTTTTTTTTGGTGTGTCATTTGTTTTGCCTTGCTTCATTGCACTTTCCAGTCTCCCTGACTGCATCTTAAGCTGCCTGAAGTCCTGGAGTGTCTCTAACAATTTGCTCCCCCAGCACAGTGCTTTGGGCGTAGGCAGTGCTCAGTAAGCCCAGAGATGCCTGGAGTGTGTGAGGATTCCGGGGAGTCCCTGGAGCTGTATTCCTAGGGGCCCATGGCAGCAGGCAGGGCAGTGGGGGAGGACTTTCATCGCAGGAACTCCTGCCGGCCCCTCATCTGGATGCTGCCCCCCAGAGGGAAGGGAGCCCCTGAGCAGCTGATGGGAAGAGGGAACCCCCCCCCCGCCACCCCCACCCACCCCCCCGCCGCCCGCAGACACACACACACCAGAGGGAGAGGAGAAGGAGAAGCTGGCTCTCCGGCTTCCAGGGAGCATGCTGAAAGCTCACCTGGTAAAATGCCCATCTGATTGTCTCTCATTGCAAGCCGAAGGGAAAGTTGAGGAACCCTTGGTTTGACCACTTTTTCTGATGGGTGGCTCAGGCTTGGCCCTGGAGGAGCCATGTGATCCACACGGCCTTTCCTAGGACCCCCCTGTCTGGCTGCACAAGCCCAGGGAGATGAGATTCAGCCCAGGCTTCATGTGGTGATAGGAATACTGCTCCGTGGACCTCAAGACCCCACCCACCAGAACTCCGACAGACATAACTAGCAGCAAGTCTGTCTGGGAGTCCCGAGGAAGGAACTCCTCCCTGTGTATCCCCACGGACTTTAGACCAAACCAGAGTCACCTTGAACCGAATGAGATGATGCAATATTGGCAGCTACACATTCTCCACCTGAGACATCCTTTCTCAGCCTCTCTTCACCCTGCAGCCAACCCAGGGACATCACTGAAGAATATTATCAACAGCAGGGGCTAACCTGTTTCACAGCACCTAAAGACCAAGTCTGTGCCTCTCCCCTTTTCTCTTATACCTAAGTTTCCAGAGGAGCCAATTTTAAAGAGTATAGTGTAACCCAAGAATATAGGTTTGGGAATAAGGGAGCTAGTTTCTATTCCAAGCACTGTCACTGGCTTTCTGTGTCACCTTGGTAGGAGGTGAGGTAAAGGGAGACTTCTGCTGGGATCAGCTGTCCCCCAAGACGCTTATGCCTCTCTGCCAGGGAGACTGGAGGGTCAGGTTAGCAACACCTGTCTTTACAGATGAGCTTTGTTTAATATTTAACATTTAATTTTTAAAGAATTAACAGTAGTTCGTATAACCTACTTCCCCAGTTTGATTTGTGTGGTCCATTTTTACAAAGTTATTCTGTCAGAGGGATTTCATTTATACAGTTCCTTACTGCTAAGACTCTGCGCCCCGGTTATGAACCATATACGTCAACACTGTGGAAATGAAATGTGTACCCCCTGGACCCATGCAGATGAATTTGATTCTGGGCTGAATAGAAATATAGCCTGTATGAGTCAAATATGTTTTCTAGAGGATATTCTTTCTTGAGGGTGCTTGAAGGAAACAAAGACATTCAAGACACAATCCCGCTCCTTAAGGAGTGTACAGTCCGGCCAGCAATTCTGTAAAGCTTCCAGGAGTCACATGTACAATATCATAGCCTTTGAGTTTGAAGACGTCATAATTTCTGTTATCAGTTTCTCTTTGCTGAGCACTGAGATATAGATCCTATCTTAGATTGGGGTTTCCGGAAGACACTGTGCACTGGGGAATCGCGTGCAGAATGTTGATCGGATGCGCTTTTGGGAGATACACCTGAGGAAGTGAGGAGGCCAGAGTCGGACAGAGGAGAGGATGACCCATACCAGATGAGCTAGGTACCCCTTCAGAGGTGCAGGGCAATGTCCAGTGAGGGATGCAGCTGTGAGCTGTCAGAGACAGATAGTCCCAGCAGCTGTGGGATGGGCTTGTCCTCTCCGAGGAGGGGAGCATAGCATCCACTTATCACGTGCTTTCTGCCTGCCATCTCTTGAGCTGTGTTTTAGCTGCATTATTTCTTTTTTTTAAATTATTTATTGGCTGCATTGGGTCTTTGTTGCTGCATGTGGGCTTTCTCTAGTTGCAGTGAGTGGGGGCTACTCTTTGTTGCGGTGTGCAGGCTTCTCATTGCAGTGGCTTCTCTTGTTGCAGAGCACGGGCTCTAGGTGTGCGGGCTTCAGTAGTTGTGGCTCATGGGCTCTAGAGCACAGGCTCAGTAATTGTGGCACACGGGCTTAGTTGCTCCACGCCATGTGGAATCTTCCTGGACCAGGGATCGAACCCATGTCCCCTTCATTGGCAGGTGAATTCTTAACCACTGTGCCACTGGGGAAGTCCAGCTGCATTGTTTCTAATCCAACCATTTTGGAGATGAGGCAGCTGAGAGGTAGAAAAGCTAAGTAATATACCTACGATCCCACAGCTAATACATGGTGGTGGGTGTTAACTTTCACACTATACTTCTCATTTAATCTTCCCAGGACTGCTTCACGAGAGAGATTGTCACCCCCATTATGCAAGTTGAGAAGCTGAGGCACTAAGAGTTTAAATGATTTGCCCAATGTCACAGAACTAATAAGAGGTGAGGCTAGTGTTTTCCCATTACACTATAGCATCTCATGGGAATAACGTGTCCAGTGAGAGACACCCAGTTCTGGCTGGAATAGCACACAGCGCTTGGGTAGCTTAGGGACCCCCAATTCTCCTCACTCCATTTTTGGGGACAGAATTGTGTCCTTCATTGTGGGTAAAGGAGCATGGTCTTTGAAGTCAGGCAGAGGTGGATTCGAACCCCAGACTTTGTTTTACATGCTCGTTGACTTCTCTGGGCTCAGTGTCCCCACCCATAAAAATGGGAGTTTCAGTGATGACTTCGTTGGGTCGTTATGAGGATTAGAAGGAATCAGAGGGGAGAGAGGGCAGCATATCCTCCCCTACTCCCCACGTCCCCTCCAAAAAAGAGTTCAGGGCCACACAGTGGTTCTCAGAGAGCAGATACCTTGAACATAGTGGTGGTTTATTGATTTCGCTTTTTCTCATCTGCTTTCTTCTCTCACATGGAGACAAAGCGAGACTAAGTCTTCCCTGCAGTTTGCTCAGAATTCTGACACTAGCCCGTTAGTCTAATCATAACACAGTTCTTCTTGGAAACAAACATAGCAACAGCAATTATATCTTACTTTTAATGTCTAATTGGCTGTAAACTCTCTTTCCCAGAGTTATTTCCATCGAGCGTATGGAGCATGGTGCATTTCGCCTATCTCAGTGTCCTCCTGCAGCCCCTGTCTTGCCTTTATTACAGAAGCCAGTTGGACGTGCATTTGCCTTGTGGGGGCCCTGGAAGCTCCAGCCATTCCCAGCAAAGGACCGAGACGTTCTTGAGAGCCTACTGCTCCTCCTTATCCCTCTGCTCTCCCTCCCCTCTACCTTCGCGAGCCCCTAGCCTTGAATCTTCATGCAAGCTCCTCTCCTCATGTCCTCCCCCTTTTGGTCTCCTGCCCTGGTTTCTAGAGTAATCCTTGCCTGGTCCCTGAGCCCTGTTTCCTTGTGTCCTCCTCTGTTTCCACCCCTGCAGCACAGTGGGCTCTCTCCCTCCTCTTCAGCCACTCCTCCTTTCTCACAGTGAGTCCTGCAGGGCAGCAGAGCCATCCTAGCCGGGCTGTGATGCTGTGAGCCAGGGTGCAGAGGAGCAGACCCACATGGCTGTGTCTTCACTGCCTATCGGGACTAATCACTGCCCTTAGGAAGAACCGGCCTTTCCAGGAGTCAAGCTGGGAGCCAGAGCCTGTGTGGGGAGCTACTTCCATAAGCTTTCCCCTCACTGTGTTTTTCCAACTTGCTGAAGCTGAAATCCTTCTGCAGGGCTCAGGCCTCAGCGTAGGTGTGTCTAATGCCTGGTCATCCTGGGGAGGGGGTGGGGGAGGTGCTGGACCTGTTGCTATGGCAACATACAGCTGAGATCATGAACCCGTTTCATTCCCAGGCGATTTCGAGGTGAATCAATCTTCTCACCCACCCTCTTTCTCCTCCTTCTCCATCTCTCCCCACACCCTTCTGTCATCTTCCCTCCTCCCTACTCAACCTCAGACTTTCTCCTTCCTCAGATCTCTCTTTTTTTCACTCCTGGATACAAGAGCATAGCAACTGAGGCTACCCATAGCAGACTTCTTTTTTTCCCTAGACCATTAGTTCTCAAACTTCAGCAGGTATCACCTGAAGAGCTTGTTAAAAGACAGAGGACTGAGTGCTGAGCTTCATCCTGAGAGTTCTGATCTGCAAGTCTGCACTGGGACTCAAGAAGGTGCATTTCCAACAAGGCCCCCAAAGCTGCTGATGCTGGGGGACCAGGGACCACCTTGAGAACCACTGTTCTAGACTGTGTTCGTCCAATCTGAACTAGTTATGGCTGGAATATTCCTTTACATTTCGATTCTAAAAGATTTGATTAGCTTATTCACCCATTTGTACAACAGATGTTAATTGAGAAGTATTGAGAATACTGTAGCAGGTACACTATACAACAAAACACAAAACCCTGTCCTCCAAGATTTCACGAATTTGTACAGGGGACTTGGCAAGTAAATAATGATTACATGGTGTGAAAAATATTACAATCGCCTGCAGATGATAAGAGGTTTAAAAAAGTAGGCACCAATCTCCTTGCACAAGGCAAGTAAAGTATTAGATGAGACAAATGTAAATAATAGTGATTCATTCATTCTTTTTTTCCCCTTTTCCAAAGGTTAAAGGGAACTGAGCTTAACCTATTTAAATAATGTTAATAGTACTGTGTGGGGGCATTTTCTCTGTTTCAGTTGCTGGCTGAAGTCCTAGCCCTGTCACTTACTGTCTGTGCAATCTCAGGCAGGTCAGCCAACCGCTCTGTGCCTCAGTTCCCTCATTGGAGAAAAAGGCTACAGTACTAGTATCTGCTTCAAAGGATTCTTGAGAAGATTAAATGTGCAAATGTGGGCAAAATGTACATAGCAATTGCTCCAAAAGTGTTGACACTTATTATTGATATTGTGTGACCTCACGTTGAATATCAAGAGAGTTTGCCTAGAGAAATTTATAATCTTCAGACTAAATAAATCACCAGGGTTTAGCCAAGAGAATGATTTGGGGCTGGCTCTGAATGTGGAAATTAGAGAATCTCAGAATGAGTCTGAAAAGCCCTTGGGGCACCAGAGGGCCCTGGCTGGGCGATCATGGCATCGGTTCATCCAGGTTGGGTATAAGAAAGGCCTTGAAGGATGGCTAGGGTTTTTGAGAAAGCATTTCTTTTTGAGAGGATCAAGGGGGGTTGTCAGGATGGAGGCTTAAAAGAATTCCCAGCTAAAAGAACATCTCTACCCCATGAAGCTTTAAGAGGACAGAACGCAGAACCCTCCAGCTGGGATCTAGAACGTTTCAAGTTTAGCTTTGTCATTGAGAGAACCAGGGTCACTTTCCCTGAGACATGCTTTCTTCTCCATCACCTTCATACCCAGAGGCCACAGCAAAGAGCCTGTGTTTCTTTGCTGCTTCCCCAAACAAGCTGCTCTCTCTCCTCTTAGTTGCCTCCCCCTATCCCCCACCGCACTGTCCTCTGTGAGATGTTTATTCTAATTTAGAGATTGGGGGATGTTCCCCTAATCTACACCTGCGGCCCTACAAGAACCATTGTCCATATTCATGTGGGGTATCAAGTTTGTATTGTCCACCTCCCTCAAACCCAGCTTTACAGCTGAAACCGTAGCTGGATGAAATGGCAGAATCACCAATTCTGTGTTTAATTCTTTCCTGAGCTCATCAGAGATAAGAGTGATAGAGCCTTTCTTCTTCTGGAGAGGATTAGAGGATGAAGTCCTTCCATGGCGAGATACACCTGGGAAGGACTTATTAAGTGATAATCCCCAATAAGCCCCCTCTAATCATCCAGTGACTCTGCCCTCTTAGTGATAAAAGAAACCTCTAGGCACTTAATTAACTCTTTGAGAAATCCTCTCTCTCATCACCTTTCTTTTCTCTTTTGCTTGTTTTAGATTTAATCAGAGCCATACATTCAGCTTATTAACCTATTCATTTATTTATTCACTCAGTGGACACTTGCTGAGCACCTTCTGAGAGCTAACTTGGCTTCTGGGGCAGATAGACAGAAAAATAAGACCTCCTCCTTGTTCTTGTGGGCTGTCAAGTCTTATGGAGAAAGACGTACCAGCAAGCCATGATTACGGTATAGAGTTGAGTGTCATGGTAGCCTTAACTACAGACAGTGAAGAGAGCAACCGTCTCTGGGAAGGTTTCCTGGCGAAGGTAACCTTTAATCAGGGCCTGCATAGAGGCTTTCCAGGTGGAAAGGGCAGAGAAGGTATTCTAGGCAGTGAAAACAACATGAGCAAAAGCACAGAGCTAGGAAAGAACATGGCATATGGCGGAATTGCAGGAAGCAGGGTGTGGCCACATGACTTGGTATACAGGGAGGCAGGGGCTGTGAGGTGAGGCAGAGATGTTGGGCTGGGGTCGCTCTTGGTAGGGGATTTGGCAAGGGCAGCCTTTGGAGGGTTTTAAGCAGAAAAGAGACAGGGCAAGAGATGTTGGTTAGAAATGACAAGTTTGCCCTGCTCTGAAGACTGAAGCCAGCCTTGGCTGGGCATCCCGCGTCCCACCTAACAAGGTCACCCTGGCAACAGAGCGGCTGTTGCACTACTGGCCAGGAAACTTGCTGTGACGGTCTTCCGACCTTTTCAGACATTGGCAGAGAAGAAACTGCTGCACTCAGGTGTAGACATCAAAGGAGCTGAAACAATGTAATATCCAGATAGGATTACAGTGTGCAATTGGTCAGAAACCGTTTCTTCTGCTGGCACTGCTGTTGTAAATACCTGCATCCAGAGCTCTGTGCTCAGATACGTTCCATGTTAAAACAGCATTTTTATTTCTCTCTCTCCCCCACCATACAAGAAGCAACACAATGTCCTGTCTTGAGAGGAAGTCACACGTGGGTTTGGATTTGGATTCTGTAATATACTGACTGTGGGGCCTTGGGCAAGTCCTCAGTTTTTCTGAGCCTGGATTTTGTTGTTGTTTGTTTTAACATGTGAAATTACAATTGCACCTCTCTTACACATGGTTGGCATGCACTTGCCTCAGTGTTCAGAGTAGACTAGATACTTAACGAATGGAAGCCATGATTCTTTTTGCTTTGCGATTACACCAGAGCCTTAGGGTATAGTCACAGGAAAATGTGGAAGTAAAAATGTTTTAATCGGTCTTCTTAGTACTTCCAGAAGTACTAAGTACATGTTGGAATTGCTCTCCAACAGCTTATATGCAGTCTTTTTTTTTTTTTAAATTGACTGTGTTGAGTCTTTGTTGCTGCATGTGGACTTTCTTTAGTTGCAATGAGCAGGGGCTACTCTTTGTTGTGGTGCGCGGGCTCCTCATTGTGGTGGCTTCTCTTGTTGTGGAGCGTGGGCTCTAGGCGTGTGGGCTTCAGTAGTTGCGGCACATGGGCTCAATAGTTGTGGCTTACGGGCTCTAAAGTGCAGGCTCAATAATTGTGGTGCACCGGCTTAGTTGCTCCATGGCATTCCTGGACCAGGAATCAAACCCGTGTCCCCTGCATTGGCAGGTGGATTCTTAACCACTGCGCCACCAGGGAAGCCCTTATGTGCACTCTTGTATTAGTCACCCGTCATGGTTGCTCTCAGTACATTCCACCCTAGTGAACAGGAACGAAAGGTGTATGAGGAATGGGAAAGGCCAAAGAGATTTTTTTTTTCCAGTCATTCCCAGATTGGGGAAACAGTGAACATTATCACTTTATTGTCTGTATTATGTTTCAACCTTGTTATGCCCTCAAACCAATGGGAGAGCTCAGTTGGAATGCCCTATGTGTATCTTAGGGGAAAGAAGAAGAACCAAGGTGAATTTCTAGGAGGGCAGCAGCAGAGTGAACAAGACAGGAGAAATCAAGAGATGAGAAAGGAGAAGGTTTTGAGGAAGCAGTAGAATTGAAACTGGAAAATTTGAGTCCATGAGATAGAAGAGAAGCACAGTGAGGAATCTGGGTCTGAGTGGGAAGGGACCCCACATCTGTTGTCTGATGTAGGCACCTACTCAAGCGAGGAATTCCCTCCTTGATGTCCCTGACAGATGGTTGTCTGGCACAGTGATTCCCATTCTTTTCCACATCACGGCACACATAGAAAATAACATTTGTCTAACACTGGGGTGAGTGGACAAAGCTGCTCGCAAGTGGAGGTGACCAGCCTTGGGGACTCTGGCTGAGCCAGGCTCTGCCAGCAGCCATGAGAGGTGAGTGGAGTGATGTTTTGGGCACATGGGCAGCCCAGGTGCCCGGAGAAACTCTGATCCAGCAGGACCAGAGTGAAGAGCCTCACAGGTACTCTCAGACCCTCAGGTGATAAATAGGCATGTGGGACTGGGCATTTCATTATCACTGTTATCAGCACCAGTGCAGATTAACTGAGCATGTTTCCTTGAAGTCTGAAGATGAAGAGACTTCAAAGGCATGGTTTCTTGCTTTCAAGCCGAGTTCTTACCAAGGAGTAAGGGTGGTTCCTGTGGCCACAAAATAAATGAAACTAACTGGCCTGGGGCTTCTTCGGGGAACCAGCTGCGCTTACCAGCCTTACATAGTATTTGACACGCAGTCGTTAATTAAAACAGGGATGTTCAGTGATAAATTAATTCATCAGCTCAGAAGCCATTGTGGAGGGAATGAAAGCCAAGAAAAATGATTACCTGAAGCTCTTTTCTTGAGTGTCTGCTCTTATGTGCTCTGCTGAATATGTGAGTTAGCTAAGTGTACTTGCTATATGTCAACAGAGATACCATTTTACAGGTGATATACTTATTTCCAGAGAAGGAAACTCACATAGGCCTGCAAAGCAGAAGAATGGTAGTGGTGTTAAAATCTCCTGTTAGTCAACAGTGTTATTGAGAATCTCTTGTTTGTAGAATAATATTCTAAGCATTAGTAGAGTGAACAGAGAAATAAAAGATGCAGTTCTGTCTTTAAGAATGAGTCAATCCTAATGGAAAGGGAGGACCAGTATGTGAAAGAGACAGAATACATATAAAGAGGGTCTGTAAATAAGTATAAATAAAAACCCAAGTGCAGCACTTAATGTTCTGTTTTCAATTATAGGCGTTTTTACTCATGACTTAGCCTTCTTATGGATACCAAGGCCCTCAAGGACCGTGTTCCCTTCTTCATTCATTGTGTACAGAGTACACACTCAAAAATGTTGAATGAATATGTATGCTGTGCCTAAGTTCTGGGAAATTCTGGAGAGATGCAGTGATGTGCTTAGGGGAAGCCTTCTAGAAACTGAGCAGTATTCTCCAGTATGAGGAAACTCATGATTTGGTAGAGAGAGGAGAAAGGAGAGGGTAGAAGGAAGGAAGAGCTCTGGGGAGTGAGCAAACCCAAACATTTATAGACCACTCTTCAGGGTCCTCTGTGACCGGCTCCTCTTCATCTTGCCTTACTTGCTACTGCCCGCAGGTGCTCTTTGTAGCCTCATCACTCCCACTTTGTTCTCTCTCCTGGGCTGTCTTCCTCCATTGATGGGGCAATCTACATCCTTCTCCTGCTTCAAGTGCAGGTGAAGGCACAACCCCAGGAAGCCTTCTAGGACATCTCTAGCCTCACTGCTTTCTTCATGAAATCCAATAGCCATGTTCACAGCTCCGAGCTCTGAACTTTCGGAAGAAGTAAGACACATCCTTATGGTCTTCAACTTCAGGTAGCTTCCAAGGGAGAACATGAGGCTAGACTAACTACATACAAAATAACCAGAGGGAGCAGGGTCATGCATATTTAGTTTCAGCACTATACGATGTGGTAGAGAATGGAAGGGCTGTGCAGAGTAGCCCGGAGGTCAGAAGTCCTAGTTCTGCTTCTGTAATCAACTAGCGGAGTATCTTTCAGCAGCCACTTAGCTTTTGACCGTTGATTCTTCATCCATAAAATGAGGGGTTTGTGCAAGATGCTGGGATTCCTCCTAGCTCTGTAAACTGCAAGATGATGGAAGTTACAGTATTTGTGTTAGACGAACGGGAAATAGTGGTTGGTTAGCTGGAGGGGACAGGGGAATCGTGGAAATGTGGAAACCAGAAGGATGGAGCCCCAAGGACCGTGAGACAGAGCAGAGAACAAGCCGGGGACTGGCTGAAGACTTGTTGCCCTGGTATCATCAGCAGTCTTTCTAGAATACAGCAGCCCCTACACAAAGCTCTCACAGCGCAGAGGGTCTATCAAGGCTCGTGAACCCTTTGTCCGGGGGCCTCAAAGGAAGGGCCTTCTGAGACTCGTGTCTTCTCTCATTCTCTGAGCTCTTTTCTGGTGCTTGACTTTCTTACAAGAATACGTTCAGCCTCTGGTCAGCCAGCCATGTAGAATGGGTAAAAGGGTGATGTGTGTTAGCGGATCATCATGGGAAGCATCCTCTTTAAGTGGCCTACTTTGGCCAGCCTGCGTATGGCGCCATCAGAACAACACACTCGCCGTTTCCCAGAGCAGAGCAGCATCCTGGCCTGGATGGCTCACTGTACGCTCAACTGTCTGGCTTCCCAGTGGCCCCAGGAAGGTCGGCCTCCTCTGCACCCTGCTGCAGTCGCGAGGCAGGTGGACCTCCTTTTTGACTTTTTCTCCCCCAGTACTCTTTATGTTTTCTCTGACCATGAAAACGAACAAAACAAAAACCACTTAGTTACTGCAGAAAAGTTGCAAAGTGTAGGAACATATAGAAAGATTTTTTTAAGCAAAAATCAATCATTTCTACCCCCTCAGTTATCATCACTGTTAACTTATTTCAGTGTTTTGACTCAAACAAGGACTTTTCTCTTAAAATCCATATGTGACCCTGAACCATATAAATAACCTATACAGTTTTATTTGGGGAAAATAAAATTTCTTTATTATGGAAATTTTCAAGCATACGTACAAGTAGAGAGAATGGAATAGTGAGCCCCTATGCAACCTAAACCCAGCTTCGACAGTTACAAGGTCTTGAAAGGATCTGTTATCTCCATTTTGGGCTTCTGTGCCAGGGCTCAGAAAGTGAGGTGACCATAAACCTCACATAACAATGATATTGGAATTATTCAGATTTAACCACAGAGTTTTTCAGCACAGCAGGGCCCCGAGCTGTGTGGGTTTTGAGGCTCTCACCTGTGTGGACAAGGTCACGGCAGCCTTCCTGGTCAGATGTGGCACTCCTCATCCTCCCTCACTTTGACCTTTATCCTTGAGTCGCCTTCCCAGGCGAGGGGATGGATTTTCACAGACACATCAGTACCTATCCGCCCAGCACCAGGTGGTCGCCGCCCACATCCAGAGTGGGGGAGCGCTTGCTGGTCCGTGGTGCTGAGCGGAGCTCCCAGGGGTGGTCTCATTGAAATCACGCTGCTGCCTGTGGACGAGGGTGGGAGAGCTGTTATCTTCTGTGTCCCTTTGGCCGACTGGTCTGGTGGTCAGAGAAGGGAAAGAGTAGGTGGTGAAATGCCCAATAGCAAGTCCTCCTGGAGGTGCTTTGCATATGGGCTAAGGCACCGTAGCATCCTCAGGGGCAGTCCGGGCAAGTGGAGGAAGTGGCCTCTGGCTATCACGTCTGGGGGCTTGGAAGGACCAGAATGCATGGAGAGCCTTGATTACTTAGCAGAGGCCCCTGGCTAAGCCAGATGTTGCCTCTGGAGCTTGTTTGTGTGGGGAGACTAGCATGTTTATTAAATATGTTCAGGGATCTGAGACGTAATGAAATGCTTTGCCTCCAGGACTGACAGGTTCCACCTCCTTGCTGGGTGACAGCAGGCGGCTATGTTTCACTCGGGGCTCCCTGTCCTCACTCTTTCCCTCTGCTCCCCCACCCTTCTTTCTTGCCTCGTGGCTGGGAAGACAGCTCTCACGTTCTGGCTGCCACATCCTAGCACTAGCTTTCTTCATTATTGTGGTTCTCCCCTAGAAGCTGGTGATAGTATGGGGAGGATTGCTTTTAAGAGACTTGGGACCACACGAGATATGGAGAGTCAGGTGTCCTCAAGAAGTGGATCCCTTGTGGTTCTACATTGTTTGCCCTGTCACTTTGCTTGTTTGGACCTTAGTTAGTTTCCTCTTCTCCTAAATGATGGATTGGATAGTGTGTTCTCATAATCTTCTGAGACTGTGGCTAGAATTCCTGATATGCAAGAAACCAGATTGCATGATCCACAGGCCTTTGCTTGCCTGGTGGTTGTAGGATACGCTGTACATTGTGTCCTTTTCCTAAAATGTGGGCGTGTTCAAAGGGCAATGACTCTGCCTTTAGAAACACCATCCACCATCCATCTGCGTGACTCGGGGCAGGGTGTTACCTGCTTTGTAAGGTTGGTCAAAACCGTGATGAGAAAGGGATTTAATGCCTTAAGTCAGATTCCCTATAAACTGTCTCTGGGATAGACATTTTTGTGGCAATGATTTACTGTTGAACTGCTTTCGGGAGAAGCCTATACCGATTGGAGGGAAGTAGAATAGGTCAGGAGAAAATACTAGACAGAGGTGTGGTTGCAGACGTTTTCATCTCAGCCCGATCCTCCAGGCAGCGCCAGAGTGAACTGCACCGCAGAAGTTGTCCCACGCAGAGGTAAAGGGGTCTGGGCCTTCAACACCCTGGCATCAGTGAGTTATTGGTTATAGGTCACTGCCCCCCATGGACAGGCATAAACTCTCAGATGAGGAGGGTCTGTCAACCAGGGGCCAGCTTCTTAGGAGGGTCCAGGTGTGAGCTGTTAGCTGTCAACAGTCAGAGCTTCTGGGGGGTGGGTACACCTGCTGGTAAAGGAGACCTGATGGGGCAGCACAGAATCTGCCACATCAGGTGCTGAGAGCTAGACAGGGAGGGGCTAGGAGGCAGGGTGGGAGGGGGCCATTCTGAATGCAAGTCCCTGAGCAAAGGAGGGTATGGGGGTGTCTCAGGACATGCAGGGAAATGCTCAGATGTGATTTCCTGGTTAGGCCAACATAACCGATGGTTACAGAAGTCAGGAGAACGTTACATTTGAGGAGAGGGAGATGGTGCCTAGGAAGGGGCATGAAGGAGACTCTGAGATTATCTGGATACTGACTGTACAGTTATGTACACTTTGAAAAAATCTGCTAAGGATGCCCTTATGATTCATGTATGTTTCAGTGCGACATCCACACAGAGGCCCGGGGGCTGCTGTTGCAGAAGGGCAGGAGTTCATTCTCAGAGAGCATTCCCTGCCCTCGTTTTTCTTCTCATGTGTCCCCTACCTCTTGACACTTCTTAACCTTTTTTTTTAAACTGAAGTGTAGTTGATTTACAATATTCTCTTAGTTTCAGGTGCATAGCACAACGATTCAGTTATGCATACATATATATCCATTCTTTTTCAGATTCTTTTCCCTTACAGTCATAACAAAACATTGAGTAGAGTTCCCTGTGCTATTCAGTAGGTCCCTGTTGGTTATCTATTTTGTATATAGTAGTGTGTATCTGCTAATCCCAAACTCCTGATTTATCCTCCCCACCTCCCTTTACCCTTTGGTAACCATAAGTTTGTTTTTTAGGACTGTGTTTTTTATGATTTCTTAATCTTAACCTTTTCCTCCTCTTTCTTTCACTTCCATGATAAACGTTTTCTCTGTCTTTCTGACCTCTGCTGCCTCTGCCAAGGTAGTTTCTTAGACTGTCATGTGACTCTTTACTCTGACAGCTTCAGCAAATCCTTTCCTGACCTCCTGTTCCAGATCAGATGCACCTGCAGGTCAGCTCCCCGTGTGGTCCCTTCATCACAGTCAACTTGGTTTAAAGTCGTACAGTATGTGTGAGCTCACTTATTTAATGTGGGTTTCCCCATTAGACTAGTCCGTGAGGGCCAGGACCTGAGACTCTTTTGTTCGTCATTTATCTCCAGTACCTAGGAGAATATCTGTTGCCCAGTACATGGTCCACAAATTTGTTGAACAAAATGTGACCTTTAGGTTCTGAGACATGGACTCCAAGTCCCAAGTCCCTCAAGATGAAAAGGAGCTGTACACTTGGTGCAGGAATGAAGTGGGGGCCTAGGGGAGGCAAGTCAGCTGGGCAGTGCTGGATGTCCAGGCGTGATACCCTCAGATGGTGGTAAGCAATTGAATCATCTTTGGCCTCTGTCCCTTTCCTTTACTCCTTTCTTGCTCTGTCTGAGTTTTCTCTCCCTGGGATGATCTGCAGAGGCCTTGGACGGATGCTTTTGCTGAGACGAATGGCCTGGCCTCTTTGATAGCCCAGGGTGGCTCTCCAGCCCTCCCTTGACCTGAGTTCAGTTGGTAATTCCACAGCTCTCTCCTGAGGCAGAGCCTCTAGGCCAGCAGTTCTCAACTAGAAGCCGGTTTTGCCCCCCAGGCATTTTGGCAGTGCTGGGGCCACTTTTGGTTGTTGCAGCTGGGGGAGTGCTATTGGCACCTAATGCGTAGAAGCCAGGGGTCTTGCAAATACACTGTACAGGACAGCCCCCCACAACAAAGAATTATCCAGCCCAAGATGCCAGTGGTGCCCTGGCTGAGAACCCCTGCTGCAGGCCAGGCCAGGGCTTGCCAGCAGGTGCTGCCTCCAGCCTGGGAAGCAGATGTGCTGAGGAGACCTTTTTTTTTTTTTTCCCTGAAAGGGCCTTGGAATCAGTATCCTCATTTTTTCCCAGTCCCAACTCATTCAGCTTCCCCACTCAGCCGTATGTCATTCAGCCTCCCTGGTCAGAGCTGCTCTGTGAAAGGCGTGGATATCCAAGAGGAGGCCCTTCAGCCTGTTCTCTGCAGAGCCCTGTGGAACCCTGATGGAGACCTGCTTCCAAGGATGGGGGCTAGCCCTACTTTTACAGCCTCAGGCCAGGAGAACCATGGGACCCCCTGCCTCTTGCCATCTCCATCCTCATCTTTCTCTCCAATCCTGCTCCTCCCACCCCTGCCTTCCACCATCTCCCCCATCCCCCAGAGATTAATGTGATAATTGCCATGTGTGCCTGTTTACGCAGGGAGTGGGTGCACTCACCACCCCCAGTCAGGCAGGTTCCCAAAGGAACACATTCCCACTGTGTCAGGCCTGGTACCCGCTGAGCAATCCCTGTGCAGGTGGGCCGCCACCCCCGAGTGCTTTCTCTGTCTGTCATCACCCCCGTCCTGTGCACTTGCACGTCTCTGTTGCTCAGGGAATCAGCAGGTGAGAGAGATGGAGGGCAGCCAGCCTACCAAGTCTAGGGGCTTGACTGGGTCAGTGGGAGGAGAATCAGCATCTTAAGTAAGAGGACGTTGCCCCAGAGAAAAGTGCTCTTCTGTACTGCCTGCCACAGAGTAGATATTCCATGAATGGTGGCGAAGGAGGAGGCTGGCACTCTGTGTGCAGCCTTCTTTGCAGGGAAGGGCTGGTTTACACTTTAGCTGCTCCATAATAGCGTTCTGGGCAGGGAAGGTTCCACCGTGAGACTCTCCTGGGGCCAGAATCCAGCGGACCATGTCTGGGAAGCTGTGGGTCTCCCTCCCCGGGATCTTGCACAGAGTACCTAGCATGGCTGTCCCCTGGCCCTGAAGGAAGAGTCACTGGGGAGAATGAAGTGTGATGCTCCTGCAAGCAGGGTGCTCGGGAGAGTCACAGAAGCAGGGGGTACAGTGGAGAGAGAAGGAAAGGGAGAGAGTCTCCCTCTCCCACAGGCAGCCCCTCCTCTCTCCCACCTCCTGCTGTGTCACAGACACACGTGCCCACCCCAGAGGGAACACAGTCACAACTCTGGGTGGGGTTGAGCTGGTAACTTTCTGCTTGGTGCTCCGACTCTCACTTCATATGGTATCAGGGCACTTGCTCCCTCCAGGTTGTTGATGCCTTTCTTCTTTTTTCATCTCTAAAGACACTTCAGTAGTTGTCTCTCCTACACTGGACAATTTTAAGGTTTTAATAATGATGAATCAGAAGGAGATTGAAGCTCTAATTAACATCAGAAAGAACCTTGCCATTTTGGAGGAGGGAAGCTTGAAGTCCTTGGCTTGCCCACTTCCTGCTGAGGTTTACTCCCTTGTCCTAGTGGACCTGTCATTGATCCATTGACAGGCACGGGAGGTGAGGGTGTGAGGCCACCTGGAGAGCAGGGATGGGAGGGGCTGAGTGAGGAGGAAACCGGAGGGAGAGGCGGAAGGTGTAGAGAGGGTGCGGCAAATCTATTAAAAGGTTTGTGAATAATCTCGGAGAGCTGTCAAGCTGCTTTCTCCAGAAGAACCTTTTAAGCTGTCAGTCATCCTTAATAACCCCTAGGGCATAGTGCCACTGGTGCCGGGGTCCTCCCAGATGTTCTTTTTCTACTTCTCTTCCCTTTCTCCTCTTCTCATCCAACAGGCCCCAGTACCATGGTGATGACTTTTTTTTTTTTTTTTTTAAGCAATTCAGACAAAGCTTAGGGAGAATATCAGAATGGATTTTTTTTTTTTTTGGCATATTTTATACGTGAGAATTGTCTTACTCAAATTGTGGTCATTTATTGATTGGTTGAGTATCTATGTGTGCCAAATACTTTATCAGGTGCCAGATATAGAAATGAGCAGACAGTGAAGGCTCTTGCCTTAATGTAGGTTAAAGCGAAACCAAAACATTCTCACAACACACTGAGTAAAAACACACTCTCTATCAGCAGTATTTTAGAGAAGGGATTGGCAGCACATTCCAGACTCTGGGCCTGTGAGGAGAGTCCTACTATCCCTGTATTTCACAGGCTGTATTTCCCGATATGTGAATAGATTTCCATTGAAAAAGGAGGTTTTATAATCAAGGAAGTGTATGACATGATGGAGGAAACAAAGTTAATGATGTTCCTTTTTGGTGGGTCTTCTTACAGACTAATGGGAAAATATAATCTGCTGTGTTCCTCAAGTTTCTTTGGTTTCAGAAGCTCATTTTGCACAGAACACGTGAACATCTTACAGATCACTAGCGATGAGAACACAATTTGGGAATTGTTCTTCACTCTGCAGCATCTCTGGCAAAGAGTCACGCAGCTGAAATAGCTCTAGCCATGCTCAAAACATGGCACAGTCACTCCTGGGACCAAAGACAGCTTAAAAGTCACAATGGCATCATTGCCATTGCTGACACCAACTAACGTTCATTGGCAACTGAGCCCTGATCTGGGTGCTGGGAGCAGACTCAGTTCTTGCTGCTGAAGAATGCTAAGGGTGGGAGTGACTGTCTAAGCCATGGAGTGAATGAAACTTGTTGCTCTGGAGCACCCCTTGTGAACCATTGGTGCTAACTAGTCTTTACAAAATGTTGCATTTGTAGTCATGAACAAAGACAAAGCTAATTATACAAGGATCGTTCAATCCATCCTTCAGCTCACAGGAAGAACCATGTCTCAACTATCTCAGAAAAAATAGCTTCCTATATCCATTAAAACCCCCTGTGGCCTTTGGCACCTAGTTCTTCTGCACCTTCCTTCTGATATCATTAGTAGTTTTTTTCTGAGGTCTGGCCCGCATCTTCCCTGCTTGTATTTGACTGGCCAGAACTGGTTGAACCAAAGAGCTAGATCTTATACACTGAAACTGGCAGGTCTCTGCTTTTGTTCATTCAGTTCAGAAGGTGTTTGTTGTTTTTAACTTTTATTCTGCTTCATTTGCAAACATATCTGTCTGAACAGTGTAGGGGCAAGACAGAAAGACACGAGTTTGGTGAAAGAGGTTGCCTTAGAAGCTATTTTTTAATGGAAAAATCTACTGTACAGTGATAGCTGCCATGATCAGTGGGAGGCTATATTTTACAGAGTGACATATTTGAATAGGAGGCAGAAGGAAAATGAGATAATTTGGGGGAAAAACAAGATAGAATGTCATAGAAGTCCATGGGAAGCAGGAAGACAATGGATCAAAATATGTCTGCAAAGTTAGTAGTGAGAGGGAGAAGAAGGTAAATCACAGGGACAAGAAACACTTTGCCACAGAAATTCTGAGTTCAGATCTTCATTTTACTAATTTAGCGTACGGATTTTAGGCATGGTGTTTGATTTGGGTGGCCTCTTTTCTCCAGTGAATTGGGATTAAAATATTTTTCCAGAAACTTTTGAATTTCAAACAGATATTAGAGTTCGTGTGTGTGGGGGGGGGGGGGGATTGAGGGGTGATTGCAAAGCCCTGTGTTTGTAAAATGCAATTCAAGTGGACTAATTAGGAAGGTTTGGGGTTGATATCATGGGGAGAGAGAGTCAAAGGCAAAGCTTAGTTGAGAAGTCCATGTGTTAGAGAGGACTTTTCAAAATGCTCCAAAACTGTTTCAAGGTCCTTGATGAGATATCCTACCAAGAGTCGTTTTTTGTTTTGTTTTGTTTTTTTGTTTTTTTGGCTAAGGCATGTGGTGTAATCCTCCCTTAGTCCCCTGTTCAGGGGCCTTGCATCTCACTTGCGGTATAAGAATCTACAATATGGATTTCCATGCAGTTTTTAGTTCGCTGTGTGTTCACATTAGACAGAGAGCAAGGGATCCCTCTTGAAATCTAGATTTATTCCTTCTTTTGCCAGAGCCTTGCTGGGGCCAGGCCTGGTCCAGCTCTTTACTATTGGACTATGATGGAAGAAAGAAAGCCAGAGCCCAAGCTCAAGAGCTGAGCAGGACATGGATGACAGTAATCTCTCCTAAGCAACCTGTCAAGACGTTTGCCAGCATTCCTGGAATAAAGTGATGGATACAGCCTGCCTCTGTCTTTTGAGAATTTGCCCAGTTTAGGGTACAAAGGCTTAGAATCCACATCATCAAGTAGTATAAAACCAGTGATTATTTGCGTGATCTTAGAAAAGTATTTGACCTTTCTGGGTTCAGTTATCCGTTGAGTGAGAGTGTTAGATCATTCTAACTCAGGACGTTATGTGAGACTGACACAGTGCCCTTCATACTGTTCATGGAAGAATATGAGTTAACCTATAACCACATCAAATTGGGAGTGAAACGAGGCAGTGTTTAACCGTATTGCACTGTGCTTGCTCCATTGCCCAGTATGTGAAGCTGCAGGGATGGAGGCCTTCACCTGGCAGATGATTTTGATGGAGTATTAAGGGACCATTCTTCTTTCTTTCAGACCAATGATGCCTTAGGAGCCACCTGGAATTGGCTGTACTTCATCCCCCTCATCATCATTGGGTCCTTCTTTGTTCTCAACCTCGTCCTGGGAGTGCTTTCCGGGTAAGCCAGATGTTTTTCTCTCCTCTTCTTTCTAACTCTAAAGTACTGCTCCGGACTCCTGGCAGATTTGTTCGTGTAACATTCTTTTACTGAGCAGCCCCTATGTGCCAAAAGCTGTTCTGCATGCTGGGAATGCAGTCATGAATCGTCGTTTTAATCATCTTTAGTATTCCTAGGAATTAAAAAATCTCTAGATTGGTACAGCATTGAACATGGTATCCAATGAGAGTCCATTTTTGCATCCATCCTTTCATTCTGTCACTCAAAAGAGACCTTCTGTGTCAAACATTGTGCTGGTTGTTAGGCATGTAATGTTTAATGAGATACAGGCTCCACCCTCGAAAGGTTCTTACTCTGTTGTGTATTGGACATCAAATTCCATATTTGCGGCTTGAATTAGTGTACATCAGTCAACAAGTACTCAATATTCAATGGCATGATAAGCATGATAAAGAGAACATAAAGTACAAGGCACGGTTTCTACCCTTAAGGAAGTTATGTTTTGCTGAGAAGACAATACAAACACTTGAAACAGATAGGGAACAGGAGTTTTTTTACTGACCAGTATAAAATACAGTTCATTTGTTTTGGGGAAAGGACAAATCTATATAGTCTGAAGCTATCAGAAATGGTTTCATAAAGGATTGGGATTTTACTTGGGATACAAAATATGTAATAGGGTGAAATAGAATATATGGGAGTGAATATTCCAGGAAGGGGAGCACCGCACCATAAGCAAACATGAAGAAGTGGGGTTTGTCATGGAGAGTGAGGAGATTATAATGCAACCAAATTCAACCTGAGTGGAAATTTCACTTTGAGAATTGAAAGGATGAAATAGGAGGGCTAAAACAGGGTCTTGGAGGGTCTTCTATTTTTCTAAGCAAAACTGAACATAATTTCTTGTCTGAATGGCAGACATGCTTGAAATGGAAATTTACAAGGTGGTGCTTCTGTTTAAACATGGCAGATTGAACCAAGTTGGTCATCTCTCATAAGTCCACTAACAACAGAAAATAAATTTTGAGAAGGACACAGCGACAAAGAGAATAGGAGAAGGTATGAAAACAGATGAGAGATGTCAATGAGACTTTTGAAGACAGAGAGTAAATGGTAACTAATCTAGTGGCACAGAAGCTGAGATTCTGGTGCCTATGAGGAATGCTAATAAAAAAGCAAAATGAGAGCCCTAGAAAGGCTCGGGAATTGAGGCACCAGGTATGTCTAAAAGCTGGGGTACGGGAGGTTCTAAAGAGGATTTTTCACAAATCCTACAAGCATTCTGCCCGGTACCTTAGATCTCTCCCCCAAAACACTGTTCACAGGTACCTGCCTCACCCAACCCCCACTCCAACCAAAGTTAGAAGACTTCCTCTCTGTAGAG
The DNA here is from genome assembly GCF_030028045.1 of Hippopotamus amphibius kiboko. Classification (NCBI taxonomy): domain Eukaryota; kingdom Metazoa; phylum Chordata; class Mammalia; order Artiodactyla; family Hippopotamidae; genus Hippopotamus; species Hippopotamus amphibius. The sequence goes on along the minus strand of NC_080188.1, from coordinate 169,035,484 downwards.
GATGAGTCCGAGAAGCTTGGAATAGTAACATCAGGATGGGGTTGATATTTTGTAGTGAAAACAGGAGTGTTATATGCAAGTCCACAAACTGAATGTCATGCTCCCAGCCCACTTCCACTGCTTGGCTCTCAGAAATGTAGCAATCTGGCAGGGTTCATAGCATTCCTTTGAGGGAACTATCCATCTGAAGAGAAAAGACCTCTGTATGCTGATATTTGAGGGTGATCAGAGAAATGGTCCCACCCATCACCTTCAATGAGGCTCACCATATTAGTTTCCTGTGGCTGCCGCAGCAAATTACCACAAACTAGGTGGCTTAAAAGTGTGAAGGAAATTGTCTCATAGTTCTAGAGGCTAGAGGTCCAAAATCTGGCAGGCCCATGCTGCCTCTGAGGGCTCTAGGGGAGAATATCTTCCCTTCCTCTTCCAGCCTCTGGTGGCTCCACGCATTCCTTGGCTTATGGCTGTGTCACTCTAGTCTCTGCCTCTGTGGTTGCATTGACTCCTTTGCTTCTGTCTAAAATCTCCCTCTGTCTCTGTTATGTGGACACTTGTCGTTGGATTTAGGATCACCTGGATAATCCAGGATGACCTCTTCATCTCAAGATCCTTAACCTAATTACATCTGCAAAGATCCTTTTTCCAAGTAAGGGAACATTCATAGATTCCGGGAATTAGGGTATGGACTTATCTTTGGGGGGGGGGGGGGGCAGCAGTCAAACTACCACACTCCCCAACCATTCACACAGGAGTTTCCAGTAAGCCTTTTGTGCTTTGCTCTTAAATATGAACACACAGCTAGGGGTCATCAGCATTCAGAGAAAAGGTCAAACACAAAGGACAAAATCAAAATAATAAATAGGAAACAGGAACTTGAGAGAATATGAATAATGCAGGGAACAGAAGATAACTTTTTAAAAGTATGATTGATACCAACAGAAATAGAAGAGAAATTATTTTATTCACAAGATAGCAGATTGCTATATAAAAAAAGAACATTTAGCAGTTAAGAAGAGCTCTTGGAAATTAATGTAAATTAATTAATGTAAAATTTATATTAATGTAAAATGAATTAATGTAAAAATATTAAAATATAATGAAAATAAATAGTAAATGGTTAGAATATAAAGTTGGTGAAATCACCCAGGAAGTAGAACAAAAATAAGAAAATCAGAGGATTGGTTCGACATCGAACTAATAAGAATTCCATAAAGAAAATAGGGAAATGGAGAGGAAGAAATTAACAATGAAAAATACCAAAAATGTTCCCAGAACTAATAAACTCACATTGCCAGATTAAAAGATCTGCTGAGACACTTGCAAGGATATTCTTTCTAGCATTAGCTTTTGGTGGTGGGAACTTGGCGAAAACCTGGGTATCCATAGCTAGGAGAGTAGTTAGGTATCTGTTGAATGCAGACCATGACATCCTATGTGCCTGTCAGGAGCAAAAAAGACCATGTACATGTTAAAAACAGAGTTTAGTGAAAACAAGAAGGAAACAGGATAATACATCTACATAAGTTAAAGCAATACATGTACACATAATATACAGTTTGTAAAAATTCATTCAAATAAAAAGTATACATTCAATATATCATAACGTTGTTTGTATGGCAAAGAGATGGGAGGTGGTTGTGGACATAAAGAAGGAACAAATGAGCTAATAATAAAAATGCCTACTGAGCACTCAACACAGCTAATGAGAAGAGATCACACCAAAAAAATAAATCATCATGACATTTCAGAGCATCTGAGTAAAATAATATTCTGAAACCTTCTGGTGATTAGTAAGGAGATGAATCTTACTGATAAATAATCAGGAGTTAGGATGGCTTTGGACTTCTCAGTGATGTTGAAACTTAGGATCCAATAAAGAACTTCCTAAAACTTTCTGAAGGAGAAAAATTTCCAAGATAGAATTCTATACCTAGCCAAAATAGCAATTAGTTGTGAGGATGGAATAGTAATATGTTGAGACACTTTCTCTGAAGAAGTTACTGGAGAATGTGAGTCACTAAAAATAATTCATTGAAGAAAGAGAAGGACATGAGACTCACGGAAGTAAGGGATTCATTAGAGAACAAAAAAGGAGATTTCCAGGATGATGATGAAGGGAAGTCTAGGGTGATAACTGTCAGAAGGCCCAGGGAGCAGCAAGTTCAGACTTGAGTAGGATGACAGAGGGCTCTAAAAATGATATCTTTAAGCACAAAATGAAATTAATATATTTCCCAATATGTATTATTGTACTTCAAAGAGTTTAATGGTTTTATACAAAACTATGTATATGAATATATAAATATTTATACGTATTTGCAGACACACACCAACCTAAGCAAGTAATTCCATAAAATACAGTAGTGATACCAATAAAGGAATATAAGCAAAGTAGGTACTCCATTCAGCTCAGCTGTCAATCAGATATACATTGTTCACACTGGATTTTAAGATAGCCCCTATGGTGCTGTAATTGCCTTGAGAGGATGGGAGAGAATAAGTATGGGGGAGGAGAAAGGGAATGTCAAAGACGAAAATCTTAGGTTCCACAGTGGGGAAGTCCTTAAGTAATATCTAAAACTAAAAGATCCAGAAATAGCAGTTGTGTAAGTATAATATTTAGAAAATTGGAAATGAATACTAGGAGAATCAGGTAAAAGAGTTACAAGTGGTTGCCTCTGGGGAGTCAGATTCAGGAGTGAGAAGAGGTGAGGCAATAGGCTGTTATTTTTTCATTACAAGCTTTAAAAAATATTTGACTTTAAAACTCAATATGCATGACTTGGAGAAAAATAGAAACTAAATTTTTAAATTATTGAACACACACAAAAAGTGTAGGATGAAAGGAGTGTATAAGGCTATTCATCTAGCATTGTGTGGAGAGGATTGGCCTGGGGAGAGACTAGATGCAGGAGGATTAAAAAGGAAACAACTGTATTAAGGCAACTCTGTGGTACTAAGAGCCTTGGGTGACTTGTGAAATGGCGATGAAGGAAAAACAGGAGACAGTGTGAAGGAATTCTTAACAGTGTGTATCTTGAGTGGAGCGTCATAAGACGCAATGGGGTTTCTTATGTAGGTACTCATTCAGTGAGCTTTTGTTGACATCCTTTATGCTCAGTAGGTAATTGTCTCCACATAGTGTGTAGCTACAACTCACCTGCTTTACCTCAATGACTGCCCAGGAGGGACCTGACCATAGACTTCTTTCTTCTTGTGTTTTTACTGAGGGGATAATCTCTTGTTTGTATAATCTTATCTGACGTTCTTTGTCCTTACTTGTTTCCTAAGTGTGTCCATGTTGTAGTTGAGAAAATTCAAGTCAGATTCTCACTGTTGAAGAACAAGTCATTGATGTTTCAGATAAGGTTCACCAGTATAGGTTGAGAATGTGTCTTAACAGAGCTGGAAATGGGACAGAGCCCTGCCCTGAAAGACAATTCCTATCTGACCGTGTCCACTCTGATGGACTAGCTCTAGTTTGGAATTGCACCTTTGAAATCTCCTACATTGTTCTCTGGTTGGGAGAATTGTGAGCTTTGGCATCTGACAGTCATTTGCATTGTGCATTTGGACAAGTTACTCTGAGCCTGCTTCCTCCTCTGTGAAATGGGATAGCAGTATCTCTCTCCCAGGCAGAAGCCTAGCCCGGGTCTGGCATGGAGTAGCCGTCAGCTCTTACACCCTTTGATAATGTTGATGTTCATTTTCTCTACCTGTTAGGTGCAGGTGGCTATCATCTGAGTAGCAGCCTGTGATGTTGGGCTTGAACCCACTGTGAGGCCATTGCTGCTCTCTGATCGGGAGGTGGCCTCCTCAGGTTGGGAGATGAAACTGAACTGGCATGGCATATGCCTCCTTAGCACTTCTGGGGAAGCCGAGGAAGTGACAGCAGCAGCTGGGAACAGCTGGTGTGAATAAATTCTGACATTTAAAAGGGTGTTAACAATAGGGGCCTTACAGGCTGGGGCTGGAATATTTCTGTCCTGGTTTCTTTTTCTCGTTCTGATGCTCAACACATACGGGGTTTCACTGGTGTCTGCGGAGGGTTCAGCAGCAGCTAGTTCTGTGTATGGAGTGGTGGGGGGTGTGGGCTGTCTCTTCTGCTTCGTCTGGTTCTCACATGCCCCTGGAAGGGATGTAGACAATCTCCTTGGAGTAAGGGCTTGGTTGGGAGTTGCATTTTTAGGCCGGAAAAGCTCTGAAGGTTTTATCTCCGGAGCACGTGTTCACAGTGACCTGCAGACAGTTTGAATGTTAGGTACCGAGGCTTCCTAAAGCAGAGGGAAGGCAATGGAAGGAGGAGCCCCTGTGTTGGGCAAGTGATTGAAGAGTCTGGTGAGGGGAGGCAGGCACCCACAGCAGTGTGGGTGATGGCTCACCAAGTGTGGAAGTGAGGAAGGCACCCGTCCCAGGGGCATGGGCCTAGGTGGGAGGAGGGGTCAGAGGTATGTCTGTCAGTTTCAGTGGATTTAAATAGGAAGTGTGGAGAGAAGCTTTGTCGCATTTTTACTTGTCTCAGAGGAAATGGGATTTGATGAAAACCATTAGCTTAGGCTTGAAGAGAAGCAGAGCTTCCTGTCTCCATGGAAACAAACCAGGGCTGCATAAGCACATCCTAAAGTGCAGTCAGGGGCTACAGGGCAGAAGGCTCACGCAAACATAAAGTGACCCTTATCCCATCGCCTCTACCCTCTGCTCCCGGGGCTTCTGGAGAGAGAGGTAGGCTAGGGGGAGCAGTTGTGTTGTCTCCAAAGCAGGGCAGAGACAGCCGACTCAGGGACTGCTTACACATGCACAGGGGGAGCGTGTATGTGAAGCGTGTCAGAGTTTCCAGAGCACCTTTGCTTCCATGCTCTTGTAACAACTCTGTGCAGTAGGTAGACACTATCGTTATTTAGAGACAGGAAGAGGGTGGTTTAGAGGTGCTAACCCCCAAGTAGTTACTGGCAGAGGTGTGGCCAGAGGTTATAATTTCCCACCTTCTGGTTAGGCACTAGTTTTAATACACCTGCACCAGGCGGCCTCCGTCCAGGAATACTGGCACCAAGCGTGGCACAACTAGAGAAAGTTGGCCAGTGGTTAACCTAGGGTATCATCCTGACATGTAGATGTTGGTGTAAGTTTTAATCCGTCCATCATTAAGGCACACACGTATTCACACACACTGGTCTTCAGGTACACAGTGTGACCTGGTACCTGCAAGGCAGAAGATGCCAGGGCCCACTGTCCAAGTCCTCCTGCCCTCAGGACTAGTGGGGAGCAGTGGACTGTCCCTATAAGAGGAGGAGTTCTTTTGCTTGCATCTCTCGAATGAGTAGAGTGGCTCCCATTACTGGCAAGATGACTGCGGTCTCTCCGTCTTGCTACCAATTCCTTTGCTGGGTAGGTTTGGCAATTCAGTGCAATGCAGCGAAAGCTGATTGTGTGGCTACTATGCTTAAGACACCATGTTAAACTCTGAGATTACAAAGATGAGATTGTAGATTGATTAAGGGAATCATTCGAAATACACATAATGGTATCTAAATCAACAGATCCAGAATTCTAGCCCTATCAAAAGTTAAAGATTCATGAGTCATGTATTTTGGGCACCTAATATCTTGCGAGGCATTGCTGAGAGTACAAAGGTGAATAGGACCCACGTCCTGTCCGCAGGGAAGAGGCTAACAAATGTACCTTCAATATTAAACCTTGGCTCTCCTGAGTCACCTGCCATTGCTTCCCTCTGGATGGTAGGAGGCAGCACCTGAGTATTTCCCAGGCCTGACTTGAGATAGGAGTGACTGGTGATCTTAAGAAGGAAGTTATTCATGCCCAGCTCAGTGGTCCAGAGGAGCACTCTGAAGGGTTGGTGGATATTAGTGTTTGGCCTGTGTGTGATCTTCCCGGGGCAGGCAGACGTCGAAGGAGACTGGCGAAGATAAGCCGGTGCGTGAACCACACGGTAATCCTCCTGCCAAGATTCTGACACTGGAATCAACTGGGAGGAATTCAGCGGGCCGTTCCTGAGTGCTTGCTGTGTGTCACTTGCTGCTCGGGGCAGGGAATGAGATTGAACAGGGACAGAGAGCTGGTACCCTCAAGGAGCTTGTAGTCTAGGTGGAGAGATAGCACAGGGTGAGTGTTTATATTAGATGGGGGCAAAGATCAGGCAAGACCACCTGAAGAAGGTGACATTGATGTGTTCTTTTGAAGAATGAGTAATGGCCAGCCAGAATAAGGGAGGAGGACTTTCTAGCAGGTTGGTAGTCAGGAAGATGTATAATAAGAGGCCATTCTGAGTGACTAGAGAGAATCATGTCAGGGGATGTAAAGGAGGTGAAACTAGAGGCAAGAGCAGAGGCTCATCCTGAAGGGCTGCTCCTATGGGCTAAACCTGAGTTTGAACCTAACCCCTAGAGCTCATGGGCGGTTCTCAAGCTTAGCGGGGAAGACGGCCAGTTTGCATTTGAAGATGATTGCCCTGAAGAAGCAAGATTAGAGGCAGGGAGACATGTTTGGAGCAACAATGGAAGAAAGAAGCAGAGAAGCAGTGAGGCAGAGGGGAGTCAAGTGGAGTGGTGATGGAGAGCGTGGACCAGATCCAAGAGGTGTTGGTGGGATGGGATCTGCATGACTTGGTGACTGTGTGGGTGTGTTTGAGTGTGTACTGGGGGTGGAAATAAGAGGGGAATCTCTTGGACTGCTTCTAGATTTCTTTTTTTAAATTTTTTAATTGGAGTATAGTTAATTTACAATATCATGTAAGTTTCAAGTGTACAGCACAGAGATTCAGATATAGATAGTACACACACACACACACATTCTTTTCCAGATTCTTTTCCTTATAGGTTATTACATAATATTGAGTATATTTTCCTGTGGTATACAGTAGGTCCTTGTTGGTTATCTATTTTATACATTGTAGTGTGCATATGTTAACCCCAGCCTCCTAATTTATCCCTCTCCTAACCCCTCTTTCCCCCCTGGTAATCATAGGTTTGTTTTCTGTCTGTGAGTCTCATTTGTTCTGAATTGAGCCACTAGGTAGCTGGGGGAGAACAGAGGACAAAGAGGTTTTTGGTTTTTTTTAAAGCTCTTTATTAGAATATAATTGCTTTACACTGTTGTGTCACTTTTTGAGGTACACCAAAGTGAATCAGCTGTATTTATACATATATCCCCATATCCCCTCCCTCCCGTGACTCCTTCCTGCCTTCCCTATCCTGGCCCTCTAAGTCATCACCCATCATCGAGTTTATCTGCCTATATTATGAAGGAACTTCCCACGAGCTATCTATTTTACATTTGGTAGTGTGTATATGTCAGTGCTACTCTCTTACTGTGTCCCAGCTTCCCCATTGCCCCCCCCAAATCTGTTCTCTGCATCTGCATCTTTATTCTTGCCCTGTCACTGGGTTCATCAATACCATTTTTTTTTAGATTCCATGTATATGAGTTAGCATATAGTATTTGTTTTTCGCTTTCTGGCTTACAATGATAGACTCTAGGTCTATCCACCTCATTACAAATAACTCAATTTCATTCTTTTTTATGGCTGAGTAATATTCCATTGTATATATGTGCCACATCTTCTTTATCCATTCATCTGTTGGTGGGCATTTAGGTTCCACATCCTGGCTATTGTAAACAGTGCTGCAGTGAACATTATGGTACATGTTTCTTTTTGGATTATGGTTTTCTCAGGGTGTATGCCCAGTAGTGGGATTGCTGGGTCATACAGTAGTTCCATTTTTAGTTTTTTAAGGACCTTCCAAACTGTTTTCCATAGTGGCTGTACCAACTTACATTCCCACCAACAGTGCAGGAAGGTTCTCTTTTCTCCACACCCTCTCCAGCATTTATTGTTTCTAGATTTTTTGGTGACGGCCATTCTGACTGGCGTGAGGGGATACCTAATTATGGCTTTGACTTGCATTTCTCTAATGATTAGTGATGTTGAGCATCTTTTCATGTGTTTGTTGGCCATGTGTATGTCTTCTTTGGAGAAATGTCTATTTAGGTCTTCCGCCCATTTGTGGATTGAGTTATTTGCTTTTTTGGTATTAAGCTGCATGAGCTTCTTGTATATTTTGGAGGTTAATCCTTTGTCAGTTGCTTTGTTGGGAAGTATTTTCTCCCATTGGTAGGGTTGCCTTCTTGTCTTGTTTATGGTTTCTTTCACTGTGCAAAACTTTTAAGTTTCATTAGGTCCCATTTGTTTATTCTTGATTTTATTTCCATTATTCTAGGAGGTGGGTCAAAAAGGATCTTGCTTTGATGTATGTCATAGAGTGTTCTGCCTATGTTTTCCTCTAGGAGTTTTATAGTGTCTGGCCTTACATTTAGGTCTTTAATTCATTTTGAGTTTATTTTTGTGTATGGTGTTAGGAAGTGTTCTAATTTCATTCTTTTACATGTTGCTGTCCAGTTTTCCCAGCACCACTTATTAAAGAGGCTGTCTTTTTTCCATTGTATATTCTTGCCTCCTTTATCAAAGATAAGGTGCCCATATGTGCATGGGTTTAACTCTGGGCTCTCTATTCTGTTCTATTGATCTTCCTTTCTATTTTTGTGCCAGTACCATGCTGTCTTGCTCACTGTGGCCTTGTAGTATAGTTTGAAATCAGGGAGCCTGATTCTACCAACTCCGTCTTTCCTTCTCAGGATTCTAGGATCCACCATATAGGATTGTTGGGGAAACTAAATCAGATCAGTCATGTTAAGTGTTTAGTACCTGGAAGATAGTACACACTTAATCAGTGTGAGCTCTGAGTAGCAGCTTTCTTTTCTCCAAACCTTGGTTTACACCTCAGTGGGTGGTGCTGGGAAAGTCATTTTTACTAACCAAGTCCCCCCACTGAGTCAATTAGCATGAACTCAGATGTTTTCAGATACCGCTGATAGGGCTGACCATCCACTGCACCCTATTCCCTAGAGGGAATAATAATGACAGACTGCTGGACCACACCCCTGTGCCTCCACGTGTGGCCATCACCTTGGACACTCCACCTCTTGCAGTTTTCCGGCAATGCCCTCTGCTCCTATGGTCTGGGGTAAGCCCTGCCCCCCTAGTTTTTCTTGTTGAATTCCTACTCATCCCTCATCGCCTGTTTCAACTTTGGCTTCCTTCATGAGATCTTTCCAGATCCATACTCCCACTCCCATTCTGTACTTAGGATTAAAATCTTTCTCCCGTATGCTGCTATAGCACTAGGTACCTGTCCATTAGAACTTAATACCCATAACATTATGCAATTTTATGTCATTTAATAATAATTATGCTAACGAAGAGAGCTAAACATTTATTGAAAGTTCGTTATCTGCCTGGTACTATGCTAAATACTTTATACACGTTATTTTGATTAATTTTGTAACAGCCTCACGAGTAAGGTAGTATTGTTAACCCCATTTTATAATGAGGGAATGGAGGATGAGAAAGTTTGAGAGTCTTGCCTGTGATTGTTATCAGGGGGCAGAACTCTCCTGTCCCCTCCAGGATGCACTGTCTTCCTTGTATTGGAGTTATGAATGTCCCTGTCACTTGTTAGGCTTTATTTCTTATGTTGGAGATGGCTTTCCACATAGACCTCTGTTAACATCTTAGTGCCTTGTTCTTGTGCTCAATACACAATTGCTGAATTGAAGGGAAACCAACTAACACCAGGCCCCTCTTAGAAGATTCCTTACCCCCTTGTGACCTTCTGGAGAATAATACTGCAGAGGACTGAAGAAGAGGCTGGTATCTTCAAAGTCAGGAGCATAATTACTACCATTGGAGATATGGGGAAAAGCTCCAGCGAGGCTGTTTACTTTGCAGAGTGGTGGTGCCTGCTGCATCTAACAGGTGTTACAGACATGAAATTGTCACATTTGAACATTTTTTCACATAGCTATTGATTTCTTTCTTCTAGCTAATTTCTCATGTTCTTTGCCCATTTTCCTCCAGCCATATTTATATTTTTCAAATGAACTTAAAAGATCTATTTGTATAGCGAGGATGTTAATCCATTTATATCACATGTGGCAAATATTTAGGGAACTACTTAAGGATACTAAAAGCTGTCATCCTAGTGGAGAATGTGGGCAACTAAGTCTGTTGGAAGCACAAAAAGACTAAAGCAGTTATTCTTTTTTTTTTTTTTTTTTTTTTTTTTTTTTTTTTACTGTAGAGCACATCATTTAGAAAGCGTTTCATGTGTATTTATGTGTTTAATTCTCATAGTGATCCTAGGAGAATCACTAGAATTGTTATTTTACAACTAAGGAGATTGAAGTTGAAAAGTGATCAAGCAATATGCCCTAAAACCTAAATCTAAGGATGTGGTGTTCTGACCCTTGGTCCAGTGTTCCTGGTTATACAAAGCACTCTTTCACATTGTGGAGTCAGGGATTTCCAGTGGAATCGTTGCTGCTCAGCTTCTACTCAAGACACAGAGGTGTGATTTACATATATGTTCCAACACAACCACAAAAAGCTCTTCTGAATTTAGTTATTAGGTTAGCAAATATTTATTGAGCACTTACTATGTGACAAACACTGTTCTAGATGCTAGAATTGAAAAATCCCTCCCCTCATGGAATGTTTATTTTTGTGTTACACATGTAATCTCTATTTTCCAGAATATTACTCCCCATTTGAAGATGTACTAATATGAAGAAGTATAATCAGTGCCAATACCTGGAAATCACCCTTGTTGATAACTTTACGGGCTGAGATTGTGAATGTGAAATGTAATGCTTTGAGAACAAAAAGGCTCTAGGTCTCTTTTATTGCTTAAAATTAGCTTCCCTCTCAAAAGTCAAGCTCTGATGCACTCTTGTATTTATCTAGGGGAGCAGGGGCTGTACCGGGATAGATGGTTCTGGGGGCCTGGACTAAGGTGGGAGGATCATTGTCTGAAGATGTGTGTGGTGGGGATGGAGTGGTGAAGTCATGTCTGGTAGAAACTAACAATCATATCCATAAAGGTAACTCCGAGAGGCAGGGTCGAAGTGTTAACGGAAAAGGAATAGAGAAATCAGTGAGTAGGACAGTCAAGATAAATCATCAAAACAAGGCACTGTTTTACATGGACTCATTCTTTGTCTAGAGAAATTTGAACAATTAGACCAGGAATTCATTAGATGCCTTTTTGGTGATGAAAACTATAGCTAAGTATAAAAATGCCTCTATTCTCTGTTGAAGGATTTTTTGTGCATGGAATTTTTGGTTGGCCAAGTTCCTAGGTGGCTGAAACAATCCTGTTATCCCCTTTGCCATCACCTAAGTAACTAGGTATAGATTCATCCTCTAACACTGATACCTTTATTTATATGTGTATGTGTACCTACCTACATCTGTACACACATACATATATATAGACACATTTATATGCATACAGTCATACGTACACATATTTCCACACATATACATGATGCTTATATTTATGCTTAGACTGTATATACATGCTGTACTCCAGTATTTGTTCCTCCATGAAGTACTTAAGGACCCCATAGGTGACTGTACCATTCTCTGAATTTGCCTTGCACAGTGTACACTGTATTGTACACTTGCATATTATATTTAAGCCTCTTTCAAGATTGTTTCCATCTTAAAATCCCATTTAGGTAATCTGTTTTTCAGAGGAGGAGCTAATTTGTGTTTAATAATATAATATAGTGATATTTAAGAAGATGACTTATTACCAGGCCAACCTGCATTTAATTTACCCATCTGCTACTAAGCTCCAAAAGGGCTATTTTCACTTGGGTATCCCTTACGTCTCTTAAACTTAGAATGCTCTAAACTGAATTCATTGCCTCATTCCCCTACCCCACCACTAAAAACACCCACTCCTCTTCCATACTCTCCCTCTGTTATCTTTTATCACTTTCATTATCCAAGATAGTAACCTTAGTTAACCTTAGTCCTTTCTTTTCACTTGTTCTTTGCGTCTAGTTGCTCAAGATCTACTGTTCCGCCTTTGAAAGATTTCATGAGCTGTATCCTGGATTGTAGCAATTGCCTTGTTAAGTGCTCTCTCTACTCTAATCCAGCCTGCTGTCCATGATCAGAGCAGTCTTTCCTAACTAGACATCTAATTACACAATTTGTGTACCTTAATTATTTATAATGGATTTCTATTGTGTAAATAATAGAATAATTTATGTGTAAATGAATAGTTTTTCAACAAATAGATATTGTGCTTCTACTGTGCCAGAACGTGTTCTAGAAATTGGGAATATAGCATAGACTAAAACAAAGTCCTGCCATTGTGAAGCTTAAATTCCAACATGGGGAGATTCTGAGATGTTTATTCTCATTTAGGTAAATAAGAAGACAAACATTGTTCTCAAAAAGGAATGCATCAGATTGCAAAGATGTCTGTTTTCCCTAGTTTCATCTTTAACTTGAATAGTAATAAATGCAAATCAGATTTTTAGTTTACTAAATGGAAATTTATCTGAAAACTTCAGTATATAAGAATATCCAGGACATTTCTTAGAACAATGAGGAAGAGGGACTTTTCTCCAAGCAATAAAATATATTCTAAAGCTGCAGTAATTGAAACAGTGTGGCCTGATGTAGGACTAGGAGGACCAAAAGGAGATTCAAATATATATATACTTTATATATATATGAATTTACAGTGTATGTTGTGTCATTTTGAATTAGTGACATTATTCATTGAATGGTGTTGATAACTGGCCAGTCACTTGGAAAGAAAAAGTTGAATTGGCTCCCCATCTTTCATATCTTATACAAAAGTAAATTGCAGGTGGAGCAAGTACATATGTTTTTAAAATTAAATAGTTAATATTCAAAAAGATTATGGACAGTTTAAAAATCTTTGAGGGGGAAAGCCTTTCTAAACATGATACAAATCAATAAGCCATTAAGGAAACAATTGATAAATTGAATTTGTAAAAATAGAAAAGTACTGCCTATCGTAATTCATTAATAAGATCAGAAGATAAAATTTGAGTTAGTTTTGAATTTTAGATTGAGGATTAAGGAAGGTGGTTTTGAAAAAAGGTGATTGATTAGTAGTAAGACTGTGAAAAGCTCTAGTTGTGGATCTTAGGCACTGATGGCTAAAGTGTAAAAGGAAAACAGAGGTGAAGATTTTAGGTGGTAAAATAGTCAGGACAAGGTAAATGATTGGCTGTAATGGGTGAGGGAAAATCATTTAGGGTACATCCCAAGAATCACTTGTAAATGTCTTGGAGAACTTTGGTTTTCCACTTACTGAGATGAGCAATATGGGAAGAAAAACAGCTCTGTTCTAGAAGGAAGATGCATTCAATTTCAGACAAAGAGTGTTTGAGGTTCAGGATGGCCAAACCAGTAGATAGGATCAGCCAATTATCTGTGTTTTAAGAACAGAGGGAGAACAGATGTGCCATGCTATCAGAACATAATAGAGAATATGGCACAAATAGATAAGGTTACTTGTGGAGGGCATGTAGAGAAGAAAAAAACAGAGCCAAGGATAGAGATTTCTAGAGACACTAACTATTAAAGAACTAGAATATCAAGATTGGTCAAAAGGATATTACAAAAGCATCACATCTTAGAGGACAAAGAAATACAGGCTTTCTAAAAAGAATGAGACCTGACTAGCTTTTTTAAAGTTTTTTGTTTTTTGTTTGAAACAGGAAGTTGAAAAAAAATACAGGGAAGACTTGTATCCCCTTCACCTGGTCTCTGCCTGTGATAACATCTTGCATGACTATAGTACAATATCAAAACTAGGAAATTAACTTTGGTGCAATCTGTAGAGCTTATTCAGATTTTAACTGGTTTTACATGCACTCCTGTATGTGTGCAAGTGTGTGTGCGTGTGTGTGGTTCCATGCAGTTTTATTAAGTATACATTTGTGTAACCACCACAATAATCAAGACACAGAACTATTTCATTACCACAAGACTTCCTCATGCTACCCCTTTATAATCACACCCACTGTCCTCCACCCCCTCAACCCCTGGTAACCACTCATTTGTTCTCCATCTCTCTAATTTTTTCATTTTAAGAATGTTATATAAATGGAATCATACAGTATATAACCTTCTTAAATTGACTTTTTCACTTGGCATTATTTCCTTGAAATCCATCCAGATCCTTGCACATATCAATAGCTTATTCCTGTTTGTTTCTGAATAGCATTTCACAGTGTGGATGTATCACAGTTTGTTTATCCACTCACCACTTAGGAGGACATTTGAGTTGTTTTGAACTATTACAGATAAAGCTGCTATGAACATTTGTGTACATGTTTTTGTGTGAATGTAAGTTTTATTTTCTCTGAGATAAATGCCCAAGAGTATAATTGCTGGGTCATAGGGTAAGTGCCCGTTTAGTTTTATAAGAAACTGCCAATCTGCTTTCCAGTGTGGCTGGACTATTTTACATTCCTGCCAACAAAAGCGAGAGTTCTGATTTTTCCTTGTCCTCACTGGCTGTTTTTTAAAAATTAAATAATAATATGCAATGAACACTAAAAAGTATCACAATTTATGTGGAAATTTTAAGATAATATAAGTAATGTAAAGCAATGATTATTAGATAGATCACAGTTTTAAACATTACAGACCAGTAAATTCTCAGAAAAAGAGAATGAACAACAACCAAACCAACAATTAGTGGGTTGGAAGGATGAATATGGAGTTAATAACTTTTAATTTTAACAGTTAAAGGCTTTGAAACAGAATAATCACAAATACAGCTTTAACTGCTAGCTTCTTTAATGATTAATTTATTAAAAAGTCCAAAGAAATGGTCCTTGTCTTGCAAGACCTCTCAAAGCTTAGTCCAACCTGCTTTTCTAGCCTAAATACTGTGTTCCCTCTCCTTTAGGCCTGCCACACATTCACTGTTCCTGGATTCCTAAGGTACACACACCTCCATTCCTTTGTTCCCTTTGCCTAGAAAGAACCACCATACCCCCATTCACACTCCAGCCTTATTTGACTAGGGAACTCTGGCTCACCTTTCAAGGTCAAATTCCCCTTAAGTTCCCTCATCTGTGTTTTTCTTGCACTATAGGTAATCCTCTATTAGAGCACTTGTCTTATTTTATAGTTATTTGTGGAGGTCTTTGCCCCTTTCATAGAGTGATGAAGGCAGGCACCATGATGAGCTCACCTTCCTTTCTTTAGCACTTGGCAAGCATAATTAACAGGCACTCAGTAGGCTCGCAGTAGATGCCCTGCAGTGAAGGAATCAAAGGTTGTCTTCTTGTTTATGGGATGTCTGCATTCATCAGAAATTTTCCTGAGATTTTGGACGCTGTTTTCAATGGGCATAATTCCCCTGAAACCCAAGTTTAACATTTGTCGAAGAATAGAGCACAGATGACTGTAGCAGAACTCCATTATTTTGCTGGTGTCAAGGGATAACTCTAAGAACTGTGCTTAGACCTTTTCCATTACAGGGAGAAGGAGGGAACACTTGTCATTAGCAGAATGATGGACATAAGCTGGTGTATCAAATCACTGCTGTTTGGGGGCTTTGTAATGGATTTTTTTTTCTTTTTTTTTGCTGACAAAATTTATCCCATATGCTCATTTCACTGTGGCTTTTGTGCCAAAATCCTAGTCTTTTCAAGAGTAGAAAAAATGTTTTTGCTTGAACCTGTGTCTCTTTTTCTGGTCTGTGGAATCTCATAGTAATTGATTTCACCACATGTAAATTCGTAATAGTATTAGAGCCTCACTTCATTCTGAGCTTATGGCCCACAGTCAAGCCCCTATAATTAGACATGTTTTCTGTGCGCTTGCAGACATGTGCACACTGAGGTGGCTGAAATAATACCTCCCAATTTCCCCGGTTGATAATCACAGTCTTTACAACTTGGTTATATACTGGGTGCTTGGCATTTCTAGCTGTTAAGTTCCAATGCCGTTAGAGTTGTAGTTGAATTAAAAGTTCTTTATTTTCCCCTCTGTGTCAAGTGTATCACTACATTCTCAACACTTAATTATCATTGCATCCGAAAATATTCCTCATTTAGCAAAAATATTGAAATTACTCTTTCCTGGAGAAGAAGCAAATTCTGTTATGCAGGGAGAACACGGAGATGGCGTGTTCCACAGAGAGAGCCCAGGAAATGAACAGCTATTGAGAGCACTGAGAGAACAGGAGGGACCTCAAAGCCTGTTAAAGGGGCCACATTACTCTTATCCATGTTAGACTAAATTTGATAACTCATCTGTTTACCAGCTGACAAATCGCTAAGTTCAAGTTGATCAGACCAGAGGAGATCCTTGAACGCTCACCAGAGTTGACTGAAATGGCAGTAAAATGGGACATGATTCTTCTGCACTCCTCCCATGACCTTGTGTGCTATACACAGAGAGGTACCTCTTCCATCACCGTGCCCCCACTTTCTCACATTATGCCCTTCCCTTAGATCAATACCCATTGGTCAGATGTAAGACAAGGGATGATTTTATTAGTAGACATAAATGCTTCAGCCAGCAGGTATCTGAGACCAGAACTGAGCGAAAGAGATATGACATAATTTTTTTTTTTAAGTAGAGGAAGGCAAGGAGAAGAAACACGCATTTGATGATTTATGAAGTTTTTTTCAGCAAACATTTATTAAGCACCTGAGTTTGATAGTTGACAAGAAGTGGAGTCCCTCACCCTCATGAACTTCATGGTCTAACAGCTAGGACAGAAAACAAGCAAATAGCACCATATTAATGGTACACGTTATGAAGAACATGAACAGGCTTTGAATAGCAGCTCTAACTCTTGTCTTAGGATAAAAACATCAGACTGGAGAGAACAACATGGGTCTGACCTTGTTGTCAAATCTGTGAACATACTTTCCTCAGCTGACAAAAGAGCTCTCTCACTGCAGAAGTGGCATGTGTTTTGCCCTAGAGGGACAGTGTATGTTATTCAGAAAATGTCACTTCCCAACCAATGGGGCTACAGAAAATGACCAAGCAATAGTATCTTGAATGTGCTAATTAACCTGTGTGGGGCACCCCCTGTTCTGCACTTGGTGGGGTTAAAAAGGGTACCTCTTTGTTAAACAGCAGTGAAAGAGACCCCAGTGGATCAAGCAACTTAATATTCCTTCCAGAGGTAATGAGCCGGCATTCAGGACTATGCTTTTATTGATAACTCCACCTTCTACATTCCCTCTGCATACACCTATGAAGAGGAAAAAAGTCTAAAACGGTCAGAGGGACCCTCAAGGCCAAGTCGTGTCCCAGATTATCTACCCCCTAGAGAGGAGGGATGTTATTCATTCAGTCACTCATTTCTGGCCCCTTTTCTCAGCAGTATCCTCAGAAGCAGTAACAAATAGCTGTCTCTAGGTTGGTCATTTTTACAGATCCTTATCCTTTCCAGGAACTTCTGGTTCATATATATAGTCTGGTCAGGATTTTGTCCTGGCAAAATTTGAAAACTAGGCATTGATACTTCAGATCACATACCTTTGTTCTCTCCCAGTTTAATGTTACCCCTTCCTTTTTTTTCATCCTCTTGTCAGGGGGGAAAATGATTTGCTGGACTAACTAGCTCACAGATAGTGTTTTGAGCTGGGTTTCCCTGAAAGAAGATCCTAAGAAAAGGATTGGGTCTAGGTAGTTTTTTTGGGAAGTGATCTCCAGCTGCAAAAGGGAGAGAATGGGGAAATTGAGACAGAAGGGGAAAAGCCAGATAATATGTATTAATTGAGAGAGTTGCTAGTATGGGTTGCTGAGGCTTAACCCACTGGAAACCTTCTAAGGAACCATAGAGGATGTATTTCAGAATCGCTCCACTGAGGACTGGACCATTGGGATATATATTTATATGTAGTCTCCATTCCTGTCCCTCCTTGAGTGATGACACTTTGGGGCTGCCCTGACTGTGGGCTGATCAAGCCTCTGGGGGACTGGAGAAATCCCTCAGGCAGAGAAACAGAAAGATGTGGGTACTTGAGGCGGGGGGGGGGGGGGGGTGGGGCTGTCACATTTGTTAAAGCGCACAGGATCTGTCCACCACAGCTTCAGGGCAACTCAGAGGTGACCTGAGGGGATATGAGCTGGGGCATCCAGCGTGTACACTGCTTGCTGCTCATTCAAGGAATATTTCATTCATCCAGCATTTGTTGAGCACCTAGGATGTGCCAGGAGCAGTCTTTCTGAGGTTAGTGTCCAGGCAAGTTAAAAGAAGCAGAGTGGGAATACAGCCTGAGGTATGGAGTGGGCTGGAGGAGCAGGTGGTCCACTGTCCAGAATGAGAGCATCCCTCAATGGGCAGGAGACAGGTGCTCTGGAGATAGGTGTGCTGCTTAGAAGCCACGGGCTGGGCGAGACACCATATCACGTCCCACAAGGCCAAGCCAAGTCCTGAAAGTTAGGTCAACATGAGCCCATCTCTCTCCTGCAGCCTGGCTTCCTCCTCCCAGCCTCATTCATCAGCCCTTACCCTGCACCCATCCTGCCAGTCCAAAGTCCTTACCGTCTCTCTCTGCCTTCTCTTCTCTCCCACACACCCACCGTTCCAGTTTACCCCAGTGTGCCCTTGTCCTGCTCAGCCTTCCTGCCCTTTTCACCCTCCCCCCGTCACTGTGAAGTACAGTATTCCCTTTATCATTATTTAGTTCCCTCATCTTCACAGCTAATCCTGTTATGGGCCAATTTAAGCATTGCTAGAATCTGGAGCTTTTATGACTCAAGCAATTGGGGATCTCCTTCTGCTAACAGTGATGAATGGTATAATAAGTAAGCAGAGTCTCAATTAAAATACTCATCCATCGTGGTTGATGTCACAGTGTCTAATCTCAAAGTCAATAGGTCTGTGAATTAAAAATATTGGGTCTCAGTAGCCAGAGGGTCCTTCAGTCTTAGAGCCTCAGGACTGTGTCCCCATCATCTAAGCCAGGCCCCATCTGTCAGTTTTATACCCCCCTCAGCCTAGAATTCCCACATTCTCTGGTCCAGTCATCCTTCCTCTCCCCAGTGGGGATAACAGCAGAGGCGTGGGGCTGTCAGGAGGAAGGAGGGAGTGGTTGTGCTTGCCCTGACCACCTCTTTTGGGTCACCCAGACCCCAGCCCAGAGAACCAGAGCATGAGTCCTTGGGGTGCCCTCCCCTTTAGCAGCAGTGTGGCCCAAACAACCATTTCACCTACAGGTGCCCCAGCACGCCAGGGTGCTCAGAGCTTCCTCCCCGCGAGTGAATGAAGCAGGTGGGAGCAAGTGCCAGCCTCTCGTGAGGGCTTGTGTCATGTGCGGGAGTTCAGGCTCTCTCCTCCCTGTTTTGGTTTCTTTTCGCTCTCTGGCTCCATCCCTTTTTTGATAGCAAAGGTTAATGTTATAATTAAACAATCAATTTAGCAAATTTTCTTTGGGGATTTCCTTCCCTTTCCTTTTGGCAACTGTAGCTCCTTTGATCTCCACGGAGTCCCTGTGAAGTATATCCGAGGTGTTTTCACTTTCCTTCATGTACAGTTGTGGCTGTTTTATTTTTTTTATATATGCTGTTTTCAAGGGCTAACAGATGATAAGACACAGCATGTGCATGGTTTATGTAAGCAGGAAGGAATATATCTGCTGCTCTCTGCAGGAAGAGAGAAGGAGGAGAGAAGAGAGGAGCAAGCTGATGGCTGTTACCCAAGGCCTTGCTCCCAAACATCACAGGGATTTGAAACCTAAGAATATGAATTGGATATTGTGAGAACAGGGGCAATTTCAAGTACCCAGTGGGAACAAGCTGTGCTGAAGTAGAAAGTGTGTGAGAAAATTTACCTGGCGGTGATATTGGTTGTATTTTCTTCCATGTTTAGTTTCTTGTGCAAAACATATACGTGGCAAGAGATGCAAGAGGGAAAGGGAGTTCATGGACGGGAGAAGAGGAGGAGAAATAAACTTTGAGAATGCTAGTTGCCATGGCAACATAATGAGCTCCAAAAGTGGCATCTCTGAACTAGTTTTGCATGGGGAGGCAGGGGAGCCCAGAAGGATAGAATTAAAATAATACAAATAATAAAGCAGTGATCATGAGGCCAAGGACGCCTCTGAAGAGGCTCTTAGCATGTCCTGCCGCTCTCTGGGGACCTGGACTGCGGGAGCTGCTCGCTCCTGGCCCATCGCAGCAGGGACTGCGGGCTGGCTGTGCCGCGTACAATGCTTCTCGCAACCTCCTTCGCGCTAGACAATGCAAGGCTAAGAGATTGTGATGAAGGAAACTGCATTATGTGTGAAGCATATTGTGGGGGAGGAGCCTCTGAAAGCTGGGCTCTCCTGCTATGCTGTCCCTTCCTCTCTCCCTCCCGCCCCGCCCCCACCCCAGCGTTCCTCCTTGCAGGGGGTTCCCTGGCACCCACGTGACAGTGTGCAATGTATCCCTCCCACCACAACAGTTTAGAACAGAAAGTCTCCATCACGGGCCACTCATGATAAACTAGAAAGCTCTTCTCCCCAGCCAAGGACCCCAGAACTATGTGGAGTTCAGACAAAAGAAGGCAGCATTGAGAAGCATAAAATGTGAGGGCTGAGAAGGACTTGTAGGTAATGGTTTGTTTGTCTACCATTCTCAAATTGGAAATGCACCTGAAGCATCTTAGAATTGTTTACTCTTAAGAAAAGGTTTATTATATTTAATGAAGCAGTCCCTTGGTGCTCTCTTGTCCTTGTTCAAATATCATTCATTCTTTTCTCATTAGAATAGCTGTGGACATTGAAATGCATATCCTTCCCTCATATAATCAGTGTTTATCTTACAGCATTTCAAACCAATCCGTGAATTAACACACTTGTTCTTAGACCTGGGTGAAATTGGGGATCCTGCTGCCACCTCGTGCTTGCTTGATGTTGGTACCCGTTAGCGTGTACGCTATTGTATCTCTACCACCAAGCACATTAGCTGGCACACAATAATGACTTAATATCTGTTTGTTGAATGAATGAGGGCTTGATTCAAGTTCAGATATCAGGCCCTTTTTATTATATGTGCTCTGGCCAGACTCTAACAAAGTGCTGTTTGGCCGTAATCCACATCAAGCTCGACAGATGACATGTAGGTGAGCCCCTATACCCCCAAGGAGGACAACAGCACCACTGAAGTCAGCAAGTCATTAAGTGAGTTCTTTGGGTCAGCAGAGACTAATCTCCTAATCTCCCTTTCAGATGTTAACCAGTTACATTGTTAGTATTTGCATTACACTTCCTATATTTTAGACCCACTTATTAGTGAGGGGACTGCCTTTTTCTCTGGCTTCATATGTCCATGTGGAGGAGCTTCCTCCAGAAAATACTCCATTTCTCTCCCTACCCTTCATTCATTCCTCCTGACTCATAACTGGTAAGCTTAGAAGAACTGGGTATGGTTGCCTTAGCCTTTTTCTCCTTTTTAGAGCCGGCCTGCCCTCCAGGTATAGGTGTCCTCACCTCCTCTGGCTCTTAGCTTACAGGGACAGCACCCTGTAATAGGGCGAGCTTAGACTCCTAGGTCATGCCTGTGACTGGGTGGCTCAGAATGCTGAAGCCAACTTTAGGGTTGGAGCTGATGCCACGGTCTCCACTGGGCTGCGTCAGAAATAAAAATGATATTTTTGTCTTCTTGTATCAGACTCCTGCATGTTCTGTTTATCTCAGTTGGTTCCGTAATCAGGAAGAGGAGGAATGTATTGATCCCCACAGTACTGTTAGGCTTGATTAGAAAGTCTTTTTTTCCCTTAAACGTGCAATTTAAAATGGTACAGTACAATCTCGGATGTGATTTTTGTCACATCTAAGGAATCCAGAAATTTCAGTATGCATGCCTTAGGTATTCATATTGAAGGTCAGTCAGGAAAGCATAGTTACAGGACAGAAATTACCATTAGAGCACACTTGACTAGTGTATGGCCTTCTGATCACCAAAAATAGGAGAACGAAAGAGAAGTCTGGGAACTGGTTCTTTCTCTTGGGACTTATGTCCTCCCCAAGAAGCTTAAACCTGCCATTCTTTCATATTGGCCATCGCTGCAACAGGCAATCTGTGGCTGGGGATCAACCGTGGCTTCTATCAGAAGAGCAGCTTTGTGGAAAGAAGGGGGATTTGAGCTGGGCTTTGAAGGGTGGCTAAAATTTAGGTAAGCCAGGGATGATGTGGAGTAGGGTTGGGGGAGAGGAGTATTTTGGGCAGGGGGAATAGAATGAGCACCAGCTTTGAGGCCTTAATTTAATTGTAGGATAGAGAGGACATTGCATTTGACAGTGGTGCAAACAAGGTTGGCTTAGTTGGGTCTGGCCAGATGATGGGAGGGCTTACAAAAGAGGGGATTAGGCTTGATCCTGCAGAAGGGTGAGTCACTGTTTCCTGGATAGAGGATACAAGATGACCGAGTGAGGCGTAGTATTTTAGGAAGATGGATTTACAGACCTGTCCTGTGGGCAAGGACACCTGCTTATCTAGTTCCTGTGCCACCTCCCCAGCTTGTTCATCTTCTAGGAGCTCTGAGCTGCCCCTGCCTGAGGACGGTGGCCGTGTCCCTCCTTCAGCCACTCTGAACTATGACAGACATGCTGGACACACAGGGTAGGCTAGGCTGCTTCTGAAAGGACTGAGAGCATTCAATCCACTGAGACCATAGCTTTGAGATTAGAGGTTAGACGTGAGGTTGTGTGTTGCTTCGAAAGAAAGGCCTTTTTTTTTTTTTTAAGATAAGTGAAAAATCAGAAGCAGTAGTCACCATTCACCTATAAACACAGATATCTAGGAGCTGTAGCAAAGGGCTGTACATCATAACAGTAACAGTAGTAATAAAGCCCCTGTTTATAAAGTGTTTACTGAGTGTTAGGGCTTTTCTTAATGTGTTTGGGCATCTCTAACATATATGTTTCTAACAAGGATATATTGAACGTTAATTAGGATTTTACAGTGCTAGGGGTATAAATACAGAGCAAAAAAGGCAACCCCTGATGTGAAGGTTTTGGAAGAGTCCTTTACCAAAACTGGGAGACAGTTTGGCATAGTGGTTTTGGAATTGGAGAGCTCAAGTTTAAATCCTAATGCTTCATTTTACTATTGTATGAAGATAAGCAAAATTTCCAACCTCTATTAGCTTCAGTTTCCCAGTCTTTGAAGTGGGAAATCACAGTATTTCATAGAATTTCTTTGGCTTTGATTAAATGAGATAATAAATGCAGTGAACTTTGCACAGTGCCTAGCATGTAATGAATGTTCAATAACATATAGCTATTATTATTAAGAGCGTCTTAACTAACCTCCTGTGAAAATATAATTTTCCTGTTATCCACTGTATCTTTGAGTTGAGGCTTTGTAAAAGCCTCAAAATAACTAAATACGATATATGGTGAAAGTTACACATTTTCTCCCTCATACTCCTTCAACACCTTTGCATGACTCATTTATTAGCACCTTAGAATAACAGAGCCCCAGAAGAATGGTACCCAGGCAGGACAGAATCATTTTAATAGCTAGGGAATGGAGTTGTAAAAGATGAAGGAGTCTGGTAAAAGCTTAAACATCTTGTTCAAAACAAGATATATTGAGTAACCACAATATGGTAGGAAAATTTTATGTATTATTTATTTAATCCTTATAACAGGTCAGTAAAATAGGCTGTGTTCTCCTCATATTACAAATGAGGAAATGTGGACTACAGGAGATTAAGTAACTTGCCCAAGGATCCCCAGCTGGTAAGTGGAGGGACCAGGATTTGAACTCAGGGTTCTCTTAATCCAAAGCCTGCGTGCTTTGTCCTGTACTCTGCTGGCTCTTGGGAAATGCACAGAGCAATGATGCCTATTGGAGGAAGGCAAACTCAGGGGGCCAAGCGTCCTAGGGAAGCCAAGGAGAGGCTAAGGGCATAATGCCAAAGGGCCCAGTGTAAAGATGTGAAAGAGGTAAACATGTTAACAGGGAAATGGGGGGAAAGTGGAGGAAAGGTATGCTTTCACAGCTAATGCTTCCAGTGTTCCTTAGGGCTGGCTTGGTCTGGGGGAGACAGACTGAGCCCTTGACCGCACTCCCAAGGCACGTTACCCACAGGACTGTGCAGCAGGGTTGGGGTTGTGAGAGGCACTGCTCAGCATCTGTTCCCTCTCCGTGGCTTGGCAAGGAGCAGGCCTGACTGGGCAGTGGCTGGGGGAGCTTAGGGTAGGCAGGCTGTTTGTTATTTAGCATAATAGTGTGCAGAACTGACAAGTAGATCCACGCCCAGGAGGAGACCAAAGTCAGCACGAGGACTGGTGCTCTAAAGCTGGGCCCTCAACCGAAGGAGCTACGGAGAGAACAGGATACAGGCTGGAGGACCCGTGGATAGGAAGGGTCCGTGAGCGAGGAGAGTCAGCATGGGTGTGGGGCGAGGATTCCCTGGGTGGAGAGTGGGCTTTTAGTGTGGTTTCTCTGTCCTTCTAGTGAAGGCAGGCTGGGCACTTTTCGAGCAGCCAGATCTGATGTGCTATAATGCATGAAATGCCAACCCCGGGGGCAGGATGGGGTGGGAGGGATGTGGTTGGGGGTGAGAGCACAAGCCAGGGATGTGACAACCCAATGGGCTTGAGCAAATGAAAACTGCTGCAGTGAAAAGTGCGTAGGCCGCCAACCAACAGGGCCAAGGCAAGTCAAGGAACTATGTGTTCTCTAATTCACATGCAAACCAGCCCAGGCCACCCTGCTTCTCAGGCTTCCTGCCTCCAGAAAGGAAGAGCAAAAAGATAAAGAAAGAAAGAAAAAAGAAAACCTCCTGACAGTGGTTTCTACAGTTTTCCAGACATCAGTCCACTTGACAACAGACTTCACCAGACCCTTTACCTGTCTCTAGTTATTCCCAGGGAATCCCCATTACCAAGTCAGCAGTCTCTTCAGTTATGACATTCTTCCATGTCTTTGTAGCATTTGAAAATGTTGACGACTTCATGGAGACCTTTCCTCTTCTCTTAGGTTTCTCTTTTTCACTTCCTAGATCTCTGACCACTCCCTCATAGTATTGGTATAGATTCAGCTATGTGGTTGAAATAACCCCCAAATCTCAGTAGCTCAGAACAATAGAAGTTGGTTTTTTACTCAGACTACAAGGTCAGAGTTGCATATCATAGATGCCTCTGAGAGGCTCAGACACAGTTCTATATTCTG
This sequence comes from Hippopotamus amphibius kiboko, assembly GCF_030028045.1. NCBI lineage: Eukaryota > Metazoa > Chordata > Mammalia > Artiodactyla > Hippopotamidae > Hippopotamus > Hippopotamus amphibius. The sequence continues at coordinate 169,010,430 of NC_080188.1, read as the reverse complement.
GCACGGAAGTGCCACCTAACAGTTCTCACATTTCATTGGTCGGGACCAGTCACCCAGCCTTGTCTAATGTCAAAGTTGGAAGACGAGCCGTCATGCATGTGCCTGGAAGTCGAGAAGAACTATCAGTAATGTCTCCTTCACTCTGCTTGCTGGTGTCTTTTTCTCTAGGTCCTGGTGAAACACTGGTTTCCCCACAGGGAGCCATTCTGAGCCACATCGTCCTCCCCTTCCTGGGAAGTCTCATTGACTCCCATAGCTATAAGCCTTCCATGTCCTTCTGACCCTTCGATCCACATCCCCAACTTTTGCTTCTCTCCTCTGCTGCAAAACCATATCCCCAATTGTGTGATAGATCTGAGTGAATTACTTTAAGCTCACCATGCTGCAAACCAAATGAACTTCAGACACCAAAATCCCCCCTCCCCTCTCTGCTAACACATCCACTTAGCCATCTTGGGGACCTTTGAAATTTCTGACTCTTCCTTCATCTGGTCTACAGATTCCTTTTTATTCTGTGAAATGTCTGTTGGCCTACCCATCCTCCTTTCCACTATCAATGCCCTTGATCATGTCAGGACCAGATTCCTGCCATAGTCTACCAAATAGTGTTTCTTCCTCATCTTTAGTCTTTGACAAAAATATAACAATTTTCCTAAAAATAGATGTAATCACATTGCTCCCTTATGTAAAACCCTTTGAGAATTTCCTACAACCCACAGAATAAAGAAAATCACGTCAACTCCTTGGGGGGGGATGGGGTTGTATTTGAACAGAGACAGACAAGAACTTGAATCGTGGTCCGCCACCTACTAGCTGTGAGTAAGTTATTTAATCTCATTGGCTCTCAGTTTGCCAACCTATAAAAAGAAGATGATGATACCTACCTCACAGGGTTGCTTTATTTTTTGTCATGTTCATGTCCATCATCCAGTTGGCTGGCGGCTTGTGATTATGCTTCCTCTTGAACCCAGGCTGATGGAGCAGCCATTCTCGTACCTCCTCCCCTCCTCCGCCCCACCGCCTACTGTACATCAGCCACCTCCTCACACCATGACAAGGGGAAAGAGAGCTCTGGAGGCGCTAATCCTAGCAGTGAAGTGTTTGTCCTCAAATATATTTGCCAGAACTGACCGTATGGCCATATCCAGCCTCAGGGGCTGAGAAGGCAGAGAGCCAGAAATATTATGTGAGCAGCTTGAATGACTGCTCCATTGTCCCCTAGCAGTTACCTCCGGCCCTTGCCCTCTGGGCCGCCTCCTTGCCTGATCGAGCTCTGACACAAACACGCCATGGGACCACTAGTTAGTCAACCCTGTCAGGTTTTTCTTAGCCTTTTTCCAAAGGGAATGGGACACAATAGTTTTAAGTATGTCAAGGATTCAAGGAAAGAACTGAACCTCAAAGATGCTCTGATTAGAAGGGATGTGAACTATCATTTAGTCAGTTCCACTCATCACAGATGAGGAAACTGAAGGACCAAGAAGGGCAAGATAGCCCCACCTAGTGCTCCCCGGCATCGCAGTCTCAGCATGTCCACCCTGAGCTCTCATTCTCCCTGCCAGCACATCCCACCATTCAGCCTGTGTTTTCTCAGCGGTTGGTGTTACCATTTATTCTCGACTTATCTTTCAAAACACATCTTTTTCCCTGGACACCCTCCCCTAGTTCCTCCCATAGAACTGGAGCCTCTCTCTTCCCTATTTCATCCATGTCTCATTTATAGCATATGCCATTTTTTTATTGTTTTACTTGTGTGTCTTCTGGGAAGATTGTATTTACTTGAGTACCAGAATGGTATCTTATACATCTTTGTACTTTCCAATCTAGCAAGTGACATTTTATTCAGTGCCACTGAATAAGGTTCTGTGTCTGAATAATTGAAAGCAAAAACAATTCCCACAGCCACACAAACAGGCAGAGTTGGTATCAAAACCTAAGACTCCTGATTCTTGTTCCCACTTTGTATTTTATTCAGCTTGTAATTTTTCAGTCTCTTACAGAACTGTGTCCCATGCGCTTATTCTTGGGTTTGAGAAACTGTTTCTCATCAGATTTTCTTCCTCTGTTGTTCATTAGGTTTGCAGATTTGTTGTTACTCATTTGGTGAAAATACCACTTTCCCCTTCTAGAAGTATGTTCTCCCTAAACAAAAGTTTTTGAGTTTTTGTTTTGTTTCTTATTTTTTGCCTTTTTAGGATCATGTTACAGGAAATAAATTCTAATTTGCAACTTGACAGCCTGAATTAAAGGATTCTGTATGGCTTTGGGGGCTTAATATTTTGCAAAGACTGAGTTACTCTTGAGATGCTCTGTATGAAGGTTTTTTGGAAACTGTAAAGTAACATACTGTTATAAGTTTTATACTTAATGTTCTAACATCCAGCATCATGTCTGGTGCATAATAGATGCTGAATGAGTACTTGATGAGCAAATGAAGACTTTTTCCCCCTAGGTGCGTGCTTACAAAGAACATGTTCCCTTGCCTAAACAGGGTTGCACATAGCTCACTTTTAACTTTTGAAATCATTTTTACATCTATTATTTCTTTTCTTAAAAATTTTATTTATTTATTTATTGGCTGCATTGGGTCTTCGTTGCTGCACACAGGCTTTCTCTAGTTATGGTGAGCAGGGGCTACTCTTTATTGTGGTGCCTGGGCTGCTCATTGCAGTGGCTTCTCTTGTTGCAGAGCACAGGCTCTAGGCACGTGGGCTTCAGTAGTTGTGGCACACAGGCTCAGTAGTTGTGGCTCACAGGCTCTAGAGCGCAGGCTTAATAGTTGTGGTGCACAGACTTAGTTGCTTTGCAGCATGTGGGATCTTCCTGACCAGGGCTCGAACCCTTGTCCCCTGCATTGGCAGGCGGATTCTTAACCACTGCACCACCTAGGAAGTCCCTACATCTATTATTTCATGTTGTCCTCATAACAAGCTGTTTTGCAGCCACAAACTCTACCCCTCAAGTTAGTTGGTGCTGTGTCCTGAAGGCCCTGTGCACGTAGCCAGGGGAACCAAGCTGGACCCTGTGAATGACTAACCCAGCAGAGTCTACTTTCTCCCAGCAGCATCCCGCTGCACCATCTTCCTCTTTGGGGGTCAGTCTGCTTACCCCTACTGACTCAGACTCTCGGGTGCCTCTTTTTTACTTCTGGAAGGGTTCCAAGCCTTTCCCTTCATGTTCTAAATTGCCATGTTACCAGCAGCATCCCACTGCACCATCTTCCTCCTTGGGGGTCAGTCCCCTTACCTCTACTGACTCAGACTCTTGGGTGCCTCTTTTTTACTTCTGGAAGGGTCCCAAGTCTTTCCCTTCATGTTCTAAATTGCCATGTTTTGGGCAGATGTTTCCAGTTGTGAAGATCATATCAGCAAACCCCTCTCCAGCAGAGGTTCTCCATCCTGGTCTCATTCATTCAATACATAGAGTTCCTACTATGAGCCAGGTGCTATGTTAAATTCTATGGGAAAAGCATGACTATACTTACTTTTAGGAGACCCTCTCAAACGTTGTCTCCAAAACTGTTTAGAATAATTCACCTCTACTTCATTGTTTTATTATCCCTGGTTTTCAGAGTTTGCTCATTTTGTACCCTGATTATTTTGCTTTTTATAGAACGTGGACTATTTCTTCATATGCTTCACCCGCTGCATTCTAGTTCTATAAATTTCACTTCCTTGGAGCATCAGATGTGACTAACATTGAGCTCCATTTGAGTTATAATCCAAGAGGGCTTAGGCTAGCAAGACCCTCAGAGAATGTTTCACAGCTGAAATAGGGTCACCTCCACCCCACACATTGTCTTGACTAAGACCCCGATGTGGCGAGTGGCAGAGTAAGGCTGGAATCCAGGCCCCTTGACTCCTCTTCAGTATTCATTGTTTATCTACCCTTGTCAATGAGCCTTTTGATATTTCATGTCCACCCTTGTTATTCCTTGCTCTTGATTTGATGCTGAGGATCACAGTTTTTACCCTTCACTAGATCCATTGCAGAGCCTTGGAGGCCCGTGAGAACCCAGTTTTCCAAGCAATGGCGTCATGTCTCTGCGTGTTGGCCTTTCAGGCTGATGTGCTATGGCTGGTAGCAAAATGACGAGCCTCTTTTCGTCCCTGTTGCTATCCAGATACTGCAGCTTGGATTGAGGCTGGTAGGAATTATAAGGCCCTCCTCATCCAGGGAAGACATGTCCAGAGGGGACGGGCCAAGGTGGGGATGCTAGCAGGACTCTTCTGTGGAGACTTCTCTTGTGTGGAGGTGTTTAGGAAGCAGGCTTGTGGGTGAGGGGCAAGGAGAATCCGAAAAAGACTCTCACGTGGACTTTCCTCTAGCTCCCCTCAAAGAGGGGTGGAGATCCTGGGAGACCCGTGCTGCTGGTTTTTATTGTTCTGCCTATTGGTACGGTGGCTGCGTATCTTTTTGTCTCCTCAGCAAGAGAAATGTGATTGGCTTGGTTGGAAACATGAGATGGGGGGAGGGGAGGAGTTTCAACACACTCCCCTTAATTCACAGATTTCAAGAGAGGTGGTTGGTTGGGGGTACAGAAGGGCTCCCCTTGAAGGAAGAAGGATGACATCTAACCCGCGGTAGCCAGATGGGAGCGGGGACCCTGGAGTTATCAGGGAAGCAGGTGCCGGGGCAGGGAGAACAGATGGCACTTTCACACAAACCTTCACAGTCTTCTATTGGGATTTTCCTCTTTTCTGTCTTGATCTTTAGTGTTCCTTTAAGGAGCTCTGGAATCTGTGACAATATGCTCTGGAAAGTCACTCAGGGTGATACACGGAGAAGCCAGGCTTGTTACTTAGGAACTTAAATGGCCTGAGGGTTCCTCACAGCTCTCCAGCTTTGTCAAGCCCACCACTCAGCTGGCTGGAGCTTGGCCCGTTGAGAAGGTGGTTAACTGCAGGCTTGGGAGGAAGGCATGCCAAAGGGTCTGTTTAAATGAACACAGGCAGCTGGGTCTGAGAGCCCAGAGGCTCACCCCTGAACTTGGTGAGGGTAAGTATTAAGGTGGTTTCTGACGGCTTTGTACATTTTTATAAGAAGGGGCACTGGGTTAGCTACAAAAGAATGCAGTTGACAGATACAGTTTCTTGAACTGGAAGAAAAATTATTTCCTGCTTGTGTTTTTAGGATCTTTTGATATATATATATATAAAATACATATCATATATATATGGCTTATTACCTTTTCCAGAACACCTTTGCATATATTTTTTATTCTTTTATTTGCACCATAACTTCAAGAGAAATTATTATCCCCATTGTGTAAGAAACAGAGGCTAATTGGTGACTTAGCTGGAATCACATAGGCTGTGTCAGAAGTCGGGATTGGAAACCAGCTCTTCTTCTAGTCAGTGCTTTTTTTCTTACTATTCAGGGTAACTCAACACCCTCATAACCCAAAAGCAATGTGTTTTCATGACTCATGGTTCATTGACTCACAAAAACCCTTCTGTCTGAAATATTTCTTATACACAAAAGAGAAAATATATATGTGATTTTATGTATGAGGTTTGTACCGTAGATGTGTGTTACAAGCATAAATGAAATGAGTGTCTGGATATTCACGGTGAAGCTGGAGAGAGAGCATCATTCCTGGTCCCAGTGGAGCCCAATGGCCTTTCTCCAACTGCTTCTCCCACCTCCCCTCAAGGATAGCACTTATTATCCCTTTGCTTTTCATTAGTTTCCCTACACAATAAATCATTGTTTGGTTATATGAATTGGAATATACTGTGTATGTTTTTATTCATCTTGGGTCATTGCTGTATAGAATTCCACTGTGTAAATGTACTGCAAGTTATTTATCCATTCTCCTCTTGTTGAGTCCTTCTAGTATTTTGTTAATGCAAATATGTTGCTATGAAGATTCTGGAAGTGGTTTTCTGGGGTTATAGGTCATATACGTATTCAACTCTATGAGACAGTGCACAATTATTTTTTAAAGTGATTGTACCAATTTACAATTTCACCACCAGTTTATAAGAGATCCTGTTGTGTCCTGTCCTTGTTAACACTTAAACTTTTTGACTTCTGTTTTTGTGTCAACTTGATGTGTGTAAACAGCATCTGGTGGTTTTAATTTGCATTTTCTTGATTCCTAATGAGGTTGAGCATATTTTCAAATGTTCATTACCCATTTTTATTTTACCTGTTTCTGTCTTTTGTCTACATTTCTTTTGGATTGTCTTTTTTCTAGTTCTTTATATACTCCAAGTAAACATTACCTTTGTTGCTGTTAGCTTTTTGTTTTGAAGTCACTCCTCACAGTTTGTAGCACATCATTATTTTGTTCTGCTGTGTTCTATGAACAGAAGCTTGAAGTTTTAATTTATTTGTCTTTTTTTTATGGTTTATGTTTTTTAAATCTTGTTTTAAAAATCCTTCTCTACCTTAAGGTTATAAAGATATTCTTATATTCTATTCTAAAAATTTTATAAAATTTTGCTTTTTGCATGTAAGTCTTTAGCCTACTCGTGTGTGTGTGTGTGTGTACAGTTTGAGAAAGGCACGCATTTTCATTTTAGGGGCCCACCACTTATAAGAAAACGGCTAACTTTTTTTGGTGCTTTTCTTCTCCATATGAATTCTAACATCCTTATCAGGTTCCAAGAAAATGTCTGTTAGGATTTTATTGGAACGCTTCACATCCTCCAGTGCGATTTATGGAGACTGATATTTACAATAATGAGTCTATCCATGAACATATAGATATCTTCATTTTTTGTGCCTTCTTAATGTCTTTTTATATAATTTCATAACTCCAGAAAGGTCTTACACATCTCTTTTTAGGTTTATTCCTAGGTACCTCATGATTTATGTTGCTATTACAAATGGTACCTTTTTATTATTAATTTTTTAATTGCTCAGGTATCTAGTTTTCATTGATTTTTGGAAATTGATAATTTGTATTCATTAAAATTGTTATACTCTCTTGATTCTATTAAAGTATATGTGGATTCTTTGGGGCTTTCGACGCATAGTGTTATCATCCAAAGATCACATAGCCTTTTAAAATTCTTTTTTCCGCTTAGTCTACTTATACCCTCTATCAGATGTGAAGTTAGCATTCTATTTGTTTTCTTTTAGTGGATAAATTTTAATTTTCTCCAGGCATTCTAAATTAATGAAATTTTTGTAAGCTCAACGCTTTAGCCCTCCTACCTTGTAATATAAAAACTCAATTACTTATATTACCTTATTTTTGGCTTATAAGCTATTATTGGTCAATATGAAGTTCTAATTTTTTTAATTCAACAATTTAGATATAATCTTTGCAATTTTAAACAATATATTTGTTAGATTTACTTACATGCCTACCACTGTTTTTGCTTACCATTCTTTCTTCCATTGTAAACTTTTTTTTAAAAATTGTTTTCCTTTTTTTTTAGTTTTTCAACTTTAATTCTTTAGTTTTTATTGGAGTATAGTTGATTTACAGTGTTGCATTAATTTCAGGTGTACAGCAAATTGAATCAGTTATATATATATACACTTACATATATCAACTCTTTTTTTTTTTTAAGATTCTTTTCCCATGTACCCACTACTATATATGAAATAGATAACTAATAAGAACCTGCTGTATAGCACAGGGAACTCTACTCAGTACTCTGTTCTCTTTCTTTGTAATGTACATCCAGCTTCCTTTGGCAGAGATCTTTTGGTGCATGTTGCTTCAGTTATTATTTATCTGAAAATATCTTTATTTTGACCTCATTCTTAAAAGTTTATCAGGATTCATAATTCAAAGGTGACAATTATTTTGTCTCAGCATTCTAAAGGTATAATCCCTGTATCTTGGCTTCCAACTTTACTGATGAGATCTAATTGACATCCCTTAATAAATGATAATTTTAAAAAATTATCTCTTAGGTTTCTTTAAAGACTTCGGTGTTGTGTGGTTTTACTCTAATTGTTCTAGTTATGGGTTTCTTTTTATTTATCCTGCTTTTATATGTATTGTGCTTACTATATCTATATATTTGAGTATTTCATCAATTCTGAGAAATTCAGGATTCTTTTCAAATATTTCCTCTTATATCTCCTTTCTTATTATGGAACTGACTTGACTGCTTTAAGATTTTTATCCTGTCTAACATTTGTATTAGTATTCCTTTCATCTTTACTACCTCTTTATTTTATTGTGCTGCCTTAAAAAAATAAATCTCACAGTTCACTGACTTTTTTTCCCCAATGCTGTCTGCTTTTCTGTGTAACTTACCTTTCAAATTTCAAACACAAATTATCAACATTAGGAATGAAAAGGGATCATCATTATAGATCCTACAGACATTAGATAATAGTGATATAGTATAAATAAATTTATGCCAGTAAATTCAACAACTTAGAGAAAATGGCAAGTCCCTTGAAAACATAAATTGCCAAAACTTATACAAGAAATTGAAATTTTAATTAAACCCATGTCTGTTAAATAAATCAAATTCATAATCTAGAACCTTCTGACAAAGAAAATTCCAGTCCACATGGCTTCATCACTCAGTTCTACCTAACACAATACCAAACCTTCATGAACTCTTTAGAATAGAGAGGAGGGTAGAAAACTTCCCAACTCATTTGATGTGAATAGCATAACCCCAGTACTTAAACTTGACAAAACATATAATTAGAAAAAAAAAATTGCAGAATAATACTCATCATGAACATAGATACAAAATTCCTTAACAAAATATTGTCAATCAAATTTGGCAGAATATAAAGAATAATGATGTTTAATCCATGACTTTGAGATTAGCTTGGCATTTGAGAATCAATCAGTGTAATATACCACATTAAATGTAATAAAGGGAAAAAGCACATGTGACAATTCAATAGAGGCCCAAAAAGAGTATAGCAAAATCCAATAATCTTTTATGATTAAAAACTCACAGTAAACTAATGATAGAAGGGAACTTTCTCAGTCTGATAAAAGGGCACCTAAAAGCCTACAGCTGATGTCATACTCAATGGTGAAATATTTCCCTTTATGATCTGGAAATGGGCAAGAACTTTCACTTTCACCACTTTTGTTCAACATTGTTCTGTAGATCCAAGCCATTTTCATAAATGTAGGAAACAGAAATAAAGGGCACACAGATTAGAAAGGAAGAAGTAAAACTGTAATTTTTTCACAGACGATATGACTGCATGTTTTGAAAATCTAACAATGAAATCTACCAACTACTAGAGCTAATTAGCAAATTAGCAAGATCATAGGACATGGGTCAAATACAAAAATTTAATTGGGTTAAATACGCTTGCAGTGATCAATTTCAGCTTGAATTAAAAATGAATTAAAATTTTTTAAAGTTAAACCATCTAGGAATAATCTGACAATAGATGAGACTGGAGACAATATTTATATAATATATATGCGTTTTTATTTTTTTAACCTTAGAGATTTCTATTACTTTCCTGTAAGCTTAGGAATGTATTAATTAACATGTGTGTTGTAATTTATCCAGCATCTGGATATTTTGTGTAAAAGGTATTTCGGAACATTAACGCGTGATTCTACCAGAAGTAGAAGTCAGTTTTTGGACTTTTCAGATTACCTGTGAGATACAACAGTTTTCTCAGCAGCATTAGGTGGAAGTACAGTTCTAGCGTGATAGTGACTACCTTACCTCACACTTATGCAAAATCATTTAGTCAGAACCTATCCAGTTATCTCTTTAGACATAAAGCCTGTACTTACTACTTTCGCAGGTAGGAAGCATGGCTGCAAAGCATAGGTTAACCTCTGGAAATAATGTCGGCATGGTTTATGTTTCGAGGTGTCAGCCTTCCTCTAAGTGGGGCTCTGGATATACACGTTATGTGTTTACCCATTATGTGCACGTACCTTTTCGTGACTGTGGATGTAGCCGCATGTGTGCATAGATAGTGTTTTCAGATAAGAAGTGTTCTCAGGTAAGAATGAAGATTTGAAAATAACTAACATTTTAACTTAAACTTAGAATTCATTGTAATGTTTGGATGCAAGATCTGTGAAAAAATGATTAGTGTTTATTGGCAGAGCATGTTTAACTTACAAAAGGATATGACCATGATTTATGCTATTGGATCCTGGTGCTTTTAATGAGAATTCATTTCTCTTAACTACCATTTGATAATAAAAGGGCAATGTAAATTTGCTACTTCCTGCACAGGATGAGAATGTGAATTGCATGCCTCCTTATGGCTTCAACCACTCAACCGCAAAGAACAGGGTAGGGCAGGGACATCCTGGAGCGGAGTCCCGGGCTTTTGTGACCTTAGACTCTATCCTTTTGGCTGAGTCCATCCTCAGGGATGAGAGACAGAAAGGAAGACAGAAAAGAATGAAGTAGAAGAAAAACTAAAAGCAAAGGAGGAGGGCACAAAAAAAGGAGGAAGATACATCGAAAAGATGTGCCTAAATGCTGCCGATATAATCATAAGGACATCAAGTGGCACTGGCCTCCTGGCTTCTGATCTGCCTCTCTAGTGCTATTTGTGGTCAGAAGAATATGGGTCCCCTCAGTGCTTCATTTTATGACCTCAAACAGGTTTTGTAACATCCTTTGGCCTCTTTTTAAAAATGAGATATCATGTATTTTGTGTTTTTGTGAAAATTAAATGCTGTAGTACTTATAAAACATTTAGCAGAGTTTCTTGTGCATCATAAACACAAAATAAATGGTAACTAGTATGATGATCTCAATACCACATCTTCTAGCTGAAAAAAAAAAAAATTGGTTTTGCCCCAGACAGTGCTTCTCCAACTATCTGTAGTGACAAATCACTTTTTAACATTCCCAGTCCTAGTGTGTATTTATACTTCTGTGAAATGCAATTGTAACAATAATGGATTGCCATAATAATGAAATAAAAATGCACAGAGACATAAATATAAGCCCTTAATTTTTATTCTTAAATTCAATTACATAAAATATCTATCAAATTGTTATAGAAGTTACTAAGCACTTTTAATTTCTGAATTTATTTTATCATGAACTAATAACAGATTAGTTGTGCAGATGGGCATTGGTCCGTGAACCACACTTTGAGCACTACTGCTCAGTGCAGAACAGATCTACGATGGCTACAAATACTTTAGGATGAACTTTGGTAAGAGAAGGGCTTGGAAGGTCTTAGAAGTCTATGCTGGGGAGAGGAGTTATGGTTCAAGCTGGCGGCTCCCCTCCAATGCATCCATTTGCACACATGTCCCTGATTGTTTCAGACTCTGGAATGTCTTCTCTAAAGGAAATTCTTTTCAAAAAGCCCTATGCAAGAGTGATTTCTTCTGAAGGTGGCAGTTATCCAGAAATTTATGATGTGAGCAGTTAGAATTGAGAAGTAGGCAAACAATCTACTAGTGTTTGGTAACATAGACTTTGTTGAAAGATGTACTTTTCTCCTCTCTGAACTTCACTAGTATTTCTTCCTTTCCGGTGTTGATTTATATTATCCTTGACACAAATATCTGTTTTGAGTTAATATCCCAAGGTGTTAAAATAGCAAGAGTCATCTACTCACAGTGCTTTGGATTTTAAAAGAACTAGCTACTTTGTGGCTTCAGATTCAAATTCAGCTTGTGAATATTTAAGGTGTACTGTGCTCTGCACCATGATTGTGTCTTTGCTCTTTTGAGCCCACTGATACAACAGCTCAGTGAAGCTGATATTTTTATCAGTGCCATTTATTAAGAAATCAAGCCTCAGAGAAGTTCAGTGTCTTTCCCATGGCCTGTCATTCAAAGCTAGATGTGCTGAGGCCAAATACAGTTCTTTTTAACTATAGTACGTTTCATTACCTCTTAGAACATCTTGTTTCTTTGGTTGTGTATGTGTTACTGCAGAGTTCTCATTGAAAGGTGAATAGCCTGCAGTAGTCCTAAGCAGTAATGTCCACCACATGCCAGCCTTTCAAGAGGAGAACATCTTAGCTTGTACATCACCTGCTTTTGTAGCACTTGTCTCCAATATACAGTGAAATTTTCAATGAAGTAATAATTAATTACATTTTAACAAAGAATTCCAGTTAACTGTAAGACAAGCTAAAGTGGTGATTTATTAAATATCCTCAATTTGAGAAAGATTTCTAAATATAAAATTACCACCAACTTAAGTGAGACTGCAGAAGGATAAGGTCTAAATTGCATTAGAAAATATTTAAGTAGAATACTTTAAAGAATTTTCTGCCATGATGATGCTTTACAGCTTTGGAGTGGTTTTGAAAGTTCATGTTGTAAGAAAAGTTGCAGATTTTGATTTTAGATTTGGTTGAGAATTAATTCCTGCAGGTAGAGGGATTGATTAAACCACCAGTAGACAGACTCTGCAATGGTCATGACTCATAATGGTAACTTACCTCCAGAGAAAATAATGTATAATTCTGCATGTTCTGTTACCTTTATTCATTCATTCAACAAGTATCTGTTGAGTTCCTTCTAAGTACCAGGCACTGTTCTGAGCACTGAGGATATAATGGTGAATGTGGCCGAAAAGTCCCCCACCCATAAGACATTCTTATGGGAAGACAAAAAACCAAATAGTTGACCAAGGTAATATTTTAGCAGTGAATGTTATTAATAAAATAAAACAGGTGGTTGTAATAGAGTGTGACAGGTAGTGGGATTAACTAATTTTGTTCTGTGAATCAGAGAAGGCCCCCTGAAGTCAAGGGGACAGACAAGAGTCAGACTCATGTAGGGTCTTATAGACAACTGTGGGATGCCAGGGGAGAGTCTTATGCAGAAGGGAACATGATTTATTTTGTATTTAAAAAGTCACTCCTTACTTTTCTTCTATGAGGGAAACAGGGGGATTGGGGCAAGGGTAGAAGTAAGAAGTGGGTTAGAGAGGCTACTTCAGGCTACCAAAGGTAGGAAACATACAAGCAAGAGACCAGAGTAGCTTGGACTCAGGGGACAGCAGTGGAGTTGGGGGAGAAGTAGGATGGCGAGGAGTTGCTTTTGGATTGGATTGGGGTTGCAGGGAGAGGAAAGGAAGAACTGAAAAGTGATTCCTAGCTTGGTGATATTCTTTACTGAGGTGCGACAGTCTAGAGGAGGAGTGGACTTGGGGGAGAAATCAAAACTTTGATTTTGGCCATGTTAGGTTTAAGACGCCTCTTTGCCATCCAAGTTGCTGATCACAAGTAGACAGGTGCATAAATGGGTTTGGAGCTCATTGGTGAATTGGGGCTGGAGCTATAGGTTTTATAGTCTTCAGCATAGAGATGATGTTGACTCTGTGGGCCTGTACAGGCTCATCTGAGGGGAGAATGGCTAGAGGAGAAGACCTAGGCCTGGATTCTGGGACACTCCCATGTGTCAAGAAGAAGCAAGGAGATGGATAGGAAGGAAAGCAGAGATGCCTAAGAGAAGAAGCTTCTTTCTTCTGAAAGAATAAGCTGGAGTTACACACCCACATGTTCCCGCCTCCCCCTGAACACCCCTTGTTGACTCTATACATCCAGGACCCAGGACCGGGACATACACAGACCCCACTCACTCCGCTAGACCTGGACTCACCCCTTCTTCCAAAATCTGAACCTGCTCTGTGTCCGGTGGTGGCCCCTACTGTGTGATGCCCTCTGTTCACTTAGTAAACGTTTGTTGAGCAGTCCATCTGTGCTGGGACCGAGGGTGTAACACTGAACAAGAGCAGTTCAACATAGTCCCTGCCCTCAGAGAGTTTATAACATAATAGGGTCACCAACAAGTGGACAATTACAGTGAACAGAAATGGCCGAGGTACAGCTGTTTCTAATATAGACTGTGTGACTCCGTCAAGAATAGTTGCTGTTCTAAGCCTTGATTTTCCATCTGAGAAATGGAACTAAGTTTGAAGGGCTTTCTGATATACCCTGAGGATGTGAAGGGATGGATATGTGAAAACTCCTGTCTAGCCTCTCATGGAACATCTAAAAGAGCAGTGGGTGAGGAGACCTGGTCAGCTTCTGTGTGTGGTGAGCTCACATTTGGTGTGTTAGCCTATAGCAAATCTCCACTTTTTCCCTCAGATGTCTGCTCCTCTCCTCACCCTTCAGCATCCCCATTCTGTCAGCCCTGGGCCTCCTCTTTGATTCTGCTTGTCCATCCCAAAGCAGAAGAAGGGGCTTGTTTTAACAGAGGAGAATCTTTTGATGCTGAACCCGGAAGATTTTACCTTCCTGAGAGGCATCTTTAATGTTTAAATGATCTGGGGTGGCGGAATAAAGGATTTTGGGGAATTCAAGGCTCTACACAGAAAACAAAGTGCCCACACAGTGTTCAGTGTATAATGGCTGAACTTGGTAATGAACTCTCAGCCACTCCCTTGAACCCAGCCACACCCACTCCTCACGCGCTGTGGAACCTTTTGGGGAGGGTACCGATTGCGGCAGCTTCTCAGAGGAGTGCAGAAAGTGTCTCTGAAAAGAACACAGCCATTTGTTCTCTGTCAGGATGCCTCCTTCATACTGTAATTAGAGTGCCGTGGGGGGTGGAAATGGGGGAGAAGGAGGAATATGAAATGCTCTTACTCCCCACCGCCCTGGCTTATTCTTCCCACACCACAGGGCTTTGAACCCACTGAAATATTGTGACTGAAACACACACTGTTATATGCACAGAGAGAGAGAGAGAGCGACGTGTGCCCCTGAGTTTGTGCCGCCATAGTGTCTGTGCACTGAAGCCAGGCGGCAGCCTGGTGGGGGGATTCAACAGAGTAGGGAGATCAGAATTGTGCCTTGTGGACTTCTCTGGTGGCGCAGTGGTTAAGAATCTGCCTGCCAATGCAGGGAACACGGGTTCAAGCCCTGCCCCAGGAAGATACCACATGTCGTGGAGCAACTAAGCCCGTGGGCCACAACTATTGAGCCTGCGCTCTAGGGCCCGTGAGCCACAGCTGTTGAGCCTATGTGCTGCAACTACTGAAGCCCACGTGCCTAGAGCCATGCTCCGCAACAAGAGAAGCCACCCCAATGAGAAGCCCATGCACCACAATCAGGTGTAGCCCCCTCTTGCCACAACTAGAGAAAGCCCGTGTGCAGCAAAGAAGAGCCAACATGGCCAGTAAATAAGTAAATAAATAAATTTAATTTAAAAAAAATTCTGCCTTGTAACTCTGTGTCTCTCCAAGAGTCACGTGGAACTGATTTAGCCTATATCCCAAGTTTTAAAGAAGAATGAACACATTCTTCAAAATAAGTTCTGGCAATATTTCTATCTTCACATCTAGAAACAATGGTAGGAATAGTATACGTAAAAGTGTTGTGAAAATGCATGAAATAATAGAAGTCAAGTGGTTAGAACAATGCCTGTGGCATAGAACATATTAAATATGTTTAAAAAATGTATTTCTATTATTACAACAATTTTTAATCTAGGGGGTTCCATTTTTACAAAGAAAGGTAGTAGTAATTGATTATATTAGACACGCCATCAAGATGGTTATTTTGACATGTTTGTATATTTTAAAAAGTAGACTTTGGAAAGAATTTTTGCATTTTCTTACTATTTCTTTAGATGAAACTGAGGCACAGTATATACGTTAAACTGTTCTTCATTAAAAAAAGAAAAAAGTCAGTTGATCCTTCAGGGCTTTATCTTTCCAATCTGGAAAATGAGGGTAAAAGTGTGGTGGTCCCTTAGTTTCCTTCCTGAAAGGTTGTAAGGACAAGCTTGTGAGAACTCAGAACTTTTCAGTGTTCTTCGTACCTGCTACTCCATGGTCATCTCTGATAATAGGAGGAAATGATGAAGCTAGTTGGAGTGAAATAGTGCAGCGTTCAAGAATATTTGTGGGGTTTTGTTTTGTTCTGAATTGTGTTTGCAGCAATAGCAACAGCAATTTCTTGATTATATCTTGCTGAAAAATCAGTTAATATCTTGCTAGCACCTGCTGGCGGGGGAGGAGAAAGAAGGGCGTGTAAAGAGTCTAGGATGGCTGTTTCAGTCACAGCAGATGGTCTTTGAAGCAGCTGGCTCATCTCACGTGGGTAACAGAGAATTGGTGCTATTGGGCCCAGTGATCTTTAATATCAATGTATCTGGATATCCAGCTGACTTAAGACACAGCTGAACTCCTGGTCTGCCCTGCTAGACACTGCTCTTCCCAGTCTTTTCTATCTCAGTTATTTGAACTCCATCCTTCTAGTTGCTCAAACTAAAAAACCTTGAGGGTCATCTTTGACTCACGTCTCTCTTATATTCCACATTCAAGGTGTCAGCAAGTCTTCCTAGCTCTGCCTCGCAGTATACCCAGAATCCTAGAATCCTGGTATTTCTCAGTGTCCCCACTCCTACCACTCTGGCCAAGGCAGCCATGATCTGGAAATAACCTAGGAGGTCTCCCTGCTTCCACCCTTAGCCCTCGTCAGTCAGTCTGTTCTCAACAGGGCAATCAGAGACATTCGTTGAAAATGTAAAGCAGGTCATGTGACTTCTCTGCTGCAAACCACCCTCTCCCCAGTGCTTTCCAGAGCACACTAAGTAAAAATCAGGTTATTATCCACGGTCTACCTGGTCTAGCCTCCCACCTCCGTGTGGCCTGTTACCCACTCTGACCTCATCTCATTCATCTTCCATTCATTCCATCCACTCTGGCCATATTGGGTCCTTTCTGTTCTGGGGAAGCTCCTCCAGGGTGCTTCTGCCCCACGGCTTTGCCCTGGCTGTTGCCTCTTCTGGAATGCTCTTCCTCAGAAATCTGCGTGACTCTCCTCCTCCCACCTCTCCTGTCTTTCTCGTGTCTTCTCAGCGAGGCCTGTCCCAGCCACTCGACCCAAATCCCGAACCCTCTCCCCATCTTAGAATTCCTCTTCTGGCTTTGTTTCTCCCTCAGCACTTATCGGTGTATAGCATACTTTATATCTGTACTTATTGTCTTGGTCGTTGTCTGTCTCCTCTGCTGGAATGTAAGCTCTGTGAGGCCAAGGGTTTTTGCTTTTGTGTTTGCTGCTGTATCCCTATATGCTAAAGCAATGCCAACCACATAGTAGGCATTCAGTAAATTCTATTTTGGAAGCAGAATGAAAGATAGATAGATAGATAGATGGATGGATGGATGGATGGATGGATGGATGGATGGATGGATGGATGAATGGATGAGGGCCTTGGTATTGTGTTGTGTGTATTATGATACATTCTTAGGAATGTCAGCAATACTTAAAATAGACACTTGGAACACCTGTTCTGTGCTAGATACTACACTTTGCACTTTCCATCTATTATTTAATTTAACCCTCACAACGCTTTGAGAGAGGTACAGTGTTTACTTCTACTTTACAAATAAGGAAACTGAGGTTAAGGACTTGCCCCAGGTCCCACCCTGATGGAGGCATAATTCCAACGCTGCTTTGGTCATATTTCTGAACTTTTAATCATTACGCTGTAACAGTCTGGATTATACCAACTTCAAGGTTAAAAAGCACAACAGGAAGCATAGCTCCTTCATTATCTCCTTTATGTTAATTGCCAGGCCTTCCCCTACATCTACTCAAACAAATAAATAAACGAGATCTAAATGTCAAGAAGAACAAGGGAAAAAAGACCGTGCAACTTTCCTAAGACCCTACAAGAATCTGCCTCTTTGAGATCTCATGACTGAGATATCATGAAGATGTGGAATGGCACTGGCTTTGGAACCTGGAGATCAAAGTGATGCTCCAGGTGAGCCGCCGCGCACGCTGTCAGCCTTGGGCCAGCGAGCCCTCTGACCCCTCTGTGCCGTAACTTCCTCGCCTGTAAAAGGCGAGGCTTGGGGAAGTGATTTGTCAGGCCTTTCCCACCTGATATTCTGGCCTGTGAGACGCGTGGCCTTTCTTTCACTGCTGTGGGTGTAGCGTGGAGGAGTGGGGGTGGGCTGTCGCACTCTATAAGGCCGTCTATTTGCCGTCACTGCTTTAGGGAAGGACGTCTGCCCATGGGAGGAGCTCTTCCAAAGCCCCTGATCGCTAAGGAGAGGCGACATGGTATGCAGTGCATGCCTCCGCCTGCTGGGTACCCATCCATTCTGCTTATTAGAGTCAACACTGGATGGCATTTAGAGGACCGGGTGCTGTTTTGGCCTTTATTTATTGACAGCCTAAGTCTCCTTAAATCCTTTGTGGAACAAATCAAGGGATAAGGTATAAATAACTGTAATGCAGCTGAACTGTGTGACCTTCAGTAAGGTGTTTACCTTCTCTGGGCTGTGTTTGCTCCTCTGAAAAATGGGAGAAAATGTTCTCCAGGCTCCTAAGCACGCTGAGAAACTGCTTTACACTCCCACCCCCGGCCCCTGCCATTCTCCAATGAAATTGAAATGAAAACACTGCCAGCGCTCGATTGCCTGTCTGACCTCCCCAGATTTCTTTGTCAGTTTCAGGACAGTTAGGGTCAGAGAGGTTTGTTTTTAATGTCTAACCCAATTCCTCTTTCCTAAAGCACACATGTTACAGGAAGACTAGCCAGGTTCCATTGGGACAGTGAAGCACTTTGGAAATACAGGCTTTGACGATTAATAGAAATGGGACCACGTGGCCATTTGCAAGCTTGGCAGAGTCTATCTACATATGCTTCTGTGTGCCAGTGTGAGCATGTGTGCATTCATGCCAATGTGTGTGTGATGAAGCGTACAAGTGTGTACAGGAGTGTGGGTAAACAGATCTTTGAGTCACAGGGGCCAGCCCCTCCTGGCGGGCTTTGTCTTCCTTTTGGTTGCTATGACAGCAGCAAGGGCCTCCGCATCAGAAAACAGAGCTCCCTGTGTGGACGGAACGGGGAGGAGGGGTCTGGAGCTAGAGGCCAAAACTGGGAGCCACAAGTCCTCCGACAGTTTTCCTTGTCACAGCAAACCTACCAGAACAGCTTCCCCACTAGGTAAATATAGGGTTACCTGTTCAGGTGCCCTGTGACTCTGAGGTGACATAACATGGGCAGGAATTTCCAGTTGGAGCAAGGCTCCAGTGAACCTCACTCCTAATCCCCAACAGTTAGTCATCTGATAATAAATTCTAGCAACGTGAATGGCCAAAACCCTTCCCATCACCCTGTGGACCAAAACCAGTCACTTTGATTTATCAGGATATAGATAACCCACTTTGTGAATTATCTATGGCCCTCTTTTATAGGTTCAGAAGTTCATAAAATATAAATTAATTTTAATATTAACATTAACCTAAATATGACTTGAAAGACAACTCTGCCTCCTCCCCACCACCCACCTTCCCCCCAGTCAAACATGATAAAATAAACACACATGGGTGTTGTACCTTGTCCGAGATTATATCATTCTTCCGCTTTATGTAATTGTGAATAATATGGAATTGCCTATGTATGAATAGTTGGTTTGTGCAAATTATGCCTCTCATGTAAACTGCTAAAAAACAAAAGCAGTCACAAATGTAAACTCACTAACTCGGATATAAGAAGAAAATTGTACTTAACCATGCACTATGGGGAGATCAGCTTACTCTTTCTTAGTTCCCATAACTAAAGTTGAGAAATCCAAACCTTGCACACACATGAGACAACCAGAATAGAGGCTCAGCTGTGCTCAACTCCACGTCATCGGCCTTCCATCTATGTGAGAGCTGTGTTATGAGGGGAACTGCAGGTTATCCTCCCGGGAAAAAAAGAAAAGACAGCCAAAAATTAGGGATAATAGAATTGGGTAGGAAATATTTGAATGAAATGCAGTGAATTTTCCCCCCAGTTTTATTGAGATGTAATTGACATATAACATTGTGTTTAAGATGTGTTAGTTCAATATTTGTGTGTATTGTGAAATGATCACCACCGTGGGTTTAGTTAACCTCCATCACCTCACATAGTTACATGTTTTTTCTTATGATAACTTTCAAGATTTACTCTCTTAGCAACTTTAAAATATACAGCTCAATATTGTTAACTGTTGTCACTATGCTATGCGTTACATCTCCAGAACTGGAAGTGTGGACCTATTGACCACCTTCACCCATTTCCCCCACCCCTAACCCCACCTCTGGCAACCACCAAAATATTCTGATTCTATGAGTTCAGTTTTTTAAAATTCCACATATAAGTGAGATCATACAGTACTTGGCTTTCTTTCTCTGACATATTTTACTTAGCATAATGCCTTTAAGGTCCATTCATATTGTCCCAAATGACAGGATTTCCTTCTTTAGTACAGTTGAATAATATTTCGCGCGCGCGTGTGTGTGTGTGTGTGTGTGTGTGTGTGTGTGTGTGTACAGATAGATATATAGATATAGATATATACCTCCCACATTTTTTAATCTGTTCATCTCTTGGTACTTAGGCTGTTTCCATGTCTTGGCTATTGTAAATAATGCTGCAGTGAACATGGGGGTAGATAATCTCTTTGAGATAGTAATTTCAGTTCCTCTGAATGCACACCCAGAAGTGGCTTTGTTAGACCATATGGTAATTCTATTTTTAATTTTTTGAGGAACCTTCATACTGTTTTCCATAGTGGCTGCACCAATTTATATTCTCGCCAATGGTGCCAAAGAGTTCACTTTTCTCCACCTTCTCGCCAACGGTTATCTCTCAATCTTTTTGACAACAGCTCTTCTAACACGTGTGAAGTGATATCTCACCGTGGTTTTGATTTGCATTTCCTTGATGATTAGTGATGTTGAGCACCTTTTCATGTACCTGTTGGTCATTGGTATGTCCTCTTTGGAAAAATGTCCATTTAGTTCCTCTGCCTATTTTATAATATATATATTTTTGCTATTGAGTTGTATGAGTTCTTTATATATTTTGGATATTAACCTCTTATCAGATATATGATTTGCAAGTATTTTCTTCCTTTCCATAGGTTGCCTTTTCATTCCATAGGTTGCCATTTCATTGAATTTTTATCATTTTACTATCTCTTGCAAGAATCCGTTCAGGACTTCCAGACTAAAACAGATTTATTCCTGCTTTGGTTATAAGCAGGGGGTGGGGGGGTGGGGGTTTTGTATCTTTCTAATGTCAATAGTGGCTGAAGAGGAAAATGAGACAGAGAGGTTTACTGCCCAGTTTATCAGCAGCAGAGGTTACCTGGTACGTAACTCTGAGAATAGACTTGGTAGTATTTATGCTGCATCACATGGGGGTTTATTTTCATCTTCCTGATTTGGAATTCTGAAGTCTAGATGCATCCCAGCTTGAGTTCTGTTGCATCTAAGGGTGTGGAAACACTGGATGGAGCAAATGAAAAGGAGCTGATTACCTATCATCTTACCTTGAGCCACAGGCTAATGCCAAGTGGACTTAGGGGACGTGAACACTCTTCTAATATAAGCCAGATTTTCTCCTTTTGAACTTCCTGTTGCTTGATCTAGGGAAACTGGTTAAACCGAGATATTCATAGGGCCATTCTTTAAGGCACCTTTCATTAAGAAGTTTGGCAGTGGGCATTTAGATGGCTAAGTAAGGTAATGGCCATATGTTTTATCTTTGAGAAAGCATCTTCATTTGAATAACCCCAGGATAATCCTCTGTGAAGAGGAGGGAGTACTCAGGTCCTAAGGGAAGAGAGGGACCAGTAGGAGGAACACACCTCCCTTTCCTTAGTCTGGCTGCATATATACTCACGAGACTGGCAGGCATGTTGAATCTAAGGTTAGAATAATCACTTATTTTTGGAAGATAATGGAGCTGAATCCTGTTTGTCTCTTTGTTCTCCAGAATGCAGTATATGTATAAGTAAATGCTGACTGTGATATAGACATAAAATCAAACAGCACATCACTAGCTTGACTAATGCTACAAATTTTATACCAGGGCCTTATTAACCCAACACAGAGCAATGGATTTTTATGGTGCTTTCTTAACTAAAAAGATAGCCTTTTAGAAAAAACACAAAACTCTGTTTTTATGTCCTTATTTTCCTCAACCTTTGGCTGAAAAATCCCTTTTGTGGATTTTAAATGTTGACTGCTCGATAACGTGGAAGACAGCTCAGGCCTTGTAGAAATAGCACTTAATCTGGAATCAAAAGACATTCGTTTGAATTCCAGCTCTGCCTGCGGCTAATTTGGTCATTTTGGGCATGTAACCTTTCTGAATCTCCCAGGGTTTTTACAAATCTAAATGAAATAATTTACATGAAAGTGATTTAAAAAAATAAAAATTTTACAGATGTGACTTATGAACATTAGCTGTTCTTAATATTTTATTTTTATAATCTGTGGAATCCGCGGTGATACTAGGCTGTGGATTAAACTTCATGGGTCCATGTTGACATGTGGTATTAGTCAGCCTCTGCTTAGCCTCGTGGAACCTTCAGACTAGTGAGAGAGATGCCCTGGGCACAAACACTGTGACAGCAAGCGAGGGGTTAAGAAGTGTCATGAAAGACACTGTGCCAGACTTTCTGCCCTAGGCTGCCCATTGAAAAACAAAACAAAACACAGAAGACCAACTAATAAACATAATACAGAAGGACCCCAAACACTGCCTTTCTTTCCCCAGTGACATGCAGGAGCTGCTTAGGAAGTATTCCCAGTGGTGCACACTCTTTTCTTTCTGTCTTTTAGCCAAGAGGCTTCTTAAAAAGACAAAGCCAGATTTGTTGGGCTATGGGCCTGTAGGATGGCAGGTGGGAGGGTGGGAGGAAATGGGGGCCTGCAGTGGCAGAGGAGAGCAGGGTAGCCAGGTGGTGAGACTGGAGCCAGGAAACTTCCAAATACACAGGGAGGTTAGGCTGGGGCGTCTTGGCCTATCCCACTGGAAATCAAGCCACGCGGTCATCCTAGCGGCCAGATAGAGGTGACACTGCATACCTCATAGACTGATGCTGCAGAGATGTTAGTGGGGCCAAACAAAGAAAAATAGTGGTGGCAGTATCTAGGAGTTACCTGGCAACTGCTGCATTCCTGCTAGTTCACCTGGCTCCTTTTGGGTCAGTGCAGAGATGCTGCACGCTTTTATTTAAGCCTTTGGGAATCAGGTCAGAGCTATCAGTATGCTCCTCAAGTCAGCCTGGATATTTTTAATAAAAAAAAGCTATTGAATAAGTACTATGTGCCAGGCCTAGTCTAGTCCTGGAGGATGCAAAGTTGAGTAAGACAGAATATTTTCACAGAAAGCTTACAGAGAGAGAGACAGTCACATGTACAGCTCATCACAATAGAGGTCTGGCTGTAAGATGAGCTGTGAAGAGATGGAAGGTAGAACGGAGTCCAGAAGACTGGGGGCAAGGGAGAGGAGGGGGAGGAGAAAACTAAACATTAGCAGTGACATTTCACCCTGGCCTTGAAGGAGGATTTCAGCAGACTCAGGCAAGTAAGAAGGGATTCTGGGCAGTGTAAATTAAACCTTGAGATCCCTCACTGCTTTTTCAGGAAACGTGGGAAGTGTGCTGTGGTTGGAGCATGGCCATGGTGCACTGCAGGTAGGCAAGAGGTAGATCGGATTGATGGGAGGTGAAATTTGAAGGAAAGGTTCAGAACCAACCATGAAGGCCTTTGAAGGGTCTGTTAGGTGTTTAGCAGCTGGTGGAGGAGAATGTGGAGGAGAGGAGGACAGAGTAGAGAGAGGAGGGAATTTAGAAGATCTGAGGGTCATGGTTCCTCTTAGTGGCTCTGTATCCTAGGACGCTTTCCCTTTCTAAGGGCCACTTAACTCCCCTTAGATTCAGTTTTCTGAGCTGGAAGATGGAGATGTTGCTTAGAATGCAGATGCTAAAAGATTATTGTGTTTCTCTGCTCATAGCTTGCTTAAATTCTCCTTTTTCAAGCTCTTGTTCAAAATATTGCCTCCTGCTAAACCCTCTTGGATTTCCCTAGAGCATAGTTGAAAAATGAAGACACATACATATGAAAAGCGTCGAAATATGCCACTGGGCTGGCAGATATGTGGGGAACCTGGGCTCTTAGAGCAGACAGGCCTGGGTTCCAAACCTGGCTCCACCTCTTACTTAAACTTGAACAAATTGTTTAACTTTTAAATTGAGACTGAAAATACCTTTTCTGCCATCTCATTTTGGTTGTAAAGATTAAACGCACAAAATGGATGAAGGTGCTTGGAAATTAGAAAGTGCTCCACAAATGTCACTCGCAGTGGTGGTTATTTTTGGTTTGGAAGTGTAGGATCCAATGCGTGTTTTAGAAAGATAACTCTAATCACTGTGAAATGGGTGAAATGAAGGGAAGAGAGACAGGCGGTTGAGAGACCAGGTAGGTGGTATTGCAGTAGTCTGGGCAGGAAAGGATGAGGTCCCAGACCAAAGCAGTAAGCGTGAAGAGGGAGGGTGGACCCAAGTGCCATTTTGAAGATAGAACCAACAGAACAATGGCATTAATCGGACAGGCAGGATAGAAAGAAGACAAAGGATCAAAGGTAAGAACTTTGGTAGATTCCGATGCCATGAACCAAGCTTGCTCTTTATTACTTTTTAATTGCTGAAATCCAGAGGAGCAGGTAAAAAAAGAGGTGCCCCGCAGCTTAAATTCTGTTACCTTGACCCTCGCTGATCCTGGTCAACTCTTCCTTCCCCCATAACACCCTTAGTAGAACCCACTGAGCTTGTAACCAAGCCCAGGAGAATTTCTCTTCCAGTGTGCCTTGTCCCCACGCCCTTAGCCTGATTGTGACCACTGTAAGGTGTCTGTGCCCAAGGAATCCATCTCTGTCTTGGAAGGAGGGGCCAGATGAGACACAAACCCGTATCTCTCTGCATCACGGTAGACTGGCTCCTCTCCTTTCCCTGCACTGGGGCTGGGGCATGTCCATCATTCCCTGGCTTGTTTCCTCCTCCCTGGACATGAGTGAGTAGGTGGCAGGACCCACAGTGGGTGCTGGACTCTCTTATCTTGAGGCTGCTATTGATGGGGAGCACCTTGAATACGTGGAACAGCTTCCAGAGCAGTAGGAGAGTGCGTGAGCCCTGGCTGGGAGGCATTGCTCTAGCAAGGGGTGTTCTGGTTGGAAGGATGTTTGGTGATGAGAGAGCATTGGTGCAAAGGGGGCATCTGGTGGGGCCTGTTAGCAAATGAACATTTCTTGATCCCTGTTTGCTTACTCGTTGAATCTGATCATCCCCTCTGCCAGGGAGCCCTCATTCCTCTTCTCTCTTCTTTTTCCCACGGAGCTATAGTTTTTGTTTTCTTTTGTTTTTGCTTTTTTAATCATCTTGTGCCCCAGAGTGGCTCTGTGCCTGTTAGTGGGCTCTGTCTTATCTCTGACCCTCATGCTGGCTTTTCCCCTCTTGTCTCGTTTTTCCCTCCACACCACCCCATCTTCCCACTGTCTTTCTACTGGAGCCACATGCCTCTCCTGTGTCCTTACCTTTCTTATTTAACCTCAGCCGCCATCTTCAAACAGCATTTCAGCCCTTCAAGGCATCAGTGTCGTGGTCTTCAGTGGCAGCTCATACTGAGCGCCACAGGGTACAGGCCACCAGCAGAAGCACAGCAGAGTGGGTAGAGTTCAGATCCCAGCAAGTTACTTTCCTCCCCTAAGCCTTGGTTTTCCCCATCTGTTAAATCGGAATTTGAATAGTGCTTCCTTCATAGGGTGATTGTGAGGATTAAATGAGTTCATGGGTATGAAGAACTTCGTACAGGGCTGGCACGTAATCATTGGTCAGTGTACATTAGTCACTGTTGTTATTAAGAGCACAAAGGGTAGCTGGGTCCCTCAGAGGGTTAAAGGCTTCCGTTGTAGCCAGAGAGACATAACATAGCATTCTGGAACCTAGCTGGTCACATTACTAAGTCAATAGCTTTCTTTTTTTTTTCTTTTAAAAAGAGTTTTATTGAGATATGATTGACATACAATAAACTGCATATATTTAAAGTGTACAATTAGATTTTTTTATTATTCATCTGTTTTATACATATGAACGTATATATGGCACTGCCAATAGCTTTCAAAATAGAGTGAGCAGAGAGTGTTAGTGCTGACTGGAAGGAAACTGGTCTGAGAAGGCTTCCTGCAGGAGAATGAACAAAGTGCATTTCTTTGCAACATTTTAAGGAGATCCCAGTTGCAGCCTGGGACAAAGGAAATGGGGTGTACACAATACCTGCTCAAGTACACTCTCTCGCTCCTGCTTGTTTCACCCTTTGTGTTAGTCATGGCACTGCGCAAACCTAGTGAATCTTATCTGCCTCGTCCACAGGGAATTTGCCAAAGAGAGAGAGAGAGTGGAGAACCGGAGAGCTTTCATGAAACTGCGGCGCCAGCAGCAGATCGAGCGTGAGCTGAATGGGTACCGCGCCTGGATAGACAAAGCCGGTAAGGCCTGTGGGCTAGAGGAGTTTGGTGATGGGCTGCACAGACATCAGGGACCTACCCTGCTTCTCACTCCTAACACTTCCATTCAAAGGGGCAGCCTAGAGCAGAGCAGAGAGAAGCTTGAGATGACTTGTTGGCTTTTTGGGTTCTCTGCAGACTCCCTCTGGAGTCTGTCCCTGTTCTTCTACCAAACTCCTTTCATGAGGCAGGCATTTTAGCAAGGTGAACTGAGTAAAAGATGACATAACCCAGTGCTAATGCTGAGTTGGGGCTGATGACATTTTATACTACTGCTGTTACTACTAGTAATAATAGTCATTCATTCTACAAATATTTATTGAGAGCTTACTTTGTGCCAAGTCCTGTTCTAGACACTTTGGATACAGCAGTGAGCCAGAGCTCTACTCTTGTGGAGCTCATTACCCTGTAGCTGGGGAACGCAGTGATGAACAAAATAATAAATAACTTTTGATAAGGTGAGAAATACAAGGAAAACTGATCAAGGGAGGATTAGGGGTTTAGGGTAAGATGCAGTTTTAAATAGAGGGTCAGGGTAGACCTGTTTGGAGAGAGACTGGAAGGAGATGAGGGGGTGACCCACAGGGAGATCTGAGGGAAGAATACCCCAGTGCCCAGGCTGTAGTGTGGGAGGGGATCAGGAGTGCTCCGGGAACGGCAGGGCGTGTAAGCAGGGGAGGGTGGCCGGAGGCAGGATGAGGGCAGGCATGGTGGGAGCAGGCAGCAGCTTGTGTATGACCTTTACGGGCCATTGTGAAGTTTGAGGCTTTCCTGTGAGTAGGCAGGAACCACAGGAGGGTCTTGAGCAGAGAAGGGATGTGCTCTGTTTAAGACTTTGAAGGAGCACTTGTTTGCTGCCTTGAGAACAGGCAGTAGAAAGACAAAGCCAGAAGCCTGGAGACCGATTGTGAGGCTTCTGCAGTAAGCCAGCTAATAGATGATGGCGAGAACCGGTTTTCCCTGTTCCCTGCGCTGTCACTGGGCTCCTCACTCTGTGGTTCAGCCTCGGGAATAATTCTTGCCCAGCCCTGATGATAGGTCCAGATTTATTCCAATTTCATTAACCCACAGAGCCCCCAGATTCAAGTTTGACTGTGACTCTGCTGCTTATGAGGGGCGTCGATCACCCCATATCTGTCAGTAAAAAGGATGCATTTGATTTCCTTATTATTTTAAAGGTTGCATTGCATTGGTGTTGTATATCTTCATTTTCTTCCTGCGCAAAGAGTAAATTTTTTTTAATAAAAAAAAAATACGCATGACAGTCAGCATCTTTGCTCTATTCGTGATAGAAAGCAGAGCACAAAGAGGTCTCCAAAGAAAAATTTGGAATAGAATTGGATACTTAGTTGCCTGACCCTTATTCTTCTCTAAGCTTTGGAATGATGCTATGACTTTTATTCTGACCACAGCACACAAAAGCTCTCTCAGTTCGGGAGTCCACTTTCTGTCATCTTCCGGGGGTAAGAGAGCACATGTGATGGGAAGTGCCATGTCAAAGCCAGAGAAAAGCCACCCCTTTGTTGGGATTATCTGCATTTCTTTGCTACTTCTGGAAGTAGCCATTTGGAGTGGTGACTGTACTTCCATCTCCGCCTTTTTCCTGCGAGGCTCTTGTGTGGCGATGGACGTGCATCTCCCCTCCCTCTTCCCGGAGCAGTAACTCAGCAGATTTGCCTCCAGGCCAGGCCGGCAGCTTGACGTTCCCAACGGCCTTTGGCTTCCTGGGCAGGGGAGCCATCTGACAGACCAGCCTAGCGAGAGGGCTGGCAGCAGGGCTGGAAGAGAGCCCTCCCGCCCTTCCCACGGCCCCCCTCAGGGTCAGGCAGCCTAGGATGCTGCTCTTTGCGGCTCTGCTTTTCAAATACAGAACAGCTCCACTTTCTTCCAGTTGGCAAGGCCGGCACTCTTCTCCTTCGAAGAAAAAAGACGCACTGCGCCGTCAAATTGTGCTTCCTGGCCCTTCCCTTTACAAATGGAGCGTGAGTGATTCAGAGACATATGGGTTACTTTTCCCTGGAAAGACACTCTCAAGTTTGAAAGAGAACTTGGCAACAAGGCATTGGGGGAGGGGCGGAGGTTCCAGCCCATCCGGAGCCCTCGAGCGCTTCCCAGAGATACTCAGAAGCACTGTACACCCTCTGTCTGCCTTGGGGGTCCTCAGATCTGCCCAACGCTGCACGCAAAGCCCCAACGCAGCATGGAGTGAAAAAGACAGATCTCTGTCTGAGGTCATTCATGTTGCTATGAGGTACTTTAACAAGTACCTAATTTTAAAAGGATGCCCTTCAAAAAGCAGGTGCTATCAATGACTTTAAAACCCCCCTATGTCCACATCAAGGAGCATCCCACCAATAACACTTAACCTGCCGACTTAGTTTTGCCAGAGGGCTGTACTTAAAAAAGAAAGCTAAATATTATGACTTTATAATGGCCATCCTGAGTGGTGCCCTCTGAGCCTCAAAAATGTTCCCCTCCCTGGGAAATATTTTATATACTCTCAGTTTTATATGCAGGTGGAATTATGGTAATAACTTTACCCTCTTATGCTTGTCCTTTTACTTGTTAGAAGTGCTTAAATTAAACAGTTGCTTACTAGAACTGTTACAAGCTTTTCCCCAGCAGCTGCGATCTTAGGGAATGATTGCTGGGGCCTCCAGTTCCCTCACCTGTGGCTGCCACAGGCGGCAATCAGAACTCATTCACAGCCGTCCCAACAGGGGGCTCCGAATCCCACCACACGTGGGACAGGAGGGCGGTTTTGTGGATAAATTTGGAGGGATGTTAGTGGGGCACATTCTAAGAAGTCTTAGCAGAAAATAGTTTCCCACCAATGATGACACCTCTGTGGAGTACAGGCTGCTCCTGGGAAGGCCAAAAGGGGCATCCAGGGGACCAAGTGGTTGTTTTCCAAACACCAACAACCAAGTACATCGTCCCATCGCCAACCAGGCCTTCCTCTCTCTGACACCGGCGGGGTGTCCAACCATTCGATGCAGTACTGACACTAAACACCTCCCGAAGTTTAGTGCAGACCCCACAGGCGAAAAGCTCAACCCAAGAAGATTGCCTCTGCTTCACACACCAGCCACAGTGGGGTCCCCCGGTGACCTGCACATCTTCCTGGCTGACTAAAAATTCAGAGGGTTCCAGACTTGATAATGAGTTAGAATGACGTACAGAACTCAGGAAAAACTAGCACCAGTTTATTAGGAAGGGTACAAGTCAGTAACAGCCAAATGGAAGAGAGACACAGGGGTAAGGTGTGGGGGTTCGGGGGGCAGGCAGGGACTACACCTCCTCTCCAGGCACATAACCCTCCCAGCACCCTGACGTGCTCCCCAGCCCGCACGTAACCTGGGCCCCATCGTGCCGGGTTTTTGTGCAGGTTTTATGGAGACATGATTGATTACATCATTGGCCACTGGTGATTGCACCACAAGCTCCCCTCCCCTCCTTGGAGGTGGGAGGAGGAGGAGGAGACTGAAAGTTACAACCTTCTAGTCCTGTGGTTGGTGTTTTGGGCGACCAGCCCCCATCCTTACACGGTCTGGGCCTCTCCCACAGTGAGTCATCTCAGTGGCATACAAAAGACAAGTAAATTCCAAGGGTTTTGGAAGCTCTGTGCCAGGAAGGTGGACGGAAACCAAATATCTGTATTTTATTATATCACAATATCACAGGGACAAATTCACGATGCGCCCAAGCCTCTTCATCTCAAGCTCGGCTCAGCAAGGCAGGATGGACGTTAAGGCGGGGGCAGAGCGGGGGAGCAACCCCAGAGCCCTCTCCTCTCTTTAAGGCGGCTGTGAGCGGCTTCCTCTGCCCCTTCCTTAAAGAAGCAGGCTAGAGCCCAAAACATAGTCTCATCTTCTGAATAAGGGGATAGGTGTTATGACCTAGGGGTTGCAGACAAGCAAAACGAAGGAAGCTCCTGTTGCTAGAAGAGGTTTATGAAACCTGGATGAAAGAAAAACAAAAACAGAAATGGAAATTTTTCATTCCTATCAATGTAGGGGATTTTAGTTGAAAAGATCAGCTCTCGCTCTCAGGGCTATTATCCTAAACAGTGTATCAGAGACAGAGCTGAATCTTACCAATCACCGCTGCAACGCCCCCCCCACTAAAGACCTTCTTTTCTGTTCTAACGTTTGGGTGCTCCCTTCATGACCCTTGATGTCTTTCTGATGGCAGTTCCTGCGACCAGCTCTGAGCTCTTTGCTCTCTCTCTGTTGCCCTGGAGCCAGAGCTGTTCCTGAGGGATTTTCATTTTGCAAAATAATTTGGCATTTACCAATAATTTACTAAACCATTTGTTTCCATATAGAGGAAGTCATGCTTGCTGAAGAAAATAAAAATGCTGGAACATCAGCCTTAGAAGGTAAGGAAGTACTCCAAGGCCTCATTCCTTTCTCATTTGCCCCCTCTTCTGCAGAGGCAATCTCTCTTGATCAAAAGAGGAGAAAGAAATAAAAGAGGGGCACTCTGGGATTTGAAACGCGAGTCTCTCTGTCATAAAATCCCTCATGCTTTAAAATGAAGGGAATTGAGTCATGGACTTAAATGCTTTTTAAAGTGATGAAAATGAAATCCAAGAGTTGCTTTGTTCCAGGGCATGTGATTGATAGCAGGCAATGAAAAGGCCATCATATGACCAATGGCACAGAAAGGGATCTTCTTTGACAGTGTGTGGGGATCATCTTGGGACCACTTTCATTGGCAGGAAGTGACATTGTTTATGAAGAGGCAGAACAGATAGATATGGAGTGCCTGTTTACCAACCGCATTTAGATAAGCTCTGGCAAGTATTCGGGAGCCTTGTCCCATGGGATTCAAGAGCCTCGTGTGTCAGAGATGTTGCTGAGCCCAGGAGCCGCGTTCCTGTAGATATGTGTGATTTCTCTCACCCTGGCTCGGGTGTTTAAAGGCAGGTACCTGTGTCACGGGGGCCTTTTGCCCACAGTCCTCAGTTCTGACCAGCCTGCTCCGCTTGTTCTTGTGTCCTCTCCCTGGCCTCCGCCTTCCCTGCTGCAGTGCTTCGGAGGGCAACCATCAAAAGGAGCCGGACGGAGGCCATGACGCGGGACTCCAGCGATGAGCATTGTGTCGACATCTCCTCTGTGGGTGAGTGGAGGCTGTCAGATCTCCTTTCACTGCCCTGAACCTCCCATGAAACAGAACATCCTGTCTTTGGAGAAACACCACAAGGAGGAGGGGGCCCCAAAGAATCCAGAACTTTGGGATGTAGTTAGGAAAAGGCATTGGAATCTATTCTAGTTGACAATGACAGGAAAAAATGGACCAGGTATACTGTTGTTTACATGAAACACAGGGTTTAGAGCCAAGAACCCAACCCAGATTCTTCAAGTATGGCAGGTGTATCCCATCGAAATATATATCCTAACTCTCCTGGTTGTGATAATGAGAACCCATTTTGGGATGTTGTTCAAAGGATCCTGAGGATGCCATTTGAGAACGTGCAATCATTTGCTTAATCATAGTAGCATCTACCTACTTCCATCAGCTGCTTCCATGTGAAACTTAAATTCCTACTGACAACCCTTTCACATGACTGGTGTTCAATCCCATGTTCCCTTACAGATTCTGGCTGGTGGCAGATTTTTCCTTCTCAGAAAAAAAGCGAGGGCCTGAATTCATCCTCAAAAGCAGAAGAGGCATACAGAGCTCCTCACTGCTTTAGGCTGCCAGTGGTGGAAAAATCACAAATGCAGCAGGATGATTCCAGTGCCTGAAGCATATTTAAAAAGAAAAGCCAGAGAGAAGCCCAATCTGTTACAAACATAAACACGATCCTATAAAGATTCAGGATACTGGCTGGATGCCTGGTGTCCTGCCCGGGGAATCTTTCTGTTTCCTAGGACTGAGAGTGCCCAGAGGAAAAGCAGGGTTCCCTGCTATGCCATGGAAAATCTTAACATGGGGATAACCTGGGGCATGCAACATGACAGTCCGCTAGCCCTGGGACCACAGTGGCCCACCTTGACCTTCAGATGCCCCCTTGCCATGGAGGGTGATCTCTTTCACATCCTCCTTCTTCCTCTTTCCTTCTCCCTGCGTAGGCACGCCCCTCGCCCGAGCCAGCATCAAGAGCACAAAGGTGGACGGGGCCTCCTATTTCCGGCACAAGGAGCGGCTTCTGCGTATCTCTATCCGCCACATGGTTAAATCCCAGGTGTTTTACTGGATCGTGCTGAGCCTTGTGGCCCTCAACACCGCCTGTGTGGCCATCGTCCATCACAACCAGCCCCAGTGGCTCACCCACCTCCTCTGTAAGTGAATGGTGACTACTGGCTCTCACGGCAGCAGCTCGATCGGGGTGTGTCAAGAGAGTAAGGTGTCACGTGGGCCTGGCAGTGGTTCTGCCCACCCAGAGTTCTGCCTCTGCACCACGTTGTGACCAAGGCCAGAGTTGTCCTCGAGAGGTCGGGACTATCACGTGACCATTCCTCACTGTCATTCATTATTGAATCAGATAAATAAATCTTTGCTGATGAGTCAACAAGATAGGGTCATACCTTGTGTAGTGCAAGGCCTTCACTTCGTGCCTGAAGGTGGCTCAGTCATATAGGAAGTCTTGGTCACCAATGTCCTAGGGAAAAATTTCCTAGGGAAATGGATACCTTCAGTAGACCAGAAAGGAGACTCATAGGTCAGCTCTGGGTAAGTCTGTCCCTGAGTGCGAGCAAGGCTCCTAGAGGTGTCACTGCTGGGTGTGTGGAGAGCAAATCCAGCTCTTTCATCAAAGCCACGCTTAAGCCCTTTCTCTCTCTCCTGAGAGCCAACTACCACTTAAAGGGCAGTGATAAACCCACCTGTCAAAAGAGAGCAAAGCTGACCTGTGGAGTGTGCCTGGGATTCCTTCCAGTCCAAGCGTGTTCAGACATCATTAGGTTTTGCCTGGCACTGACCTGGCGTGGTCACTGAATGCCCCGTGTGTGTGGGTCCTGCTGCTGTCGAGGGTTCCTCTGTAGGTGATGCGGGGATCGGGCCAGGGAGGGAAGAAGCTAGTTGCCATCCACGGCACCGATGCTTCTGCCTTTAATGCTTTCAGACTATGCAGAATTTTTGTTTCTGGGACTCTTCCTCCTGGAGATGTCTCTGAAGATGTACGGCATGGGGCCTCGCCTTTATTTTCACTCTTCATTCAACTGCTTTGATTTTGGGGTAAGTGCTCGGGAGCCCGTCCGTCTTTGCCTGGTGTTGTTCTGCCGTGGTTTGAGATGAGCAGCTTGCTCTCGGGCTCAGTGAGGCACTGAAATCAGCATTTATAAAAGGGGAGTAGATAGGATTAGCAAAAGGGAGGTCAGGAATGAGGGAATCCTTGCTGTACTAGGGTTTGTTTGGGTTTTTTTTTTTTATATTCTTTTATTTTTAATGTTTTTACTGAAGTGTAACACACATACCATTGAGTAAGCACTTTGGTGTATAGCTCAGTAAATTTTACAAAGCTTTCTGTAGCCAGAGTTTCGAACCACTTATTATCTTGGAGGAAGCCTGGGAGAAGAGGACAAAAGACTTGATTCCAGAAAGTGATTCAATCAAAAATGAGAAACATATATTTATTGTTTGAGTTCCGTTTAAAATTGGGAAAATTATCTAGTCATACCCTTAAACATTCACACACACGTGCACACCCATGCTTTTGTGTTAGCAAGTCCCCACATAGACGGCTTCACCTAGTTTCCACTTCCCTAAATAATGTTGCTATATAAATGTGTGCATTACTAACAGTCTTCGTGGTGCTTTCACGTCCATTTTTGTCCTCTGCTGCTTTCGGGGTCCTGTTCACAATGTTAGGTGTTGGGGGTTAGGCTGCCCGTTTGCACATGAGTGAACAGGAGACCTCGTGTGCAAGTTCACACAGCCAGTCAGCAGCAGGACTAGGCTGAAGAACTTTGGGTTCCTGAACTACCTCTCTTTCTGCCAAACCCACTTCTTTTTCTGCCAAATCTCCAGTTAGGTGCTAACGATTGTGAGCACTTGCCAATCTGCATTTTAACTTGGAACATATGCTTCTGGGTACAGGCAATTTTCAGGCATAACAGCTAGTGAAAGACCATTTTCACCTTAGTTCCCTTATGTACATACTTTTCAGCATTGCTGTGAAAATTTTCATTATTTCTCCTAGTGCAATGCGTGGAATATGGTAGACCTTCAGTAAACATGTAATTACAACATAAATTGGATGGTTAATTTGACATTGCTACTTTTATAGCATTCAGATTCTGTGTTACCAAGTGCCATCATGTTGGGGTATGGGTTCCTGAGTGACTGAAAATGTTTTATGTGCAGGTGACTGAAACATGCCTGTTAACTCTAAATTCTAGGACAGTGAGAAATGTGGACCTTCTGGGAGATTTTCATATAGGAATGCAACCTGTATTAATTTAAATTTGTTTTCTTATTTGGGATCCGCTCTTTTGTCTGTTTTTTCAAGGTGTTATGAGAACAGTATGGCTGTCAAATGTGTGCAGAAGTGGTAAATGAGTATTGTAGTTTTCACGAAGGATAGAATAGCAGTCAGTACAGCAATCTACAGTATGAAGGAGGAAATTTAGCAAGGGTAGTGGGGAGCAGTGGGGAGAGAGGTGGTAGCGTCTTGGTTTTTTTTTTTTTCCTTGGCAGCCTTCACAAATAGATGGTCTTGTTGCAGGTGGGCTGGGTGGGGGAGAGGAGAGTTTTAATTTCAAAAGAGCCCGATGAGAATTGTTGATTGCAAAATGTCAAATTGCTCCTCTCTCCTCCTCCTCGTCCACCTCCTCCTCCTCGTCCACCTCCTCCTCCTCCTCTTCTCACTGTGGCTGGGTTTGGCTCTCTAGGTCACAGTGGGCAGCATCTTTGAAGTGGTCTGGGCGATCTTCAGACCTGGTACATCTTTTGGAATCAGTGTCTTGCGAGCTCTCCGGCTTCTGAGAATATTTAAAATAACCAAGTAAGTGATCAGAATCTAGAATCTTCCCAACCACCTTTGAGAGTGGACGCTTCTCTCTGCCTTATTATATTTATTTCCTTCCATCCCCATGTCCCCTTACCACATGATCCCCTTCCCGACCCCACCCCCCCACCCCATTATTCAGTTCCTCCTCCTTCTCCAAAGATCAAGCCAGAAAAATGCCCATGATGCCAGATTCTGTGCCACATTCCCAAGGGGAGCCACATTATTGCTCCATCTCAGCTTATCTCCTGGTCCACCAGGCAGATGCCCACCTGAGCATGGGGATAATTTGGTATTTAGTGTTCACTGCTGTGATGCTGTCTGGGTTTTTGTAGGTATTGGGCATCCCTACGGAATTTGGTGGTCTCCTTGATGAGTTCCATGAAGTCGATCATCAGTTTGCTCTTCCTCCTCTTCCTTTTCATCGTCGTCTTTGCTCTCCTGGGAATGCAGCTGTTTGGAGGCAGGTAAGCACCAATGAACTTGGCATCCAAAGGAGCCTCAAAACCTAGTCTTCAGCCTGTGAGCACTGGGGTCACTAATTTGATCGCCGTGTTAACCATCTTGTTTGTTCGTGCCTGTGGCTCAAATCAGCCATGAGCGTGTGTGTGGAACAGATGTCTCTGTTTTTAATCCTTTCACACTGTACACGGTTCTTATTGAGGGGACCTGTCCCTCTGGAGCTGTCCCTGAAAAGTACAGCACGGGGCAGTGTACCATCCCATTACCAGTGCCCTCAAGTGCACAGGCCCCGGGCAGCAGTCACTAAAGCTGTCTTCATAAGTTACTGGAATGAGTGGAGAGTAGAGCAGAGGGGGATGTGGAGAAAGGGAAAAGTAGTGATGAACATGGCATAATCTTGGGAAGGGAAAACTTGGTGTATGAGATTTTCATTTTGCTCTCTCTGAATTTCCTTTCTCAGGTTCAACTTTAATGATGGGACTCCTTCAGCAAACTTTGACACCTTCCCTGCAGCTATCATGACTGTGTTCCAGGTAAGAGGCCGTTAAAAATGTTACTTGGAACCCTTTGGTGCACACACTCCAAAATGATGGTGTGTTAAGAGAGTCTTCCCTTTCCTCTCCAGGCTCCTCTCAGGCAGCTGGGTATTCTTGCTTATTGAGTAATCATCACCGCTATAATTCCTAGCATTTCTATAGCTCTGTTCATACCAATGATAAAAGAGCTCTATTGTGATGTCCTCATTGGCCTTCTGCCTTCACTGGTGAATTTGCAAGAGATGTTCATTAAGTCAAAGACATTCAGTAACGTTGCATTTTTGGTTTTATGAAATTGGAAATATCTTCTAATCCACATGTCCATTTAAAGAAGTATCTTTTCCATGCCCCCCCCCCCCATTTTTTTTTTAAATCATGGGGGAAGCTCAAAATCAATAATGTCTAAGAGCTAAAGGAGAACACTACTTGACTAGCATCTGAGGCTGAACCAGAACCCAGGTTTCCGGAACTGGAGCCCACGAAGCTCTTTCCAATAATGCTGCTGTCTCAAGAACTGTATCTTGGCAGCTCCTGGGAACAGTCAGGCACTGACCGGACCACCTGATCTGTGTGATTCCCATCGGCTGGGCAAAGCTGGGCTTTGGGGTGGGGTGGGGGAGGCTCTCTATTTTGAGGAATAGAATCTTCCCATCTGATGTTCTCCCTCTGTTTTCAATGCCTACAATTCTCTTACATATCAGAAGGAAGTTGAGGATTATTCATGGGTGTGACCTTTTTTTTCCTCCCAGGCAAGATGGTCAAGCAAGGGGATAAATGGAAGAGACCCAGGCCCAGAATTTTCCCCTTCCCATTGATCCAGTTTTCTCATCCAACCCAGGTGTCTAATTTGCCTGTTGTTTGCTTTGTGTAGATCCTGACGGGTGAGGACTGGAATGAGGTGATGTACAATGGGATCCGCTCCCAGGGTGGGGTCAGCTCAGGCATGTGGTCAGCGATCTATTTTATTGTGCTCACCTTGTTTGGAAACTGTATCCTTTTGAACATGCTTCTCTTGTGCTGCCTGCCTGGACTAGCCTGTGAGAGGAAGAGGTGGTGGTGGTGGTGGTGGTGATGATAGCAGAGGTGGGGGTAGCACCGGGGTGGATGTTGCTAGGTGTACTAAGAGGCAGGAACGCCTGCTGGTTGGGTAAAGAGGATAAATATAAACAAGATAGAGTGTCACGCAAATGATCAGATATCATAATATCCAAGTTATCACATTATCAACACAAATAAAAATATGTGAGTCTGTTATAGTAAATGATTTGAGATACTATGAGCTGGGGAAGATAAGAGAGGACAAAGATCACTACAGGCTGAAATAGAGACTAGATTATAATAATAATGAATTAATTATGTTTTTTTACTAAAAAAATTTTTTTTTAAATTTTTAACAGAATTTTTAAAAATTTACTTATTTATTTAGTTGCACCAAGTCTTAGTTGCAGCAGGTGGGCTCCTTAGTTGCAGCTCACCAGCTCCTTAGTTATGGTATGCAAACTCTTAGTTGCGGCATGCATGTGGGATATAGTTCCCTGACCAGGGATTGAACCTGGGCCCCCTGCATTGGGAGCACAGAGCCTTAACTACTGTGCCACCAGGGAAGTTCCCCCAAAATGTTTTTTATTGAAGTATAGTTGATTTACAATGTTGTGTTTAGTTTCAGGTGTACAACAAAGTGATTCAGTTATATATATATATATATATATATATATATATTCTTTTTCAGATTCTTTTCCCTTATAGGTTATTACAAAATACTGAGTATAGTTCATTGTGCTCTACAGTACGTCCTTGTTGGTTATCTATTTTATATATAGTAGTGTGTGTATGTTAATCCCAAACTCCTAGTTTATCCCTCCTCCCCCACCCCTTTGATAACCATAAGTTTGATTTTCTTTGTCTGTGGGTCTATTTCTATTTTGTGTATAAGTTCATTTGTATCATTTACTTTTTGGATTCCACATATATGCAATATCATATGATATTTGTCTTTCTGTGTCTGACTTACTTCACTTAGTATGATAATCTCTAGGTCCATCCATGTTGCTGCAAATGGCAATGTTTCGTTCTTTTTTATGGCTGAGTAGTATTCCACTGTGTATATATTCCACATCTTCTTTATCCATTCATGTGTCAATGGACATTTAGGTTGTTTCCATGTCTTGGCTATTGTGAATAGCGTGCAATGAACATTGGAATGCGTGTATCTTTTCGAATTATAGTTTTCTCCATATATATGCCCAGGATTGGGATTGCAGGATCATATGGTAGCTCTGTATGTTAATGTAAAACAGAACCTTCCACATAGTATGTTCTCAAAAATATTAGTATTATGATTAATGCTAATACTACTGAGCATAGCTCACAGTTATCGTACTTGTGCTAGTCATGAGATCCCGTACTAAATGCTTTTCAGGCACCATTTCATCTAATCCTTACCTTATAAGACTTAGAGGAAATAAAGTCAAACAATTACTAAATTGTAAAGGGACGGTAGAAACCAAGTGCATTTAATTCCAAAACCCATGGTTGGTCATGGGATCTAGATCAGGAAGATTTAGGTTTTCATCCCAGCAACACTGCTTACCAGCTGTGTGGCCTTGCGAAAGTCACTTAATCTCTCTGAGCTTCTAGTTTTCACGTCTGAAAGGAAGAAGTAATATCTATCTCCTTTGATAGTTGTGATAACGTTATGTTATAAACTGCAAACTTCTGCAAGATCATTAGATGTTTTGGGGGAGTGGGACTTGCCTTGAATTGGGATCATGAGAGTGAAAAGGGACAGCCATGTGATGCAGCTTATTTTTGCATTTTCCATAGTCTCACAGAGCAGTGATGTTCCTTTAAGGTTTCTGCCCTGAAAACTTCTAGGGGCCAGAGCAGACTGTAAACTAAACATGAGAAACCCATAAAAAGAAAGCGAGGCAGTGAGTCACAGAAATGGTAGGCCAGTTTGTCACAAAGTACCTTATTTTGCCCCCTGGGAGGTTTGATTCAGGTATTTCTTTGTCCTGTGCAAAGAGATGATGTGTGGAAGGAAAGAAAACATATTCTCCATCAAACAGAGTTGCATAACGTCTCTCTTCCTCCCTCCACAGCCCCTGCTTAAGTGACTCTTTGGGGTGGTTTCTGTTCCTGCTGGTGTCCCAGGCAGGAAACGCCTGGAGATGCCCTCCCAGCCTTGCTGAGGCCTTTTGCTTTTCTTCTTTGCCCATCCTTAATGCATCACCCCAGACACACTGCTCAATGTGTTCTTGGCCATCGCTGTGGACAATCTGGCCAACGCTCAGGAGCTGACCAAGGTAAGCATTGTTCTCCGGGGGTCCGATGGTTCTCTAGTGCCATTGGGTGTCCACTGGGCTTTGGGGCTGCTTCTAGAAGTCCGCATTGCCTGGCTCAGGCCTTCCAGGAAGGCCCCTTCCGGGAGCTTGTGGATAGTTGGAGAGCCACACATCCACAAAGGGAGCCTGGTTCGCTTTCGCTGAGTTTGCTGAGTTGGACCAGCCTGGATCTCTCATGGGACATAGAAGATAATCACGTAGTCCCTGCAGACTCCCAAAGATACCCTTTGCAGGACTATGCCCTGGAAAATAAAGAAAACACCAAAGTCCAGGATTTAAGTCCCACCTCTGCTCCTGTGACCCGTGGCTGTGCGACCTCAATCATGTGCCTTCACACTGCTGGGTTGGGGGGTGGGAGGGCCAGGAGCATCTCCATTCCTAGACGGGTCATGATCATCTTGGGGGAAGTTTCAGTGAAGCCAGGTACTGCATTTCTCAAAGAACTCTTCCTTCCTTTCTTCTGAGTCATTTCTTCAGGGGTGGGGGCAATACTAATTGCAATGGGATGGTCTAGGGAGATAAGTGAAAACTTCTCCCTGCATAATACAAATTTTGTTTGGGGCAGAGCCCATAGCATCCTTGTGATGTTTCTGAGCTCTTCCCATGTTACTCCATGATGTGTTGCCTGCTCTTCCCTACATCCTTGAGGGTCTTCTTATCCGCAGGTAGGGAAAAATACCAGCTCTAGTATCTGAAAAGCTGGCTGTGAGTCACACATCTGCCACTTACTGGCTCTTTGAGCTTGTGCTTGACCCCTGGTCTCCATCAACACTGCTTCCTTCATCTGTAAAAAAGAAATGATATATCTGCTCTGCATACTCACAGGAGTACTGCAAGGATCAAGTAAAATGATGTGTGTGAGAACCAGAGCAGGCTATGAAGATGTATGTATTCTTAGTAGCTCCAGTCATTTTACCTGAACTGGCTTTCCTTCATGTCATCGCATAGAGAGACATTTATAAGCAGGAACGTGGGTGAGGGCTGAGGTCCCTGCCTGAGCACTAGGGTGGGGTCACTTAGTTGTGCAGGAAAGTGGGAGTGATGGGAAGTGTGGCGTCTGCTTCAGGGAGCTCTGCTTAAAAGGGTCCCCCTCCATCACTTCCAGACACTGCAGAGCATCTGAGAAGTGTCAGCTCCACAGCCCTGGCCAGCTCCACTGAGGGCTGGGGATTGGGGTAGAACTCCACGGCTCTCCTGAGGAAGTGTGGGGCAGCCGGTGGGGCAGGTTGGAGGCCAGAATTGCTGGCCACACCAGGGCCCACGGGAGGCTGCTGTCTCAAGGGGGCTGGCTGTTGGCCACCTGAGGTGTCTGAGCCAACCTGACCTCACTCTGCCTTGTTTCACCTCTTCCCCTGCTTTCCTCACTGCGCCTGGTCTCCAGAATGCCTTCTGGGGAGATCTGAGGGAGCTACTCTCCATCACAGGGATCACAAAGCCATCTCTGCTTTGTGTCTAGGATGAACAGGAAGAAGAGGAGGCCTTCAACCAGAAGCACGCGCTGCAGAAGGCCAAGGAGGTCAGCCCGATGTCTGCACCCAACGTGCCTTCCATCGAGTGAGTTCTTCCCGCTTCACAGACCCTGGGCTCCTGTGCGGACAGTCAGGTGCTCAATTCCAAAGCTGTTGACTCTCGGGGGCACCTGCTCTGTGCCAGGAAACGTCCTGTGAATACAGCAGTGAACAAGACAGGGTCTCTTTTTTCACAGAACTTCTATTTCAATGAGCAAGATAGCTGATATACACACAGAAATAATTTTAGATGGTGAGAATTGCTGTAAAATAAATAAAACGGTACTAAGGCAGAGGAACAGGAATTGGGTAGAGCACCTTTGGGCGATCCGGGAGAGGTTCTCTGAAGAGGTGATATTTAAGCAGAGACCTAAATGTGTAGAAGTTGGTCCCGTGACATTATGAAGATGGAGGGTCCCCAGCAAGGCCAAGTGTGGCTGGCATGAAGGGAGCAAGGAGCAAGAGGAGACTTGGCTGGGGAGGTCCTGAAGGCCCAGGTGAAGGACTTTAGCCTTTGTTCTAATTACAACCATGGGAAGGCCTAGAGGGGAAGGATGGATAGGGTAGGATTTACATTTTTAAAAGGTCACTCTTCTCTGTGGAGAATGGATTGTAGGGGCCCAGACTAGAGGCAGGAAGACAGAGAATGGCTCTCAGAGTAAAGTAGGTGAGAGTTGGTGGTGGTGTAGACCATGGAGGTGGAAGAGAGAACAGGGAGTGTGGTGTCATGGAGACGTGGAGAAGAACACGCTTCCAGAAGGAGGGAATGGACGGAGGAGCTCAGGACTGTTGAAAGATCACATAAGATGAGGACCGAAAAGGGAGCATTGGGTTTGGCAAAATGAACTTTGTTAGTGACCTTCGCAAGAGCCGTTTCAGTGGCCCAGTGGGAGCAGAATCCAGTTGGAGTGAATGAGGGAGAGAATGGGAGGTGATAAGTTAGAATAGCGAGTATAGACGGTCTTTGAGGATCCAGCCTGGCCCTGTGGCTGCTGGTGGAACCGGCAGGCTGTGGGCCCTGTGGGGGGCTGACCTCTGCGTGGTGCTGGGGGAGGGCCATGGAGAAAGGCCTTGAGCAGTGGCCACAGAACCACCAAATTCTTGTTGTGGCTCCCGGGTCCACATGAGGACTGAGTGAGGGGCCCTGGGGTATTGCTGGGGAGGGTCTGAGACCCCTGGCAGCTGGACCTCTGTCCTGGCCCCAGACTGTGTCATCTATTGCTTGAAACTGGTCAGGAAGGAGCCCTTCTCTGCCCAGAGCTCATGTGAAGAGCTCTGAATGTCCTCTGCCTTACCTTGTAGGAACATTCCAGAGTTAAGTCTAAGGGCCTCCCTCCCCTGCGTGAGAAAAAAACTCCCCCCAAGTTTGTTAAAGATTGATGGAGAAAGGTGAAACAGCTCCTTCCTGCCTAGAATATTCTCTGGGCCTTGAGCAGTTTCTACCCCACTTTCCCTGCGCTCATGAGTTTGGGCTAAAAATATACACACAGGTATGCAAACATGCTCGTGGGTAGGGCTGGCTGTCACTTAGGAGTGGGTGGTTCTATTTACTGAGTTGAGGAAGCCTGGAGGAGGAGTGGGTTTGGAGATGCGAGGGGGAAGGAGGCTTTGCCCAGAGTAGAAACTCACTATTCATGGAACGAAAGAATGAATGAGATGCTGGTAGGCACAGGGCCGTAGGGAGTGAGCTGTGTGTGTATCCGGGCACAGTGAGGTGGGAGGGGTGCTGTAACCAGCCAAGGTAAGCAGAGATCCAGGCTTTGGGTGCAGTACATGTGCTGGGGGAACGACAGGGTAGGTGCGCGCTCCCTGGGCGTTCAGGCAGACCCCTGACTTCCGGACCACAGTATAACTAAGTGAGAATGTGAAAGGACGTTGTTACAAATCAAAAGGCCCGAGTGCTAGTCATAGCTCTGTCCTTCACGTGCTGTAACCTTAGAGAGAGAACCTCTTAGCATCTCAGAAAACCTGTTTCCCCCTCTTTGAAATGAAGAATACCAACCACCCTTCCTGATCCACAAGGTCCTGGGAGGGGGTATGTGAGGTCACATATGTGTGAGTTGGAAAGATGCTTCTCTGTGATTTTAGGTAAGAAGACATGTTAACATTTGTGATGGGATGTGAATCTGGATCTTTGTATGTGCGAGTGGAGAAGTGAAGTTTGAAGTGTGTATCTTATTTGTGTGGAAATTAGAGGTTGGTGCCCTCTTTTGTCTGGCGTGTGTGTGCGTGCGTGCCCACGTGAGCATGCAAGAGAGAGACTTCTTCCATGTACTTACACTCTAATACTTGTGCTCCCAGAGGGCTGACGTTTTAATACTTGAGAATTTGCAAATAGACGGTGGAAGGTGCTTTTCCTGGTGGGTGTGC
This sequence comes from Hippopotamus amphibius kiboko, assembly GCF_030028045.1. Classification (NCBI taxonomy): domain Eukaryota; kingdom Metazoa; phylum Chordata; class Mammalia; order Artiodactyla; family Hippopotamidae; genus Hippopotamus; species Hippopotamus amphibius. The sequence goes on along the minus strand of NC_080188.1, from coordinate 168,967,060 downwards.
ACGCTGCCTGTCTAGAGCGTGTGCTTCTCTTTCTCTGTGCTTCTTGGCACGGCCGCCCACGTGCACTGCAGCGGCCGATGCTGAGGGGTGCATTCAGTTGGGGAGCTCCCAGGTGTCTCCACAGTGATGTCCACGTCTGTTCTGTGGGTGCTGGTGTGCACTGTGCCTCTTCAGCTCAGACCAGCTGCCTCTGCTCCCTCTGCCCACCGTGGACCAGGCTCCTCTGCAGATGTGGACGTGGCAGTTGAGCAGGGCTCGTTTGCCTGCATGTTCCCCATGGGTGGGTGTCAGTTTCATCAGGGAAGGAGCAGCATTTGCCAACCTCCCAGGCCCAGGCGGTGCCAATTGGGCCAGACTGGGTTTGTCAGCCCAGGAACTGGGGCAAGCTCATTCCGTAGGTGTCCCAGACGTGTCATCCTCCACCTGACCACTGACCCTGTGCTGACAGCTTCATTTCTCCTGTTTGCCTTTGCGGGTGATGCCTCCACCCTACCATTGACCTTCCTTGTGTTTGAAAGGACCCAGCACGTGGGTCTGTAGGAGAGCTTTTTCCCTGTGCAAGGCCAGGAAGGTTAATACTGTGCTTTACCCAGCTGAATAGATTGAACATTCAAGACCCCTGGTCGGGGCCACTGCATTGCACACATGCAGGGGGCGCCACTCACATCCTGAGGTATGTGGATGGCAGCCCACGGAGTGGTGACCCTGCCTTTGGCCGTGGGCTACTTGGTGGCCTCGATGGCGTGCAAGGCAGAGCATGTGTTCCCTGCATGTTGCTGAGATTGGAGTGATGAGCTGGGGAGTCACACCCTTGTGAATATCTTAGAAATGATCATGGGGGGGGGGGGGAAATACAGTGCTTCGTCCAAGTTTACAGGGTTTCTAAAATAGGTCTCTAAAGGATATTCAGGTGAATGCGTGGGTGCCCGTGGGGCTTGATGACTGAGTTCCTGAAGCTGTTCCCTCTGAGATGATAGACCCTTTGCGTGCCTGCATGTTTGCTTCAATACTAGATCTGTGTGTCTGCACGCAGCAAGGAACCAAGGCCACTCCCTTGGAGAGTGGAAGATTGGGAATCTACAGAGGGCAGCAGGCGCATAGGGGATTCTGTGCCTCTCCCTGGAGATCGGCTGGTGGCCGTGGGGCTTGCGGGTCCTAGAGGTCGGAGTGAACTGAACCTGTCCGTTTTTCTTCCCCAGAAGAGACAGAAGGAGAAGACACCACATGTCGATGTGGGAGCCACGCAGCAGCCACCTGTATGTGTGTACCGGTTTGCGTGTTTGTGAGTGGTTACGTGTGGGCGCGGGGACGCTGTGTCTTTGTCCTTGCCTCGGACGGAGTGGCAGCGGGCGTGCACTGTCAGTGTGTGCCGTGGCGTGCGTGTGTGTTCCGTGCACATGGTTTGTGGATCTGCCCCTCCGCACCTTTCACCATGTGCCTATCTCAGTGTGCGTCTCAGGTATGTGACCCAGAGCGTAGTTTGCTCTTCCGTGTGGCCCGTGAGTGGGCAGGTGTCGGCGTGGGTTGTTAGTGCCGGTGGGGTGCCTTCCACGCAGGCGCTTGTGGACAGCACGTGTGGGCCCCAGTAAGGATGTGTGTGGGCACACGTGAGCGTCCCCTGCACGGACTCCAGGTGTGCGCCCACAGGTGTGTGTGAGTGCAGGCATAGGCTTCCACCCACCCTACCCGTAGGAGCCCACTCTCTGTGTCACGTTTGTGGGTTCCTGCTGCCACGTGAGTGCTCAGCTAGGCCCCTGAGCTGAACTGTTCGACGGGGGGTTTTGAGTATGCGCTGCTGGTGGTCCCTGGACATAGAGTCCCGTGGATTTTATTAGTGATTGTGGAGACCCCACTGCATCCCTGCGAGGGGGATGCCAAGACTTTTTGTAACATGGGTCTGCTCGCCACTGTCATCTGTCACTCTTTGATAGTACCTGCCCTTTGAACTTCTGAGCCCTGGCTCTCCCAGGCTGTCATCAGAAAGGGAAAGGAGAAGGAGAGGAGGAGGAAGGAAAGCCTTTCACCTTGAACTAAGGGCCACTGGTGGGCACAAAAGAGGTACAGGTTGGTGCCCTGAAAGCAATGGGGAGCCGAGGCACGAAGATGTGGTAAGCCTTCGTACTACTGCCCTGGGGACTGGGACTCAGCCCTGGGCTGGCCCCACCCCCCTCAGCTACTACAGAGCAGGAATTAGAGCGGGAAACCCCACGGCCTGGGGGGCACTGGTCCAACCACCCACGCGGCCTCTCGCATCTTTCTGTGCTTCCTGTCTGCAGGTCCTGGGCTCTCCTGTTTGCTCCCCCCACCATGTGTCCCCCCATCCCGTGGCCGCTGAGGGCTGGCCTGTGCCCCCTGTGGCCGCCCTCCCTGGCCTTAGCCGTCAGTTCTGACCAAGCCCTCGCCCTCTCCCCTTTGCCAGGAGGGAGCGGAGGCGCCGACACCACATGTCGGTGTGGGAGCAGCGCACCAGCCAGCTGAGGAGGCACATGCAGATGTCCAGCCAGGAGGCCCTCAACAAGGAGGAGGCCCCGCCCATGAACCCTCTCAACCCCCTCAACCCCCTGAGCCCCCTCAACCCGCTCAACGCCCACCCCAGCCTCTACCGGAGATCCAGGCCCATCGAGGGGCTGGCCCTGGGCCTGGGGCTGGAGAAGTGTGAGGAAGAGCGCATCAGCCGCGGCGGCTCCCTCAAGGGGGACGGAGGGGACCTGTCGAGGGCCCTGGACAACCAGAGGAGCCCCCTGTCCCTGGGCAAGCGGGAGCCGCCCTGGCTGGCCAGGCCCTGTCGTGGAAACTGTGACCCGACCCAGCAGGAGGCCGGGAGCGGGGAGACCGTGGTGACCTTCGAGGACCGGGCCAGGCACAGGCAGAGCCAGCGGCGCAGCCGGCACCGCCGCGTCAGGACAGAGGGCAAGGAGTCCTCCTCCGCCTCCAGGAGCAGGTCTGCCAGCCAGGAGCGGAGTCTGGATGAAGCTGTGCCTGGCGAGGGGGAAAGAGACCACGAGCCCAGGGGCAGCCATGGGGGCCAGGAACCCACGATCCAGGAAGAAGAGCGATCCCAGGACCTACGGAGGTAACTTAGACACAGGAGCATGCTGGAAGCACGTGGCGCAGCTGACATTAGGGGTTCTTCAGTGTAAGCCTGTCTAAGCCTCAGTTTCCCCTTTTGTAAAACAGAGGTGATGATAATGCACCTTTTACGAGGTGTGTGTACAAATAACAGCAGTGGCGTCCGTCCCTCTGAAAACTAGGGCATCTCCCATGGGAGTGGGTAGTGGGTAGGTGGATGGACGGACGGACGGACGGGCGGATGGGAGTAAAGGCAGTGGACACTGCCCATGCACCTTAGCTTCTCTGCCTGGCTGGGCAGCGTGGGAAGCAGCAGATGCTATGTGCTCTCCAGCAGGACAGCTTGGGCTCCCCTCACCTTTCCGTCTTTCCAGGCTCATCAGCCATTTTGGAACAGCTTCTTGATCTGAGCATCAGCTGTCTCCTCCTGTCTCTTCACAGGACGAACAGTATGATGGTGCCCAGAGGCTCTGGGCTGGCAGGAGCCCTCGATGAGGCCAACACACCCCTCGTCCTGTCCCAGCCAGAGCTGGACGTGGGGAGGGATGCAGCGCTGACCGAGCAGGAGCCGGAGGGCAGCAGTGAGCAGGCCCTGCTGGGGGACGTGCAGCTGGACATGGGCCGGGTCATCAGCCAGAGTGAGCCTGATCTCTCCTGCGTCACGGCCAACACGGACAAGGCCGCCACCGAGAGCACCAGCGTCGCTGTCGCCATCCCCGACGTGGGCCCCTTGGTGGACGCGACCGTGGTGCCCAGTGAGAACAGAGCCCCCATCCCCTTCCCCACACCACCCGTCACACCCAGGGCTGGGGGAGTCATGGGTCTGGAGTCGTCCCAGGAAAACGGTATGGGAGACCTCACCAGTGGGATGAAATCGTTCTTCCACACTAAAAAAATAGCAGTTTTATCCCAGTTTGCAAGAAAACTAAGAGTTTTCTCAATCTTAAATTTTGCCTATAAAATGTCCTTAAGCCTTTGGCCCCTGTGACCATCCTAGCTCTAGAATCTTCAGAGAGATCACAAGTGATTTTTTACCCATTTGTATATTCCGCTATTTGATTTATTGTATGACTGTCTGATGGCATTCCCTGGGACTCCCCCCGACCCCACCCCAAGGTGCTCTGCCCTTTTGACAGTTAGGGGGCCATTGCTGGAACAGAAGATGGCAGGTGGGCTCAGGCCAGCCCTGGCCCTGCTCAGTGCGTGGCCTCCAAAACCCTGTGTCTCTCGAGGCTTCAGTTTATCATCTATGAAGCGAGAGCATTGAGCCAGATGACCTCTGAGATCTTTCCCTGTGCTAACATTTTATGAATCTCTTACTCTTATCTACTCCTTTTCTCCTAGGAGCTTTTAGTCACTCTTTCTCCCACAGTTCCTGAAAGCAATGGATGCTCATCTGCGAGACCTTAAAGGGAAACACTCTGGTCCCTGCGCTGACCCCACACCCATCTCTCCATTAATCCCACCATCCACCCCGTCATCACTGAATTGTGACCACAGGAGTCCACACTTGCTTTTTTTTTCTCTTTTTCCTTCCCCATATATTTTTCTCCTTTCACAGAACAGTCCTCTCTCCCTGTTTTTCTCTCTCCCACTTTTCAGTCTCCATTTTTTCACCTTCTCAGAGTATTCTTCAGAGCGCCAGTACTACTTTAAAAAGTGAAATCTCACATATCTGGTGCCCCTAGGGTTGACTTGGGCAGGCACGTCTCAGGATCTCAGACTGACAACCTCTCTGGCTGTCTTATTTAATTTTATGTTCTAATAAGGAAGTGTCTTGGACACTTTCTTTGTGAGACACAACGTCAAGAAAGGTTGACCCTCCTCTGTTCTCATTCTGGGGCTAGTCCCTGGCCTTGGTTGTAGGTAAGAGCATGTTATCAGAGGATTTTTGGAGACTTTGGGTGATTTACCTTCTAGAAGGACCTGGAAGAGGTCAGGACCTCCGAGATTTGCTACTTACACAAGGTTCCAGGACAGAACCATTCACTGAATGGGAATGTGGGGAGAGGTTCCCCTGCCCCACTCTCATAGCCTCATCCTCTCTGCCACTCACCCCACACTGGGGCTTGCGTATGGAAACAGAGAGTAGAGGCCCAGCAGCCCCACTTGGTGTCTGCCTCTTCATCCTCTCAGTCCTGGGATGAAGTCACGGGCCCATATTCGCATGAATATTGCATTCTCGTTTCTACATTAATCATGACTGGAAAAAGCACGGCCAGAAAGGCAGCCGCAAACAGAGTAATGGTTTCTTAAAATCTTCCATGGCAGTGTGATTTCACTGAAAGGAGGTAGAATTTTGAATTGGGAATGCATACCAGCTGTATGACCTTAGGATATGTCCTTGAATTCCCTGAACTTCAGTTTTCCCATCTGTAGAAGGGAAATAATAATATATGCCATTCAGGGTGTATCCGTGTGAAAAATGCTGTAAGTAAATATAGACAAAGAATCCAGATTTTAGACATAAATAAACTTTGTAAACTTTACAACAGAAACAACCATTCTGTTTTACCCAGGGAAACATGATTATTATTTATATGGCAAAAAAGGCTATGCCACCTGAAATTAAGACAGGGGTAAGGCTACGGAGAGAATCAGGGCTTAACTCAGTGTAATCTAGCAAACACTCCAATGTTTTCAGGCACATTCCTGGCTCCCTCTCCCATCCCCTCCATCCCAAGCCCAGTGGAAAATGAAGGGCATCGTTCTGCATGTATCAAGGTTTCCAAAGATTTCAACACGTTCCTCTTGCAGTCAGCAACAAGACTGATGGAGAAGCCAGTCCCTTGAAGGAGGCAGAGATCAAAGAAGATGAGGAGGAGGTGGAGAAGAAGCAGCAGAAGAAGGAGAAGCGTGAGACGGGCAAAGCCATGGTGCCCCACAGCTCAATGTTCATCTTCAGCACCACCAACCCGTAAGACACCCTCCATTGCCACCTCCCTTTGGTGCTGGAGTAAACAGCCCAGGTGTGAGCCAGGGCGGGGTGACGAGCAGGAGGGATGGGGGCCCAGTCTTCCTCCTGAGCCTTCCTGGTGCAAGATGGCCAGACATCTGCAGACTCCAGGTGCTCACTAGTTGAGGCGGGTCATGGAATTAATGAACAGCCTCTGAACTCTGTGCCCATAGTCTAAAGAGTAATTTAAGACAGTATAGCATAAGAAATGTCGTGAGGAAAGGACCCTTCACCTACTCTTTGGTTAGTAGGTTGGGGCGGGAGGTGGGAAGGAAGGAAATCTGCTTGGGATGTGTCACCAAATATTCCACAGGTGGACAGAGAATAGGGAGCCTAGGATCACTAGATCATCCATTGGATGCCCTACATGTGAATTTTGAAGTGGGTGTGTCCCTCAGAGCAGAGGCCGAGATGGGGCTGGCAAGGAAGAATGTGGAAGGTTAGATTTAGGAAAGGTGGAATTTCCGCCTTGGAAGTGAGCAAGATATACGCGTAGACCAGCTTCTAAGCCTAGGACGATGAGAAGGCTTTCAGTGACCACGTGGGCAGTATTCAGGTATGGTCCTGAGAGGGGAGGAACGTGGGCTAAGAGATGTCAGGCCAGCCATGGCCAGGACGCGGCCTATAGAACAGTCACTTTAATCAGAATACCTGAGGCTCAGGGAAACCTGTTGCTGCTTTCATCAGGAGTCTTAGAATCAAGGTCCGTTTTTATGTTTCTTGGCTCTGATGATTTCCTTGGTATGCCCCGGTTTCTGTACAGTGGGGGAGTAGACACTGAGACACCGTGAAAGCGCCGTGTGGCCACCCTGGCGTGTGTCGTCTGATGGTGGCTGCTGCTCCCCACGGCTCAGATGTGCTCGCGGATGATGTATCTTGGCTTGCGCACTGCAGCCTCTAACCAATCTGATTACCTTCCCCCACCGGCTGCAAATCAAGGGTGGTGCCTGAGAAATTAAATTCCCCTCCCCGTGGCTTCCTCTGGCCAGGGCCTGGCTGTCTGGAAGAGGCTGATGTGCGTGGGGGCGGGGAGGACGGATGGGGATGGGAGGCAAGGGAGGCCGGCTCAGCGGGCTCATCCGCGCCCCGCAGGATCCGCAGGGCCTGCCACTACATCGTGAACCTGCGCTACTTTGAGATGTGCATCCTCCTGGTGATCGCAGCCAGCAGCATCGCCCTGGCGGCCGAGGACCCCGTCCTGACCAACTCGGAGCGCAACAAAGTGGGTGCATGAGGGCTGATTGCCACCTTCCGTAGGGCTCTGATACCACCCCATCCGAGGCCCTCCCATCCCAACATTAGAGACGAGCTAAGGAAGCTTCCTGTTGGATGGGAAGGGCTTGAGAAATTGCCTGGTCCTATTCCTCAGGGCAAAATCTGAACCATTTCAAGACCAGCCCCCACCCCATCCCTGACTCCCCAGCCACACTGCTTACCTTTATCCTCAGCAGTGGGCCTCACACCCAGAGCCAGCCAGGGCTTTGAAAGGGGGTCTGCAGTCACCCGTGGTTGGAGGTGAGGTCTGCCCTAGGGGCGTCGGTGATGTGGGTGAAGTTGGGGAGCTGCAGGCCCCACAGGAAGCTGAGACACCTCCTGGAGGGCCAGGATGGATATCAGGAGGGGTGAGAGGGGTGGGGAGGATTGGAACTGACCAGGATTCCAGCGAGGGAGAGATGTATGGGGCAATTCGGACCCAAGATATTAAGTTCTGACCATGGGGAGGGAAGGGCCAAGGACTGGTCCCCGGGTCACATGGCCCCAGCAGTATCCATGGCTCCTGTCTTCCGTGCATCCGATGAGCAGTTACAGCTCTGAGCTGCTGTTCCGCGGTGGAAATGAGCGGGGCTTGGAGTGGGTGTGCAGGAGAACCTGTGTTGGAGGGGTGTGTGTAGCCTGGTGGTCTCCGCCTTATGTGTTTTACAGGTGCTGAGGTATTTTGACTATGTTTTCACTGGCGTCTTCACATTTGAGATGGTTATAAAGGTAAGAGCCTCTGGAGCAAACCTGGGCCCTGGGGCTTGGCTGGAATACCTGTCTGCTTCTCTAGTCCCGTGCCCTTCCCCAGGGCTGTCACCTCCTGACCAGTGACAAAACCTCAGTGGGGCCTTTCCTGACCCCTCCTCCGGCCTCAGATCCCGGTGAGGTCTGTCGTGGTGGAATGTGGCTGCCTGGATCCACTGAGATGGGTGCAGACCTGTGGGCATGGCCCAGGGAGAAGGCAGGCCCCCTCTCAGGCAGGCAATCGAAGTCCTGCAGGCAGGAGACTGTTCTCACCTCCCCAGCGCACTTCCTGATTTGAGCCTGGGTACCTGCCAAGGCAAAGGGTTAGGTAGGTAGGGATGACTTCCTGGCCTTATTCCCAGCCATACTCACTGCCCACCACTCTATTCCCTGACACCCTAACACCCCACGTTACCATCTTATTCCCATTCTCAGCCTCTGGGATTTTTCTCACCTGTGCATAGGCGGCAGTGCCTGGTGCTCTGAGCCACTAGTCTAAGGAGGGATGTGGTGGGTTTCTAGGAGCCAAGGAGTCTAAGCGAACTCTGGTGGCTATGAGAAGGGCCTTGGGCCTCACGATTAGGTGGAGAGAGCCTGCGGGACCTGTCCTCCTGCTCCTTGGGTCCCTGTGTGGAGGCATTGCCGTGGGGAGCCCAGGGCTCAGGGCACGTGTGACTGGCACCTCCTGGGCTCATCGGTGGCTGTTCACATCCTTCTGCAGATGATAGACCAGGGCTTGATCATGCAGGACGGGTCCTACTTCCGAGACCTGTGGAACATTCTGGACTTTGTGGTGGTGGTTGGTGCATTGGTGGCCTTTGCTTTGGCGTAAGTAACTCTTTTTTTCTCGTTCAATTCCCTTCCCTCCCTCCTTCCTGAGACTGGCAGATCTGAGGGCTTCTCCAGGGCCAGTTCACTCAGTGGTCCCAGCAAAGGCTGCCCTGAGAGTCTGCTTCCCAGCTGCCCCTCGACAGAGCTCCTGAGAGCCTTACAGCTTCAGCTCACACACCCTGAGTGGTGGGACTGGTGGAGGAGGAGCAGAGTGAGTCTCTAGGGAGAAGTCAAAGGCCCTGGCGTTCCTCCCTTTGAAATGAGTGAGCCTGGGCAGGCCCTCACCTGTGTGCCCCTGGGGGCTCAGTGCGGGCCCCAGGGACAGCTGAGGTACCCTTTCATTTCTTGATTCCGTCAAACAAAGGATCAGCTTGAGAGAAAGATGCAGCAGGTAGAGCGGAGTTCGAGAATCACAGAATCCTGGGTGTGGGGAGATTCTCTGCTCGTGGGCAGGAAGGAGGACCCCAGAGCTATTCCAGGGACATAAGAAGCATGTTAATATGTTGAACTCCAGAATGAAAGACTTTCCCAACCTTCCTTGGTAACACACTTAGGAAAACAGTCTCAAACCATTCAGGTGACTAACCATGTTCATTACATTACGGTTTTGTGTTTTTTTGGCTTGTTTTTGGAACATTGATCCAGGGAAGGGCTCACTTCACCCTTCAGGGTGTAGCTAGGAAGTAGGCATATTGTCGGGGCCTCATCCCTCAGCTGGTGGGTAGAGGGCCCCGGAAGATGAGTGGCAGCCTTTTGGGCTCTGTCTGTACCTTGTTCCACTGTTGAAGCAGCTTCACCGTCTCCTGGGTCACACAGGAGAATTCCCTCCAGCCTCTCGGAGTACAAGAGAAAGAAAGCCAAGTCTTCTAGGCCAGACGAGCTACACTGTGTGATGGGGCACGAGGGAGGCGTTTGGGAGCTGCTGTCGCTGATGGCAGCTACAAAAGGGAAGGAACAGAACACCTCCATAGGCTTGACCTTCCCAGGTCCAAGTGGTCAAGCAGGGATCATCCGTCCCACCTTCTCCCCAGACCCTGTCAGCTCCCATCCCTATCCACCTGGCAGAGAAAGAAATGCAGTGAGAGTTAAGAAGGAATGTTCTTCAAATGGCCGAGGGTGGGAAGCTCTCTGTAGGAGAGAAGAAAGGTCCCCAGCTGTGCTAAGAATTTGAGACCGCCCAGAACCTGGAGGTAGACTGCGTCCATTGCTGCTCCCGCCATAGGGGACCCTCCAAAGGAGAACCAGGCTGAATGTGACTTGTGACCCTGAGCTGGCAGGCAGGATAATTCCAGTGTCCCTTGTCCTTATTTGCACCAGTGTATTTACCTCATCAGAGTCACGTGGAGTCACGTGTGCCCCTCACAAGGAAGCCTCCTATTAGACGTGTCTGCGCTGTTCCCAAGGAGATTTTCACAAAAGTGTGGTATTTTTTCCAAGCATCTGGTCCCTGTATGGACTTGCATAGCAAGATAAAAATAAAGGCGACTCTGGTTCTACTAAGGGGACTCCCAGCTCCTCTTCCTCCTCCTCCATGGAAAGAAACACCAAAGTCTGCCTTCGTCCTAAGGAGGTCCGCCTTTTTTTTTTTTTTTTTTTTTTCCGTCAGAGATCAATCTTAGCCCTGAGTTTTTAAAGTCAAGTTCCCTTCTCATTTTACCACCTCATTTGTGTACCTTATCCACCATATTGTTCTTCCCCCTTATTTTGCTCTCAGTAAAATAAGTTGTCTCTCTTTGAAGAAACAAAGGTCAAGGAGACAGAAGCATAAGGAAAGAAGCCACCTCGTCTTGCGGAAGAACGGAGCTCATTGGGGTCACAGGGCAGAGAGGGAGGAAGCGGGCGGGCTGTGGAGTCAGGGAGGCCCAGCTCCTTCACTTACCAGCTTCATGGCCTAGAGCAGCAACAAGGTAGTGACTCGCTTAACCTCAGGTTCTCATATCTGGCATGGAGACAAAATAATGCGTGTCAAGTGCTTAGCCCAGGGCCTGACCCGGCGTGAGCGGTCAGTGAACGTGAACTCCCTTCCTTATGCTTCCCTTCTCATCACGTCATGAAGTCCAAATACGGAGCAGAATGTGTGATGAGGCATAACGTAGGCACATAGTTGAAGATGAACCGAGGCTGCTTTCCAAGACTTGGTTGCTGTGCACACACACCTGGCCTGTGTTGGCGGCACTGGGGAGGAGGCGTGTGTTAAAGGAAGCCTTGGCGTGCCCGCCCCGTGTCCGCAGTGCCGCTGTGTCTCCTTAGATCCAGAGCAGTGACGACGGGCTGGAGGGTTGTCATCTGTCTTGTTCTTTCTTTGTGGCCTTTGAAACGTAGTGGTGGTAGCTTTGGTGCTGGCGGGAGGGGAAGCCTTAACAGCCCCGGAGCCAAAGCATCTCTGTTGGTCCTCAGAGCAGGTACAGTGCAGGGAGCACCAGGAATCCCCTGGTTCTGGGGTCCATGCACATGTGATGGATTGAGCTTTTAGTGATGTCACTTCTTGAACTTTTTATTCATTTCTCTCCAAAGTGTAAGTGGTACTTGCTGCTCCTGCTCCATCCACACCCTCTCTTTTGCTAGCATCCTTCTAAGCTTGTCATGCACATTTCATCTCCCCTTTCTCCTGCCTATGGGACAGGCTCACACACCCTGCCCCCTTCTCTGGCCTTCATTATGTTTGCTGAGGTCCCGGTGATGCTTTCTCTTGCTCATATGCTCGTGCTTCCTAACTCTGTTCTCTCCCTTTCCTCACTAAGGGCACAGAGAATTCAGCTCTCCCATCACTTTGGTAGGGTTAGCCAGGGTCTCCCCTGCCAGCAGAGTGAGGGCCTGCCCTGGGATGAGTTGACATCGAAATAAGGCCTGTGTACCACTGAGTCAGGGGCTCAGGCCAACAGGAAACCACATGTGAGTTTTTCCGTAAGCTTGTCAAGGACCTCACTCCCTGTGGATACACTTTCATTGTCGTATCCCATATTTTTTGCCCCTAGTAATGTCTACCATTCACATACCCTTACTCCTGCTCTCTCTCTCTGTCTGCTTGAAATTGAACCTCGTGTTACTGAGGCTTCTGTGAAGGCTGTTGCTCAATTTGAACAGAACTGTTGGTGATTGCCATGGTAACACCTTTCCATGGCTCCTCAGACATGAGAAGTGACTTGGTATCCCTTCCACCACTGGCAGCCAGAGCCTTCTCAGAATGCTGCCCAAATCCTAGGAGCAACACTGCTAACTAGGGGGAGAAAATGGCCTCTAGCTGAATTTTCAGAGAAAGCTGAGCCCTTCATTACAGAGGTCTGCACCTGCTATCATGTATGTTTTCTAGAGGCATATATGTTGTTTATATAGTGGCTGAAGAGGAATCTCTCTTCTCTGTAGCTGCATACATCAAGTGAAGGGATTCTTTATAATGTAAACTTGACAAATTCCACCTGGGCACTTTATTGACTTTTGAGGAGGTGGGGAAGGGGGTTTATTTTCTGAGTGTGGGCATAGCAAGAGATAGGAAAATAAATGGAAAGGTACCTATACTGCATCTTTCCTGTTCTTTCCAGTCCGCTTTTACATTATAAAGCATTTATAAGAACACTCAGGTCTCCCTCTGTAAGCCCGATACCCGAGTAGAGGGGGGCAGAGTTTCGGCAGAGGTTGACTTCGGCTCTCCCCACATCCTACTGCCCTCACAACACCCTGCTTTCTGGGCCACATGGAGACACGGAATGTTTGCCAACTGTAAATGTCCTGACTGTGCCTTTTCCTCTCTGTGGTTTGAAGAAAAGTCTGGTGAGTGACTGGGTCTGTGAAACCTTTCTCTTTTATCTGTTTCTTTTTGAAAAAGAAGGATTCTTCTCTTTGATAACTGTCATCCACTGAAAGACCGGAAACCGCTTTTCCCACTTCTCTCACACCCTGTTGCCATCCCTTCTGCTTCCCGGCCAGCTGGCTGGGAAAGCAGAGATGATTCTAGCCTTGGCATTTCTGGGTATCTGCTCATTGGGCCCTTCCCCTCACTTTGGGCACCCCCCCGGCACCGAGTCAGCTGTCTTGTAGGGAGGTAATGTGTCCACTATGCAGGTTTGAGTTCATGAGCTTTATGGGATCCTGCCCAGTGTTGGCGATGCTCTCTGGCCCTCAGGCTTCCGGTCTTCCATATTTATTGAAGGGCTTCAGGCAGGCGTGTGGGTGGGCCCAGCATCTCAGGAGGGACCACAGGGAAGGACAGGAAGGGTGCGATCTTGCACTCCAGCCCAGGCCCCTCCCCATCTTCCATTCCTGTTGCTCTACATGTTCCTTGACCTGCTTATTCAAGTCACCAGGTGAGCTGTCCTGGGTTAGATTCTAAATAGTAAATTCGCAGCTTATGATGGCTTCTGAACACAAACAGTTTAAAAGAAAAATAACTAGCATTTCTGCTCCTGCCTCCTCCCCAGCATGGGTCTGTGCATCAGTCAGAGTCAGGCAGCCTCTCAGGCAGCTGATGCCAAAGCTTCCCGTTACCATTTTCCATCATAGCAGGGCATGAGGTAAGGTCAGGGCTCCCTGGCACGCAGGGGACCCGGATCACAGCCGCACTTGGCCTTTCATTATGCAGTCCTTAGCCAGAAAAGAAAAGCGTGAGTCAATCTGCCTCTTGATGCCAGAAGGAACCGGAATTCCCACATTAGCTTTTATTGAAGTATGTCACTTTCCTGACACTTGACACTCTGCCCCAGTCTCCAAGATGGATAAGGCCTTCTGAATGCATTCAGAACCGGCCACGGCAGCAGAGCTGGTTCTGAATTCATTCAACAAAATACACAAGCACGGACAATTTTAGACTTGGAAATGGTACTCTGGTTCTGGTTCTGCATTTGAGGCTTTGTGTTTGTGAAGGTGGGAGTGTGCACACATGAGAAATTAGAACTGAAATGCTGGTACGTGCTCACTCAGCGGAGCTTGGTAATAATAGAACTGGCATTTCCCCTTTCATCTGCCTGACCCTTCCTCTTATCCTTCGCTGTCTGCCTGTAACTAAGGCAGTCCCCTCAAACCTCAAGTTTTGCCCATGGGGCTTCTTTCTTGACAGCCCCCCTTCTGTTAAAAGTGAAAGGGGGGTCTCCCACAGGAAGCTGTGACTACTCATTAATCTTATAGGGGGAAAGGGTGGACAAAGTCCCACTCCATGCAAAGAAGACCCATTTACCTCTGAGCCAGACAGTTCATCCAGGTCCACTGCTCTGTGGAAGAGAATGAAGGATTAAAATTAAATTTAGCCGTCAGGTAGCCCATTAACTGTGGATTTAGGATGCCAGCTGAGCTGGAATTGGAAATTTCCAGCCGTGAACAGAAAGAAGGATGTCGTTGCTTAAGACTCTGGCCTTAGGAGTCACCTCAAAAGTGACTTTATCTGACTTTGTGTCGCAGCAGGGACACTGAAGATGATTAATGGCCATGGACTCTTGGGGTTCCCACGGCTGTATTTTATACCTTAGCTGCCTTGCAAACAGGGTCTGGGAGGGGATAGGAGGGTCATAGTGGCAGCCACATGGAGGAAGTGTCTCAAAGAAAGAGATAAGTTCCCAGTCTACCTGCTCTTGTCTTTAAGCCCCAGCGTGCATGTTTTTTGATGAACACTGGAAAATGCAGTCTGTTACAAGTGCCATCGGTGCTGCTGGAGAACCCTCTGGAATGTGTGCTTGGGGACCTTTATCATATGGAGACAATGAGTGTGAATGCCTGAATATTTCTCTTGATTAACAAGCACAAACTGGGGAGATGGTTGGTTGCAAATAGGATCTCAGAACCAAGCAAAATGAAATGGTCCAATCCACATGGTACCTGAGAATTTGGCTAACCAGACTCAGATGCAAAAGCACCCAACACAGAAAGGTGAGGCTTCACAGCTGTGGGAAGAGCCCAGTTCTGCAGGATTAGTAGAAACTCATCCCGGTGCCCCCCAGATTTGAAAGTAGGTTTTAGAGTAATTTGGGTCAGAAGATTTCATGATGGGACTTGGGAAGTGTCCACTCAGATCAATGTGACATGCCAGCCATCTACTTAATCCACACCCAGGGGCATGGCCTAGCATTATGAATTAGTCTCCAGCTGGGGGAGTGAGTGTACGGGCTGGACTTCAGCCGGCATCAAGGCCTTCTTAGAAAGATTAGCAGATGAGGGGTCTTTGGATATGTTTAGATTATGAAGACCAAGAAGCAAGACAAAGCAGGTCACTGTTTACAAATCAGAATGAACAACAGAAGTGCTAGGAGATAGATACTTTGCTATGTCTTGCTGCTTCCCAGTGCTTGGACCAAAATACCTTCCAGTAAGAGTATAATGCTAGGGGCTTCCCTGGTGGCGCAGTGGTTAAGAATCTGCCTGCCAATGCAGAGGACACGGGTTCAATCCCTGGTCCAGGAAGATCCCGCATGCTGCAGAGCAACTAAGCCCGTGCGCCACAACTACTGAGCCTGCGCTCTAGAGCCCGCAAGCCACAACTACTGAGCCCACGTGCTGTAACTACTGAAGCCCACATGCCTAGAGCCATGCTCTGCAACAAGAGAAGCCACAGCACTGGGAAGCTTGCTCACAGCAACGAAGAGTAGACCCCGCTGGCCGCAACTAGAGAAAGGCCCAGGCGCAGCAATGAAGACACAACACAACCAAAAAAAAATGTATATATATATATATAGTGCTTGTGTTTTGCAAAGGAGAAAATTTGCAAAGGCAGTGATGAATGTGTACAGGGAGCTTATTGAGGTCCATATGCAAGAAGAAAAGGATTACACACTAACCACCCAGCATAGAGCTAGTGCTCTGGTCACAGAACAAAGAAAGATGGCAGAGTCCCAAAGAATTTAGGGTTCCTAGGTGATCCCAAGACATGCTGAGGTATGGGTCAGGAAGAAAAATAATCCCTAAATGGCAGCAGCCAAGCAGTGACAAGGTCAAAGTGCTGGATTTAGATTTCTTCATGCAGGTGAACTAGCCTTGCCAGCGGGTCCTAGAGAGTTCTGTTTCCAGAGACACGCATGGCCAGTACAAAGGGGGAAATGTCCTCCTCATTTCCATGGGGCTTTAGAATTTTTAAAGTGCTTTCACATGCCTTATTTCGTTTGTCACTCTACAGTCCTGTTTCACAGTTGACATAATGGATTGTCTGAGATTTGACTAGTTTGACTCATTTGATTAGTAAGTAGCAGAGCCAGTTTTTACACAATTGGTAATTTTGATTTCAAGTTCAGGGCTTCCTCCATTATATCAAACTACCTTCTCCCTCTGATGCTCTACTTAGTCCCAAGTCACTAACCTCTGTGAACTCAAAGTAGTGGCTTGGTATGGATTTCTCCTCATGCCACAGATTCTGTCTCTGCCTGGAAACTGACAACACCTATGGGCCAGGTGGAGAAGACATCCCTGACCTTGCCCATCTTGCTGTTCCATCTGTATCTTTTCCTTCCAGTGAATTCTCTTAGGCCCTCGACTGAGGAAGGATGCTAGGATAGATGGCTCAGTATTTGAACTCAGGAACTGCTGGCTTCTTTTGCTGATTCCTTCTTTGGTTAAAACCCTCCATGGTTTCCCATGTGGAAAGGCATTGTAACACCATAAATAAAAGCCTAGGTTTCAGAGTCAGGTAAACTTAGCACTGTTAATTATTAGCTACCATAACTCTCTGAACTTCTACTTGCTCATCTGTAAGTAGAAATTAAAAATAACTCTATTTTGGTCTTGGGAGAATTAAATAAGGTAAAATATATTCAGTGTCCAGTATAGTGCCAAACACTTAGTAAGTACATAGTAAGTAGTAGTTACTATTGACTACTAAATAATAGTCCAGACACTTTAGCAAGGTTCAAGGCTCCTCACAGCAAAACCCCACCCCCACCCCCTTACATTCCAGCAAGCCTGTCCATTCTCCTAATGCAAGAGATTCTTAAAATATTAAAATCCCTGTGCTGTTCCCTCCTGGGCTCATGGGGAAGGGCAGAAGACCATTCCATTTAAAAGAGGGAAGGGATCTTCAGAACCTGATGTTCTGACTCTGCCCCCCTGCCCACCCCCACCGCCGCTTCATGCCATGAAAGGAGAGTCAGTTTCTAGCAGAAATCAATTTGAGAGCATGTCCTTGGAGAAAGGGGGGACGTAGAAGCTAAAAAGCAAGATTACAGTGAATGATGAGTGATTACACATGAAAGATCTAGAGGGCAGCTTGACAATTGAGCTGGAAAATTCTCATCTTTTACTGATGAGACATAAGAGAAACATGGCAGTTTTCTTCTGGAGAGCAACCAGGAACTTAACAAATAAGTAGAAAATAAATGGGGAAATGGGTAGCCCAATTGAGCCCCAATTAAAGTGGGGCCAGTACACCCTCGCATGTGAAATTATCCTCAAATTTTAACATTAGAGTCAATTTTTAAGCTTGATAAAATTTCACCAATTAGCCAGGCAGTATAAAAAAATTCTACATATGCACTTAGTAGCAGACACTATCAAAGTGTTATCAAAGGATTATATTAAATGATCTGTAAAAAGCTCATGAATTTTTTCTACAACAATGTGCCTCAGTTGAAGTATTTGAAGAGTTTGTACTCTTGGTTTGACAAAACCTCTCCTTTGCAATCTCGTTGACCTGGATAATGGCTTAAATGACTCTTGTCCAGGGATCTGGGAGAAGCAGTTTGGCCTAGCCCACGTGTAAATTTATGATATATTTTAATTAACGGAGGCTATGGTGTCGATGTTTGTCCTGACCCTGTGGCTTTGTTAGCCAGTATTCCTTTCATTTCAAAGCATAATTTTCAAATTCATACTGAACGTATGTTAACAAAACTAAGAACCCAAGCACGCTTTTTTGTAACCACTCAAAATCATAGCTTTTCAGTGGCTCCTCTGCAGTGAGAAACCTGTTTGGAAGATGTGCAGGGCAATGACTAATCTCTACTTTACTTGTGGCCTGTGTCTGGTTACTATCCCCGGCTCAACTCCGTGGGAGTCAGAATGGGACAAATAGCCCAGTACTTTGGCAGCCACAGTCAGCTGTTAAGATCAGAGTATACCATCAAGGAATTCCGCTTCCCAGGACATGGGAAACACACACACACACACACACACACACACACACACACACAGAGAGAATGGTCAGAGATGCCCTTTGTTCCATACGATGTATTTTACTAGGATCCTGGGGCAAAATTAATTGTAGAGAGCCAATTCTGTCCTTTATCCAGGTGTGTGGGAGGAGCAAAAATTATTGAACCTTCCTTCATACGATGGGCATCTGTGCGTATAAACCCATTTAGACTCTATTGGATGTAAATGTCTTGGGGTTAAGGACCTGGGCTAAGCGGAAGGTGAAAGCTTGGACCACCTGCCCATCCGTTGATCCCACTCTGTCCTCTCATTTCTGGGATACAGAAGATTCTCTCTTAGCTTTTCCTCAAGATGAATGTAGCCTGGGGAAAAGATGGTGATCTATGTAGTTGTTTCGGCAAAATTTTCAAATGATTCCATTTTTCCCAAAGCATTTAGCTTGCAGTTATATCTTCATTTGTTTGCTTGTTTGAGGCCTGTCTTCCCTCCTAAATTAGGTAAGCTCCAAGAGGGTAGGGACCTCATTTGTTTTGTTCACAACGTGTAGCCAGTTCTTAGAATAGTGCCAGACATTTATTAGAGATTCCATCAAAGCTGTTATATGAATGGATAAAGGTATATCTGGCTGACCTACCACATGTCCAGTCTCATGCACGAGAAGAAACTGTTACAACTCAGGGGAAGATATTACCTCTGCTTTCTGAGCATTTGGAGATTATTGTATGGGGGATTTAAGGTTTATAAGGCCTTGGGTTGAATTCCTAAACCACCATTCATTTGGCATTTACAGCGAAAATTAATATAATTTTGAACGTGGGATCATTCACTGAATAAAATGGTCATTAGAAGTCTTTGCTTGTGGCATATGGTGATGTAACATAGGTTTGTGGTACATAAAAAAAAATGAAAAGAAAGGAAGAAAAAGTACCCTTCACAGCAAACTGTCAACTAAGAAGCAAAGGCTGAATTTTAGGCATTTTTTCATAGCAGCCGGCCTGTTCACCCGTGGCACTGGGGCTGGCTCACTGAGATCTTATGCAAGGCACATCTTCCCCAGGCTGCAGTTTTGTTTGCAGTTAAGTGGATTTCAGGGATCTCTTCCAGCTCTAGAATTTGGTGAGTTATTTGACAGCGTAGAACCAAAACCTGCTGGTGCAGAAGCTTACTGGTGCAGAGCCAGAGCTCTGAGCGTCCTGTAGACTTGGGTTCAAGTCCCAGTTTGCCCTGCCGGTGCTGGGCACTCAACCTCTCAGCATCTCATCTGTGAAATGGAGACAGTAATACTTTCCTCCTAAAGTTATTAGGACGTCCAAATAAAGAGATGCACTGAAAATGCTTAACAAAGTCTGGCCAAGAATAAATATTCAGAAAGTTAGGTTTCATTTTTCTATCTCAAATGTTTCATATGTCTGCTCTCCATCTTTATTTTTGTCATTGTTAAGCCTCACCATTAGAAATGGGATGATTTGTCTTCAAGCTACACAGTAAATAGCTCACAAAGGACAGGTGGTCATTTAATTTATCAAAAGGCATCCCTTTGTGTGACATCAGGACCTTGATAGACAGTGCCTTCCCCCATATTTCAAGGTGATTTTATGGCATGACCCATCCGTGCTTTTGAGAGATGTCAGAGTAGCCCTCTCCTGGACATTGTGTGTTCCTCTTCAAAGGAAATCCTTCATAAGCGTAAATATGCCAGTAGGTTTTGAAATGCCTTTTCCAAGACATAGTTTCTGGCCCAGAGCAGGCATTTTCCCTCTAGCCTGGTTTCTTATAAATTCACTGGAAACAGAAAGAGTTTGAAGATTACTAAGGAAGTGGAAGTGAAGGCCCCCATTTAGTGAAAACTTCAATTCAGCTAGGCTCGATGGAATAAAGTACAGCATGAAGAATGCCATCTAGTTGGAGGCAGTGTCACTAATGCTTGCAGGGGGCCTTTGCCTTTGCAGGGTGGAGAGGTGGGTGTGGAGCGATCGTGTACTGGCCCTGCCTTCTCTTTCACAAAGCGTGTGGACTCTGCAAGTGCTAAGGCTGTAAGCGGGATCTCTCGGATCTGGGCATCTCCAATTTCCTGTCATCCTAAAGTTCTCTTTTGTCCCTGAAGTTTACTGACTGTCTCCCTTCTCTCCATTCCCTCTCCTCCCCCCCACCTTTTTTTTTTCACTGCTTTCTGCTTGGATCCTCCACAGGAATGCTTTGGGGTAAATATTTTTTTCTTCAGTTTTCATTGAAGTAAAAAAAATACAGGGAGTGGGTTGGAGGAGGGAGAAAGTACGACTGGGAGGGAAGGCGCTGGCTCACTGAGAAAAGAGTGGTGTGTTTTCACTGATATCCAAGAGAACAAAAACTAGAAGTCACCAAACCTTCTTGGGAAATGATTATTCTTATTGGTTTCTATAGGTGTTTGACTTGTATGTTGCCTTTTAAGATAGGTAGATAGATGAACCTAATAGAGTGAAAGAGTTTATAAAATATACAAAGCCCAGGGATGCAGGAGGCCATTGATAGCAATGTGATACTTTGGGGATATATATATTCAGATCTAAAGTTGAGTAAAAGTAACTTACAGGTCGTGGATTATAACCATTTTAGAGGGTCTCAAAATTCATATTCCATTTAATGGAATGCAGTCAGCATTCCACTATATGTCTTCCTTCCTTCCTACCTTGCCTTGTATGAAAGAATGGATAGCCTTTGATCTCCCTGTTTGGAGGATGAGTATGGCAGGAAGAACAGGATAGAAAACAGGCAGAAGCCTTATAGTTCCCATCTGATGTTCTAGATAGTTCCCATTTCCTCTGATAGTTGATGTCACGGTTATCTGGGCCAGCGTGAGGAAAGAACCAGAGCCTGAGCTCACTATTTACAGCCTCATTTCCTACCATCTGCATGTTTTACAAATTGCAGTTGTTTGACTTGAATGCAAAGATCTCAGGGGATGAGCAGTGTGGAGAGAGAAATGCAGGTTGATCTATTCATTTCCTTCCTAAAAATAGAGAGATGTATTTTATCTGCTAGGAGCAGACACTTCTGAGAGCCTGAGGAGGGAGGGTCACTAGCCGCAGGGCAAGGTTGAAGGTGGGCGGGGGCTTCCGTTTGGGTGTGCTCCAACTGTAGGCTGTCTGCAGCTTGCCCTAGGTGCAGAGGGCTTGAAATGGGAAGAGGCTGCGGAAAGAGTGCTCTGCACAGAGATAATCAGGGTCTGAACCAAAGTCCTGGCTGGAAGCCTGCATGACATGCTCTCTCTGGATCAGGCAGCCATGCACAGCAAGGGTGTCGTGTCCCCGCCAGCCTTCCACACCCTGCTCCCTCCCCTCACTCGTGAACTGTGCAGAGGTGATAAACCTAGAGCGAAAAGAAGGACTAGGTTGAGTCCCCTGATGAGACGTGCTCTCAACCGTGACTCCCTATTCAACAAATACTATTTGAGAGCCTTCTGCTGAAGACTCCCTAGGTTAGCACCGTGCCGGTCCGCAGTGGGCCACGGTCTTGTTCCCTAGTCGGCTGATCCTCCATTTCCACGTGGCCAGTGTGGTCACGAGCAGCATTACTCTGGCCGTTCGGGGGGAGGAAATGTTAATTAACATGTGTGCGTGGGTGCCTGTGTGGTGTGCCTGTGTCTTCCTCTGTGTGAGTGTGCACGGGTGTGTGTACATATGAGTGTGTGCACACTGGGGAGTGATTGGAAAATTTTCCCAGAAAGTGTTGTTTGGGGTCTACTCTGACCCAGTTTCTAGCCTCTTGCCCACCTCTCTCCCACTTCCCCCTGTTGTTGTTAATGCAGTACTGTGACTGTCACTTTAATTCTCCCCTGTCCTGTGATTCCCCGGGTCCCCTGCAGAACCAACAAGGGCCGGGACATCAAGACCATCAAGTCCCTGCGGGTGCTCCGTGTCCTGAGGCCGCTGAAGACCATCAAGCGTCTGCCCAAGCTCAAGGTGACGTTTGCCAGTTTCTTCCCATCTGCTCCCCTTTGTCTGTCTTCTCTCTCCAGCCACCATTGGCCTGCTTTTGGAGAATTATTTCTGGGAATATTCCTTTTGCTCACACGGAGACTGAGATTCTTTTCATCTGCTTGAACTAAGGGTCTTAGTTTCAAAGGAAAATAACCAACATCCTAAGAAATCTCTAAGGACTTTTGCCCCTTGAGTCCAAACCCAGGAGGTATTTTCTACCCTCTGTGGCAGGTCATAGGAAGAACCCTGTGTGGCTTTGTCCCGGAGCCTCCTGTGTCGTGAAGGTGTGTGAGACACCAGGATGGAAGCAGCAGGAGCCCTGCGTGTTGTGGTCTGTGTACTAGGTCAGACTGAGTCACCTGGGATGGTTTCCTTCCTCATGATTCTAGAGAAAAAAAGGATCTTCTGGCCCTGACCCTTCATATTTTTGAGACACGGATAGGTCAATAACTTGCCCAAGGACACAGAGTCATTTTTGGCACCAGCAGAGAAGAAATGGGGAACTGAGCTCACATGACCAAGTTCTCCCTGTTGCCGGGAGCCGTGTCTTCATAGGTCTATTATCTGGGTTCTCCAGCCCCCTGACCTGCTCACCCTCCCTGAGCTCCTTCCCTGAGCCTTCCTGCCCTCAGATTGCTGGCAGGTAGAACCCACACACATCTGTTGCTGTTATGGAAGCTGAAGCCTCAAGGGAGAAAAGCTCTTCCTCCCCGAATCCTGTGAATGAGAGCCAGCCACCACCAGGGAGGGAACAAGGGACTCCCCTGTTCCCAGTTCCTCCTCCCCACTGGGTTTGCATCACCTCCGCTATCCCCCAGCAGTCCCTCCACCACCACCCCGACTGCTTCCCTTTCAGCCCTCTGGCTCTGCAGAGGTGCTAAACCAACCAGTTTGATCAAAGGCTTAAGACCCCAGGAAAGTCTCTTTGGAAAGACCCCTAACTGGCTGAGACGTGGCTTCCTCTCAGAGCCCAGGGTCCTGGCCACCTGCTTGGATTCCTGAGGAGAGATGCTCATGCTCCAGGTGTCCTCCCTGCCTCCTCTCCTCCTACACCGCCCCGCCTTCCCTCCTCGATGAGGTGCCTCCCACTATACGGTGTAGGACAGTCTTCGCATGCCGTTCAGTACAAGCCTCCACCTGCTGATGAGGCCGCACAGGGCCTGGCCTGGGTCCTTCCTCTCCGCCTCACTCTCAGCAAAATGTGGCCAGGAGCCCTGGGGCCCTCACCACTTCTGTTAGCAGCAGCCCAGGTCCACTGGTCTCCTCCTCTGAGCTACGTTGGGGTCCTAAGAGGAGCTCGGATGGGGTGATGAGTTAGTCACCAGGCTGGAGGAGGTGACCCCGACCGGGGATGAATCCAGTTAATTAGGAAGGGCCGGCTTCTTGCTCTGCAGCTCCATAACCTGAGGGAAATGTAGGGGAATCTGATGATTCCACGAGGCTGCATGTCGCTCACGGTCCCTGCAGTGCTGAACTAATGAAGCCAGCAGTGTTCACCCAGAGCTGTGAAGAGGCAGCCGCTCAAATGCAGCACCACTGTGGGGCTAGACTCTCCAGTGAGCTAAACCTACAAACCTAGAAAAGAACCTAAAAATGGTTTGAAATGTGTTGAATTCCCATGTAACTCCGCACGGCTTAGGGCCTCGAATGGATTCTCCGTAGGGAGATGCATTGTCTTGAACGGAAGTGTGGGTTCCTGATTCTGTCCAGTCGGTCCTCCCATCACTGAGAGAGGGTGCTCTCCCCTCTTCCCACGTCACCTGTTGAATCTTCATCCCCAGCACAGCCAGCTTTAAACTGGAGAACATTTACGTGACGTGTGGAACATAATTGGGGTGAATGTATGAACTTATTACAAAATATCATTTAAACGAACAAAGATGATAGTTTATTATCACTTTATTTAGAAAGGCGAAGAGAAAACAATACATATTCAGAATATACGTCAAATCTAAGAATGTGCCCCAAATAGATGAGGTCACAGAGAAGCTATTTAATGCCTAAAACAGGCTACATGATTTCAAGGATCCCTTCTCTGCAGTAAATTTCTTTTTTCACACTAAGTGGAGTGTGCGTAATAGGATTCCACGAAGGACCCCCTCCACTGTCTGGTACCATCTGGTCTCTACTGTTTTGGGTTTCCCTTCAGATTCAGAGCATGTGTTCCCCTCCCAAATGGTCGGTTCGTGTAGTCATGAGCAGCTTAGAAGCCAGGTCTGAATCCCGTGAGTCACTTCTTAGTAGGGTGATATCTCCTGGGGCGCCTTCTCCGTGGACTGGCCGCTGGTGGTGTGGGTCCAGCCCAGCTCTAGGCAGATACACAGGCCATGCCAGGGACTCACACACCAGGGCTTGCTCTTCTCTTCACAGGCTGTCTTCGACTGTGTGGTCACCTCCTTGAAAAACGTCTTCAACATACTCATTGTCTATAAGCTTTTCATGTTCATCTTTGCCGTCATCGCAGTTCAGCTTTTCAAGGGCAAGTTCTTCTATTGCACAGACAGTTCTAAGGACACGGAGAAGGAGTGCATGTAAGTGCCACCAGCACATAACTGCTCACTTTCTGCTAAGGTGTATCCCACTGAGGTCCACAAAGCCCTTTACAGATAGGTCTGTTCTTTCTCTTTTACTTAAATCCATTCCTCTTTGGGGGAAAAAAAGGCAAAATAAGAAGTTGCTACCTTGTGATCGAGTACCTCTTTTGTGTCAGACGTGGAACAAAGCATTTCACATCAGGTTTTCATTTTAAATCTTTCGAAGGACCTTTCGAGAGAGGTTTTCTTTGCACATTATAGATGTGGAAGCTGAGGCACAGGAAGTTTAAGTAAGTCGCTCAGGGTTACACAGCAGCTAGTGAAAGGATTAGGATTTAATCTTCCATGTCTGTTGGGCACCAAATCTCATTTTTATTCCATGATAATGCAGCCTTAATAAAATCCCTTCTTCCTTGCGTTTGAATGCTGATAATTACTACTGCGCATTACTGAAGTCCCTAGAATTCCTTTGCCCTTCCATGAGCTATAGTGAAGAGGCCCTGGTTCATTTCTGCTCTGGTTTCAGAGGCAACTACGTAGATCATGAGAAAAACAAGATGGAGGTGAAAGGCCGAGAATGGAAGCGCCATGAGTTCCACTACGACAACATCATCTGGGCCCTGCTGACCCTCTTCACGGTCTCCACAGGGGAAGGATGGCCTCAGTGAGTGATGCGTCTGGCTTGGCATGCTTGTCTCTGAGCTGGGCTGGGACCAAGTGTTTACCTTGAGAAGCTGATTCAAGATGAACAGTGCTAACCCTCTGTTACTGTGCCGAGGAACCCAAGTGGTTATGAGTAGGTGAGACGGGCAGGAGAGAGGAAGAATGAAAATCTTTCAGGCAGGGATCAAGAGGGAGCTGACAAAGTCAGGGAAATATTTGATACACTGAATGTTTTAGCCGATTCTCAAGGAATTGAGTGGAGCCATCTGACTGCTAGAGAACACATGAGTTTTGAACAGCTCTCCACACCTTAGGAGAGTCCCTAAGGATTGTTTTAGACAGATGGATCCTCCCAGTTGACCCTGGATGTGAGGGTTGGGGGTTAAGGATGAGTTGGCAGAACCCAGAGATGCTTTCTGTGATCATACCTCGTATGAGGAAGACAACAGAATGCAGTTTTTAATGCTGCTCGTAGCTACAGGCTGATTTTCTCAGAGACTTGGCAGTTACCAAGACACCCCTCTCTGGCGGCAGCATGCTCTATTGGCAGCAAAATGTTAAAGGGAGATTCAGGAGCCTCTTGCTATTTTATGACAACCACAGCTATAAGATAATGTCATTCTGATGCTTAGGAGCTGGATGCATAATGGCCCAGGGGCTAGAAAGAGCAGTGGATTGGGGGTCACTGGACCTCCACCAACTTGGTTGTGGAGCCCCAAACTCACAGAGGATCCACAAAGTTTAAAAAGTCGGAAGAGAAGATATAATAGGGGGCACATCCACTAACGAAGCCTTAAGTCCCAGCAGCTGTCAAGATCGCCGTCCACCATCCGTGTCCTCTCATTCTGTCCCCAGAGTTTTGCAGCACTCTGTCGATGTGACAGAGGAAGACCGAGGCCCGAGCCGCAGCAACCGCATGGAGATGTCCATCTTTTACGTCGTCTACTTTGTGGTCTTCCCTTTCTTCTTTGTCAACATCTTTGTGGCGCTCATCATCATCACCTTCCAGGAGCAAGGGGACAAGATGATGGAGGAGTGCAGCCTGGAGAAGAATGAGGTGAGGTGAGGGGTCTAGAGCATGGGGCGGTGGGAGCTCCGGAAAGGACTCTCAGACCAGCAGTGTTGGGAAGAAGACAGAATGTTCTCCGCTGTATTGTGAATTAGAGAGAATCGGGAAACATGTATCAGCCAGTCGTTACATAAATGCTTTTGGAGCATCTGCCCTGTTCAAAGCCCAGGTATGAGGCACAGAGAACTGAGAGGGATGTAAGGTGTTTAAGATGCAGTCCCTACCTTTATGCAGCACGCCGTCTGGAGGTGGGGGGCAGGAAAGATGTGTGTCAACATTATAACGTTAACGCATCTGCTTCCCGGCTTGCATCCCTCCATGGTGTATGTTTGCTGTAAGGGCCTGTCTTGCTTATTACTGCTTTTGCAGTAACAAGTGTAGTTCTGGCACAACATTGTCGGGTGCATTGTTTTTATCCTGGAACTGAACTAGAAATTGTTAGAGACTATGAGAGAAAGGCAAATAAAGGACTATGGGAATGCACAGGGAGATAGACTTTTACTTCTGACTGTGGGCTTCCTGCCTAAACATCTCAGTCATGTGCTGCGTAAAAGGCCATTATTAATAACCATTACGTCCTTACCGCGTGGGACAGAATCCTTCTAGTTCTGTGAATTCATTTAAGGTGACATCTCACCTGTGGTTTTGTCCAGATAATTTCTTTTGCCACTTTTACCTCTGCTCGCCCAGCCCTAGCCTCTTCTCACACACCATCCTCTTCTTCGAACCGTCTAAGGGAGAGCCCAGCAGTATGCGAGGTTTAGGGACTCTGAGCTTGGCTAACCAGTGTGACTCTCCTGCAGAGGGCGTGCATCGACTTCGCCATCAGTGCCAAACCTCTCACCCGCTACATGCCCCAGAACAGGCACACCTTCCAGTACCGCGTCTGGCACTTTGTGGTGTCCCCATCCTTTGAGTACACCATCATGGCCATGATCGCCCTGAACACCGTCGTGCTGATGATGAAGGTGAGAGGGTGGTGGCTGGGAGGCACTCGGGCAGGCTGCTCCCTCGCGGAGCACATGTGTGTGTGCGCCCGAGACACTGAGAAAACACTCCAGCTTACCAGTCTGTTGCCTCCTCACCTACGTTTCCATCGTGGAATCTCTTTTTGATTTGGTCTGCATCATCAGCCCAGCCTCTGGGGTGAAATGCAGTGAAATATATGGCAGCAGTCCAGGAACTCTGAAAGCAAAGGCTGGTGATGGCAGTCAGATGCAGACGAGGATGGAACTGTCAGGAGATGTAGATGATCATGGGGCTCTAAAAGAGTGTCGAAAGAGGTTTGATGTTATTTAATACTAAATGGTAGAGTAATTAATGCTAGAGAATGTTTCTGCGCTTCTCACCTTCAACTCTAGGAAGACGGACCGTTTCGCTAGTAAGATCTGTGTTTCCCTCTGTTTTGTTTTGTTTTGCCACATGGGATGCGTACTGCTCCTCTCTAACCCTCCATGACAACCTGTCCTCCTGCGTCCTGCACCGGAATGTCCTCCAAGGGCAGGGATGCCCGATGGCCATCCTTTGTGACATGGATACCCCTCTCATCTTAAGGGTTTGATTCTTTCCTCTCTTCTCTTCCTGGCAGTACTACTCTGCTCCCTGTACCTATGAACTGGCCCTGAAGTACCTGAATATCGCCTTCACCATGGTGTTTTCCCTGGAATGTGTCCTAAAGATCATCGCCTTTGGCTTCTTGGTATGTCATGGAATTTATCTCGACATCGCGCTTGTCTTCCCTTCTCTTTGGGTACATTCCCAGCCTTTGTTGGAAGGGAGGGGGGTCACCGCTACTCCAGAAATGGTTCGCACACCTGCCCACCTACGTGTGGGCTTGTTTCGACGGCTCAGTAAACTGCCATGGAGACAAGATGATGTGTGAGGGTGTGAGGAGAAAAAGCATACGGAACCAGATCCCCAGCTCCATACTCGTCAAACCATCAGCTCTGTTCCTGTCAAATTCTGTCCGTGGTTGAGGGGTGACAGTCAGTGCATCTTACTAGAACTTGGTAAGACTTATCTGTCGAATGGGAGCACAACAGAGATTGGACTGATACACCTGAGTACTTATTTACTGGTGAAAGGTTTAAAATCTTATAACTCAAATGGAAAAATATCTGTCCCTCTTAGCCTCAGACAGAGCAGATAATACATTTTACCTAGTTGTCCTCCTCCCTTTAGTTATGTGAAAAGTAACTTCTGCCAATAAAAATAAATGTTTAGTACTCAAGTTTTCAAAGGCTAATGGCCTTTAAAGTGTGTATGAGAGAGAGAGCAAGGGAGAGAGTAAGTGAGGGGATGGGTGGTTTCTGGAATTGGTTTGGGGAGGGTTGGGATGAGTTTTTCTGGCATGAGTCCTCCTTTTACTTCTCCTCAGCTACTCAATGTAGTTGTTGGGCAGATTCCCGCACCTGCCATCAAGAGTGTTGAGCAAACCTAGCCCTGGACTTCAGTGTCCTATAAACAAAATGATCCTCTCTGCCGCCACCCCCCCCCCCGTCACCCCCATACCCTGTCCCCCCCCCCCACCACCCTTGTCTCGGTGTTTACAGTGAGATCAGTGGGGTGCAGATATACCCACCTGACAGCTGTTTCGCACTTATTTTGTGTGTGAGCTACCATTTCAAATTACACGTGTACATGGCTTTCCCTGCAAGAAGAGAAACTCAGCTTGTTGTCTGAATGTGGGTTTGTCGGGCAGCAGCTTGAACAGGGACTCTGGCCTTGGCTTGATGGCTGTACGTGTTGATGGTGGGGGTTACCTCTGGTCTCCTAGTGGTTCTTTGAAAAGTCATTGATTTGATGGTTTGGGGAGGAGAGTTGAAGGGAACCCATTGCAGGTGGCTGTATTGTTGGTTGTTTGACTCCCTTTTGAGTCTTGGAGAAATAAAAAAAGTAAACTACCAACAACAAAGATGCGTTTATAATACAGTCTAGCCCTTGGCAAGGGGAGTAGGGGGAGCAGAGGGAGGGAGAAGCCTGTCAACAACAGGGAAAGTTTTCCTCTGCCTCTTCATTAGTTACATGTCGGATTGACATTGTCTGTGACTTAAGTCCCCAATTACGTGTCAAATTATGGTGATGCTGAATACATACACAAACTTAACTAGATGATTCAGCCCCAAAGCCTGCCTCCTTCGCACCCTCACCCCCATATTTTCATTCAAGGTCTAAAGCATTTTCACACTATAAAAGGCACCACTAATCCCAAATAAGTCTTTTCATTGATATACTATTATAGGTTTTCAGAATATCCTAATGTATACTGTTTTTTCAGATCTTCTCAATGACTCTGAAATAGGCATAGCAGAAACTATCATTATTGTTGTTGTTATTTTAAATGAGGAAATTGAAGTTCAGAAAAATTGTGTCGCTCTTTGAAGATTATAGAATAAAAGGCAGTAGAATTGGAAAGTGGAATGGGAATGAAAAAGGAAGGAAGAGGGCAAAAGAAAGAGGGAGTGAATTAACATACATTGGTTGTCTACTGAGTACCAAAAGCTTTACGTATTATTCATTTTAGGTTCATAAGAACTCTGTTAGATGGCCACTGTGGTTTGCTTCTTAGAAGGATGAGCTCAGTACTTTACACAAGGTTACTGAAAAGGCAGAGCCGAGTGTTCAGTTCCTGGGCTGTCTGGCTTCGAAGCCCACACTTTGTCCACCATAATCCACCAGTCTGTATGCTATGTTGTGCTGTACTCTACCATACTATATTGTAACGCCTCCTCTACTGGAACCTAGGGCTTCTGTCCCCTGAGACCTAGATTCATATTCTAGCTCTTATATGGGGATCTAACCAAGAATTAGGACACTCACCCCAGGCTGATAACAGGAGAGCACTGAGAATTGAGGAACTCAGAGACTCAACTTGGCCCCACTCCTGAAGGAGTAGGCATCCTTAACAGCGGTGGGTTTGTGAGGCCCTGTGCCTAGTTTCTTTACATGCCTGGCAGGGGCCTTTGACTTTGGAATCAAACAGGCCTCTCTAAGGCTCAGTTTTCTTTCATAAAGGAGGATAACAATAACTGCCCTATAGCCATAGATACTGTGTGTGTCCAGTGAGGGAATATACCTAAGGCATCTAGTCCTGAGTAGGTGCTCATACAGGTATCTTCCCTCTACGCACACCATTTCTGTCCCTATCGCATATCTCTCCCCCTTCTTCTTGCCAGCCCTACCACTCAGTAATTTATGAGGTATTTATCACTACTTACTTATAGCATCCATGGGAGGAATAAATGAACTGAAAGAATGCCAAGGGAGGACCTGGCACAGAATCTGGCATGTGTAGTAAGGATTCACGAATGCCAGTTGTGGGGATGGGAGAGGGTGTACTTGTGCAGTGCTCTGAGAGTCTCTTCCGGGAGTTTGCCGCCCAAGGGCAAGTGGGTAACATTTTGGAGACCCAAGTGTTCTGTTTCTTTTAAAGAATATAGTCCAAGGTCTGTTTCCACCTGAGCCCTGGAGGCGGGAGCAGAGCCCACTTTCTCTGTTAAGCTGAAAGTTTTCTGGTTGGTGTGTTATCCAGGTCCTTTACTTCTTCGTCTGCTTTAACCCACTCATTCTATTACTGTTTCCTTGTATTTTACTTAGTTACACCTCCTCGAAAGATGTAACAGAGCAGGCAAAGAGGGGAAAGATGAGTTTGTTCATCCTATTGCCAATTGGCAGCTGGTTTGAAAAGGCTCAGTGGGGTTAGGAAGAGAGTTTTGGCACATCTTTGATCTTTAGTCACTTAGGATGTGACTTATTGTTAGTTGAAAGTCAGAACTGTATATTTATAGGGTCACATGGTACTATATAAAAATTTAAAAGTTATATAAACCTTAGAGTAATATTGTAAATAATTTTATTGTCTTGTAGGTAACAATAGCGATCTTTCTTTTTTCGACAGCAAAATGTTCCAGGCCACAAACCTCTTTCTTACATATTTTTATGTAATATTACACTTAAAAAATCATACATATTTTTTAATGTAGCTTTTTAGTGACAGCTTCAAAAACAAGGTCTCCAAATAGTGATGAAACTGCTTCCCAAATGAGAAATTCTCAAACTAGTGAAGGAGAAACAGCATTTTTGGTTAGAAATAGCAAACTAAAGCCAAAGTTAGAATGAATTTGTCCTGGAATTGACAAGTTTTAATTCCAAGTGACAAAGTTATGTCATAAAAGATGTCTGTTTTTCCCTTGTTTTTTTTTCCTTTTTTTTTTTTTTTCCTGATGCTCCCATGGCTGAATTCACTTGGCAGAACTATTTCCGAGACACCTGGAATATCTTTGACTTCATCACCGTGATCGGCAGTATCACAGAAATTATCCTGACAGACAGCAAGGTGAATGGCCCTTTGATCCTTCTGTTTAAGCTCAGCCCTGAAGTAGCATTAAAAAAAATCCTCTGTACTTTCAGTCCATTTTTAACTCCTCAAACCCAATGTGCAGCCCCCTATTCACTTCCTTGTTCCTGAGCTTTTGCCAGAAAATGGGAATGTTGGATGACGCTGGATCTCACGGAAAGCTTGGTCCCATTTGCATGACTCAGCAGCCATCCAAGGGATGAGCGGGATAGAGGGCCCAGAAGAGGCCGAGTATGCATAGTGTCCTGCTAGATTCTTTGGGAGGTACAAGAGAGGCACAGCATCTCTGTCCTCAGAGTTCTTACACCTGAACTGGTTCCCTGAAATGGTTCACCCTAAAGAAGACTTGGAGCGTTCATCACAAGTCTTTGAATATTGGAGGGCCATCATGTGCTAGGCCATTATTAGCTCTGCTCTCTGACATCAAATGCAGAGTTAGGACCACTTAGAGAAGACTGGGGAGGCCAGTTTTGTCAGTTGTGTGGTGGGCACCCATCATCTGTGGTACTTCCGTGCCTTCCTGTATGTGTAATAAACAAGTTGAAATAGGGAATAGGGAGCAGCCCTGGGGAGGCTCCAAGAGATGGTCCTCACTGGCCCATCAGCTAGAGATGGGGTTAAAAATGAAAGACAGCATCCGTGTTCCAGTTTATGTTCTGAATGAGGGATGAATACACAAGTACCATCGCTTAAATTTTCTAAATGACCATAATGTCACTAATGATATGTTTCCTTTTGGTCCACCAGCTGGTGAACACCAGTGGCTTCAATATGAGCTTTCTGAAGCTCTTCCGAGCCGCCCGCCTCATCAAGCTTCTGCGTCAGGGCTACACCATCCGTATTTTACTATGGACGTTCGTGCAGTCCTTTAAGGTAAAAGGCACCAGCTCCTCCTCTCTGAAGGTTGAGGTGGCCCTCTCATATCAGACAGCACACCAGGCAACATGGCATCACTTTGCACATCCCCTCACCTCTGGAAATGGGTGTTTGTCAGAAGCATCAGATAAACACAGCAGTTTTTACTTGCAACAGAGCTCTGCCGGGCAACAGTCAGCTTATGAGTAATTGGCAAGAATCTCATTCTAGAAAAACACCCCAACTTTGTAACTCAGTTATCCTCTCTGTCCACTGTGGCAGGAGGCTTGTTTAATGAGGTGTGCTCCCTCTCAAGGTATTCCAAAATGACCTGGGCAAGCCCTTCCAAGGACAGAGCCAGCCACCTGTAGTCACATCTCCTCTGCATTTTCAGGGATTCACCCATGGCCTTATTTCACAGAACAGTTTTTCAAAGGACTCTTTGAGTTGTGTTTTCTAACAAGATAATTCATACCAATCCCACCCATGTCGTCAGTGTGTGTTTCCTGAACCACTGAATATATGGTATGCGAATGGTCACCTCTGCGTCCTACAAACTAATAGGATATCTGGGCAAGGTTAATATGGTGAGCTTCTTTTGAATGATCTCATGGGGCTGTACAGAGGTCTGTGTGTAATAAACGAGTTGAAAATTGATACCTGAGATCCACTTTAAAGGCAGAGACTTCCAGTAAAAGAAGTTTTCCAAACATATTTAAATATCTTCACGCTCCAGCAGATATCATAATTAGTTTGTTTTTGAAGTTTGGGGAGCATCAGTGCTGTTCAAAAGCCTACTGTTTTCCTCTTATAAAGAACAGTTTTTCAATGAATGTACTTTAAAAATAAATTTGATGAAATTGATTCGAAGACGGAAAATCGGGAATTCACTGAATTGCCTTCTTTATTTTAATTATTTGCATATTTTAATTACAAATTGAGCTAAAGAAGGCAGGTCCATGAATTCATGGTTTCTCATCATTTGAAAGGCAGTTCACCCCACACCATCATTACTGATTTACTTCTCCATCAGGGTCCTGGGGATTTGAGGTGGGAGACCAGTTGTAAGGATGTTCAGGTTCCCACGGGCAACCTTGACATTTTTATTGTATTCAGAGTAATTGTTTGGTGTGATAACTCCCACAGAGGCCCCACCTCAATGAAAACTATTTCTCCAAAGCTAAATGACAGAGGAGAAATTGAAAACCTTAGCAGGAATTTACCCTTTGAGTCTTGGGTGGATCTGGATTTAGAATTTGAAACACAAGATGCTCTTAAAACATTTTTATGGAGGCCTCTGCTCAACAAGTTACAGTTGTTAGTGAGTCTCTTAAGAAATATGTGTCAGCCTGTCATATTCCCATGATCATCAGTTCTCTGTAAAAGTGTACACTACTAAAGGGAAAGAAAAGCATGTCAAAAATTGATGGCCAAATGGTTGGCTTATTCCAGTGAATAGAGAGAGAATGGTGAAGACAGGTGAATCTGCCTCCAGGTGACACTGTGATGGATGGGTGTTTCCTTTTCACAGCAGCCCTGGGACACAGTGTTGAAGTTGTTTTCTCAAAGTTGGTTTAACAAAGGCTGCCTCTGCACATACACAGTAGAGAGTCACACAGTGTAAATGCATCGTCCCTGCCTCTACCTCCCCTGCCCCCACCACCCTGAGCATCACCCAGTTCTCCACCACTGACCCCTACTCAGTTCTTCTCTCTCTTCCTTTTTGTGTTGAAATTTATGACATGACAAGAAAAGAGATCAGGATGATTCTTTGGTCCTTTCCTCAAAGCTGGGAGAGATGTACTGGGGACTAGAGATGTTGGAATGGTGAAGGCAAAACAAAGGCAGGAAGTAAACCATGGAAGGTGATAGAAAGAGGCAAGAAACCTGCCTCTCAACTCCTTCCTTTCAGCAGAAGGTGTTTTCCCGTGCCCCCTTGGGATGTAGCCACTCCTCACAGATCTTGAGAATCAGCACTGCATTGGAGAAGGGATTCTCCCACCAACTCTCAATTGCATTTTAATGTTATTCTTTATTCAAGTTGTAAAAGTCTCCCAGGGCTTTTCATTTAGTTAGCTCTGTTGATACACTCTGCCTGGCTTGTGCGGTCTGAAAGCCTTCAATTGCTCTCCGGGGACTCATGCTGTACACACTCACAAAAGAGAGTGGAGACTTGGAGTTGCACGAACTGCCAAGGAGGCTTCCTGGGTGGTAAAGAAGAGGGGTTTCCATGTCAGCACTGAGATCACCCCAGAATTATAGTACCCACCCTGGCTCCCAAACCAAACTGCCCTATGTCTCCATCCTCCCCCAGCCACCAGGGGTGGCTCCCTGCCTTCCGTCTCCTCCACTCGCCCCTTCACCCCCATCATTAAAGTGTTATCATCCCAGAGTGACAGTGAGCTTGCACAGGATGAAATTTTGCACCATGTGGCTTCTTGGCAGGGTTTTGTGGTGGCTCACACTTTGAAAGGCTTTTTGGATTTGAGTGACATAGAGTGAAGGGTCAGGAGGCTTAAACATTGGAAAAAGACATTTCATCGGAGCTTGAAGGAGCCTTCTAAGAACTGACCAGCAACTGAGGCCCCAGCCCTTTCATTTTGCTTTCAGGTGCTCTTTTACAAACCTCACATTAAGCAAGGGGCTGGAAGGGTAATGCAGGGATTTGGGAGCCTAAGCTAGATGCTTGCTTTGTAATTTGCATCACAATTGCGCAGGTTATTAATATTCTGCATACAGAGTGGGATGAATCCCAAGCCCAGGAAGTTTTTCCAGCTCTCCCTTGGAGACCTGGGCCACACACTTCTGGGTCAGGGAATATTCTTGACGGAGGGGAAATTACAAGCCGCTCTGGGGCCAACAGCTTACATATCTGTCAGAAGATGTGGACATCTGCAAAAGTCTGGAACTCCAAAATAAAACATCCCCGGGGGAACAGAGAGCCCAGTCCTGTGTTTAAGGCAGTCACAGGGTGAGAGTTCCTATACCTCCCGAAGTGCAGGTTGTTGACCCTGGAGCTACCTGCCTTTAAATTCATGGTCATGTCTCTGCTTTCCTTCCAGGCCCTCCCCTATGTCTGCCTTCTGATTGCCATGCTTTTCTTCATCTATGCCATCATTGGGATGCAGGTGAGCAGGTGCATTGGGGATCTGGTGGGGGACAGTTGTTGCCCAGGTTGTCTCTGGCTTTCCAGCCTGAGCCTACAGGATTGAGGGTGCTTTAAAGAATCCCTTCTTGCCCAGAGACTCACTCTCATGGTCTTGTTGCAGTATGACCTTGGGAATTCATGTGTGCAGAGTGCCCTACTCGGGTTGCCCAGGTGGTCAGCGGGGCCTGATACAGGGGCTTCCTCTGGGGTGGCCAGGTCATGATGCTGCCTCACAACAGCTGGGCTTCAGCGAAGAGGACACCGTTGTTCTTAGCCAGAGTGGTTCCCCCGGGGGTGGACACTAAGGAGAGGGTGAGGTTCGCAATGCTCCATATCTCAGGACCCTCCCATAGTGGAGCCAGACCTAAAAGCAGGTCCGGTGGTGCTTCTCCTGTAGACAGCGTCACAAACTGTATGTGAGTTACATCCCAAATGGCTGAGATCAGTGCCCTAAGGCCCACCACTGGGAACAGCTCAGAGTTCCTGGCAGTGTGCCCAATCCTTGGGAAACCAAAGGGCCACATTCCAACTAATGCCTCTCAAAGGACCACACGGCTTGCTGGATGGTTCTCCTTGGTTACCACATCCTTTCCGGCTTCAGAATTGAGAAGTGGATGAGGTTCCCACCCTGGGTACTTATGCAGGTAACCAGAGGCCCACAGAGCAGAAGAGGCCAAAAGATCTTTCAAAGGCAGCTGTCATTTGTGGTGGGTGAACTCTTACCGTATACAACCTTCAGCACATCCCATGCACCTGTCTAGCTGGATACACAGGCTGTCTGCTGGGCTCTGAGAGGCTGACATTCTGACTTGGAGATATGGATAGTACACCCCAGCGTAGGACCTCAGCCAAGTGGCCGTCTCCTGCAGTCAGGCAGTCTGGCTGTCTTTGGACAGCCGGCTGCCTTCTCAGTGGTGGCTGCCATCTGGAGCCACTGCCCACATCCCCCAGGCATGCCGTGTCAGCAGCCCTTTCAAGAGCTTCTTCTTTTTGCTCCTCTCTCTTGCCTGCACTTCCCAGTTTTGTTCATCTTCTGATCCCATTACTGGAGAGTTTTGTTCTCCAAAAATACAATAGAATGTCAAGTGTCAAAAAATGTGAGACTTGCTTGAAAAGTAATGAGTTCTCCTTCACGGAAGATATTTCGGTAGAGCTGTAATGATGATGTTAGGGGTGTGTTGCAAGCTGAATCCCAGCTGAAGTGGAAAATCGGCTTGATGGCTTCTATTAAGTCCCTTCTAACTCTCAAATATTTGATTCTAGAATTAAAATGCTCTTGAACAGCCTAATGAATCCTGATTAAATTAGGGGTGGGGTTTTTTTTTTGGGGGGGGGGTCCTTGGTTAAAATAGTTCTTATCCCCTTTTCATCTTTGAGCAAAATAAACTAGAATAACACCATTTCTAACCCTAACCCATTAGTAATACTGCTGATGAGGGTGAGAATACCATTTACCATCACTTGAATTCCTGAGTGTTCCAGACAGTGTGCTAAATATATATTCTTACCCACTCCTGCCTCCCTCTCTCTCCCTCACTTTCTCCTCTCTCTCCCCCCAAATATATATTTAACACACACACACACAAATAAACCATGCACAAATACACCACACACAAGATACTTGACTAATGTATTCAGGAGTGATGCAAAAATGTTTATAGGTGGGTTTCATTATCTCCATTGTTGCCTAGCATCGTTAAGTAACTTGTCACACACTCAGGATCTCAGATAGTAAGTGGGAGAGCTGAGTTTACATCTCAGCTCTGTCTGCTCTGCAGCCCATGTTCCTACTGTACTGCATGTTCTCAGCACTGTCTCCTCCCACCAGCAAGCAAACACAAGTATTTCTCTGACCCTTTAGTGGGAGATGGGAGATCTTCAGTTGTAAAGTTGTGGTATTTACAATAAACATAATGTGTAATAATTTATTGCCCTTAGACTTATTTCCAAAAAATAAAAGCACTATTTCCATTCCACCAAGACATGGATGGCATTCCCACTGTGACTTGCCTTTAGCTAGCCATCTTCATCCTGGCCCATGACAGAGACCCCACACCATGCACAAAGCAGACACCTAGCTCGTAACTAGAAAGGTTGTGTCTTACACAGTCATACCAAAGCAGAGGAATCCGTACAAACAGAAAAGCAAAAGGAAGGTAGACAGGCATTGGAAGGATACAGATAGCAACAGGATGTACCTATGAGAAGCACCATTATTCTGAACTTTCAAGGGCTTCTTAGAAGAAGAAAGCTTTGCAGAGAAATCTGAAGATGGAAGGAAGCAGTAAGTTGCTGGGTTTGGGAAAGAGTTCTGGGGCTATAGGCTTCCAGTCTCAGCTCCACCACTGACCAGCTGTGCAAAGTTGGTCAAGTCACTGAACCTCTCTGGGCCTTAACACCATCACCAGTGCAATAGAGGAGTTAGACAGACAGCTTTACAGGTCCCTTCTAGTTCTGAAGTTCTGTAATCCCAAGTGAAAACAGATTTAAGCCTATTCTTTTGTTAAGTGTTCTAATGAGTCTCAGCAAACCTTTCTCTTCCTTAGTCTTTCCTTTTGATGTAGGAGATCTGGGTTAATGACAAGAACTAAGTGAAAAGCTTTCTAAAAAGGTGGAAAAATTTAAAGACTGCCTTCATAATAAATATACATTTTTGGCTTGACAATAGTTCCTTGACTATTACACACATAACTTTTGTAAAATCACAGTATGCCCTCCAGGTAGTTCACGATCGGGTAAGGTGTTCCAGAAAATCGTAAAGGGGACAGCTAATGATGGCTTCAGGAGTGTCACAGGGAGCAAAAACACTAAGTTGTATGTGTGTGATGCATCATGGATTTTGAATGAAGAGTGTGAAAGGAAAGACAGAAGGAAATATGGGCAAGGATATATGACAGTTTCCTCCTGCGGCGTCCAGAACTAGGTTTGATTGTTTGGGTGAAATTTTTTTAGTTCTACTGTTTGTCTGATTGGGGGCCCTCAGCCTTCTTATCTCCCTCCTACCCTTCTTCCCCAGCACTGCCTAGCTTGTCACCTCCATTCTCCCTGAGAGACAAGTAGTATTTAGGTTTTGAAAATCAGCGTTGAGAACAAATTCCCCAAGCAGGTGTCAGTGGGAGTTATCTGAGCAAAACAGCAGAGACTGTTCCTCAATTGCACATTCTAGACACTGTTGGGGGGGAAATGTGTTCCATTTAGCACATATTAGATAAACTGAAGCATGTTAAATACAGGCTGAAAATAATCTCAAAAGGCTGGGAAAGTGACCTTGTAAGCCTTTGGTTGTACACACATTGCCTTGTGAGAGTAGATCCTGAGATCTCAGTCGTGGCTGGGAAGGAAAGTACATGTGGAAGGGCACCCTTCCCATCTAGAGAGACATGGGATTGACCTTAGCTCCTGGAAGCACTGTGTCCGAGAACTCATCATTATTCACGATGGATAAAGATCTCTGACTTTTCCCTCTTTTTTCACATAAAGTTGCACAATGACCTCATTCTAAGCCCAGCGACCAGCAGCAGATTCGTAAACTCACTCTAGCCAGATTTGCCCAAATCCAGTTTCTTTTTCCTTTTCCAAGTATCCAGTTTTCCAGACTTTCTTCATCCTCTTGGCCTGGACTTGGTGTGTGTTCACCCTCATGGACTCTGGATTATAGACGTATCACACTCCTGAGATGTGACTCTCTGGATAGGAACGTATCCAAGGAAGATAGAGATGCCCCTTTCTGACTTAAACTGCTTGCATGTTCCAGGGCAGCATCTGCCTATCTATCCTTTATAAAGGATAGATCACATGTTCTGCAAATACAAATGTTCTCATCATTACCAGCTGAGACAGGAAGTGGGGGGGGCGGGGAACTTGTTCCCTGCATGCCTGTGATGGGGTAATGTCTTTGACAGACTGCTTGAGTACCATGGTGAATAGGTATCATAGACATAAAAAGACCGAATTAGGTGTGGGAGGAACTACATCTAAGCAGAATGACTTCCAAAGATCTTGCCTTCTATGCTCCTTGCAAGCATTCATCCTCTTTGCTTCACCGGAGAAGATAACTCTTCCCACATATCAGGCCAAGATCGTGAGGTCTGCTCTCCTTCCTGGGTTTTGAGTTGTCTGCTTTGTGGGTAGGCCAGCAGAAGGAGCCACGCATGTGAATTTGCCAACCCTGCAGGTGCATCTACTATCCTACGCTGGACACGTCCCACTGCTCAATGCCTTTCTGTTGTTTTTCTCATCTAGGTGTTTGGAAACATAAAATTAGATGAGGAGAGTCACATCAACCGGCACAACAACTTCCGTAGTTTCTTTGGGTCCCTCATGCTACTCTTCAGGTACCTGGATCCGTAACTGTGGTGGCTGGGGCTGTCCTGCGAGAGAGAAACAGCCTGCCTCTTCCACCCGTTCCCCTTCGTCAGCGCTCACTCTGCTCCTATGAGGATAGGCAGTGGGGTGGGGGTGGGGGCAGGACCTCCGATAAACTGCTCTGATGACTTCAGAAAGTTTCCTCCACATCTTTGACTTAATAGTCAATTCGCAAATTGCAATTTCAGCACATCCTCCTGGGCTCTGAGAGGGGGAGGGTGAAGCCAGATTGCAGCCCAGGTTTCATTTAAGGGCTGAAACCACTGATGACCAGGTTTATGTGGGGCCTTAGGGAGTCCCACTGCCCTCTCTACCACTGGCAACAGAAGATGGAGAGGCAGTGGGTAAGGTGGCAGAGCCCAAGAGAGACCCCACTGGCCCTCTCTATCGCACTAGAAGGAGGCTAACTGAGCCCAAAAGGATCCTAGAGGGGGAGAAAGGGGCGGGTGAGTCGGGAAGAAAGCTCAGGAGAGGTTGGGACACGCAGACCTGCTGCTGCTAACCAGTTGTCTTTTGGGCTCAGGAGTGCCACGGGTGAGGCCTGGCAGGAGATAATGCTGTCGTGCCTCGGGGAGAAGGGCTGTGAGCCTGACACCACCGCACCGTCAGGGCAGAGCGAGAGCGAGCGCTGTGGCACCGACCTGGCCTACGTGTACTTCGTCTCCTTCATCTTCTTCTGCTCCTTCTTGGTGAGCAACCGTGTGCTCTTGGCTTGAGATATGGCCCAACCCACCCCTCTGATAAACAGACAAGAGGTGTCTGCCGGTGTACGTTCAATCACAAGCCCCAGCCCATGTTGAGAAATAGGTCCTCCTCAAGGGAGCTCTTGGAGACCAGGATGCTTATCAGACGCCCTGGTGGGTGACTTTCCGTGGCTGAGAAATAGCTCTGCTGCTTCTAGGGGAGGAGTGTGTGAGAAGAGGTAATTAGGGGAGTGGGTAGAGTTCAGTGAGTAGAGCATTGAATGTCATGTTCAATCAGTTGTGACCCAGAGTAAGTCTTTCTTCTCTGTATCTCCGGTATTTTATCTTACAAACAGGGCTAAGAATCTCTTCTCTCTCTTTTGGAGACTTTGAGCTATTTGAGAAAACGTACCTTGAAACTGTTAAGGGGATAGCATTAATCAGAGTAGGAGGATGACAATATACAATGTAGTAGATGTCGCTACATTTGATGACAGTTGGCCAGCTTGATAGACACGAAAGAATATGATTGCTTTGGGCATTAGTAAACATTGAGTAATGTATGTGGCACACACCCACCTATAAAATGGTGAGAAGCCCTGGGTGCCTTCGTAATTCTTTCTTTGGGAGAAAGCATGACTCGGCACAGCACCATCCAGAAATCTCCACCCTGCACAATCAGACAAGTAGTGATAAAGAGAAGAATGCATGAGGTGCTGCCAGGTCACTCAAATGGTCAGCCTGGTGTTTCTGTCTACCTTGGTGTCCCTCAACTCAGCTTCACTGCTAAAGCCACCAGCTGCACAAAAAATCTAAAACTAAAGCAATGCCGCTTGAAAGTGGTCAGCTTCATGGCTGGGCATCCCAAAGTGAATTGTCTGGTGTCTAGGAATTTCTACCTCTTTTAAAGTGGTCCCAAGGGGACTTGCCATGTGTCCAGTGTTGGGTGTGGGTCAGTGGCTACAGACAGACTGGTAAGGGTGGTGGGCAGGCTGATGTAGCAGGGGGTGAACTGACCAGAGACTTGGGGAGCCCACATTGGCGTTGTTGCTGTTCTAGCCTTGGCCAAGGCACCTTCCCATTTGTAGCTTCTGTAAAATGGAAAGGAAAAGTACTTGATGATAAGAGTACTATCTGTACACTGAGCTGATACACGTGTTCCTCCTCATAGATGTGAAAGGTTTTTTATTGAGAAAAGAACAGAAAACATTATCTTATTTAGAAATAGGGAAGTATAATGTATAATGAAAATAACTGCAGGGAAATTTAGGATGATGATATAAATTGGAGGTTTTTGTTTATTCATTTCTGTATTCAGCACTTTCAGCACACTTTTACTGAGTGGCCATTATTAAAAGGCTCGCACTGAGCTAGGCACTGGGGTGAAGCCGGCAGTGAGTTTCAGTCTGTCCG
The DNA here is from genome assembly GCF_030028045.1 of Hippopotamus amphibius kiboko. NCBI lineage: Eukaryota > Metazoa > Chordata > Mammalia > Artiodactyla > Hippopotamidae > Hippopotamus > Hippopotamus amphibius. The sequence continues at coordinate 168,925,101 of NC_080188.1, read as the reverse complement.
TCACCTAGAATTGAAAGGTGAAAGTCAAACAGGAGTATCAGCGCTTATCATAGGGGGATGTGGAGCATATAGAAGGCCATGCGGACATCTCCATTTTATCCTACATCATTTAAGTGTTTAATAATAAATATTTTAAAAGAAACCAAAGATATAACTGGAAAATTAATTAGAGACTATCAAAGGTACTTTTAGAATTTTGAGATGGAGGCTACTGCATAATTCACATTAACGTTATTTTTAAAGAGGCTATATTCAGTATGAGATGATCTGCTTTCAAATCGCAGCCCTACACTGACTCTGTGACCTTGGGCAAGTCACACAGCTTCTCAACTCAAACCAGCCACTCTAGAGAGATTTACTGATGTGCTGGGATGTGCCCCGCTGTGCTTGGAGCTAAAGAATACAAATATATATAGGAAGCACTTGTGTCCTTGAAGGGCTGATGGTAATTAAACCTGCCTCACGAAAAGTTAGAGCAAGCATTAAAATGTATAATAGGTGTGAATACGCACACAATGCTATAAAAGACTATGCAAATGTAAAGTAATAATAATACAGATAGTTTTTGTTAACATTAATAATAGGTATCCAGAAAGGAGTATAAAGAAAATATGTGGATATAGTCGGCCCTATCTGTAGGTTCCACATCTGTGAGTTCAACCAACCTCAGATTGAAAATGTTAAAAAAATAATTCCAGAAAGTTCCAAAATCCAAAACTTGAATTTGCTGTACACTAGCAACTATTTACTAGCCTTTACATTGTATTAGGAATTATAAGCAATCTAGAGATGATTTAAAGTATACAGGAGGATGTGCATAGGTTATATGCAAATACTACACCATTTTTTTTTTTTTTTTTTTTGGCCATGCCACATGGCTTCTGGGATCTTAGTTCCCTGACCAGGGCTCGAACCTGGGCCCCAGTAGTGAAAGCGCTGAGTCCTAACCACTGGACCACCAAGGAATTCCCGATACTACACTATTTTACATAAGGGACTTGAGCGTCTTCAGATTTTGGTATCCAGGAAGGTCGTGGAACTAATTCCCAGCAGATACCGAGGGATGATTGCGTATGGAAAACCCTTTATAACCCAGACAGTGATTGACTAAATTCACTGGGGCCCCAGTCACAACGACAGAAAGAAAAGTCCATGCAAGGATTTGGTTCAGCTGCTTGAAATGGAACTCCTCAAATAACAGTAGCTTCCCCAGCAGGGATGTTTATTTCCTGGCATGTCAGTGAAGCCTGGAGGAAGGCAGTGCAGGCTGGTTACGGGGTCTCCACAGAGTCGGCTGGTGCCCCACACCCCTTCCCTCTTTCTGCTCCCTCACCTCCGGGGAGAGTCCCTCAGCCTTGTGGTAAGAGGATGGCTAGATTCCAGGCATCCGCTTGCATTCTAGGCAGTAGAATGGCAGAAGGAAGGAAGAGAGGAGACCAGTTATTAGGATGCAGCCAGCAGTCTCTGTATTGCAGAGAAGACTCCCAGCAGGTCCTTCCTGCAGACTTTCTCTTTATGCTGTGTATCCTGTCTGCATAAATGGCATCTCCACCCACCCAACCACTTCACCTGGGAATCAGCAGCAGAGGCTCCTATTCGCTCAGCCCCACAGCCAATTCCTCTCTGTCAGACAAGACTCTTTCACTTGCAAGTGACAGAAAGTCCAGCTGCATCTGACCTAAGCTAAAAGGGATCTTATCAGCTCATATAAATGAAGAGTCCGGCAGGATAGGCTTAAGCAAGCTTGATTGGGGGCTCAGATGACATCCCCAGGGCCAGGTTTCCTTCTCTATTGGCAGATCACTTCCCCAGGCTTCTCCACGTGAGCTCTTTTCTCCAACACCCCAGGCCTGTGGCTTTAAGACAGCTGTAGCAGTAGCTCTAGATCTCAATCCCCACATGTTCAAGACCGAGAAGGAAGGACAAGTCTCTTGCTCAGAAGATTCAATGTCATGTTCTTGTCCTTGGTTGGCTCATCAGTCACTGTGGTCCAAGGGGGTAGGACTCAGTGGCTGGTGGAGGCCTGGGTCATGGTGGTGCCCCACTAAACCATATTAACTGGAAATAGGTAAGGGGTGTGCCAGGAGACCGGAAGTACAGTAAATGGGTGCTGGATGGCCAAGGAACAACAAAGCCATGCTGTTCACTATGGTCGAGGCCTGTTGAGTCCACCTTCTTAAACCCTCTCTCCAGGCTGCTGTCCTGCCACTGCCTTGATTCCGGAACATCACAAAAGTCTCCCCCTGGCCTCCCCCTTCCACACCTTCCACGCTGCAACCAAGGGTTCTTTCTGAATGCACATAGCCCTTGGTCTCTCTCCTAGTTTAAACCCCTTTAGGGGTTCCTCTTGCCCCCTGTATAACCTAGATAAGAGCTCCACAAGCTATAGCCCACAGGCCAGATCCAGCTTACCACTTGTTTTCATTCGGCCTGTGAGCTAGCAATTTTTACATTCTTCAATAGTTGAGAAAAAAATCAAAAGTTGAATAATATATCATGACGTGAAAATTATATGAAATTTGAACCCATACTCCTTTCTGTCCCCGCTGTACACGCTTCTTTCACGACCCTTTAAAAAAATCTGTAACAATTGTATGGTTCCAATACATCTCAGTCTCTGCTAAATACTAAATGTCTTTAAGAATATTCAAGTAATCATCAAAAAATATAGAAACAATAAATGCTGGAGAGGGTGTGGAGAAAAGGGAACCCTCCTGCACTGTTGGTGGGAATGTAAATTGGTACAGCCACTATGGAAGACAGTATGGAGGTTCCTTAAAAAACAAAAATAGAACTACCATATGACCCAGCAATCCCACTATGGGGCATATACCCTGAGAAAACCATAATCCAAAAAGATACATGTACCACAGTGTTCATTGCAGCACTATTTACAATAGCCAGGACATGGAAGCAACCTAAATGCCCATTAACAGATGAATGGATAAAGAAGATGTGGCACATATATACAGTGGACTATTACTCAGCCATAAAAAGGAATGAAATTGAGTTATTTGTAGTGAGGTAGATGGACCTAGGGTCTGTCATACAGAGTGAAGTAAGCCAGAAAGAGAAAAACGCATACCGAATGCTAACGCATATATATGGAATCTAAAAATTGGTACTGATGAACCCGGTGGCAGGGCAAGAAGAAAGTTGTAGATGTGGAGAACAGACTTGAGGCCCAGGGACGGGGGGTGGGAGGGGAAGCTGGGATGGATAGAGAGAGTAGCACTGACAGATTTACAACCACCAAATGTAAAATAGATGGCTAGGGGGAAGCTGCTGCATAGCACAGGGAGATCAGCTCGATGATTGGTGATGACCTAGAGGGGTGGGTGAGGGAGGGTGGGAAGGAGACTCAGGAGGGAGAGGATATGGGGCTATGTGTATAAATACTGCTGATTCACTTTGTTGTACAGCAGAAACTGGCACGACAGACCTTTCTTACCTCCCACCCCTAGCACCTGGAGCTCTGTCTACAACACAGCAGGTGCACAATAAATGTTGAGCAAATAAGCAGGAGAACGGGGTCTTGGAAGCACTTAAGAGCCGTGGACAGTTTCAAGTTGTTGGCGCAGTAAGCCCTGCATCCTCTATAAGGCATCCCATCAGTTCCCTCAGTGGCTGCTTTGGTGCAAGGGTGGGGGAAGGAGTCTAGAAGGGAGGCTCAGTGTCCGGCCTTGACTTCTTCTAGCCCTTGAGAACATTGTTGTTGCTGCTGCTTCCTCTGCGGCTGCGATACCCATTAAAGAACTTGAACAGATAACAAAAGTGACTGAGGAGGACTTCACAAATATAAAGGGGCATAGGAAAGTAAAATCGTAATGCTCGCACAGTGAAATGCGTGGTGCGGTCGCGAAGATGCGTTGCCTCCAGTAGGGTCGCCAGTGCTTTGCTTAGGAACTTCAGCCTTACAAACGTCTGAGTTCTTTATTTGCCTTGAAGCCTGTTTTTCTCCTTTGGGTTTCCCCTAAGTCCTCTTCTCCCCCTCCCCCTCCAGATGCTCAACCTGTTCGTGGCCGTCATCATGGACAACTTTGAGTACCTGACTCGGGACTCGTCCATCCTGGGGCCTCACCACCTGGACGAGTTTGTCCGTGTCTGGGCCGAGTATGACAGAGCGGCATGGTGCGTAGGCCTCTCAGCCACCCCCATGGGGCCCGTATCAAGGGCCTCTGGCGTTCTCAAGGAAGAGGTTGGGATTGGAGTCACCCTATGCTTGCCTGTTACAGAAGGAGAGGAGATTCCTCTTGGTTATGGCTTGTGGAAGAGGCCAGGTCCTCAGACTGGCTCTAGGGTCAAGCTAGTTATGGACCACTTAGCTTCTTTATCTTCCTCTCCCCACTCTTTCCTTCTGTGACAGGCTTTTCCCTTTCTTTGCCAATCTCAGTACACAGTCTGCACCTCAGAGTGTTTGAGTTCAGTCCCTAGAGGAGCTTCCAAAATGGTTAGTGGACTCCTCTGGGTCACCGGGGGGACTGACAAGGGTTTCCGGGGCCAACTGGATGTCTGGCCACCATGGTCAGTGACATTAGTCTTTTCTCTCATCCCTCTCAAAAGGTACAGGTTCAGATAACTCTGAATTTATATAAACAACCAAGCAAGTTATTCTTCTAACTGATCGCTTAAACACTTGTGGATTTTTATTGCACGAAGCTGAGTTAAATGGCAGGAATTTGTGGGGATGATTTCCCTGGGTCTTTTTCACTTTCCAATAGTTCTCAAGTGATATTGTGCCTTCTGGGCTTTAAAGCAGAGGCTGGCAAACTGTAACCCGTGGGCTACACATGGCTCACTGTCTGTTTTTACAAATAAAGTTTTATTGGCGCACGACCATGCTCATTCATGTGTTGTCTGTGGCTGCTTTCACACTACAGGGCACAGCTGCATATTGTGACAAATACAGCATGGCCCTCAAACTCAAAAATATTTATTATCTGACCCTTTACTTAAAAAGTTTGCTAATCCCTGCTGTAGAGTTCAAAGGTGGCCTTTCGGTCCTCACAGTTGAAGACAGGGTGAGAGTGCTGTGAGCCCTCACTCCATGGGAACTTTTCTGTCCCAAGTCATCTTAGTTTGAGGATCTTATCTCACCAGTCTATCCATTCTGGTCCCCCTCTGAAAATACTACAAGAAATGCCATCCTTCATAGGAATGGACCACGTTGCTTCCACCTGGAACTACTTCATAATCTAAGACTCTTCCCAAATCTATCTTCCTATGAGGCTGTTGGACTTGGGTCACTGCTTTAGATGTTGGAAGAGTGAATCAGAATTCCTCTTCCTCTCAGTAATTATGAATGACTCAGAGCACAGAGTTCTCTAAATCTATTCGTATTACAATGGTTGAGCAATGGCTTTTACTTTCTGGGCCTGCTTTCTAGGAGGATAGGCTGCTTAGAATGCAGTGGGCACTGTGTTACCGGGGAATGCAGCCAGGCCTGCATCTTGTCAGCTCTGTGGCCTCAGACAAGTCACTCAACCACTCTGAGCTTCCACATTTGTTGTATAATAGTGGTAACGATCCTACCTACCTTGAAGGCTGGTTGTGAGGATTATATTAAATCATGTATGTAACTGTTGTTATCATTAATAACCATATGGGAAAGGAAGTAGAAAATATGAAAAATTGGTGTCTGTAAAGCTGGATGGCCATGCGATCAGGAGACCAAGAAGGGACCGCTTCACTCACCTGAGAGAGGAGAAACCAACTGCTAGAAAAAGGAGTTCAGTGCTCACCTAGCCTGACTCAGGTGCCCTTGGCTCTCAGAAACCCCGGCTTCCTGTGGTTTCATGTTATTTAGGGATCCAAGTGCCTTGGGCACTAAACATGCTGCTCCCCAGTTCTTCCATCTGCTGGGAAGAACCATTCCATGAGGACTAATCCTGAGACTCAGACGCATGAGCTGTGAAAGAGCAAAAAGACCAAGGAGAACCTCTTGTGTCTGCTTTGAAATTCCCAGTGTAACTTGTCCTGGTTACAGTCTCACTGGCCTTCCCTATGAGATGAGAGGGGAAACTAACCAAGGTAAACTGAGCCAATGTCTTCAAAAAGGAGACAGACAGGTTGCAGAGCACGTCAGCCTATAGACAGCAGAACCAACTCACCCACGTCTCATCTGCAATAAGAAGCAAAAGAACACATGGTAAAATGAACCTCCTCTCAAGAGTTAAGAGACTTGGAAGTACTGCTGAGCTGCTATTTGGAGGAAGAGGAGGAATCAACAGCAAAATCAAGAAAAGATTAGGAAGAGTGAAACTGGGGCAAAGTTTAGTCTCAGCATGGCTGGCGAGGATTGGATGCTTGGAGGTGGAGATGCCTGCTTATAATTTCCGGTGGAAACCCTGATCTGTGCCAGGATGTATCTAGACCCGCAGATCCCTGGTCGTTGCTGACTTGTTCTGGCCCCTGATGCAGCAGATGCTTTAGCCACTGAAAATGAATCAACTGTTAATTCTTTCCTTTCCACAGGAAATCAGAATTCTCTAGCAGCCTCTGTGAAGCGGGGTGGTAAGATAGGTCACAGTGTTCTTGGAATTCTGACTGGATCTGACCAAGCTGCCTGTGGGCTGGGCGGCAGGAACAGGGCTGGTGGGAGAGCATCACGGCGCCCTTGCAGGCTGCTTTCTGAGCAGACCCCGGCAGGCTCCCACCAGACTGAGAAGAATTTGCAGAAGAAGAAGAATTTCCCCAAGCAGAACTCGGGGAAAAATCTGCCACAGAGAGAAGCAGAGCCCTTTGCAAATTCCCTCATGCCAACTGCGCGCCTTGCTAATTAGCCTAATGGGAAATTTCTCTCTCACAGTCTGCAGAAAGACGCTGACTTCCCACTGCCCTGACAAGCGGGTCTGAGAGACTGTAGTCAGTGTCTGTGAAAAGCCAAGGGTTCTGCAGTCCACTTCACAGCAGCCTGGTGTCTGCTCTTGATGGCAGTCAGAGGCCTTTGTGTATTGGTGGGCTTTGTTCTAAGAGGCCTAGCTACAGCCAGGGTCCATCTTCTGCATCTGGCCAGGTATGAGCCGGACAGATAACTCAGGGTGCTCATCGTTACTAGGCATTGAACGGGCTCTGATTCCTTAGAAAATTTGCGGCAGTGCAGTTTGCAAAGTGACGGTTCTCTGATGCTCACTGTCCTCAGTCTCTCCTGGTCTGGCTTTGCCAGGCCCAAGGAAAGAAGCCACCCTTCCTCTTTCAGCCATCCCCTTTGTGACTAGGCTGTCATTTCTCTCCTACCCTTCTCTGAGTGTCCTATTAACCCACCTGTGCTTCCTTTACAGCGGCAGGATCCCGTATAAGGATATGTACAAATTAGTGCGGGTGATCTCGCCGCCTCTGGGCCTGGGAGAGAACTGCCCCTACAGGGTGGCTTGCAAGGTTTGCCTCCGGTCCCCAGCCGTGACCGTGACCATGACCGGCGGCGGGGTGCAGCCTCCAACCCCCCTCCTCTCCGTTCTGCTCCACCACCACGGCGCCACATGAGGGAACCTTCATGTTGCTTTCCTTTGAGTTTAAAGAGGTCCAAACCCTCCCAGAACCAGCAGCTGTTACACAAGGAAGAAGGGCACGTTTTGGGGGGAAGGTGGATAAAAAAAGAGTTAAGGACTTAATAACCGAGGCTGGTTTGACCTCTGTTTTCTTCACGTGCATACACTCATCCGTGCGTGTATAACACACACACATTCTCCTCTCTCTCTTTCTCACACCGCCTTAATCTGTGGATTTAACCAGAGGGGCCTCTCCCTCCTCCAGAGAATGTAGAAATCTATTGAATCCAGCAAGGAGTTCTGGTTTCTTTTCCCTGGAGACAGAGAGCATCCTTTTAGCAAACTAGTAGTACCATCCCATATATAATGTAGAAAAGTGTGATTCTAGCCATGCCTGCCTCTGCCCACCTCTGGACAGTTTGGCCACAAGTGGTTATAGAAGCTATAGGACAGAAAGGAGGTGAGAAACAATGAAAAATGAGGGCAGGAGGTGAGGATAAGTCAAGAAGGTAAAGAGGATAGAGTCAGTGGTGTGTGGGAGAATTTAATAGCTCTGAGCGTCTGGGAAGATCTCAGCAGAGGACGAAAGGCTCCGGGGCAGGTGTCTTGCCTGACGGTCCTGCTATATATACATTGTTGAGGGGGCCGAGGGGTCTGTTGTAACTGCTCAGTCACTGCTTGTTTGTGAGACCAAGGACATTATTCAGCGGCACACAGGACATCCCTCTCCGACTAACACAGTGGCTCCCCCCAGCCCCTGTCCAAGGCCTAGCCCACTAGATAAGAAAGCCTCCCTGGTGCCGCAGGAGGGATGCGCGGGCTCCCTGGGGCATAGCACAGTCTGACAGCTGGAAGACGACTTTGACCCAGGAAGACGCCAGCTTGGGCAATGGGAACGGGCTGGCCTGGGATGGTGACAAGTGATTCCCGTACTCGGGAGGCCGCACAGCTGCCTCTGCAGAGACTCTTTAAACTCCACGCTGGTGAAACCTGCAGCCGCATGTGGGAGAGCCGGGGAGGGCAGCATGGCATGCTAGATGCTCTTCCGCCTCCTGGTTTTGTTTCTTCTGTCCCTAGCATGCCGTCGCCCCCAGGGCATGCCGGGGCACCAAGAGCACTCTTGCCCACAGAGCCAGGTGGAAGCAACGGGCCGACTCTGAGCAGCAGCTGCAGCCCACCACGTTCAGCGCCAGCCGCCGCCTCCTGCTGCGCTCACACCACAGAGGGGGATACACGATGCTCCGCCCGCAGGTTCAGAGCAGGAGAAAGGCCTGACCTCCAGGCGAGGACCCACGTCCCAAGCCGGGGCCAGAAATCCTAACCCACGGGTGGAGCACCGTCTATCTGGTTTATACCGCTCGCACACAGCCCTGGGAATGGAAGACAAGCCTGTGTCGTGTGGGGGATGGATGGCTTGAACAGGGAGGTAGGGTGATGCTCATCCCAGAAGGGAAAACTGGTCCCTGTGACAGCCGCGCAGAGGGCCCAGAGGTTGCCGCCACGTTCCCGGGTCTGTGTGGGGCGTGATATAAATCTGCACCAGGATGGAGACATGTGTACGATTTGCCTTGATTAACAGGTTTCCTATTCTTTTCCTGTTTGTCCATTTTGTTTCGTTTTTCTTTTCCTGTTTTCTGTACTCTTTTGTTTGTTTGTTTTGACTCCCCGGGAATGCCTGTTCTCCTCTCCTCCCTGTCTGCATCCTTCCCCTGCCACCCCCCTGCCCTGCCACCCCGCCCCCATCCCCACTTACCACCCCGCCATGAGCAGTGGCCGCATCCATTACACTGAGATGTATGAAATGCTGACTCTCATGTCACCACCGCTAGGCCTCGGCAAGAGATGTCCCTCCAAGGTGGCATATAAGGTAGACCACCTCTTCCTTTGTTCTGGGCTAGTGACCAGCAGGAAATGGGAGCCAGCTGTGGGGAGGCCGTGGGGAGGAAGCCGGGCTGGGGAAGGGGAGGAGGGAACCAAGGAAAAAAAGAAATCATGAGATGAAAGGGTCATGAAGGTTCCCAGAAGGAGGAAGTCCTGAATTGATACACAAGGTGGTTTGTAAGACTATTCAACATGGGTTTGTGTTCTTTTTATGTTATTCTGTTTCTACAAGTGTGTGGCTTCTTGTGAGTGCGTTACTAGAAAGAAAGTGTTAAGTAGCATGTTTCCTTTTAGAGGAGGCAGAGTGGTGGCCTGCGGGATAGCATATATGGGCAAGAAGGCGGCCTACGGCAAGACAGCTATCAGGGCTTATAAAAAAAAAATCTTCAATCAGATAAGCTAAGGAAATAATGCAGAACTTTCTCTAAACATGGCCCAAGAAGAAATTTTTAGGAGTTAGGAAAACTCTTAACAAATTTCTTCCTCCATGACATAGGAAGGAATGATGGCATGGTTCCTTCTAGGTACCAGAAAAAAGAGAACATGACTTCCATCCCATGATGTATGATGAAGGATGCAACTCCCTTCCCCCATTAGCCCAGCTACCTATTTTTTCTGGCAGCACACAGGAAAGGGTGATGATGGGTACAAGTTACGTTCAGCATTAGATTTGCCTCTTGGCATGACTGAGTTATGGGTGGACTCCCCTCAGCTTGCTTAGAGCAGCATTGCTTAGTATGTTGGGAGTCACCTGCCACTGGGGTGCTTAGAGCCTTGGGGCCTGAATTTTTTCCCCACAATTAGTACTAGTTACTGTTAATCCCCCATTGCTGTTTAGACTGACCCAGAACTCTGGAGCTCTTTCATTCATCTAGGAATGAATGTCGCACTCACAATGTCGCCACGTCTCTAGAAGCCTAAAGAAGTGGGAGAGAGATGGAAGTCAGATACAAACAAGAAACTGGCCTTACACTCTAAGACACCATGTTTGTGGCATCACGTTAAGCGAGATGTTCCAATAGAGTATTAGAAACCCTGCCTTGGGAAGAAACACTTGCCTTCCTGCTAGGCTGGTGGTTCTGCTGGAGGACCTTCTCCTGCTGCTACCTCCAAGTTTAAAGCTCCAGAGAGCATCTCATTGGAACGGGAGGCCCATGAGGGACCCTCATCCACCCCACTACATGGCTCCTCCCGTGCAGCTTAGGGGCCGGCATCCTTTTTGCTCATGATACCACATCCAACAGTACCAGGTGGTGGAATGTGGCCCTGAGTTCTTAATTTCTGGGGTGAAGCTTGGTGGGAGAAAGGGATGTGGGGATGGGAGGAAAAGTTAAAGAATTCCGAAAGCAAGATACTCTCTGGAAAGTGGATTTGGCCATTTCAGTTTGATCCCCTTCCTTTGGGCAAGGGGAACAAGGCCTGCCCACTCTGCTTCTGCCTGGGTCACCCTTCTCTCCTCTCTTCTCTGCGCTCCCCAGCCCTCTTCCCCTAGACCCTGTTTGCACTCTCTCACGTTTCCATTTGGCTCCACCTCATCCTTTGGATAAGCTGGACTTCTGCATGTTCGATCACGTGCTGGCAAATTTCATCTTTTAAAGACTCAAAAAGGGGGCATCAGGATGCATCTTTCAAGTCAGATAAGCAAAGCAAAATCTCCCCCGTTACTGCCTTTCCATCTGAATTTGGGGGTTTCCATGGGTCACGTGGAACTGTAGAGCAGCCCTGAAACAGAGAATGAAGTCACCTCACAGAGCTGACTCCTTTCCCTGAGCTACTGCTTTTAGGATTCCCTGTTAAAGACATTCTTAGGACCATGGAGAAGTCCTGAAGAATGATTAGCCCCTCTTCCCTTGGAATTTGACATCATTCCCTAGGAATAAACAAAACAAAACAAAACAGCAGCCCATGAGCCTTAAGTGAGAAGCAGGGAGAGAGCAGGACTGGGACAGGGGACGGGGGAATAATCCTTGCCCTTCTTTTTTGTCTCTGCATTTGACTTCTGCACTTTTCCTCCCTTCTCACCGAGGTTTCTTTCGATATATTTTTTCCTCCTCCTGTTTCTTTTCTCTCTTTTATACAGAGATTAGTCCTGATGAATATGCCAGTGGCTGAGGACATGACTGTCCACTTCACTTCCACGCTTATGGCTCTGATTCGGACAGCTCTGGATATTAAAATCGCTAAAGGTCAGTAAGCTTAGAAAGCATTCTGGAACAGCTCACGCAGGGTGGCAGATGTTTGAACTTTCATCTATCCGACAATGCAGTGACCTGGAGATCAAATAGTAGGGTCCCTGTTTCACCTCTGAGATACAGTAACTGTAAGATTTGCCCTTTCCTCTTAGGGAAATGAATGGTTTGATCATTGCTAAGGCTCGTTTCGGCTTCAACAGTATGTGATCTTCGGTGTCTGGCGCATAGTAGGCATTTTAGAGATATTTTTTGATTGAACAAATGAGTTCTTTTTTTTTTTTTCCCCACATGTGGTGTCTTTAACATCTTGGAAGGCTTCTGTGGCAGGTGCTATCAGGGCAGTATTTTGTTCCTCTTGATTTCTGATGCAGTGATTTAGGAAAGCAAGGGGTTACTACTTCCAGATGGGCCTCAGCTTCCTGCTCTTGCCTGGTCCAAATCCTCTTCAAAATCAGGTCACGCAGGCTCTGGAGTCAGGTTGCCGGAAGAACTGATGCACATGTAATGAGGCAGAGGGGGCTGGCTTGTGGCTCTCTGCGTTTCCCCTTCTGATATATTGAGCAGCTGGGAGACTCTGCGAATGAAAGCAGAGGCTGATCTTGGTCCCAGGGCCTCAGCTTTCTGTGGCAGGATATCCCTGAATCACTGAAAACGGGAGCCAAAACGTGTTCTGCTTCTTCAGCAGAAAGACCCGATATTGCAGGATCCACTGTCATTAAGTGCCAGGATTTCCTCTGAGAATATGAGGTGCCATGCTGACTCAGCTCCAGCCGCACCTCCTCACTCCATCCTTGTTGTTTCTGTGTCTGTTCTGTTTTCGTTATTGATAAATTTATCTTATCCTAGGTGGTGCGGACAGGCAGCAGCTAGACTCAGAGCTACAGAAGGAGACCCTGGCCATCTGGCCTCACCTGTCCCAGAAGATGCTAGATCTACTTGTGCCCATGCCCAAAGGTGTGGGGTCTCCTCCTGGGTATCCTTGTCACTGTGGGCCCAGCACACCAAGACCACATCTTTGCGGGAAACACTGAGTGATCAAGGAGATGAGGGAAGGGTGCTCTTTTATTCCTAGGAAACAAAAATCCCTTACTTCTCAGGTCCCTTTTGTTATTAATTGAAAGCAGTTTTTTTTTAATTGCAGTATAGTTGATTTACAATGTTGTGTTAATTTCTGCTATATATAGCAAAGTGACTCAATTATACACATAAATGTATTCTTTTTTACTTTCTTTTCTATTATGGTTTATCCCAGGAGATTGAATATAGTTCCCTGTACTATACTAACCTTGTTGTTTATCCATTCTATATGTAATAGTTTGCATCTACTAACCCCAAACTCCCAATCCTTCCTTCCCACACCCATCCTCCCCCTTGGCAATCACAAATCTGTTCTCTATGTCTGTGGGTCTATTTCTGTTTCATGCCATATTTTAGAGTCCACATATAGGTAATATCATATGGTATTTGTCTTTCTCTTGCTGACTTCACTTAGTATGATAATCTCTAGTTGCATCCATGTTGCTGCAAATGGCATTATTTCATTCTTTTTATGGCTGTGTAGTATTCCATTATATATACGTACCACATCTTCTTTACCCATTCATCTGTTGATGGATCGTTAGGTTGTTTCCATGTCTTGGCTATTGTGAATAGTGCCGCTGTGAACATAGGGGTGCATGTATCTTTTTGAATTATAGTTTTGTCTGAATATATGCCCAGCAGTGGGATTGCTGGATCATATGGTAGTTCTGTTTTCAGTTTTCTGAAGAACCTCCATACTGGAAAACAGTTTCTTAAGTCACTGTGGTTGTGGGTGAAGCTTCTTGGGTGCATAGCTCTGTCATTAAACCTAACACAGTTCAGCACACCTTCAAGCACTTGGGGAAAAGGTGGTGTTACTAAGAGATGGAAATCTAGACCATTCTGGGGCTGGGGGAGGTGCTTACCAATGTGTTGCTTATCATTAGTAACATCACCCTCCCTGGGTGGCTGTGAAAGCTCCCTGAGGATAGATATGGGGGCCTATTCACTCTGTATCTTCAGAGCCTGGCGCAGATGGAACCCTCAATAAATGTTGGATGGGTGGGTGGCTGAAGGGGCAAACGTGCTTCCAAGGTGTCCTCACTCTCCCCCACCTGTCTTCTCCCTGTTTCCCTCTGTGCCATGCTTGTGTCTTCAGCCTCTGACCTGACTGTGGGCAAAATCTATGCAGCAATGATGATCATGGACTACTATAAACAGAGCAAGGTGAAGAAGCAGAGGCAGCAGCTGGAGGAACAGGTGAAGGTCAAGGGCAGCATGGGGAGTGGGTGGGCCCCTGAAGGGACAGGCCAGTGCATCCCTGGGGCAGGGCATCCTGCAAGTGCTTAGCAGAGATACAGAGTTGCAGGATCCAGGAACTCTCTAGGATCTGGGGATTCGAAACCCAGTGGGGCGGAGGTTCAGGCAGTAAAACAAGGTATCAGTCGTAATCCTGTTTTACTCGACTAAATGGCATTTTCCCCACAGCATTTTATGTTCCCCCACAGTCATTCAAGTTCCCTTTTTTCCTCCTTTCCACTTTTAACACAGAAAAACGCACCCATGTTCCAGCGCATGGAGCCTTCATCTCTGCCTCAGGAGATCATTGCTAACGCCAAAGCCCTGCCATATCTCCAGCAGGATCCCGTCTCAGGCCTGTAAGTATAACCAGAGGGCCATGACTCCCCTGTTTGCACTGTCACTTATGCCATCGGGCAGACCCAGAAACCCATTGTCTAGAAATGCCTGGGAAATAACTACTAACTTTGAGATGAATGGGTGATCCCCTCTCTGAGGCTGAGAAGACAACGTGTTGTGTCTTAGGATGGTTATTCAGTAGGGGTAGTAGAACAGCAGACCGAGCTCGTGTGTGCTGTGGCCAACTTGAGAGACAGGGAGCGCTGTGAATGGACAAAGGAAGAAGGGGCTGTATTAGTAATACCACTTTACAGTGAAGAAACCGGAGGCTCAGAGAGGTTCCCTAAGTCACCCAAAACCATATGGCTGATAGGAAGCTGAACTGGAATTTGTCAGTTATTTTCAAGCCCCGCGTCTTCCCATTACACTGTGTTATCTGTAATGAACAAAAAGAACCTTAAATCAGGCAAAACCATTTTTTCTTTAATTTTCTTTAATTTTCTATATTGAAGGTGGAAACAAAACCCTAATTAAGGAATGTGCCAATTCTTCTGAGTTGTAAGCCTTAGCCCCAGAGTGGTCATTCGTCATAAGGGATCTGTTGTAATATACATACCTCATTGTAACGCTATCTTTCTCTCATCACAAGCCTGTGGTGAGTACCCTCTACCCAGTGTAAATGGCTTTTTGTGGTTGGTTGTGGTTAGTGACTTTTTTTCCAGTCTAGCTCTCATGGACCCGGTAAATCACTAAATATCACGACTTCTGTAATTATCAGAGGAGTGAAGTCCCAGGCTTGGGAATGAGACCTCTGTCAGAATACCATTTGGAATCTCTCACACCATGAATTTCTTTCTGCCTGTGGTGTTGGAGACCTGTTTTTGAAAAGCTTGTCTTCATGGCCACAATCCAACCCATTTAGAAGCAAAGAAAAACGACCGAGGCCGTCGGTCATTTTTACAAAACATGTGATGTGTTGAAAGTAGCAGGTGTGGGTTCGCCTGTCTAGAAAAAAAATACATGTTTATCTTTGGTCTGTGCAGGAAGGAGGTCTAGAGGTATGATTAGAGCTCTAGGAATATCTCCTTGAAAGAGTTTACAGTGTTTTTCAAGGGTCTTTGGCTTAGAAATAGAGGACACCCTCCCCCATCTAGGTCTGTTTTGCCGCAACAATTTGCTGTACAAATTAACTCCCACCATTGGACCATTCCAGCCTCTCTCCCATATGTTTATTGATTCATTTACTCATTATTTTGACCAATATTTACTGAGAGTCAGTGTGACCCAAAAACTGGCTCAGACACTGGGGAATTCAGTCAACATGATCACAGTCCCCATGGGCACAGTCCTTGAAAAAGAAATTACATGAGTGGTAACAGTTAAAATGTGGAAGGGTAGGCTGTTGCGATGCTGTGTAAAGGAAGCAGCCCACGTAGTTTGAGGATTTGAGGAAGCTTCCCTGAGGAAGTAATATTTGAGTGAGACTCAAAAGCAAGCACTTTAAGAGGTGAAATAAAGTATGGTCAGTTTAAGGAACCTAAAAACTGTCATGATGGTTGGCGTACAGAGAGATCAGGAGAGGTGGCAGGTGATGGATTTGGAGGGGCCAGGGTGTAGGGATACAGAAGTTTAGTTTCATCCAAGGCTAATGGGTGACACGATCAGGTTTGGGCTTTCTAAAGATCATTCTTCAGTCTGGTGTGGACTCAGTGGATTGGAGGGAGGCGATTGGAGAGTCGGAACACAGTTTAGTACGAGGCTGCAATTGTGTGAATTATTGAAGACTGTGGCTTGGACTAACAGGCTAGAAATGGGGAGAGAGAATCAGACCGGAGAGGTAACTAATACATGGAAATGATCGGATATAGTGATTGATCTGCTACGTGGAGTGAAGGAGGGGGAGGAGTCAAAGATGAGCCTCGGGTTTCTGGTTTGAGCTTCTAGGTAGATGTTGGTCCATTTCCTGAAATGGAGATGTTCGTGGAGCAGCAGGCTGGCTCCTCAGGACCATCCGTGTCTCTCGAGCCTTGTATTGTTCAAGCAGAGATGGCTCTGGGGTAGCGTGGTGAACATGACAGGGCTCCTCTCTCATTGTGTTTACACCTGGTAGAAAAAGACATGAAACAGAATTATTGGAAAGAAAAATACTTGCCATTTTTGATGATTCAGTCACAATCCTGGTAAGTGCCAGGATGGGGGAAAAAAAGTACTTTATGATCTGAGTGCATGTGAGAGAGAGCTCTGACCGGTTTATCAGATGCGATTCCTTTAAGGAAGTGACCTTTGAGAAGAATTTTGAAGGAGGCATTCAGAAAAGAGCTTGCAAGGGTGTTGGAGAAGCATCCTGCCTTCCGGGAACAGCCTTTATTCGAGTCCTGAGGCAGAAAGAAACCTGGCACAGTCAACCAACTGAGCAAGCCCAGCACATTGGAATTCAGGGAATAAGGGAAAGTCATGCAAGGGGAGGGTGGCCAGGTAGGAAGCGGATCATGAGAGAGGCCACACTCAGGCCTCTGGACTCGCTCCCAACAACAGTGGAAGCCAGACAAGGTTTTCATAGTAAGAAAACCTCAGGGTTCAAGTTATTGAAATCTCTAAGGCTGTTCAGTGCTTTTAAGTGTCCTCTTTACCTGTTGGGGATCCTGAAGTTACTCATTTTCTGTAGGACAAAAGGGGACCCATTTCCTATAGAGCAGTGCTTATCTTATTCCCCGTGCTTCTCAGGCCAAGCCACACGGAGGAAGATGATTGACATTTAAGCAGTCATTTAAATAACAGATTGCTCTCTAGCAGTCGTAAAAATTCAGCTGAAGCCCTCACTGGCAGCAAGGGGACAGGTTGGGTGAAAACTCTGCTCTTTGGATTTTTCCCTGTGATCCCAGTCTAGTGGATTATTTTAAAGTAACTGGCAATCCTTGCTCACGCCTCAGATTTTCCACTGGGTTCACGGTCGCTAGCAGCAGACTCTGCAGTGGCTCTCCCCAGAGCAGATGGGGCACTGGCACAGATGGTGTCCCATCTCCTCCTCCTTACTCCACGCCCACCGAGGGCTGCTGCCCAGTCACTGACCATGTCCCTCTTCCCGTGATCAGGAGGCTCAGTCAGCCTCCTCACTTGAGTCAAAGGGCAAATGTTACTGTATTAGTAGCAGTGAATGGTAGCAGCAGCCCAATTCTCAGGAAAGATTGGCTGCCTCTTTTTTTCCCTAGCTGGCTCAGTGGATCGTATTGGCTTAGGGTGTCTGCAGGTACCAAACCTGGTTTAATAAGAGAATAAATAGAATAATAAAATAGAATAATGAATAATAAATAGAATAATAAAAACATACTTTTCATCCAGCGGCCCCTAAATACTTGACCAACTTTGTCCCTCATCACCATTGAAGCATCCTCCTACATAGCCATTGACCCAGACATTGTGACCTCTTCAATGTCACTTCTGAAATCATTCCACCCAGTTCATAAGCCAGCAGACACAGTGTCTGGTCCAGAGCAGTCCTTCAATAAATGTTCATGGCATTGAATTGTTTAGTTTGGCCAGGGATGTTGGCACGATAAAACCATATTCTTATGGAGAGTGGAGGAAATTTTTTTAAAAGACCATGACTGCTTAATATTTAAACAAACTGTTCACTGTTTAAACTATGGCATTTTTCTGCCGAATGGAGAAACTGAGCAGAAACAGGTTTACAATCTAACATTGGTCTTCCATATGGCTGAGTGTGACAAATGATGTCATTTGTCACAGATATGCTAGTCGCCAGCAGAATGGTGAGTGGTTCCAAATGCAGGTTGAAAACAGTGGTTTCTCTTTTCCAGTGCTTTAAAAAAAAAAAAAAAAAAAAAAAAAAAAAAAAACTTTCTCTTCTACGGCTAGCCACCTGTAAGTTACCCAGCTTACAAGCCAGCCAAGGCTAAATGGTGTTACCCTTCCTGGGAAAGAAGTCTTGTCTGGGTGGGAATTGGTAATGGCAGCTATGTCATGACTGTTTCTCTCTCTCTCTCATGCACACATTACCTCTGAACTTGGCATTGCTTTGCAGGAGTGGCCGGAGTGGATACCCTTCGATGAGCCCACTCTCCCCGCAGGAGATATTCCAGTTGGCTTGTATGGACCCAGCCGATGATGGACAGTTCCAGGAACAGCAGTCTCTGGTGAATGAATGAGTTACATGACCTCAAAAATACCTCCTCGGTTTCCTCATCCCTCCCACTCTCATTTTCAAATTTTATTCCATAGCCTTGATCCATCAGAAAAACTCTGATAGTCCAACCAATTACCCTGGGAGTTTCCTGCCATCTCCCCTGTCACAGCTGAGTTTCTCATGTTCTCTGACATTGCTCCCTTTTCAGGTTCTACAACCCCAGTGACCCCTTATCTGCTTCAGAAACTTAGAATGCTTCAGGCCAAGCCCTCTTAATTTATGCCCCTGGGCGTCAAACAGGGAAGCAAAGTCACAAACAAAATCTTGCCTTTGATAGGGAGCCTTAGGATAGGTCATCATAAGAATGGATGGCACCAACCAAGCAGCTTCATGTAGCCCAGGAAAGCTACCTGCCAGCCCTTTAGTGATGCGTGCCTCCTGGAGGACTCATGGGTAGTCTGTGTAACGGTGACTAGCTGTCCGCTAGGAGATACACAAGAATCTCATGCCTGAGCTCTGTGTGGGCTCAGGCAAATTGGCCCTTTTGGTCACCGTTCTACAAGGTCAAATACATTCTAAGAGACCCTTAAAATCCCTCTCCTGAACCTAAAGATGTTCATTTGCAAAAATGGCAGTATTTCTGAGAACTCTATTAAATAGAGTTTCAACTTAGAGACAAGAGGGCAGATGGAACTTTAGATTTTGCTAATACAAAGCTAAAACGGGATTCCCAGAGATGATGGACTTTACTATTAGTGCAGGAGCCATGAGATTGAGTTCCCTCTGGAGCTTAGAATTAAAGCCCAGGTGTTTCTTGGTCTGCAGAGAAAAAGCGTAAAACCCAGCCTT
The DNA here is from genome assembly GCF_030028045.1 of Hippopotamus amphibius kiboko. Taxonomy (NCBI): domain Eukaryota; kingdom Metazoa; phylum Chordata; class Mammalia; order Artiodactyla; family Hippopotamidae; genus Hippopotamus; species Hippopotamus amphibius. Next base: position 168,905,890 of record NC_080188.1, on the reverse strand, counting down.
TGCAATAGTTTATGTAGACAGCTTGTATGAAGTGAGTTCCATGTCACTTTGATTCTAATTCAACTGTGTTCTTCTCTCCCCTTCGTTTTTTCCTGACCCCTTCCCACTGCTACTGTGAACCCCAGCGCCTTCCTGGATGGGTGTGGGGGTGGATTGTGTGTATGGCCTGCTTGTGGAGGGCATGTCTGATGGAGTGGGTGCCCTTCAGAGGGGAAAAACCCACTTCAGTAGCTCCAGCAAATGAGTGAGTCCATGTCCTGTGACTGAGGAGACAGGGAATTGTGCACGGTGGTACTGAGGAGACAGCCAGACCAGATCCCTCAGTGTATGAGTTGTGGCTTGAGGGTGTTCTTGGTAAGGTGGGTAAGAATCCTTCAGATAACTCCCTGCCTTCCTGTCTGAGGAAATGAGCACCAAAGCCCAGGGGCTAGTTGGTACCAATGGTTTAATTCTTAAAAGGGCTGCTCATCATTTTATGGTTTGCCTGGTGATGTGTCTGGTGAGAACAATCTCAGTCACGTGTCCTTTCTTTCACAGGGAGGCTTTATTACATCATCCTTTCTGCAGGTTCCCCAGGGCTGAGCTGTAGTGCCAGGACTTTTTGGATATATGTTCATCTCATTGTCAGTACTGGTGTCTGTAATTCAATTCAGGTGTCAGCCCGTGCTATACACTCACCACTGTGTATTCCCGCCCATCCTTTGGGGTCCTCTGCTCCACTTTCTGGGGCATGGCCATGATTTGTGTGTGTGTGCACGTCTTGCACCACCTCTGACACCCGTAGACTGCAGTGTTGTTATCACATCTGTTTCCAGTCCGACCCGTGTGCTATATAAAGCGTATACTGCAAACACTAACTTCCTCAGATGCACACATCATGTCCTATGAAGGCAGTCCTCTCACTCATACCAGGAACCACTCAGCCAAATGGTCATGGAGGCCAAGGGGGTGTCTTGGGCACCCTTTCCTTTAAAAGTACCCTACACACACACCCATGTTTTTAGGTGTCATTTTCCTAAATATAAAATCCTTTTTTTTTACCCCTAGTGTAATCTCCAGATATCCAAGATATTCCTAGGTCTCTGTGTTGGGTGGCCCATGTAAACATTTTTAAAGCAGCTCTACTCTTTATGCAATGACACTAGCTGTCTATATAGAGCATGTACATTTGCCAAACATTTTTTAACCAGGAAAATTAAGTGACTTGGGCAGGACCCTAGAGATTTCCAATCCAATCTTCTTAAAGCTCTCATAGTCCAATACAATAGCCACTGCCCACATATGTTAATTAAGCATTTGAAATGTGACTAGTCCAAGTTGAGACAAGCCATAGGTGTAAAATACATACCGATGGCAATGACTTGGTACCAAAAAATGTAAAATATCTCATAAATTTTTTATATTGATTACATGTTGCCATGAGAGTATTTGGACATATTGGGTTAAGTTAAATCTATTATTAAATTTCGTATTTCTTTTTAAAATGTAATTTCTAGGAAATTTTAAATTACATATATGGTTTGCATTGTATTTCTATTGGACTGCACTAGTCTAGAGCATTCCTGAAAGATGGCTACCCACCCCTTTTTTTGGATGGTTTCAATCACAAGAAAGCTGTTTAAATCATGTGTCTTAAGGTTTCAAAAGATATACTCGATACCAGAAATTGGTGAGTTTCCTTCAAACAGTGGTTTCTATTTAACTGACAAATGGCTTCTTCAGATTAAAAGAATAAACCCAACACTACCAACTTGCAGGAAGTAAATTTCACAAAGCTATAAAATCTGAAGCATTGCTTAGTGATAACTAAGATGATAGTTAACTAGAAAATACAATCTTTACGCCTCAACCCTAGTTAGAGCTTTCTGTGTGGGACATCTGGTATACCACATAATGTGCACACATAGACACAAACATATATACACATACAACTGATACCTTAGAGATGCAAGTCGCTCTTCTGAAAGCCATTCTTCATTTGGAGGAGGCAGAATCATCCACCGGAAGTGAGAAGCAATGGGATGGAACCAGGTCCCACAAGCTTGGCTGTGTGTTTATTTCTAGGAGCCAGAGGTTAGTGAATTAAAAAGCGTGCAGCCCTCTAACCATGGCATCTACCTTCCTTCGGACACCCAGGAGCATGCGGGATCTGGGAGGGCATCCTCTATGCCACGCCTGACTGTGGATCCCCAGGTAAAAAGCAACCACCACCTACCATATGCAGTGGCATCCTGGGCTGTACTGAATTGGTGGGTTATGAAAAAACATCTGATGTTTTCAGGTGAGCTCTTGACTTGCCCCCACCCCTTCTCTATAAGCAAGACCTGGCTCATGGGCCTTCTCTATAGAGGCTAATCCTGCACACTGTGTTTCCAGTGAAACCCTAACCACAACAGCCTAGCCAGCAAAAGGGCGGGCCTCCAGATGGGCTCAACATCCTCAAGACTCAACCAGTCATGCAAGAAATATTTTCCTGGATTTTCCCTGTGTATTTTTCCTTCCTTTTCTCCTTTCCTGGCTCCCCTAGCACATATGCAGTTACTTACACACACAGCTCTGTGTCAGGACTGTCTGTCCTAACCAGTGCAGGCCACACCTCATTTCTTTGTCTGTTTTCCTGGCTTCTTTTTTCTGTCTGTCTGTCTTACATCAAGTTTTGACAGAGACAAGAAGTTTTCGTGGATCTGTTTTAACAGCCATGGCAAATCAAAATGCCCTAGTTTAAGGTGGAGCTGGAATGGGACTGATGGAGAGAGAGCAGTGCATTCTCAGGAGCTATTCAAGTACAAGCTCTCCTAAGCTCTAGCGGTATAAGGCGGTGCCTTCTCTGAGGAGGGCAAAAAACAAAAGGCAAAGCCATGCTTCTTTCTTAGTGGAGAGTTTTTGACAGTTGCCCTCACTTATTTCAAAGTGGCTCAAGGTTCACTGCAGGTCCTGGCTGCATCCCTGGGGTAGATGGCTCTATGGGAAGCTTACACAGGACCCTCAGCCTCTTGCTTTCCTGAGCATGAAGAGGAGCCCTGCACCAGCCCAGTAACTATGTTCATGTAGAGAAGCATTCCAGAACAGCCTCCTCCAGCTAAGGTCTGAGCAAGAGGGATTTATGGGAGGTGACAGTTTGCAGTCTTCAACAGACTCAGTCCTACATCTTCCATACTTTTAGACCATTTCAGTAATTAATCCATACCTTGTGTTCCTCTGGGGGCTGATGTTTCCAGGTGTTGACAGACCCGAGCTCCATGAGACGTTCATTTTCCACTATTCGGGATAAGCGTTCAAATTCCTCGTGGTTGGAGGAGTTCTCCATGGAGCGAAGCAGTGAAAACACCTACAAGTCACGACGTCGGAGTTACCATTCCTCCCTGAGGCTGTCAGCCCACCGCCTGAACTCTGACTCAGGTGAGAGGGTCTTCGCTATTTGCCTCTTTTTGGTGCTCCTGCCCAGATGGGCTGATTCTGACAGGAACTGAGAAGCACAGGACCAGAATCCAGATAAGGATAAGGTTGCAGGGAGTGAAGGAAGAATGCTCCTTAACAAAGGGGGTTTCCTCTCTGTCTCACATCAGGAAACGAAGCAACAAAACCCTCTCTAGTCATCACAAAGGCTGATGAGGTTCCTTTCTTCCAGAACAGGGCAATAGAAATCATTAAAACGGAGGTTTCCCAAGCTTTAGGGATGCATTAGAGACCCCCAGCATTTCAGCCCAGACAGTGCTACCTGAAATTGTTTTATGTACTTGAGTTTTACGGAAAAGGGTCATATGATAGAAATAGAAAATCACTAGTCTGGTTCAAACTATTTTACTAAATGAAGGAACGAAAATTAAAAAGCAGTGACATGTCCCATATCATAGGGCCAGTAAGTGGCAGAATGGGGACTAGAAGTGAAATCCTTTGACTTCAGTTCCAGGGCATTACAGTAACTCTATCATTACTGCATTCATAGCAACTTCTTAATTCCCTTCCACTAGTGCCGTTTTCCCCCTAGAAAGTTACCCACCCATGTTTAGGACATAGAGGATTCCTGGGCCCCACTGAAGGCAAAGATTCTGCCTTAATCCTACCTAGCATACACGGAAGCAGAAGAGAACAGTTGCATCCTTGGATTTGCAAGTCTTTCCAGTGGCAACTTGCATACTTACCTCTTCACAAAAGGGTAATTTTCCAGCCTCTCTCTCCTGCCTCCCTTTCAGACCACCTGGTGACATGTCTGCAGAAGCCAGGCCGTAAGACTTATCTTTATGTTGAGCGGCCAGGATGGGCAGAGTTCTGATAGTTGCTCTCGTCATCTCTCATAGGCCACAAGTCTGACACCCACCGCTCAGGGGGCAGAGAGCGGGGACGATCAAAAGAGCGAAAGCATCTTCTCTCTCCCGACGTCTCCCGCTGCAACTCCGAGGAGCGAGGGACCCAGGCTGACTGGGAGTCCCCAGAGCGTCGTCAGTCCCGGTCTCCCAGTGAGGGCAGGTCACAGACCCCCAACAGACAGGTGAGCGTGGAAAGGAAGCTGAGCCTCTGCAGAAAGACAGGGAGGGGCGGGCTGTTAACATAAGGTGCAAAATGTGGGCATCCAAGCACGGACACAGACCTCAGCTTCACAGGAAACTGCATGCATTGCGCCTAGAGGTTAACTGCTCAACACTTCTGTACTCAGAAATGATGTGAATTCACAGAAACCCAGAGAGTCCCCCAAGAAAGACAGTGGTGTCTAGGGGTCATTCCTTCTTGGTTCTCAGAATCCAGAGTTACAGAGTCACAACAAATAAGTTCACAAATACCTCAGGCAGATTTCAGAGGAAAGGATGTTTTTTTAGCCGGAAAAGTTTCTTTGACCAGTCGCACGGCCCTTCGTATGGGTTGGAATGGTGATTCCTCTCTCAGCACAGGATTCAGAAGTCAGGTCAATTCCACTTCATTTACCTAGCTTCCAGCCATCCCAAGAGGAGGAGCATCTCTCCTTCCAGCCTGTTGCTGCAACACCAGCCTAAGGGAATAGATGTGCAGATCAAGTTAGGCCTGAACCAGCAGATGAGTGGGTGTAGAAGCCAAGCTAGTCGTAGCGCACCTACACAGATGCAAAAAGAGAAGATGAGGAAAGGTGTTCACCATGCCCTTAGATCCAGTTCCCAAGAATGTTCCCCAGACAGAGCGGCTCTGGACCATTCATTCACCTTTCATGTAGTTGTCTTTCCCCAAAGCTTCAAGTATTTCTTTCATTGTGCCACGTGCTAGAGAGAGAGAGCTTCCAGATCCTTGCTACTGACTGTGTTTGCTCATGGACCCGCAGCACCTGAGATCTTGTTAGAAATGCAGGATCTCAGGCCCCACCCCAGACCTTCTGACCCGCATCTAACCGTTTAAGAAGACCCCCAGAGATGCATAAGCATATTGAAAGTTGACATGCCCTGGTCTCATTGATATTGGCTCCTCAAGCTCCTTTAGTCTCTCTGTCCCTGAGTGGATGTGACTGGGAGCAGAGGGGACTCCGGTGGCTCTCTGTAGGAGGGGTTAGGGACCTTAACCAGGTCCCAAGTAGGGATGATGCCAAACCCAGGCTAACATGCCCTGTTTCTCCTGCTGCACAGGGCACGGGGTCCCTGAGTGAAAGCTCCATCCCCTCCATCTCCGACACCAGCACCCCAAGACGGAGTCGTCGGCAGCTCCCACCTGTCCCTCCAAAGCCTCGGCCCCTCCTTTCCTACAGCTCCCTGGTGAGACACCCTGGGAGCATCTCCCCCCCTGCTGATGGGAGCGAGGGTGGCTCCCCACTGGCCTCCCGAGCTCTGGAGGGCAACGACGCCGGCCTGCCTGAGTCTTCCAACCCCCGGCGCGCACAGCAGGGCCACCCCTCCTCCCCACAGCGCTACATCTCTGAGCCCTACCTAGCCCTGCACGAAGACTCGCACACCTCGGACTGTGGCGAGGAGGAGACGCTCACCTTTGAAGCAGCTGTGGCTACCAGCCTGGGCCGGTCCAACACCATCGGCTCAGCGCCGCCCCTGCGGCACAGCTGGCAGATGCCCAACGGACATTATCGGCGGCGGAGGCGCGGGGGGGCCGGACCCGGCGTGACGTGCGGAGCCGTCAGCGACCTCCTGAGTGACACGGAAGAAGACGACAGATGCTAGAGGCTGCTCCCCCTCCGATGCATGCTCTTCTCTCACACGGAGGAAACCAAGACCCGAATTGGGAAGCCAGTGCGGCCCGGGGGGGGGAGGAAGAGGGAGGAAGGAGCTGGAAGGACACCGTGCATTAGCAGAGAAGAGGAAGGGAAGGACAGGTGGAAAACCAGTCAGACCCACCAAATCGCTGTATTTCCCTTTGCAAGATGGGCACTGCCATAGTTCTGCCTCTTTGCTGGGGAAAGAAAATACAAGAACGTGGAGGGTTCTTCCCAGGGGAGAAGGGACACGAGGATGGCTTTGCTTCCCCTTGCCCCTTCCCACTTTTCGATAGCCGTGGGGGGGATCGAGCCGGCTGTGTCTGCGGCCATTGCCCTGAGGAGCCTGGAAGACTTTCTGGCTCTTACCTGGGGAGTCGTGAAGACCCTGGGAGAGGACTCTCCCCCCCGCCAGCTCTTCCTCCTCAGCCAGCACCACTGCCACCAGGGCAACCGCAGCAGCATCTCATGTGTTATCCTGTGGCTTGCTTCCCCCGAAGAAGCACAGGCTCGGTTCAGGAGCATTGGATGTCAAGGGTAGGAGGCAGAGAGGGAGGAGAAAGCAGGAGGGGGGCGTCGGGTGCTGTGGCGGCAGCAGCGAGGGCTGGTCTGGGTGAGCAAAGCCATAGCCTGGCAGCCCCCACAGTGGAGGAGGGGCGGAGAAGCAGAGCTGGTGGTGCGGGTGGCAACAGGCCGGTCTGAGGCCTCTCGCCCGCTCGGTAGGTGCTGTGTTCGTTAGGCTAAGGAGAGCCCCCGGAGTCCACGGGGGTACCTAAGGCTCCGGTAAGGTGGTGTTTCAAAAAGTATCCGCAACCTGTGTCACCAGGGCACCAGCTAATGAGAGTGCCGTCCGGCCTGTGTGCTGGCACCCCAGGCCCTGAGCCGCCTTGGCCCGGGAGATGCCGGGCACGGGGGAGTCCTAAGGGTGGGGCGAGTGTGGCAGGGGGCACTTACGGGACTCGGGCAGCGTCAGTTTTCCATCCAGCATAGAGGTAACTCAGGATGTGGACCGGTGCCGCGGCCGGCCCAGCACGTGCTGGCTGAATGTCAGCCCGGACTCTGGTCCAGGAGGCAACAGGCCTCTCTGCCAAGCAGCAGGGCCCGTGCTGTGTCCAATCCAGTGCACCCACGTGCCACTGGGCCCAGCCACTCCCCAGGGGGGCCGCACACACACATCCAGGTGGGCTGCACATCACCTGGCAGGGACTTCTTATCCCTCAAGATGAGAAGGGCCGACAGATTGAAACCAGAGACGCTTCAGTAAGAGTCCGTCTGAGTCTCCTGAGGAGCTCCTGCAAGGGAGGGACCCTCGGACGGGCAGCTTCTACAGCTGGTTTGTGGTCCAGGGTCAGTTTGCCAGGCTAGTTTAAAATGATCCGTAGATATACCTCAGCTTAGACCTGGGCTGCTCCTTCTAGCGAAGCAGGCTCCGCTGGGACCTCAGCACGCAGGGTGACAGGGCTGGGGCCCTGCTGGTCCTGCATATTCCCCTGGGCTTGACCCGTCCCCCGAGTAGGAGCTGAGCTGAAGACAACCTCAGGACATTGCTCCTCACCCCCCAAACTCATGAGCATTGAGAAGAAGAGAACCCTTTCTGGGCTTATCAGTTCTCCTTCACCACGTCAGTTATCCCTTCGGTGGAAACACACCATTCCCTATGTCCCTCTGCAGTCCCCCAGCACCATCACCGTTAGGTGGAAGGGTTTCCTGGAGGGGTACCAGGCAGGGCCCTCCTCTCCCAGCCAGGAGCAGGTGGAGCCAGCCGCATGGACCCTCCGTGGGGTGACTCAGAGGCCCCCGACTGAGAGCGCAGGGGATAAACACTCTTTATCCTCCTCCAGCCCAGGCAGGCTTCACCTCGTGGGTAGGAGCAGTCGGTGGCTGTTATTTTTCTTATGAAGTTGGGTTTTTTTGTTTTGTTGTTGTTGTTGCTGCAATAGAAATAAGGCATCGCAGTATCAGCTCTGAAAAGCCAGATTCAGCCCTGTGGCTGCAAAATCCTTTGTGATGGCCCTGCCTTCTGCCCTAGACATGGATGGAGCTTTGTAACACACAGTCAGCCCCCAAACCAAAGTAGTCCCAGGGCAGGAGACCAGTGAGGCAGAGACATAGGTCTCCTGCTCTGAAACTCTCCTCTTTTTCCCTTTCCTCCCCTGCTCAGCACACGTGGTATTTGGGGGTGACTGGGAGTGTGACTCTAACACCCTGATGCTAAAGGGCAGGATGGTTACCTAAGATCCGACGCTGGGCCTCGTACTATCTTAAAGATTTCCTCTGCTCAGTGTCACTCCTGCCAAAGTGCTGCTATGGGCTGCTTTGCACAAAATTGCTTTCTTCCGCCTCGGAAATGCAGCTTTCCCGAGGGAAAGGCCGACACAGCGCCATTCTGCACCTGCGAGTCTGTCGCATTGTGTTTTGAGAAAGGGTGTGGAAGTGACGCCTTACGCCATTGCAACAGAAGACATTGAGGCTGGCAGAGCAATGACCAGAAGTGGGATTTGCCTGCAAACAACATTACAGACACTCAGTTTGCTGTGCCAGGAAACCTTCCTGGATACCTGAACTCCTTAAACTCACATCCACACAAGCACTTGAACCCTGAATAAAGTGACATAACACACTGCAGATGGCGGCCCCTGACCAGCCACCTGGGTTTTTTTTAGTGCCCGTGAACTTCTGAACTCATCTCTCTACTTCAGCTTCCCTCTGACCAAGAAATCAGGTTTCTTATCCCTTAGCCTGCATTTACCCTTCTATTAAGACCAGAAAATGAAAGATAATTTTCTAAGTCATGGAGTGTATTAGCATAATCTTCTAATGGTTTCCTTCCACCTCTGAATAAATATGAACCCTAACCTTCCCCCCTAATAGCCAACCCAGAGATCCATTCCTAGGTATCAGATTCTGCCTCTTTCTCTTGAAAAGAGGCCCCCTTTACATCTCAAAACCTGTGCTTCTCTTTGGATTAAAAAGTGTGGCAGCATCTTGAGAAATTCCAAGCAAAACAGAACGACCACCAGTGTTTGACATACACACCATGATCAAACAGCACTGTAGGTCCCCTCGGAAGAATCTTTAGCTTTGTGTCCAGTTTCCCTTGCTAATATGAGTCTTCAGGATCCCTTCAAAATAAGAAGGGTGGGTGGTGGGGAGAGGAAGGGAAAAAGAAGGAAGGAGAGGAAAAGAAACCAAGGCAGAGAGATATTCTAACTAGGTTCATGTTTAGATACACCTCACTTCATTTAAGGCTCCAGACACACTTCTGGTGAATTCATTTCTCTTTCCATATACACGTGTGTGTCTCTCTGCCCATCTCAGTCACCAAGGGGGCAGAGTGCCAGCAGGCCTTCAGACAAGGGGCAGAGCTCTAGGCCAAGGTGTCCTGTGAGCCGGGTCAGGATAGAATTATCTACACTGTGAAGGGGCGGTACCCTTGAGGGTCCCCCAGGCTCAACGTGAGCCATGCACATAGCTGCCCAGTGTGGGGCTGTGTCCTTTTCTAGCTGAGGAATCTATTTCTATTCTGGGTTTCACTTTTCTCCATTCATTGTTTCTATGAGGTACCGAAATCACTGATACCAGTTCTCTGAAGCTGAACTTCAGATCTTCTGGTTTTGCCTTCCCTTGACTCTGGGACCACAAAGAGAAGACCCCATGTTCTACCACTCGGCCAGCACCCATCCTCCACACACATCTTTTCTTCACATAGGCTTTGTGATGAGCCTGGGTGTCCTCTGCCCTCTGGTCCCAGCCCTTGTTTTGCCACATGTTAGGGATGACCCAACTCCTGAGATGGTTAAGTTCACCCAGTCCAAGCTTACTGCCAACCTGTCTGCCTCTGCTGGGCTCTCTGCCGTTAGGGCATGCTTGAGTCTTATGAAATACAGGCAGGGACTCACCTGATGATACAAGATGATCTGAAATAGTGTAAGGTGCAGAACTGTTGCTGGTGGGTATGAAATGTCCACATACTTGATGAAAGCCCATTGGAGGGAAGTTAGGGCTCTCAACATAATGGAACAAAATTGAATGACTTTGATGCTTTAAGAAAGTTCTCAATTTTTCATTTCATCCTTATTTCTAAAGCCTGCTCTGGACAGAATATTTCTTTAGTGGGTCAAGCCAGGGATAAGTTGAGAGATTCTTTAATTTCTCAGCTCAGCTATAAAACATCTTATGAGGTTGTATTGGAAAAGGGGCATATGTATAACAGGTGGGGGGCAGAAAGTCACCTGTTTTGCAGGGATTTTATGAGACTTGAACGTTAAGGAACTTTCACTGCTTTTTTTTTTTTTTATATCAGTTTCATATCTGTTATGTTTTGAGATCCTCAAAGGCCCAATGCCAGAGTAGGCAAAGAATCAGGGTGAGGAGAGGTGTTTCTGTGCCTTGGGGTAGATTCTTCCTCACTTGCTACTCATCCATCCTATCTGTCCTTGCCCCCTGGATTCCAGAGCATTGAGCACTGCCCTGGAGTTTCAGGAGAGGACTTCATGCTGTAGGAAAGGAGGAGGACAGGGGCCCCCCTGCAAGTAGCCAGTCCAGGCCTGATGGTTTAACTCCAGGCAGGAGCCCCACGAGGAATCAAGTCCAGGTTTGGATAACTATATATCCACACTGAGACTCTAACAAAAGCCAAATGAGATTAACTCGGGAGTTACGACCTAACCTTTCCGTAAGGCAATCAGAGGAGAGCCTACATTAATACACACTGCCTCTGGCAGCAGCGTTGTCTTGATTTTTGTTTTTTCCTTTCTGAACTCCCCCCCCCCCCCCCCCCCCCCGCCCCAGGACATCATAGCCGGGTCTAACCCAACAGAGCAGCAGCCGATAGTCCTCTGCTGGCTCCAGTGGCAGGCTCCGCTGCAGCCTGCTGGGGTTGATGGCCAGCTGCCGTGTGCTGCAGCTCATCCCATCAGAGAATACAGATGTACCACCTGGGGGGACAAAAGACTGGGAACAGAAAGAACCATCTTTGGGTTCTGATGGCCATCGTTGTCTTCTCGAATCCCTTCTGCTTTGAGCCTCTGAGGCTTATGCATCCTAGAGAGATCACTCCAAGCCAAAGGTAACAGATTCATAGATTGTCCCCACCTACCCAAGGGCCTGGAAAGCTGCTCTTAAAATTCAAGCCAGTTAGTTAAGAAGCAAGACTGGGACTCAGAGGAGAGTCTTATCACATTGCTGGTGAGGCTGGGGTGTCCCCAAACTGCTCTTCTATTTTTATAGTCTTGCTTCTTCCTGCTTCCTCCCCCTATGCTAAAAATAGGGGGGGGCTAGTATCTTGACCTTCTAAATGCAAGCAGAGATTTTTATAATAAGCCATGCTATTATGTAAGTGTATTATTGAGATTGAATTCTCATTTCTGGGGGTTTGAAAGAGTTGTGTTGATAAGGCAAAAGAGATAAGGGGATTCATGTTTATTTGGATTTTCTTGTTTGTTTGGTTAGTTGCACTTTTTGGTAATAGACCTGCTGTAGAACAGCAAAGAAGGATAAATGTGTGCTCTGCAGTATTTCTGAATTAGCTTCTCTTTAGGACTTAATTTCTGTCAAATTTAATAATGTGATATTTAAGTCAAAAATCTAATGTTACACAGTACCAGCTCTATCTTCTCTCTCTGGTCTCCTTCTTGTCTTCTTTCTCCTTCCAAGTCAGCTTCTATCTCTTGTTTCTCTGTCTCTTCTCCATTTAGGGACTTCAGATGTTACGTAGAAGACTGAAAGACTCTGAAAACACAGGGAAAGCCAAGAAAATAATAGAATGGATACAGAATTTTTATAGGACATCTTTAACCAATAAATACACAATTTATGTCTTGATGAAAAGATAAAAAATTTTTAAAAGGGTGTAGAAATTTGGTAAATGAGAATTATTGAGCGTCAAAAACAATAAATTCTACGCCCAGCCTTCTGTACTAATTTGTGCCTTCAGCAAGGTATTGCATCTCTCTACTTTCCCTTATTAGGAAAATTAAAATACTAATACTTGGCTAGTTCATGGGTGTGTCAAGTGCTATTAAGGAAATTAATAACATCATTTAAATAAAGCACTTAGTCTCCACAAATCAGTTGAGAAAAATCTTCACTCCCTATATCCCATGTAGGACCTATGACATTCTTTGCATTGCTCTAAGCATTTAATTTTTTTTTTTAAGAAACTTAATGTTTAATGGAACCTGAATCCAGGATTTGCTTTAATTTCACCCTCTATATTTTCCCATTTTCCCTTCCTCTTCTTCTTAGCTTACTAACAACAACAAAAATCCAGACTTTCTTTTTTTAATCCAGGAAGGCAGTTGAGTGTTCAAGCTTAGAGCTTCCCAGTCCAGTGTCTTGCTTGTGGACACTGAGCCAGACTTAGATCAAATGCTCACAAGCTAACAGAAAGGATCCTCACTGAGACCCTTTTTCCTTCTCAGCATTGGAAATCTGGATGGGCACGCACGCACGCGCTCTCTCTCTCTCTCTCTCTCTCTCTCTCTCGTCTGCCGGTTTGCCAGAGATAAGGATGGATTATTCTCTGTGTTCTGAACCACATCCCAGAATGTGTACCAGGCAGTACCACTTCCTTCTTGGTTCACCCAGAGGAGGAGCCCCAAACTGCAAGAAGACTAAATCAGTCAAAGCTGCCAAATTCAAATTTGACCTTATTTGGTGACTCAGTGTTCTTTCCAGTACTCTAATTTCTTCTAGTGATGGCCTGTATCACATAAGAACTGCCTCTCAAAGCAAGTCTGTTAGAAGTCTTGATAAGGGATAAGCAGGAAAAACACTCTCCAAAACTTCAAAGTGCCATTAATCATTTTTTAAAAATAAAGGTAATAGGAAATGAGGGCTAAACAATGTAATCTAACTGCCAATTAAAGTATACTGTAGTTCTGGTCTTAGTTACATTTGATATGGAGCTATATAGCATTAAGCAGATCCCAACAGATTTAGTAAAAACATAGGTATTATATTTTAATGGCTACCCATGGAGATATATACTTAGCCTGCAGGCCAAATTTCAATCAGTGTTTTTCTATCCTGGGGTTTTGTGACCAAGCCAAAATTTATACAAAGCCACCCTAAGTGCTGTGATTGCAGAGGAATCTCCCACTTGGTGACATTAGAGAGCCGTCCAGCTCCACTCAAACTGAGTCCAAGATTTGGAACTCACCCAGAAGAACACCACGGAGGAGAAAAACTAAGTGTGAGGGGCATTTCATAGCTGGGACGAGTAGGGTGGAGGTGGGGAAAACAAGCTCTAGAATAAAGACAGGGTTAAGGTGGGAAATACCGGCTGGTCCCAGGAAGAGGAAGGCTGAGAGGTGTGTGACCTGGGATCCTCATTTATGCTAGATCACAGGTCAGCTTGTTAGCATGATACTGGAGGCAGTGGGGTTCTTTCCACTCTAGGTAGTGGATTTAAAGGCCTCAGAGGATTAATAGAGCCCTGAAAAAAAATTTCCAGACTTAGGAGATGGAGAGAAAGGAGGTTCTTGCTTTCAAGCAGCCCGAAGACAATCTTGATGACTTCAGCAGCTCTTCAATATAGTAGTGCCAGTAGTGGAGAGAGCATTGATCTTCCTAGTGGCACAGGCACCATGGGAGGGGAGAGGGAGGAAGGGTGGTGAGTGGAACAGGAGATGAGCTTTATCAGGAATAGATTTCAGACTCCACACTGTGCGCTAGCCTCAAAAGATAACACTGCAAGAAAGTGGACAACAGGCTGTCCAGGCTCTGCCCTCTATCTTTGGGACCCAAGGTCAGGCCATTTCCCCCCTTGGTTTGCTTTTAGAGGATGAGCACATCACATGGGATCAAGAGGGAAACTGGGTGCTCTGCCTTAGGCTGTTAAAACCCTGCCACCTGCATTACAAAACACGTGTGAGTCGAGGCGCTTGAGACACTTCCTTACAGGCAGCAACCACTGCGGTGTGCCAGCCTGACGCCCCTTCAGTGACCGTGTTTGAATGGCAGCCAGTGCTGGCCCGCCCACAGTATCGGTGCATCTCTCCCAAAGCCAGAGTTCAGCACTGCATGTTGACCAGGTGGATATCCTGTAATATAAATGCTCGTTTGGATCCAAAAGGAAAACCATTAAAAATAAAAGAAAGATGAACAACTTTAATGTTTCTTTTGGGGGGGGTTGGGGGTGGTCAAAGAAAATAAATAAATAAAACCTTGTTGTAAAGAATTAATCGGCCTAATTCCCCTCACTCACTCAATGTGTTTTTTTTTTTTTTTCTCCCACTCAAAAGGGAGATCACGGAAGCCCTGCCAGGACACTCAGGGGGGGATGGGCAGCAGCGTCTGGATGTGAGGTCTGCTCAGCCCAGCTAGTTATGAGGAATTCCATTTTCCCAAAGTTCCAAGGACATCCTGGTCCTAGAAGATTTCTTTTATTATGAATGTTCTTCGTCTTAGAGGAAATAAAAACTAAATAACCAAACAAACTAGTTCCCTGAAGCTGAAAAAGTTGGGCAGATTTTTATAATCAGAAAAATACTATCTCTGGGGGAAGAATTCAAAACTAGGCAGAGAACCTTTGATGGAGCACCGGGCTTCACGACTAGGAGAACTACAACCAGCCTCCCGCCCGGAAAGAGGGGGCAGATTACGGGACATCAGCTTAGCTGCCAGGTTCAGGACGGAGCAGGCTCCCCAAGACTTTCAGAAAATACTGTCCATGCTTTCCTTCTGCCCATATCATTCCTCATTTAACCATCATGGCTTCTTTAATAAAAAGAAAGAATCAGTCCCTGGGTCCAGTGGTCCCTTTCAGTCTCCATTCTGAGAACAACTTTTTGTTCTCATCATCTTCTAATCCTAGTGTTGGGTTTATTATTTTAATCTGAATAATGAAATAAAACCCAGAATTCTAGGATAAGTTCCCCATTTCTGAAGTTCCATCAAAGATAACCCCTCAAGCCCTAAGATATATAATGTTGTTAAGTAAGAATTACTGCACCATATTTTTGGATGGTTTTGATTATAAGAAAATGGTCTAGGTTCTTGGAGGCTGGATTGGAAGCTTCTAAGATCTTGTCCAGCTCTCAGAGTTTGCGTATCTTCCAGTCACATTTTCTTTCCCATAGCCCATCACCACTGGAGCTTGGAAGATGGAATGTCAGCATCAGTCTTCCTTACCTTCATTCTTTTATGGGATTAGCAATTGGTTTGTTTAGGCAAACGTTGTTTTGTAAGGAATTTCTGCGTGGATTGATGAGGGATTTTTTTGGTTTCCTTCTAATCTAGACCTTAGGGCCATTGTATTTCACAGGGCAATGGCACTAGGAAACATATAGTAAGAAAAATAGGCACTATTCTGAACTTCTTTCTGGTGTTTCTGTGTCATGCTTCTGAGCATCTGTTGGTTACCCTGACGCATGTCCTTTAATCTAAATTTTCTACAATATTAAAAACTTGTCTTTACTTGTATACCAAGTTCCTTTGCTCATAAGCTAGGAAAATTCCCAAAGACCAAGATATCAGTTCCTTAGACACAAAATATTGGGACAGTCACTGGTGTATATGACTAGAACACCTCAAGCATAAGAGGCAACACAAAGAAGAGAGAGAGGCTATAAAGGCAAGTGCTGGAGTCAGAGCCAACTGAGTTCAAATCTGTGCACAAGCGTGCATGACCTGTGTGCCCTTGAGCAAGCCCCATAACCTAACACTCATTTCCCTCATCTTTAAAATGAGCAATAGTAGCAACTACCTTATAGGGTGGTTGTATGGAGCGGACGAGTTCCTGCGTATAAAGAGGATAGCCAGTGTCTGCCCCGTAAGAGGCATTTGATAAAAGTCTGGGAACACCATCCTTGTCATCATCATCACATTAAAGTACATTCCCCAACCTCCCTAAACCCAAGAAACTGAACCCTTCAGAGACATGTTTTAACCAGAAGAGTATTCCGGGTGGAATACTCTGTCAGTGAAACACGGAGGACAATCTGATCTGTAGACAGGTTTCTAGCGAGAAGGGAATAAATTAAGTTTTAAAAAGCAAGCAAATCATTATTATATATCTATTTTTAAATAATGCCTCCACTCTTTTCTCAGAAGCAAGCCTTAATTTGCTTATTCTTCACTTCTAATTTCCATTTAATAACAAAATGGGAGAAACATTAGTGGGAGATAGTAATTGTAAAAGCAGCAATAAAGTTAATGGCAACATTAAAAATACCGTACACAGATAAACATAGCCATATTCAAGGCAATTTGAAATATGAAGCAACTCACGAATTAATGGCACATGTAAGACAATCATAGATTCAGTGTCAATGGCCTGATTGTTACTCCATTAAAAGAAAGGAAAAGAAAAATCCTTTAAAAAAAGCATTGCTAGGTGGTCAGTAAAAATTATTAGTTCATAAGGCTTTAGCTCTGGACATAAATTGCAATGCTTTGCAGGGAATAGCATACCAAAAGGGCAGAACAACGTGGGCCAACAGCTGTGAGTCTACCCAGGAAGGGGACTCCCATGCCTCAGGGTGATGCTTCCAAACCTCTGGCCTCTGCTTCTGCATGCAAGACCACACGTGTGCATAAAATACCTGTAGCCTCCATCTGCTGATATCTAAATGATTCTGTAACACACATAGGACCAGACTGTTAGAACAGGAAGGAGCATAGGTGTCAATTCTGGCCCAAGCTAATTCATACGTGAGGGATATGAGATTTATAAAAACTCTAAAATGGGTTTTCCAGAGATCAAGGTGGTCCCTGATGAATCTGGACGACCAGAGTAGGCTCTAGCCACCCTAGCACAACTTTCAAAAAAGAAGAGGGGAAAAAAAAAACACAGAAATACTCAGGAGGCCCTTTTGCTCACACGTCTAGAAGATGCCTTTGGGAATCTAATGAAAGCTATGGATCCTCTCCCATGAAAAAAAAGCACAAAAAACCCTGAGTCTTCACATCCCCCAGCCCCACTCAGAGCCTGTTTATAAATCCCCCACAACAGTCCCAGGACATATTAGGAAAAGACCAAGCACAGAACAGAGGTACTTGCATCAAAGGAATTCAAAGGAAGAGCTGTGACATCAAACTATTCAGACCTGGAAATAAAGGATAGAATCCAGGCCCAGTTCCCAGGTATATTGGAAACACTGCTTTCCTCGGCCTCTGGAGCTGATGGCTTGACTTGGATGGGAGTACAAAGTGGGCTGGGAGGGGTTTGAGAGGGAAAAAGGGTGCTTCTTATAAATACAGCTCAGTAAGCATGCTGACATGAAGCTATAGATAGATCTGGTCCCAAATTTCAGTCACACATCGAGTAGTGACCCAAGCCATGTAACTTAGCCTCTAATCCTTGGTTTTCCAACTATAGAATTAGGATAACAAGACCAACTTTGCATAGTTGTATTTAGGATTAGAGATTACAGCTGACCTTTGAGCAGTGCAGGATTTAGAGGTGCCGACCCCCTGACCCATTGAAAATCTTCACGCTGCTGTCCCTGCCTCAAAAATAGAGGAACTGAAAGATGACTCAACCATGAGCAGGAAGCTGAAACAATTTGAATAGAATCAGGATTCAAACCTTAGTTCTTTTGACTCCACATATTGTGATCTCTAATCGAACACAAACTTTTCCCCATACTTAGTTAACAATCTGTAAATTGAAAATACAGGCACTCTATTTATTGAAAAATATCTGCATGTAAGTGGACCTAGGCAGTTCAAACCTCTGTTGTTCAAGGGTCAACTGTATACACACACATATATACACAGAGTACCTGGTATGGTGTCCATCATATAGCAGGCATTCCATAAAACATGATGGCTGTTATGATGAATCCATTCACCCTTTCATCAAATGTATGTATTAATCATGCAGTATGGTGCCAAGCACGAGGGTTCTGGTAATGAACAAGCCAGCTGAAGTAGTGGCTTTGAGTTGTCCACCACCTAATGGAGTTGCAGACGACAAATAAACCCCTGCCCCACAGTGTGATTCTTGCAGGGCGGGGAACTTTCAGAGCACTATGGGAGCCCCTCAGAGGAGCTTGGGAGTCAGAAACAGCTTCCTGGGAGAGCCAGTATTTGAGAGGGGTGCTGAAGGATGGCACAGATTCGCTGGGCCACAAGGATGGGGAAGAGAGTGCCAGGTAGAGGTGTGGGAGAAAGTAGCCTGCTGTGGTTCAAGGGCAGAGCTTTGAGAGGGTGTGTGAAGGGATACGGGTGGAGCGTTAAGGGAGAGCACATGAACCATGATCAGAGCTTAGCCTTCATGCAGCTGTTGTGTTTAGTCGATGGCGATGGCAAGTATTAGATAATGGACACAGACATCGCATGGGTGGGCCAGACCAGGTTTGCTTATCTAGACGATAAAGAAGAAAATCAGGAGAGAAATGGCAGTGTTCTCCAGGACAGTGAAAGATATCTACTATCTTCTGGCCACCAAATTTTTGCACTGGGAGCACACTGCCGAAGATGATAATGTGAATGTGTGAGGGTCACATCAGACCCTTTGGCGGCTTAACCATCACCTCTAGGTCCCACTCCCAAGCATGACACTGAAGCTGTTCTCAGTGTAGGTTAACCTGGAGCAGTGCCAGGGGATGTCTCCGCTGGTGCACCTCCTCAGTCTTGAAATCACACTGTGATGGCAAGGCTGGTACAGGGCAGAACCCTCTGGCTGGTGGACAGCTCCCATTTATCACCCTCAACTCCACCCGTCCCCAGCCTAACACAGTCCAGCCTAACCACCTAAATCCCTCAGCTCAGTGCTACAGAACCCCAGAGGTGCCGTTTCCCGAGAGACTCCGGAAGCCACAATAACAAACCCTCAGACCTGTGACTCTGTTTATCCCAAAGACTTTATCCTGAAGTCAGTGAGCAGCCACTGAGGTTGTTAGAAGCAGAGGTATGACATGGTCTGATTTGTAAAAACAAAACAAAATCACTTTGGCTGAAATGAGGTAAATGGGGTTTAAAGGGGAGAAATCCGTTGTAGGAGAAAACCATTATCCTGGGTGAGGATAATGACAGCAGAGATGGAAAGAAGTGGACAGAACTGAAGAGTCCATTTAGGGTAGGATTAGGCAGGATTTGAGGATTGGGTGGTGTGGCACACAGACAGACGAATGTGTAGTTTCCAATGGGTGAGACAGCAAGTTAGTTAAGATGGTGGATTAGTTTCCTTTTGCTACTGCAACAAATTATATAAACTAGTGGCTTGAAGCCATACAAAGTTATTCTCTTCTAGTTCTGGAGGTCAGAAGTCCAAAATCAGTTTCACTGGACTAAAGTCAAGGTGTTAGCAGGGCTGGTTCTTTCTGGAGCCTCTGAAGGAGAATTCCTTGCCTTGCCTTTTGCAGATTCTAGTGGCCACCTGTATCCTTTGGCTTGTGGACCCTTGCTCCATCTTCAAAAGTGTATCACTCCACGCATCACAGTGCCTTCTCATCTAAGAAGGCAACCTCTCATCCCTCACATAAGAAATGCTGTGTTTACATCAGTCCTTATAGGTTATTATATATCTATTTTTAAATAACACCCCCACTCTTTGTCTCAGAGACAAGTCCTAATTTGCTTATTCTTTGTTTATAATTTCCATATTCATTTAATGACAAAATGGGAGTTGCTCTGCCAGATAGAGGGACTAAGAGAGGGTTTTCAGGCATCATGATTGGTCACCAGCTGCTCACTTTCCTTGAGAGAGGGAGAGAGAAAGCTGGGACAGGAGAGGGAGGGAAAGAAAAAAAGGAGAAGTATTAACACAGCTAGAGTGCAACTTCACCGTTACCAAGCATCACCATCGAGTCTCCAAACGTGGCAGAAAGGTTCTTTTATAATTAGAAAAAAATCCGTGAGTTAGTCACACACTAATCGAGACCTATTTCTGCTTGAATTAGGTCAGTCTTCACTAAATGCATCTCTAGAAATAGGCAGAGGTCGAACTCCCCATGGGTGGTTACACTGATGCAGAGATGACTCACGTTTGCTCATGCTACAAGCTGTACACTTGGCTGGGAGCGGCTGATGGAAGCTGCTTTGAAAACTCCCCCAAGACTGAAGCCCACCCACCCACCATCCCCACTGTGAGCAGTGCAAATGGACTTCAGAGAAGGCAGCAGTTGTTTCTGAGCTGACCCTCATGCCAGGGGCCACAATGGTTTCTTGGCCCTTTGCTATCAGAGTGCCAGGAATTATGATCTCGGCTAGCTGTGTATTTGTGACTGGCACAGAGAAGTTCCTGGCATCCCGGTGGACTGGCAGGTCTCTCTAGGGGAAGAAATAATCACTTCAGCTGGGTCCTCGTGGGGTGACTGACTTGTTACAGTTTGCCTGAAAGGCTTGCATCCTGGGAATCCCCTTGTTCCTGAGTTAACCAACCACTGGTCAGCCTAGGTCTCTCTATAAAGGGTAAGATGCAGGACCAAATCTTTACTTGAAAGATTCCAGGTTCTCCACAGTGGATGAAAAATTATTGGGTGAGAAAATGTTCAAGATGAAAGGAATATTATGACTATTTGATCCGGTTGCTCTCAAAGTGTACTGTACCTCAGAATCCCCTAGGCTGTTTATTGAAAATGCATATTCCTGGGTTCTACCTCCAGAAATACTAATAGAGTAGGTCTTGGTGGGGCTCCATATTTTGCTATTTTATAAGCATCCTGGATGATTCAGATTAAAGTGGTCCAAGAAGCCATGTTTGAGAAATAGGGATTTAATTCCAGCCCCCTGAAGTGAATCACTTTTGCTGTACAACTGAAACTAACCCAACATTGTTAATCAACTATGCTCCAATATAAAATAAAAATAATAAAAAAAGAAATCTATCCTGTGTAAGGCCACACAATCGGCCAACTACAGCCTGATCTAAAATAAAAACTCAAATACACATTCCCTTCTGAGTCTAAAGTTATTTCCATTTACAGCATTTGGGGGCTACACGGTGCTTTCTTCTTGCATAAGTCTGTTTATATTGTCCCTCCAGAAATTTGTATATCCAAGAAAATATTTAACAAAAAGTAAAACTGAGACTCACTAGATATAACCAGATTTATAGGGCTTTGCATTTCTTTTCTGTTAGTAGCTAATGTCAGCCTCAAAGGAAAAGAAGCTATAATGTTTTGTTTTCCTTCTTGAGGAGTTTCTTGGAAGTGTCAGCTGCTTTGAGCCAGTCTGCTCTTATATAGAAGGTTTGAGACCTCACACTGACTCAGCCAGGATAAGGGATGTTAATTATAAAGGTATCTGGGTTTAGACACACACTCCAAAATCCTTAATTCAGGCTCCAAAATTTGTCCTTTGTGGAATGGGACCCAGGGAATTTCCTGTCAGTGTGACTCCTCTCTGATTTGCCCATACCATGTAGAACCAGTCTTTAAATATCAAAGGATAAGCTTTTGAAAGTAGTATTTTAAGGTGGCTCTGACTAAATAGGTGGCAATTTGAGATGGGCCCCACTTCATGCCGTTTTATTCCCCCTCTGTGTAACTTTCATCTATTACTCATGGACCTGTCCTCTGGAACTACCTAAGTCTAATTCCTCTTCCAGAAGACAGGTCATCAGATACTTGAAGACCTCTATCAAGACTTATCCAGGATAAACATCCCTAATTTATCCAGTTGTCCTCTTTATAAATTCCTCCTTCTCCTTGGGGTGAGATCTAGAACACTGCTATCTTATTAAAGTGTGTCATACAGATCTGAACCCTTTCCCTCACATCAGCACCCATCATTAGAACTGGAGGAGAGAGGTGAACAGAGGTGACACATCTCACCTGGAGGCTTGAAGATTTCCAAGACTGAAAAGAGTTTGTGAAAAGGGACCCACTCAGAGAATGGAAGGAGGGAGCACTCATGCCTCCCATCTGCCAGGTAAGGACTGGGGATTGCGTTAGCAGTGGTGGCAATGCACTGAAGTCACTTAGATTTGTCTTAATTAACAGTGCAATCACTGACAGTTACGATTCAGTATTTGTTACTGCCTTCAGAGTTATGCAACTATTGCCACAACCAATTTGAGAACATTTTCAACATCCCAAAAATATAATCAAATTTTAAATATCCTAATCAATTTATTTCCTAATTATTGACAATCATTTACAAGACCTTGGATATTATAAGAACTCAGTACAAAAGAATCAGGGGAAAAGAAAGGGCAATGCACTTCTTAGAGACTATATCACCCTGCTGTGCAACACTAACTACCGAGTATTTCACAGGGTTCTATAGAGGCTGAGAACAAGGACTCTGGGGCCAAATTGATCTGCTTTACCACTTACTGACCTGGGAGTCAGTTCTATCTGTAAAATGAGGACTACGTTTTTTCCCACCTCATAAGGTTCTTATACGGATTATATAGATTAACATAGAAAGCATTTAGAACAGAACCTGGTTCTACATCACTTCTTGCTAATCTAATTATTTTGTATTTGTAAATCTAATCTGTTAGCAGTTCAGTGTATATTGAGAGTCCATGGTTAGAATTAAAGCCCCTGTGAGATTATCGGTTATTGGGCATTTTACTTGGGAGAAAAGTTAGACAGTCTGGTCTTATTTCATGAACACAGAGAAATGTACACAGCTATTTACAGTTTCTGGCTTAACAACACCATCTTTCTTCATTTCTTTTTTCTTCTTAAACTCTTTATTGGTGTATAATTGCTTAACACTGTTGTGCCACTTTTTGCTGTACAACAAAGTAAATCAGCTGTATTTATACACATATCCCCATACCCCCTCCCGCCCACGACTCCTTCCCACCCTTCCTATCCCAGCCCTCTAAGTCATCACCCATCATCGAGTTGATCTCCCTGCACAGCACAGTCTTTTAACTCTCATTCCAGCTTTCCAGTACCCAGAAGGGAACCAGTACATAATAAGCACTAAAAAATATCTTATTGAAAAAAATGAATGATTCACTTAAATTGTACTAGAATCATCTAAGAGAGTCACCGCCCTTTCTCAGGTTTCTTTATTCAGCATGAACTAAGTCTCTCACCTTAGGAAGTAAATATACTACACTATTTTACTTACCTAGAAAATCTTTCCCAACTACATTTTGCCTTGCTTCCTACTCTACCTTCAGGGAGAACTGAAGCTGGGTTGAGCACCTTTCCAACATGTTCCCACAGCTCCCTATAGTTTCCCAATTATAGCAAAAATCACGCCAAATTATAACATCTGTTCAGTCCACTAGAATGTAAACTACATGAGAACAGACATTGTGTTACTATTTTAACAATGTTTATTCTTTGCACAAGGACCTACCTAGCATATAACAGTAATATTTTCAGATAAACCTTAGAAACTGCGGAAGACATTGTGGACTGTTTCCCAGTATTTATTCCCCCTGATTCTTTCAAGAATAGTATTCTCCTTCCATGCTGATATTTTAGGTCACGTGACCACCAAACCAGAGAAAACATCTCAGCCAACCTTTCAGCCAGTGACCAAGTTGTCACCAAAGGATTGTAAGCAGAAGTGATATGCACAAGTTCCTTGAAAGGAAATGTTTGCCATCTACTTTTTCCTCTTTCTTTTGGCTGGAAGGCAGTTGTGGTGCTGGTGACTGAGATTGAAACAGGAAACACTCTATGGGATGGTAAAACAACAAGGTACAAGGAACCTAGGTTTCTGGATGATCTTGTAGAGTAGAACTGCTTGACCTGTCATGCACAGGTTGCTTGACTTTGTTAAATGAAAAATATATAAACCCACAACTTGTTTGTGTCCCTCTGTTTTGGAATCTCTTTGTTTCAGCTGCTTAGGCCCTTCCTTAACTAAAATTTAAAACAAAGCATGAAGATTCTAAGCAATCCCTGGGGAGGCACTAACCATTCAGAACCACTGAAATTCTAGGCACTTAGCAGTACTTGAGTTCCATTGTTTACAAGGAATGAATGGCTATATTCAGTAAGGTTGGTCCCAGTACCAGAGGGAATTTTATACATCTGGACATAAAAATAGCAGTGATCTTGACTGTATGCAGGTGTCAGTGAAACTGGAAGAGATTCGTGACACTGCAGAGATTTATTATTTATTATTATCTTACACTGCTATAGACCATAACCCTAACATGGATCTAAGGTCAATGTGTCAACAGGATGCATTTCTTTCTGATGACTTGACAAAGGCTAATAGATGGCCCCTCAGAAGTGGGCATCCTTTCATGGCCACCCTTGTACTCTGCTACTCCCTTGTACTCTTACTAGCATGACTCAGCTACTCTTCCCAGAGCTGATTCCTTCTGGGCTTTCTCACTTCTATTTTCTTTCTCTACTGAACTCTGACACTTTCATATCTCTAGTTCCAAGGCTCAAGGGAAAACATATGGTTAGTCCAATTTAATCAACACCTGATGGTCCGCTGGCCAGATTATAGATGGGCTACTTTTATGTGGGATGGCCTCCATGAGCAAATTAGCTGTGGCTAAATTGGAATTAGGAGTCCTGTGAAGAACATTGCCATGTTGGTGTAAGAATCTGCCTGAGATTTTGCCCTCAGCAAGTGTTAGTTTTCTCCTACTGCTATGACAAATTATAAAAATCTAGTGGTTTAAACAAACAACCATTTATTATCTTACACTGCTATAGACCATAACCCCAACATGGATCTCACTGAACTAAGGTCAATGTGTCAACAGGATGCATTTCTTTCTGAAGATTCTAGAGAAGAAAGTATTTCCTTGCCTTTTCCAGTTACCAGAGACCTCCTGCACTCCTTAGTTCATGGGTCCCCCTCTATCTTCAAAGCCAGCAGTGTCAACCAAGGCCTTCTCATACTGCCATCACTCTGATTCTCTCTTTTGCCTGCCTCTTTGAATTTTAAGGTCCCTTGTGATTACTTTGGGCCTACTCAGATAATCCAAGATAATCTCTTTATTTTAAGGTTAGCTGATTAGCAAACTTAATTCCATCCTCTCCCTTAATTCTCCTTTGCCATGTCTGACACTGGTCACCAGTTACAATGTGTGTGGAGCAGTGTATTCCCCATATACCAGCTGGTTGTTCAACACCAGTTGAATTGTTCTACAGTTGTCCTACAATTAATCTCAATTCTGACACTGTCTACCCAGAGATAGCATCAGACTCCACAAGTTAAGGGCTCAGTTCTACAAGACTCTCCACCCCTCCCCTTAGATGCCAATTTGAAGTCCCATGTTGTCACCTGTGCTTCTGACCAACAGGCTATAGATGAGAGGTTCCAATGACCTCCTCCTCAGTTTTGATTAATTTGCTAGAGTGCTTACAAAACTCAGAAAAACATTTTACTTTACTAGGCTACCAGTTTATCATAAAAGGATATAACTCAGGAACAGCCAAATGGAAGAGATGCCTAATGAAGGTATGGGGAAGGGCACAGAAAATCTCACCCTTTGGTACTTTTTTGGAATAAGATTAATGCTAATCTTATAAAGTGAATTGGGAAGCATTCCCTCCTTCACTGTTGTCTGAAAAAGTCTGTGTAGAATTCATCTCTCTTCCTTAACATATCCATGTCTTTTTCATTGAAAATGAGTATCTTGTAAAAAGCATCTAGTTGGGTCTTACTTTTTTCCTCTTTCTTTTAAAATCAAATCTGACAATCTCTGTGTTTCAATTGAAGTATTTGGACCATTTCTACTCAATATAGTTATTTATATGTTGTTCATTTACTATTTTTTCAAGTATTTTTTCTACGTTTCCATCTCTCCAACTCTTTCTCCATTTATACATATGTTAGACTACTTATTTTCCATAGGACATCAAGACTCTTTTCTTATACGTTTTAGTAGTTTTCTCCTCTGTGCTTTATTTTCTGAATTGATTCTCTTGCTATGTCTTTGGGTTCATTAATTTTTTCTTCTGTAGTGTCTAATCTTCTATTAATCGCAACCAGTGAGATTTTAATTTCAAATATTTTACTTTTCTTATCTGAAGCTCTACTTGATTATTTTTTATACCTCCATTGACTTCCTCATTATGTTCATGGTTTACTAAGTATTTGAGGATGGTTACAATAACTATTTTAACATCTTCATTTCTAATGCTATCATTTCTATCATTTCTGTCATTTCTGTTCCTATTGACTGATTTTTGCTCTAATTATGAGTCACATTTTCCTTCTCTTGGGATGTCTATTAATTTTTACTGGATGCTGGACTTTGTGAATACTATGTTGTTGAGTGTCTGGATTGTGCTGTCTTTCTTTAGAGTGTTGGGCAGGAAGGCAGGTAATTTACAGATCAGTTTAATCTCTTTAAGGCCTATCTTTAAACTTTCCTAGAGCAGGTCTAGTGTAATCTTCACCCTATGATAGCCCAGCCCTAGTGCCAAGCTGTGGGGTCTACACTGAATGCTCTGGTGTGATCACCAATGGATCTCCAATTAGTCTAGTCATAGTTTGAATACATCCTCACAGCTTAAACATCTCATCAACCTGCATGAGCTCTGGGCATTATTCTGATTACAATTCTTTCTGGTTTTCTTTACCTGGCTTTATATGGTTTTCCTCTATGAATGTACGGCCTTGTATTCAGCAAAGACTCATGAGGATCATTTCTTAGGTATTTGAAATTCTTTTTCTGCACACATTTTTCTGAAATTCTGCACTGCAACATCCACCACTGTAGCTGCCTGGAGCCCTAATTTCTGAATATCTATCTCTTGAATTTATGAAGCTCACTGGGCCCTGCTTGACTTGGCCCCCCTCCACCTATGCCCACAACCTAGAAGTTGCCTCCAGGCAGAAATCCAAGATTTTCACAAGGCTCACTTTACTTGTTTCTCTCCATTTATTTAATAGGGGACATGGCCCTTTCCTGCCTGTTGGAAAATACTTGTTTTGTGTTACAATAGGCTGAATATTTGTGTCTCTCCAAAATTCATATGTGAAATCTAATGCTCAGGGTGATGATATTTGGAGGTGGAGTCTTTGGGAGGTGATTAGGTCATGACCATGAACCCTCATAAATGAAATTAATGCTTTTATAAAAATGACCCCACAGAGCTCCATAGCCCCTTCCACCAGCTAAGGACACAGTGGGAAGACTGCCATCTGTGAACCAGAAATGGGCTCTTGCCAGACACCAAATCTTCAGATGTCTTGATTCTGTACTTTCCAGCCTCCAGAACTGTGAGAAATAAATTCCTGTTGCTTATAAGCCACCCAGTCTATAATAATTTGTTAAAGCATCCTGAATGAACTAAGACATATATTTTATCTAGTTTTCTAGTTGTTTATAAGCTTATAAGTTTTCCCTAATTCATGTTATTTCACCATGCCTTTAAGCAGAAGTCCAGGCAGCAACCTTTTATTTAACCCATTTATATATGTAAACTAAAGCTTCATCTTGACTCATTCATATAAGTAGAACATTCAAACACAATTAAATAAAGAAGGAAGAGGCAAAGAAAAAGAGGAAGTGAACAAGTGAGACTACAAAATATGAGTTTAGGCACCTCATCTTTTAACCCAAATTTTTGTTCTTTAATGTTGTTTTGAAAGTATAGGAAACATTAGATATTTTAGCAAGAGTTTCCTCTCATTGGCCTATAGATAAATATTGCCTATTCTAAACATAATCAGGCTAAACTAGTAAGCAAAAGGGGCTTCATGCCTTGAGGGAAGTTTTAATATGCACCTGTAACTGCATACATTTAAAATTAGTTACGAGCAATAAACCCATCCTGGTGTTCCCAAAGTCCTTTCATCCTTGAGACTGATCACCTTCCCTGTGAGTCTGAGAGATTAGGACAGCAAAGATCCATTATACATCCCTGAATTTGTGCAGAAGGGTAAATAAAGACAGAAACCAAAAGCTCCCATCCCTGGTAAGATTTATAAAGTAAGTAGACAAATCAATAGTGCCTAAATAAACTTGAAAATAACCTCTGCTGAAAACTTTCCTTTAAAAGTCCTCATATGTTATCATTTTGTCTGAGCTAAAAGCCATTGGGAGAAATATGTAATACCTATATATGCCTAGACTACCCTTGCTGTTTCTCACCCTGGTGCTGTAGTGTATCCACAGGAATGATAATGTCCCATAGATGTAAAAGATCAGCACCATCATTTCCAAGCATAGTCCTCGTATGAGGATTCATAAGAAATGAAATACTTTTTCTTCTAAATTTAACAACCAGGGCCTCTTGAGAGACACTTGCCTTGCTTTGATCAAACTTGTGGAGCCACAACAGTTACTGCTGAGAAGGAATGACTTTTAGAAAGAGTTATATTGTCTCCTCAAAATTGTTTTCTGTGTGAAAGCTGCAAGTCAGTAAGTAGGAGTACACAGACAGGGTATATATCTATATTTGCAAAGACACAAATTCATATATGTATTTAAAAGTTCATTCCAAATGGAAATCCTTTATTGAGGTTTTCCTATATTCTAGAAATTGTGTTAAGTTCTATCAGTGGTATATAGGTGTTAAATAAGGCATGGACTTTGAATGAAATAAGTTCAGAAGTCAGAATAGAGGTTGACATTATATACAAACACAAAGAAAAGAGCAATAAAGTATAAAGTGCTTAAAGAGAGACACATATACAACCCAAGGGAGTGAAAGTGCCTGGCAGAAAGTAGGCTCTCAAATACTTATTTAGTGGATACATGAATGATGAATACATTTCTCTGATCATGTATCTTAAATACTATCATCATTGAATAAAGTATTGTTTGGAAGGGGATGAAGAGTAGGGAATACAAAAACACTCATAAAATAGTTTGATCTTTCATCTATGATTCAGACCTAGGTAGTCCAGAAATATCAGAGAGAGATGGTTCTGAATAATTTTTCTAAATATTTTCTCCAGAGGTTATGTTATAGTGAAATACTGTGTTGATATGTCATCAATATTAGGTTTCCAGTTATCAATATTAGGTACATTTTGCTATCTACTTACAATACACACCCAGGAAGAATGGTCCCCAGAAAGCTATGAGAGATGGAGCACTATGATGGCCATGGTGCAGGGTGGAGAGATGTGAGGGCAACCATGTAGAGCCCAGTGAACTCCCTGAGTTGAGGAGTGGAGAGTTTGTAGGAGACTATGGCAGTTCAAGTTGATAAAAAGAGAGTGCCAGAAAGGAAAGAGCTACACACAGCAAGAACTCTGGAGATATGCGGAGATTTGTTCTTGAGTATTTAGCTGGATGCTGATTAGCACATGCATATGAGGAAACTACTCAAGGCTGGGGGAAAACTATTTGAAATATTATAACTATAGATATCAGTGCCTGGCAATCACACAGGGCTTGGAATAATGTCTATTTCCAACAACCAGACTGAAAAACCAAAAAATTAAAGAGGCTTTGGGTAGGGTATACACAAGGCTCTTATCTCAGTAATAAGGAATAGTTAGCCATGGATTGATAACTGCTCTAGTCTTCCCTTATAAATCTTAACAGCAAAACTTGAAAAGATCAAATAGTTTTCATGTAACATAACTACAACCCATAACAAAGCTCAAGAATATTTATGGGATGATAAAGATATCCAGCATCCCAGAAAGTAAAATTCATAATGGCTGACATCCAATAAAAAATTGGCAGAATGCAAAGAAGTAGGACAACGCAACCCCTAATTAGGAGATAAATTAATCAAATGAAATTGACTCAGAACTGATACAGACATTAGAATTAGCAGACAAGGACATTAAAGCAATTATTATACCTGGGTTCCATATGCTCAAAACTTAAGAAAAAGACACAGAAAATATATTAAAGTGACTAAAATTGAGCTTCTAGAAATGAAAATTACAGTGTGAGATGAAAATAAACTGAAAGAAATTAATAGCAGAATAGACTTAAAAGAAAAAAAGTAAACTTCAAGATATAGTAAAAGAAACATTAAAAAAAAACAATACACACAGAGAAATGAGAATTTTAAAATATAAACAGAGAGATTAGTTTAAGATGAGGGAGTAGAAGGACATGAGCTCACACCCTCTTATAAAAATACCAAAATCACAACTAACTGCTGAACAACCATTGACAAAAACACTGGAAACTACCAAAAAAGATACCCTACATCCAAAGACAATAACAAAGATGCAATGAGATAGTAGGAGTGGCACAACTGCAATAAAACTAAATCCCAGACCTGCCAGGTGGGAGACCCACAAACTGGAAAACAGTTATACCACAGAAGTTATCCAACAGGAGTGAAAATTCTAAGCCCCATATCAGGCTTCTCAATCTGGGATTCTGGCAATGGGAGGAGGAGTCCCCAGAGAATGTGGATTTGGAGGCCAGTGGGGTTTGATAGCAGGACTTCCACAGGACTGGGAGAAACAGAAACTCCACTCTTGGAGGGCACACACAAAGTCTCATGTGCACCAGAATCTAGGGGAAAAAAAGCAGTCACCATAGAAGAGACAGTGCCAAATGTACCAGCTAGTATTGGAGGGTCTGTGGTGGAGGCAGGGGTGGTTGTGGCTCACTGTGGGGACAGTGACACTGGCAGCAGCAGTTTGAGGAAGTACTCATTAGCATGAGCCCTCCCAGAGGCCACCTTAGCCCCGCCAAACATCCTGTAGTCTCCAGTGCTGAGTTGTCTTAGGCAAAACAACCAACCGAGTGGAAACATAGCCCCACCCATCAGCACACAAGTGGCTTAAAGTCTCCTTGAGCACAGCCCTGGCCACCAGTGGGACAAGACCCAGCTCCATCCACCCTGGGCGGGAACCAGCCCCTCCCATCAGGAAGCCCACACAAGCCTCTTAGACAGCCTCATCCACCAGAGGGCAGACAGCAGAAGCAAGAATTACAATCCTGAAGCCTGCTGAACAGAAACCACAATCACAGAAAGCTAGACAAAGTGAGATGGCAGAGGAAAATGTCCCAGATGAAGGAACATGATGAAACCACAGAAGAACAACTAAGTGATGTGGAGATAGCCAACCTACTAAAAAAGGATTCAGAATAATGAAAATGAAGATGATCCAAGATCTTGGAAAAAGAATGGAGGTAAGCACTGAGAAGATGCAAGAAATGTTTAACAAACATTTAGAAGAACTAAAGAACAAACAAAGAGATGAACAATACAATAACTGAAATGAAAAATACACTAGAAGGAATCAATAGCAGAATAAATAAGGCATAAGAATGGATAAGTGACCTGGAAGACAGAATGATGGAAATCACTGCCATGGAGGAGAATAAGGAAAAAAGAATAAAAAGAGATGAAGACAGTCTAAGAAACCATTGGGACATTAAATGCACAAACATTTGCATTATAGGGGTCCCAGAAGGAGAAGAGAGAGAGAAAGGACCTGAGAAAATATTTGAAGAGCTGAAAACTGCCCTTATGTGGGAAAGGAAACAGACCTAAGTTCAGGAAGTGCAGAGAGTCTCAGGCAGGATAAACCCAAAGAGGAATATGCCAAGACACATAGTATTCAAATTGACAAAAATTAAAGACAATGAAAAAACATTAAAAGCAACAAATAACATACAAGAGAACTACCATGAGGTTATCAGCTGATTTCTTAGCAGAAAGTCTGCAGGCCAGAAGGGAGTGGTATGATATATTTAAAGTGATGAAAGGGAAGAACCTACAACCAAGACTACTCTACCCAGCAAGGCTCTCATTTAGATTCAACAGAAAAATCAAAAGCTTTACAGACAAGCAAAACCTAAAACGATTCAGCACTACCAGACTAGCTTTGCAACAAATGCTAAAAGAACTTCTCTAAGTGGAAAAGAAAAGACCACAACAAGAAACAAGAAAGTTATGAGTGGAAAAGCTCAATGGTAAAGGCAAACGTAAATTACAGGTAGGAAATCATCAACAGACAAATATGATATCAAAATCAGCAATTGTGAAAAGAGGAGAGCACAAATGTAGGATGTTGGAAACGCATTTGAAATTAAAAGATCAGCAACTTAAAACAATCCTGTTTATATAAAGACTGCTACATCAAAACCTTATGTTAACTGCAAACTGAAAATCTACAATAGATATACACACAAAAGAGGAAAAGAAATCCAAACACAACCCTAAAGTTAGTCATTAAATCATAAGAGAATAAAAGAGGAATGGAAGAAAAACACCCACAAAAACAAATAACAAGTAACAAAATGGCAATAAGAACATACATATTGATAATTACCTTAAATGTAAATGGATTAAATTCTCCAACAAAAATACATAGGCTGACTGAATGGATACAAAAACAACACCCATATATACCTTGTCAACAAGAGACCCACTTCAGACCTAGGAACATAAACAGACTGAAAGTTAGTGGATAGGAAAATGTATTCCACACAAATGGAAATCAAAAGAAAGGTGGGGGGCGGAGTAAAGATGGCGGCATGGGAAGACACGGATATCGCATCTCCCCACAAATAGAACAGTTACCGGAGGCCAGCAGGGGACCTGAGGTCCACACAGACCGCAGGAACCCTGGAGCAACTGGGTAGGACCTGGGGGAAGTCAAGGGGGTGGGGAAGGGGAAGCAGGATGGGACTGGTGCCCTTGGGGGTTGGCTGGGGGAGGGGGGAGGTTCATGCCTGGAGGGACCATTGGGGGATGGGGAGACCAGGGAAACCATGACTGGGTTTCTCCCACCCAGGAGGCCCGGAGGCCTGCTGTGCTCCCCAGCTTAGGGGCCTGCTGGGCTCCCCAGTGGGGTCCTCCACCCTCCAAGGCCCCCTCTGGGCTGCCTGGGTTCTGGGGGTGTGGGAAGGAGAGAGGAGGGGCAAGGAGGTGGAGAGGCAGACAGGAGGGGGTGGGAGCTTTGAGATTGGGGGATGGGAGGCAAGAGGGCATTTCACCTGCCCTTTTGGCTAAGGAGGCTGACTGGGCTCCCAGGCATGGTCCTTCACTCCCCAGGCCCCCTCCAGCTGCTTAGAACCTAGGAGAGTGGGGGTTGGGGGAGAGGAAGAGAGGCAGACAGGGACCTACCAGACTGGGAGATCTGGGGAAGTGCAGCAGGCATTACCCTAGCCCAGGTGGCCCTGGGAAGCCTGTTGGGTGTCAGAGTCTTGTCTCCTGCTTTTCAGTGCCCCCTGCAGCTGTGAGGGCTCTAGGGGAATAGGAGAGAGGGACTGAGAAAGAAGAGAACCCAAGGTAGAGGGATGCTCCTAGACTGAAGGACTAGGGGAGGTGCCTAGCATCTCTCCCATCAACTCAGGCCCAGGGAGCCTGCTGGTTACAATGACCTGGTCCTTTGCTCTCAGGACCAGAGGCATTCCTGGTCCCCTCTGCCCCATTGGGCCTAAGGTCCATTCCCCACCACCCCCAGGGCCTTTTCTAAGTGTAGGCCCTGTCCATTGCCTAATCCCCCCCCCCCCCACTGCTTTTCTAAGCCCGTCCCCACAGCCAAGGCCTTTTCTGGCTTTTTTTTTTTTTCTTTTTCTTTTCTCCCACCTCCTCACTTAGGATATTGCAGTTGTTTTACCTTCCAGTTGCTGCTCCTTTTTTCTTCTTTTTAAATTTTTTCTAACACATCTGTTAGTTTCCTATTATTGTATTTTTTATCTTGCTATTGTTCTGCTGTTCTACTTTTTTTTTTTTAATTTTTTTTTTCATTTTCCCTGCTCCACACAGCTTATGGGACCTTGATACACAAGCCCAGTGTCAGGCCTGAGCTCCTGAGGTGGGAGCTCTGAGTCCAAAACATTGGATTAACAGGGAAACCCAGTTTCCAGGGAACATTCTTTACAGTGAGGTCTCTCAGAGGTTCTCAACTCAACACCAAGACCCAGCTATACTGAACAGCCTACAAACTCCAGTGCTTGAAACCTCAGGTCAAACACCCAGTGGGACAGGAACACAATCCTGCCCATCCAAACTGGGGGGAAAATGAGATGACAAAAAAATATGTCACAGGTGAAGGAACAAGGTAAAAATATGCAAGACCAAATAAATGAAGAGGAAATAGGAAAAATGCCTGAAAACGAATTCAGAGTAATGACAGTAAAGATGATACAAAATCTCGGTATCAAAATAGAGAAAAAAAAAGAAACAGTTAATAAGGACTCAGAAGAACTAAAGAGAAAACAAACAAAAATAGATAACAAAATAAAGGAAATTAAAAATACTCTAGATGCTAATAAACAGCCAAATAACTGTGGCAGAAGAACGAATAAGTGAGTTGGTAGATAGAAGGGGGGATATAACTGCCACAGAGCAGGAAAAAGAAAAAAGAATAAAAAGAATGGAAGACAGTCTCAGAGACCTTGGTGACAACATTAAGCACACCAACATTCGAATCATAGGCATCTCAGAAGAAGAAGAAAAAAAGAAAGGGTCTGAGAAAATATTTGACGAGGTTATAGTGGAAAAATTCCCCAACATGGAAAAGGAAATAATCAAGTCCAAGAAGTGCAGAGAGTACCATACAAAATAAACCCAAGGAGAAATACACTGAAGAACATATTAATTAAACTAATGAAATGTAAACACACACAAAAAATATTAAAAGCAGCAAGAGAAAAGCAACAAAAAACATATAAGGGAAAACCCATAAGGATAAGAGCTGATCCTTCTGCAGAAACTCTGCAGGCCAGAAGGGAGTGGCAGGATATATTGAAAGTCCTGAGAGAGAAAAACCTACAGCCAAGAATACTCTACCCAGCAAGAATCTCATTCGATGGAGAAATCAAAAGCTTTACAGACAAGATTCGATGGAGAAATCAAAAGCTTCACAGACAAGCAAAAGTTAAGAGAATTCAGCACCACCAAACCAGCCTTACAACAAGTGCTAAAGGAACTTTTCTAAGCAGGAAACACAAGAAAAAGAAAAGACCTACAGGAACAAACCCAAAACAATTAAGAAAATGGTAATAGGAACATACATGTCAATAATCACCTTAAAGGTAAATGGATTAAATGCTCCAACCAAAAGATACAGACTGGCTGAATGGATACAAAAACAAGACCCTTATATATGCTGCCTACAAGAGACCCACTTCAGACCAAGGGATACATATAGACTGAAAGTAAGGGGCTGGAAAAAGATATTCCATGCAAATGGAAGTCAAAAGAAGGCTGGAGTAGCAATACTCATATCAGACAAATTAGACTTTAAAGTAAAGACTATTACAAGAAACAAGGAAGGACATTGCATAATGATCAAGGGATCCACCCAGGAAGAAGACATAACAATTGTAAATATCTATGCACCCAACATAGGAGCACCTCAATACATAAGGCAAATGCTAACAGCTATAAAAGTGGAAATCGGCAGTAACACAATAATAGTAGGAGACTTTAACACCTCACTTACATCAATGGACAGATCACCCAAACAGAAAATAAATAAGGACACACAAGTTTTAAATGACACATTAGATCATCTCAACTTAATTGATATTTATAGGACATTCCAACCCAAAACTACAGAATACACTTTCTTCTCAAGTGCACAAGGAACATTCTCCAGGATAGATCACATCTTGGGTCACAAATCAAGCCTCAGGAAATTTAAAAAAATTGAAATTGTATCAAGCAATTTCTCTGACCACATGCCATGAGACTAGATATCAATTACAGGAAAAAAAAAAAAACCGTAAAAAATACAAACACATGAAGACTAAACAACATGCTATTAAACTACCAAGAAATCACTAAAGAAATCAAAGAGGAAATAAAAAAATATCTAGAAACAAATGACAACGAAAACACAATGACCCAAAACCTATGGGATGCAGCAAAAGCAGTTCTAAGAGGGAAGTTTATAGCAATACAGTCCTACCTCAAGAAACAAGAAAAATCTTGAATAAACAACTTAACCTTACACCTAAAACAATTAGAGAAAGAAGAACAAAAAAATCCCAAAGTGAGCAGAAGGAAAGAAATCATAAAGATCAGATCAAAAATAAATGAAAAAAAAATGAAGGAAACAATAGCAATGATAAATGAAACTAAAAGCTGGTTCTTTCAGAAGATAAACAAAATTGATAAACCATTAGCCAGACTTATCAGGAAAAAAAGGGAGAAGATGCAAAATCAACAGAATTAGAAATGAAAAAGGAGAAGCAACAACTGACACCGCAGAAATACAAAGGATCATGAGAGAGTACTACAAGCAAATATATGCCAATAAATTGGATAACCTGGAAGAAATGGATAAATTCTTAGAAAAGTACAATCCTACAAGATGGAAGCAGGAAGAAATAGAAACTATGAACAGACCAATCACAAGTACAGAAATTGAGACTGTGATTAAAAATCTCCCAACAAACAAAAGCCCAGGGCCAGATAGCTTCACAGGTGAATTCTATCAAACATTTAGAGAAGACTTAACACCAACCCTTCTCAAACTCTTCCAAATTATAGCAGAAGGAGGAACACTCCCAAACTCATTCTACGAGACCACCATCACACTGGTACCAAAACCAGGCAAAGATGTCACACACACAAAAAAAATTACAGACCAATATCACTGATTAATATAGATGCAAAAATCCTCAACAAAATACTAGCTAACAGAATCCAACAGCACATTAAAAAGATCACACACCATATTCAGGTGGGGTTTATCCATGGGATGCAAGGATTCTTCAATATACGCAAATCAATCAATGTGATACACCATATTAACAAATTGAAGGATAAAAACCATATGATCATCTCAATAGACACAGAAAAATCTTTTGTCAAAATTCAACATCCATTTATGATAAAAGCTCTCCAGAAAACGGGCATAGAAGGAAATTACCTCAACATAATAAAAGCCATATATGACAAACCAAAAGCAAACATCCTTCTAAATAGTGAAAAACTGAAAGCATTCCCTCTCAGGACAGGAACAAGACAGGGGTGTCCACTCTCACCATTATTACTCAACATAGATTTGGAAGTTTTAGCCACAGCAATCAGAGAAGAAAATGAAATAAAAGGAATCCAAATTGGAAAAGAAGCAAAATTGTCACTCTTTGCAGATGACATGATATTATATATAGAAAATCCTAAAATCCCTACCAGAAAACTGCTAGCACTAATCGATGAATTTAGTAAAGTAGCATGATACAAAATTAATGTGCAGAAATCTCTTGCATTCTTATACACTAACAATGGAAGAGCAGAAAGAGAAGTTAAGGAAACTCCCATTTACCATTGCAACAAAAAGAATAAAATACCTAGGAATAAACCTGCCTAAGGAGGCAAAAGATCTGTATGCAGAAAACTATAAGACACTGATGAAAGAAATCAAAGATGATACAAACAGATGGAGGAACATACCATGTTCTTGGATTGGAAGAATCAATATTGTGAAAATAACTATCTTACCCAAAGCAATTTACAGATTCAACACAATCCCTATCAAATTACCAATGGCATTTTTCACAGAACTAGAACAAGAAATCTTACAATTTGTATGGAAACACAAAAGACCCCAAATAGCCAAAGCAATCTTGAGAAGAAAAGACTGAGTTGGTGGAATTAAGCTTCCTGACTTCAAACTATACTATAAGGCCATAGTGATCAAGACAGCATGGTACTGGCTCAAAAATAGAAAGGAAGATCAATGGAACAGAATAGAGAACTCAGAGATAAACCCAAGCACATATGGGCAGCTTATCTTTGACAAAGGAGGCATGAAAATACAATGGAGAAGAGACAGCCTCTTCAATAACTGATGCTGAGAAAATTGGACAGAAACATGTAAAAGAATGAAATTAGGGCACTTCCTAACACCATATACAAAAATAAACTCAAAATGGGTTAAAGACCTGAATGTAAGGCCAGACACTATAAAACTCCTAGAGGAAAACATAGGCATAACATTCTATGACATACATCAAAGCAAGATCCTTTTGGACCCACCTCCTAGAATAATGGAAATAAAATTAAGAATAAACAAATGAGACCTCATGAAATGTAAAAGCTTTTGCAAAACAAAGGAAGCCATAAACAAGGCAAGAAGGCAACCCTCAAAATGGGAGGAAATACTCACCAATGAAGCAATGGACAAAGGATTAATCTCCAAAATATACAAGCAGCTCATGCAGCTTAATACCAAAAAAGCAAATAACCCAACCCACAAATGGGCGGAAGACCTAAATAGATATTTCTCCAAAGAAGACATACAGATGGCCAACAAACACATGAAAAGATGCTCAACATCACTAATCATTAGAGAAATGCAAGTCAAAGTCACAGTGAGGTATCACCTCACACTGGTCAGAATGGCCATCATCAAAACATCTAGAAACAATAAATGTTGGAGAGGGTGTGGCGAAAGGGAACTCTTCTGCACTGTTGGTGGGAATGTAAGCTGGTACAGCCACTATGGAAAACAGATTGGAGATTCCTTAAAAAACTAAAAATGGAACTACCATATGACCCAGTAATCCCACTACTGGATGTATACCCAGAGAAAACTATAATCCAAAAAGAAACATGTACCATAATGTTCATTGCAGCACTATTTACAATAGCCAGGACATGGAAGCAACCTAAATGCCCATCAACAGATGAATAGATAAAGAAGATGTGACACATATATACATTGGAATAGTACTCAGCCATAAAAAAACAATGAAATTGAACTATATGTAATGAGGTGGATAGACCTAGAGACTCTCACACAGAGTGAAGCAAGCCAGAAAGAGAAAACAAATACCATATGCTAACACATATATATGGAATCTGAAGAAATGGCACTGATGTACCCAGTGACAGGGCAAGAGTAGAGTTACAGAAGTAGAGAATGGACTTGAGGACACGGGGCTGGAATAGGGGGCAAAGGGGAAGCTGGAATGAAGTGAGAGAGTAGCATAGACATATTTACACTACCAACTGTAAAATAGATAGCTAGTGGGAAGTTACTGTATAACAAAAGGAGATCAACTTGATGATGGGTGATGCCTTATAGGGCCAGGACAGGGAGGGGGGCAGGGAGTCACAGGAGGGAGGAGATATGGGGATATATGTATAAATACAGCTGATTCACTTTGTTGTACCTCAAAAAGTTGTACAAGAGTGTAAAGCAAATATATTCCAATAAAGAGCTTAAAAAAAAAGTGGAGTTGCAATACTTAGACAAAATAGACTTTAAAATAAAGACTATTAAAAGAGACAAAGACAGACACTACATAATGATCAAAGGATCAATCTAAGAAGATGTAACAATTGTAAATATATATGCACCCAACATAGGAGCACTTCAATACATAAGGTAAATACTAACAACCAAAAAGGGAGAAACTGACATTAACACAATAATAGTGTGGAACTTTAATGCCCAACTTTCATCAATGGACAGATCATCCAGACAAAATATCAATAAGGAAACACAGGCTTTAAATGACACATTAGGCCAGATGGCTTAATTGATAGTTATAGAGTATTCCATTCAAAAACAGCAGAATACACATTCTTTTCAAGTGCACATGGAACATTCTCCAGGACTGACCACATGCTGGGCCACAAAGCAAGCCTTGGTAAATTTAAGAAAATTGCACTCATATCAAGCATCTTTTCCAATCACAAAGCTATGAGATTAGAAATGAAAAAAAAATGTAGAAAACACAAACATGTGGAGGCTAAACAATATGCAATTAGACAACCAATGGATCACTGAAGAAATTAAAGAGGAAATAAAAAAATACCTACAGACAAATGAAAACAAAACCACAAGGATCTAAAACCTCTGGGATGCAGCAAAAGCAGTTCTAAGAGGGAAGTTTATAGTATACAATCTTACCTCAGGAAACAAAAAATATCTCGAATAAACAACCTAACCTTACACCTAAAGCAACCAGAGAATGAAGAAAAAACAAAACCTCAAGTTAGTAGGAGGAAATAAATCATAAAGATCAGAGCAAATATAAATGAAATAGAGATGAAGAAAACAATAGCAAAGGTTACTGAAACTAAAAGTTAGTTCTTTGAAAAGATAAACAAAATTGATAAACTTTTAGCCAGACTCATCAAGAAAGAAGGAGAGGACTCAAATCAATAAAATTAGAAATGAAAAAGTTACAACTGACACCACAGAAATACAAACGATCTTAAGAGACTAACAAAAGCAATAGTATGCCAATAAAATGGACAAACTAGATGTACAATCTCCCAAGATTGGAACAGGAAGAAATAGAAAATATGAACAGGCCAATCACAAGTAATGAAATTGAAACTGTGATTTAAAAACTCCCAACAAACAAAAGTCCAGGACCAGATGGCTTCACAGGTGAATTCAATCAAA
This sequence comes from Hippopotamus amphibius kiboko, assembly GCF_030028045.1. NCBI lineage: Eukaryota > Metazoa > Chordata > Mammalia > Artiodactyla > Hippopotamidae > Hippopotamus > Hippopotamus amphibius. The sequence goes on along the minus strand of NC_080188.1, from coordinate 168,865,635 downwards.
CATTTAGAGAAGAGTTATCACATCCTTCTGAAAATGTTCCAAAAATTTGCAGAGGAAGGAAAACTCCCAAGCTCAAACTATGAGGCCACCATCACCCTAATACCAAAACCAGACAAAGATACCACAAACAAAGAAAATTACAGGCCAATACCACTGTTGAACATAGATGCAAAAATCCTCAACAAAATACTAGCAATTCGAATCCAACAATACATTAAAAGGATAATACATCATGATTAAGTGGGGTTTATCCCAGTGATGACTATTTTTCAACATCAGCAAATCAGTGTGATACACCACATCAACAAATTGAAGAATAAAAATCATATGATCATCTCAGTAGATGCACAAAAGCTTCTGAGAAAATTCAACACCAATTTATGATAAAAACTCTCCAGAAAGTGGGCATAGAGAGAACCTAACTCAACATAGAAAAGGCCATATACAACAAACCCACAGCAAACATTATTCTCAATGGTGAAAAACTGAAAGCAATCCCTCTAAGATCAGGAACAAGACCAGGATGTCCGTTCTTGCCACTTTTATTCAACACAGTTTTGGAAGTCCTAGCTACAGCAATCAGAGAAAAAAAGACATAAAAGGAATCCAGATTGGAAAAGAAGAAGTTAAACTGTGACCGTTTGCAGATGACATGATACTATACATAGAAATTCCTAAAGATACTACCAGTAAACTACTAGAGTTCATCAATGAATTTGGTAAAGTTGCATGTTACAAAGTTAATACACAGAAATCTGTTGCATTTTGATACACTAACAATGAAAGATCAGAAAGAGAAATTAAGGAAACAATCCTATTTACCATCACATCAAAAAGAATAAAATACCTAGGGATAAACTGACTTAAGGAGGCAAAAGACCTGTACTCCAAAAACTATAAGATGTTTATAAAAGAAATCAAAGCCAAGACAAATAGATGGAAAGATATACCATGTTCTTGGATTGGAAGAACAAATATTGTCAAAATGACTATACTACTGAAGGCAATCTACAGATTCAATGCAATCCTTATCAAATACCAATGGCATTTTTCATAGAACTAGAACAAAAAAATATCTTAAAATATTTATGGAGACACAAAAGTCCCCGAATAGCCAAAGCAATCTTGAGAAAGAAAAACAGAGTTGGAGAAACCAGGCTCCCTAGCTTCAGACTATACTACAGAGCTATAGTCATCAAAACAGTATGGTCCTGGCACAAAAACAGAAACACATATCAATGAAACAGGATAGAAAGCCTAGAAATAAACCCACACACCTATGGTCAATTAATCTATGACAAAGGAGGCGAGAGTATAGAATGGAGGAAAGACAGTCTCTTTGATAAATGATGCTGGGAAAACTGGACAGCTCCATGTTAAAAAATGAAATTAGAACACTGCCTAACACTGTACACAAAATAAACCCAAAATGGATTAAAGACCTAAATGTAATGCTGAACACTATGAAACTCAGAAGAAAGCATAAGCAGGGCACTCTCTGACATAAATTGCCACAAGATTGTGTTCAATCCATCTCTGAGTAAAGGAAATGAAAACAAAAATAAACAAATAGGACCTAATTAAATTCAAAAGCTTTGTACAGCAAAAGAAACCACAAACAAAATGAAAAGACAACCCACAAAATGGGAGAAAATATTTACAAATGATGTGACCTACAAGGAATTAGTCTCCAAAATTTACAAACAACAGCTCATGCGGCTTAATGCCATAAAATAAACAACTCAATCAAAAAATAGGCAGAATATCTAAATAGACATTTCTCTAAAGAAGACATACATATGGCCAACAGGCACATGAAAAGATGTTCAATATCACTAATTATTATAGAAATGCAAAAAACTACAATGAGATATCACCTCACATCAGTCAGAATGGCCATCACCAAAACATCTACAAACAACAAATGCTGGAGAGAGTGAGGAGAGAAGGGAACCCTCCTACACTGTTGGTGGGATTGTAAATTAATACAGCCACTATGGAGAACAGTATGGAGCTTTCTTTAAAAACTAAAAATAAGGAGCTTCCCTGGTGGCACAGTGGTTAAGAATCCACCTGCCAATGCAGGGGACTTGGGTTCAATCTCTGGGCTGGGAAGATCCCACATGCCACAGAGCAACTAAGCCTGTGCACCACAACTACTGAGCCTGCACTCTAGAGTCTGCAAGCCACAACTATTGAGCCCACATGCCACAACTACTGAAGTCTGCACACTAGAGCCCATGCTCTGCAACCAGAGAAGCCACTGCACTGAGAAGCCCATGCAACACAATGAAGAATAGCCCCTGCTCTCCATAACTAGAGAAACCCCACGCACAGCAACAAAGATTCAATGCAGCCAATAAACAAATAAATAAATGAATAAATAAATAAATAAATTTATATATATATATAAAACACCTAAAATTAGAACTACCCTATGATACTGCAATCCCCCTCCTGGGCACATATCCAGAGAAAACTATGGTCCAAAAAGATACATGCACCCCAATGTTCATTGGAGCACTGTTTACAATAGCCAAGACATGGAAGCAACCATGTCCATCAGCAGATGAATGGATAAAGAAGATGTGGTACATATATACAATGGAATATTACTCAGCTATAAAAAAGAATAAAATAATGCCATTTGAAGAACATGTATGGACCTAGAGATTGTCATACTGAGTGAAGTAAGTCAGACAAAGAAATACAAATATCATAAGATACCACTTATATGTGGAATCTTTAAAAATGATACAAATGAACTTATTTGCAAAACAGAAACAGACTCACAGACTTAGAGAATGAACTTATGGTTACCAGGGGAGAAGAGTTAGGGGAGGGGTAGTTTGGGATTGACATGTACATGCACTGCTATATTTAAAATGGATAACCAACAAGGTCTTATTGTACAGCACAGGAAACTCTGCTCAATATCATGTAACAACCTGAATGGGAAAAGAATTTGAAAAAGAATAAATACATGTGTATGTATAACTGAATCACTTTGCTGTACACCTGAAACTAACAACATTATTAATCAACTATGCTCCAATACAAAATAAAAAGTTAAGAAAATGTAAACAGAGCATGAGTGATCTATGGGACAAATTCAAGCAGCCTAACAAATGCTTAATTAGAATCCCTGTGAAAGAAGCTGCAGAAAATTTTTAAAAATAATGATTGAAAAATCTCCATTGCTAAGGGCCCTATGATCTGCGGCCAACTTCCTTGGGAGTGCACATGGCCCACCACTGCTGCCAAAGGCCCTGTGACCTGGTGCCAATCACTGCAGCCACCTCCCCAGGGATGTGTGACCCACCACCACTGCTGCCTAGGGCCCTGCAATCTGCAGTCAACTTCCCCAGTGGTATGTGACCTGCTACCACTGTGGAGGACCTGCAACCAGGAACCAACTGCTGCCCCTACCTTTCTGGGAGCCTGCACAAGCCATGCACCTGTGCACCTGCAAACAGCCAGCACACACTGAGGAAGGAGATGGTAAGCATGCAAATGAAAAAAAGCTCTCATGGCAAAAAATATTAAACCCACACTAGCTACACAGGGATGCTCCAGCTTATAAATAGCCCTTCAAGACTATAGCAGATAATTGTTTCTCCTAAACTCACAAACTAAGAGAAATATAAGTGAAATGAAAAAGCAGAGTAAATACTCTCAGTTAAAGGACCAAGAAAATTCTCCTGAAGGAACAAACAATGAAACAGATCTCCTCAGTCTAATAGACACTGAGTAAAAAAAAAAAAAGGAGTTAATGAAAATACTGAAGGAATAAAGAAAGGCTATTGACAGAAATGCAGATTACTGTAAAAATGAACTAGAAACTATAAGGAGGAGCCAAGAAAAATTAGAAAATTCACTTGATGAAATGAAAGCTGAGCTCAGAGCAATACATAACAGAATGAATAATGCAGAAGAAAGAATAAGAGACCTGGAAGACAGACTAATGGAAATTACCCAATCAAAACAGCAGGCAGAAAACCAAATGAAAAAAGAAAAAAATGAAAGCAATATAAGAGACCTATAGGATAATATAAAGTGAGCCAATCTACACATAATAGGGATTCCAGGAGAAGAAAGAGAAAGGGGGGATTGAAAATGTATTTGAAGAAATTATGGCTGAAAATTTCCCACACCTAAAGAAGGAAACATATATCCAGATACAGGAAGCACAGAGCTTCTCAAACAAGATAAACCCAAAAAGACCTACACCAAGACATATTACGATAAAAATGGCAAAAGTTAAAGAAAGAGAGAATTCTAAAGGCAGCAAAATAAAGAGTTTTTCACAAGGGAACCCCCATAACACTATTAGCTGATTTCTCTACAGAAACATTGCAGGCCAGAAGAGAGTGGCAAAACATATTCAAAATCTTGAAAGAGAAAAATGTGCAACTTAGAATAATCTACCCAGCAAGATTATCATTTAGGAGGAGAAATAAAGAATTTCTCAGGCAAGCAAAAACTAAAAGAATTCAGCAATACTAAACCTATCCTAAAAGAAATATTGAAAGGTCATCTCTAAATAGAAAAGAAGCAAGAAGAAATAGGAAGGAGGAAATCACAACTGGAAAGTAAATCACTTAAATTAGCCAGTATAAAGATCAAAAAGAAAACAGAAAAAAAAAAAAAAAAAAAAACCTGTTTGTGAAAGGAATGGTCAATACAAGAAACAGCAAAAGGATAAACATGAGGATGTAAAAAGGGACATCAAAATCATAAAATGTGGGGAAGGAGAGTAAGAAAATGCAGGTTCTTTTCTTTTCTTTTTTGGAATGTATGTGATTATCAGTCTACAACAAGCAGATATAGGAAGGGGTAAACATAGTTGAAACACAGGGCAACCACAAGTCAAAAACACATAATAGAGTCATAAAAACCTAAAAGAAGAGAAAACAAGCATAAAATAAAAGGAAATCATCAAACCACAAAAAGAAAAAGGAAAAGGAAAGAACAAAGAAGAAAAAAAGAATCAACTGGAAAACATGGTTTGAAATGGAAATAAATACACGTCCATCAATAATTACCTTAAATGTCAATAGACTGAATGCTCCAATGAAAAGATAGAGTGGCAGATTGTATATAAAAAAAGAGTCTACAATATGCTGCCCACAAGAGACCCATCTTAGGGCAAAGGACACACATAGATTGAAACTGAGGGGATGGAAAAAGATATTTCATGCAAATGGAAATGACAAGAAAGCAGGAGTTGCAATTCTCAGATAAGACAAAATAGACTTTAAAGCAAATGCTATAAAAATAAAGAGGGACACTATATAACAATAAAAGGATCAATACAAGAAGAGGATTTTACACTCATCAACATATATACACCTACTATAAGAGGACCCAAGTACATAAAACAAATATTAAGAGATATAAAGGAAGACATTGATAGGAAATACAATAATGGTAGGAGACTTTAACACCCCACCCACACCAATGGACAGATCTTCCAGAGAATCAATAAGGCAAGAGAGGTCCTAAATGATACAATAGAATGGTTAGACTTAACTGATATTTTCAGGACACTATATCCAAAAAAACCCAGAATATACACTCTATTCAAGTGCACATGGAATGTTCTCAAGTACTGGCCACATCCGAGGACACAAAACTAACCTCAACAAACTTAAGAGTACAGAAATTATTTCAAGCATCTTCTCTGACCACAATGGCTTGAAACTAGCAGTCAATCACAGGAAAAGAAACAAGAAAAAAAAAACAATTATATGGAGACTAAATAACATGTTACTAAAAAGCAATGGGTTGAGGGGGATTAAGATGGTGGAGTAGGAGGATGTGCGCTTACTCCCTCTTGCAAGAGCACCAGAATTACAACTAAATGCTGAAAAATCATCGACAGAAAGACACTGGAACTCACCAAAAAAGACACCCCACATCCAGAGACAAAGGAGAAGCCACAATGAGATGGCAGGAGAGGTGCAATCGTGTTAAAATCAAATCCCATAAATGCTGGGTGGGTGACTCACAAGCTGGAGAACAGTTATACTGCAGAAGTCCACCCACTAAAGTGAGGGTTCTGAGCCCCACGTCAGGCTTCCCAACCTGCGAGTCCAGCACCGGGAAGAAGAATCCCCAGAGAATCAGACTTTGAAAGCCAGCAGGATTTGATTGCAGGACCTCCACAGGACTGGGGGAAACAGAGACTCCACTCTTGAAGGCCACACAAAAAAGTGTGCTCACCAGAACCCAGGGGAAAGGAGCAGTGACCCCATACGAGACTGAACCAGACCTATCTGCTGGTGTTGGAGGGTTGCCTGCAGAGGTGGGGGGCAGCTGTGGCTCATCAAGGAGACAGGGGCACTGGCAGCAGGAGTTCTGGGAAGTGCTCATTGGCGTGCACCCTCCCAGAGTCCACCATTAGCCCCACCAAAGAGCCTGTAAGCTCCAGTGCTAAGTAGCCTCAGGCCAAACAACCAACAAGGTGTGAACACAGCCCCACCCATTAGCAGACAAGCAGATTAAAGTTTTACTAAGCTCTGCCCACCAAATTGGATTAAAATCTTACTGAGCTCTGCCCACCCAGCCCTACCCACCATCAGTCCTTCCCATCAGGAAGCACCCATGAGCCTCCTAGATAGCTTCCTCCACAAGAGGGCAGACAGCAGTATCAAGCAGTATCAGCAGTAGTTTGTCTTGTGGAACTGAAAACCACAGCCACAGAAAGATAGAGAAAATGAAAAAGCAGAGGACTTTGTACCAGATGAAGGGACAGGATAAAAACCCAGAAAAACAACTAAATGAAGAGGATATAGGCACCCTTCCAGAAAAAGAATTCAGAATAATGATGGTGAAGACGATCCAGGACTTTGAAAAAAGACTGGATGCAAAGATCGAAAAGTTTACCAAAGACCTAGAAGAAGTAAAGAGCAAACAAACAGAGATATGCAACACAATAACTGAAATGAAAAATACACTAGAAGGAACCAACAGCAGATTTACTGAGGCAGAAGGGCACATAACTGACCTGGAAGACAGAATAGCCATAATTACTGATGCAGAAAAGAATAAGGAAAAAAGAATGAAAAGAACTGAAGACAGCCTAAGAGACCTCTGGGACAATGTTAAACGCACCAACATTTGCATTATAGGGGTCCCAGAAGGAGAAGAGAGAGAGAAAGGACCCGAGAAAATATTGGAAGAGATTCTAGTTGAAAACTTCCCTAACATGGGAAAGGAAATATCTCCCCAAGTCCAGGAAGCACAGAGAGTCCCAGGCAGGATAAACCCAAGGAGAAACATGCCAAGACATATAGTAGTCAAATGGACAAAAATTAAAGACAGAGAAAAGTTATTAAAAGCAACAAGGGAAAAATGACAAATAGCATACAAGGGAACTCCCATAAGGGTAACAGCTGATTTCTCAGCAGAAACACTGCAAGCCAGAAGGGAGTGGCATGATATATTTCAAGTGATGAAAGGCAAGAACCTACAGCCAAGAATACTCTACCCAGCAAGGATCTCATTCAGATTCAAGAGAGAAATCAAAAGCTTTCCAGACAAGCAACAGCTAAGAGAATTCAGCACCACCAAACCAGCCCTACAACAAATGCTCAAGGAACTTCTCTAAGTGGGAAACATAAGAGAAGAAAAGGACCTACAAAAACAAAAACAAAACAATGAAGAAAGTGGTAATAGGAACATACATATCAATAACTACCTTGAATGTAAATGGACTAAATGCACCAACCAAAAGACACAGACTGGCTGAATGGATACAAAAACAAGACCCATATATATATACTGTCTACAAGAGACCCACTTCAGACCTAGGGACACATACAGACTGAAAGTGCAGGGATGGAAAAAGATATCCCATGCAAATGAAAATCAAAAGAAAGCTGGAGTAGCAATACTCATATCAGATAAAATAGACTTTAAAAAATGTTACAAGAGACAAGAAAGGACATTACATAAAGATCAAGGGATCCATCCAAGAAGAGGAGATAACAATTATAAATATATATGCACCCAATATAGGAGCACCTCAATACATAAGGCAAATGCTAACAACTATGAAAGAGGAAATGTAAGGCAGAAATAGAGACACAGATGTAGGGAAAAAACACATAGACACCAAGTGGGTAAAGTGGGGAGGGTTGGGGGGGGGGATGAACTGGGAGATTGGGATACCAAATTGTACACTCTAAATATATGCTGTTTATTGTCTGTTAACTGTATCTCAATAAAAATTCTTAAAAAAAAAAAAACAATGGGTCAACAAGAAAGTATAAAAGGTAATTAAAAAATACCTTGAGACAAATGACAATGAAAACACAACCATACAAAATCTATGGGATGCAGCAAAATTAGTTCTTAGAGGAAAAGTCATAGCAATACAGGCCTGCATCAAAAAAAGAGAAAAAACTCAAGTAAACAACCTAATCTACCATCTAAAAGAATTAGAAGAAGAAGAACAACAAGCAAAACCTAAAGTCAGCAGAAGGAAGGAAATAATAAAGATCAGGGAGGAAATAAGTAACATAGAGATTAAAAAATAGAAAAAAATCAACAAAACCAAAAGCTGGTTCTTTGAAAGGGTAAACAAAATTGACAAAGCTCTGGCCAGGCTCACCAAGAAGAAAAGAGATAAAACCCAAATAAACAAAATAAGAAATGAAAAAGTAGAAATCTCAACTGACATCACAGAAATACAAAAAACCATAAGAGAATACTATGAACAATTATATGCCAACAAATTTAACAACCTAGAAGAAATGGACAACTTTCTACATACAGTCCACTAAAACTGAATCAAGAAGAAATAGATACTTTGAATACATGATCACTAGAAGTAAAACAGAATTTGTTTTGAAAAAAACTTTCTGCAAGCAAAAGTCCAGAACCAGATGGCTTCATAGGTGAATTCTACCAAATATACAAAGAAGAACTTATACCAATACTTCCCAAACTCTTCCAAAAGATTGAAGAGGAGGGAACACTGCCAAAGATATTCTATGAGGCCACCATCACCCTGATACCAAAACCAGGTAAAGACATTACCAAAAAAGAAAATTACAAGCCAATATCTTTGATAAATATAGAGGCAAAACTTCTCAACAAAATATTAGCAAACTGAATCCAACAACACATAAAAAAGATCACACACCATGACCAAGTGGAATTCATCCCAGGTTCCCAAGGATGGTTCCACATATACAAATCAATCAATGTAATACACCACATCAAAAAAAGCAAAGTCAAAAACCACATGATCATCTCAATAGATTCAGAAAAAGCATTTAACAAAATTCAACATCCATTCATAATAGAAACTCTTACCAAAGTGGGAATAGAGGGAACATATCTCAACATAATAAAAGCTATTTATAACAAATCCACAGCCAATGTAATACTCAACAGTGAATAGGTGAAAGACTTCCCACTAAAAATCTGGAACAAGACAAGGATGCCCACTCTCATCATGTCTCTTCAACATAGTATTGGAAGACCTAGCCACAGCAACCAGACAAGAAAAAGAAATAAAACATACCCAAATTGGAATGGAAGAAGTAAAATTATCACTATATGCAGATGACATTATACTATATATAGAAAACCCTATGGACTCCACACAAAAACTACTAGATCTAATAAATGAATTCAGCAAAGTAGCAGGACACATGATTAACATTCAGAGACTGGTTGTATTCATTTACATGAAAAATAAAATATCAGAAAGGGAATGCTTTAAAAAAAAAAAACCTTTTAAAATTGCACCAAAAACATATACCTAAGAATAAACCTGACCAAGGAGATGAAAGACTTACATGCTGAGAACTATAGAACTTTAATAAAGGAAATAAAAGAGGATTCAAAGAAATGGAAAGATATCCCATACTCTTGGATTGGAAGAATTAATATTATTGAAATGGCAATACTACCCAAAGCAATCTACAGATTTAATGCAATCCCTACCAAATTACCCATGACATTTTTCACAGGACTGGAACAAATAATTTATATGGAAATGTAAAAGACCCAGATCGCTAGAGCAATCCTGAGGGGAAAAACAAAGCAGGAGGCATAACTCTCCCAGACTTCAGACAATACTACAAAGCTACTGTAATTAAAACAGTGTGGTATTGGTACAAAAACAGCCATACGATCAATGGAACTGAATAGAGAGCCCAGAAATATACCCACACACCTATGGTCAATTAATCTTCAACAAAGGAGGCAACAACATAAAAACGGGACATACTCTCTTCAGCAAGTGGTACTGGGAAAGTTGGACAGCTACATGTAAATCAATGAAGTTAGAGCATACTCTCACTCCATGTGAAAAATAAACTCAAGATGGTTTAAAGACTTAAATATAAGACATGACACCATAAAAATCCTGGAGGAGAACATAGGCAAAATATTCTCTGACATAAACCACAGTAATATTTTCTTAGTTCAGTCTCCCAAGGCAAAATAAATAAAAAAGATAAATAAACAAATGGGACCTAATTAAACTTACAAGCTTTTGCACAGCAAAGAAAATGATTAAAAAAAATGAAAAGACAACATACAGAATGGGAGACAATATCTGCAAATGATGCAACAGACAAGGACTTAATCTCCAAAATATACAAACAGCTCATACACTCCACCCCCCCAAAAAACAAAAAACCAAAACCACCAAACAATCCAATCGAAAAATGGGTAGAAGACCTTAATAGACATTTCTCCAAACAAGACATACAGAGGACCAGTAGGCACATGAAAAGATGCTCAACATCACTAATTATTAAAGAAATGCAACTCAAAACCACGATGAGGTACCACCTCACACCAGTCAGAATGGCCATCATTAAAAAGTCTACAAATAACAAATGCTGGAAAGGATGTGGAGAAAAGGGAACCCTCCTACATTGTAGGTGGGAATGAAAGTTGGTACAGCCATATGGAAAACAGTATGGAGGTTCCTCAGAAAACTAAAAATAGAATTAACATATGATCCAGAAATCCCACTCCTGAAAATATACCTGGACAAAACTATAATTCAAAAAGATACATGCATCCTCATCTGCATAGCAGCACTGTTCACAATAGCCAACACATGGAAACAACCTAAACATCCATCTACTGATGACTTGATGAAGAAGATGTGATATATATATGCAATTGAATACTACTCATCCACAAAAAGGAACAAAATAATGTCATTTGCAGCAACATGGATGCAGCTAAAGATTATCATACTAAGTGAGGTAAGTCAGAAAGAGAAAGACAAATACCACATGATATTACTTATATGTGGAATCTAAAATATGGCATAAATGAACCTATCTACAAAAGAGAAACAGACTCATAGGCATAGAGAACAGAATTGTGGTTGCCAAGGAGGAGAGGGGAAGGAGAGGGATAGGCTGGGAGTTTGGGGTTTTTAGATGCAAACTATTACATTTAGAATGGATAAACAATAGCTCCTAATGTGTAGCACAGGGAGGAATACTGAATATCTTGTGATAAACCATAATGAAAAAGAATACTTAAAAGACAAATATGTGTGTGTGTGTGTGTGTGTGTGTGTGTGTGTGTGTGTGTGTGTGTGTAACTGAGTCATTTTCCTGTACAGCAGAGATTGGCACAACATTACAAATCAACTATACTTCAATAAAAAATAATAATATGAAAACAAACAAAAATCCCCAAAAGCTAGATGAACCACAGACAAAAGAGACATGAATAAAACTTCTCTAAAGGATGCAAAAATCTAATTGCTCAAAACCAGTGACATAAAAAAATCTTAAAAGCATCCAGAGAAAAAAAGACATATTGTACATATGGAATGTGGAAGGCAGAACCATAGCTTTCCAAAGATGTCCATGTACTAATCCTCAGAACCTGTGACTATTTTATGTTATATGGCTAAAGGAATTAATATAAAAGATAAAATACAACTTGCTAATCTGGTAACCTTAAGACAGGAAGATTATCCTGGATTATCTGAATTGGCCCAATATATTCACAGGGGTTCTCAAAAGAGGATGTTGGAGACAGAAGAGAGAACCAGAGAAATGACAGTGTAAGAAGAACTTGGCCTGATGTTGCTGACTTCTAAAGGAAGGGGGTCATGAGCCAAGGAATGCAAAACGTCTCTAGAAGCTGGACAAGGGAAAAAAAAACATTCTTTCCTATAGCCTCCAGAAATGAATGCAGCAATGTCAACACCTTGATTTTAGCACAGTGACACCCATCTCAGATTTCTGAATGTTTTTCCAAAACTATAATAAACTTGTGCTGTTTTAAGTCACTAAGTTTGTCATAACTTGTTATAGCAACAAATAGAAAACCAATAAACAGAAGAACAAAGAAAAGGATGACAGCTGTTTTCTTATCATAATCAATGCAAGAGAGAAGACACGTGAACAACATGTTTAAAGTACCAAATTAAAAAATGTCACCTAGAATTCTACACCCAGGGAAAATATCTCTTAAAATGAAGGTGAAATAAGGTTTCTTTTAGATATACAAACTCTGAGGAGACCCACAATAGAAGAAATGGTAAAGGAGTTCTTTCAGGCAGAAGGAAAATGACACAAGATAGAAATATGAATCCACACAAAGAAAGAAAACTGGAAAAGATAATTACATGGGTAAATATATTATTATTCAAACATTTAATAAAACTAAATGTTTAAATAAAAAATGCATTTTGTGGTTTACAGCATCTGTGAAAGTAAAATGTATGATGACAATAGGACAAAGGTGAGGAGGGGTGAAATTAATGTATGCAGTTGCAAGTCTCTTATATTTTAAGAGAAGTTGTATAACATCACTTGAAAATAGATAACCAATAAGTCATATGTTAAAGTTGCATGCTATAAACAATAAAGCAATTCCTAGAATGATATAACAAAGACTTATCATAAACAATAAAGAGATAAAGTAGAATTACAAAAATTGTTCAATAAATCCAAAGGAAGGCAGGAAAAAAGGATAAGAGAATTAAAAACATATGTGACAAACAATGGAAGGAAGATGATAAATTTAAAATAAACTTATCAATAATTACACTAAAAGTAAATGTTCTAAATATCAAAGATTTGTCAAATTGATTTTAAAAAGCAGAAAACACCTACAAGAAACACACCTCAAATATGAATACACAAATAGATTAAAAATAAAAGGATAAAAAATACACAGTGCTAACAATAATAAAAATAAAAGGCTAAAGCAGCTGTACTAGTATTAAGTGAAGTAGATTATGCAGCAAAGATTATTACTAGGGATAAAGATAGTATTTCATAATGATAAAGAGAGAAACTTTTATGATTGTTATTTCTACTGCATGAATTTATGCACCATATGAGAATTTCAAGACACATGAAGCAAAAGTTGACAGAACTACAAGCATAAATAAACATGTCTACAGTTATTTTTAGAGATGTCAATACCTTCTGACAATAATTGATGAAACAAGTAGACAGAAAATCAGTAATGATAGAGCGGATTTGAATAACACTCTCATTTAATTTGATCTAGTGTACTAGCATAGAAGATTCTACAAATAGTAGAATACATATTATTTTCAAGTATACAAGCAATATTTACCAAGATAGCCCATACTGTAGACCATAAAAAAAGTGTCAAAAGTTTTTAAGGTATTCAAGCCATACAAAGTATATTCTCTGATTACTATGAAATTAAAAACTAATAACAGAAAGATGTCTGGAAAATCCCCCAAATATTTGGAAACTAAATAACACACCTCTAAATTACACAAGTTAAAGAATACATAAAAGGGGAATTAAAAATTATTTCAAACTTAATGAAAATGAAATTACTACCTATCAAAACTTACAGAAGGTCACAATTTTATAGAATTAATTCTAATAATAGAAGAGAATAAAGTCCTCACATCAATGAACTCTGCTCCCAACTAGATAAAGGAGAACTCAAAGGAAGTAGAAAAAAGGAACAAATAAATGTCAGAATATAAATTAATGAAAAAGGAAAATACAGAAAATCAATAAAGCCAAAAGCTGATTCTTTGAAATTAGGGGATAAATATTTAGCTATACTGATTAGGGTGAAAAAAACAAAGTACTAGTATCAGGAATTAGATCAAGGGCATTTTTATGGATCATAAATGTTAAGAGGCTAAAAGGTGAATATTATGAATAAATTTATGCCAACAAATTTAACAACTTAGATGAAGTTAGTTAAAAACCTTATGAAGTAAACTGCAGGCTCAGGTGGCTTCATTAGTTAATTCTACTAAATGTTTACAAATAATTAATACCAAGTCTACACAAATTCTTTCAAAAAATTGAAAAGAAGGGCATACTCTCCAAGTTATTCTGAGTTCAGCACTAAACTTAAAACAAAACCAAAAAAAAAAAAAAATACAAGAAGTGAACTACTAATCAATATCCCTCATAAACATAGATGCAAAAGTTCTAAACAAAATTTTAAGAAATCAAATCCAACAATATGTAAAAAGGATAATACGTCATGGCCAAGTAGGAATTTCCAGAGATGCAATGTTGATTTAACATGCAAATATCAATCACTGTAGCAGGATTCTGGGAAGATGGCAGAGTAGGAAGCACCAGAAATCTATCTCCTCACCTAGAAAACAATGGCATTGGCAGAATCTGCATGATGTAACTACTTTGGAACACTGGAGTATAGACTGAAGGCTTGCCACTTCCAGGAAATGTCTTTGTTGGTAAATTGCAGTTAATTTTGGTCAACTTCAGCTCTTAGTACAGTAGCAGCTATCCATTTCTCACCTCCCCACCCCATGGCAGGCAGCTATGCAAGTTTTCCTGGAGCCACTTGCATGTAGTTAGCAGGAACCAGGGTGGGCAAAAAGAACTCTGTCCTCCAAATGTGAGGTATCTGTGCTCTGACTGCAGATTCTAATCAGAGAGTCACCATCAAGAAATGGCAGCTTAAGTTGTTGTACCTCCCTCATTTTTTTTTTCATTTTATCTGGAGAATTCGATATGTTTAATATCCACATATAAGTTGATATGACATTTTCCCCATCATAATTTGTAAGTATAATCCAAGACTAAAAACATATTCTTTTTTTCTTTCAGACAAACTTAAAAGCCACAGAAGACCCCTTTGTTATCACTGAACTTATTGATCCAATGACAGTGAGTCACTACCGAAATAAACAGCAACCTCTGAAAGAAGGGCCACAATAAAGAGAAAGCTGGAGTCTTCTCGAACTATTTCAGCTGCTGTCACTGGCAGCACTGGGAGGCCTAACACTGGCCCAGGTAATCTTCAAATCTTCTTTTTGGAGAATGGAAACATGTAGGGGTTGCAAAGTAAATCACGTAGTGGGACCTTGGTCCTAAAGTGAGGAATGTTTATAAAAGCTGTAAGTGCCAAGGCCATCCAATATCACACAAGGATATAAAATACACAAGGCTCCGTGGGAAAAAACTAACCATGAGAAATGATGACTTCTCTCACCAGTATAAAAGTGGGAAAAACTCAAAAGCCCAGTTTTAAACAGGTTGTCATGTCAGACTTCCTCTATAAAAAGCCAAATTATTACCAGGTTCCAATGAGTACAGAAGAACTGCCTCCCAAGGAGATGTTTAAACTATACCTTGGATCCTAAAATAAACCAGGCAGTTAAATAATTTCAAAATGTGCAAAACAGACATTCCCCTTGAGTTATCAAGGCGCTACAAAGTGCCTTTCAAACCATCCACGAGTCCTACTTATTAAACAGCCACACAGGTGAGAACCAAATTCGGGTTTCCAACAGAAATCATAGAATGTTACTTGGCAAAGCTCAGTTCCCTACAACAGCTTGTCAGGCAGTCAGTCAGTCTCAAATTACTGTGGCTCCTCTCAAATTGCTGTCAAACCCCACTTGGCTGAGAGCTGAGGTCCGAGGACGCGAAGGCCAGCAGCCGGTGGCTAAGCAGGGTGTTGTGCCGTCTTAGGTACACTATGATGTCTCCCTGCTTCTCCACCACGTCTTCCAGGCTCGAGAGAGTCCTGAATCCAGTCTCCGAAGTAATATTGATGGGGTAAGCATAGAGTTTCTCTTCTTCAAGTACATCAGGCTGTGGCTTGGCTTTATTAAATTTTCGAATTTTCACTGTGTACATGAGCAGGCACATCAGGGAACAGACCAGCTCCAGGGCCAGCGTGGCCAGAATGAGGTCCAGGTACAGCGTGCTGGGCTCTGGGAAGGAGTGCTTCAGGCAGAGCAGGAGGAGGAGTGCCGTGCTGCCAGTAGAGTGTATCATCAGCGCAAGGCTTTTAAGATGCCTCGTGGACCGGTAGATCTTGTTATAGCCTCGGTTTCTCACTTTGCTGTGGTGATACTGGATATATCATTCAAGAAGAAAATGCAGAATCCACAAAATAACTTTTCTGAGGATTATGACCGTCTGAACTTTCACTGGGATGGTATAGTTTCCTGGGCACTTGTCCTCAATTGGATTGGGGTATGAACAAAGCACACCTGTTAAAAATGCTAAAATAACAAACACAACATGTATCAGCAAGAGAAGACTTGCTATGATGACTGTAGGAAGAAGGTGGAATCTGGGCCTGAAATGAGCTTGTAATGAGTGATGTGCAAGATGCTGGGTGTCCAGAAGGGGGTCTTCCTCAATACTCTGGACAAGATCCAAGGAACCGTCCTCCATGCTGCGCGCCGCCGGAGGCCGCAGCCCCGCCGCCCGTACCTCCCCCATTTTTGCAAGCTATTCCCCCGACTGAAGTGACTCAATGTGATTTAAAGGGTCAGTGCCAGTTTTCCTTCCTTTCTTTTTCTTTGTTTCAACATTTGGAAGCCAGATATTGAAGATTAGAACATTCAAAAGCAACCACTTTTGGGGGGAATCTAGAAAGCCACTATACATGCACAGGAAAAGGCACAGGCTCAAAAAAGACCTGAGAAGACTTTGAGTTTATACTTAACGTGATTCTTGGCACAGAGGTAGCCTATAACTATAAAAAACCATAACAAACAAGCAAAAACAGCAAACCATGAGGAAGGGAACCAGATGTCAAGAGATACAACATTATTAGATTCAAATGTCCAGTTTCCAGCTAAAACATCACAGGCATAGAAAGAGACAGGAAAATATGGCCCATTCAAAGGAAAAATGAAACCAAAAGGAAGTGTCTCTGAAAAGGAAATGATGGCAGATCTACTAGACAAAGACTTTTAAACAACTGTCTTAAAAATACCCAAAGAACTACATGAAGATGAGTATGTCAAGAAAATACTGAACAAAATGGAAATAACAATAAAGAGATATAACACAACATTGTAAAGCAATTATACTCCAATAAAGATCTGAAAAATAAAGAGATAGAAAACCTAATAAGAAACCAAAACAATTCTGGAACTGAGAAGTACAATAACAGAAATAAAAGGTTTACTACAGGGATTAAAAGGCAGATTTGAGCAGAGAGGAGAAAGAATGAATCTTAGTTGATAGTAGGATAATGAAATTACTGAATCTGAGGAACAGAAAGAAAAAAGATTGAAGGAAAGTGAATAGAGCCTAAGAAACCTTTGAGACACTATCAAAGAAATGAACATACACATTGTGGGAGTCCCAGAAGGAGAATGGGGAAAAAGACACAGATCCACCCACCAGAATGCAGGCACTAGTCCCTCCCATTAGGAAGCCTACTGGAAACACTGGACAAACACCACCACAGGGGGCAGAGAACAGAAGCAAGAGGAATTATAACTAGGTAGCCTAGGAAAAGGAGACCTCAAATACTGTAAATTAGACAAAATGAGAAAACAGAGAAACATCTTGTAGGCAAAGGAGCAAGGTAAAAACCCACAAGACCAAATAAATGAAAAAGAAATAGGCAAATTGCCTGAAAGATAATTCAGAGTAATATAGTAAAGATGATCCAAAATCTTGAAAACAAAAAAGAGAAAATACCAGAAACATTCAACAAAAATCTAGAAGAACTAAAGAGCAAACAAACAATAATAAACAACACAATGACTGAAATTAAAAATACTCCAGATGGAATCAACAGCAGAATAACTGAGGCAGAAGAACAGTAAGTGAGCTGGAAGATAGAATGGTGGAAGTAACTGCCAGAAATAACAGAGCAGAATAAAAAGAAGAAAAAGAATGGAAGATAGTCTCAGAGACCTTGGTGACAACATTAAGCACACCAATATTCAAATCATAGGCGTCCCAGAGCAAAAAGAAAAGAAAGGATCTGAGAAAATATTTGAAGATATTACAGTCAAAAACTTCCCTAACATGAGAAAGGAAATAGACAATTAAGTCCAAGAAGTACAGAGAGTCAATTACAGAATCAACCCTAGGAGAAATACACCGAGGTACATATTAATCAAACTAATGAAAATTAAACACAAAGAAAAAATATTAAAAGCAGCAAGAGAAAAGCAACAAATAACATATAAGGGAACCCTCATAAGGATAACAATTGATCTTTCAGCAGAAACTCTGCAGGCAAGAAGGGAGTGGCAGGATATACTGAAATTCCTGAGAGAGAAAAACCTACAGCCAAGAATACTCTACCCAACAAGAATCTCATTCAGATTCAACAGAGAAATCAAAAGCTTTACAAACTATCAAAAGTTGAGAGAATTCAGCACCACTAAATCAGCTTTACAACAATTGCTAGAGTAATTTATCTAGGCAGGAAACAAAAGAGAAGGAAAAGACCTACAGAAACAAACCCAAAACAATTAAGAAAATGGTAATAGGAACATACATGTCAATAATCACCTTAAAGGTAAATGGATTAAATGCTCCAACCAAAAGATACAGACTGGCTGAATGGATACAAAAACAAGACCCTTATATATGCTGCCTACAAGAGACCCACTTCAGACCTAGGTACACATACAGACTGAAAGTAAGGGGCTGGAAAAAGATATTCCATGCAAATGGAAGTCAAATAACAGCTGGAGGAGCAATACTCATATCAGACAAATTAGAATTTAAAGTAAAGTCTATTACAAGAGACATGGAAAGACACTATGTAATGATCAAGGGATCAATAGAAGATATAACAATTGTAAATACATACGCACCCAACATAAGATCACCTCAATACATAAGGCAAATGCTAACAACCATAGAAGGAGAAATCAACAGTAACACAATAATAGTAGGAGACTTTAACACCTCACTTACATGAATGGACAGATTATCCAAACAGAAAATAAATAAGGACACACAAGCTTTAAATGACGCATTAGATCATCTCGACTTGATATTTATAGGACATTCCATCAAAAACTACAGAATACACTTTCTTCTCAAGTGCACAAGGAACATTCTCCAGGATGGATCACATCTTGGGTCACAAATTAAGCCTTGGTAAATTTAAGAAAATTGAAATTGTATCAAGCATCTTTTCTGACCACAGCACCATGAGACTAGATAGCAATTACAAGAAAAAGTCTGTAAAAAATACAAACACATGGAGGCTAAACAATAAACTATTAAGCAACCAAAAGATCACTGAAGAAATCAAAGAGGAAATCAAAACATACCTAGAAACAAATGACAATGAAAACACAATGACCCAAAACCTATGGGATGCAGCAAAAGCAGTTCTAAGAGGGAAGTTTATAGCAATACAATCCTACCTCAAGAAACAAGAAAACTCTTGAATAAACAACCTAACCTTACACCTAAAACAATTAGAGAAAGAAGAACAAAAAAATCCCAAAGTGAGCAGAAGGAAGGAAATCATAAAGATCAGATCAAAAATAAATGAAAAAGAAATGAAGGGAACAATAGCAATGATCAATAAAACTAAAAGCTGGTTCTTTGAGAAGGTAAATAAAATTGATAAATCATTAGCCATACTCATCACACAAAAAAAGGGGAAAGCTGCAAATCAACAGAACTAGAAATGAAAAAGGAGAAGCAACAACTGACACCGCAGAAATACAAAGGATCATGAGAGACTACCACAAGCAACTATATGCCAATAAATTGGATAACCTGGAAGAAATGGATGAATTCTTAGAAAAATACAATATTCCAAGACTGAACCAGGAAGAAGTAGAAAATATGAACAGACCAATAACAAGCACAGAAATTGAAACTGTGATGAAAAATCTTCCAACAAACAAAAGCCTAGGGCCAGATGGTTTCACAGTTGAATTCTATCAAACATTTAGAGAAGAGTTAACACCAACCCTTCTCAAACTCTTCCAAAATACATCAGAAGGAGGAACACTCCGAAACTCATTCTACGAGGCCACCATCACCCTGATACCAAAACCAGACAAAGATGTCACACAAAAAAGAAAATTACAGGCCAATATCATCAATGAATATAGATGCAAAAATCTTCAATAAAACACTAGCAAACAGAATCCAACAGCACATTAAAAAGATCATACACCATGATCAAGTGGGGTTTATCCCTGGAGTGGAAGGATTCTTCAGTATACACAAATCAATCAATGTGATACACCATATTAACAAATTGAAAGATAAAAACCATATGATCATCTCAATAGATGCAGAAATACTTTTGACAAAATTCATCATCCATTTATGATAAAAACTCTCCAGAAAGTGTGCATAAAAGGAAAGTACATCAAAATAACAAAAGCCATATAGGTCAACCAACGGCCAACATCATTCTCAATGGTGAAAAACGGAAAGCATTCTCTCTAAGAACAGGAACAAGACAAGGGTGCCCACTCTCATGACTATTATTCAACATAGTTTTGGAAGTTTTAACCACAGCAATCAGAGAAGACATGTAATAAAAGGAATCCATAGTGGCTGTACCAACTTACATTCCCACCAACAGTGCAGGAGAGTTCCCTTTTCGCCACACCCTCTCCAACATTTATTGTTTCTAGATGTTTTGATGATGGCCATTCTGACCAGTGTGAGGGGATACCTCATTGTGGATTTGACATGCATTTCTCTAATGATTAGTGATGTTGAGCATCTTTTCATGTGTTTGTTGGCCATGTGTAAGTCTTCTTTGGAGAAATGTCTACTTAGGTCTTACACCCATTTGTGGATTCGGTTATTTGCTTTTTTGGTTTTAAGCTGCATGAGCTACTTGTATATTTTGGAGATTAATTCTTTGTCAGTTGCTTCACTGGCAAGGATTTTCTCCCATTCTGAGGGAATTGTCTTCTTGTCTTGTTCATGGTTTCTTTCGCTGTGCAAAAGCTTTTAAATTTCATTAGGTCCCATTTGTTTATTCTTGATTTTATTTCCATTATTCTAGGAGGTGTGTCAAAAAGGATCTTGCTTTGATGGATGTCATAGAGTGTTATGCCTATGTTTTCCTCCAGGAGTTTTATAGTGTCTGGCCTTACATTTAGCTCTTTAATCCACTACTGGACATATACCCAGAGAAAACCATAATCCAAAAAGAAACATGTACCATCATGTTCATTGCAGTACTATTTACGATAGCCAGGACATGGAAGCAACCTAAATGCCCATCAACAGATGAATGGATAAAGATGTGGCACATATACAATGAAATATTACTCAGCCATAAAAAGGAATGAAATGGAGCTATATGTAATGAGGTGGATGGACCTAGAGTCTGTCATACAGAGTGAAGTAAGCCAGAAAGAGAAAAACAAATACTGTATGCTAACTCATATAAACGGAATCTAAAAAAATGGTAGTGATGAACCCAGTGACAGGGCAAGAATAAGGATGCAGATGCAGAGAATGGACTGGAGGACACAGGGTTGGGTGGGTGGCGGTGAAGGGGAAGCTGGGACAAAGTGAGAGAGTAGCATAGACATACTTACACTACCAACTGTAAAATAGATAGCTAGTGGGAAGTTGCTGTATAACATAGGGAGATCAACTCAATGGTGGGTGATGTCTTAGAGGGACAGGACAGGGAGGGTGGGAGGGAGTCAAAGGAGGGAGGGGATATGGGGATATATGTATAAATACAGCTGATTCACTTTGGTGTACCTCAAAAGCTGGTACAAGAGTGTAAAGCAAATATATTCCAATAAAGAGCTTTTAAAAAAAGGAATCCAAATTGGGAAAGAAGTAGTAAAACTGTCACTCTTTGCAGATGACAGGATATTACACATAGAAAATCCTAAAGTTGCTACCAGAAAACTACTATTGCTAATTGATGAATTTAGTAAAGTAGCAGGATACAAAATTAATGCACAGAAATCTCTTGCATTCCTATACACTAACAACAAAAAATCAGAAAGAGGAATTAAGTATTGTATTTAGAAAAGTACAATTTACCATTGCAACAAAAAGAATAAAATATCTAGGAAGAAACCTACCTAATGAGGCAAAAGACCTCTAATGCAGAAAACTATAAGACATTGATGAAAGAAATCAGAGATGACACAAACAGATGGAGAAACATACCATGTTGTTGGATTGGAACAATCAACATTGTGAAAATGAGTTATACTACCCAAAGCAATCTATAGATTCAATGCCATCCCTATCAAATTACCAATGGCATTTTTCACAGAACTAGAACAAGAAATTTTACAATGTGTATAGAAATGCAAAAGACCCTGAATAGCCAAAGCAATCTTGAGAAGGAAAGATGGAGCTGGAGGAATCAGACTCCCTGATTTCAGACTATACTACATGGCCACAGTGATTAAGACAGTATGGTACTGACACAAAAACAGAAATATAGGTCAATGGAATGGAATAGAGAGCCCAGAGATAAGGTGACAATATGTGCGTGGATTTATCTTTGACAAAGGAAGCAAGAATAAACAATGGAGAAAAGACAGCCTCTTCAATAAGTGGTGCTGGGAAAACTGGACAACCAAGTGTAAAAGAATGAAAGTAGAACACTTCCAAACACCATACACAGAAATAACCTCAAAATGGATTAAAGATCTAAATGTAAGGCCAGACACTATAAAACTCTTAGAGGAAAACATAGGCAGAATGTTCTATGACATAAATCAAAGCAAGATTCTTTTCTACCCACCTCCTTGAATAATGGAAATAAAACCAAAAATAAACAAATGGGACCTAATAATGTAACTTAAAATCTTTTTCACAGGAAAGGAAACCATAAACAAGACAAGAAGACAACCCTCATAATGGAAGAAAATATTCACTAACAAAGCAACTGACAAAGGATTAATCTCCAAAATATATAAGGAGCTCATGCCACTCAATAAAAAAAAGAAAAGAAAAAGAAAAAGAAAAAAAAAAGCAATCCAAAAATTGGCAGGACGTGGAAGCAACCTAAATGTCCATCAACAGATGAATGGATAAACAAGATGTGGCACATATATACAATGGAATATTACTCAGCCATAAGAAGGAATGAAATTGAATTATTTGCAGTGAGGTGGATGGACCTAGAGTCTGTCATACAGAGTGAAGTAAGCCAGAAAGAAAAAAAAACAAATACTGTATGCTAACTCATATACACGGAAACTAAAAAAAGTGTTACAGATGAAGCTAGTGGCAGGGCAAGAATAAAGATGCAGATATAGAGAATGGACTTGAGGACAAGGGCCAGGGAGGGGTGCAGTGAAGAGGAAGCCAGGGTGAAGTGAGAGAGTAGCATTGACATATATACACTACCAAATGTAAAATAGCTAGTGGGAAGCTGCTGCATAACACAGGGAGATCAACTTAATGATGAGTGATGACTTAAAGGGCTGGGATAGGGAAGGAAGGAAGGAGTTGTGGGAGGGAGGTGAAATGGAGATATATGTATAAATACAGCTGATTCACTTTGATGTACAGCAAAAACTGTCACAAGTGTAAAGCAATTATATTCCATTAAAGAGCTTAAAAAAAAAAAAAAGAAAGCAGGAGTGGCTATGCTAATATCAGATAAAATAGACTTTAAACCAAAAAAGTATACAAGAGACAAAGAAGGATATTATATATTAATAAAAGTTTCAATACAGTAAAATATAATGTATATAAACACTTATACAGTAAATAATAGGTTATCAAAATATATAATGCAAAAATTGACATAATTAAAGGGAGAAATAGACAGTTCTACAATAACAGTTGGAGACTTCAATACCCTACTCTCGATAATGGATAGAACAAGCAGACAAAAGATAAGAAAGAAAATAGAGGACTTTACAACACAATAAACCAACTAGATCTAACAGACATATACAAAAAGCCTCTACCCAATAACAGAATACATATTCTTCTCAAGTGCACATGGAATATTTTCCAGGAGAGGCCATAGGTAAGGCCACAAATTAAGTCTCAATCGATTTTAAAAGATAGACTCATACAAAATATCTTTTCTGACTACAACAGGATGAAATTAGCAATCAATAACAGAAGAAAAAAAGAAAGTTTACATATTTGTAGAAATCAAAGAACACATTCCTAAATAACCAATGTATGAAAGAAGAAATCACAAGAAAAATTAGAAAATACTTAGAAATGAATGAAAACAAAAGCACAACAAACCCAAATGTACAGAATACATGAAAGCAGTGCTTAAAGGGGATATTTATAGCTATAATGTTTACATTAGAAAATAAGAAAGATTTTACATTAACAACCTAACTTTACAACTAGGGAAGTAGAAAAGGAAGAAAAAACAACCCTGAGGGAGCAGAATGAAGAAATAATAAAAATTAGACAGGAGATCAACTAAATTGAGAATAAAAAAATAATAGAGGAAAATCAATGAAACCAAAAGTTGGCTCCTCAAAAAGACCAATAATATTAACAAACGTTAGCTAGATGTACTAAGAAAAAAAGAGTGAAGACTCAAATTACTAAAATTTGGAATGAAAGTGGGGACATTGCCACCAATTCTATAGAAATAAAAATAATTATAAGCGTACTATGAGCAATTGTATGCCAACAAATAGAATAACTACCTGAAATGGAATATTCCTAGAAACAGAGGTCCTATCAAGAATAAATCATTAAAAAATAATATATATTATATATTCCATGTGCACTTGGAATTTATATATAAATATATAGAACTAGTAAGGGGACTGAATCAGTAATCAAAATTTCCCAACCAAGCAAACTCCAGACCTGAGGGCTTCCCTGGTGAAGTGTACCAAATATTTAAGGACACATTAACACCAATACTTCTAAAGCTTTTCCAAAAAATTAAAGAGGAGGAAATATTCCCTAACTTATTCACTGAGGCCAGCATTAACCTGACAGCAAAGCCAGACAAACAATGCTACAAAAAGAAAAAGAAAACTATAGACCAATATTCCTTATGAAAATTGGTGAAAAAAATCCTCAACAAAATATTAAGCAAATCAAATTCAGCAACATATTAAAAGTATTGTATACCATGACCAAGTGGGACTTATTTATGGAATGCAAAGATGGTTCAAACATAAACTCTCAAGTGTAATACATCACATGAATATAATGGAGGAGAAAAAAACTAAATGATCATCTTGATACAGAAAAAGAACTTGGCAAAATTCAGCACTCTTTTTCATGATTAAAAAAACACTCAATCGACTAACAATAGAAGGAACCTAGCTCAATACAATAAAGACATATATGAAAAATCCACAGTGAACATCATACTCAGTGGTGTAAAACCATGAGCTTTTCTACTAAAATCAGGAATAAAGCAAGGATTCCCACTTTGTTCACTTCTATTCAACATAGTACTAGAAGTCCTAGCCAGAGCAATTAGATGAGAAAAGGAAATAAAATGCATCCAAATTGGAAAGGAAGAAGTAAAATAACCTCTGTTGCAGAAAATATAATCTTACATGCAGAAAACTCTAAAGATTCCACCAAAAACCCTGTTAGAATGAATAAACAAATTCAGCAAAGTAGCAGGACACGAAGTCAACACATAAAAATCAGTTGCATTTCTGTTCACTAACAACAATCTGAAAAGGAAATTAAGAAAATGATTCCATTTACTATAACATCAAAAAATACTTAGGAATTAACTAAGGAAGCAAAAGACTTGTACAATGAAAAAAATATTTATAAAAGAAATTAGAGAAGACATAAATAAATGGAAAGACATTCCATGTTTGTAGACTAGAAGACTGAATATTGTTAAGATGTCAATAACAATTAAGTTACAATGTCACAGAGTAATCTACAGATTCACTGCAATCCCTATCAAAATCCCAATGACCTATTTTGCAGAAATAGAGAAATCCTAAGATTCATTTGGAAACTCAAGGGACCCCCAAATAACCAAAACAATCCTGAAAAAGAACAACAAAGATATAGGCTCATAGTTCCTGATTTCATAACTTATTATTGTACAAAGCTACAGTAATCACAACAGTGTGATACTGACATAAATTCAGACATATAGACCAATGGCATGGAATAGAGAGTCCAGAAACAAATCCTTGTATATGTGGTCAAGTGACCTTCGGCAAAGATGTCAAGACCATTCAATGAAAAGGCAAATGGTTCTAGAAAATGTAGATATCCAAATGTAAAAGAATGGAGTCAGATCCTTAACTAATACCATAAACAATAATTAACTCAAAACAGATTCATGACCAAAACATAGACCTTAAATTATAAAATTCTTAGAAGAAAACATAGGACAAAAATCTTCAAAAATTAATTTGGCAATGATTCTAGCATGTGACAACAAAGGCAGCAAAAGAAAAAAGACAAATTGGACTTCATAAAATTTTTTAAAATTTGTACATCAAAAGATACTATCAACAGGGTAAAAAGTCGTTCTACAGAATGGGAAAAATATTTGCAAATCATATATCTGATAAGGGGTCACTATCCAGATTATATAGAAAATTCCTAAAACCCAATAAAAATCAAACAACCCAATTCAAAAATGGTCAAAGAATTTCAATAGACATTTATCCAAAGAAGTTATACAAATGACCAATAAGAACAGTCAAAGATGCTTAACATCACTAATCATCAGGGCAATGCAAATAAAAACTACAATGTGATACCACCTCATACTCATTAAGATGGCGTATATATAAAATTAGAAAATACTAAGTGAAGATGAGCTTGTGGAAGAATTGGAACCCTTGTGCACTGTTCATTGGAAAATGGTGCAGTCACTGTGGAAAACAGTAAGGTGGTATCTCAAAGAGTTAAAAATAGAATTACCATAAGATCCAGTGATTTCACCATTGGCTATACATACAAAAGAATTAAAAGCAGAGCCTCAAAGAGATATTTGTGCACCTACGTCTTTAGCAGCATTATTCCCAATAGCTACAAGTAGAAGCAACCTAAATGTCCATTGGTACATGAATAGATAAGCAAAAGTGTGGTATATACATGTAATAGAATATGATTCAGCCTTAAAAATTAAAATTTTTAATATATGGTACCATATAAATGAACTTTGAGTACATTATCCTAAGTGAAATGTCAGTCGCACACACAAAAATTACTGTATGATTTCACTTATAGGAGGCTACAGAAAGTAGAAGATGGTTGCCAGAGCCTGGGGGGAAGGGGGAATGGAGAGTTATTGTTTAACAGGTATAGATTTTAGGTTTTGTAAGGTAAACAGTGTTCTAGATGAATGATATCAATGATTGTACAATGATAAGAATGTACTTAATTCCACTGACTATAAGCTTCAAAATGGTTAACATAGTAAACTTTATGTATTTTACCACCAAACTGTGAAAGATTTCCCCTCAGCCTCACCGAAATAAAAAACTCATTGGATAGTTTCAACAGCAGACTGGACACATGAGAAGGTAGAATTACTGAAATGAAGATATATCAAGAGAAAATACTCAAATTGAAAAACTGAAGCAGAGAGAATGAAAAAGAAGTTTTAAAAAACAGAGAAGAGTAATAGATGCATAGAACACAGTAAAAAAAAAAAAAAAAGGCTGTCATAAGTATAAGTCCCAGAAGGAGAAGAGAGAGAGATTGGGGCAGACCTAATAACTGAAGAGATAATGGATGAGAATCTTTTGAATGATTCAATATGTTCAGCAATCTCCGAAGAGGATGGATACAAAGAAAGCCAACCAAAGCACATATAGTTAACCTGCTGAAAGCCAAAGGCAAAGATAAGAACTGTGGATTGTAGTTTTCCCCAGTAGCCAGCCCTTGCCTGGGCCAAACCTGATATCCAGTCCTTTTCTTGATTTGTAAAGTGCTCCAGGAAATAAAATGATACCAATGTCAGCTCACATAGAAAGGGGTCTTCCTCCTTCCAGAATTTTGTGTTATCTACTCCTTATTGCTTCCACATTTCTTTGATATTTTAAAATAATTTTTGCAATTTTCCCATTATTTCTTATTTGTTGCAGATATAGTTTTCAACTCTTTAGTAAAAACTGGAGTGCTAATCTGCCGCTGACAATCAACTATTACAAACTATTTTGATGTGGAATTTCCCTTATGTCACGTTTTATTTAAAGAAAATGGTTAAATTAACAGCAAAATTTCAGAAATGTGGGAGCCTAATTCTCCACTAATCCTAATGATATATTATTTGAATGTCTGTGAAAAATAAAGAAGTTCAATAAGTTATTTTAATCAGTGTTAAAAGTTAATAAAATCTTAAACATTGAGAAAATATTTTAATACCATGTCACAGGAATATGAGAGGATATGAGAGAAGAATGAGATATAAATGTTGCACATGCCTTGCTTATATTCACAATACATTATTATACATTTATAATGCAACAGACTTGAATTAATAAGCTCTTTTCAGTAGCCTGTGATGTATAGGTGGCTAGATCTCTATCCTTAGTATACTCTGAATTCACTGAGCTGACACAGTGCAGTGACTGTAACCTTGGACAACGGTTTGCTGTTAAATGTCTGGTAACTGGCTCTTCAAGGGAAAAAAACACCCTAATTTGTAGCATTTGCCAATTCCATGTTGTAAATACTCCAACCATGTCCAGCTTCAAGGTACCAATAGGAAGTTACTGAATGTGGGGTTTGTGAAGAGATTAGAACAACTGGCTTGCATAAGCCCATGCTAATCAGCCCCAGTACACCACTGGGTCCCAGAACTGGCTGAGTTGAGGGCAGTGAGAAGGAATTCTTTAACAAAGCCCATTCAGGCTCTCTTATGTGATCTGAGTGCACAGTAGGCTGCCTTCCATGATCCTTTCCTTGTTCCTTGGCCCATTATTCATTTTACACAGGCAACTCAGAAACACAGCATCTGCTACAGAAACACTAAGAGAATAACAACAATATAATGAAAAGAGGTTCCCAAATTCCACGTGTTGCTCCAGCTGCTCCCCACCCCAACTACGACCATGGCAAATCAGACCACTCTGCTTCACTTGTGAAAGAGGAGAAGGACCCCTACACATGTCCCTCGTGGAGCTGCTCTAAGGTCAGGACTCAAGGTCTGAGGCAGTACTTGGAGATGGAAGCAGCATACACAAAACAGAAGACTGTGTCATGGGGGCAGAATAAATGCTTTGCATTCCCTGTGTGGCAATAAAATCATCTCTAGATTAAAAAAATTATACATTTATTAAGATATATACCCAAATTTCAAGTGAGAGCCAGCTCTCAGTGGGAAGGGAATCTTAGTGGAAGGTAGGGAGAAGTCCAGTGGCAGAAAAAATGGAGCAGCTGTCGGACATCTAGTTACCCTAAGGAAGAGTGGTTAAGAAGCCTAAGACCTTAAAGGCTTCCAGAATGTCAGGGTTGGAAGAGTTCTTGAAGATCGTCTAGCTTTACTTCCAATCCAGATCACTGGTCTCCCCCACAGAGGAATATCAACATCCGCTGGAATTTAGAGTTTTCTTTCTTACTCTTTAACTCGATTTCTCTAACTTCTAATAAAGGAATATCCAGCATTATCAGAAAAGTATGACTCTGACAATCCTAAATATGCTGAGAGTCTATGACCTTACCAAATATGGACAAAACTTAGAGGGATAGGAATGTTCGTGTTGATTACAAACTTCAGATAACTTGCCCAACCACGATCCATCACTGATACCTGCCATGGACACAACAGAGTCAAGTGGTTGTGCTAACACCACAAATCTGTCATCTTTGACTCAAAAGAATCTGCTCCTTTCAGGTCCCCTTAAGTCTGATAGTTGATCAATACAGAATTAAGGATGAGGAAATATGGAGAAACCTCAAAGCAGAGGGAAATTGTTTACTTCTTTTATGCCATGCTTTCTCTGTTATAATAATTCATAAGGGACACATAGAGTCAAAAATAAGGTGTCATCCAGAATTTGGAAAGGGGGTAAATTTGCCTCACAGAATTATGATGCAGCATATATGACTCTGGTTATACCAGAGACATGCAAAGTCATCTGAAAAATACAGCGAAGTTTGACTGTAATCCAAATGGATATATGAGCAGAGTTCACAAAAGCATACAATCAAGATAGGGTTGCTCAGCAAAAGAAACTTAGAAAAAGATAATTCACAGTGGAATGACTTAAGCTACATAAAGGAGACAAAAAGTACACAGCAAGAGACCAATGTGGGAAGAACTTTTGAGTCCCACTGGTAGAGCCCTCTCTATAGTGCATGGAAGGATTCCAAGGCTTCCTATCTGGATAACAGAATCTCATCTAAATAAATACCTTTGTTCTGTTTGACCGTTCTTGGAGAATTTAGCTTTCCAGAGAGATTTGTCTGTTTATAGTGGAT
The DNA here is from genome assembly GCF_030028045.1 of Hippopotamus amphibius kiboko. NCBI lineage: Eukaryota > Metazoa > Chordata > Mammalia > Artiodactyla > Hippopotamidae > Hippopotamus > Hippopotamus amphibius. The sequence goes on along the minus strand of NC_080188.1, from coordinate 168,835,066 downwards.
GTGGTCAAAGTTTAAAGTGGATGTAGTCAAATTTACAGTGGATGTGGTCAAAGTGGAGAAAGAGAGAGGATAATAGGAAGGTTGTCTGAGAATCACCTAGGGAGCTTTTCAGGAAACATGGGAGAAACATGATGGAGAAGGTGAGAAACCATGTGTATGCTGGAGTGCTCTCCAGGCGATCCTGATATCCCCTCAACACTCATCCCTGAATATCACCAGACTTTAGAAAAAGAGCACATCGCACCCACATGAAATTCTAGCCCATGTGACGATTATACAGTTGGCCCTTGAACAACATGGAATTTAGGGGCACTGGCCCTCTGCACAGTTGAATATTCACACATAACTTATAGCCATCACTCTGTATCAGTGGTTCCTCCTCATCTACAGATTCAACCAACCAGGGAACATGTAGCACTACAGTATTTGCCATTGGAAAGAATCTGCATATAAGTGGACCCTCACAGTTCAAACCCACGTTGTTCAAGGGACAACTGTATTTCTTTTCATAAGTTAATAAGTTATTAGCGATGTACCCAGCAATTCCTGTGAGTTTAGTTAATACAAAGCTATGCCTGAGTAACCAACTCACTCTTAGAAACCCCAAATCATTACGTAGTGCTCAAAAATGATGACCGAAATCTGGACTGAGGTGAAATCATCTGGTTAAATGGCAGCCAGTCAGCTAGCCTTCCCTGATGCTACCTGACCTCATGATGGGGACTTAATTTTAGGCAACAAAATGTGGGAAGACTAATATTGTAAGCTTTTTCTAGTTCCTACCTATAAAATGGGGATAATACCTTCTACATAGAGTTATTGTGAGAATTGAATCTATAACAGTGATTAAGAGCCTGGAACATCCTTAGTGTGGCAGGCTAGTTTGGAAGGCTGGGTGCTGACCAGTTCAATTTCTTGTACACAGAGAAACGCTACATTTCCCAGCTTCCTCTGAAATTAGATTGAGGCCACCAGATTCTAGCTAAGGGCATGTGGTTAGAAGTTACACACATCACTTCCAGGGCTGTAAAAGTCCCTACATAATTTGCCCCACACCCACCCCTTTCTCTTTCTATGGTGCTCTTAGAAGCCAGATGTTTAAATAGCAGTTTCACAGGACACAAAGGTACTGAACCCTGCCAAGCAGAGAGCTCCCAAGGAGAGCTTCTGACCTGCATTAGATAAGGGTATAAGCAAGAAATAAACCTTTGTAGTTCTTAGAGCAGCTAGCATGAATTCCCCTATCAAAGAAATTGGTATCTTGACTTGGGATGCTACTGAAAGCAAAAGCCCAGAATTTGTGCCAGGACCTTAAAAATCAGCACTGAGTGGCAGCAAACCATTCTTGGAGGCTAAAAAGACTATGATACACATTAAACAGTGCCATACATCTGATGAAACACTAGAACTTGAAATACAGTGCTATAACCTGGATGTCAGATCACGTGTCTAATGACTTCATAACTTTAGAGGAAGAATTTGGAAAACAGGATGCTACCAGTGCATGTTGGATACTCTTGGTTGCATTTGATGAGGTATTACAAGAAAGAGATAAGTTCAGGAAAGAATCAGCTTGTTTGCAAGCAGAAATAAAATGAAGAGAAAGTCCAGAAATCCAGGGCTTTGCAGGATTTTAAAATCCGGCTGCTTCTGACTCTGAAGTGTTAGAGACGAGATTTTTGAAGCCTCTGAAGACAAAACCTTTATAAAACTTCTCATTTGATGAAAGTGACTAGGGAAAAGATCAGATTAAAAGTTCTAGGTGGTTTCATGATAGCTGTATTTAAATTGAGATAGAGAACAATGGGGTGAGAAAACAAAGAGTTTAGAAAGCATATTTGAGAACTATGTCTCAGGAGAAATCTGGGTATTGTTACTGGCATATGAGATGGACTGGAAATAGATAGATTAGAAGTGCACTATATTTTTGAGGGAATTATGTTATTTAAGAAACCACGGGGGCTTCCGTAGTGGTGCAGTGGTCAAGAATCTGCCTGCCGATGCAGGGGACATGGGTTCGATCCCTGGTTCAGGAAGATCCCACGTGCCTCAGAGTAACTAAGCCCGTGCGTCACAACTACTGAGCCCACATGCCACAACAATAACAACAACAACAACAAAGCAAAAAAAAAAAAAAAGAAAAAAAAAGAAATCATGAGTGTGGATTTTAAAAAGGACTTGATTGTTCAAAACTTAAAACAATCCTCAAAACTTCCACAAACATAGCATGCTTTAAAAGCTACACAGTCTTCCCAAAGGGCACTTTTATAGGTTTAAGAAACATTAGAAACAAGGGGAACCTCCTTGAAGAACCAGGAGCCACAGAGAACAATGAATAAGAAAACTGTTCCCAGAATCAATACAATAAAGGAACTAACCCAACCCAAGGATGGATGCCTCTATGACATCTGCCTAACATGTCACAGAATTGCTCCAGACTAAAGTCTGTACAGTGTCTCCACTTTTCCCCTTTCTGAAGGGGTGTTTATTATGGTAATCCTAGCCCTGTTCCGTCAGCATATTCCATTTGTGTGGGCAGGGAAGGGATGGGGAGAAGCATATAACTTTCTTATTTCATCAATTGCCAAGTTAAGAAAACCTACATGTGGATATGATGGAAAGAGCTGCATAACACCTGGGTTCCGGAGCTTTAAGCAGGATACAGGGACTTGGTGGGGCCTTAATTGGCCTCCTTGGTGTGTATGTCCTATGTGTGAAAGCAGGAGTGAAAAAGATTTCCAGATTGGCAGCCTATGGCAGAGGCTTGCTAGATGCTCACCAATCCTGTTTCCCTCTTCTTGACACAGAAGACATTTCCCAGTATACTTTGCAATTAGGGTGGAACAGTATGTAACCCTTACTGGGCTCTGGCCAGTAGAATGTGGATAGAAGTGATCATACTTAGCCTCTGTACTGTCTAATAAGGTGGTCACTAAATTTAAGTTTAAATAAAATAAAAAATTGAATTTCTCAGTCACAATACATGTCAAGTGCTCAATAGCCACACGTCTAGTGGGTACCAGACCAGCTGGTACAGATACCGAATGCTTCCTTCATCACAGAAGTTCTATTCAACAGTGTTGCTCTAGCCCTTCTGCAGTGACCTTGGCAGTCATTCCTGAAATGAGATGAAGGCTCAGAAAGCCCAAATAGTGGGTGATTCTAATGATTAGGACAAATTTTATAGATTTCCACTTCAATTAGAAATTAAATGTACCTCTAGTTAACAAGTGACCGGTGGTTGAAACAGTCCTATTTATGCCTGCAGCAGAGAATTGGGGACAAGGGGAATAATATTCGCTGCTTTAGTAACAATGTTATGCTCCTCAGCACTGAAAATATTTGTATCCTTTATCTGTTTGTGGTATTTACAAAATGCTACAAAAATAAGGCAACAGATTATCCTGACTCCTAGACTGATTATCCCCTCAGAAATCTTATTAGCACCTTTGAATTATGCTCTCTATGAAGGCAGAGTTTGTAAATCAAAGGTAAACTTCAGGGCTTGTTGAAACATATTCCTAATCAATAAAGTTCTGGGATGCCTGCAAAAGTGCTTTTGGAAAATTGAATATTATCTAAATTATGATTAGGGCCAATGACTGAATGTATGGTTGAAAGATTCTCTGTGGGCATCAAAAATATTCTTCCCACATCTCCACCCAACAGAGTCAAATTAACAGAGCATTTTGTGAAAATATTCAGAAGGAAATACAGTGGATTTTTTCTTTTACTAAAGAAAACAAAATCCGCCACAATTTCCAACCTGACATATTCTCTTTCCTGATTTGATTTCTTGAACATTTCTCCAAAAGAATCTAATAGGTAACAAACATCCTTCATGATCTTAGCTTTCTCTCTGATGATTCTGACAAGGTCAAATGGCCCATGATAGTCTGGAGCCACAGGTATTGTCTATTTGTTTTTTCATGCATGAATATGTGTCTATATTATGTATAGACACATACCTCTTCCTTTTTAAGATTTTGCCTTTCTGCATATCTAAATTCAAGCATGTTCCTACACACACAAACATATCACACTAGTAGCATTTTGAGAGGAAAGACAAACAGCAAGAGTCTACCACTATCTATGTGACCATAGGCATAGTCACTTAATTTTTCAGGACTTTATTTCACTTTAAAATGCACACAGGAATGAAATAATCTCTAAGATCCATTCTTCTTAACACATTATTTATGACTTTCACATAAAGGGCAACCAAATAGAAAAATATATCAAGAAGTATTCTACTTAGGGCTTCCTAGGTGGCTCAGTGGTTGAGAATCTGCCTGCCAATGCAGGGGACACGGGTTCGATCCCTGCTCCAGGAAGATCCCACATGCCATGGAGCAACTAAGCCCATGCGCCACAACTACTGAACCTGCGCTTTAGAGCCCGTGAGCCACAACTATTGAGCCCGTGTGCTGCAGCTACTGAAGCCCACACACCTAGAGCCCGTGCTCCGCAACAAGAGAAGCCACGGCAATAAGGAGCCTGTGCACCACAACGAAGAGTAGCCCCCACTCACCTCAACTAAAAAGAAAGCCTGCACACAGCAAAAAAGACCCAACAGGGCCAATAAAATAAAGTAATTAATTAATAAAAAAATAAAAAAGAAATATTCTACTTAAAATTTCATTGTCCAGTTTAACCATTTGTTAGTTTTAGGCAAGAATGTTTGACTTATTTATTAATGCCTATAAACAAATTAAACTTTGTTTGAATTTCCCTAAGTATTTTTGAATTCACAAGAACCTTGGCTATAAGGGCAAACTCTTACACCAGTAAATATCAGGATTGATGGGCTGATCTTGCTGGCTGGATAATCCAGGATGGCATTTACTGTGATACAGAATTTGACCAAACCAAATGTGTATTTTTGTGCTATAAATTGAAAATTTGTCCTGTTGGCATTTTTATCTCATGTGAGGCTTCATCCATCTAACTTTGCGTCACTCTAACCTCTCAAAAATCTTTCTTTCATCAGGTACTTTTTAAGTACTGAAAGTAGTCATATGACCTCAGAGAAAGTACTTGATACTTGTCAGTGTCCCCTAATACATCCAGAGGAAAAGAATGTTTAGTCTATAGTGTGGAAATAGTGTCACAGTTGGAACTAGAAAAATTAAATCTGAGTCCTGTTTTCCATTCAATAAAAAATTATTTATTGAGTAACCACTATGTCCAAAAATGTTGGGTTAGCATCTGGGGATACAGTGGTGAGTAAGACAAAAAGATCTTACTAATTTGAGGGGGATAGAGATAAGCATTAAACATGTAATTTCAGGTGTGATGAGCATTTCCAAGGGGGATAAAAAGGGTATCTCCTCATACGTACTATGAGAACATAGAAGAGGAGAATTTACTAAATCTAAGGGATAAACTAATTCCTTATAGATCAGAAAATTAACTGAGAGTTGGCCAGAGAGAGATAAAGGGGAATTAATCCAAACAGTAGGGAAAGGCTTAGAGGCAAAAGAGAGCATCATACGTATGAGGAATTAAAGGAGGATGAAACCAGCCAGAATATAGAGAACAGGGGGAAATAGCCTGAGATGAAGATGAGGCACCCAAGAGCCACAGTGTGGAAGACTCTGAAATAACATTAACCAGCTGTGATCTTGGGAAGACCTCTTCATCTCTCCAGGCCATTGCACTGTGGGAGGTTAGAGTAGGTGGACTGTACAGAATCTTCTAGCTCAAAGGTTGAAAGGTCTGTGACATCTAATTATTCTATGTCCCAGCAGTCCATTAGCTTAAATTCAAGGGTTGAGAGAAATGCAGCTGCTTAGGGTAAAACTTAGCCGGATGTCTCAAGCAATTTTTCACTATTCCATGAATTTTATGATTGTCTTTGTATGTTGTTAGGGAAAAAGGCACAGGATGAGGATGCCAAATTGTCATGCTGTGTGGTCTAGTCACTGAGTGGAGATCCTGAGAGTATGAGGTCTTCAGTCCTGCTTTGGGTCCGTTGCTGACTCACCCAGCTTGGGGTGATTATTACTCTCTACCTTATCAGTTCCATTCATCCCTCTGAATTCTCATAGGGGTACTGAAAATGCTTCTCCTAGAATAGTCATGATTAAATTGTATACGATGTTCTAAGTATGTGGAACAAAAGTTATGGGCAATAGAATTGGTTCAGTTCAGCTCAGCCAGGTAAGTCACCTGAATTTCAGCAAGATGACATTTCTTGATATTCTTATGTGTTAGGTGAAATAATTTGACCTGGAACAAAGTTCTGGTAAGCAGATTCACAGAGGGAGAATAGCAATGGCCAAGACTGCATGCCTTGCAAAACCAGGAAAATGTCTGTTTTTGTTCTGCTATATTTAGAACCCCTAGACAGTGTCAGAACCATAGCTCAATAACTATTCATAGAAAATGCAAATTCATCAAGGTGTCTATTGGTAGAGTTTATGTTAACTCAATTTACCTTGCTGGATAAGCAGCAAAAATTCATAAAAATCATCGAGAATATTCACCCACATTTTTAAAACTGATCCAGTCCCTTTTCTGTTACCCATTCTGATTTGCTTTGTATAGGTCTTGACTTCCTTGGTTTTTCAGCCTTAGCTTGGCTTGGTCACTCAATGTTAAATTTGCTCTAATCACTCCTGTCTTTGACAATCTAGTTTAAGCTTACTACCCCAGCTCAACTGGCATCTTACTTTGTACCAAAGGATGATATTTGACCTTTAGAATAACATACACTATGATAGCAACCTTTAATTTAATTCTTCTGGTGATACAGAATAAGCCACTTATAAAACCAAGGTCTATACATCACTAGGAAGCCCTTCATTGCATTATGGCAAAAGTTGCATCCTTCAACTTTAAGTCATTTAATATGATTCTTTCCCTTGGAGAAACAGAATAATAAGTCTACTCCTTCTTTCACATGACAGTAATCCAAAAAAATGAAAATTAATGATTATGTTCTTAAGCTTTTCTTCTCTAGAAACTCTTTCAGCTATCCTATAGGACATAGTTTTGAAATCATCTACCTTTCTGACAAATTTGAGTACACAAAACAGAAGTTGCATGGCAAAGGCCACAATAACTTAAGTCTAAAGGGAACGGGTCAACCAGGAGAAAATATTTTCAGGATATATAACAGATTAAAGCTAATATTTCTAATATGTAAATGACTCATAAAAATTAAGATAGGAGGCACAAAACTCTGATTAAAATATTGGCAGGATATGAATAGACAATTAACAAAAAAATATATAAAATGACCTTCAAGTATATGAAAAGATGTGCAACCTCACTCATAATTAGATTTTATGAAATGTAAGTTAATGAAAATTAAATTACACTGAGAAACCATTCTTATCCAGCATAAAGGTGAAAAGAACAACAACAAAAGACATTTTGTTGGTGATGCTATGTAGAAACAGACACTCTCAAACATTGCTGATGGGAATACAAATTAGTTGAAGTCTTTGGGACAAGAATTTGGGCTTACATAATAAAAAAATACATATGCACTTACCTATTGAAACCCAGTTCCTCTGCTGAGTTTATGATTAACCTCTCTATCCAAAATTTTATTCCCTTTCTTGTCCTGGACATGTTCCCCTCAAGATTGAGAAGTATCAAAGGGGATATTGAAACCACATACAAGCCACTGTATCCTTGTACTTTGAAGTAAAGGACTTTTCCTTTAGTCTCCCAGGCATCCCCTGAGTTTCTAAAGGCTGGCCCTAGAGTTAATGATTAGGAAATGTGAAGCGGTAGAAACAAAGAGTACTTATTGGGCCAAGAAACTGGTAACAAGTTAGACTATAAGCCAGCCACATAGCAGAATCACAGAACTCCCAGTTCCCTGAAAGATATAGATAAAGGTCTGACACACGTTCCTCAGTTGTTTTTACAGGAAGCAGATGAAAACTGTTGACCACAAGCACTTAAACACTAGACTGGTTGAAACTAGAAGATTGGTGATGCTTGAAACTTCACCTCGATGCCAACTGATCTGAGACTTGTGCATGAGCTGATCACACAACCTGCATCCCCCTCCTTCATACCACCTTTAAAAATCCTTCCCTGAAAACCATCAGGGAGTTTGAGTCTTTTGAGCATGAGCTGCCCATTCTCCTTGCTCAGCACCCAGCAATAAACACTGTACTTTCCTTCATGACAACCTGGAGTCAGTAGATTGGTTTTACTGCTCATAGGCAAGCAGACCCAAATCCAGGTTTGGTAATACTATGAGCCCAGCCAAAGAGTCAAAGCAATTGCTATAAGTAGTGTAGAAATTTACCCTAAAGATATACCCTTAGCAATATAAAGATATACACATACAAGATTATTCACTGCAGAATTGTTTGTAATTGTACAATATTGGAAACAACTTAAATATAGCAAAGTGATTGAATAAACTACAGTACATCTACACAATGAAGTACTACTATGTAATTGTATAAAAAAATGAGCAAGTTATCTATGAACTAATATAGAGTATTTTTTAGGGTATAATATTAGGTGAATAGAAGCAATCTATGTGAGTGTCTATCATTTGCTACTTTGAGTATAATAAGGGAAAAATAAGAAGATACATAGGGACTTCCCTGATGGTCCAGTGGTGAAGATTTCACCTTCCAATGCAGGGAAAATGGTTCAATCCCTGGTCAGGAAGCTAAGATTCCACATACCTCATGGCCAAAGAATGAAAACATAAAACAGAAGCAATTTTGTAACAAATTCAATGAAGACTTTAAAAAAAAACAGCCCACATAAAAAAAAATCTTTAAGAAAAAAAGAAAATATACATAAATGTACTTATTAAAAAATAGAAAGGATGAACTGGCAACTAATAATGTTGGTCCCACAGACAGTGGGTAGAAACAGGATGAAAAATGGGAATGTGGTAGGAATTGGGGCATACTTTTTTTTAATAAATTAATTAATTTATTTAGGTTGCGATGAGTGCCGGCTACTCTTCATTGTGGTACATGGACTTCTAATTGCAATGGCTTCTCTTGTGACAGAGAACAGGCTCTAGGCGCATGGGCTTCAGCAGTGGTGGCACTCAGGCTCAGTAGTTGTGGTGCACAGGCTTAGTTGCTCCACGCCATGTGGGATCTTCCCAGATCAGGGCTCGAACCTGTGTCTCCTCCATTGACAGGTGGATTCATAACCACTGCACCACCAGGGAAGTCCCTGGGGGATACCACTTCTCAAGTAAAAAAAGTTTGTATAGTTGTGACCTAGATCTATATTAATATCTCACATATTCAAAATATAGATATATAATTAAAATGAATGTTGGAGAAGGAGAACCCAAAAGGAATAAAAACAGAAAAGGGTGAGCCAAACTCTGTTACTGATGATATAACCACACTGATGAGGGGGTGGTGGTGGTGGATAACTAACCAATGGAACTTTGGGAAACAGTAGTTTGACTATATAATCTAAGACTAAATAGAAGAGGAAAAAAAGGGAAAACTACACAAATATTGTACTTTAGTTGGTAGGTTTGTTTTCCACAGGGTTATGGGTTAGCAACTCTGAAACTGCTTTATGAGTATTCCATGAATTAGCAAGTACATGATGAATGATAAGAGGTAGGTTGCTCTTCGTCAGGGGAAGGAGTTGCAAATCAGGAAAAGGGGAGAGCTAGAATAAGCCTTGTGGAGTTGAACTGAAATTGGAGGCGTTAATATAAGTTCAAGGACTTAAACATTATATACAGATACAAAAATATATACAGGTAGGTGTGTGTGTGTGTATGTGCATATTCATAGCTCTGTCTGCTGAGAAGACCTAGAAGCAATTATACCACTACATCAATGAGCACACCTAGTGCCTATTCTCTACTAAAAGTAACTGTTTCAATAAAATATCATTCTCAATAAAAGGAACCAGGACTCCTTGAAGAAAGGTCATATTTAAAGGGTTGGGCAGGAAAAATATAAGTTGAGCCTGGAATGTCTTGTGGGGTCAGAGAGTAGGAAATGCTTGAAAAATATTAGGGCCATATAAAAAGACACTGAAGCCAATTGAATAAGCTCCCAATGACCAAATCCAGGACAATCTGAGCAGCAAAATGAGTAATTGTAGCTTATAACTCATAGAGTAAAATAAAATCCACGAGTCCACACAGATATAAATAAATAATTGAATAGATACAAAAATAGTGGAGAGAGGAAAGCTCTTCCTTGAATTAGACTTCAGTTAATAAGTGTAGAAGGATTACTAGAAAAATCACCATTTAGCAAACACCATAGTAATAGTTGTTCAGCAAGAATCATCAATGGAAGCTAAAATTTGTGGACAAAAGTATTAGAAACAAGATATTTACATGGTCTCAAAGTATCTCTCCATAAGATACTTATTCATTACAAGGAAAAAAATACAGTGGAGGAGGCTGGCAGACACCACCTTTACCAAATGGTCAAAGAAAACACCACCAGTTATGGGATAAATCAACATCATATGCCTCCTGATGTCATGCATGGAGACGGACACAATATCACCTCTATGGCATTCTTGAAAAAATGTATAACCTAATTTAATCATGAGGAAATGTACAAATTGAGGGACATTGTATAAAATAAATGAACAGTACGCTTCAAACTGTTAAGGTCATGAGAGACAAAGAAAGACTGAAACCTGTTCTAGACTAAAGGAGACAAGAGAGACAGGATAACTAAATGCAAGGTGTGAACCTGGGTTGGATCCTCATTCAGGAAAATGACATTCCTGGAACAAGTGGCAAAATTTGAACCAAGTCTGTAGAATACATAATAGAATTGTATCACTGTTAACCTTCTGATTTTGATAACTTCCATGGGCATTATGGGCTGAATTGTGACCTGCCCCCCAAATTCATGTTTTGAAATATTCACCCTATTACCTCTGAATGTGACAGTTTGGAGTTAGGGTCTTCAAAGAGGCAATTAAGGGACAAAGAGGTCATGTGGGTAGGCCCTAATCACATATGAATGAGGTCCTTATAAGAAGAGGAGATTGGCACACCAACAATAGACAGAGCGATGACTGTGAGGACACAGCGAGAATGTGGCTGCCTGCAAGCCAAGGAGAGAAGTCTAAAAAGGAATCCAAACCTGCTGGACTTTTAACTTCCAGAGCTGTGAGAAAATAAATTTCTGTTGTTTATGCCACCTAGTCTGTAGTATTTTATTATGGCAGCCCTAGAAAACTAATACAATGTACAATAGAATATCATGCAGCCTTAAAAAGGAAGGAAATTCTAACACATGCTATAACATGAACCTTGAAGATATTATGGTAAGTGAAATAAGCCAGTTACAAAAGGGCAAATACTGTGTGAGTCCACCTGTATGAGATACCTAGAGTAGTCAAATTTATAGAGACAGAAAGTAGAATGGTGGCTGCTGGAGGCCGGGCTAAGAGGGAGATGGAGACTTGGTATTTAATTTTTACAGAGTTTCAGTGACGCAAGATGAAAAGAGTTCTGGAAACCAACATGGTGATGGCTGTGCAGCATTGTGAATGCACTTAATGTCACTGAACTGTACACTTAAAAATGGTTAAAATAAATTTTATGTTATGCATATTGGGCAAGAATTAAAAATAAAAATTAAAAAAAGAGGGAAGTTTGGATATAGAGACAGAAGACACAGGGAGAACACCATATGATGATGGAGGGAGAAACTGGGGCGAGGTAGCTATAAGCCAAGGGTTACCAGGAGCCACCAGAAGCTAAGAAGAGGCAAGGAAGGATTCTTCCCTAGAGTCCCCAAAGGGAACATTGTCTTACTGACACTCCTTGATTGCAGGTGTCTAGCTTTCAGAACTGTGGGAGAAGACTCTTTGTTGTTTAGAGGAAAGGTAAAAAGGAAAGAAGAGAGGAGGGGAGGGGTGGGAAAGAAAGGGGAAAAGAGAAGAAAAGAAATAGAAAGGGAAAAAAAAGAAGGGAAAAGGAAATTGTGAGCCTGAGAGGGCCTGTCCGTGATGCAAAACACAATGCAATGTATCTAGCCAGCTTGGAATGTATTCAGGAGAGTGAACTATCATTACTTCATGTGGATTAAGCTCTTGAAATGTGCAGGTCTGAAGTGTCTGGAAGTACATCTGCCCAAATGACAGCCAAGTAGCACTTTCTTTTTCCCCTGGGGAAGTACATTTATCTTTGTAAATCATTGCCTAAACACAGCATTCGCAAGAAGAAAGGGTGAAGCAGATTCTTTGTCTCCTGTGACCCTATCTGCAGTTCTCCCACTCTTGCTTTTCACAAAAGCGGCAATGGTGATGGGCAAATGGTAAAGGAGTTAGGAGACCTCTTTTTATTTCTTTTGTGTGTTCATTTATTCATTTGTTTATATTCAACAATCAATCATTAAGTATCTTATATGTTCCAAGGGGTAATTTATTTAGTTGACAAATATTGAGTGTCTGCCATGTGTTAGTCTAGGCGTCTAGGTGTCAGAGGTACGGTAGTTTAACAAGATAGCATCCCTGTGGCCACCATGAAAATGCACATCTCAGGGAATGTCATTAACTGACAGCCCCAGCTGCTGTGCTCTGAAATCCATCAGCTTATTCCTGCCAAGGCTACACTTCCCAAGGACTGCTCTCAGTTAATGAATGAAATTGGCAGAGGTGCAAAGGCAGGCTAGGTCCTGGAAGATACGACTCCTCTGAGGCATGGTTTTGACTGACTTTTTGGGAAACTTTTCTTAAAATTATACTGCAATCTGTGGTGTTCCTTCTTTCCCTCCTTCTTCTGCCTTCCACTCCTCTCTCCTTCACCACGGCCAGAATCCATCATGGTCTAACTTCTCTTCCAGTTTCCTCTGGCTCTTTTTCCATATTCTCTTACTAGGGTTTCGCTCATGTCTAATCCCATTTTGGTGTCTGCTTCTTGGAGGACCCTAACTAACACAGTCCCCAACTCCCTCCAGGAGAGGGCAGAGAGAGCGTGCACTCTGGAGTCTGACTGCCTATGTTCGAAGCCCTGCCTTGCCACTTACTAAAAAGTTATTTCATCTCCCCCCACCTCGATTTCATTATAGACATTGACTTATTGTCATCACTTGTAAAATAAGGGTAATAATAATAAACTCACAGGGTTGTTATGAGGATTAAACACATTATTACATGTGTAAAGTTCCTAGAACAGTGCAAGGCACATGGTATATATAAATGCTGGTTATAATAGAGCTTTCATTTTAGTGAGGAAGTGAGAGAGAGAAAACAATACACCAATACCAGGTGGCAATAATACTAAGGTGCAAGTCAGGAGGAGGATGTGACGTGATAACTAATGAGCCATTTTAGATCAGGAATCAGGAAAGGTCAATAAGAAAGAGTCCACCATGTTGAGATCTGGAGAAGATTAATTAGCTAAAGCAAACAGCTGTGCAAAGACCTTAAGGCAAGAATGAGCAGGTCATGCTTCAGAAAGAACAAGAAAGTCAAGGAAACTGGAGGAGTGTGAACAAGGAGAACAGTAGGTGAGAAGACCAGGACACAGGTGAAGGGCACACCAGGAAGGGCTTGTTGGAGGAATCGGTAGAGGTAGGCAGGACACCGAGGCTTATAATGCAGGAAGCAATATTTATTGTACCAGACAGGCCCAGTGGATTCACATCCAAAGACTGAGCCCCGAACCAAAGGAGAGCTTCTCCTTTTATAGACCAGTTCCTGCGCTTTTGGGAGCCTATAGCTATGTTTATCTATGCAGAAGCAATGTACAGAAGCCAGAGTGCATACCTTAGTTTTTCCTTATCTCGTTGACCCAAATGTTTGTGCTGCCCCGGCAGGGTCTTGTGAAAGAGGCCATAAGTTGTTTATTCCCTGGGGCTTGCATTTTCCTATGTTTGCCTCTTCCTTCCCTGTGTTTGTTATTAACCTGCCTCAGGCTGAGTAGGTCAGACAAGGAGTTTCATTTCTTCTCTCATTAACTCATTCATTGCATACTTGCCAGCCACGCAACTATGTATTACCAAGAACCCTGATAATTGGCTCTATATTTTCTAGTCATATGATTAGGAAGCAACTTGAGGTAGTAGTCAGGCCCCAGGCAAAAGTCATACCGGAGGCAAAACCATCTTCTAAAGACCCTCTTTCCTTCTTTGTGTTTTTGCATGACTCAAATTTTCTGCTCTTGGCACATTTTTTTCTACTTACAGACATTTGGGGGATAAACATAGGCTTATTTTTTTACTAAGCTTTACCTTACAGATACTTCACTTTTCTTAATGACATATGTTGCTTAATATATATATATATAAACCACTAGATCCACTTTGTTATCAAAGTCCTGATGGTTTGAAGACAACTACCACCACCACCCAACAACTCTGTGATTGGCTGTTATCCTAAGCATTGCTCAGTTTGGCTAAACTTACTGTGCTCCAGTGGATCTGACCAGCAGTCAATGAGTACCTTCCACAAGCAGGCAAAGATTGATAACCACTCTAGCCATTAAATGATAGTCCTGAAATGCCTAGTAGGAGGTGTGTCTATCTTACCTTGTGTTGTATGCTAATGTGAAGCCAGAGGCTAAAGTTTGGTGTTTTCAAGGTCCTAAGCACTCACTTACTTTCCTTAACCTAGAGCCATCTCAGCACAGGCCATGGCCATATAATTCATAAGGGTCTCAGCTTCCTTCCTTATAAAATGGGGAGAATACACCATTTCTACTTGCCTTGGGAGTCTGGGTGAGTGATGTTCTCTCTGGTGGATTCTTCTGAATCTGGATCCATGAGGCAATGAGGAGTCATTTGGGGGTACCCCTTTTTGCCACCAGTTCAGTGAAGGTGAAAAAATATCTGACTGAAATTCCAGATGGGAAAGTGATAACTAAAGTGTTGAGATAGTGAGCCAAGTTGCTGTGTTTTCATCCCAAATTAGAGTCCTGACAATAAGAATAGCATTTGCAGCAGCACCCACCTGGGCAAAATTACAAGGAACATCAGTCTCCAGGTCTCCGGCTGCAGACTGACAGTTCTGGGTCCTCCCCTAAGGGCTGCCTTCCTTTCTCTGTTAAAATCTGTGGACTCCTCAGGGAACCCAGAGATTTCCTTGTGAGATCTGCCACTGGTTGGGTAGTGCCCTATATCATTCGTTGGCCCTCAATTGTTCAGTCTGCAAAATAGAACAACATATAATATAATCAACCTATCATCCTCAAAGGTTACTGGTGAGCTTTACCAGCAACTAGGGAAGGGAGAGGGCAATGTAGTCTGAGGACAGAGTGGGCAATTACAAGAAACACTTCCTGGACTCTTCACATTGAAGGAGAATATGAAATTGACTACACTGTAGGTTAGACAAAGAGCCATAGCAGCAGGAAGGAAATATCTTCTAATTTTGGATTATGGAGGAATGAAAACAGAAATTCCCTACATTGTATTGCTTATTTGACTATGGAAAGTAAAGATATCATTTTTCCTGAGGTTTTTGTTTAGCCTAGAACTGAAGCTTTCAAGCTCAGTTGCTTCTATATCTCCTGAGACAGACTCTCTGGGACTGCTAAGAGCAACAGGGATCTTGTTTACCATCCCATTGGAAACAGCCAAAACATGGGCAAAATATATAAAGCAATGGTTTGCAAGACCCCGGGCATAAACAAACAAAGGGCAGCAATCTCTGAATCCCAGGAGAGAAAGGGGGTAAGTCTGGTGATTACCACAGCTTGCAGCCAGGTAGGTTGTTGCCAGTTTCTGGTACAGAGTTGCTCCAGTTGTGACTGGAGAGGGAAAGCTGAGATTCTGGTGAAATTAAGTTGGTAGAATTCTCAGGACCAAGTATCAGAGAGAAAAATGCTACAAAGAGAGAGAGGGTGTGTGTGTGTGCCTTGAATATGTGCAGAGAGTACCCCTTGAGTATTCATCTGAATATTGATCAGTGCATATGTGTATGGAAACTACCTAAAACTAGGGGAAATAATCTGAAAGGATTAAATGTAACAATGTCCAACACTCATATAGGGCCAAGAAGAGTGTCTATTCTCAACAAGGAGAATGGAAAGCCTTAAGATTCAAGGGGCAATGGGTAGATTAAACAAGTTATCTTGCTTCAGTGGTGGGGAATAACTACCCCGTAACTGATAACTGCTTCAGTATTGCCTGACAAATCTTAAAAGCAAACAGGAAAGAATTAAAATGTTTCCCGGTAACGTAAGTATATTCCAGAACTAAGCCCAAGAGTATAAGAGTACAGAAATATCTAGCATCCAACAGGGTGAAATTCAAAATGTTCAGCATCTTAAAAAAAAAAAAAGGAAAAAAAGAAAAAAAGAAAAGAAAACAAAACTACTGGGCATAAAGAAAAGGAAGAAAACTCAATCCATAATGAGGAGATAAATCAAACAATTGAAAATAACCCTGAACTGACACAGATATGAGAACTAGTAGATAAGGACATTGCAATTATACACTGTATTCTATATAATTTAAAGGATAGCTAGAGACATGGAAGATATTTTAAAAAGAGCTAAAGAAAACTTACAGAAATAAAAACTACAATGGCTGAGATAAAAATTCCCTGGTTGGGAATAATAGCAGATTAGACATGATGAAATAAAAGATCAGCAAATTATGAAGGCATAGCAGTATAAACTATTTTAAATGAAACACAAAGATAATTTTTTAAAAAATGAGCAAAGCATTAATGAGCTATGGAATACCTTCAAGCAGCCTAATATATTTTTAATTGAAGAACCCAAAGTGCAGGAGAGTGTCAGGATAAATAGTTGAGGAAATAATGACTGAGGTGTTCCCAAATTTGATGAATACAATAAAAATACAGACACAAGGATTGTGACAAAACCCTAAGCACAAGAAACATTAGTAAAATTATATCAAGATACATCATAATAAAACTTTAAAACCAGTGATAAGGAGAAAATCTTAAGAGCAGCCAAATGGATAAAAGACACATTATTTGCAGAAGAATAAAGATAAGGAATGAAACAGATGTCTTATTGGAAACAATGCAAGTGAGAAGACAGTGGAATCACACTTTAAAGGACTAAAATAAAACAACTGTCAACCTAGAATTTTAGGCCCAGAGAAAATACCTTTTAAAAATGAAGGCAAAATGCTTTTTCAGACTAAGAAACCAGAAAGACTTTTTTTTTTTTTTTTGGTCAGCAGATCTGCACTATCATAAATGTTAAAGGAAGTCCTTTAGGTAGAAGGAAAGTGATGCCAGATGGAAATATGGCCTATAAAAATGTATGAAGAACAGTGGAAATGGTAACTACATGGATAAATATTTACGGTTTTTCTTACTCTTTAAATCACTTTAAAAGACAATTAACTGTTTAAACACAAATGATAATGTAGTGGTGTTTAGTTTATTGTGGTCTTATACATATGTAAAGGTAAAATATTTGACAAATGTAGTGCAAAGTTGAGGAAGGAAGAAATATTATTGTAAAGTTCTGGTATATCTAAAGTGGTAAAATACCATTCAAATATGGAGTTTCGTAAGTTAAAGGAGTGTACTGTATATTCTAAAGCAAACATTAAAATAACAAAGCAAAGATTTATAGCCAATAAGCTAACAAAGGCAATGAAATGGAATCATGAAATATATTCAAGTATTTCCAAAAGAAGGCAGAAAAGAGAAAAAGGGGAGTAGGGAAGAGCACAGGGAACAAATATAAAACAAATAGCATGATAGACAAATCTAATCAGATCAATAATCACAATAAATAGAATGGTCAAAATAACATGACTAAAAGGCAAAGATTGTGTGATTGTATAAAAAGTGAGACTTGGACTTCCTAGGTGGTGCAGTGGTTAAGAATCCACCTGCCAATGCAGGGGACATGGGTTCGATCCCTGCTCCAGGAAGATCCCATGTGCCAGGAGCAACTAAGCCCATGTGCCACAACTACTGAGTCCATGTGCTGCAACTACTGAAGCCCACATGCCTAGAGCCCATGGTCCACAGCAAGAGAAGACACCACAATGAGGAGTAGCCCCCACTTGCCACAACTAGAGAAAGCCTGTGTGTGGCAATGAAGACAACACAGCCAATAAAAAATAAGTAAAATTTTTTTTAAAAAGTGAGACAAGTATATATCTTGATTGCAAGGAATACACTTGAAATATAAAGACACAAATAACTTATGAATGAAAGGGTGGAAAAAATATATGATGCTCAAATTAATCAAAAGAAGGTTGGAAGGTCTAAATTTCACAGCAAATAATATTAACAGGAATAAAGATAATTACAAAAATAACAATTCTATATGTTTATGAATCTAATAACAACTTCAAAATATGTGAAGCAAAAACAGATTGAACTTCAAGGAGAAAGACAAATACACAATTATAATGAGAGCTTCCAACACTTCCCCCTCAAAAATTGATAGGACAAATAGAAATAAAATCAGTAAGAATATAGAAGATTTGAACACTATCAACCAACTTGAACTAATTGACATTCAAAGAATATTCCACACAACATTAAAGTAAACATTCTTCTCAAATTTACAGGTAATTGTTATCAAGATAGACAATACTCTGGGCTATAAAACAAGGCTTCAATATATTGAAAAGGAATTAAGTCATACAAAGCATGGTCTGTGACCACACTGGAATTGTTAGAAATCAAAAACAAATATATCTGGAAAATCCCCAAATATTTGAAAACTAAATAACACATTTCTAGAGGGCCCATGGGACAAAGAAGACATCAAAAGGGAAATCAGAAAGTATATTGAACTGAATGAAAATGAAAATACAACATAACAAAACCTGTGAGATGCCACTAATGCACTACATAAGGGAAAATGAAATGCCTATATTATAAAAGAAGAATATATCAATGACCTCAGCTTCTTACCTTAAGAAGCTACAAAAAGAAGAGCAAATCAAACCCAAAGAAGGCATGAGACAGAAAATAATAAAGGTCAGCATGGAAATTAATAAAATAGAATGTGAAAAAATTAGAAAAAAATCAATAAAAATAGCTGATTTTTTGAGAAAATCAATACCATTGATAAGCTGCTAGCCAGACTAATAAGAAAACAAAACAAAGAACAGACTCAAATCACCAATATTAGAAATGGGACAGGATACATCACTCCAGATTCCATAGATATTAAAAAGATAACAGAAGGATATTACGAACATTTTATACCAATAAATTCTAAAACTTAGGTGAAATTGACAGGTTCCTTGAAAGACGCATACCACCAAAACTCAATCAAGATGAATTAAATAATCTGAAGAGCCCTATATCTATTAAATAAACTGAATTTATAGTTAAAGCATTTTTTACAAAGAAAGCTCTGTGTAGGAAGTGACATCAGCAAGATGGCAGACTAACAGGTCCCAAAGCCCAACCATCCACAAAAACAATGGTTAAACAATTACCCAGAAACAATTATCCACCAAGAAAAAGTGCTCTAAGACAGCTCCAGAGTACAATAAAGAAGCTGTAACAAATTTGTGGTTAACAAAAACAGGATAGCTGTATAGAAAGTCATAGGAAGCATCTTATCTGTGTCATCCCATGCCCCAGTCCAGCACAGCTTGGCATCAAGAGGAATCCCCTTGGCCATAACCTTCCCCCATAGGAGGAAAGGAGAGCAGGAAGACCCTAGCAGCCCTTGCCACTGCTGTAAACATGTGCAGCTTTCACACAAAATACACCCCCAGTCTTCTCCAATGCTAACCTGAGCTGATGAAGCTGCCCAGAGTCCACATCAGTGTGCACCACCACCCCACCAGGGCCAGAGCCTTTGCACATCCCCAGCCTCAGTGCCACCACCCTATGTCACTATGTGCATGCAAGCACCACAACCTCTAGCCCTTTCACTGCCACATGCACACATGTATGTATGCCCTGGACCCCAGAACCACACCACCATGCACACACCTACAACCAAGAAACTGGCACCAAGAAGGACCTCCTTAGCTGCAATTTCCCACCATGGGGGAAAAGGAGAGCATTAGGACACTAGAAGACTTCACCAATGAGTATCCCAGCAACCTTTACCATTGAGGACCCAGACAGACCTTGCTGCTGCTATAGCCACCGGCAGTCTTGGCTACTGAGGATCCTCATAGTCTTCACTGAATCTGACCTCAGCTGATAGAGCTGTCTGGTGTCCATGCCACTCTGCCCCTCCCCCTTACAGAGCTGGAGCCACTGCACCCCACCCAGCTGACTCTCTCACACCCATCCACAGGTGAAGGTTTCTCCACTGAAGCCATTACATAAAATCTGGAAGAGGTGACTGCTCCTTCAAATGTGCAGACATCAATACAAGTCTGCAAGGACCACACACACATATACACACAAACTGAAGAAACATAATATCACCAAAAGAACAAAATAATTTTCCTATAACAAAACCCAAAGAAATGGAGATCTATGACTTGCCTGACCAAGAATTAAAAATAATTGTTTTAAAGAAGCTTGGTAAGAGCTATATAAAAACATTGATAGACAATGCAACAAAATCAGGAAAACAATATGTGAACAAAACAAGATGTTTAACAAAGAGATGGAAATCCTAAAAGAAAACAAATTCTAATGGTGAAGAGTACAATAATAAAATTTTTAAAAATGCAATAAAAATCTCCAATAATGAATTTGATTAAATGGATGAGACAATCTTGGAACACAAAGAAAGGTCATTTGAAATTATCCAGTCAGAAGAGGAAACAAAAAGAATTTAAAGAATGGATTTATGGGATAACATTAAATCAATATATGCACTACAGAAGTCCCAGCAGGGGGACAGGGAAGGGAGCAGAGGCTTATTTAAAGAAATAATGGCTCAATGATTAGTGGGATAGGGAGGGTGAGAAGGAGTTGTGAGAGGGAGGGGATATGGGGATATATGTGTAAATATAGCTGATTCATTTTGTTGTACAGCAGAAACTGTACACAACAGTGTAAAACAATTATATTCCAATAAAGAGCTAAAAAAAAAAAAAAGAAAGAAAGAAAAGAAAAGAAACAATGGCTGAAAACTTCCCAAATCATGGGAGGAAAATGGACATCCAGATTCATAAAGCTCAAAGGTCTCCAAACTGGATCATTCCAAAGAGGACCATACCAAGGTACATTATAATCAAATTGTCAAATTCAAGGACAAAGAGATAATTTGAAAGCAGAAGAGAAAAGTGACATATGAGGAAACCCCCATAAGATTATGAGTGGATTTCTCTGCAGAAATCTTGTAGGCTAGGATAGAATGGAATAATAAATTCAAAGTCCTGAAAGAAAAAAAAAACCTAACAAGAATAATATACCCAGTAAAATTACCTTTTAAAAATGAAAGAAAGAAAGAAAACTTTTTTTTTCCAGACAAAAAACAAAACAAAAACAAAAAACTGAGCACTTTCTTGTGGACTTGTCTTACAAAATATGCTTAAAGGAATTCTTCAGATTGAAACAAAAACTAAAAGCAACATGAAAGCATATGAAAGCATAAATCTCATTGGTAATAGTAATATATAAAAAAATACAGACTAATTAAACACTGTAATGAGATACATAAATTACCTTTAACCCTAATATGAAAGTTAAAAGATAGAACTTTGCTAACGGATATGCAATGTATAGAGAATCAAACTCTGACTACAAGAACACAAAGTGTAGAGATGAGAAGTAAAAGTGTAGAGTTTTTATTGCAATTGAAGTCATTAGCAACTTAAAATAGATGATTGTAACTGCAAGATATTTTATGCAAGTTTTAAGCTAACCACAAAGTAAAATCTATAGCAGATACAAAGAGAAAAGAGTCAAAGAAAACCACTACAAAAGATCATCAAATGACAACAATAACAAGACAGTGAGAGAGACAAAACAACTACAAAGCAGAAAACAATTAGTAAAATGGTAATAGTAAGTCTCATCTATCAGTGATTAAATGTAAATGGATTAAACTCACCAATCAAAAGGCAAAGAATGGCTGAAAGTATAATAATAATAATAAAAGATCTGGTGATATCCTGTCTACATGAAACTCAAGTTATATTTAAAAACACACATAGGTTGAAAGTAAAGGGATAAAAAAGATATTTCCTGCAAGTGGTAACTAAAGAAATTAGGGATGGCTATACTTATATTAGACAAAATATACTTTAAGTCTACAGGTGTCTCTAAAGACAAAGAAGGTCATTGTAGGGACTCCCCTGACGGTCCAATGGTTAAGACTCCATGCTCCCAATACAGAGGGCTAGAGTTTAATCCCTGGTTTGAGAACTAAGATCCTGCATGCTGTGAAGCTAAAAATAAATAAGTAAATGTTAAAAAAAAAAAAAAAGGTCATTTTATAATGTTAAGAGAATCCAAAGCAAATATTGACAGATCTGAAGGGAGAGATTCACAGCAGTGCAATAATAGTAGGGAACTTCAAGATTCCACTTATAATAATAGACAGACACCCAGACAAAAAAACTTATAAAGAAATAACTGACTTGAACAACACTATAGAGCAAATAGTGCTAACAGACATATACAGAACTTTCTATGCAACAATCAAAGAATATACATTCTTCTCAAGCATAAATGGAATATTCTCCAGGACAGATCACATGTTAGGTCACAAAGCAAGTCTTAACAAAATTTTAAAAGATTGAGGCCATTTCAAGCATTTTTTTCCCAAAAGTGGAAAGAAACTAGAAATCAATAAAAATAAGAAATTTGAAAAATTCACAAATAAATGAAAATTAAACAATGCTCTCTTGAGCAACCACTGAATCAAACAGGAGATCAAAAGGGAATTTTAAAATTATGTTGAAACAACAAAAAACACACAACATACTAAGACTCACGGGATGCAATAAAAGCAGTACCAAGAGAGAATTTCATAGTAACAAATGCCTAAAATAAAGAGAATAAAGATCTAATATAAACAACCTAACTTTACACCTCAAGAAACTATAAAAAGAACAAACTAAGCTCAAAGTTTGCAGAAGAAAGGAAATAAAGATTAGAGCAGAAATAAATCAAATAGGGAAAAATAGAAAACAAAATTAAGTGTTGATTCATTGAAAAGATAAATAAAACTCTTAGCTAGAGTCTAAATTCTTAGACAAAGCCTTTGAGAAGACTCAAAAAAGTAAAATCAGATTGAGAGAGGAAACATCATAGTGGGTGCCTCAGAAATAAAAAGGGTCATCAAGGACTATTATGAATAAATGCACACCAACAAATTGGATAATCTAGAAGAAATGGACAAATTCCTAGAATCATACAACCTACCAAAACTGAACCAAGAAGAAATAGAAAGCCTAAACAAAGCCATAACAAATAAGGAGATTGAATCAGTTATCAAAAACTTCCTAACAAAGAAAAGCCCAGGACCATACAGCTTCATGGTGAATCCTACCAAACATTCAAAGAAGAATTAATACCAATCTTTCTTAAACTCTTCCAGAAAACTAGAAGAGGAAGCACTTCTAAATTTATCTTATGAGGCCTACCTAACCCTAATACCAAAAAGATACAAGGCACTACAAGAAAAGAAAATTACAGGCCAATATCCTTAATGAACATAGATGTAAAAACACTCAGTAAAATACTAGCAAACTGAATTCACCAGGACATTAAGAGGATCATACATGGTGACCAAGAGGGATTTACCCCTGGGATGCAAGAATGGTTTGCCATATGCAAATCAATCAATATGATACAACACACTAACAAAATGAAAGAAAAAAGCCACATGATCATCTCAATAGAGAAAAATTATTTGACAGAGTTCAGCATTCATTGATGATTAAAACTCTCAGCAAAATAGGTATAGAATAAACTTACTTCAACACAATAAAGCCCATATCTAATAAACCAACAACTAACATCATAATCAATGGGGAAAAACTGAAAACTTTTCATCTAAGATGGGGTACAAGGCTAGCACACCCACTCTCACCACTTCTATTCACCATAGTACTGGAAGTCCTAGATAGGGCAATTAGATAAGAAAAAATTTTAAAAACATTCAAATTGTAAAGTAAGAAGTCAAATTATCATTGTAGATAAAATGATCAGATAAATAGAAAACTATGAAGACTCAACTACTACAACAACAACAACAGCAATAAAACCTGTTAGAATTAACCAGTGAAGTCTGTAAGGTTGTAGGATACAGAATCAGCAGGTAAAAATAAATCACATTTCTATATAAAAAGTGAACTACCCAAAAAAGGACCTTAAGAAAATAACCACACTCTCTGTAGCAACAAAAAGAATAAAATATTTTGGAATAAACTCAACCAAAGAAGTGAAAGACTTGTACTCTGAAAATTATAAAATTAAAGACACTGATAAATGGAAAGGCACACTGTGTTCATGGATTGAGGAATTGTTTAAATGTCCATACTACCACAAATGATCTATAGATTCAATACTGTCCCTATCAAAATCCCATTGGTATACTTCAAAGATATAGAAAAAAAAAATCCTAAAATTCACGTGGAATCACAAGATATCCCAAAAAGCAAAAGCAATCTTGAGCAAGAAGAACAAACTTGGAGACATAACACTGCCAACTTCATAATATATTACAAAGTTACACTAATCAAAATGATATGGTGCTGGCATAAACACAGACATATAAACAAATGCAAAAGAATACAGAGTCAAGAAATAAATCCATGGATCTACAGCCAATTAAGTTTTTTCAACTTTTTAAATTAAAAACAATTTTTATTGAGGTATAGTTGATTTACAATTTTATATTAATTTCAGTTATACAACATAGTGATTCAAAATTTTTATAGATCAAATTCAATTTATTGTTATTATAAAGTGTTGGTTATATTTCCTGTGCTGTACAATATATTCTTGTAGCTTATTTATCTTACACATAGTAGTCTGCACCATTTAATGACCTACCCCTATTTTGCCCCTCCCTGCTTTCCTCTCCCCACTGGTAACCACTAGTTTGTTCTCTATATCTGTGAGTCTGTTTCCTTTTTGTTATATTCACTAGTTTTTTTTTTAATTTTTGTTTCATTTTTTATTTTTAGATTGCTTTATTTTTATGGAAACACAAAAATTTATAATATAAGAGATACATACAGTATTTGTCTTTCTCTGACTTATTTTACTAAGCATAATACCCTCCAAGTCCACCCACGTTGTTGCAAATGGCAAAATTTCATTCTTTTTCATGGCTCAGTAGTATTCCGTTGTGTGTGTGTGCGCGCGTGCACACACGTGCATGTGTACATCTTTTTTGATTCATCTGTTGATGAACACTTAGGTTCCTTCCATATCTGGCTATTTGTAAATAAAGCTGCTATGGACACTGGGGTGTATCTTTTCAAATTTATGTTTTCATTTTCTTGGGATGTATACTCTGAAGTGAAATTGCTGGATCATATGGTAATATTATTTTTAGTTTTTAAGTACACTTCATACTGTTTTCTCAGTGGCTGCACCAATTTTTTACATTCACACCAACAGTGTACAGGATTCCCTTTTCTCCATATCCTTGGCAACATTTGTCATTTGTGGTCTTTTGATCATAGCCATTTTGTCAGCTGTGAGGTGATACCTCACTGTGGTTTTGATTTGCATTTCTCTGATGATTTGCAATGTTGAGCATTTTTTCATATGCTTGATAGCCCTCTGTTTGTCTTCTTGGGAAAAACGTCAATCAGTTTTTCTGTCCATTTTTAATTGGGTTGTTTGAGAGGTTGTTGTTTGTTTGTTTGTTTGCTTTGATACCGAGTTGTATGAGCTGTATATATATTTTGGATATTAACCCCTTATCAGTCATATCATTTGCAAATATCTTCTCCCATTCAGTAGGTTGTTTTTTCATTTTGTTGATGGTTTCCTTTGCTGTCCAAAAAGCTTTTAAGTTTAATTAGGTCCCATTTGTTTATTTTTGTTTTTGTTTGCTTTGCTTTAGGAGACAGATTCAAAAATATATTGCTCAATTTATGTCAAAGAGTGTTCTGCTTATGTTTCTTCTAGGAGTGTTTTGGTTTATGACCTTATAGTTAGGTCTTTAATCATTTTGAGTTTATTTTTGTATATGGCATGAGAAAATGTTCCAAATTAATTCTTCCATATGTAGGTGCCCAAGTTTCCCAGAACTACCTATTGAAGAGATTGTGAGTTTTTTTAAATGTTTGTTTATTTATTTATTGACTGCATTGGGTCTTTGTTGCTGCATGCAGGCTTTCTCTAGTTGTAGTGAGTGGGGCCTACTCTTCGTTGTGGTGGCTTCTCTTGTTGTGGAGCATGGGTTCTACGTGTGAGGCTTTAGTAGTTGTGGCTCACAGGCTCAATGGTAGTGGTGTGCAGGCTCTAGAGCACAGGATTAGTAGTTGTGGTGCATGGGCTTAGTTGCTCCACAGCATGTGGGATCTTCCTGGACCAGGGATTGAACCCGTGTCCCCTGCATTGGCAGGCAGATTCTTAACCAATGTGCCACCAGAGAAGTCCCAAGATTGTGTTTTCTCTATTGTATATTTTTGCCTTCTCTGTCATAGATTAATTTACCATAGGTGCACAGGTATAATTCTGGGCTCTCTATTCTGTTCCATTAACCTATGTGTCTGTTTTTGTGCCAGTTCCATACTGTTTTGATTACTGTAGCTTTGTAGTATAGTCTGAAGTCAGAGCACATGATACCACCAGCTCTGATCTTCTCCCTCAAGTTTGTTTTGGCTATTCAGTTCTGTGTTTCCATAGAAATTTTTAAATTATTTGTTCTAGTTCTGTGAAAAATGTCATTGGTATTTTGATAGGGATTGCATTCAATCTATAGAGACTACCTTGGATAGTATGGTCATTTTAATAATATTGATTCTTCCTATCCAAGAAACAGTATAACTTTCCATCTGTTTGTGTAGGCTTCAATTTCTTTCATCAGTGTCTTATTTCCCAAGTGTGGTATTTTACCTCCTTAGGTAGGTTTATTGCTTGGTATTTTATTCTTTTCTATGTGGTGGTAAATGGGACTGTTTCCTTAATTTCTCTTTCTGATAGTTCATTGCTAGTATATAGAAATGCAACAGATTTCTGTGTATTAATTTTGTATCCTGAAACTTTACCAACTTTATTGATGGGCTCTAGTAGTTTTTTGGTGGCATCTTTAGGATTTTCTATGTATAGTATCATGTCATCTTCAAACAGTGATAGTTTTACTTCTTCCTTTCCAATTTGGATTCCTTTTATAGCTTTTTCTTGTCTGGCTGCTGTGGCTAGAACTTCCAATATGAGGTTGTAATAAAATAGTGAGAGTGGGCATCTTTGTCTTGTTCCTGATCTTAGAGGAAATGCTTTCAGCTTTTCATGTTGAGTATGATGTTAGCTGTGGGATTGTTATACATGGCTTTTATTATGTTGAGGTATGTTCCCTCTATGCCCAATTTCTAAAGAGTTTTTACCATAAATTGATATTGAATTTTGTCAAAAGGTTTTTCTGCACCTATTGTGGTGATCATATGGTTTTTATTCTTCAATTTGTTAATGTGTTGTATCACATTGATAGATTTGCAGATATTGAACCATTCTTGGATCCCTGAGATAAATACCATTTGATCATGGTGGATGATCTTTTTATAATGTATTGTTGGATTCAGTTTGCTAATATTTTGTTGAGGATTTTTGCATCTATGTTCATCAGTGATCTGGCCTGTAATTTTCTTCTTTTGTGATATCTTTGGTTTTAGTATCAGGTTATGTTGGACTCATAGAATGAGTGCAGAAGCATTACTTCCTCTGCAGTTTTTTGGAATAGTTTGAGAAGGATAGGTGTTAACTCTTCTCTAAATGTTTGGTAGAATTTACCTATAAACCATCTGGTCCTGGACATTTGTTGTGAGTTTATTACTGATTCAATTTCATTACTAGTAATTGGTCTGTTCATATTTTCTGTTCCTTCATGGTTAAGTCTTGGGAGCTTGTACATTTCTAGGAATTTGTCCACTTCTACGCTGTCCATTTTATTGGCATATAGTTATTCATAGTAATATCTTATGATCCTTTGTATTTCTGTGGTGTTTGTTGTAACTTTTCCCTTTTCATTTCTGATTTTGATTTGGGCCTTCTCTCTCTCTCTTTTTTTTTTTTTTTTTGGTGAGTCCGAATAAAGGTTTATCAATTTTGTTTAACTTTTCAAAGAACCAGCTCTTACATAGCCAACTGATCTTTGACAAGTATGCCAAGAACACACAATGCAGAATTATAGTTTTTTCAACTAATGGTATTGGCGAAAGTGTATATCCACATGTAGAATGAAACTGGACCCTCATTTCACACCATATACAAAAATAACTCAAAATGGTGTAAAGACTTACATAAGACTGGAAACTAAATCTACTAGAAGAAAGCATAGCAGAAGATCTTCTTGACATTGGTCTAGGCAATGATTTTTTGGGGGATAACAATAAAAGCATAGGCAACAAAAGCAAAACTAAATAAGTGGAATGCCACTTCATTAAACTAAAAAGTTTCTGTACAGTGTAGTAAACAGACAACAGAGTAAAAAGGTAACCCACAGAATGGGAGAAAATATATATCCACCCTATATCTGATGAGGGGTTAATATCCAAAATATATAAGGCACTCATACAACTCAATAGCCAAAAAACAAATAATACAATTAAAAAATGATAAAAGGACCTAAATAGAATTCTCAAAGGAAGACATACAAATGACCAACAAGCACATGAAAAGGTGTTCAACTTCATTGATCATCAGGCAAATGCAAATCAAAACTACCACGAGCTATCACCTCATATTTGTTAGGATAGCTACTAAGGAAAAAAAAGATAACAGTTGTTGATGAGGATGTGGAGTAAAAGGAACCCTCATATATTGTTGGGAGGAATGTAAACTGGTGTAGCCACCACGGAAAATAGTATGGAGGTTCCTAAAAAATTAAAAATAAGAACTATCTTACAACTCAGTCATCCTACTACTTCTGGGTATGTATACAAAGGAAATGAAATCATTTGAAATCCCTATATTAATTTCAGCATTACTTAACAATAGCCAAGGGACTTCCCTAGTGGCACAGTGGTTAAGAATCTGCCTGCTAATGCAGGGGACATGGGTTCGATTCATGGTCCAGGGAGATCCCACATGCCACTGAGCAACTAAGCCTGTGTGCCACAACTACTGAAGCCCACATGCTGTAGGGCCTGCATGTCACAACTACTGAGCCCACATGCCTAGAGCCTGTGCTCTGCAACAAGAGAAGCCACCACAGTGAGAAGCCTGCATGCTGCAATGAAGAATAGCCCCCACTCACCACAACTAGACAAAGCCCTCACACAGCAATGAAGACCCAACCCAGCCAAAAAAAGAAAATTAGCCAAGATATGGAAACAAGATAAATGTCAGTCAATAGTTGAATGGATAAGGAAGATGTGATTATCTACCTATCCATCTATTTATCTACCTATCAATCAATTAAACACATACAGGCACATACACACACAAAGGAATATTATTCAATCTTAAAAAGGAAATTTTGCCACTTGTGACAACATAATGAACATGGAGGACATTATGTTAAGTGAAATATGCCATACACAGAAAGACTGATTTGATCTTTCTTATATGTGAAATCTAAAACAGCTGAACTCATAGAAGTAGAGATTAGAATGGTGGTTGCCAAGGGCTGGGGGGAAGGTGGAAATGAGATGTTGGCCAATGGGTACAAAGTTTCAGTTATGCAAGATGAATAAATTCTGGAGATCTAATGTATATAACATGAGTATATAACAATATGGCTGTATTGTATACTTGAGATTTGCTAACAGGGTAGATCTTAAATGTTCCTACCAAATAAAAAAAAGAGAGAGAAAAGGAAAAATGGTAACTATGTGAGGTGAAGGATATGTTAATTAACTTGATTGTGATGATTTTTTACAATGTATGTATATCAAATCATCACGTTAAAGATATACTATTTTTATTTGTCAATTAATCCTCAATAAAGTTGGAGAGAAAAGAAAGCTCTGGATACAAATGGCTTCACCTTTGAATTGTTTCAAACATTTAAGGAAGAAATAATACTAACAATATACAAAGTCTTCCAGAAAATTGAATAGGGTGTGATATTTTCCAACTCATTCTAGAAAGCCATTAATATATTTATCAAAGCCAGACAAAGAAAATACAAGAAGAGAAAACTATAAGATTGATATCCTTTGTAAACATAAATGCAAAAGTTCTAAACAAAATTTTAGCAAATAATATTCAATGATACATAAAAAGATAATACTTCATGATCAATTGTAGTTTTCCAGGAATGCAAGATTGTTTTAACATTTCAAAATCAGTCAGTGTATTTCCCCATTCACCATATTGACAGACTAATAAAGAAAACCTATATATTTATTTCAATAAATGCAAACAAAGCATTGATAAAATCCACCATCCATTCATTATAAAAATAACCAGCAGACAAGGAATTCTTTCTCAAACCAATAAAGGTCATCTACAAAAACCCTACACCTAATGGTGAAAGAATGAATATTTACCCACAAGATTAATAAAAAAACAAGGATGTCTACTATCATCACTTCTATTCAACATTGTTCTGGATGTTCAAACCAGTGGAAGTTATCTAGATTGGAAAGGAAGAGTAAAACTCTTAATGCAAGGTAGGAAAAACAAGTGGAAGTTATGTAGATTGGAAAGGAAGAATAAACTCAATGCAGAGAAAACATGATCATCTATGTAAAAAGTCCTATGAAATCTATCAAAATATTACTGGTATTAATAAGTGAGTTTAGCAAAGTTGCAGGATAGAAAATCAATATATAAATATCAATTTTATTTCTATGTAGAATCACCCAACAATTGGAAGTCAAAACTTAAGAAAACATGTAGACAAGAGGGTAGACAGCAGTATCAGCAGTATCTCATCTTGTGGAACTGAAAAACACAGCCACAGAAAGATAGAGAAAATGAAAAAGCAGAGGACTTTGTACCAGATGAAGGGACAGGATAAAAACCCAGAAAAACAACTAAATGAAGAGGAGATAGGCGCCCTTGCAGAAAAAGAATTCAGAATAATGATGGTGAAGACGATCTAGGACTTTGAAAAAAGACTGGATGCAAAGATAAAAAGTTTACCAAAGACCTAGAAGAAGTAAAGAGCAAACAAACAGAGATATGCAACACAATAACTGAAATGAACAATGCACTAGAAGGAACCAACAGCAGATTAACTGAGGCAGAAGGGTGAATAAGTGACCTGGAAGACAGAATGGTGATAATCACTGATGTGGAAAATAATAAGGAAAAAGGAATGAAAAGAACTGAAGACAGCTTAAGAGACCTCTAGGACAATGTTAAATGTGCCAACATTCGCATCATAGGGGTCCCAGAAGGAGAAGAGAGAGAGAAAGAACCCAAGAAAATATTGGAAGATATTCTAGTTGAAAACTTCCCTAACATGGGAAAGGAAATAGCTCCCCAAGTCTAGGAAGTGCAGAGAGTCCCAGGCAGGATAAATCCAAGGAGAAACATGCCAAGACATATAGTAGTCAAATGGACAAAAATTAAAGACAGAGAAAGTTATTAAAAGCAACAAGGGAAAAACGACAAATAACATACAAGGGGACTCCCTTCTCAGCAGAAACTCTGCAAGCCAGAAGGGAGTGGCATGATTTATTTCAAGTGATGAAAGGGAAGAACCTACAACCAAGAATACTCTACCCAGCAAGGATCTCATTCAGATTTGATGAAGAAATCAAAAGCTTTCCAGACAAGCAACAGCTAAGAGAATTCAACACCACCAAACCAGCCTTACAACAAATGCTAAAGGAACTTCTCTAAGTGGGAAACATAAGAGAAGAAAAGGACCTACAAAAACATAAACAAAACAATTAAGAAAGTGGTAATAGGAACATACATATCAAAAACTACCTTGAATGTAAATAGACTAAACACACCAACCAAAAG
Source organism: Hippopotamus amphibius kiboko (assembly GCF_030028045.1). Classification (NCBI taxonomy): domain Eukaryota; kingdom Metazoa; phylum Chordata; class Mammalia; order Artiodactyla; family Hippopotamidae; genus Hippopotamus; species Hippopotamus amphibius. The sequence goes on along the minus strand of NC_080188.1, from coordinate 168,803,206 downwards.
ACACAGACTGGCTGAATGGATACAAAAACAAGACCCATATATATGCTGTCTACAAGAGACCCACTTCAGACCTAGGGACACATACAGACAGAAAGTGAGGGGATGGAAAAAGATATTCCATGCAAATGAAAATCAAAAGAAAGCTGGAGTAGCAATAGTCACATCAGATAAAATAGACTTTAAAATAAAAAATGTTACAAGAGACAAGAAAGGACATTACATAAAGATCAAGGGATTCATCCAAGAAGAGGAGATAACAGTTATAAATATCTATGCACCCAATATAGGAGCACCTCAATACATAAGCCAAATGCTAGCAACTATGAAAGAGGAAATGCAAGGCAGAAATAGAGACACAGATGTAGAGAATAAACCCATGGACACCAAGTGGGGAAAGCAGGGAGGGTTGGGGGGGATGAATTGGGAGATTGGGATACCAAATTGTACACTCTAAATATATGCTGTTTGTTGTCTGTTAACTGTATCTCAATAAAAGTGCTTAAAAATTTTAAGAAAACATGTAAATAGTAATAAAAATATAATATACTTAGGAATAAATTTTACAAAAGATGTGCAAGACCTGTACATTGTAAAATATAAAGCATTCCTTAGAGAAATTAAAGTCCCAAATAAATGGAGATTTACCATGGTCATGGTGGAGAAACTCAATTTTATTAGATATCAATTCTCCCCAAATTTACTAACAGATTAAACGTTATCCAAATCAAATCTTCAGCAAATTTCTTTGTAGACACTGACCAACTGATTCTAAAATTCATATGAAAATGCAAAATATCTAGAATAGACAATTCAACTTCAAAATCAAAGAACAAATTTAGAAGACTAATACTATCAAATTTCAAGATTTTTATAAAGCCAAAGTAACTGAGACAATGTTTTAATAATATCAATATAGACACATAGATCAGTGATTCAGTACGGTGAGTCCAAAAATAGACTCCCACATCTACTGAAAACTGATTTTTGACAAATATGCAAAGGCAATTCAGTAGAGAAAAGATAGTCTTTTCTACAAATTGCGCTGAATCATTCATAATTAGATATCATATACAAAGAAATAAAATTTAATCTATTTTTGCACAGTGTACCAAAATTACATTAAAATGGATTATGTACCTAAATGTAAAAGCTATACAACTTTTAGAAAAAAACAGGAGAAAATCTTTGTCCTTGAGTTAGGCAAAGATTTAAAAATATGACACCAAAAGGAGCCTGCATTTAGTAACAAATGAATAAATTGGGCTTCATCAGAAAAAAAAAAAGATTCTCTTTGAGAGATACTATTAAGAAAATGAAAAGACAGGCCACAGACTGGGGGAACACACTTGTAAAGCATATGTCTGATAAAGGACTTATATCTGGAATATATAAAGAACTCTCACAACTCAATAAGAAAATAAACAACTCAACAAAAATGGGCAAAAGATATGCCCATTTTTTCAAAGATACAGATGGCACATAAGTACATGAAGAGATGCACAGCATCATCAGTCATTAGGGAAATGCAAGTTAAATCTATAGTCAGATATTGTTATATACCTTTTAAAATGGCTAACATTAAAAACAAAGATCTACTAGATCAAGTACTGGCAAGGATGTGGAGTAGCTGGAACTCTTATAGACTGCTGGTGGGAATATTAAATGGTGCAACCACTTTGGAAAACTGTTTGGTTGTTTCTTAAAAAGTTGAAAATAGAATTACCATGTGGTCTAGCTATTCCACTCCTAGGTATTTATCCAAGAGAAATGGAAAGCATATATCTATACAATTACTTATACATGCATTTTCATAGCAGTTTAATCTGTAATAGTCCCAAACTTGAAATAACCCAAATGCCCATCAGATAAATGGTAAAACTGCCATATATGCATACAATGAAATACTACTCAGCAATAAAAAGTAATAAACCATTGATCAAACAACATGGTTGAATCTCAAAAAAATTATGCAAGTGATAGACAGAAAAGAACACATACTGGGACTTCCCCGGTGCAGAGTGGTTAAGAGTCTGCCTGCCATTGCAGGGGACACAGGTTCAACCCCTGGTCCAGGAAGATCCCACATGCCGCGGAGCAACTAAGCCTGTGTGCCACAACTACTGAGCCTGCACTCTAGAGCCCTTGAGGCACAACTACTGAGCCTGTGTGCCACAACTACTGAAGCCCACATGCCTAGAGCCTGTGCTCTGCAACAAGAGAAGCCACTGCAATGAGAAGTCCACGCACTGCAATGAAGAGTAGCCCCCACTCACCACAACTAGAGAAAGCCCACATGCAGCAATGAAGATCCAATACAGGCAATAAATAAATAAATTTATTTAAAAAAAGAATACATACTGATATTATTTACACAAAATTTTAGGAAATGATTAATATATTGTGACAGAAATCATATCCGTAATTATCTGGTAATGGGAATTAGAGTAGTGGAAGGGAAGAATTGCCAAGAGGCAGGAGGAAATTCTTGGGAATGATGAATGTGTTCATTTTCTTTATTGTGGTGATGCTTTTATGGCAAAACTTAACAAATTTTGCATTTTAAGTAGGTTTAACTCATTGTATGTAACTAAGCATCAGTAACTGTTTTATCGAAAAAGAGAATCTCTGGGATGGGAGTCCAGGTATACATACTTTTATTCTTTTTTATTATAGTTGATTTAAAATATTATATTAATTTCAGGTGTACAACAGTGTATACTTTTTTTTAATGTTATATAAATAAGAGGAGAAAACTACTGACTTAAGATGGGAAGGTTGGGGCAAGAGAAATGATGACTCTCCTAGAGAGTTTACCTGAGTTCCCTTGACAACCACAGTGTAATGGCAGGCTGGCAGTGTCTAGTCCCAATGCAGCTCTGATGCTCAGCCCTAGTTCCTTGCCTGGAATCCCTGGCAATGCTGTTTGGCCTTGTGATTTTTTTTAGCTTAATGTTTATATGCTTCTTGTGATTTCACTTGTAGCTCCCCAATTTTAGTCTGTCATAGAACAGTTGCTTAGATACCTAGCTGGCTATCATCTGTCCTCTAAACATACCCACTGGAACAGATGACAATATGTTTAGAATTGTGAAATTGCAAAAAAAAAAAAACTGTGGAAGTTCCTGTAAGGCCATAGATAGGTACTGTCAACTTAAAAAAAATGCACAATGTGAGAGTTGCCAGTTAAGTTTTATTTGGGGCAAAATGAGCACAGCAGCCTGGGAGACAGCATCCCAGATAGCTCTGAGAAACTGTTCCAGATAGGCAGGGGGAAAGGTCAGTATGTATGTGAGTTTGGTGAAGGGGGAGTACATATAATCGAGCACATATTTTTTAGCAGAAGGTTTCTGCTAGTCACGAGGAGCAGTCATCACCATGAAGGATTTTAGTGTTTTTCTAGATATGAGATACAAGAATTGGTCTCATAAAATTGGCTCCTGAAAATATCTGACTATCTGAAGACCTGTTCTGACAGTTTTTCACAGAGCACAGAGTGCCTCATTTCAGCTCTCCACCCTGAACTCCTTTCAGGGGGGTGTTGAAAATCAGCAGCTACAGCAGCACATGATTTAATCCTTGTAGAGGTAGATGGCAAGTGCTAATGGCGAGTGACAATTGTAGTTGACAGTATATAAGGGATCCCCCCAGGCCTCACTCATGATTTCCAGAGAAGGAAGATGGTTTTTGTTTTGCTTTTTTGTTTTTGTAGAGATATAAGCTTTTTTTTTTCCTTCAAAGCTGTTAAGACAAATATTTGCCCTCCAATAAGTCCTCCACAAAAAATGATTGTAGGAGGAATGTCCTATCTTTGTGGAGTGTGTTCAGGTGTGATAAAGAGCCTGTGAGACCCACTGAACCCTCTAACAGCCTCCAGCTCCTGTGATTCATGACTGCAGGAACGACTCCATTAGGAAAAACATAGGGACCATATTTAGGCTTTGTGAAATTCTTGAGCAAGATGCTGTGGGCTTCTTAATTTTTTTTTTCTCCACAGAGGGATTTTGGATAAAATGAGGCAGGAGGAGTGACTGGCCAGCTGTACCCATAGTGTATTGATTGGGATCTAGACTTTCTGATCTCAATTCCCAGCCATGACTGGACCCATAACTGCCCTTCTCCCATCCTACAATGCCCCTTAACAATATATAAACTTCTGTCCTCCATCAGATGGGAACTCCCTCTAATTCTGGTCTCCAGATCTACAAGGGGACCTGCCTTATTCATTCTTTCCTAGCTTTCTCATGATACAATCGACAGGGAAGGATCTCTGGATCCTACACCACCTCCTTCTCAGAAATTTCCACCTGTTAGTTACTTCTTCCTTCCCTTGTATCACAAACCACCCCTCTCTTCTGAGTTTCTTGCTGTGCATATTTAAATGAGTCAGTTCTTTTCCATCTTAACACACAAACATAACACAATCTCCCTTTATCCCTTCTCATTAAACTATTATCTTCTCATCTCCCCTTCACAATTAAACTGCTTTAAAAAATACTGTCTCTTATTCACTCCTCTACTCAAATATACCTTTCTACACCAACAACTAAAACTTCTCTTACCAAGGTTGCTAATAACTGTCATTAAATCTATGAGCACTTCTCAGGCTCTGCAGACCTGACCTCTGTAGTGTGTGACAACACAGTAAGCAGAGTGGTTCAGAGCATGAACTCTGCAGTCAGAGAATAGGAATCTGAATCATGATTCTTCCTCTTGCTAGCATTGAACAGATTATCTAACTTCTTCCTTGGCTTTGATTTTGTGAATAAAAAATATTGCCTGCCTTATTAGCAAACAAAGGATGTTGCAGCCAACAAGCCTTCACTTTATACCTGCCTTGACAATGAGCCCCGAGGGAAATCAGGATAGAAATAGGATGCCTGCTGTCTGCTGCAGCCACCCCCAATGGTGCACCCTGAGGAGATTCAGGATGAGAAAGCACAGGATATTGGCCCTGATGGCTGAGGGGCATCTCAAAGGAATGATTTCAATGAGCCCAGATTCTTGCATCTTCCAATAAATAGAAAAGTGCTAAATACTTAACTTGAGACACATGGTATTCTTTAACTGTAATCTTTAGATGTTTCAACTACTTGGTCTTTGTTGCAAAAACTCCTATATATCCTGGCTCCCCCTTGCCTCCTCGGAGCAGTCTCTCAGAGTTTTCTGAGATGCTGTGCCCCATGCTTAAGTCCTCAGATTAAATAAGACGTAACTCTCAACTTTTAGTTCATACATTTTTTTTCGGTCAGCAGTTTCCTTATCTATAATATGAAGATGATAATAATAGTGTTTATCATAGGGAATCATTGACAGGATGTGATGAGCTACATACATTTAACACTTAGAACAATGCCTATTGCATGGTGAGCACTCTCTGTTAGTTACTATTTTTGACCACTCCCTCTCTTGTTTCTGATACAGTCTTTTCTGCCATTCTGGACTCCTCCGGTTTTCCATCTATCCATTTAATCGCTCCCTCTTGTCTTCTTGGTAGCTGCTCTTTCTCTGCTCATGCTTAAAATGTTGGTGTTTCCAGGGTTCTTCTCAGGTCTTCTCTTCTTATTCTCCCTGAGTGAGCTATCCTAAACCAAGCTTCAGTTCCTTCCTATATTCAACGACTCCACATATGCCTCTACCCACTATGATTCATCTCTAACTACCTTTAACATCTCCATTTAATGCCCCCATTGGCTGCTCAAACTCCACATGCATGCTCAAAACTAAATTTACTCTCTTCCCCTTGAACGTTCATTTCCTCTTCTGTGTTCACTATCCCAGTGAAATGACTACACCATCTCTTCAGATAATCAAGTTATAACTTGAGCTGGAACCTTAATTTCTCCCTCTTACTCTACAACCTATCACTCATTAAGTCAGATATCCTCTATAAATAAATTTGATTCTACTTCTATCACTGCTTTCAGCCCCTGGTTGAGGCTACCATCATCTCTTGCCTGGATTACTGTAAAAATGCCTAATTCATTTCCCTACTTTCAGTCTTGTTTCTTTCCACACAACTCTGATTGCAGCCATAAGGCCCTGTTACAATGCAAATCGATTCTTACCAATTCCCTGTACCATATCTTTCAACATTGCATCCTTTTCTTAAAATCCAAATTCTTAGGCATGGTGTTCAAGGATTTTAAGATCTTCCACTTCCACTTCTTTCTGACCATTTCCTCCCTTCCCTGCAGTCTATAGTCCATTAGACTAGGCTAAATTCAATTCCCCAAATGTTCCAGACTTACACGCAGTTCTCTTCCATCTTCCTACTCTTTCCTACCATCATTTGGTTAATTCCTACCTGGCTCAGATGTCACCTCTCATGTTCAGTAAAATGCAATTGATTATCACCCTGTTAATGTTGACTACTTTTGCACATATCAATAAGTCCTTTTAAAAACTTATCTTTAACAATTATATGATAGGTTTACTCTAAATATTCCCATTTTTCTGATGATGAAACTGAGCCCTAGCTGGTGATGAAGTTGGGGCAGGAAAAGATTAAATAACTTACTATTAAGTGGCAAAGAAGGACTTTAAACAAAGCCCATGCTCTTAAGTACTACCCTACTCCATCTTCTGTGAGAAGATTGGACCTCATCTGTTTTGATCACTATGGTATCCAGGTAAGACAGTGCCTGGCACAAGGCAGGTGTTTAATAGATATGTAATAGCCTGTGGGCTAATTAATTGGCTGAAATTCAAGTGTCTGACAAGTTTCAAAACTTGATTTTCTGACAATTCCACCTCCAAGGAGGTAGAAAAATCAGTCACACATACTGCTACACGAGGAGATCAGGAAAACACATGAAACATACTATATTTGGATTTCAATATGGTATTTGACATGCTACTTGACAAGGTCTCTCATGATATTCCTTTGGGGAAGAAAACAAAATGCAAATTAGATGTCATCAGATGGTCAAAGTTATCTGAAATCCAAGGATGCTGATTTCCGAATCACAGAAAGAAAGGACTCTGTTTCTTAATTTGGCTTAACATTTTAATTTGCCTTATATACAGTCTTTGTTTTATTACCTATATAGCTCTAGGACCTAGAACAGTATCTGACATATAGAAAGGGCTCAATAACTATTTGTTTTAATGAGTGAATGAATGAACATAGTGACATGCTTGATGTTTTAATTACACAATTGTAATAAAAAAATGAAAATACATTGGATGACCTCTCTAGTATTTGATACAATTGATAACTTCCTTCTCCTTGAGAGTTTTTTGCTGGTTTTCCACCTGCAATTCCCCTTCTTCCTCATCTGTGGAATCTTCTTCCTCATCCAAAATTTAAATGGTTGGGTTTCTTACAACCTTGTCTCTTCTTACCACTGAACCTCTCACCCTCTCCCTGTATTCACTTCCTGTCTGTGCACGGATGATGCCCAAATCTCTAACTCCAGCTTGAATCTGTCATTCAGATTGAAATTCTTGTATTCAACTGCCTGCCTGACATCTCCATTGTCAGTTGAAAGTTATGTGCAAAACAGAACTTATTACTCACTCTGAACCCAAGTAAACAAACAACAAAACCATGGAAACACCTGCTCCTCTACCTAGATTCTCTTTCTCAGTGAATGTGCCAGGTGTTCATTCAGGTATTCAAGCCAAAATCTCTGGTATTTTTACCACCTCCCTCCTTTACCCCCTCTGGCTAATCTTTCAAAAGGTTCTGTTATCTCTACCACTAAATATCTTGTTCACATTCTCTCCATTGCCACTGCTGCTACTGAGTTTCAGACCACCACCACTGCTCACCTGGAATACTGCAATAACCTAAATGGTCTCCCTGCCTTCAACATTGTCTCTCTCTTCAGTCCATTCTTCACTTTGAAGCCAAAGTGATCTTTCTAAAGTGAAGATATGATGCCACTACTCTCTTTATATCATTTAATAGCTCCCTGTTTCTTTTAGGATTATGTTTAAACTCCAACTTGACTTACAGCTACTGCCTTTTTCTCTACTGCTGCTTCCTGATCATGTACTCCTAACCTGATTCAATGCTTCAAAATCTCTCTGCAGCTTCTCTCTTCTTTGATCAAGCTGTTTGAGTTTTTTTTGGGGGGGTGGGGTGGGGGATAGATCATTCTTCTTTGCTTTTTGCTCAACCAACACCTACATCTCTGTCACTCTTTAGTAACATATTTCCTCCATGAAACCTTTCTTCATTCCCCAAACCTGGGTTAGAGATTCTGTCATAGCATCCTGCACTTCCTGTTAGAGCTCTTATCTTACTCAATTGTACTCGTTGGACCAATTGTTCCTATTCCTTATTGGACTGAAGATTCAAGAACTATGTCCACCATATTCATCAATTTATAGTCTCAGAAAAATGACTGCAATATAGCAGGGGATTATAAAAATTGTTTGAATGAATGAACAGGTTAATAAAGAGTCCACACCTAAGAATACCCATCTAAATGCCAGGGTTGGCTCTTATTCCAAAAAACTACCTGCATAGGCAAGGTAAAGGAGAAGGAGCTTAGCAATAGCACATGTGAGCGAGATTAGGAATTGTGTAATGAAAGGCAGAGGATGAATCAATACTCTGAGCTGTGTCAGCCAAAAAACTGATTCAACATTGGCAGCATTGATATGAACTATGGTATTTGAAAGATGGAAATGATGGCTTTCCTACACTATACTAATTATAGCATACCTGGAGTTTTGTGGTCACTTCTGGACACTGGATTTTGTTTTGCTTTGTTTTTTAAAGTTTCTAAATGAATTTTTATATTTGAGAGATTTCAGGTTGTAATTCCAACTGAGCTAATTTTTTTTAAGCTCTTTATTGTAATATAATTTCTTTACACTCTTGTACCAGCTTTTGAGGTACACCAAAGTGAATCAGCTGTATTTATACATATATCCCCATATCCCCTCCCTCCCATGACTCCCTCCCACCCTCCCTGCCCTGGCCCTCTAAAGCATCACCCATTATCGAGTTGATCTCCCTTGGTTATACAGTAACTTCCCACTAGCTATCTATTTTACATTTGGTAATGTATCTATGTCTATGCTACTCTCTCACTTCATCCCAGATGGACACTGGATTTTGGATGTAATAAAGGCAAGTAGGAGACAGTAGGAAGTGACTAGAAAGATGGAACTTCACTGAGAACTATAAGACATTAATGAAAGAAACTAAAGATATAAATAAAGATATTCCATGTTCCTGGATTGAAAGACTATTGTTAAAATGTCTATACCACCCAAAGCAATCTATAGGTTCCATGCAATCTTTATCAAAATTCCAATGGCATTTTTCATAGAAATAGAACAAAAAATCCTAAAATTTGTATGGACTCACAAAAGACCCTAATAGTAAAAGCAATCTTAGGAATAACAAAGTTGGAGGCATCACTTTCCCAGATTTCAAATTATATTACCAAGCAACAGTAATCAAAACAGTATGGTACTGGCATAAAAACAGACACATAGATGTACAGAACAGAATAGAGAGCCCAGAAATAAACCTATGTATATATGGTCATTTAATTTATGACAAAGGAGCCAAGAACATACAATGGGGAAAGAACAGTCTTTTCAATAAATGGCATTGGGAAAACTGGATAGCTATATGCAAAAGAACAAAACCAGACCACTATCTTACACCATACACAAAAATTAATTCAAAATGGGTTAAAGACTTGAATGTAAGACCTGAAACTATAAAACTCCTAGAAGAAAAAGTAATCAGTAAACTCCTTGGCTTTGCTCTTGGCAACAATCTTTTGGATCTGACACCAAAAGCAAAGGCAATAAAAGCAAAAGTAAAAACCTTCTGTGTAGCAAAGGAAACTATAAAAAAGATGAAAAGGCAACTTACAGAATGGAAGAAAATATTTGCAAGTCATATATATGATAATGCATTAATATCCGAGATATATTTTTTAAAAAACTCACACAACTGAATAGGAAAAAAGCAAACAATCCAATTTGAAAGTGGGCAGAAGATCTGAATACACATTTTTCCAAAGAAGACATACAGATGGCAAACAAATACATAAAAAGATGCTCAATATCACTAATCATCAGGGAAATGCAAATAAAAACACAGTGAGATACTACCTCACACCTGTTAGGATGACTAGTATCCAAAAGACAAGAAATAACAAATGATGGTGAGAATATGGAGAAAAGAGAAATTTTGTGCACTGTTTGTAGGAATGTAAATTGGTGCAACCACTATAGAAAATAGTTCAGAGTTTCCCCCCAAAATTCAAAATAGAACTACTGTGTGATCTAGCAATCTTACTTCTGAGTATTTATCCAAAGAAAACAAAAACATTAACTTGGAAAGATATATGCACCCCCACGTTCACTGCAGTGTTATTTACAATAACCAAGACATGAAAACAACAAAAGTGTCCACCTGTGGATGAATAGGTAAAGAAAATGTGGCATATACCTACAATGGAATATTACTCAGCTATTAAAAACATGAAATTTTTATATTTGTGACAATATGGATAGACCTTGAGGGCATTATGCTAAGTGAAATAAGTCAGACAAAGACAAATGCTGTATCATCTCATATATATGTGTAATAAAAAAAAAAAAAATCCAAACTCATAGATACAGAGAACGAATTGGTGGTTGCCAGAGGTGGGGGATGGGGAGTGAGCAACACCGGTGAAGGGGGTCAAAAGGTACAAACTTCCACTTATAAAATAAATCATTCATGGGGATATAATTAGAGCATGGTGACTATAGTTAGTACTACTGTGTTGCTTATTTGAAAGTTGCTAAGAGAGTAAAATTTAAAAGTTCTCATCACAAGAGAAAAAGTTCATAAATATGTATGGGGAATGTTAACTACACTAGGCTTATTGTAGTGATTATTTTGTAATATATACTAATATTGAAACACTATGTTGCACACCTAAAACTAATATAACGTTATGTGTCAATTATAAACAATACATATTATTTAAAAAGTATTGATAAAGCTGAGTAGAAAACAATCTCTTTTCCAGTTATATTCCCCATGGTTTATTTTTAAAAAGATGGAACTTAAAACCACGTGAAGGGTGAGGCAGGAGATAGATGGGCTCCAGGCTAGGAATTTATAACTGGCCTCCTGTTCACATTTCTTGGGGCAGGAGCCAAGTGGGCTGGCTCCAGGCTAGATGTTTATGACCAGCCTCCTGTCTGCACTTGGATATATAACAACAGCTAGAAATAACAACAACAAATAGCTGGACTTTGTTTCCTGTGGACACTTTAAGATAACAGTTGGTCAGGGACAGAGAGGGGCTAAACCCTGTTTGAGTAAAAGGTTAAGAAGTCACATATTTCCCATCCTTGGGACAAGGAAGACACTACACATGCACAGAAAGTCTCCTCAGGGGTCAAAAAGGCAGGGGGTGCCAGACCATAATAAGTCATGTCAATCCCCCCACCCACCCTCAGAGACCCTTGCACTGAAATCCATCTTGACTGAGGGGTGCACATGCACATAGGGAAGAGTCTTAAGGCAAATCAGCCATTAGGGCAAAGCGAGATGATTGGCCAGAGGGAAAACAAAGACCCAGAAGCCTGGACCCTTATAAAGGATTTAAACTTCCCAAGGCCATGCTCTCTCCCTGAGCATAACCCTGCCTCTGTCTGCATGTACTCTGCTTTTCTAATAAACTCTCTACTTTCCTCACTACCTTCTGTCTCCTTGTCAGAATTTTTCTTTTCAAGGCAGAGAAGGACCCGGAACCCAAGCTCTAGCCACTGGCTCTTGTGCTCTTGTGGTTAGGATTTGGTGTGTCTGAAATCAAAGCGGATCAGAATATACCACCTCAAAATATAGTTTGGGGTGGCATATTGATTTGGCCTATTATCTTCAGGTGAAGGCAATTGAAAAACTGCAGATGCAGGAAGGGTTCTCTGACCTCCCCTTTCTATTTAAAAGCAGGACATAAATTTCCCATGAGAAAGGTGTCATGCTTGTATCACAAAGAGGAAAATACTCTTGTCACCAGAGACATGAAGCTGACACCAAGATGAATCTGTCCAAACCTTACTAATATAACCTTTAACTAACTTCCATTAGTTTTCCCAATTAATTTCTAGTCATGTTCCCACAATATACCACCTCTAGCCCAAACACCTTTGTCCTTTGTCTTCTTATGGCTTCACAATGTATCACTCCTTGTTCAAATGGTATCTAAGCTCCTGGGTCTAACTACTTCTTTGGGGTTTTCATTTCTTTCCATGAAGCCCCCATAAAAACATTAACATCAGATAAAACTTGTATACTTTTTCTCCTGTTAATGTCTTTTTGTCAGTTCAATTTATAGGCCCCAGATACAAAACCTAAGAGGATAAAGTCTTCCCCTACACATGTGAATTAACGCACTATTAAAGGCTCAACATAATGATGAACACTGCTTTTGAATAGAGATGATTCCTTCCAGTCCTGAGTTCCTACAATTGTGGCACGAAGGTTTCCTAATCTAAAATGTGGACGGCTAAGAGTGTTGCAGAAATTGATCCCCTGAGAAACCAAGCACCACACTCGGAGGGTTGGAGAACTCAGGTTTATTGAGCCAGTGGACCCAGACAAGCTAACGCTCCAAAATTCTGGGCACCGTTCTAGGTGAATTCTCTTCTTATATAGGTTAAAACACATAGCTACAATTGGCATTAATTGATTGGCTACAGTTGGCATTAATTGATTGGATTATTTGATTGGCTACTCAGCTTTCATATGTTACAGGTGATTACAGAGCGCGGGAGTTGCTAGGGGTTACATGCAAAGGGTTTTCAAACAAAGGCGAGCAAGCATAAAGCTATGAACTCCAAATTTTTCCTCATCAAGAGAGTGATGGAAAGCAATAGGCCTCAAATACATTTGCTGATTGATCGAGGACTTTATCAACTGATTGAGACTAATTTCTCAACAAAAGGCTGAGTGGTTTTCTTATTCCTGTTAATGTCACATAGTTTGGATATGGTTTTCTTATTCCTGTTAACATTGCATAGTTTGTATATAATAAATACTGATTTTCTGTTTTTCTCAATTCCTTGGAATCCTATGGTGGAACAGTGAGGATTTTTCAATTTGAGCAAGTTGGTTTATCCACTCTCCTTTGGGAAAGTAGATTAGGTGCAAGGGTGTTTAATTATCTTCTAGACTCTGTAAATAGGTGTGAGATTCCAAGTTTTATGGTCCTTGATAGCTATAACCAGCTTATGTAAAGCTGCTCAAAGTAGCTCCTATGACCTATTTCTTCCTTTCTTTCATTTTGAAGTTTTCTGAACGCCTCTAAGAGTCAACATTTGCATGCCCAATGGGTATTGAAGTGGTCCAGAATATACCACCCCAAAATATGCCACTTTGGCACAAGGATTATTTTGACTTGAAGGCAACTGAAAATCAACAGATGCAGAAAGAATTTTCTGCTCTTCCCTTATCCACTTAAAAGCAGGGCATACAGGAAGCAAGGGAATACGGGGATATGTGTATAAAAACAGATGATTGAACCTGGTGTATCCCCAAAAAAATTAAAAAAAAAAAAAAAAAAAAAAAAAGCAGGGCATACATTTCCCTTTGAGAAAGTTTCCCTCAACCACCTCCCAAAGAAGAAGAGCACTCTTATTACCAGAGATGGAGAGTTAACAGTGAGATGAGTTTGCATAAGCAGACCTTACTAAAATAATTCTTATCTCCCATTAGTTCCCACAAATATTTCCTAGTCACTTCCTCACAATTTATCATCCCTTGGAGAACAAATCCCTTTTCCTCTGTTGAATGGCACATAAGCCTCTGAGTCTAACTACTGCTTTGAATTTCACTTCATTTCTGTGCACATAAATATTAATAAAAACTGTGTGCCTTTTCTCCTATTAATCTATTTTTTGTTGGTTTAGTTCACATGCCTGAACCTAAGAGGGCAGAGGAAAAGATTTTCCACCCTGGCAGTATTCTCAATCCTATTACTGCACTGGGTATGAAAACAGTTTGCTTGAAGCATGATCTCTGCCCTTAGGGAAATTAAATGAGATAACAGAGATAGTGGGATACTACGTTGAGTAAGTGCTCAATAATAGCCAAGTGGACAGCTACATGTAAAAGAATGAAATTAGAACACTACCTAACACCATACACAAAAATAAACTCAAAATGGATTAAAGACCTAAATGTAAGACCAGAAGCTGTAAAACTCTCAGAGGAAAACATAGGCAGAACACTCTATGACATAAACCATAGCAAGATCCTTTTTGACCCACCTCCCAGAATAATGGAAATAAAAACAAAAATAAACAAATGGGACCTAATGAAACATAAAAGCTTTTGCACAGCAAAGGAAACCATAAACAAGACAAAAAGACAACTCCCAGAATGGGAGAAAATATTTGTAAATGAAGCAACAGACAAAGGATTAATCTCCAAAATACACAAGCAGCTCATGCAGCTCAATATCAAAAGAAACAAAGAGCTCAATCCAAAAATGGGCAGAAGACCTAAATAGACATTTCTCCAAGGAAGACATACAGACTGGCAATAAACACATGAAAAGATACTCAACATCACTAATCATTAGAGAAATGCAAATCAAAACCACAATGAGGTGTCACCTCACACCAGTCACAATGGCCATCATCAAAAAATCTAGAAACAATAAATGCTGGAGAGGGTGTGGAGAAAAGGGAACCCTCCTGCACTGTTGGTGGGAATGTAAATTGGTACAGCCACTATGGAGGAGAGTATAGAGGTTCCTTAAAAAACTAAAAATAGAGCTACCATATTGTTGCAGAAAAAACGGATCCCACGAGAAACCAAGCACAACACTCGGAGAGTTGGAGAATGCAGGTTTATTGAGCCGGTGGACCCAGACAAGATAACACTCCAAAATTCTGGGGCCCCGTTTCAGGGGAGTCTTCTCCTTATATAGGTTAAAACATACAGCTATAATTGGTACAAACTGATTGACTACAAATTACTATAGGTCATGGGTAGTTACAGAGCGTGGGAGTTGCCATGGGTTACACACATGGTAGGGGGTCCTAACAGGAACATGTAGGAGCCGGACATCCATTCCTATCAGGACTAAGGTCACAATTTGCATTCTCATAATGGTTGCAGGTTGAAGTTAATGGTCACTTAACAAGTCTATGTGCAAAGGGTCTCAAACAAAGGCTTGGGGTGGGTGCCTGAGAGCAAGACAGGCTTCCCTTATCTGATCACTCTTAGTAATTCATTTCACTGTTTAACTGAGAGTGGCGAGCAGGCCTTTGCAAGATAGAGGAGAGTAAGCAATTACAAGTATGGAAGTTTCAATTTCCTCATTAATATGACCCAGTAATACCACTACTGGGCATATACCCTGCGAACACCATAATTCAAAAAGATACATGTACCACAATGTTCATTGCAGCATTATTTATAGTAGCCAGGACATGGAAGCAATCTAAAGGTCCATCAACAGATGAATGGATAAAGATATGGCACATACATACAATGGAATATTAGCCATAAAAAGGAACAAAACTGAGTTATTTGTAGTGAGGTGGATGGACCTAGAGTCTGTCATACAGAGTGAAATAAATCAGAAAGAGAAAAAACAAATACCGTATGCTAATGCATATATATGGAATCTAGAAAAATGGTACTGATGAACCTAGTGGCAGGGCAGGAATAGAGATGGAGACATAGAGAAGGGACTTGAGGATACAGTGGCGGGGGGGAGGGGAAGCTGGAACATAGTGAGAGAGTAGCATTGACATATGTATTCTACCAAATGTAAAATAGATAGGTAGTGGGAAGCTGCTGCATAACACAGGGAGATCAACTCAATGCTTTCTGAAGACCTAAAGGGGTTGGGATAGGGAGGGTGGGAGTGAGGCTCAAGAGGGAGGGAATATGGGAATATATGTATACATATAGCTGATTCACTTTGTTGTACAGCAGAAACTAACACAATACTGTAAAGAAATTATACTCCAATAAAGATGAAAAAAAAAGTGTAAACGGAAAAGGACTAGCTAGCCTTTAGGCATCATTATTGGGAACGACCTCTAAATATTGGCTAGTTTTCAATACACATAGGCATTGCTAATGAAACCAATATAGACAGTGAAAAAAAGTATCTGTTCTTATTTCTTAATCTAGACACTCCTCTCTTTCCCAAAACACTTTCCAGGTCTTGGGTATTCTCTGGAGAAGACAGGGTCACCAAGAGCAGGCACAGTCCAGTGCAGTAAAGCTAATGGATCTCATTCATGGGGCATTTGAGAATAAGCAATCTGTCACATCTAATACACAGACACCCTCACTCCACACTATTCACAAGAAATTGAATAATTCACTTGCTCCTTGTGAAAATGTATTCCATGAAATAAGACCACAGAAGCCAGATTGGTCAATGTGATCCCATGGACACCTGATTGGTTGATTGACAGACTGATTAGTCTAAGAAGAGCCTTTCTCCTGAAAGTTTTCAGGTGTTCCTAAATATAACTTAGAACAAATTAAAGCCACTTGATAAGAATATATAGATTTGGGACTTCCTAGGTGGTGCAGTGGTAAAGAGTCCTGCCAACACAGGGGACACGGGCTCGAGCCCTGCCCTGGGAAGATTCCACGTGCCACGGAGCAACTAAGCTCGTGCGCCACAACTATTGAGCCTGTGCTCTAGAGGCCGTGAGCCACAACTACTGAGCCCATGTGCCACAACTATTGAAGCTCACGCACCTAGGACCCGTGCTCCACAACAAGAGAAGCCACTGCAATAAGGAGCCTGCGCACCGCAATGAAGAGCAGCCCCTGCTCGCAGCAACTAGAGAAAGGCCGTGTGCAGCAACAAAGACCCACTGCAGCCAATAAATAAATAAAAATAAATAAATAAAACAGAAAAGAGAATACAGATTAAAAAAAAAGAATATATAGATTTGGAATTGAAACTACTTGAATGTTGTGCATTCTTAAAAGGTTGATAATGGCCAAATTCACAGAACTTGTGATCACGTGCTGTCATGGATTCTCTATATGGTAACACAATACGTTTATATAGTATCTGACATTCTAGCAACCGATAACAACAGCTCATATTTGTTGAGGGCTTACTCTGTGCCAGACATGGTGATAAGAGCTTATATAGTCTAATTATTGTAACAACTACATAGGGTAAAAAAAAACTTACTTTCCCTTATTTCACAGGTAATGATGAAAACACATAACATTCACTAAACACTTAGTAGGCGCCATTCTAGGTCTTTATGAGCCTTATGTCATTTAAGTCTTTTGAGTAAAGTGATCTAAAACTTGGAGAAAAGATAAAAAAAAACTCCATCATGAGTTTTCAAACCTTTACACAGTAGTGTCTAACAACCTGCCTAAAGGTCCTATGACTTTCTAGGGGAGGTAACTTTGACTTACCATTTACTATTGTTCAGGTCCAGGACTTGCATAGGTGGTTTTTTCACATGTTACAAATGATTCTCACAAATTATTTTTGTCTGATAGAAAAGATAACCCCAAATATCATGGCTTGTAGGATATTAACCAGTTTTGTATCGAACGTTGTAATCTTTTTACTTAAACATAGTTTTAAATTAATTAATTTATTTTTGGCTGTTTTGGGTCTTTGTCTCTGCTCAGGCTTTCTCTAGTTGTTGCGAGTGGGGTCTTCTCTTTGTTGTGGTGCACGGGCTTCCCGTTGTGGTGGCTTCTCTTTGTTGCCGAGCACGGGCTCTAGGCCCACAGGCTTCAGTAGTTGTGGCTTGTGGGCTCTAGAGTGCAAATTCAGTAGTTGTGGCCCTCGGGCTTAATTGCTCCCAATGTGGGATCTTCCCGGACCAGGGCTCCAACCAGTATCCCTTGCGTTGGCAGGCAGATTCCTAACCACTATGCCACCAGGGAAGTCCCAAAATGTTATAATCTTATTGCAGCATTCTTTCTCTTTCCCAATGACTATGTATCTGTTTATCTCCTTTAAACCAGTTTTGTCACACTCCCGGTTCCATCATTTTCAAATAAAACTTTGATCTAATCCTTTACGTGTATAAGAATGCTTTTAACTTTTTGGAAATTATACTTTGACAATACTCACAGGATCACTACAGTGGATTTGCCATAGTCATTATCCTTACATAAAGTTGACGGAAGTGATACTGAGAGGAGATAATTAGTTGCCCAAGGATACACAGACAGCAAGTCATAGAGTCAGGATGCAAACCCAGGCAGTATGATATTAGAGCTTACACACATGAATTTTTTCTAAGAAGGCCAAGACATTAGAAGAGTTAAATAACTTCACTAATGAGACCCTGCTCTGAGTAAGTGTAAGAACCTGGTTATTCTGGCTCTGACCTCATGTATTTAAATCTATGTCCTTCTGTATATCATTTATAGGGATTGCATGGTCTAAAGGAGGTGATTAGTAAATGGGATGAAGGGAGATTTAAATCAATCTTAATTCTTCTCATCTTTTTTGCTAACTCCATCAGGGTTACATCATAAGAAACCAAAACCAAAATAAGACAATGCAACAAAGCAAAAGGATAGTCCAGACACCATGAAAGTGACAAAGTATTTTTCTCTTCTACATCAGCATTTTCTCCTTTGCCAAGTCAACAAATGAGCTTGCTAATTGCCCAGAGTTCCAAACTCTTGGTTTTGCATTCATTCTAATTTGCACTTTGATGCCATTAGGGAAGATTACTGGAAAATAATTTAGAGGATGAGTCCACTGCTGGTATATAGGCCAGTGACAAAGCCAAGTTTATTACTTAACCAAGTGAATCAGTGTGAGAAGTAACTTACTGGCATTTATCAAATGGAGATTTCTAGGTAGTCAGTAAACACATGCCTTTTAAAAAATATGTCCGTTAGCCCCCGAATTTGGGGGTTTTTTGGGAAGACAATGGAGTAGAATCTTTTCATTCTCTATATGTGCTCTTTCCATACTCTATCTGACCTAGAGACAAATAATACATCTTTTTTTTTCATTTATAGGAAGACTTTATTATTATGGGTACAAATCGTTTGTTATATTTTTATATTTTTGAATGTTATCCTCAGACAATGATTCTTTGTTTCATCTTTTAGTGGTGTTTTTAGTGAGTGAAAATTTTGAGGTATTACCTCACACTAGTGACAATGGCCATCATCAAAAAAGTCTACAAACAATAAATGCTGGAGAGGGTATGGAGAAAAAGGAACCCTCTTATACTATTGATGGGAATGTAAATTGGTACAACCACTATGGAGAATAGTATGGAGGTTCCTTAAAAAACTAAAAATAGAACTACTATATGATCCAGCAATCTCATTTCTGGGCACACATCTGGAGAAAGCCCTGATTTTAAAAGATACACGCACCCAAATGTTCATTGCAGCTCTATTTACAATAGCCAAGACATGGAAGCAACCTAAATGTCCATTGACAGAGGAATGGATAAAGATGTGGTACATGTATACAATGCAATATCACTCAGCCATAAAAAGAAATGAAATAATGCCATTTGCAGCAACATGGATGGACCTAGAGATTATCATACTAAAAGAAGTCAGATTATCAGACTAAGACAAGTATCTGATGAATTGGGAGATCGAGACTGACATGTATACACTACTATGTATAAAATAGATAACTAATGAGAACCTACTGCATAGCACAGGGAACTCTGCTCAGTGCTCTGTGGTGACCTAAATGGGAAGGAAATCCAAAAAAGAGGGGATATATGTATACATATGGCTGATTTACTTTGTTGTACAGCAGAAACTGACACAGCAGTGTAAAGCAACTATACTCAAATTAAAAAAAAAAAAAGATAACCAAAAAGGGCCTAGTGTATAGCACAGGGAACTCTACTCAATCTTCTGTGATAACGAAATGGGAAAAGAATTTGAAAAAGAATAGATGTATGTGTATGTATAACTGAATCACTTTGCTGTACACCTGAAACAAACGCAATATTATAAATCGACGATACTCCAATATAAAATTAAATTTTTTTTTAAAAAAGAGATAATACATCTTAAACCAGGTTTGCTAATATGAATGCACCCAGGAAGGTAAGTAGCATGAGGGAATCAGATGGGGATTCTGCGGCCTTTTTCTGACCAAAGGCAGCAGTCATTTCTTCATTCAGCTGATATGGCCACATGTTGACAAAGGTTCTTTGTTACTACCATATCCCATTTTAAAAAAGAAACCCAACTTCCAATTTTAATTTAAAAATTCCTGCTTGTAAATGTTAGCAATTATTTCAATTTTTTTAAACACTGTGCCAACTAAACAAAACACACATGAAGTCCAAATATGTAGCCCAGAAGTTCCCAACTCCTGCTTTAAATAAATCTATTATGGGAAAATCTAGATTTATGCAGGTGTTAAAAAGGAAGCATAATTATTGTTTTAAAAAGACTCATCATATGTTCCTTTAGAGAGCAAGTTCTTCTCTGTATTTAAAATATTACTAGGGGCAGGGAAGCTTAATTCTAGACTTATTTTGAGTAATATATCAACTAGTAAAACATCTTATTTGCAAAGACTACCAAATCTTGCTTGACCCTATCCTCCTAGTTCTTGGAATTTAGAACTATTTCAATTAAACTTACCATTTCATCCATTCAATGGACATTACAAGAATGGCCATTGGGTGACAAGAAATTTTCAAGGTGCTGAAAATGCCAGCGTAGATAAGACTTGGTCCTGGAATAGCTCATGTTCATAGGAGAGTAATATATATAGTGGGAAGAGTGTGGCTGCCTTTGGAATTGATGATTTGATTAGAGTCCTGAGTCTGATTGTTATCACCTCTATTGTCTGTTACTGGCTCTACTAACCTTTGTCAGTTTCAGTTTTTTCTCATCTGTAGAATGAAATAATTCCACCACTCTAAGAAAATCTCATTAGAAATATGTGAAAGCAGTAGGCAAATAGTAGGTGCTCAATAGTTAACTAAATTAAACCTTCAAAATTCACATTCTCTTCCTCTCTTTTTATTAAGTAGAAAATTTTGTTGGAAGTGACATAAACCCAATTCAAAATAAGGCAAAGTGGTGAGTTTTTTTTTTTTTTTTTTGTTTTAAAGAACACAAAATAAATCATGTAAGCAAAAGAAGAGTTGAATAACCAGACCATAGTGGGTCCAGGAATGCATTAGGCAGGGAGGGCCTGGAATGCCATCAGAGCTCTCTTTCCCTGACTCCTCTATTCTTTTACTCCAGTTCAACTTCCTCCACATGACAGTGTAGATGCATGGCTCATGTTTCATAGATTTTACTTCCAGAGAAGGTCCACCTCTTTCATTTTAGCGTCAGTTCAAAGAGGGCCAGGGAAGGACCCTCACAGGCTTGGGCAAACACCCACTTGTAAAACAATCATCCAGAGACTGTGGGTGTGGAAGATGTGAACACATGGACATTCCCTATAACCACATGAGCACCTGGAGAAGAACAGTTCCAAGAGTAAGGGAAGATGCTGGTCTCCTGAGAAGGAAAGGCTGTTGGACAGACACAATGGTCAACAATCTCAGCTGCCTAGGACTGGGTTCAAGACACAGGCAACTGAATTCCTTTCTACCAAGTATATCTGCAGCAGAGAAGAACTGGTTCCCCTAAAGAAAATGCAAGTGCTTTTAGGAAGAGTGGATGGTTTTTGGATAGTCAAAAAATGAAAAACAACTACCACTTATTTGATCTCAAATTATTAGGTTCCACATTGATAAGTTGGGCCCAAGTTTTCTGCTCTTAGCTAGTACAATTCTCCAACTAATGCGCCTTCTGGAACCCCTTTCATCTCCTGTGTTCCCTACTTGCTCTGGGAGTTTCTACCTGATAACCCACCCGTCCTTACCTATATAGTCTTCACCTCCTACCTCTTCTTGTGTGCCTCTAATACTATCTGACATTCAGGGAGTTATCAAATAGTTTCCCACAAAATTATTTAATTATTTGATGCTTGTGGTACCACCAAAAGGGACAGGATAAGTATTACCATCCTGCTTTATAAATGATGAAATAATTCCAAATCAGATCACAGAATTGAACTAAGACCTAAGCCTACTATGTAATTTTTATGTTGAATCATAATCTGCTGAGGCTGACTTGCTTTTTCCACTAGACTCAGAAGCTCCTCTAAGGGCAAGAACATCCCTGGCTTTAAACCATGTTCCCATGAGCACTGAACAAAGGACTAGATGCGTGTATATCAAGGTGACCTGAGCTGCCAATAGATGATCCCACAGATACCTTCTTCATCTCAAAAACAATCCCAAACTACAGGTTCAGAATGCTTTGGAGATGTCCTCATGTGATACTCCATGAATCCAGAACCCCATAAACCCATAATCAAGAAGTGAAGCCATCTACACAAATAAACCCAAAATGGATCAAAGACCTAAATGTAAGATCAGATACTCTAAAACTCCTAGAGGAAAACATAGGCAGAACACTCTTTGACATAAATTGCAGCAATATTTTTTTGGATCCATCTCCTAGAGAAATGGAAATAAAAATGAGAACAAGCAAATGGAACCTAATTAAACTTAAAAGCTTTTGCACAGCAAAGGAAACCATAAACAAAAAAAAGACAACCTACAGAATGGGAGAAAATATTTGCAAATGATGAGACCAACAGGAGATTAATTTCCAGAATATACAAACAGCTCATACAGCTCAATATCAAAAATAAAAACAATCCAATCAAAAAATGGGCAGGAGATCTAAATAGACATTTCTCCAAAGAAAATATACAGATGGCCAATAGGCATATGAAAAAATGCTCAATATGGCTAATTATTAGAGAAATGCAAATCAAAACTACAATGAAGTAGTACCCCACTTCATTGAGAACACAACGAAGTATCACCTCACACCAGTCAGAATGACCAGCATCAAAAAGTCTACAGGACTTCACTGGTGGAGCAGTGGTTAAGAATCCGCCTGCCAGTGCAGCGGACAAGGGTTCAATCCCTGGTCCGGAAAGATCCCACATGCCTCGGAGCAACTAAGCACATGTGCTACAACTACTGAGCCTGTGCTTTAGAGCCCGTGAACCACAACTATTGAAGCCTGTGCACCTAGAGCCCATGCTCCACAACAAGAAAAGCCACTGCAATGAGAAGCCTGCTCACCACAAGTAGAGAAAGCCTGTGTGCAGCAATGAAGACCCAACACACCCCAAAAAAAAAAAGTCTACAAATAATAAATGCTGGAGAGGATGTGGAGAAAAAGGAACCCTACTACATTGTTGGTGGGAATGAAAATTGGTACAGCCACAATGGAGAACAATACATAGGTTCCTTAAAAAAGTAAAAATAGAACCACCAAATGAGCCAGTGATCCCACTCCTGGGCATATAACCAGAGAAAACTATAATTCAAAAAGATACATGCACCCCAATGTTCATTGCAGCACTATTTATTTACAATAGCCAAGACATGGAAGCAACCTAAATATCCATCAACCAATGAATGGATAAAGAAGATGTGGTACATAAATACAATGGAATATTACTCAGCCATAAAAAAAGAATGAAATAGTATCATTTGTAGCAACATGGATGGACCTAGAGATTATCATATAAGTAAGCCAGGCAAAGACAGATATCGTATGATATCACCTATATGTGAAATCTAAAAAAATGACACATGAATGAATCTATGAATAAAATGAATCTATGTATAAAAATGAATCTATGTATAAAACAGAAGTAGACTCACAGAGAAAACAAATTTATGGTCACCAAAGAAGAAAGTGGGGGAGGGATACATTAGGAGTTTGAGATTAACATATATACACTACTATATTTAAAATAGATAACCAACAAGAACCTACTGTACAGCACAGGGAACTATACTCAATATCTTGTAATAATCTAAGGGGAAAAGAATCTGAAAAAGGATACATATGTACATGTGTGTGTTTATACACACACACACATGCACACACACATGTTTAACTGAATCACTTTGCTGTACACCAGAAACTAACACAACATCGTAAACCAACTATACTGCAACTAAAAAAAAAAAAGTGAAGTCATCACCACAATCAAGATGGCAAACATATGTTTCATTCCCATAAGTTTCCTCCTGCCTCTTTGTAATCCCTCCCCCTTTTCCCTTCTCCCCGTCTTCATCCCCAGGAAAGCACAGATCTGCTTCTGTTACTGTACATTAGCTTACATTTTGTAGAATTGTATACAAATGGAATCACACAGTATGTACTCCTTTGTTCCTGGCTTCTGTCACTCATCATAGTTATTTTGAGATTTATGCGTGTTGCTATGTGTATTAGTGGTTCACTTTTTTAATTGCTGAGTACCATTCTATTGTATGAATATGCCACAGTTGGTTCATCCATTCACCTGTTGATGGACAATTAGATTGCTTTCAGTTTGGGGCCATTGCAAATTAACAGATATGATTAGTGAGCAAGCAGTAGTATGGACATAGGCTTTTATTTCTGGGGCAAATACCTAAGAGTAGAATAGAAGAATTGTATGGTAGGTATATGTTTAGCTTTATCAGAAACTACTATATTGTTTTCCAAGGTGACTCTACCATTTTACATTCCCACCAGCAGTGTCTGAGAGTTCTACTTCCTCTGTATTTTTGCCAATACTTTGTATGTTCAGTCTTTTTCATGTTAGCCATTGTGAAAGGTATGTAGTGGCATTTCATTTGGTTTTAATTTGCATTTCCCTAATAAATGACATTTAGCATCTCTTCATTGATTAAGTGCCATCTGTATATCCTTTTTGGTGTAGTGTCTGTGCAAATACTTTTCCCTTTTTAGTATTTGGTTATTTGTTTTCTTATTGAGTTTTGAGAATTCTTTACATGTTCTAAGTACAAGTCCTTTATCAGATATGTGCTTTGCAAATATATTTCCCCAATACGTGGCTTTTTACTGCCATAATAGTGTCTTTCAAAGAGCAGTTTTAAAATTTTGGTGAAGTTCAATTCATTGTTATTTTATGGGTTATACTTTTGAGGCCACACATCTTGAACCTTTAGAAATCTGTAACTTAAAGCAGGAAACTGGGAAAAATAAAGAGAAGGGGGAGATAAGGGAGGGAAACGGATTTACTAAAATTAGCCAGTGATTTGGCCGTAGCTAGCAAGCCTTGTTCTAAAGGGATTATTACAATGTTTTATTCTGTGGGACACACACACACACACACACACACAGCTATTGAAGCACTTTCTAGAAGAGATGAAAATGTTTCCAAACAGCATTTCTGGCTTGTGTTGTCACATCCAATTGGCTTTATTGTTTGCTTTTTTTTTTTTTTTAATTTTCTCTTTTGCTTTCTTCTTGACACAAAGGTTAGTTTGTATTCTGAACACATGTCTAAAATATGGTCCTTTTAGGCATTCCTAAAAGCACTCAGCCAAGATTAACTTAAAATCTGTGTTGATGACTTTAAGTGACCCTGAGAAGCCCATCTTAGTAACACTGGGCAGTGTTGGGATGGTGATAGGTTGGTTTCTTGGAGTAGCAAACAGAGGCTCTGTTGCTGGGGTTCCCTGGTAGAATCTAGGGAGTTAGATGGTGTTAGCACTGAGGTTACCATGTGTGCCTGTTGGACCAATGTAACAATAACTCGGGAGCCTTGTGCTGCACCCACACCACAGGATCATGGGTGGTGTTTTCATCAGACTCCTGATGACAAGGACTACTGGGGAACACCCAGATGCTAGGCAGGCGCAGGGGCTGCCTGGCTGTGTTACAATCAATCACTCTGCCTTCCTCTGGAGCCCGGAGGCAAACTCTGAAGCTCAGTGCATACTCAGCGTCTTGCAGCATCTTGCAGTGAGGTGCAGCGTCCCAGGTGGGGTGCTGCTGCCCATCAGCAACACCATCTCCGCCTGCCAGCAGTCTGCCTAAAACTGCAGGCGGGCTTCCTAGGTGGCGCAGTGGTTGAGAATCCGCCTGCCAATGCAGGGGACATGGGTTCGATCCCTGCTCCAGGAAGATTCCACATGCCACGGAGCAACTAAGCCGGTGCACCACAACTATTGAGCCCATGTGCTGCAACTACTGAAGCCCACATGCCTAGAGCCCGTGCTCCACAAGGAGAGAAGCCATGGCAATGAAGAGCCTGTGCACCGCAACAAAGAGTAGCCCCCACTCACTGCAACTAAAAAAAAGTAAGCCCGTGCACAGCAAAAAAGACCCAATACAGCCAATAAATAAATAAATAAATTTATGAAAAAAAAAACACAAAAAACAAAGAACAAAACTATAGGCGGAATGCTCTCCAGCTCAGGTCTCCCTGCAGGGCTGCTGAGGCCAGGGATTTCCCCAGGGGCCGTGGCAGGAGCACACAGTGCTGTGGGGCAGTCCATAGAAGGAACACACACCCTGGTTTACAGCACTTGATTGTCTGGAAATGCCCAGGGGAATAGTTATGTTGATTTTTTTTCTAAATTTTTATGGGAGTATCATTGATTTACAATGTTGTGTTAGTTTCAGGTGTACAGCAAAGTGAATTAGTTAAACATATACGTATATCCATTCTTTTTTAGATTCTTTACCCATATAGGTCATTACAGAGTATTGAGTAGAGTTTTTTCATCCATCACACAAGCCTATTTTCCCTCCTGGGGTGAAAAACTGATGTCTGAATGAGCAATGATTCCCCACGGCCAGGGTTTACATCACCTCTGTTTTCCTGGATTGCAGGTGACCAGGATGAATACATCATGAAAACTATCAGCTCCGAGAAGGTTGGAAGTGAGGGAAAAGAAATACAGCCCATATTTCTGACTGAGTGAAATAGCTACAGTGTAGCAGGGTGCTCTCCTGTGGAAGCAAGAACTTTTTTTCTGCCCTGTTGGAGCCCAAAAGGTGTTTCACACAGTTCTGCTATATCTGGTACATTTCCTCCTAATCTCTGAGGTTTCCACCACAATATTTAATTGAATTTGAGGAGGCAGCAGGGGCACTTGGCTTTTTGGAAGAAGAAAATTTGCAGACTCAGAGTGTCCCTGCCCCAAACCCCTAAGATATGAAGTCCCAGATAATAATTCTGGGGAAATTATGGCTGGAGAGTCTAAGAAAAGTACTCTAATCTTTGCAGACTTGGAGGACTTAAGGAAAGATGCCCAGTTGGGCTTCTGGTCATTGGGCTGCAGACCACCCAAGGTACCTGGGACGGAAGACTTGGAGACCCTCATAGGAAAGTCACTGCCATGAAGGAGTCCTATGGAAAGGAAGTAAATAACCATTGATCGAAGCCCAATGTGTGCCAGACAGTGAGCACTGGGAGGAGTCGGAGCTGTGATTATCATGCACAAACTACAGGTACCATCTCACTTCATCCAAACAACAGTGCTGGGAAGTAGGCATCCTTTCACCCACTTTAAAACTGATGCTCAGAGGAGTTTCCTTACTTCATTCACTTACTCTAACATTAACAGAGTAGCTTCTATGTGTCAGCACTCTGACAGTCCCTGGGGATACAAAGATGCATGAGACACAGACCCTGACTTTGAGGAACTCACGGTCAAAGCGTCCAGATTCATGGAGTCAGACATATCAGCAGCAAAATTACAACACAGTGCTCTGTAATATATTGTTTTAGTCTCATTCAATCTGAGTAGCAATGCAATGTTACAACAGAAATAAGACTAGAGAAGGAACAGTAGATTTGGACTGAACCAGTTGTGGAAGGATTCTCATAGGGAGTGACCTTGAATCAGCTTCTGAAGGACAAATAAATTAACCAGGGAAAGGGAGGGAAAGCACTTTCCAGACAGAGTTCTGAGCTACTGCATCACAGAATGGGTTTTGAGCCTGGCTCTGTCTGATTGGAACGTCTCTGTCTTTCTGCTTCATGAGCTACTAGCATCCCAGCCTGGGAGATTCCTAAATTCCCAGGACCTGTCTGTCTCTAAGGGAGTGGGAAGGGCTCCAGTCTAGGTGGAAAACCAGGCTTCCAGGAGGCAGGTTAAGTTCTGAAGATTCCATTTTAACTATTCTCCTAAGCTGGCAAATGATTATTTACTCTTTAGCTTCTGGGAGTTGTGGGGCAGACCCTAAGCATCCCTGAAACTAAGACCAAGAACCCTGATTACTTCCATCTTTCATGTGAGAGTCAAAAATAGTTTTCTCCTCACAAAATCAAATGAGTTTCTTCTTAGCACCTGGTGGTTTTCTTAGTGGTTAATGAGAGCAATTATTTATTGAGTGCTTACTAAGTACTCAGTATTGCTTTTAATTTTTACATATATAAACTCATTCTATGTGTTTAGGTAGTTATAGTCCCCATTTGATATATGAGGAAAATGAGGCACAGAGATGGCAAATTGATATTGTATGAACTCAGGTACTTACTGAGAAGATGGTGGCCCACCTTTTGAGACCCAGAACCAGATGTGTTAAATTATGAGAAGCTTTAGAAATCAAGATGAGAAACCTCTTAGCCCATCATTTGAATCAGAGCTATGCACCAAATTTGGACAAAGACTCTCATTTTTCAAATCTTGTGTGTATGAAACCACCACAATTGCAGGTACCAAGTAGCTAGAGGTAGCAACCCAGAGAGACAGTGAGCAAAGGGCAGGGCAGCATTTCCATATGACTCAGATGCCACAGTATTATATCTGATCAGCACTTAAGTCACCCTTAGCACCAAGCCACCCTCGACCCTCAAGAGAACCTGAGAAGATTTCTGGTAGTATAACCCCACTCTCCCACCACATACACCCTGCCAGGTGGATGGTAGTCCTTAGGGATACTTTCCACCTTTTTCACACTTCCAGGGTTTCCCTTAATATCCATCGAAATCAGCAAAGTGCAATCTGTTCCAGGTGCCATGAGTTCCCCTGAGGAGGGCTTTGTTATGGCTTTGTTAGGGTGTTTTGTACTCATCGGACATCCTATCCTGGGCACACTACTTTTAGTAGAAGTAAAGGCTTCTTGACTGACTGACTTACTAAATTCCATCTAGAGGGAGTAACTGAAGCTTCTACAAGGGAGGGCAGCATTCTGTTAGGTAAACAGTCACAGATCAAATTCTGACTGCTGGAATCCTTTTCAGGGTTTAAAACTCATGTACACCCAAGGGATTTCTCAACATCCCCCACGCCTCCAATAGAGACAAGGATGTTAATTCCTTCCTAGTTGTCCTTGACTTGTCTCCTGCTTTTCTTCTTTCCCCAGACCCAGAATGTTATTTTAAAATGTAAGGTTTATCATTATTTAGGTGTTAAGGCCAATAGACCAAAAGATGATTGCCATTGAAAAGACAGTTTGCTATACTCACAGACCACAGAGAAGAGGGCATGCCACACCATGGGGAGCCACTTGGAGAAGCACCAGGGTCAGTTAGGAGGTAGAGGGAGCAGGGAACACATGGGGATAAATGGATGAGGCAGGGAAAGCAGGCTTAGCATTGGATAGTTTCAATAATTTCAGTAGGTTCTGGGGCATAAACTGTTTCTAGCTGTCTGGTACCTGGCCCTGGGGTGATTAGAACCCATAGAGGATGTGGTTGGAAGTTAGGGTTCTGGATTGGTTTATTTGCATATGAAAGCCATGCTTACAGGCCAGTCTTTTACTATCTCTTGGAATTGGCTAACCCTGAGAGGGGCAGTCTCTTCAGGGTCAGCAAGGCCCCAAGATTTCAAAGCATGAAATACAGAAACTAGAGAACATGGTATTTGCAGAAGGGAGCTGCTAGATTCTCCTCTGTTACCTCTTTCCAGGGTCCTGCCTTAGGTGGCTTTTACCAGATTGAGAGGTGCTCTGACATCCTGGTAACACTCCATTTTCTCTGATTTGCATCTAAAAATTAAAATATCCAAATTCAGCAGTGGATTTGGAACTCACACATCCTTGTATGTGAGGCTGGTTTCTCTGGATCAAACATAATTTCCTCTTTCAAAGAAAGATTTTTAAGTCTCTCTAAACTGCTAAAAATTGGGCTGTGGATCCCTAGGTCATCTATGAATAGCCAATTGGTTCAACCAGCTGTGGGTCAACTGCTGAGAAATCAATCAAACCCAACAGCAGCTAGTCCACACCAGTCACTTTAATAGTTACAACAATGAGGCTACGGCCAGGTATTCGTTGTAGCAGTTGTCAGCCGCAACTGCAAATTAGAATCACCAGGGGAGCTTTTAGAACCTACCAATATTTGGGCCCTGGAGCAGATTAATTAAATCAGAATCTTTGAAGGTGTGGCCTGGGTAACACTATTTTCCAGAAATTCTCTATGTGATTCTTATGTTCAGCCAGCATTGAAAATCACCATCCTATATCTAACTGAATTATTAAACAACTTGACAATGGGTCATTAGAATAGCTGGTTAATACTCAATGGATGTTGTAAAATTAAAACTTTGGGCTAATTTGGAACCATCTTGATTTTGTGACATGGAGTTCTTGCCCTATGTGATCTTGGTCTCAGGCACTCAGTCTGCTGCTTCTAGCTTCCAGAAACTCTAAAACATGTCTACCTTCCCCCTTACGCTGCCTTGATGGACCAACCAGACTGGACTGAAAGAGTGTCCTATTATTCACCTTGCCCTGTGAAAATAAGAGGTTATTGGAGGCTCTGGCAGATTCTAAGAGGCATGTTTTCATTTCCTGTGCCATTCTGGTGGGAAATTGAAGACCTACCCTCCAGCCATGAGACATGTCTTAGCTACTGAGAGAGTTTGAATGCAATGCTAAGAAGGGATTGAAGCATCTGACTTTAGGCCAGGATGCCTGTTCTTCCAGATCCCTGGCAAGGCTCTTTGTTCTCCAATTATTGAGAGAAGCAGTAGCAGAGCAATTTACCCAAATCAGCTCAGTCCTGCAACAGTTTGTGCTTCTTTAAGTACCAGGAAGAGAAGGTCCCTCAAGAATCCTCAAGGTGTCCATAAAATCCTGGGGAGGGGAGGATGGTCTCCAGGGAACTCTATACCTGGATGCTGAGGTGCCATAGCAAACCTTTCTTCCAGAATCTTCTGTTTCAGAGATCCCATCACTTAAAGAGTGTGAAACCTTATTTTCGCTGGATGTTTAGAGACTGATTATTGCAAACCCCTTTTGAATACTGCTGCTTTCTTTTGCCTTGATTAAGTATCTGAAATAATCATTTTATCAGGGAAATAGAAGTATCCAGGCACGAATTAAAAGGGTTTTCTCAAGGTCACTGAGAGGCGATCTTCAAATTCTCTTATATAAGGTGTCATATATATGAGTAATGATCTCAATGATCATGGAATCAAAAATATATATATTTGAGAATCTGTAAAATGGTAATGGTAGTAGCAAAAGTAATTTCTTAACATACTATGATTTATAAAGTATTTTTCTAAAGCATTATTAATGATAGCTAAACTTTAATGAGAGCTTACTATGTGCTAGGTATTGAGCCATTTACATGCATTTTCACCTTTAATTTTCATAAAATCTTATGGAAGTAGGTGCTATTATCTCTACTTTACCAAAGGGAGGGAGGATGGGAGGAAGGATGAGAGGGAGGAGAGAAGGAAAGAAAGGAGGGGGAGGGAGAAAAGAAGGAAAAGAAGAAAAGAAAGGAAAAAAAAGAAAGAAGGAAAGAAGGAAAAGAAAGAATGGAAAGAGAAAGAAAGAGTAAGAAAGAAAGGAAGAAAGAAAGAGAAAGAAAGAAAAAGTTAGTTGACTGAAGAGATGTTAATAACTTGGCAAAGTTTTCTCGCTGACAAATGGTGGAGCTGGGTCTCTAAGTTGGGTGAGTCTGGCTCCAGAGCTGGTAGTGTTAACCACCCAAATGTTCACAGGGGCCAGGTAGGCGATATAAATGGGGGTGGGGGTGGACAGGTGTAGAATATAAAGCTCTCTTTAGCTGAATCCTTGTTCTTCCAGGTCTCTAACTGTAGAAGAGCTCTTGTCCTAGGATCTCTTCTCTACCCACCCTTACTCCATAGATGACATCAACCAGTCCCCATCTAGCTACCAGGGACTCCCCAGTGTTTATGTCAGCTCCCAGCCTCTCCCACACATAGAGACTCATATATCCAATGCCTATTGTTCTTTTGCACTTGAATGTCTAATAGGCAACTTAAATTTAACAGGGACAAAACCAAATTCTTGAGTCCTCTCCCTGGAGGCCTACCTTCTCTACTCTAGCATTCCTTGTCTCAAATAGACTGACATTCACCCATGGGCTTAACCCAAAACCCTTGGAGTCAGTCCCTCTTAATCTCAGGCCATATAATCAATCCTCTAGCAAATCTCAACCACCCTACCCTCCAAGAATGTCCCAAATATGACTCTCTATCCCGCCTTCAAGCAGGAACTGTCATCATAGTTCAAGCCATTTTCCTCCTAACAGTTCCCCCGGTATCCTCTTCTGCAGGCTCTTCTTTGTCCTCAGACAATACATGCTGAGAGTAAACATCATTTAGATAACAAACTATCAGCTGAATTGACTAGTTAAGCACTGTCAGTTTCACCTCACCCCCATCTAGTATGGCTTAGAAACTGCAACCCTGCAAGACAACACACCCACTCTGACCACAACCTCAGGGCTTTTGCCTTGGCTTTCAAGTCACTCCTCTAGCAACCATGATGTGGAATCAGCGCTCACCACAGGGCCACTGGGTTGTTCCTTCTGTACTAGTCCCCCATCTAATAATGGGGTTCCTGTGCCGGAGTTCCTGAGGCCTACTCCATCCCCATCCCAAACTCTATACTGTAGGCCTCAGTTTAGGTGACTGGGCTTATGCTTGTTCTGTGTTCTTTTATGAAACGGTCAGTAGATGCAGCCACAAGAGGAAATATAGGAGAGGCTCAGAAAAACAGTGTATGATCCTCACAGGTCCTAAAGAGGAGGTTCCTGCATGCCACATAGGGGCACAGGGTAAGAACCAGGTTTTGGTCAGGTGACAGTAGACAGGGTGAAGAGAGAGCTTAGGCCATGGCCTTTATTGGGGTTTCTGCAGGAAAGGCAAGGGAGGGTAAATAGTTTAGGATTGGCTAGTTTGAATAATTTTGGCAGACTCTAGGCTATCAGGGAGGTCTTTAGTTGCCTGTGCCTGGCTCTGGGATGATTAAGGTAGAGGAATATTGTCCCCTGGGGTGGACAGACCAGATAGAGGAGGTGT
Source organism: Hippopotamus amphibius kiboko (assembly GCF_030028045.1). Lineage (NCBI taxonomy): Eukaryota > Metazoa > Chordata > Mammalia > Artiodactyla > Hippopotamidae > Hippopotamus > Hippopotamus amphibius. The sequence continues at coordinate 168,770,155 of NC_080188.1, read as the reverse complement.
GGCTCTGGAGTGAGTAGTTTGCAATCAAAGGCCTGCTCCTGGCTGAGCCCTTTGCTGTCTCTAAGAATTGAATAGCCCTGGGAGGGGCAGTCTCTCCCCAATCAGAAAGCTTTATAAGATGTCAAAGCATCATAATATATGGAAAACACAAAACAAATACATAGCACAGTGCTTTAGCCCCCAACCCAGATTTCTGTTCCAGGAAGCTGCCCATACCTTCAGACCCTCCTATAAGCAACAGGCCCTGCCTCCCCCTTGCAAGCCCCTCTTGGGGAATCAAGACCTGGCCCTGAGTCCACAGGGAGGCTCAGGTCCTGTTACTGAGAAACAGATGTCCCAGCTGACCTACTTAGACTGCATCAGGCCTCCCCCTTCTCATTAGGATACCAGCTCCAGGCTCCTGCCCTGCCCACCAGCTGCCCCAATAGCAGCAGTGATATTTCTAACATTTTTGGAGCACTTACTATGTGCCAGACACTATACTAACCATGTCATATTTATTGTATCACTAAATCCTTCAAAATAAGTATATAAATTGGGCACTATTATTATCCTTATGTTAAAATAAGGAAACAGAGGCTTATGGGAATTAAACAATTTGACTAAGTTCTAAGAACTTAGGTGTCTGAGCTGTCATCCAAACCTCAGTCTGTCTCAAGCACAGCTGTAGGTCAGGCCTTTAAGCCATGTGCTCTGCTGGCCCTGTTTCTCAAAGTATAGTGCCAGGAATCTCCTACATTAAAGTCACCAGAGGTGAGAAAAAAAATCATCAGAGGCACTGGTCTAACCTATATAGATGCCGCAAAGTCTGGAGATGGGGGCCAAAAATCTGCATACTCAACAAAAGCCCAAAGGCATTCATATGCACACTAAGTTTGAGAAACATTGCTCTAAGTTCTATTGTCATGGACAAGTCTGCTGAGAGTGAACGGATGCCCTCCCTGTAGAGGCACGATTCAGATCTTTGCAATGGGTGTGTCCTTTTTAATCAACTGGGTGCGGATCCTCAGGTTTGCTTCTGATACAGGCCCCTTCTCTGCTTCAGAGGGTGAATGGCCAGAGGACTCTTCAAGCTCTACTGGGAGAGGGTACTGGCAATCATCTTGACAGGACTACACTGGAGGTGGTGGCTTTGCAAATGGTTCTCCCCAGTTTGATCCTCAAGGCCAGGGCCAGAGGTGCTGGGGTAGGCTTCGGCAGGCTGCTGGGAGGCAATGTAATATCCATACTGATTCATAGAGGGCCTGTCTGAGTCTGGGATTCTGTGTATAACAGTAAAAACTCAATCAGCCCTGGATGATGGTCCCTAACCATCTCAGGCCGGAGTGTTCAGATGTGCAAAGTTGAGCAGCTAGGGAAAAAATGACAAATACTGAATAAATTTAACTTACGCCCAAGGGCCAGAAATTGACTATGTAAGAAACACCCTCAGTAAAAAAAGAATGAAATTTTGCCACTTGCAGCAATGTGGAAGCACTTGGAGGATATTAGGCTAAGTGTATTAAGTTAGACAGAGAAAGACATATACTGTATGATATCACTTATATGTGGAATCTAAAAAATACAACAACCTAGTGAATATAACAAAAAAGAAGCAGACTCACAGGTATAGAGAAAAACGTTGTTTCCAGTGGGGAGAGGGAAGCGTAGAGGGGCAAGATTGAGGTAGGGGATTAAGAGCTACAAACATACATAAAACAAGGTATGAGGATATATTGTACAACACAGGGAACATAGCCAATATTTTACAATAACTATAAATGGAATAGAACCTTTAAAAATTGTGAATCACTATATTGTATACCCATTATTTATATAATATCATACTTCAACTGCACTTCAATTAAAAAAAAAATAAAAATAAAAAGAAACACCCTCAAGAAGTAACCTGATGGGACTTCCTAGGTGGCGCAGTGGGTAAGAATCCGCCTGCCAATGCAGGGGACACGGGTTCGATCCCTGCCCCAGGAAGATACCACATGCCACGGAGCAACTAAGCCTGTGTGCCACAACTATTGAGCCTGTGCTCTAGAGACTGTGAGCCACAACTATTGAGCCCATGTGCCACAAGTACTGAAGCCCACACGCCAGGAGCCCGTGCTCTGCAACAAGAGAGGCCACCTCAATGAGAAGCCTGCGCACCACAATGAAGAGTAGTCCCCGCTCTCCGCAACTAGAGAAAGCCCGTGTGCAGCAATGAAGACACAACACAGCCAAATAAATAAATAAATGAATAAATTTATTAAAAAAAAAAAAAAAGAAATAACCTGATGGATTAGAGTCTGCTGACCCCTGTCTTCAAGGTGCTTGTAGCCTGGGCTCTTAAGGCACTTTGAAGAGAGGGAGTTGCCTTCCAAGGCAGCACAGTGGAGCCTGCAGGAGAAGGGCCACCTGAAACTGAAGTCAGGCTCCCCTCAGATGTGGGGAATGGATCCCCTGTGCGACAGTGCTCAGTTAGGAGCTCCACCCCTCCATCCCCCAGCTCTGCAGCCTCGTGCTTTTACAGAACTTCACAAAGCACCTCCATTGACACTGTCCCATTTGACCTTCTCAAAACCCCAGTGGGCCAGACTGTGTATCAGTTTCCTAGGGCTTGCCATAATGAATGACCACAAACTGGGTGCCTTAAAGCAACAGAAACTTATTCTCTCACAGTTCTGGAGGCCAGAAGTCTGAAATCAAGGTGTTGGTAGGGTTGGTTCCTTCTGGACTGAGGGAGAATCCATCCCATGCTTTTGTCCTAGCTCCTGGTGGCTGCTGGCAACCCTGCCATTCCTCAGCTGATACACGTGTCACTGAAATCTCTACCTCTGTCTTCACATGGTCTTTCTCTCTGGGTTTCTCCTTTTCTGTCTCTTATAGGACAACCACCATTGGATTTAGGGCCCGCCTAATAATATTGAAATCCTTACCTTATCTACTAGATTTGCAAAGACCCTTATCCAAATAAAGTCACATTCTGAGGTTCCAAGTGGACGTGTATTTTAGGGGCCATCATCGAACTCATTACAAGCTGATATTATTCTCATTACATAGATAGGGAAACCAAGGCTCCAGGGTGTTAAGTTACTCAAATCACAAAGTGGTGAAAGTGCCAGAATTGAAGAGAAAGGCCATGGCACACCACATCTCTGGGGATGCTCTGAGACATTAGGATTCTGAACTACTTGCTTTAGCTAGAAGCCGTATCCCAAGTTAGGTGCTGACTGTTAACTGTAGATGAAGGAAACATCTTTGACTAAAAATTAACAGGTAATGTCAACAGCAAATCACCTTTACATATTTTTCTTTGCCTAGTTGCTTTCACCAGAATCTTCTTCTCAATTTGTAGGTGATTTCTTTGAAGCTACTGTCTCTGAGAATCTGTTTTCAGGTTATGTACTTATATTCACGTGACCAACATTTACCAAGTGCCTATTATGTGTCAGACACTCTTCTGGGCAGCACAGATATGAAGATACGTGTAAGGCATAGCCCCTGTCTGCAGGATGTTTTCTGTCTGGTGTTAGGTGTCTAACAGACCATTGCAAGAAAGAACACAGGTGAGGGTAAAAGGATGTTCTAAATGCCACAAAAGATCATCGATGGTGCCAGTACTTGTGCCCAAGGACCAGAGGGCAGGGCCCAGGAAGTGAGCTTCTATGGAATCCAGAAGATACATGGTGTTTCCCCAGGGATACACATGGGGAAAGGATTATAGATCAAGAGAATAACATTTGCAAAGGTAACCATAAGTTAGTAAACAGGGCTGTGTGGGGGAGGGACAGTGTCCATTAAAGGGTTGAAAAGTTAAGCAGGGTCATATTGCTACTAGCCTTGTACACCAGATCTGGAGTTCAGGTTTTATTCCAGTCCACAGGGAACCACTGATGAGCTTTAAGTGGGGTGAAGTGTGTATGTAAATAATTTGTATTTTTAAAAGAACCAGCAGCAGAATGGAAAATATATGGATAGAGTCCTAGATTGGAGACAAGGAGACCATTAAGAGGCTTTGCAAGAGTCCAGTTGTTAATGCTTAAAGACTGATGGAATATATGGCATTGGGAATGCAGAGGAGGCATGAACTAGCAAACTCTATTGGTGCCCACCCTGATACTCCCCTCACAGCAAGCCTGGGATAACATACTGTTCACTTATCATATTACACCATACATCTGGTGTACAAGTCTGCTTCCATCATTAATCATGGATTTCTTGAGACTGTGCCTTATTCATCTTTGTTTCCCAGAACCTAACAGAGATGTCCAATAAATACATATCGATTGAATTTTTAATGAGGCAGAACCAGCAAGAACTGGTGATCAATTTGATACAGGGAGTGAGGAGGAAAGGAGGAATCTAGAATGATTCCAAAGGCCCCACTTGTATATCTGGGAAAAAGATGCTGCCATTACTATTAAAGTCTGAGCAGTTTGGCCTGGCCTGGGCTTACTGTTACTATTGTTAGTTCTTCGAGGAAAGATACCTCATCAGACCCAGCTTAGTACTGCATGTCATAAATACTTCATACATTTTGTTAGCTTGAATTCCCTGATGGAGGGAAACCCACCATCTGATGGCTAAACATCACTGAAGTGGGATTCAGAACTGAGCTCTACCATTGGTCCTACTCTGTCACTCACTAACCCTCCAAACTCAGAGAAGTGGTCCAGCCTCTCTGTCTGGACAGCCATGTTTACAAGCCCAAATGCTTCAAATACCACCTCCTCCCAGAAGTCTTCCCTGACCTCCGCATTTGATTAATCTCCCCTTCTTCAAGATGTTCATAGCCTCCCCCCACACAGCACCCCTGCATTTCTCATGGTCCTTCCATCACTCTCCACTTTTTATTATATTTCAGGATGTGCATGTCCCTTCATAGATTAAGACTACCCAGAGCAGGATTCATGGCAAAGTCATTTACCAACAGTATGGAGCATGACACCATTTTATATCCTTTTGCTGAATGAATGAAACTCATTAAGAGATAGGAAAAAGGATCTTGAAGACTCCTGGTTTTTACGTTTATTTCACAATCATTGTCTGGTCTGGGGGATGAGCCTGGTGGCAGGGGAAGGAGAAGAGGGCAGATTTCTGGGGGAAAAGGACTCAGCCTAAGCTTCTTATAAGCCAAAGCATCCCACAAGAAATCCCAACCATTTCTCTGATGCTGCTCCAGCTTGGAGAATAACTGAGTGAGCATCTGGCCCATTGAGTCTGGGAAAAAATCAAAGAGGACATTCAGGACAGGCAGGTTGCTGGTTTCCTTAAAGCCTCTGAGAATTTTCTCTTCCCTGCTGCCCCTTCTAGTCAATGAGGATGCTTTCCATTTACAGCCTACGCAAGCCTTTAGTTTGGCTTGGGTTGTCTATTCAGCGTGCAATTATCTGAACAAACTTACAAGGATTGTCTCAGAGGGTTAGGGTCACGTACCCCGCTACCCATACGGACGGGCTTGCAGAGGCCAGGCCGGAGGCTGCCAGGTCAACGAAAGACGCCCCCTAGCGCTGCTCCTCAATCAGCGCCCGTGGGGGCGGCTGACGTCGCGCAGGCTCCTCCTTGCTGGGAGGGCTCCCATTTGTAATCGACTAAAATACTCCGGGCTGCTGTGACTCATGCCCGCCTGACATTTGCCTAATTAATCCTGGCTCTTAAATTCCTGCTCTCTTGTCCCTGAAGGCGGGAGAGTGGGAGCCAGGAGCTCCAGGTGAACGTGTGGCAGGGCCAGCAAAAGGCCCGGCAGCCGGAAGGGGCTCCTCCGGGAGGGGGCGGGCAGCTGGAGCCTCCGGGCTCTCCAGGAAATGTGCCGGGAGCGGCCGACTTTTCTGCAGCCTTGCTGCGGCGGCCTGGGCAAGGCAGAGGTCCCCAGGGGCCTGCAGGAGGATGCCAGAGGCTGGGAGCTGCCCTCTTGCTATTGATCTGCATCAGTGCAGCTGGGCTGTCCGCAGCTCCGCATTGCTAGGGGAAGCTGGGGGTCTGACATGTCTCCGCCGGGGGCGGGAGACAGATGAGGAGGCTTCCCCTCCGCAGCATCATCTGGGGTGGACCTCTTGCTCCATTCGGATATGTTTCGATGGGGCTAGAGATGTAGCAGGATGCTGTCTAGGGATTTTAGGCCTCAGAAAAGAGCCGTTTTAAAACTTGTATACATTAAAAGTCATCCAGGAAGCTTGTGGAAGAGGAATCCCTAGACTCCGCCCCTCAGAGATTCATTGCGGGTGTTATAAGCTCTACAGTGATTCTGATGCAAGCAGTCCTCACTCCGATGCCCCAAAAGGGAGAGTTGGACCAAATGGCCTTCGCATGACAAGAGCAGCACTGATAGCCTCCTTTGATAATGCTGCTCATTTTCTCTCCCTTCTCTCTAAACCCATGGGGCAGAACCCCAACACGAGATCTGTCCAGTTCCCTCCACCTTGGACTCCATACTGCTGTTGGATAAACACATTCACGCCTGGGCAGGCCAGTGGTCCTCCAAGGCAGGGCCTCTCACCTGAGCTACGACCCAACCGTCAGACTGTGTCACCTCACTAACCTACTTCCAAGGATGAGGAATGCTTTTTTACATCCCTTTACCACTTTCCCCAATTCTATCTAGACCACCTGGCCACCCCACTCTTCACAAACAGCTGTAGCTTCCACCTCACAGCTAAATGAAGGTCCTGCAGTTAGACCTCCATTCTCTCCCGAGCCTACCTAGAATGGTATCTGCACAAGTATCCACCCTTCCTCCTGGTCTCACGGGAAGAGATCTCAGTCACTCTCCATCAGTATCATCAGGACGCCTCTCCTCTCTCATCTTTTCTTTATTGGCTCTTTCCCATTAACACATATTCATGTCCAAGTTCTCCACCTTAAAAAGTCACCCTCAACCCTATGCCCTTCTTTCACCATCTAGGACTTTTCTTCCCTTTGCCAACTTTTTGAATAAGTGGTTTTACATCACCTATCTCCACTTTCTACCTCCTCTATTTGTTACTCCAACTCCCCCACACCCCCCACTATCTTTCTGAAATTGCTCTCAACAAGATAGAAAAGTATTTTCCTTTGCTTAATACAATTGACACATTTCTCTCCCTACCTCACTTAGCCTCCGGGCAGCTCTTGAACCTGTTTGGATTGCCTTCCTTGAAATTGTCTTCCCCAGCCACACTGCCTGCTGGTTTTCTTCCTGTTTCTCTGACTCCGGCCTCTCATTTTCCTTCTCAGAGTCCTTTCTTTACCTGCCTCAAAAAAGCACTCTTTCTTTGGGTTCCACTCTCATGCCACACACTGTCATGGCTTCAACCACCATCTCTATCTTGATGTCTCCCCCAGATCAGTACTCTAAGCCAAGATCTGCTCTACAAACTCTGCTATTTGTGGCTTATTGGATATCTCCACTCAGATGCCTAACTGAGAGCTTTAATACAGGTCCAAAACAGAACTTACCATTTCTTCATCCCTGCCATTGTTACATCACATTCTATAAATTTTCCTATATTTTGTAACTTTGTTTCTCTAAGTTTAACACTTATTTTTATATCCTGGCATTAATGTCATCTTTTCAGAGAAGGTTCTCCAATCACTTTACGTAAAATAGCAATCCTATCCCACCTTCCATGAAATGCCATCCCCTTATCCTATGTTTTCTTCAGAGACTGTGTTGCTACCTAAACATTATCGTTTATTGTATATATTTGGTTTACCCTCTCTCTATCCCACTTAAAGGCTCTACAAAGGCAGGGAGTTTGTCTCATTCACTGCAGCATCTCCAGTACGTAGTGATGCCCGGTACATAGTAAATATTTGTTGAGGGAATGAATGAAAATCCCCTGGGGTGCTTTGAAAATGAAAATGCACAGGCCCAGCTTCATCTACTAAATCAGAATCTCTGGGCATGGTGTCCAGAAATTAGCATTTTACAAAGCTCTTCAAGTTAGTTTTAGTAAGACCTGTTTCCTAACAAGATGAACGTCACTACCACTGGCCCATGGCCCTGCGCATCTTCCCTAATCCAGCCTTCCCCCTTAGTTTGCAAATCTGACATAAGCATGCCCTATTCCCCCCCTCCTTGTCTTCTTGTCCCATCTCTTCTACTGCTTTTGACATCACTTATATGTGTACCACCCTTTGTGTTCGCCAATATCACTACCTTCACAATTTGTCAATTACCTAGGGATTTTTCTAATTGATATCTCTATCTCCAGTCTTGACCTAACGCAATCCATTTTTCTATCTTTCCCTCAGACTGAACTTTCTAAAATGCGAATATCACAACATCACTCCTCGGTTAACAACCTCTGATCCATTCCTTATTGCCTTTGAAATCAGGCTCAAATTCATTACCGTGTTCCAGCTACCACGTTTCTTCAGTGTCAGCCTTCCTGAGTGAACCTTATCCTCTCTACTCTGATTAAGCCAGACAACACGCACAGCCCCATGTTAGTGTAGTTCTGCATGTTTCTAGCTGCTGCTCCTTCTGTCAGAATGTATTTCCGCCTGCTTTTCTCCCTAACCAAACCCCAAGTAGTCTCACCCTCATCAAGTCTGGGTCCTTGTTCAGAACCAAGTACAATTCTAGGTCACAGCTGAATTGGAGTGTGTCTACAGTTTAGTCTCCCACTGAACCTACACCCTCGGGGCACCCTCAGAATCTACAAGCAGGAGTGTGCTGGAGCCAGCTTGCTTCAGCTTGGGAGGGTCAGTTGGGTGCATTTCTTCCCAATTCCACATTTACATTGGTAGCTTGTAATCTGCTGTGGAGGCACATGCTATAAATCAGGACCTTTTCTTGAGAGCCGGTTATTAAACATTGACCAGCATACCACTGCCTGCAGGGAAACATGCCTAAGACCCAGTGCATACTCAGTTCAATCAGTGTTTGCTGGGTAAGAGAGTAAATGAATGAGTGAATAGAAGTTTTAGGAATCAAAATTTTCTTCTTGAAATCTCCAACTTTGTGTTTCTTCTACGACACTTTCCCCACCTATTCTTTCATTCATAAAAATGATCTTTAAATAGCTGTCATAAATATCATCTGATATCTCTTATATGTGGAATCTAAAAAATGATACAAATGAACTTATTTACAAAATAGAAACAGACCCACAGACTTAGAGAACAAACTTATGGTTACCAGGAGGGGAAGAATGGGGGAGAGGGATAATCAGGGTGTTTGGGATCGATATGTACACACTGCTATATTTCAAATGGATAATCAAGGACCTGCTGTATAGCACAGGGAACTCTGCTCAATATTCTGTAATAATCTAAATGGGAAAATAATTTGAAAAAGTAGATACCTGTATACGTATAACTGAATCACGTTGCTGTACTCCTGAAACTAACACATTGCTAATCAACTATACTCCAATATAAAATAAAAATTAAAACAAAAAACAAAACAAAAGAAAAAAAAGTAGTGGTCATGTTTTCCCTTATTCTATTTTTCATACCAAAATTTTTTGACCCCTTGAGCCATTCCTCAGGGCACTCACCACACTGGTGATGTCCCTAGAGACATTCTGGTGTAGCAGGGTTCTTTTTTAAAAACTGTGGCTCCCAGATGTGACACAATGCTCTAGGGATGGTCTGACCAGTGCTGGCCACAATGGAACCATCAATTCCAGTAACTGCTGTGTGGCGCTTCATCACAGAAGCCCAAGATGTGAGCAGAGCTCTCACACAGACACACCTATGGGTGCGGACATGTACATACACGCAACTCCATCATACATTTGCGCACTAAGTGGCTATTGAGACAAATGCCAGTTTTTGCATATATCCTTAATAATTTTAGCTTGTTTTTTTTCAGTCTCAGTATCCCTACCTATTGAGATGTTATTTAATCTTGATTCTCTCCTCTCTCAATGCTTTTCCTTCTTTGACATCTGGGTTCTGAATTATGCATCAGAGATTCTTCAGTAGGCAATAGAAGAGGAACCACGGGAAGGAAAGAAGCCAACGTGCATCGAGGAATGCCTTCTATGCATAAGCTATTAAGCAAGATATTTTGATATATTTTGCCTCCTTTAATCCCAGTAACAACCTGCAAGGAAAGTGTTGATGGTACCATTTTAACAGATGGGGACTTCCCAGCGCTTCCAGGAGTTAAAGAATTTGTCCAAAGTCAAGTGGTGTTGGAATTGGAACCCATGTGGGTCTGAGTCTTAAGTCTATGTTCTGTGTATGTCTTTGCTTCCCAGAAAATATTACTAATGACTAATATTAGCGTGCATAGAATTCTTTCATACTTATTTCATCTTGGGATGGTTACAACTTGATGAGGCAGTTTTTAATTTCCCTACTCTTTTTGGAAGATTTATTTCTTTGGCTAAATTTAGATAATCTCCTCCGAGTGACCAAAGAATGGTCCAGGCTGCCTGACCACAAGGTAGAATGCTGCCCAGGTGGGCCGTTGCTGCCACGGAGCCGGGAGTGCTAACAAAACCAACACGCTCTTTGGAGCATGTGTTGGGCACTTATGTGCCAGGCTCTGTGTGAACCTTGCTAGTCACATGATCTGAGTAACATTCACAACCAGCCTATGAGGTAGGAATGACTATTTTTCCTATTTCCTAAGTGTATTAACTAAAGCCTCAAGAGGTTGATTCTCCTGCCCAGGGTCACAGCTAAGAACAGGCAGAGTTGGGACTTGAGGCCAGTGTGCCTGACTTCTGCACCCATGTCTTCCTCCAAGACCCTCGAGGGCCTTTTTTCACCCAAAGGAGAACAAAAACTCGGACTGTCTCATAAGGTCACTTGGAAAATTCCTGGCCTTGTCTGACCTTTTCTGTAAGATCCTCTGGGTTTTCTAAGGGCAGCTCATGTATTTGCAGTTCAGAAACATTCAGATCCACATCCAAATTTCATTTATTGTTTAAATCTATTATAGGAAGGAAAATAAGCAAAGAAAGCAGAGAAAGGGAAAAAGGCTTTGTGCCCATCCATTCCAGAGATGCAGTCTTTTCCTCGGTGTTCTAGTTCCTTCTAGTGTGTTCATATCTGATGATGTCAAAACAGTCAGTCACCAGGCTCACGGGGCTGCCCGGCGTCTGTGTCAGCATTCCACATCACGTCAATACCCAAGAGGTTCCTGACAGGTTTATTTCCCCGAGATGGATGTATAATCCCCATCCACTCCTCAGAAAATATCTTTTTCCTTCACTTGTTCTCCCTTACGTTCTCTCTCCTGCCCTGGACAGGTCCTGCCTAAACATTGTCACCACAACGAATCGTGAGTTGCTATGCAGAGTGAAGTGTCATACTGCAGGGGGTTTTAGCTGCTAACAGGAGCCTGAGAGCTTAAGAAGCAACCCTTCTGAAGCCAGAAGAGCTAAGCAGAGAGAAATACTGCTAAGCTTAGGTGTTTGGTCCAGACCAGCTCCTTGAACTCCAAATCATTCCGTATTCATCTCACCTGTCATATTAGATGCACATGATTGGGCCCCAGGTGTGATTTTGGTACCTCTTATTTCCAACTCTATCGCAGAGCCTGGGACCGTCTGCTTACATTGCCTGGATTCACGCCCCTCCCACCTTCCCTTGCTTCCAAAGACCCTTCCAACTTAGTGGACCTTCCAATGGTTTAGGCTGCTATCCTAGGCTGACCTTCCACAATCCAGGTTCTCTAACTGAAAGATCACAGTTTCAACTTATTAAGGAGGCTACTGGGTGGCTTCTTGGTCACCAGTGTGAGTTGTGCATCTTGAGTTCCAGTCTAGTGGGGAAGAGGCAGATTTATTGATCAACTCAGTACAAGGAGGGTGTCCTACATGATCATTGTTAGCTAGATTCCCATCAGGGACACCTGAATCAGAACTCTGTTTACGCTCCTGAAGACTCTACAAGCTCCGCTGGAGGATCCACAGCCCAGCCCAGCTTTGGGTGGCTCTGATTTCATTAGAACAAGCTAGGTAAGTGTGTTCTAGGGCCAAGGAACACTCAAGGTGGTTTGAGAGGATACAACACTCATTCTTGATCACACCTCATCCCCCCAAAAAGAGAAGGTGGTCATAAAACACCCATCCTTCCAGAACCATGACACCATGCTTACCCTGACTCATTGACAAAACCAGTCCAGCTTATTCCCTATCCCAAGGCCACGCTTAGTTCCAGACCCTGCTGCCCTGTTCTTGAGGCAGGGAACCAAACCCACCAAAAAAGTTTAATCTGCAAGTCCACTGCTCACCATCCCCAGGAACGATTAAATAGAATATAGAAAAATATCCCCATTTAGGGGCTTTCTGCTGCCAGAACAATCAGGCCATTCACCTCTTCACAGTTGAGTTCACTTATGAAAAACACCATCCAATTTCTACTCAATTCAACAAATATTCATTGAGCATCTAGGTACCTGGTTCTCTGCTAGATCTTGAGGATATAAAAATAGATAACAGGACTGCTTCACTCACACAATTTATAATCCAGTAGGAAGATCCAAACTTCTTATGTAATCACGTTATGTATGCAAGAAAAGACGTGTGTACAAGGTTCAGACACAGAAGTGTTATAAAGAAGGAAGTGTTGGTTCTATAAGTGTGGGGGCTGTCAGGGAAGGTCCTAACAAGAGGTCATATGGCACAAAGATTGGAAACATAGTTGTGTGCTTCCTGTTTACAACTGGTGGAGACATTATCCCTACTACCTCCTGAAGCCCTACTAAAAATGGTAATACAGGGATTCTTTTAAGGAATAAATCTTTAAGGACAAAGAGAATAAAAACACCAAACATATAATTTTGAAGTGGAAAGCAGATGGGCATTTGATAACAGACTCAACAGAGCTGAGAGGCTGAAATCTTAGCTAGCAGTGGAGGTAACTGTACTGAAGAAACCCCAAAAGTTACAAGATACCTCTAATGATGAAGGTGATGGAAGGTGACAGCAGAAGGAAGGGTGAAAGTTTGGTTTAAGAAGCAATAATGATGAATCCAGTGACAGGGCAAGAATAAAGATGCAGATGTAAAGAACGGACTTGAGGGCACGGGATGGGGGCCAAGGGGAAGCTGGGATGAACTGAGAGAGTAGCATTGACATATATACACTACCAAATTTAAAATAGGTAGCTAGTGGGAAGCTGCTGCATAACACAGGGAGATCAACTCAATGATTGGTGATGACTTAGAGGGGTGGGATAGGGACGGTGGGAAGGAGTCATGGGAGGGAGGGGAAATGGGGATATATGTATAAATACAGCTGATTCACTTTGTTGTACAGCAGAAACTGGCACAACAGTGTAAAGCAATTACACTCCAATAAAGATCTAAAAAAATAAATAATAAAAATATACATAGAAAAAAGTAAAAATAAAAAAATTAAAATTAGTCTAAATTTAACAACAACAAAAAAAGGAAGCAATAAGACCTCTAGATACCTTCTACCACCACCCTCTCCCATCGGCAGGAGAATGAAGGGGTGGGCTGGAGGGATGCTGGATCGGGGCCATGAGGTGCAGCTAAAGGCAGAAGGGCTGCCCTGAAGACAGAGGGATTCAAGGGAAGTCTGTACACACAGCTGGAAGAACCTTCTCCATAATACAACCAGGACAATAGCACCAGGCTCCTCCCCCCTAGGAAAAGGGTGAAAGGTTTTTTGTTTTTTCCTGGGGGGAAAAAAAAAAACCTCACTAGTCCAAGAGACAAGACTAAAAATATTCCACAGTGGAGCAACTCAGCCAGATGACCCAGCAGTGAAGCTGTTTCTGGTCAATTACCTCTACTCACAAGCAGGGAGCTTTTCAGGACACCACTCTTAAGCTAGAAAGGACAGTCCAGAATTTCCAGATGTTTGAAAAAAAGCCTCTCAAGTGAAAGGCAAAAACAAACAACAACAACCACAACAAAAGAGGAAAAAGGAATTTAGAAGAAAACCAAGAAAATTCATGGAAAAGAAATCTTTAAAGTTATATATGTTTTTCAATATCCTTAGAGAGAACAGAAAGAATTTTATTGGTAAAACAAAATAGGGTGCTCTACAAAGAAGTGGGGGCAGGACTGAAAAATAAAGAACTCTTGGAAATAAAAAGCATGAAGACTCAAAAATATTGGGACGGTAAGTTGAAGAAATCTCCCAGAGGATAGAACAAAAATAGAAGAGATATAAGAGAAAAAGAATTAGATTAGAAAAATAGCTCAGGAATACTAAGGAATTCCAGAAAGAGAGAATGGCAAAAACAGAAGTTATCAAATAACAAATTCAAGATAATTTCTCAGACCTGAAGAACATTAACTTCTGGATTATAAAAGTGCAGCAAGCGGCCAGCACAAAGGAAGAACAGACTCATGTCAAAGCACACCATCATGAAATGTCAGAACATCAGGGAACGAGGACCCTAAGTGCTTTCAGGAAGCCATATACAAAGCATCAAGGATCAGAATGGCATAAGACTTGCCTCGTTTTCTTCTTTGCATTTACCACTAATCCACTGGCAACAGCACTGGAAGCTAGAAAACATGAAGCAATGCCCTCAAAATTCTAAAGGAAAATAACTTCCAGCCCAGAATTCTATACATGGCCTGTCAATCAAATATGAGAGTAGGACAAACACATTTCCAGACATGCATGTTTTCAAAAAATTAACCTCCCATGTATGCTTTCTTAGGAAGCTACTTCAGGAAATGGTCTGGTAAAGAGAAGGAGTAATTAAAGACAAGATGACATGGGATCCAGGAAACAAGAGACCCAGCACAGCAACGAGGGAAAAACTTCTAGGATGAGGAAGAAGAGGAATCAGGAAGATAGCTGCCCATCAGTTCTAAAGTACAGGTAGTACAGATGGGGGAAGAAGCACATCCAAGAATATGAACCTGATGAAATACCTGATGTGTGTGAATATATTAAGGAGAAATTTACATCTATGGAAGAACATCTAGCTAGGAATTAGTGGTAGGTGAACAGAAAACTAGGCAAATGAAGAAACAAGACAATTATTAACTCCAGGGAAAATTAAAAGTTGTACAAGAAAGGAAATGTAATCATGCTTTCCTACACGGTCATGCTGTGAATACAGTCATAATTATGTAAACACTGACTACTGATCTAACAAAAAATGATGATATAAATCTATTGGGAGACTGAGGAGAGGAAAATTGTGGAGGTGGGTGAAGGAGGTGCTAAAGAGAGCTAAATCTTCATCTTCCAGAGTGAGAATTCAATAGGTAATTCCTAAAATTGAAAATCAAGAGGTTGGGAGTAAAAATGTGTTATTTAGCAACATGGAAGTAGATACCCAAAGAGCAACCTCAAATGGTTACCTCTGGGAAGCAGGAATGAAGGAGGGAGATGGGGAAGGTCAGGAAACTGCTATTTTTTTTTATAACATTGATAACAATTTGACCTTTTCAAAAATGTATAACTTAGATGAAATTTTTAAAAAAAGAATAAGTGAGGGTTCCCTGGGTGGAGAGGAGGAAGCTGTATTCAAGGTCAAGGAAACACTACTTATAAATGCACAGATATGTAATACAGTGTGATGTACTGAGAATTGCCCTGAAATGCAGAAGAGACTTAGGAGATGGGACAGATAAGCAGAATCCAGGCCACAAAGGGCCTTGTCTGCATGGAACCCACACAGAATGCTTCCCAGGGGGCTGCGGGAAATCTGGAATTAGAGTAATGAACTGTGGAGAATGGAAGAGCTGCCGAGGCCATAAAGCAAACAAATGTTAGTCTGATGTCCAGAAAGGGGAAGAGTTTGATGCTACAGAATAATGCCTCATTGGTTAGGTTAAGTTCTAGAATGGACTTTCAAATAGATGGTTTTAGAGAAGAAAAGCATTAACAGTGAGTTCATGAGGAAGTCATGCCGGAATAATCTCTCATCTTTACGCAGCATGGTTATGAGATTGAGACACCAAGAAAAAGCTGGGCACATGGGGTCTCAATTTCCATTAAATATTTGTCTTCCTGCAGTCCCTGTGGAGAAGGCCTGTGGGCTCAGTGACAGTACAGTGCGGTCACTATCTCACTGCCTGATTAACCACAAGCAACGGTGTATGTCATTTGCTTAAGAGCTCAGAAGAATCAAGGCCAGTCTGCAAAGATACAGGGGAGACCTGTGTCAAAATTGCAGTTATCTTTGTCCTAAAAGTTTCCTGTCCCAGATCAATATTTTCCACCATGGATTGGATGGAGGCATTTTTTTCTTTAAGTTCCTACATGTTGGAACCTGAGAAGGTTGCTGAATGGCTGGGATGGAGGGGGCAGTCTCCTAAATGACCTTGAGATGTTTGAAAAATGGACTGAATCTAAGAATCTAAGCTTAATAGGAACAAGGTAAATTCCTTCACATGGAGTATATGACCACAGCATCACCTGGCCACCAGTTCCCTGCCCACTTTGACCTGTATCTACAAGCTTCTTAGACTCGGGACAAAGGTAACTGTTGGTACTTGCAGTTTTGATACAGACCCCCGCCCCCCAGCCCCGTATCTTCGCAGACTGACCTTGCTTCTTCTGTTTGACATGTGACTCCCACTCTCCCTTCCCCCTTCTATGCTTATATTCAACAGTTTGGTTCAAGTCCTCTATAAATTTCTTCCTTACTGCAATTTCTCTTTCTACCCCAGTCCCAGTAGAATTTAATATCCCCTCTTTGGGCTCCCTCTGGGCCTAGCTGATCTCTGTCAGAATAGCTGCAGTACTTTAGGACCACTTGTGCCATTTTGCGAGGAAGGATGAGGCAGTAAACAGCAGCTGGAGTCAGGCTCTGCCACCTGCGGGCTGTGTCTTGTTGAAGTCCCTTAACCTCTGCGTGCCTCGCTTTTTCCCTCTAGCAAGAGAGGGTGATGATAGTTCCTACTTTATAGGGTAGTTAAGAGAATTAAATGAGTTACTGTCAATAAATAGCACATAGTGAGTGTTAGCTGTTTTTATGTACGTCTGTCCCTCCCGTACTAGCCGTTGACCACCTTGTCATTTTCACTTAATGCAGGACAGGGCACAGAACAAGGCACCTACTTAAAACCCCTCACTGCCCTCTGGGAAAAAAGACCCAATTCCCAACCTGCCGACTACCTCACCAGCTCTACTGTCCCCTTCTACCCCTCAGATCCTACACACCAGCCTTCCAAATGAACTTTTGGTGGCCAAAATATCTCAGGCACTGACTTTCTCCAGACCTTTGCTCTGGGACATTCTGTTCCCTCTGAAGAGTGAACATCTGAACCAGAGCCACATTCACAGTGAGGCAGCTTGGAGGAGGGCAAAAGCGGTAGTCAGGCTCACTCTCTCCCGGTGTGGGTGCATCTCTGTGGACCAGGACATATGTCACTCCGAAACGGCCATCAGGATCTTCCTTCGCTTGAATGGCCTTCCACAGAGCCTAGTGGTAGAGTAAGGGACCCCTCACCCCACGGAGCAGTTGGGCCTCCAGGAAAGCTTTTGTAGCATGTCCCTGTCCCTTCTCCACGCAGATACACCCAACTTGTCCAGTTAATTTTGGACTATTGTAAGGCTGAAACAACACTGACCAGACCAGGGGATACTGGCCAAGAGCATCCTGGTTTCTCTTACGTTCTAAGCAAGCTCTCTGAGGTCAGATACTTTGTCATCTCCACATTCCTGACCCCTCCGATTCTCCACTTAGAGTCGTAAACTGGGGAGCTACTCCCCAAACCTCACTGTTGATTTTGATAAGCTGGAAGCCCCCAGTCTGGGGTGAAATGAAAAATGCCCTTTGCATTGAGAATAAATGAGGTTATACGACGCCCTATGGCAACTTTAATCACTATTTATTTTTTAAAATTTAAAAAGAGAAAGTACTGTGTTAGTCTCTCAGCTTTCCAGGGAATTTAGGCTTCCAAAATCTAGGGGCCATTTCCTAATGCTGACGCTTATTTTCTGAGTGGGACAGCAGTGCCATCCAGTGGCCACTTTGTGTAACACAGCAGCTCCTTCCTGTTCCTGGGCCCATATTTCTCCTACTGATTTTGAACACAACGTATCAGAAGTATAGGAACATATTTCCCCCCAAATCATTTGGATAATGCTGACTTTTTTCCCCTTGGTTCAATGTCTGTTAACCTTTTGAAGGATTAACGTACTACAGAATTTCTTGGAGAAACATTCTCTCAAAATGTGGACCAGGGACCCTCGTAGCCTTTTGGGGGTTCTGCAAAGTCAAAATTATTTTTATAATACGAAGACATTATTAGCCTTTTTATTCTTATTCTTTCATGAGCATACACTGTGGTTTTCTGGGGACTGGCTATATGACCTGTAGAGGCAGGTAAGAGTATTCAGCTAGAGTTGAGCTGTCTATTAAGCCAGATAGTAAAGAGACTTGCAAAGTAACAAATGTAATGCCACTTTTTTGTTTGTTTTGGAAGTTATTTTTCTTAAAATCATGTTATTTATATTAATATATAATGGGTTTATTATTGTTATTTTAAATTAATTTTTAAAGTTTCTGTTTTAATTGTGAAAATGGTTAATTATTGAGAGATCTTACCCATCCACATGAACAAAAGCTTTTCGGGGTCCTCTATAATTTTAAGAGTGTAAAGGGGCATTAACTAAAAAGGTTTAAGAACCACTGATTTGGAGGCCTCATTGAAATGTCAGGCTGTGTTACTGTCACCATTTCTGGACTGAATGGTACACAGGGGAGATGCAGCACATCACTGATGGTAGAACACAATGTATGTGTGGCTATATTTTTCTGGGGGGAGGTACTTAGCTTTCATTAGGTTTCAAAGATCTCTGTGACACTGTCCACCCCCACAAAGGTTAAGAACCACTTGAAAACGGACACAGTTCAGGCTTGGAGCTCTCATCCTAGTCTGTCTGTGCTTTCAAGAAGGAAACGGTGGATACAAGGTCATTCAGAACCCCTACAGGAACCTATGGAGAAATCAGGTAAATCTCCCTTTTCATTCTTTTACACTCAAAGAAGCAATCTTTCTTTCACGACCTTTTAAAATGTGATTTTTTACCCTGCCTTGTCCATAAAAGGCCTTAATCACCTAATAAGAAAAACATAGCCTACATTCTGTGGTAACGATAGAAGACAAGCCTGAAATTACAGTGCTTTTCTAAACATTTCTGTATGCTGTTGACCTTTCAAAGATCAGATTATTGGATTTATTTATCAGTTCCATTGCTTTTTATTTCTCTATTTTCTAGTTCATTAATTCTTTCCTTGGTTAAATATTTTAAACATTTTATTAGTTTTTAAGAATGTATCATGTAACACTATTCATTTTCCCTTTAAGCACAGCTTTGGCTATATCCTGTTTTTATATAAAATGCTTTAATTTTAGGAAAATTCTAAATTTCTATGATTGGAGTTTTAATTCTTTCATCTAGAAATTGAGAGAGGTTTTTTAAATTCCTATATTCTTTTTAAAAATGCTTCATTAATTTCTAGTTCCATTGAATTTTTTTTTATTTTTTAAATTTTATTTATTTATTATTTTTGGGGGGGTACACCAAGTTCAATCATCTGCTTTTATACACATATCCCCGTATAACAAGTTTACTGAGATAAAATTCACATACCATAAAATTCACCCTTTTAAGGTGTACAATTCAGTGGTTTTTAGTACACAGAGTTAGATAATAATCACAGCAATCTAATTGTAGAACATTTTTATCACCCCAAAAAGAATCACTGTATCCACTCATCATCACTCCCCCAAACCCACAACCTAGCCTAGCACATTTAACCTACTTTCTCACCCTATAGATTCTCTTAAGGACACTTCCCATAAATGGAATCATACACTTTGTGGCCTTTTGTGTCTGGTTTCTTTCACTTAGCATAATAGTTAAGACTTATCCATGTAGTACAGATCATGCTTTTGGTTAACATTTCCCTGGTGATTAATGATGCTGTGTCTATTGCATTTTGGTCAGAGATTGTGACCAGATTTTAGGACATGATTTTTCTTTGCAGCTTAATATGTGATCAATGAAAGGTGCTATGAATTATGGAAGGGAAAAAAATGTGGGTTTTTTTGTAAGACACAAAGTTTAGTTTTCTCTGGAGAACCTGATACATAATGTATATATTTTTATATACTTTTTTAATTTTGTCCTTGCTTATTATTTACCTGTTTATTTTGTTAAAGACTCAAAATGTATCAAAATCTCATACTGCTATTGTATTTCTGCTGCTTCTCCTATATCTAACAACTTTCCCTCCCTTAAATACACTGAGGCAGTACTATTTGTCACTTCAAGTTTTATCACAGATTCAGCTTTGAGAACTATGTCCTTGTTAATAAAATGGTTTTTTTGTGTGTAAAAATGCTTGTAAAATAAAAAATGTTGCAAGAGACAAGAAAGGACATTACATAAAGATCAAGGGATTCATCCAAGAAGAGGAGATAACAATTATAAATATATATGCACCCAATATAGGAGCACCTCAATACATAAGCCAAATGCTAACAACTATGAAAGAGGAAATGCAAGGCAGAAATAGAGACACAGATGCAGAGAACAAACACATGGACACCAAGTGGGGAAAGCAGGGAGGGTTGGGGGGGAATGAATTGGGACATTGGGATACCAAATTGTTCACTCTAAATATATGCTGTTTATTGTCTGTTAACTGCATCTCAATAAAAGTTCTTAAAAAAAATGCTTTGTTGAAACCCTTCAGGGAGTTTGGGGTTTTAGGGGCTTGAGCTACCTGTTCTCCTTGCATGGCCCTGCATTAAACCTTTCTCTGCTCAAAAAAAAAAAAAAAAAGTTTTGTCTGATATTGATAGTGTTCACCATCAGTATATTGATTCTATCACTGATATTTATTGATATTAGCATACTGATACTATCACTGATATTGTTTGTTAGTTGCATTTGCAGAAAACACTTTTGTCATGTTTGATTATAAATTTTAATGCCACTTTGCTTTAAATAAGCCTGACTTAAAACAAACTATATGCTGTTTAATTCAATCTAAACGTCTGTCTTTTAATGGATGAATTCATCTAATTTACATTTATTTCTATAAGTCTTAATTCTTTTGTGGTGTTCTAATCCTTTAAAAACTGTTTTCTTGTTATTTGTTTTCAGCCCTTGGATAAACTATATTTTCTCTGCGTTTTTGATTTATAGGTTTTGAAGCATATAAGCAGTTCCTAATTATACATAAGCAGTTTCTAATCATATCATTGGTGTCCAACAGATTTTTTTAAAGCATTCTGCTAACTTGTATTTCTTTAAAATTAGAGAGAATTCAACAGTATTTTTGAAGTCCTCTCACTTGACGTAATTTTTCTCCACTCCACCCTTCAACCAGCACTACCTTCTATGTCTTTATTACAATAACTTGGGCATTTTTTGTATAGTGCTGTTATGGTATTTTATGTTTTGATATTGTTTCTTAAATAATCATTTTACATTTTCATAAAGTTTTATGATCAGACATGGCACAGGCATTTAGACAGCTCTATTTTAACTGGATTAGGAAGTCGTTGCTGTTCCATTCCTGTATTTCCCTAATCTTGAACTTTAGTTTTGCTCCCTCATTCATTTGGGGCAAATCTCCAAGTAGCTATTAAAGAAACATACATGAGTAGGACCTTGACTGAATGCCTAAATATCTGAGAATATCCTTGTTTTGCTGACATACAAGAAAGCTTAGCTTCATACAAAATTCTCAGGTTACAAAATTTTCTAGATGTGCTCCATCATTTTCTGGAATTTATGATTATAAAGCAAAAGTATAATGATTAATCTGTTTTATTAGGCAAAGTGAAGTAAGATAATACATAAGTGCTACTCAGAAATAAACATACCTAACGCTTCGACATTACTATTTTCTGATTATGTTATACCTGTGATATTGTTTTTCATTTCTCAGATGACATTGACTGTGAAGTGTACCATTAATTTAATAACAGCTTTTGGGGAAACCAACATGAAAGGATATAAAAGTTGTCTTTATTAATCTTTGCTAGCAGACAATAAAACACATTGGTCCATATAATATTTTAATATTAAAATCAGAGTTTTCATCTAAGTCCTCTCACCTAAGATTTAAAATTATTATGTAACAATTTAGCCATTAGCAATCATATATAAAATTACAGTAATTTTATGCTTTGTAAACCTGTTTTCATAACATTGATCTTTTTGGCACCAGTAGGATTAGTAGTGTAATTTCATAGCACATCAAGGAATGCCAGGACTTTGTCTACATTTCCTATTTGGAAATTTTTACTCTTTTTAAAATTATATTATTTGATGCGGCCTAGATGATGTTAGTTCTTCCAAACACATGCATTGGCTATACCTTACGCTTCTTGTTTTGAAAATTCTATTTAGTTTGAGGGATTTGGCAATATTATTTTAATTGTATTGTGTAGTATATGATATCCAATCTTCTCTTTATAAGATATTTTTATAAGATATATATATGATATATTTATAAGATAGCTTTTTATTTCAATGCTATCATCATTCAGATATCACTTTTTAGGACATGTCATACAACTATAGGAAAGAAAAAATTCTTTTTCCTCAACCCTTCAAAGCTCTTGGCCTGTAACAAAAGTGAGATTAACAAGAGAAAAACATACAAATTTATTTAATATAAGTTTTATGTGCCATAGAGGCCTCCATAAGAAAATGAAGTCCCAAAGAAGTGGCTAAGCCTGAGTGTTTTTATGCTAGGTGTGATGAGGACTAGAAAGTCATGGAAAAATGTGATAGTTCATGCCCTTTTTCTTTTTCTTTTTTTTGTCGTAAGTGTAGTAAACTGGGGGAAATAGCAAGGCCAGCCTGTTCATTCAGATTCCTCTCCACATTCCTGTGTCTTAAGATATAAGGATTCTCCTTCCCTCCAGGTATAGGGAAGCCACTTCTCACATGAGGGTCTTATGAGCTGTTTCACAGAAAGATCAGAAAATCCTTCCTGCACCTGCACAAATCCCTTCAGCTTGAAATATTCAACATGACACGTTTTGGGTAATGTTTCCTGAAACCTGTCACAATACAGAGGCGTCCCGAATAAGCTAAAAGTTCAAGGGACTTGACAGCATTACGCCAATGCAATGGTTAGTGTTACACGGATGCAAATAACTACATCGAATTGTCACATCAGCTGTAAGTTACCGTCTGTAGTTCAGCTCGCACATGGAAAAGCACTGACAACCACCTCGTAACTTACTATTCTACCTGACAACTACAGGTAGTCTGGTAGTATCAGTGGCACATGCATTTAATTTGGAAAGATAAAGGTGTCTTTACATTTAGGAAATAGCTTATAAAGAACAAGTTGATGTTACAATTTTGGCCTTTTTTAAAAAAGGTTGCAATTAGTATCTTATATATATCTTTTTATACTTGTCTAAACGGTTTCCTTTAGATAAAAGTCCTAAAAGATCATTGAGCAAAATGGGAAAGGAATATTTAAAGCTTTCAATACACATTGTCAAATTGCTGTCTAGAAGATTTGTCTGAATTTACTTTCCTGACAAGAAATGAGAGTACATATTCCCCTTGCCAAAATTGGTTTTATCATTTTTTATATGGTAGATCTGCTAGGCAGAAATGAAATCTTATTGTTTTAATTTGCATTTTTGATGCCTAGTAAGTTTGAACATTTTTCATAAATTTCTTATTTTCTACTGAGTTGAAATGATTGTATGTGTGAAGTACTCACGTGTAAAGCACTGATAATTTATCATCTATGTTAAGAAATAGATTCCCAATGTCCCACTGACATTCTGATTTACTCAGACTCTGATCACAAAATAGTTTTCAATTTTAATGTAATAAAATCTTCCCTTTATTCTTTTCCTTTGCTATGATCTAGTCTGATTTTCCTCCATACTGGTTTCCTTTAAGATTTTCTCATTATTGTCAACTTTTGGCAAATGTTAAAGATCCTAGGTGTAATTTTCTCTGTATTTATCTTGTTTAAAGTTCATAGTACTCCCTCAATGTGTGGCTCAAGATCTTTCTTTGGTTTAAGAAAATTATCAGCCATTATCGCTTCAAATACTGTGTCTGCCCTCTTCCTCCCTTTCTTCCCTTTGAGATTAAAATCGCAAGTATGTTAGACCTTTTTACTATAACTGTCTCAATTTTTTCTCTGATGTAATCATTTTCTTTTATTGATTTTTACCTTTTCTCCTTATGTATCTTATCTTCCATTTCAGCTATATCTAAACCTATTCAGTTTTAATTACAGTTGTATCTTTCAACTTTAGAATTTCCACTTGATTTTTAGTTTTTCTGCCCCAAATTTTCCTTCTTGTTTAATTCCATCAACATAGTAATCATAACTATTTTAAAGTCCATAATTGCTTCCTTTTTAATTCTCTTATCTGAATTTCCCATGGATCTGTTTCTAATGTCGGTTTTAATTTTCTCTTAGTTTTCAGTCAGACCTTGTGTTTTCACATGCTTGGGTATATTTGACTGAGGGCTGGACATTGTTGATGAAAAACTGTATAGACAGTTGAGGCTCTAGATGATATTCTCTTCCTTCAGAGACAGTTTGTTTTCTTCTCATGGGCCACTACGCTAGGAGCACTAGCAATCCCAGATCACTTAATACCATCAGAAATTTAGATGATTTGAAGGTAGCTTCTGTCCCTAGGAAACAGATCGATTCCTAATTCATGCTTACTCCTAGGGTAACCTTTCAGAGTGCCAGCTGAAAACCTGGACCATTCCTCCTGGTTGAACTCCTAACTCCCTGCTTCTTTCCCTAGTTCTCTGGGTGTACAGCTCTGCTCAGCATTTTACTTTCTCAGCAGCTGCTTTTGAACTTGACAGTTGCCTTGACAGTTACATGAAATACTGGGGTTTTCTCCTTTGCTTTCTTTTTCTCCCAGGATCTTCACCCCACAGATTCTCACTGCTTTGAAAACTCTCTAATGCTTTCAAACAGGTGAAATTGCTAGACTTTCTTGTTGTTCTTATCAAGAGAGCAAGTAACCTAGACTATCATTGCTGAAAATGAAACCCTGCTGTTTCTTTGGGGGGTTTTTGATGTCTGTAAGATTATTTTTATTTACAAAAATTTGATTAGGCTATCTAGCTATGGGTTTCCTCTTAAAGTTATTAATTTTATTTAAAGCCTGAAGGTAAGCACAGGGTTTTTTTTTTCAGATAATGGAAATGCTTTTATCATATTTCTTGGACAACTGCATTGGTTGCATTTATTCTGATCTTTCATCCAAGAATATCTATTATATTCATGTATTGGGCTCTTCATTTTTTACCACCCATATACATCATCTTCTTTGTCAGCATTTTCCTCTATTTATCCTTTTAATCTGAATTCTGAATATCTTCCCACTTTTTCCCACTGTTTTAATTCACTGCTTAACTCTCTACAATCTCAATTCTGCTCTTTATGTCTGTTATGGTAAATTTTAATTTGTAATATTTGTATTGCAATTTCCCTGCAAGCTTTCTCATGTCTATTTTCAATCTTATTTTATGATTCCCGTCTCAGCTTAGTCCCCCTCTATGTCTTTTTTCCTTTTAATAGAGTTCATATCTCTTAACTTTTTGAGGCTGTTGAATAATCTTGAAATAATCTAAATCCTGCAATAAATCATCCTCAAATATATGTTCCTCCTTTTAGTCTTTCAGATGCTATTAGATAGTTTTTCTGTATACAGACTTACAATTTGCACACCTGTAACTTCTAATTGAGGAATCATTTTAAATATATATACATAGGGACTACTTTGAGTCCTGGAATTTATAAATAACTCTTAGGGTCACCATTAGAAAATTTGGAGCTAATAAAACAAGAATAAAATTTGGTGATTACATTTTATTCTTAAAGTTTCAATAATTAAATGGACCCCAAAGCTGCATTTCTATTCCTTTAAGTTTTTATAATATTTAAAACTACCTTAATGCCAGCAGCACATTTTAGTTTCTATTACTTGTTCGCCAGACATTTACTAATTTCCTGCAGTAATAATAAAGGGAACACAATACAAAAGGACATGTATTCTAATTTCATATAATATTAGTGAAGAAAAGAGAAAGAAAAGTATTAATGGAGAAAAATATAACCTATTTGAAAGAGGTTTGAAGAAGGATTGGGAATTATCCAATGTATTTCAACCAGAGAAACTATGTATACTGTAAAGTAAGTCAACTGATTTATTTGATGCTAATCCCAACTGTAGAAACACTAATTGTTTCAACTTCTAAGTTGCCTAAATTTTATGTGAGCACTAATGTGAAGATATATGAGGAACTTCTTGCATTTGATATAAGAAAGTCCTTGTTTAACTTCAAGGTAGATTATTAATGCTATTATTTTCACTCTATTATTCTCTTCTCTGCTTCTCTAGGTCAATAGTCTATTAACTTCAGAGGACTGGTGAGAAAAGTTCAGAGAAGAATCTGTAAGCATTGATACGGAAGATAACCTGTACACAGATAGATACACTTTCCTTATACTTCTTAGTGTTCCCTTGAATGAGAAAAATAAGAAAACTGGCTGATATTTGATTCTTAAACAAATTTTCTCATGAATAAAATTTCTAAATTAAAGAAACTTGTTATTTCTTTACGTTTATATTTCTTGCCTCGCTGCCTTTTTAATTATACAAAAGTTTTTTCTACATCTCTTTGATTCTCTGCCAGTCCCATCATTAGATATTATTTTGTCCATTTTAGCAAACATCAATGCCCAAGATTGCCTGTGAGAACGTATAAAGTAATTATAACTCATGTTTTGGGGGTATCCACTGGTCACATGCAAGGTCAGAAACACACATGTGAGTGTAAACACACAGCAGCATTGTTCAGATGATTTGTTCCCTTAAAAAAATCTTAGAAGTTTCCTTCCTTAGGTTCTATATTGTCAACCCATGAATATGTGATAATGAAAATCACTGTGACTTCTGTTATAAAGCTTTTACTTGCTTAGATGACATGCTTTTGACAGGATAGTAAAAGATCATGTGTCTTGCACTTTGCATTTTCAGTTTTATAGTAATGGAGATTAAGTGGAAATTTTTCTTTTTAATTTCAAACCCTAACCCTTCTATCCTCTTGAAAAGGTACACAAAGAGCTCTCCCTGTGAGCTACTAGCACTGAATTTTATGGCTCATTTTCTGAAGCAAATTGTCTTCCATAATTGCATGTTTTGGAATATTTTAACACAGAAGATAGTCTTTAGTTCAAAGACTTGAAATAATTTACCTCCTAGTCTATGACCTAGTGTTTACTAAGTTGCATACCTACTGATTAAATAAAACTGCTAAAACAGAAATATGGTATTGCAGTAACTCAAATCTATGTGAGAGAAGAAGGATCTTCCTTCCACAAGAGGAGGCTCACTCATTTGACCACATCCTCACCTCTTACATCCCTCTAAAATTTGGAATAGACAATTCAGTTTATTCTTGGATTTAAACTACTGGTCCCTGAATTTCTACTGAGCCATGGTGACCTGTGTTCACCCAGGAATTATTTTGAGAAAGCATGATAAGTGCTAACAAAATTCACCATCGTGGCTAGACTGTCATTTCAGCAAACAATTACTGCACAAACTATATACCAAACATCATGCCAGACAGTGAAGGATGAAAGGAATAAGAAAAACATGGTTCTTGCACCAACAGTTTTTCTCAGGACACCAAATTTTATTCAGAAGGGGGAACTCAAAGCAAAGTCTAAAAGACAACCAACCAAGCTGAGATGTTAAGGACCCTGGATTCACAGAGTAACAAGGCTCTGAATAATTACATAGCAGTATGGGGCTCATGTGCTCGAGAAGATATAGTCATAAGTATCACTGAAGTTTGGGTAGCACTTTACAACCAATAAATATCTTGTCCCTGAATAATTATATTTTATCCACATGGTGACTCCCCCAGCTGCATTACCCTGGGAAAGACATTTAACGTCTATGAGCCTTAGTTTCCTTTTCTGTAAGAATAGGTATTACAATAGTGTCTCTTAAGGTTGTTCAGAGGATTAAGTATAGCACTTTAAATACAAAACACTGAAAATACAAAACATTGCTGAGAAAAAATTAAAGAATACCTAAATAAATAGAGGGATATACCATATTCATGGATTGGAATGGTCAACATTGTTAAGGTGTCAATTTGCCTCTAGGTGATCTATATACTAAGTGTAATCCCAATCAAATTGTCAGGTTTTTTTTTTTTGGTAGAAATTGGTAAGTTAATTTTATAATTTGTATGGAAATATAAAGGACCTAGAATAGCAAAGAAAATCTTGAAGAAGAGTGAGGTTTCAAGGACCTATTTTAAAGCTACAGTAATATAAACACTATGTGGTATTGATGAAAGAATAAAATAGAACAATGAAGTATAATAGAGTACAGGAATAGGCCCATGTCAGTACCATCATTTGATTTATGACAAAGATGCCATTATAAGTCAGTGGGGAAAAAATGGTCCAAATATCATTGAGTCAACTGGACTTCAATATGGAAAAAAAAACTGCCTCACTTCACTTTGCACCATACGTAAAAGTTAATTTAAGATGGATCATAGACAGACCTAAACATAAAATGGAAAAGGATAACATTGCTAGAAGAAAGCACATGAGGACATCCTCATAAATCTTGGGGTAGGCAAATATTCTTAGGACACAAAAGTCAATAGCCATAAAAGAAAGAATATATTAATTGTACTTCCTTAACTTTAAGAACAATTAACAGAGTGAAAAGTCAAGACATGGGGAGAAGATATTTACCTATACCTATGGCAACAGACACATATCTAGAATATATAAAGATTTCCTACAAACTAATAAAATAATACAAACAACAAAATTAAAGAAGCAAAAGATGAACTTCAAAAAAGGGCTATCCAACATAAAAAGTTGCTCAGCATTGTAAGTCATCAGGGAAATGTAAATTAAAGCCACAACAAAATACCACTGTGCCCCTATCAGAATGGCTGAAATTAGAAAGACTAACAATAGCAAGTGTTGGTGAGAATACCAAACAACTGGCACTCTTAAGTATTGCTGTTGGGTGTGCAAGCTGGTATAATTATGTTGGAGAACCACTTGGCAGTCTCCACTGAAGGTAAACATATATAAATCCAATATCCAGCACCTTCCATCCTGACTATCTACCCAAAAGAAATGAAAACATGACCACCAAAAGACTTTCACTAGTGGTCATTCCAGCTTTGTAATATAATAGAAAAATCTGGAAACAATCCAAATGTTTGTTACCAACAGAATTCATAAAATTTATTGATCTAGTGAAAGAGTATACAGGAATAAAAGGACAAATTGCTGCTACATGCAACATGGATGACTCTTACAGACATAATGTTTAATGAAAAGAGCCAGAAAAAAAGAATGAATCTTCTATGAAACCATTTATATAAAGGTCTTGAGTAGGTATAACTAATCTACTGCAACAGAGGTCAAATAGCAGTTACCTTTGGAGGTTACTGCTTGAGAGAAGGAGTGCTGATATTGTTTTATATTTTGATCTGGATAGTGGTTTCACAAGTATATAGATATGTAAAAATTCTCTAAGCTTTACAATTAAAATTTGTGTACCTTATTGCAGGTATGAATGTATTTACATATACATACATATATAAACTTACATATATAATATACATACACACACTTAGTAGTGCCTGGTACATAGTAAGTACTAAATAAATGTTAGTCATTTTCATTATTGTTATTATTAAGACCCCTCATGGAGTAAAGAGCAAGCAACATGATCTCATTTCAGGGATGACAGGGGTGAAATTTGATCATATATTCAAATACTTTTCTAAGCCTTACAGAACTGACAGTGGGAGGGGCGGGGGTCTGAGCCTCGTCTTCTGACACTTGATCTAAGGCATGAATGCCTTGTCTCACCGGTGATCTTTCAACAGTGACTGGAGCCCCCTCTTTCTGCTTCTTCCTATCTATCAGGGCATGCTTTCTACCTCCCCTGCATGGGTGCCAGGAGACTTCAAGTTCAGTTCAGCTGATTAAGGGAAGCAGGAGGCAATCAGAGCAAGCACACCAGAGCTTTGGACAGGATGCCTCCCAGTAATTGGTGACAAATTAAAGATGTATTTACAACTATGTACAAATTGCTTAGAGCCATATATTACTATAATTACACACAATTACTAACTTGGTATATTATGAGCCCAGAACACAAGCATTGAGAAATAAGGGGGTTTTGTACAGGCTGTGCAAGAGATGCCCCTACTTCTGGTATTCCCAGTCCTGGAGATGGCTGTGCTCCAGGCAGAAGAGGGAAACAAGCAGAGGGGGAAAAGTCACTCCATTATAAGATTGCTTCATGGTTCCTTGTCCGTGATGCCATTTTCAGTTTTTAAAAGTAAAAGCATGGCTACTATTATTTAGTATAACACGAGCTGAACAAATCTTATGGGTAGTCAGAGGTGTTAGTAAAGTTTGCCTGGGCAGCTCTCAGTGCCCAGGGGAAGAGCCTCCCAAGGACAGAGGCCCTGAAGTGGGAGCATGGCTGCCGTTTTTAAGGGATGTCATGTGGAGCACTGATGCAGGTGACAGGGGGAGATTCAGAGGAGCTGAGGTCACATGAGAGCCAGAGCCTGCACCAAGCAGTGTCCTTAAAAAACACTAAAAGAAAGGCCCTTATGAGAGCTGTCTGTTTTCTCCTTTCAAAGCCCTGTAATTAAAAGGTGTTGGGGAGGGAGAGGAACTGGGGCTGGATAGATGCATGCCCCTGTGGTGTGCCACTGTCTAGAAACAAAGCACCATGCTGGGAATGACATGACAAGCTCTGAACTAAGGAATAGATTTTTTAAAAATTCAATTCCCCTCCACTATCCTGCCCAAGATCCCTGGGCTTCACAGCACCACGGCTGGTTGGTCAAGTTTCTATTCTCACTTAGCTTCAGCCAGAATACATTCTCTCTCTCATCACATTCTTCCTCTCTCTCTCACATTCTCTCCCCCTACCCCATCTCTTCCCTCCCTCCCTGAATCAGGCAGGGAAGGTACAGAATTTATTTTTGCACTTTTGTGGCAAGGCTGAATTATTTTTATCTTTATAAATTATTTCCCATTCTTTAAAAAATATCTTATTTAATGAGATGTCTTTCTAAGTGACTAGGGTTATACATATTTCAATAGGCACCCTCAGGGCCATCTGAGAACCTAGATTGGCAGGAAGTTTTCCAAGTTCTTTGTTCCTGTTCTGGGTGTGGCCCCAGAAGCCAGGTGGTAACTGAGCTCCAGGAGAGAGTGAAGATTTATATGGGGGTTGGGGAGTTGTTGGGGTGGGAGAGAGACTCTGCCTTCCCAGTCCCTAGATTGCCATTGTGAGCTAATAACTTTCTAAAAGCTGGGGTCAAATTTCCATGGAGTCTGGGGTAGAAGAGAACAGTAAGATGCCTCTCAGTCCTCAGGCAACAATTTTTTTTTACTGGAAGCTGCTGTGTAGAGATCTTCCACTAGAATAAGTTGAAAAGGAAATCCCAGGTCTTCCCAGCCAAAGTAAACACGACACCCATATCTTCATCATAGGTATTTCCAATTATGTTGAAAACACTGACGCATGAGCAAACCTCTAGATTTTACAAATGGAGCTGCCTTAAATAGGAAATCTGGGAAAATCCAGATATGACTTTCTAATGTAGGAAAAAAGAAACAGGGAGAATAGCAAATGTGAATAAAAAGTGAAAACAATGGCAACAATAGCTAAACAGAACAGCTAGCAATTGTGACGTTCTCATTACAGTCTGAATGCTGAGCTAAAGTCCTTACCTATATTATCCCATTTAACCTTGCAGTCTCTATGAAACAACTGTTATTATCCCCATTTTTCATAAGAGAAAACTGCATGTTAGAGAGGTTAAGTAACAGGTCCAATTCCAAACAGCTCAGGAACATCAGAAAAGGTCTGTCTGCTCCAAGTGTTCCGAGAAAAGGGCAACAGTATGTAAAGAAATAGGAAAGACATTGGGAGAAGCAGAGAGAATGTGACAGGTAGGAATACAGGAAGCAAGTTCTGTACGGATGGTCAAAGAAAGAAAAATATTTGGACTTATAAAATGA
The DNA here is from genome assembly GCF_030028045.1 of Hippopotamus amphibius kiboko. Classification (NCBI taxonomy): domain Eukaryota; kingdom Metazoa; phylum Chordata; class Mammalia; order Artiodactyla; family Hippopotamidae; genus Hippopotamus; species Hippopotamus amphibius. The sequence continues at coordinate 168,738,214 of NC_080188.1, read as the reverse complement.
ACGTCCCATCGGAATCCTCCATGAGATGTATTTTTGTATAGAAATGTTTTTTTTAACTAGTTGACAGGTGTTATATTTGTCCAGTTTTTTAAGATAACGAAAAGTAAAAACCGTTTCTGAGGTGTCGTTCATCAGGTCAGAGGGATTAATCGCTGGGAAAGCCAGCTTCTATTCACCATCACACCTATTATCTACTCTCAGGGTAGTATAAAAAGTACACTACCTATTATCACACTTTCAAAGCAGAACTAGGTTCCAGTTCCCTGACAATTCAGGAGAGCTTGTTAGGGCCACTCACCTCTTCGGCACTGAGGGGTGTGACTCTAAATGACCTCTAAGATTCCTTCCTGCCCTAAGGTTGCATCATTCCTTCTTCTCTCACGTTTCGTTTACTCTTGGATCCATCTACCTATTCTATCATTTATCTTTATCTCTGAAGATGGTTCCTACAGCCAAATCACTGCAACTCAGAATTGGACATTTGGGAAGCTTTAAAAAAGCTAAGATCAGGTAGAACACTAGAGTATATAGTACTAATATATATACTAATACTTAGAGAGTATATAATACAATTCCTGGATTGAGCACACAGACAGGCAGGTCTTTAATTCTCTTACTTGGTCTGCCCCATTCCAAGTTTGCTGTAGGTCGACGGGATGCAAAACTGGTATCTCTAGGGGCTAATTTTCCAGAGTTGGTCATAGGCTGGTGACTCTTCCTGGTGGTGTGACTGGTAGGAAGAGGTATCTTGGCATTATAGCTCTGAGATATCCCCTCCCAGCTTTTACTTTTCTGCCTTTAACTAGGTTGAGAGGCATATTTGGGGAAGGGCATGTTTTTATTAGCATCTTTTGAATACCTTCTTGATATTCTAACTTTGGTTCTTGAGAGTTTCAACCCAAGGATTGAGTCTTAGATTTGTCTATTATTGAAGGGGAGAAATAGAAGTTATTTGCATTAGAAGTGCTGCATAAATGTCTATGGGAAATGACGTCTCTCTCATTCTACCCTTTCTATTCTCCCTTTTGCCACTTCTTCATCCTCCTCTACCCACTCCTCCAAGTAGGGTATTGTAACTCTTGAGAGCAAGAACACAATTTATCTTTGTATGAGCAAGGCACCTAGTTCTGCGCCTGTAACATGTATATGCTCAGTATTTGCTTGTAGGATGGATGGATGGGTGGATACACTGAGATTGGACAAAGAGAGGAGAGTAAAAATCTCCTAACTCTGCCACCTACCAGCTATGTGAATTAGGCAATTTGTCATCTTTCAGCCAGAATTTCACATCTTCCAAAAGTAGAAATTGCACCCATCTCATTGTTTGTTATGAGGATCCAATGAGATAATCTTCAAAAAGCACTTTAAACAGTGCCTAGTGTTACTAACTTGCTCGATAAGTGTTACCTAGCTTAAAAAAAATAGTTAAATTTGGGAGAAAGGAAATTCAGGGAGCTCATGGTAGATGACGGTAAAACACAAGGTCTTTTATTCAAGTTGAGGTTTAGAGAATATGAGAATTCTATAAGGTAGGGTCAATAAGAACCCCCAAATCTGGTACCTGTGAAGACAGGGCAAGTAAGGAGTAAGTTGGAGGCTAGGATCTGATCTTGTCTCAGAAGATTTGGGCAAGCACTTAATTCTTAACAAAACATAATGTAATCCCAGTTCAAGACCAAGGAGTAAAGCTCCTCTCATAATACAGCTGGAAACAAGCCTTATATCTTTAGACTTTGACCTAGCAAATATTTGAGTATCTGCTATTTTCTAGGTGTTATGTCATTATAAAGGGCTTCAGTGATGAATAGGAAGCCCACAGTTGCCAGTCTAACATAGGAAGAGCTTGAAAGTTGTCATTCCTGTCCTCATTTGAAAAAAAACTGAAAGTCAATCAATCTTAGAACAATCAGAGAATAGAGGTTACAGGGCAAACTACCACCCTGAAAATTGAAAAGATGTGTAAATAAAAAGAATCACAGCTTGCTTGGAACAGAACCTGCTGCAGGAATCGGTTAGGAATATTTAAGACTAAATGACTAATTGCTGGAGACTGAACAAGGACTAACTTGAAAGATACAACTCCTAGAGGCCTAGATTTAAGGTGAGAGGGTCCCTATACTTTCTTGAGTTTTACCTCTAGGAGTCCCACCACGTTTGGGGGTGAATAGTGAAGAAAAACTCCCCCATCCTTCTGACATGAAGAGCTAAAGCAAACATCAAAGCCAGACTCAGGTATGGTAGAGATTTTTGGAATTATCAAACTGGGAATTTAAAACAATCACGATTGGTATGTTAAGGGCCGTAATGGAAAAAGTAGATATCATGCAAGAGCAGATTGGTAATGGAAGCAGAGAGATGGAAACTCTGAGAAATAATTTTAAAATGCTAGAAATATAAAGCACTATACAAGAAATGAAGAACACCTTTGATGATCATCAGTAAATTAGACATGACCAAGGAAAGAATGAGTGGGTTTGAAGATATATCAATAAAAACTTTTCAAACTGAAAACCAAAGAGAAAAAAATGAAAAATAGAACAGGATTTCTAAGAACTGTGGAACAATTATAAAAGGTATAACATATACATAATAGGAATACCAGAAAGTGAAGAGAGAAACAGAAGAAATAGTTGAAGTAATAAAGGCTGAGAATTTTCCACAATTAACGATAGTACCAAACCACAGATCTAAGCAGCTCAGAGAATATCAAGCAGGAAAAAAACAAACAAAAAAACTCTACCTAGGTAATTATATTCAAACTGCAGAAAATCAAAGACAAAGTTTTGGGATTTTTTTCCTGTTTTTTTTTTTTTTGGCAGGTGGGGGAGGGGGTGGGGGCAGCATGCTACACAGCTTGCAGGATCTTAGTTCCCCAACCAGATATTGAACCTGTTGAACCTGGGCCCTTGGCAGTGAACGTGTGGAGTCCTAACCACTGGACCACCAGGGAATTCCTGGGAAAGTCTTGTAAGAAGTGAAAATGGCGGGGCAAACATCTTATCTATAGAGGGAAAATGATAAAAATTATATTGGACTTCTCTTCAGAATCTGCAATAAGAAGAGAGTGGCAGGACATATTTTTAGTGTTGAAAGGAGCCCACAACCTAGAAAGGGAGAAAACATGTAAACAAAGGATTAGTGTGTTCAATGATAGGACAGAGGAAGAAATGTTTAGCTGTTAGTTGAAGTCAGGCACATAAAAGGATGACTATAACAAGAAGAAAGAAGAAAAGGAAATATAGGCAAAAAGACTAGCTTGTTCAATGAACAAAGTTATAGAAGAGTTTGATGTACCCCTTTTTATGTCCTCGAGTCTTATTTTTTTTCTCCACTGGGAACACCTCCACGGAACAACACAAAAGAACGTCTTCTGCAAAGGCGTGGATCCTTATGGAGGAGTTTGTGACCAGCTAAGTGGAGCCCAGTGTTAATCAGACAAGGCCACTGGGTGGACCCTTTCACAAGGAATGCCTAGTTGTCTGGGTTTTTGTAATTCTGTTAATGCTGGAGAATTCAGGGAGTTACTGTGGTTGAGAACTGATAAAGTAGAAGGTCAAGGTCACAAGGGATCCTGGTGAGCACATGATACAGTGAGAAGGGGAATAAGTAAGGTTGGGAGTACAGAGGATGGGCTGATAGAACCAGGGAGGTCAGAGAACTGAGGTCATGGTGGGGTACAGAGCAAAAGTAAGTGTAGGAGAGTGAAAAAAAAAAAAAAGGGTTAGAAAGGGGATTTTAAGTATAGAAGTGGAATAAATGTAAGTGATGTAGAGTTCAATCAGCTTGTACATCCAAGGCCAGGTCTCAAAGGATACAGGAAAATGAAGATGGGTATATTCCAAGGCATCTGCACTGTTGAATGTAGGAGTCAGATAACATGCCCTGAGGTGGAGGGCAGTTTTGTCATCTTTACACACTTGCCTTTTTTGGTAGTAGGGTAATTTTTGATCCCTTGGTGCAGATACCTCCAGTCTCCATGTCTTATCTATTATATCAACTATAGCTATTGCTTTTTTATTCTTTAAGAAATTTCTTTTGGAGTACAGAAAAGAGGAAAGGAAACATCACAAATTTCCACCTCAATAAGCCATTGTGGTAGATTGTCCTGTCACTTGGCTTGAGATCTAAATGTGTCGACTCGAAAGCCAGAACATTTTGCAGCACCACTAGTTCTGAGCTGGGCAGATCTCTTCAGGCAGGAACAAACCACCCAAGTGGCAGAGGAGGAGGACTTGAGACTCAGTGTGTCTGGGAAATTTGCATGGTTGGCAGCAGAAAGCACAAGATGACAATGCTTAATTATTTAGCATAAAGTTTGATGTTTGGGAAATGCAAAATAATAGGCCACACTAGTCATTATGACCTAGATTGATACTGCCCTTACTTTAGTTAAAATATATGACTGTCTGTGTGGTATGGGTTGAGGGGTATCATGAGGAAATGTCATGAAATCTTAGGATAACATAACTGAGAGGAAACTTCAAGATCATCTAGCCTAGAAATTCCCTTTCTGTGTGTTGGGAGTGTGCCTCAACCCTTGGGACAGCCCTGAGGAGCCTCGTTTACTTCTAGATGGGCTGCACAGCTATCATCGTCTATGTGTGTTCTGATGTGAAAAGAGCTGGGAACATTCATTGGTCCAGCCTCACCCTTTCCTATGTGAGAAACCTGAAGGCAATGAGGTGCAGTAGCTTGGTCAGTTGTTTTGGGCAGAATTAGAACCGCAATCCCACACTTCCTGAATCCACTTCTCAACACACCATATGTTAGTGCTTCCTCCACTGGCTTGAAAGGTCCTCTACAAATACAGAGATTAAGTTAGGGGCTGGTCTATTAAGATTTACATTAGATCGTGTCAATTCACTTCTTAAAATCCTCCTAAAGCATCCCATTACAATTACATAAATTCCAAACTTCTTATGGGTTTCAAAATTCCCCATGAACTATGGAGAACAGTATGGAGATTCCTTAAAAATCTAAAAATAGAACTACCATATGACCCAGCAATCCCCCTACTGAGCATATACCCTGAGAAAACCATAATTCAAAAAGATACATGTACCACAGTGTTCACTGAAGCACTATTTACAATAACCAGGACATGGAAGCAACATAAATGTCCATCAACAGATGAATGGATAAAGAAGATGTGGCACATATATACAATGAAATAGTACTCAGCCATAAAAAGGACTGAAATTGAGTTATTTGTAGTGAAGCGGATAGACCTAGAGTCTGTCATACAGAGTGAAGTTGTCAGAAGGAGAAAAATACTGTATGCTAGCACATATGTATGGAACCTAGGAAAATGGTACTGATGAACCTAGTGGCAGGGCAGGAATAAAGGGACAGACATAGAGAACAGACCGGAGGACATGGGAGGGGAGGGGAGGGGAGAGGAGGCTGGGATGTAGAGAGACAGTAGCATTGACATATGTATCCTACCAAATGTAAAATAGATGGCTAGTGGGAAGCTGTTGCGTAGCACAGGGAGATCAGCTTGGTGCTTTGTGACAACCTAGAGGGGTGGGATGGGGAGGGTGGGAGGGAGACTCAAGAAGGAAGGGATATGGGGATATGTGTATAAATATAGCTGATGCACTTTGTTGTACAGCAGAAACTAACACAACATTGTAAAACAGTTATACTGCAATAAAGATGTATTAAAAAAACAAATGAACAAAAAACAATAAAGTTCTCCATGACCTGACCTCAACTCAGCCCTCCAGAGCTATCTCCTTCTTTCTATCCCCTACTCACTACACACACCCACCCTGTCCTTCTCTCTGTTCCCATCCAAGTTGCTCCTACATCAGGAACTCTATCCTGGCTCTTGCCTCTGCCTGGAACACCTTGCCCCAGATCTCGCTCCTGTTCCTCCTTCAGGTGAAGACTCAAATGTCATTTCCTCAATGAAGACCTCCCTGCTCACTCCAGCTCCCCAAATAACTGTTACCTTGCTTTATTTTCCTCACAGAACTTAGCGCTACCAAAAAATCATCTTATTGGTTTGTTTACTTGCTAATTGTCTGTCTCTCCCGCTAGAGTGTAAGCAGGAACCTTGCCTGAATTCATCCCTAGGCCTTGTTCTAGGCATTCTAGTAACTCTATGAATTCATGAGTTATTTTCTATTAAAATGTAAAGTATCCTAGACAAGTAATATATGAAGTTATTATCAGTTACTAATAGATTATTGTGAATTTGTTTATCAGCTTCTTTCCAGAGCACAAGCTAGCAGGGATTCATGACTTTCTCTAGCAGCTCAGTGGAGAAACAAAATAGGATTAAATCAGATTGCAGAGAGGTGAAAGGTTTTGTTAGGGGAAGTAGGGAAAAGAGTCTTGGTGGGGGATGGTGGGGGTGGGCAGGAGACATGGCTTGAAAGAGGGTCCAGGAAAGTAGAGGACACCTGAAGGGACTTCTGGAGAGGAGAGGAGTTTGCCATCATGATCCCTTTCACTCTCCTTACCGGCGTGCTCAAAGCTGACACCAAACACGGCATTTATAGAGGCAGGCAGAGGGGAGCTGGAAAACATCAGGGCATTTGTTCACACTTAAATGTGACCTTCTTTCAATGACATCACCTGTGTAGCACACAACACAACTGTACCCAGCCCATCAGGATGCTCTTCACTCTGTACCACTTGCTAAGAGGAGATTCAGGGAAACTGCACAAGGAACCACTAGATGTAAGCTGAAAGAGGAATCTAAAAAAAAAAAAAAAAATGAATTCCTAAAACTCTGGAGGCCTGACTTTCTGGATCTACTCACAGGGAGAGAAAGGAAAGCAGGTGAGGAGAGTGACGTGCTGAGGGAATGAGGGCGTGTGGCAGAGATGCTCCTTTAGGAATTAAATAAGAACAATGACAAAGGCTTTTGGAAATGATGAACAAAGACAATGACAGCTCTATTTTGGAGGGGGAGATGAATACATCTTCGAATCACCCCACAACTTCTAGGTGGGAAGCACTTAACAGACATCACTTCCTTTAGATGGCACTGCTCACAGCTGCATGGCTAGAGAAGACAAAGGTTGGATTCTCCCGAGTTTCTTATCCTCTCAAATTCTGTTGGATTTCTCTCGGTGGTTCTTTTGAAATAGGGCTGTGCCCCTCCCATCTCATTATTCTGCCTGTGGCACAGACTTACGTAAGACATGTGCAAAGAAATAACAGGATTTCTGGGAAGCAGATCTTAAAGGCTTATTTTTTTAAGCTGCATTGCTAAATTTAGGGAAGTGATTCATAAGACACCCCCACTCCATCACATGCACACCCCTCTGTCTAGTGTTCCATGCACGTTTAGCTGTTCTTCTTGGCATTTTATTTTTTTATCTAGTTTCAGCAAAGGACCTTGGAGTTGTCCACAAAAGTTCTTTTTTGTTAAGATCATTTGCTTTTTTTTTTTTGGTGAAGTGATGACTTGGACTAACATAAATAAAATATTCAGCAGGGCATGACATCTCTTCACACGGATCAGAAATTTGGGGACTGCATGGTTCATAAGGGAAAATGCATTTCTCCTCTAAGGGCCTGGGGAGGTTTGGGGGTAATTCTCGACAGTCAAAGGGCATTGATCTTTGAAATGTCAAGCTGAAAATAGGCACTTGACATCAGATTCATGCCACTGGCTCATTCATTTGGTTCTTTCCCTATTACCTGAGTGCAGAAGGCTGTGTAGCGACCTCCCTGTGGAAAATGCACAGTAAGGGGAGGTCTAGATCCTAATCCCAGATGTGTGACTAATAAGTCAAGTGTTTCTGAGCATGTCATTTCCTCTTTCAGCCTCATTTTCCTCATTCTTAAAATGAGAGGTTTGGGCTGGAGCATCACTTCTCAAACTGATACACAACACTCTAATGGGAGAGACACAATCACACTTTTATCCCTTTTTTGGTCACTCACAAGGTTCAGAAGCACTTTGTTTATTACAAGACATACCTAGTCATCAAACACACACCACCACCAAAAAAAACTTTGTCGATCACATTTTCCAAACTAACTTGGCCATGAAACAGTCCTGGTACCCTTCTCTTCTCCTACCCCTTCTCCTCCTCCCTCAACCATTTAACCACTATCCTATTGATTGAGCCCTGATGTTCTAAGGAACCCATCTTTGGAAATCCCGAACTAGATGATCTGGTGGATGACCTTGTAGGCTCCTGTCAGCTTTAAATTCAGCTCATTTCTGCCTACTTGAAAATCTACTTCTTGCCTAACGTGTGCTGGGTGCAGTGAGGAGAGCGTGGGCCCTGCCCGCAAGCCGCTTACAGTCGTGGTCTATTACGGTCCATGTGAGAGAAAAGCAGGTTGCTTTTGATGAAAAGCTGATGATTTCACTTTGAAGGGTGAGCAGGTTGCTTCAAAAGTCAAAGGCTATTTATAATTCATTGGCTGATAAAGAGCTTGCCCTAAGTCCATTGTTGTTTACCTGTGAGTTCATCAGAAATATGTAGACTCATGGTGGAATATTGATGGGGAACTCTCACTGGCTTCCCATCTAATCCCCTAGACACTGGGCTGACAGCACTCTCTCCTGGTTCCGGGGAGAACCGTGATTAAGTGTGGTCATCATAGGATAAAAAAATTGTCGTTGAAGATGATGTATAGAGTGTCAAGAGCTTCTGCCCATTCCTGTCATGTTTGAAATTATTTGGGGGGAATATCAATACAATTGAATTGAGAAGAGGAAGACTCCTGTTTGATGGTAGAGCAGCTTAAAGTCTATTGCAGTATATTTTATCAGACTATTTCTTGGACTTGGGATTCTCTTCTGGGTAAGGCACCTCCAAATCTGCCTCAAGCTTTACAGCTAATGGTACCACCCACCAAGTCTCCATATGGCCTCATGACTAAGGACATTTGTTATTACATTAAAGTGGCCCCTAACTGTGCCATAGGCCCAATAGTACATGATATCAAGCTATTAGTGATACGACTTAGGGGCAGAAGCTACAGAGAGAAGAAGCTGGCAGCAAAGAAGCCGCTTCAAGGTGCACGGTGGACAGATGGCTCACCTATGGCATGCGGAGTACTTCCTCAACAACAGCTCACCCTTAATGAATGCACAAACACAGGCCTTCTCTGCTCATCTTCTGACACATGTTAACAGAAATGACATGTGGTTGGAAGAGCAGTAAATGAAAATGCAAAACCAAACAAAAATGTGGGAAACTGCGGGAGGGGAGGAAGACGAGGAAGACAACTTATGAACAACAAGACCACAAGATGATACGACGAAGCAGATGTAAATTGGAGAGAATTTCAGCAGTAGAGATGTGTTCACCTTCAAGTCTAGGGAAACCAAATGCCCATTCCCCCCGTCCCCCATGTGTGTAGCAGCAGGCAAAAGAGAACAGTGTTCCTTACAAAGAGAGTGGGAGGTCAGGGAGAGAAGTGGGAGGGAGAAACAGCAGCTATTGTGCCACAGAACATTTTCCTAGACTGGACGACTGCTTGGAGACATGTAGAGGGGGCATGGGGGGTGGGGAGCGGTTCTTCTTTTCTTAATTAGTCTTTATTTCTCATCTCGTCTGTGAGGCCGGTGGGGTGGGCTGGGCTGCTTTATGCCACTGCAGCCTGGTCTTTCAGGCAGTCTACTATCTTTCAGGGAGAAGGTGGGAGAGTCGGGAGGCAGTGTTCTGCTGCTCGGAGACTGCACTGCCACACTGGGTGCTTGGATCCCCAAGTACCAGGAGGGCCAACCAGCTACAATGGTGTAACTCCAGAGCCCCTTTTGGACCACTGCCCTCTCCCGTTTTGCCTTTCTTCTCACAACCCCCGTTTGTCTATCGTGTTGAACTTTTTTTTTCCTCTTCCCTCTTCTTACCCTGCCCTCACTGCCCCCACTTCCTCACTGCCCTCCCCACCCAACCACTGCCCCACGATTCACAGCCCATCTCGTCAGCGACTGTCTCGCCATCACTTTATACAACTTTGTGTGTTGTCTTTATCCTGCACACTTCTAACCCCAAGGAACTCCAGCCATCTTTCGCCTTTTTTTCTGCTTGCATAGCTGATTACTAGAGAGAAACGCAAAAGATTTCTGCTTTAGCTGAGTCTTCTCTCATCCCTGGCTTTCGTTTCCTTGCAGTGGCTACCTGACATTTTCACTCCCTTTTCAAGCCCTTTCTTACTCCTTCCCTCCCCCGCCCAGCTTCCCATCTCAGCAGATGGCCTTACTTCTCTCTGCACACAGGACAATATAAAACTCAAAACCAGGCAGCTGGAGCTTGTTCTATGGAAGGCCTTTTTAATCAGGGGAGTACCTTGACGAACTTGGATTTGCAAAGGAAGGCTTAGACCAGCAGAAGAGAGTAGGGGCTAGGGGCATTGCTCTGCATAATAGAATGAGAAAAATTTAGCATTCCCAAGTCTACCATAGGAAAGAAGGAGTAAAGAAGAGAGACAAAAGGAGAAGAAAACGAAGGCGAACACAGGAATGGCTAAAGCAGGCTAACACCCTTGGGTGAAGGAGCCATCAAAAAACCCAGTGGGGAAAACTAAAAGGCTTTTAAGGACAAGAGTGAGTTATGGCCAATTGGAAGCTGTTTGTGTTGCTAGGATAAATACCCCCTTCCTTTGCTCCCCATCAAAAGCCTCTGCAAAGTCTACCACAAATAAAAGTGAAAATGCTGTTTTATATAATTTGGGGCAGAGACATCAGAGTGCCCACAGGATGCAAGAGGATCTCGCAACCAATTCAGGGAAAGCCGTGAGAGCAGCCCAGAGGAGCCCGTGAAGATGCCAGCCCCTGGGAATCTGCAGAGATCTGTGGAAGGCTAGAAGACTTTTACAAGGTTTGGAATGATATTGAGGCAATCTTATCTCAGTTGAAAGGGGTAGAGAGGATCCTATGAATGGATATTTGTATGAACAACAAAAAAGTCTTCAAGTATAAATGTCTTCACCTTGGCCCCCATTCTACAAACATATCTCCAACTCTACCTACTTTTCCTTGATCTCATTCATCTCAAGGAAGAGGTAGAGGTGTGATGTGGTAGAAAAAGAAGGAATTTCGGTGTCAGATAGACTTGGTTTTGGAATCTTGACTCTAACCTTACTAGCTGTGTGACTTTGAGCAGGTTGCTTAACCTCTCTGAGCCATGGTCAACTTTCTCATCTGTAAAATGAGAAATACAACACTTCTGGGGTTGTTCTGTTTAAATGACATGATATACAGTAAGGGGCTTAAGCATTTGTGGATTATTGGCATCTGTGGGGCAGGGGGACCCTAGAACCAATCCCTCACTGATGCTGAAGGATGACTGTACATGAAAGTAACTCCATAGTCGCTAGCAAACAGAAAGTACCCAGTAAATATTAGTTCTTCCTCCCATCTAGCTTCGACGTCAATCTTACTCCATCATCTTCTCTTTGAGGTTGTTCCATCAATCATTCATTATTTTTGTATTTTATTATTCTCTTTATATCTTCACTTAAATATGTGTAAAACTTACTCTTATAACACTCATATTTTCTGTTGCCCTGTTTCTCTTCTCCAAGGTAAAAGTCTTGCTATAATCATCTGAATTACATCTACTTCCTCAATGCCTCCATCCCCAATTCCCTGCCCACTGGCTCTGCCCCACCAATCCATGTAAGTTCCCTCGCTTTGACCTGCAAAATGGTAGATCCAGAGGATTTTGTTCAGCCTCTTTTTACTCGACCTCAGTGACATTTGCCACTAAGATCACTCTCCCTCTTCTTTTTGAAATGTTGACCGCCCCCACCTCTAGCTGCTAGGCCACTACTCTGTTCCTTCTCAGTTTCTTTTTTAAATTGAGGTATAGTTGATTTACAATATTATATTAGTTTCAGGTGTACAGCATAGTGATTCAGTATTTTTACAGATTTATACTCCATTAAAAGTTAATACAAGACAATGGCTATAATTCACTGTGCCATACAATGTATCCTTGTTGCTTATATATTTTATACATAGTAGTTTGTATCTCTTAATCCCATACCCCTAATTTGCCCTTCCACCCTCCCTCTCCTTTGGTAACCGCTAGTTTGTTCTCTATATCTGAGTCTGTTTGGTATATATATATTCATTTGTATTATTTTTTAGATTCCACATGTGATATCATACAGTATTTGTCATTCTGACATTTTACTAAGCATAATATTCTCTAGATCCATCCATGTTGCTGTAAATGGTAGAATTTCATTCTTTTTTAAAGCTGAGTAATATTTCATTGTGTATATGCACCACATCTTCTTTATCCACTCGTCTATTGATAGGCACTTGGTTTGCTTCCATGTCTTGGCTACTGTAAATAGTGCTCCTATCAACATTTGAGTGCATGCATCTTTTTGGATTAGTGTTTTCAATTTGTTCTGGGTATATACCCAGGATTGGAATTGCTGGATCATATGGTAGTTATATTTTTAGTTTTTTTGAGGAACCTCAATACTGTTTTCCACAGTGGCTGCACCAATTTACATTAACACCAACAGGGTGCAAAGATTCCCTTTTCTCCACATCCTCGCCAACATTTGTTATTTGTATTCTTTTTGATGACAGCCATTCTGGCAGGTGTGAGGTGATGTCTCATTGTTGTTTCCCTGACAATTAGTGATTTGAACATCTTTTTATGTGTCAGTTAGCCAACTGTATATCTTCTTGAGAAAAATGTCCATTCAGGCCTTCTGCCCATTTTGATTGGGTTCTTTGTATTTTGACAGTGTATTGTGTGAGCTGTTTGTATATTAACCGCTTGTCAGCATATCATTTGTAAACATGTTCTCCTGTTTCGTAGGTTGCTTTTTGTTTTATTGATGGTTCCTTTGCTGTGCAAAAGCTTTTAAGTTGAATTAGATCCCGTTTGCTTTTGCTTTCATTTCCTTTGCCTTAGGAGACAAATCCAAAAAAATATTGCTACGATTTATATCAAAGAGTGTTCTATGTTCTCTTCTAGGAGTTTTATGGTTTCGTGTCTTACATTTAGGTCTTTAATCATTCTGAGTTTATTTTTGTGTATGGTATGAGGGAATATTCTAATCTCATTGTCTTACATATTAATTGTTCAGTGTTCCCAACATCAATTGAAGAGACTATCTTTTCTCCACTATATAAGCTTACTTCCTTTGCCATAGATTAATTGACCATATGTACATGGGTTTGTTTCTGGGCTTTCTATTCTGTTCTATTGATCTGTGTGTCTGTTTTTGTTCCAGTACCACACTGTTTTGATTGCTGTAGCTTTGTAGTCTGAAGTCTGGGAGGGTACTACTCCAGCTTTCTCTTTTCTCAAAATTGCTTTGCCAATTCAGGGCCTTTTGTGGTTCCATATGAATTTTAGGATTATTTGTTCTAGTTCTGTGAAAAATGCAATAGATATTTTGGTAGGGATTGCACTAAATCTGTAGTTTCCTTTGGGTAGTAAGTCCGTTTTAATAATATTAATTCTCTCAATCTGAGAGCAAGGGTTATCTGTCCATATCTTTGTATCATCTTCAATTTCCTTTAACATTGCTTTAGAGTTTTCAGCATATAGGTCTTTCACCTCCTTGGGTAAGTTAATTCCTAGGTATTTTATTCATTTTGATGCAATTTTAAATGGAATTTTTTTTAACTTTCTCTGATAGTTCATTATTAGTGTATAGACAAAGCAATGGATCTCTGTATATTAATCTTGTACCCTGAAACTTTGCTAAATTCATTTATTAGTTCCAACAGTTTTGGGGTAGAGACCATATAGAGTATCATGTCAGTGTCTCTTTGTGGCCTTTTAAAGGTTGTAACCCCCTCTCCCATCCAGAGTTCCATTGCGCCCTTTAAAATTCATACTCTATATTATTACCTGGGGGAATCTTATTTACCACCAACACTTTAGCCACCACCCATGCTAACAACTTTAAAATAATTATTTCTCTGAGCAAGAACTCTTTCCTAAGCACTACCTCAATTTTTTCCCCTGAATCCTACCTCTTCAAGCACTTATTGGAGTGCTTATTATGTGCCAGGACTTTCACCAGGAATATGAATGGGATGTCAAGAGGGTCCTGCATGCTTGAATTAAGTCCCAATTTCCCCAGATACTCCCAACTCCATTAGTAGGGGTAAGAGGGGGAGTGCCACCATTTCAAAGCAGGGTTATCCCTCCCTAAGAGAGGTAAGATTAAGCTCTGTACCTGCATTAAGACCCCAGGCCTCCTGACTGCCAAGGAGAGGTGCCAAGAGAGCCCCAGACACCCACATCTCCATACCCCCAATGTGTACAGCCTGACACTCGAAACCTCCTATCAATATCTGCCTTGAAGGGTTAATAGCCAAAATATAGAGGATTCATACAATTCATAGGAGAAAGCCAAATAATCTGATTTTATTAAAAAGGCAAAGGATCTGAATAAACCTTCCTCAAAGAAGACAAACAGCCAACAGTACATGAAAAGGCGCTTAACCTCACTAATCATCAGGGAAATGTGAATCAAAACCACGAGTGACAACTCTTTGCAGATGACATGATATTATACATAGAAAACTCTAAAGATTCTACCAGAAAACTGCTAACGCTAATTGATGAATTCAGTAAAGTAGCAGGATACAAAATTAATGCACAGAAATCTCTTGCATTCCTACACAGTAACAACGAAAGAGCAGAAAGAGAAATTAAGGAAACTCTCCCATTTACCATTGCAACAAAAAGAATAAAATACCTAGGAATAAACCTGCCTAAGGAGGCAAAAGATCTGTATGCAGAAAACTATAAGACACTGATGAAAGAAATCAAAGATGATGCAGAAAGATGGAGGGACATACCATGTTCTTGGATTGGAAGAATCAATATTATGAAAATGACTATCTTACCCAAAGCAATTAAGAGATTCAACACAATCCCTATCAAATTACCAATGGCATTTTTCACAGAACTAGAGCAAGAAATCTTACGATTTGTATGGAAACGCAAAAGACCCCAAATAGCCATAAGCCATCTTGAGAAGGAAAGACGGAATTGGTGGAATTAGGCTTCCAGACTTCAATCTATACTACAAGGCCACAGTGATCAAGACAGTATGGTACTGGCACAAAAATAGAAAGGAAGATCAATGGAACAGAATAGAGAACCCAGAGGTAAACCCACGCACATATGGGCACCTTATCTTTGACAAAGGAGGCAAGAATATACAATGGAAAAAAGCTTCTTCCATAAGTGGCACTGGGAAAATTGGACAGCAACATGTAAAAGAATGAAATTAGAACACTTCCTAACACCATACACAAAAATAAACTCAAAATGGATTAAAGACCTACATGTAAGGTCAGACACTATAAAACTTCTAGAGGAAAACATAGGCAGAACACTCTATGACATACAAGAAAGCAAGATCCTTTTTGACCCACCTCTTAGAATAAAGAAAATAAAATCAAGAATAAACAAATGGGACCTCATGAAACTTAAAAGCTTTCACACAGTGAAAGAAACCATAAACAAGACAAGAAGACAACCCTCAGAATGGGAGAAAATACTTGCCAACGAAGCAACAGACAAAGGACTAATCTCCAAAATATACAAGCAGCTCATGCAGCTTAATACCAAAAATGCAAATAACCCAATCCAAATGGGCGGAAGACCTAAATAGACATTTCTCCAAAGAAGACATACAGATGATCAACAAACACATGAAAAGATGCTCAACATCGCTAATCATTAGAGAAATGCAAGTCAAAGCCACAATGAGGTATCACCTCACACTGGTCAGAATCGCCATCATCAAAAAATCTAGAAACAATAAATGTTGGAGAGGGTATGGAGAAAAGGGAACTCTCCTGCACTGTTGGTGGGAATGTAAGCTGGTACAACCACTATGGAAAACAGTTTGGAGGGTCCTTAAAAAACTAAAAATGGAACTACCATATGACCCAGTAATGCCACTATTGGGCATATACCCAGAGAAAACCATAATCCAAAAAGAAACATGTATCATAATGTTCATTGCAGCACTATTTACAATAGCCAGGACATGGAAACAACCTAAATGCCCATCAACAGATTAATGGATAAGGAAGATGTGGCACATATATACAATGGAATATTACTCAGCCATAAAAAGGAATGAAATTGAAATATATGTAAAGAGGTGGATAGACCCAGAGACTGTCATACAGAGTGAAGTAAGCCAGAAAGAGAAAAACAAATACCATATGCTAACTCATATATATGGAATCTGAAGAAATGGTACTGATGAACCCAGTAACAGGGCAAGAGTGCAGATGCAGATGTAGAGAATGGACTTGAGGACACGGGGCTTGGATGGGGGGAGAAGGAGTAGCTAGGATGAAGTGAGAGAGTAGCACAGACATATTTACACTACCAACTGTAAAATAGATAGCTAGTGGGAATTTGCTGTATAACAAAGGGAGATGAACTCGATGATGCATGATGCTTTAGTGGGCCAGGACAGGGAGGGTGGGAGGGAGTCACGGGAGGGAGGGGATATGGGGATATATGTATAAATACAGCTGATTCACCTTGGTGTACCTCAAAAACTGGTAAAAAAAATTTAATGTTAATAATTCTACAAACTACTAGGAACTTCAAGATAAAATTGTTCATAATGTTGATCATTAAAAAAAAAATAACGAGGTATCACCTCACACCCATTAGGACGCCTATTATCAAAAAGAAAATATACCAAGTGTTGGCAAGGATGTGGAGAAAAGAGAATGTTTGTGTACTGTTGATGGGAATGTACACTGATAAAATCACTATGGAAAACAGTAGAGTTTCCGTATATTAACAACAGGACTATTCTATGATCCAGTAAGCTCATTTCTCGGTATGTAACCAAAGAAAATGAAATCTGGATCTCAAAGAGATATGTACACTCCCATGTTCATCGTAGTATTGTTCACAATGGTCAGGTATGGAAACATCCTCAATGTCCATTGACAAATGGATATAGAAAGTGTGGTACATATACACAATGGAATATTATCCAGCCATGAGAACAGAGGAAATCCTGTCATTTGTGACAGCATTGATGGAACCTGAGAGTATTATGCTAAGTGAAATAAAGCAGACACAGAAATACTGATTGACTTCACTTGTGTGTGGAATCTAAAATATTTGAACTTATAAAAGCAGAGAGTAGAAAAGTGGTTGCCACTGGTCTGGGGGGACAGAATAAGGATAAGTCAGCCAACAAGTATAAAGTTTCATATGCAAGATGAATGAGTTCTGGAGGTCTAATGTACAGCATGGTGATGATAGTTAACAAAACTGTATTGTATACTTGACATTTGCTGAGAGAATAGCTCTTAAATCTTCTCAGAGCACACACGTAACTATGTAGAGGTGATGGGTTAGTTACTGAGCTTGATTGTGGTGATCTTTTTACAATGTTTCTATATATCAAAACATCAAGAGTGGGGACATGGGGAGATGTAGGTCAAAGGGTAGAAACCTCCAGTAAAAAGGCGAATAGGTTCTGGGAATCTAATGTACAACATGGTGACTATAGTTAATACTGCATAACATACTTGAAAGTTGCTAAGAGAGCAGATCTTAAATGTTCTCTCCAAAAAAAGATGGCAATGATGTGACATGATGGAGGTGTTAGATGACACTATGGTGGCAATTATTTTGCAATATATTAAATGTATCAAATCAACACATTATATACCTTAAACTTAGCATTAAAGGTCAATTATATCTCAGTAAAACTGAAAAACAGCAAATTTGCTAAATTAAAATTGTATATTTAAAATGCACAGGCTCTCGATAAAGGTGTTAAAAAATTAAAAATCTGCTTTCAGTCCACCTGAACCAGTGTCATTGCAGCTTTTATCCTGGTTTGTGTCAGTCACCACAAAAAGCCTGAGACCCCCAGGCCAGCTCCCATCTCCCATCTTCTCATCCCTGTGTGGCTCTGCACAACCCGAAGTCTGTTCCCGCATCCTGTTCCCACATCCTGTTCCCACATCCTGTTCCCCCCAAGCTGCCCAAATCACCTACTGTGCCCCCTGGCATCCACAGTCTGTCACTGTTAGCAAACATCCCCTAGGCCTCCAACCTCTTCTCTGAGCCGTCCTCTCAATTTCTTGCTCTAAGGAAAAGTAGCTTCTCCCCAGAGGAGAGTGCCCCCAGTAGAGTAGGGGCTGTGTTTCCTCCCACAGCCCTCAGACTTCTGGGCTTGAAGGTGGACGAGCTCCTCCTTGCTCTTCATTGCCACTTTCAAACACTTCTCCCTCTCTCCTCCCCAGATACCCCAGCTTTGACTCATATGTCATCAGACCATCCCACTCGCTACCCCTCACGGTAGCTATAACTTACTGACATTCGCTTCGTCATTCTTTACTACTTCTGTCTTAAATGTCGGTGATTTTAATATACGAGAAAGTGAAACTTCATGCATCCCAGACACTCACCTCACCAAATGCCCCTACTTTGATGATCGTGCCCTCCGCCCTTCAAGTTCTCACCCCAGTGGTGACATCCTAGACTGTGTGATAACAAATCATTGCAACTATTCCAGGAGAAAAATCCCATGCCGCCCCTCCCTGTGCCGTCTCCCCTAACCTTCACCTATCTCCCTCATAGAACCCCAGATTAAAAAGTTCTGACCCTACCTGGACCTATATAATCCAGTGATTCCATCATCTTTTTGCTGTCCCTGCCCCATTCCCTCTGTAGCCAGCTTACATTCCCCAGTCCATCCTTAGTGACTTCTGTGTGTATTCCATTTCCACATCCCTCAGTCCATCCTATTCACTTGGCTACACTCCAAATTTGAGCATTTCTGCCAGCCTCACTGGCCTATCAACAATGCAGCTTCAGGTGACCAGAGACACACACACACCATGCTGATTTGCGTACCTTAACTTCATGCCCGGAACCTCAAGGGGGCCCTCGATGCCCCCCAGGAGCCACACTGGATTCCCCTGGTACATTTGCCCTCCCACTCTTTGAGATGATTAGTTCACACCTCCTCTCTCCTCATAAGTCCAACGCCTCTGCCCCCATGCTCACTCTCAGCTAACGATTTTGCCTCTTACTTTCCTCACAAAATTGGAGCAATCAAAAGAGAATTTCCACAAACTCCCACTACCTCATTTACCCACCTCCAACCATCTGCACCCATATACTCTGCTTTCTTCCTCTTATAAAAGATGGACTTTTTAACGCGCCTCTCTCAAGCCAGCCAGCTTCTCCCTTGCGCAGTTAATACCCGACTGGGGTAAGTTGTGTGTGTGAGGGATGGGTGGCAAGTTTTTTTTTTCCTAATTTCTTGCTATTGTGAATAAGAACGTCATGAATATCTTAATGCCTATTTTTTTTAATTTTGGATTTTTGCTTAGGATGGATTCCCAAAAAGTATAATGATGGGGACCAACTTTATATTTTCATAATGACATAGTTAAGGCGGACGGAGCATGTAAGAAGCTTCTGACACACTGTCAGATGTGAGGGGAGAAAATTAATGTTATGGAACAAGAATTTTAGTAGAACTAAGGTACAATAAAAACATAAGATTTGGGAAATATGTCTGAAGTTATATGTTACAATGCAGTCAATTCAAATAACATATCCATTCCCTTCTCCAAAAAAGTTATTTATGTTTACAGTTTCGCTTGGAGAAATAACCAAAGAACAAAGCAATAAAAAGCTAAAATGTTAATTCCTGCTTGCCTCATTTGTGTCAACCTGCAGAAAACAGTTCCAGAAGAGAGTTTCAATGATCTAATTTTCTCATCAATAAATATTTGTGAAATTGAGTGACTGAACTTTAATGTTCCAACAACTGCACAAGCACCTACATGCTATGTGAAACCTTTGCTGATGTTGGAGGGAGGAGAGTGGATAGAAGGTCACATAAATCATGTATGCTGGCCGCCTTCTTGTTGTACTTCTGCAGAGTTCTGTTATCCATTGTGAGCAGTGCTGGCATTTTCCTGTCTTTTTTTCAGATTTTTCCATTACAAAAGCAATATATCTCCAGGTAAATGAGGTGGTTTACCATTTACTTTTTAAAAGAATTTCTTCTCTGTCCCAAACTGCAATAAAGTCGCAGTGAAGGAATAAAAATATGTTAAGTCCACAAGGAACAAGAGACCACAGAAGGAAACCAGAGATAAGAAGATCTGGCAGTTTGGGGAGATCTCATTTCTCCTGAGTTTAAAATACCAGAGGGAGGAGCAGTGACAGCCATGGCAGAGCAAGCTCCATCTCACTTGCCTGCAGAGACAAGAGGAGCTTGCCTAAGGGGTTCCTGGAAAGGCTTAGCATTTGGAGACCCAGGCACTACCAAAGACGAGGGTGAGGTGTAGGACCGGAAATAAGGGGCTTGTTTGGAATCTATGTAACAAGCAATTGAATCCTCCCAGATACCCTTTCTAAAATTACACAGCCACATGATGAGTCCCTGAAAAAAGATCAAAGTTGATTTGCCAGTGAAATTGAATAAGAGGGTTCCAGATGTGGAAACACCAGGCACGGAAAACAGGAGAGTTTAGTGAAAATTTGCACTTTAAAGAACAAAACACTTAATTTCCTTTCCCAACCTTGCTCCCAGAATATAGTCAAGCACAAGTGCCATCCCATTTTCCAGACAAGATCTTGAAGGATTCTTCTATTAGGATGATAGATAACCCCAAAGAAAGATGTTCACATACTGACATATGTGAGTCTCCCAATGAAGAGCTAACCCTTGATTGTACCACGGTGAAACCTTATAGCCTACAAGACCTGGGCATGCATACACAGTTTCATATCAGATTTTAGTACCTTATTTTAAAACTAAATAGTCAAAAACTAAGAGCTTTTAGGAAAACCTCTAACATGAAAGAGACAACAAATAGGAAAAATGAATAAGAAGAGAGACTGTACAAAGAACAGAAGAATAATTGCAGTATCCTGAGAGAAAAATATTGCACTCATGAAACAAGACAGAGTACTATGGAAAAGGAACTGTGTTAGTTAAAACATAATAGGCTCTGCTATAGTAACAAACTGCTATAGTAACTGAGTTATTCAATACTAACTCAGTTTTCAACAAAATTAAAACCGAGTTAGTTATTTAGAAATAACTAAAGTTTATTTCTCATTTATACCAAGTCCAAAGCAGTCAAAAGTTGTTCTTCTTTATCTGGGACTCAGAGATTCAGGTTCCCATTATTCTGTGATGTCACCATCTTTTCGTGTGGCTTACAAGGACACTACAGCAGGAGGAGAGAAGGATGAACTGAGTCACAGCTTTTAACTGCTTCAGCCTGGGAGTGACATGTGTCACTTTTGCTCACAGACCATTGGCCCAAACGAGTCCAAATCTAACTGAGGCTGGAAAATATAGAGAAGCACATGGAATATTTGTTGAGTTTAACATCCTTGCGACAGGAACTGTCAGAACAAGAAAGAGCTCTTGAAAATTAACATGACAGCTGAAATTTACATTTCTATAGAGAATTTAGAGAATAAAGTTGAGGAAATCAGGAAATAATTTTGAAAAGACAGAGATTAAGTCTATAATCCATCCAATTGTTAGGAACTCCATAGAGAGTACAGAGTAAAAAAAAAAAAATGGGAGGAATTTTTCTCTGAAGTAATACCAGCTGTCACCCATGGGTTATAACCTGCAACTGTCCAGATTAAAGAAGCCCACTGACACAGGCATTCATCTTTTGTGCTATGGTCAGGAGTCTTGTGATATAAGGCCCAGGAATGCTAGGGTAAAATAAAAGCCCTCAGAAACATGGCCACTTCGTAGTTTGACAAAAGGGAGCAATGTGACTGGCAAGCATTTCACAGAGCCTGCTCCGTTCAATATATAGTGTTGTGTTTGTGTTTATCACTTAATATTATGCAATAATTGTATTTCCGTGACACTGGATTATCTTCATGGCAGTTACATTTACTGATTACGAATATCCTATAGAGGAGATATACCATATTTTACTTAACCCTTCCACTATACTTGGACTTACATTTCCTATCTTTTGCTATAGATGAGAGTCATGAATACCTTATTGTCTAAACTTTAATCTAAATTTGGATTATTTCCCTAGGATGGATATTTCCTTAGGATTATTTCCATAATTGTAAAGACTAGAGCAAGCCTTATTTATATTTTCATGATTCTTGGTAGATTTTACAAAAATCGACTTCCACAATTACACCAGTACATAATGCATCCGGACATACCTGTACGTATATGTTTTCCACACATTCACCAGCATTGCATATTTTTATTGGAGGTTTTTTTTGCTAGATTAGGAGGAAGAAATGGCTTTGTATATGTTTTTATGTATAATTGTTTATAGCAATTTCATTTTAATAAATTGTCCATAAACGTTGCTTATTTATCTGTTTAGTGCTTTGCTTATTACATTACAGAACTTCTCTATATTAACCCTTTGCCAGTTATGCCTTTTTTTTAATATACTGAAAATTTAAAAATCTTTATGTATATTGATTCTTTCTTTGGTGATTTATTACTTATAAGCACATAGTTCTACAGAAATTTGATAACCACTTAATTTCATGCTCCTTTACTATGATTTTTAAGTCCATAGTCAAAGAAGTTTAATGTTTATTTAATGTGTGCCTATGTTCTAGGCACTGGAGGTTCAAGGCCAATAGAAGAGGTCTCTGCCTTCCAATAGTTTATATAACTGATGCTTCCTACAAATTGTTAGAATGTCCCAGCACCGCCACTATGCAGAATGCTCTTTTTCCATCTCCATATATTCTGTCAAAATTCCAATGGTATTTTTCACAGAAATAGACAAGCAATCCTAAAACTTGTATTGAACCACAAAACACCCTGAATAGTCAAAGTAATCTTGAGAAAGAAGAGCAAAACTGGAGGCATCACACTCCCAGATTTCAAACTACGAGGATGAGTCAAAAATTATCTGCACTCTGACTGTATATTACAAATCAATAGTTATCAAAACAGTATGGTATTGGCATAAAAACAGACACACAGGTCAATGGAACAGAATAGAGGGCCCAGAAATATACCTATTCATATATGGTCAATTTATGATATGGTCAATTGATTTGGTAAGGGAGTCATGAACATACAATGAGGAAAGGACAGTAAATGGTGTTGGGACAACTGGACAGCTACATGCAAAAGAATGAAACTGGACCACTATCTTACACCATACACAAATATTAACTCAAGATGGATTAAAGACTTGAATGTAAGAACTGAAATTATAAAACTCCTAAAAGAAAACAGAGGTGATAAGCTCCTTGATCTTGGTCTTGGTAATGATCTTTTGAATCTGGCAACAAAAGCAAAAATAAACAAGTGAGACTAAAACTAAAAACCTGTGCAGCAAGCCATCAAGAAAATAAAAGGCAACCTATAGAATGGGAGAAAATATTTGCAACTCATATATCTGATAAGGGGTTAATATCTAAAATATATAAAGAACTCATACAACTCAGTAGCAAAAAAGCAAAAAATCAAATATAAAAATGGTCAGAAGACCTAAATTGACATTTTTCCAAAGACATACAGATGGCCAACAGGTATATGAAAAGATGTTCAATATCACGAATCATTAGAGAAATGCAAGTCAAACCACAATGAGACATCGCCTCCTCCCTGTACAATAGCTATTACCAAAAAGACAAATAAGCGTTGGCAAGCATGGGGAGAAAATGGAACTTTGTGCACTCTTATTTGCCTTGCTAAATGGAATGACCTTGGGTTCCTCCTGAAAATTTGGTCAGCTAATGGGTTTTCTGGTTTTATACAGCAGATCCAATCCAGTATACTCACTTCTCTGAGCTTCCTGATTCTTTCCTCCACCATTTGCAACAGCAGTTTTGCATTTTTACCTCACTTTGTGTAGGTCATTACTTTTTCCAATCTTCTGAGGAGTGTGCCAGCAGCAATTTAGAGTCATCTGCTAGGCCCTTGTTAGGGTATTATCTTATGGTTATTCTGGAGTGCTCCCATATCCACAAACTTCCCCATAACAAACTTCATATTCTGTTCTGCCTTGGTCAGGCACTCTCAGAGGCCTCTCTTAGACACACTCCTCCAGGTTCTGCCAATAAATTCTCTCTAGGTCTGAGGCTCCTTCAGTATGTAATATCATCTCCCTGTGGCTGGTTCAGCACTTTTCTGGTTGAGCTATGCTGAGATTTGATGCAAGTTATGAGTCTGGTGGCCAGGAGCGGAAGTGGAAACATATCCTGAAGGACACTCTGCACTATTTTATAAGGTCTCACTTGAAGTCTCTTTATAGTCTTCGAGAAAGGTGGGGGTAGGAGGCCCTATCTTCAATAGGGAAATAGACCACTTCTTCAGGATCAGAGGGTTCATGGGAATCAAAGTTCAACGTACATCTACACAGAGATATCAGTATCCCAGGCCTCAAGGTCACACTCTTTGCCCATTAAGGCCCCAACTTTGACTTCAGAGGCTTGCCTAGGCTGAGAACTGAGCCTTCTTAGAGCTCTGCACTATTGCAATTAAGTCTTGTGCTCTAATTCAGCTGTTTCTGCTCCTGCCCCATCCCAGCTGCAGGAGCGAAGGCCTTCTGACTCATGTTTTGCTACAGATTTTTGACCAATAAATCTGAGTCTGTAATTTTCTCTCTTCAACTCCTCATCCAATTCCAGAGACCTTATATCAATAATTTCCCACAAATTAGTCTCAAATGCTGACGCATTGTACCAATTAGCACATCCCCTTCCACCTGAGTCCCACCCCAGCACATTACAGATGGAAATCTTAGCAGTCACACTATGTAGCATAGCAGGGATTATCAGTTCTCCACCTACCTTCAGCTCTGGGGTCCTCATTGCCATCCAGACAGCAAGGGAGCCAGCTCTAGAATCCTATCCTCACGGTAGGCTTCTTAAGTTCACTTCTGAAGCCAGTGGTCTTAAGTTGGGTTCCTGAGCAGCTGGGAGTGAGATGAAGAGTCTTAAGTGATGGAGAAAGTGCTCTCAGGATGAGAGGAGTGATAAGAAGCAGAGTAGGACGGGAGTAGAAAGCTTAAACAAGAGTGCGGTACCTGCTGAAGACTAGCTTCAGGTCGAGTCCATGGAGACGCTGGAGTTGCACCGCAGTAAGGCAAGGAGGCCAGCTTTTTGTACCACTAGGTCTGCTGCCATTGGCTGAGCTCTGCCCTGGGTGGTAGGGGGTGTTGCCTTCCGGGCAAGGAGACTTCTTTTTGGCTGAGGACTGTTTTCAGGGGTAGGGGCAGCTGTGAATTATTATCAGTCAACAGCAACGGCAGCCCGAGGATGGGCACATTGCCTATAAAGAGGATCCAGGTGGGGCACTAAGAGAAGCCATCACACTAACATTAATGGGCATGAGGCAGGAGTACATGGGCTCCAGCTTAGGCATTTACAATCAGCCTCCTGTTTGCTCTCTGAAATAGAAGTAACAACAGAAACAGGGTGAATAGCCAGGCTTTGTCTCCTGTGGACGCCTTACGAGAACTGTCATGGCAGGAACAGAGAGGAGCTAAACCTTGTTTGAGTAAAGGATCAAGGGGTCATATATTTCTCCTCCTTGGGGCAAGGGAGACTTTGCGCATGCACAGAAAGTCTCCTTGGGGGTCAAAAAGGAGAGGGTGCCACCCCATAATGTATGATGCTACAGCCATCCCATAGGCCTCTGGACTGGAATCCATATTTGGAAAAAAAGTTGTGCACTCATGTTGGGGAGGGTCCTAGGGCAGGTCAGATGTGGAAAAAGAAACCAGATAATTGGTCGAAGGTAAGCAAAGGCCCAAAGAACTGCCCTGTATAAGTGACTTAACTGCCTCTTTACTGACCTCCTCCTCATTAAGCAGGACGTCGACACCCTTTCTCCCCAGGTGTGCATCTCTGCCTTGCTTCTGTCTTAAACTGTTTCTCTGTGTGCTCTCCCACTTGTTGTTGTGCTACGTCTCTGATAATAAACTTTGTACCTGTTTTTACAGTTTTCGCCTTGGTGAGAAATGCATTTTCCCCTGGGGGCTAGAGTCAGGGAGTCTGGTGGCTAGGATTCCTGGTTTTCATCCAGGATACCCAGGTTCAATTCCTGGGCAGGGAATTAAGATCTCGCTTCGCGCCACCGCTCCCTGCTGCCTCTCCGAGATCAGGTATATACCTTATGCTAAATTCTTTTTCATTGACTGTCTCATTTAAACTTCACAGCAAGTCCAGAAGGGAGGTGCTGAGATTATCTCCATACTACAGATAAGGAAAATGACCCTTGAGGGTTTAAATGACTTTCTGGTGGTTACAGAATGAGGGATCATGTTTTCAGGTGTAATAAACTTGTAGATAAAAAGGAAAGAGTTCAGCTTATGTATTTGTAAAGTGGGTGCACACAGAACCCACTTAGGATCATATCTTCAGAAGCTGAAAGTAGGGAGTCTGGAGTTACCCAATTCAAATCCTGAGTTTTAGTGCTTTTCAATAGTATTGCCTCTTAAATATAACTGCGATTCTCATTCCCTAAATATTCTTGATCTCACAAGTTGATTTTGTGTGTGTGTGTGTGTATCAACTTAGTTACTCATAATATTTAATTAGTTGAAACACCACATTTCCCAACTCCTTAGGATAATAGGTGTTAAAAATTACTAAGAAATTCTCCACTAAGTGGTGGAAAAGCCAGAAAAATAGTCTAGACATGAGATTAATAATTTATTTAGCTTTTGGCTGTGTGTTAAGCACTTTATGTCCATTTTCTCATTTTGAAACAAGTGCTAGTATCATATCCCATAATATAGATAAGAAAACTGAAACTCTGGGAGGTTTATTAACTTGCTCCAGATCACAGAACTAGGAATGGACGGGTCTGGGAATTGAACCAAAACCACCTTCTGACATCAAAACTACTATTGGACGTGAAGGAGAAGATGGCACGTCACAGATTCACATACACAGAGACAACTGGTGATGCAGATTTCAGTACAAGTGAAGGAAATTTTCCACCTTCTCAACTCTTTTTCACAATGAGCCAAATCTGAAAGCTATGAAGGAGATGGAAAATTTCAGAAAACACTCATTCACTCAGCACATCACTGAGCAGGAGAACATATCCGAGACAAGAAAGAAGAATCATTAATAATGACCGGCTAAAATAAAAAGTTTTTCGAGAGGCAGTGCCCCGAGTTGACACAGGATTGAGTGACTCTGATTCCATAGCTTGGGTGAAATTATCAAATCAGATTCTCTGGCCTAGAGGAGGATGAGGCTTTTTGGCAGTAGTGGCTATCTATCACCATGGAAACGTTGCAGCCACTTGCCCTGGATGGCGGCCTCTGCCGAATGCTCCAGGGGTTTTCCTTCCTTCTTCTCCCACCTCGCCACCCCCACCCTCAATGAATAAGCCCCTTGCCAGATGCCTTTGTGCTCTGTTTCCTGGGGTCACTCTTCAGAGGAAGTGAAGTTGTTGCACTGTTGGCAGAAGGCCACTTCTGTTGTCCTTAGACAACTTAGACTTTCGAGGTATCAATTTCCTCATTTGTGGAAGAATAAGCCACCTCTCTGGATTATTGTAGGGGATATATTCATTTTATGCACAGGTACATTGTGTGTGTGTGAGCCTAGGACAAAACATCTCTGAATACATTCAGATACTTCTCTATACCTCACCCTATCAAAAGTAGAAAGAATTGGAGGAAGGGAATATCACTTCCCTGTTCAAAACTCTTATTGGCTGTCCATGGCCCATGAAATTAAGAACAAACCCTGCCTTGTATTCAAAACCTTCTGCAGTATGGCCCCCGGTTCCCTTCCCATTCACCTTCCCCACGATACCCTACCTCTCACCAGTCACTGAATGTGACCTGCATTTGCTCACCTTCATGCTGTTCTCACATCTCACGGCCCTCTCTCTATTCGTACTGGCCCCTCCCAATTTGCCCAATATCTTATCCATTACTTTAGTCTCAAAAAGTGTGGAAATTCTTTGCAGATTAAATGTCAGCAAATTATGGAAATTGTGAGTATTCCATTCCTTTAATGTATCTTATTTGTCGTGGCTGAAACTTGAATTTTAAAAAAGTTCCTTGATGTTATCAAACCATATATTTCAAGTGTATAACTTGATGGATTTTCCTGAAGTGCACACACCCATGTAACTACCTCCTGGATCAAGAAATAGAGTGTTATAAATATCCAGGTAGCCTCCTGCAAGCTGTTACCTGAAAACAGGGTGCACCTCTCGGTGGGTGTCAAGCCAAGACACAGCCAAGCCAAAGAGCAGGAGAAGGAAGGATTTATTACTTGCAGCAAGTTAGGAGAACACCGAGGAAATTTCCTGAAGTAGTATTTCCCAATCAGCAAAACTGGGGAAGTTTTAAGCTAAGGGTGCATGCATACATGAAGGGACTTGGATGGTATGGTAAATGCATATTCATGGAGGGGCTTGAGCCAGGAGAATTCAGCATAGAATTGGGGCAAAGGCCAACAGAGTCCTGGCTCTAGTTGACCGAAGTCCTGAGGGTCAGGAAAGTCAGCATCATCATTCCTTAGGTTCCAGTTCGTCTGGTGATAGAGTGCTAGAGGCGGGGTTAGATCTTGCAAAACAGCTCAGGAATGTGCTTCAGGCTAATCTTTACCTTCGAAACAGAACTGGGGGTCTTTACAACTGATTTATGGTCCCCAGTATGGTTAAGTTATACAGTTAACAGCAAGCGCCGTGGCCAGGCTGAGATCACAAAATGGCTTAGGCCTAAAATGGCTTCTCTTACATCAAGAAGTTTCGTCTGGAGAAAGATAAATACTCTACGATATCACTTATATGTGGAATCTAAAAAATACAATAAACCAGTTAATGGGACAAGAGGCAGACTCACTGGTGAGTCCCACGGGGGAGAGGGTGGGGAGGGGCAGCGTCGTGGTGGGGGAGTGAGAGGTACAAACTATTGGGTATAAGATAGGCTACAAGAATGTATTGTACAGGGCTTCCCTGGTGGCACAGTGGTTGAGAATCTGCCTGCCAATGCAGGGGACCCCCTGCAGTTCGAGCCCTGGTCCGGGAAGATCCTACATGGTGCAGAGCAACTAAGCCCATGCACCACACCTATTGAGCCTGCGCTCCAGAGCCCGTGAGCCACAACTACTGAAGCCCATGTGCCTAGGGCCTGTGCTCTGCAACAAGAGAAGCCATAGTACTGAGAAGCCCGCACACCGCAACCAAGAGTAGCCCCCACACGTCCCAACTAGAGAAAGCCCGTGTGCAGCAATGAAGACCCATCACAGCCAAAAAAATATATTAATTAATTTAAAAAAGAATGTATTGTACAATATTTTGTAATAACTATAAATGGAGTGTAGCCTTTAAAAACTGTATAAAAATGTTACATCTGGTTTTCTTCCTCCTGAAACCCTTTACCCTATATGCCTACAATGCCCTCTCCTAATTTCCACCTGCTTCTACAAAGGTAGCTACTATTCTGATATCTAATATCGTATATTAGCTTTTTCCTTTTTTAAAACTTTATATAAGTAGAATCACACAGTTTGTGTTTTCTTGTGTATGATTTCTTTTGATCACTACCGTGTCTGTGATATTTATTCATATTGCTGCATGTAGCAGTAGGTCATTCTTTGTCATTTCTTTATAACATTCGATCATGAATATTCCACTATTTTTGATCTGTTCACCTGTTGATAGGCACTTGGGTTGTTCCTAATGGCTAAGCAGGATATGTGCTGGGAAGGTCCTCATCTGTGTCAGGTGCATCTCATCAATCTCTGGCCCAGAAAATGTACACTGTGACTGCAGAGTTTGGTACCGGGTACTGAGACGTGAACATATACTCATTTTCTCCTTCAGCTACCCTCTGTCCAAGGTTAACACAGCTTGGTCTGAGAACACTCTTGCCCTTAGAGCTGCAGAATTACAAGAGTCATTTACCAAATGTCTCATGAAGTTATGTTAATAGGCCTAAAATAACCAAATGACCTATCTGGTGGGTTTTCTTCCATCCAATATTTAATAAGGTGTTCAGGAATTATGAGCGTGGGCCCCACATAAAGAAGAGATCTATTTCCTTATGTTTTTCCTAAACCATGGTGATTCACAAATTACATGATTCTAGGATGTTAGACCTGGGAGGGACTTTGAAGCTCACCTATTTTAATGCTTAATTTTGAAGTGATTAAAAAAAGGCGTAGATACATCAGTGATTTTTTCCAAGGTAAAATATTTTAGGGGCAGAATGTGGTCTCAAACCTGACTAGAAGGGTCCTTTCCTCCACAATATGGCATTGCAAGCCACTCAGAAGATGTTATAACAGCCACATGCCAGCCTTCCTTCCCTAGAAACATGGGGGTTTCCCCAAAGTTGAGTAGATAAATATCCACTTTGCCTTCTGGGGTGGGGTGAAAATTTCCACTTTAGAGTCACTTTATACATCACTTCACCAAACACCAGTGTCTTTCTTTATAGAAAAGCCACTGATGGAAGATCTGACTGGGGACTTCCCTGGTGGCGCAGTGATAAAGAATCTGCCTACCCACCTGCCAGTGCAGGGGATGCGGGTTCAATCCCTGGGCCGGGAATAAGCATGTGGGCATGCTGCAGAGCAACAAGCCCGTGCACCACAACTACTGAGCCTGCACTCTAGAGCCCATGAGCCACAACTACTGAAGTCCACGTGCCACAACTACTGAAGCCCACGTGCCTGGAGTCCGTGCTCCACAACAAGAGAAGCCACTGCAATGAGAAGCCCGTGCACCACAACAGAGAGTAGCCCCCGCTTGCCACAACTAGAGAAAGCCCTAATGCAACAGAAGACCCAATGCAGCCATAGATAAATAAGTAAATAAGTAAGTCAATAAATAAGTGAATAAAATCTGATTGTGCTGTGCTCCAAGGCCTCACTAGAGGAAGCTACTTGGGGATGCAGGAGCAGAAACTGACTGTCCAGCATCATCCCCTTGAGAAATGTTAACAGGAAAGAGCCTTTACTGTTCATTCCCGAAAAAGCAGTGCACCAACACCACCTAAACTGGACTGAGTGCTTATTACATGCCGGGTGCCTTCTGCGCTCTTTACACTCATTTGCTCATTTAATTCTCACAATTCTCAAGTAGCTACTATTATTATCCCCAGGCTGCCGATGAAGATAGGCACAGGGAGGCGAGGCCACTTACGCACCGCCCCCCTAACTCTTATGATGAAGCTATTCCCTCCCCCCACCCAGGGGAACGTTGAGGGCCCAGTGAACCTTCTGGAAGTTCATGTAATCAAACTGTGAAGGGCAACAGCCACAGCTTCACAAAGTAAATGTGTCCTCTGGTGGGGACAAAGCCTCTTGTCATGAAGTCTATAGCTCTGTCATATATATCTGTAATTTTTTTTTTTTTTGGGTCTCTGTGGCAAGTCTTGCCTTGCCCAGACCAAAAACACTTCCTGAGAAGCAGCGCATTTACTTGGAACACCCGAGGGAGAGTGACAGGCTGAGTAGACGTCCATAAGGTTTGTGGGCAGTGATAACACTCCTTCATCACTTCTGGTAATTGAGCCAATGGTGTGGGCAGTTGCTTCTGGAATACTCTGTTTTCCCATGTATCCCATTTCCCATAAACTAAAAGTGGAACATGCCAATGGATAAGTTAATTTTTGCCAGAGGAACATGAAGAGTCCCTCACAATATTTAGACAAAATATCAGCATTCTCACTCCAGTTCTTGAGGGCCAACACAGTCAACTGAAAGGCCAGATTAGATTCTTCAGGACTGAGCCTGGGTGGGCAGTGCCTTGGGAGCTAAAGGAACGAACTAGAGGAAGTTCAAAGAATCAGGCTAGAACCCAATCATCAGGTAGGATGTGTACAGACAGGCCTCCAGAGATAAGGTCAGGTCACTAAGCTGGGCACTGGAGCAGGATTAGAGGGCCAGAAGGTCAGGAAAAACAGGGGCTGGGAATTCCCAGGCAACCCCCTTGAATTCAGGCTGGAATCATCCTTATAAACACGCACATGCATACTTAGGGCACGGGCACAGGTGACTTGAAGGTCCAGGGAAGAGTATTTAAAATCTCCTCACTGCTTCAATGTGCATGTTTTCAATTATTAGTGAGAATGTTTTTCTATATGTTCCTACATGAACATTTCCTATGTGTCAGTCATTTGTTTTTCAGTGGAAGCTCATTGACTAAGTAGTTTCCAAGGGGATCCTTGAGAAATGCAGTGGAGGCTAACATGGAATAAGCTGAGTTGTCAGCTCAGAGAGGTCACCCCTCCAATACCTTCCTCCTTAGGGCTCACACTGAGATAGAATAGCATGGAGAATGCACTCTGAAAAGACACTAGGTCAGACGCCCAGGTCTGCAGTTTATTAGCTGTGATGCTTGCCTTCTGAGCCCCTGTCTCACCATCTGTAAAATGAAGATGGCAATGCCCACTTTATAGGCTGTTTTTGTTCAATAAGATCACAGGGGTAAGGTCCACGTGAGATACCTGACCTGTGCGTTTCTCCCTGCTCTTCCTTTAGCCTTCTGAAGGAAGGCTGCCATCATGCTAAGACAGAGCAATGGGTAAGTTGCTGGTCTGAGGTTTGATCCAGGCAAGGAGATATTCTACAGGCATTCAGGAGCCTCTTTACATACAGTGATCTCTCCCATGGCATTTGACCCAGTCCCTTTCCCAGATCTAACCCTCTTAGCAACAGAATTCCTCAAAACAATAAATAAAACAAAGAAAATCCTAGTATTATAAAGGCCTAAACTTAATGCAGTATTTCACCCAACACATAGAATCTTTATTGCCCCCAAAAGAAACAAAATTTTTAAAAATAAGTGATTGTGATTATACATTGTGAATACACAGTAGCAAAATACTTTGGTTTGACTCCTATCGCCTTCTCAGTGTTGGCACTCACTGCCCCACACTGCAGCTGAGCATGCTTCACACATTCCTCAAATTTTGGAAGAGCCACAGAAACCCATCCTGGTTCTTCATTTTCTGTCAGTTAAAGCCAGTTAGGGGAAGTTAGGGATCAGTTAGGGGAAGGAGCCTGTTACTGGGAACTCTCTCCCATTCCCTGTGCTTCCCTGAGTACCGTGATGGGAGACCATGAAAGATGCGTTGCAGCTCTGGTGCACCCCCTTCCATCAGGCAGAATCCAAAGAACTTAAATAGATCATAAAGATGGTCATATGTCAAACTCATTCAAGATAAACAAAAACATTTTCCTGGGTGCCTTCTGGACCCAGGTCTTCAGAAGTACATATTACTGCTGCCTTGTAGTATTGATTCGAACTTACCATTCCACATCTTAGCTTTCAAACCCAAACTTCTTGTTCATTGATTGGAACAATGACAGACCCTTGGGTCTTTGTATTTGCCTTGTTCTGTTGGGGTCCCTCTCCTCAAGGTACTTACTTGGGATTTATGACCAGACTCTCCATTCCATTTCCTGCTTCGTGGACTAGATTTTTACCCATTTCTATTTTTAAGATCTCTCTTCTCTTCCCACTTTCCCTCCTCTCTTTTCCCTCAGAGTTTTTTTTTTCTCAATGTTTTAGCTTTGTGTTTCTATCTTGGTGCTGACAGAAGTAATCAGTACAGAAAGAGAAAAAATTATCTGGTATCCTCAAGTAATTGGCACTGGGATGAACTCAGAAGCAAATAAAGATGCTTCAAAGAACTGGCACCTAAGGGAAGAGATAAAAATGTGAAATATATTAGATTCCTCTGGTTGAAAAAATAAAATCTAAATTTAACAGTCATTGCTAGTAATGTTGTAAAAATCCACAGGATGAGAGGAGTTTCTGATAACAAAACGATTGCCTTGTTCCAAATGAAATTAAATTTAGCAAACATTTATTGATTATCCACTACATGAAAGGTATTATTTCATGCAGTACCTTTACATGAAGGTAATGTACAGCAAGCAAATGATCAGCAAGCTGTAGTATCCATCCTCACAGAGCCAGCGGTCCATGGAAGAGACAGACAGCCATGCACCTTACATTCCAGCCCAGCACTGCCCAACAGAAAACGCAATCCGCATATGTAGCTTTAGATTTTCTCATAGTCACATTAAAAAAGTAAAAGAAACAGGTGTAAATTAATTTTAATAACATTTAATTTAGCCAATGTATTTCAAATATCATTTCAACATGTAATATTTTGAAATATTGAAATATTTTTCATTCTTCTTCTCATACTAAGTCTTTGAAATCTGATATATATTTTACACCTTCAGCACGTCTCAATGCAGACACTACATTTTCATCATAAATCCTTGATTTGTAGTTAGATTTCACAAAATTTATGATTGAGAAACTACATTTATAACACCCAAATTATTTTAAACACATTTGAAATTTTTCCATCTGAAAAAGAATGAATATATGCATATGTATAACTGAATCACTTTGCTGTACACCTGAAACTAACACAACATTGTAAGTCAACTATATTCTGATGAAATGAAGAATAAAATATAAATTAAAATAAAATACCCACAGGGATATTGTGGTTTGTGGGACAGTGCAGCAATAGGCAAAAGGTGAATTAGAAATTGTGAAAAGCAGAGATGGCCTGTATCATTAAAAAAATCTCATTCAAATGCCATTAATTTTCAATTTACCAAAATTTTGTATCTGTGAAAACATGGTCTTTTTCTTTTGACCGTGAGAAAAAGGAGAGCTAAGCAAATATTTTCTGCAAATGGGGAAAATGTTTAGTCCACGCAGAGTTACAGCTAACAGAGTTAATGATTATCTATAATACCACTTTCCAGGGAATATTTGCATCCATATCAGAGGCTGACAAACTGCTTCTGTAA
This sequence comes from Hippopotamus amphibius kiboko, assembly GCF_030028045.1. NCBI lineage: Eukaryota > Metazoa > Chordata > Mammalia > Artiodactyla > Hippopotamidae > Hippopotamus > Hippopotamus amphibius. Next base: position 168,703,493 of record NC_080188.1, on the reverse strand, counting down.
AGACCCAAACAGTAAATATTCCTGGCTTTGCAGATTGAAAAAATAAAATAAAAAATTAAAGTTTTTCATTAACTGCATCAAGTACCAAACATCATATCCCTTTCAAATCTTCATTCACATTTAAAAAACTTGTTTATCCTTTTCAGAAGAATTGCTTTGATTTTGAAACAAATGTGTTTCAGGTTCAAAACTATGTGTAAGTTAAGCAAACTCACTAATCCTTATATTATTAGCATCATATTCAAAGAGATTTTATAGAAATTAAAAAACAACTCAATGTATAAATATTAACAAGCCATTATTCAAGTTTTTCTTGAATTTTTGCAGCTAACAGGTAACACTTCCAATCATGACAAAAACTTGTGCATTTTGGCTCATATTAGAGAAATTGTGAGAATCATTATTATTGATTAGTGTTATGAAAAGGTTTCATTTCAATATTAATACCTGACTAGGTCTTACATGTGCTTTTCTCTTCCTTAGAGCTTCTGATTTAGTTGTTCATATGAGAAGCGTGATAGTGATAAATCATAAATAACACCCTGCTGTGTTTATCTTTGATCATTGAATATTTGGCAAGCATTCCTTTGGTTTCCAGAAAAATTGGAGGTAATGGTACAGTAAATTTTTATGAAACTCTTCTGCTGCTCAATGAATGTGCACAGAACATAAAGATCATTACATTTATTGTCTCCTATTTGTTCAATATTCCATAAACCAGCAATGACTCACAAGCATTTGCACATATATACTGAAAAAGATTAACTTTATGACATTTTTCAGTTTGCTTCTGAAAATTAAGTATAAATATTTTCAATATATATCACACAGAGGAACAAAGCAATTAATTGTTTTTCTTTAGCAATTTTCCCAATTTTGAATCGATTGATCTTTGATATTGATAGGAAGGTCTTGTATTTTATGGGAAATTGTTGATGGCTTAACTATAGATATTTAACTTTTTGTAAAATACTTTTTCATTCTTTTCTTCATAAATTTCTAACAAAATTTCTATAACAAATAATAACTTCTTATACCTACTATCTCTCCATCTAGAAGTGTGATAAGTATGTGTGTGGATGTTTCTGTGTGTGTGTGTGTGTGTGTATGTGTGTGTGTGTGTGTGTGTGTGTGCAGGAAGCCAAGTTGTTTTATTGCTGACCAATGTTAGCAGCTCAGATACTATTAAAAATCATTAAAAACATCTTTTGTTGGTTATTTAAATTCAATTTTAGGCAATTAATTACTTTGGTTCCCTTTTGACTATTGGTCAATTTTATTATGTGCTTGCTGAATATGTCCATTTTAGAATCTTAAAAGATTTTTTATATAACAAATGTATATTTTTTTAAATTTTGCTCTTCAAATTGCAATTCATTGTAAAATTTGCAGCACACCTTCTTTCAGTCATTTTTTCCTTACTGTCTTGGTCATAGTACTAGCTTCTACATTTCCATTTGACTCTACATGAATATTCTGCCTTCATTTTTAATTTAAAAATCTGTCCATACTTATTTCTTAACCTGGAAAAATAATTTAATTGCATTATAATGAAAATAATGTGTATTTCAATTTAGTTACTGATGATAATTTATATTGATACTACTGTAACTCATGCTGTCTGCATAAAATATTCAAATTAATGCATTATAATGTTACACTGGTGCATAGAAAAGAATTCAAATTGAATCAATGGATTCACCAATTAGATCAATGATGTATTCATGTATATTAATAAAATGACACACATACCTGACACACACACTATAATACAATAATAGTATCCAAGATAACACAGTGTTTAAAGTGAACTATGATCTTACTAAAACAATAAACCTGTGTTTAATGGACGAATGTTTTACATTGCTGTAGCCTTAAATGTTAAATTATAATTAAATTTTAAAATTCAGTTTCTTAGTTGTCCTAGGCACATTTCAAGTGCTTAACAACTGTATGTGACTATGGAAAAGGAAACTTCTATCTGATTCTCTACCCTCCTATTCTCTCTTCTACTACCTTTTTTTTTTCTTTTTTCCTTTTTTTTTGCTCTTTATCCTTTCCCAAGAGAAAAGGTGTTGTTAATCGATTTGTGTTCAAGGTCATTGCTTGAAACATACTTCTTAGTGGTTGCTTCTTTCACTCCTCAGCGCCGTGTAGATGGTTGGGTAATTTGAACCCACTTCCCTGGATCTCTTCTACTTCCTGGTGACAAAATAGCTGCCTACAGCTCCAGACTTACATCCTATACTCTTAGCAATTCACAGAGAAAAGTTAAAAGCAAAGCAAAACAAACAAACAAAAACCCAAACTTCTAGAATTGAATCTATTTGCCTCCAAAGATCTTGGCTTGGGCTATATTCCTGGCAGGGGTGGCGTCAACCTCACCAAAACCACACGAACTCAGAGAAGAAACCAGCAACTCCCTAAGAAGAGTCAGGGCACATTTCCCAGAAAAAGTGCAAGTGATTACTAGGAAAGCAAACATGATCAATCTCTGATACACAGATATATTGGAAAATAAAAGCAATCACCCCTAATTTCCCTCATTCAAATATAACTATTGTTGGTATTTTGGCAAGTTACTCCCATTATTTTTCCCTGGTATTTTTCACAAAATTGTAACTATGGTTTACTTCAAATTTTTCTCCTGCATTTTTGTCTTACCATTCCTTATATGCATTTTGCATGTCTGTCACTTTTCTAATGATAATTTTAATGGTCACATACAAATGAACTTTCATTTACTCCAATGGACACCAAGGTTGCTTCCTTTTCTTTAAAAATTATAAATAAAGCTGTGATAAACACCATCATGCATATAGCTTTCTCTACTGCTTGGACTATTTCCTTAGAATAGTTGAATTTTCCAAATGTTGAATTACTGGGTCAAAAGGTATGCATACATTTAAGTTCTTTCTAAATTTTGCCCATTTCCCAAAAAGCGTTGTACTTATTCATAAGGCTGCCATCAATATAAAAGTAGTCATCATATATAAAATGCTCTTGTAAAGTCAAAGGACACCAGTAAAGTATGGTGAAGATAGCAATTTCTTTGAGGGTGATAAAAATACTTAAGAAGAGAATTTTTTCACCTTTGATTCTATATCAGTTTTGCAGAAATCAGTCCTAGACCACTCAATTACGCAGTTGCATGTTTTCTTTCTTGGAAAATTGTTAATCATACAAGAACGCAAATTGATAGGATATTATTTGAAAAAGTAATATCAATAACATGGCATGGGATTATTATAGATTTCAACTAATTCTCACTTCATTAATATCTTCCACACTGTATCGCTAATTAGGCATCTGGACAAAAATTTACCCACAAGAACATATGTCACAATGTTATTAATAACAGCAACACAATGGAGACACGTCCCCTGAGTCGTAGATGCCTTTTTCTACCTGTTTGCTAGACATTTCAAACCTGAATGTTTCAAGGCATCCCAAACACATCCAAAGTGGAAATCATCCTAGGGCTTAGCACAGTGCCCAGCGCGTAGAAAATGCTCAGTAAACCTGTTTCCGAAGTGAATGCTGTTTGATAAATCTATTTTACTTCCTATGATCCATTGTGCTGAATAGGTTTTCATCTAAACTAGAAAGCCCATTATCCTACAGTCTACCTTCTGTGTACCTTTTTATTTGATTAATCACCAAATTCTCTTGATCTCACTTTAGAAAGGCCCATTGTCCCCACTCTCCAAACCATTTCTATTGCCCTAGTTCCCTCCATTATCATCTCTCACCTGGATTATTAGCACAGCTTCTCTGGTCTCCTGCCTCTAGTCTCATCCTTTCTCCACCCTCCTAACATAATGAGCTGTCTAGAATTCAAAGCCAATCATGGAACTCCTCTGTTCAGAATTCCACAGTGGGTGACCATACACAGGGCAAAATCTGAAACCTTCTGCATGGCACATAAGATCCTTCATATTGTCTGACCTCTGCCTGGCCTCACCTCTCCTCTCTCCTCCCTCCCTTATCCGCAGCAGTTCACTGCACACTGCAACGTGACTGAACTGATGGCAGCCCTCTCAATCTGTACCAATCTTTCCCCTCTTTCTTTCTGCATATCATTTTGCAGCTGCCTCCCTGGAATACTCTCTCTCTCTACTTTATGAGTCTGACAGCAAATTTCTACTTTTTCTTCAAAACTCATCTTAAGAGAAAGTAAGTCCTTTGAAAATGTTGACGAGGAGGTCAGATGAGGACAGGCTCAGCTATATAGTTCTGGTGCATAGTTCTGCATAAAAGCTTTGGTTGAAGTTATCAGAGTGGAAGAATTTTCAGGACAGCGTGAAATGAGAGACAAGCAGTAGGCCAAGTTAGAAGGCAGAAGAAGGGGGGGAAAGGAGCGTAGATGAATACAATCTTCCAGAAACCAAGGGAGAGGAGAGTTTTAAGCAGAATGGTATGACAAAAACTGTCAAATGCAGCAGAGAAATGCAGCTGGATGATGACCTCAAAGGATGCCTTGGTTCTGATACTGAAGAAGCTTTTATAATCTAAGACCAGTTTCAGTGGAAGGTGGGGGGAGTCTGACTGCAGTTGTTTGGTTGAAGAAGAAATGGAGTTGAGGACTTCCCTGGTGGTGCAGTGGTTAAGAATCCGCCTGCCAATGAAGGGGATGTGGGTTCGAGCCCTGCACCAGGAAGATACCACATACCGCGGAGCAACGAAGTCCATGCGCCACAGCTACAGAGACTGTGCTCTAAAGCCCGTGAGCCACAACTATTGAGCCCATGTGATGCAACTACTGAAGCCCACGTGCCTAGAGCCCATGTTCTGCAACAAGAGAAGCCACCACAATGAGCAGCCCATGCACCACAATGAAGAGTAGACCCCACTCGCAGCAGCGAGAGAAAGCCTGTGTGCAGCAATGAAGACCCAACACAGCCAATAAAAAAATAAACCCAATAAATTAATTAATTAAAATAAAAAAGAAAGAAATGGAGTTGACAAATGTAAACTACACCTTCCTCTCCAAGGCTGGGAATAAAAAGATGGGAAGATGGCCATTGGGTAGTGACTTGAGGGGTAGGTAGGAGGATAAAGGAAGGATATTTTTGAGAGAGAATATTAGTGAGCAGAGAGGACACAGCAGGGGAGGAGGGAGTCATAAGAGATACAGATCTGAGACAGGGGAATATCCCTGAGGAGACTGAAAGAGATGTGATCAAGGGCCCAGATGGAGAACTAGGTCTTATATAGGAGAAGGGACACCCCATTCTCTAAGAATGTAGGAAAAGAGAAAAGGCTATATATGATTGTCAATCTCCAAAACAGCGCACAAGGCCTTGTTAAAGTTTGCCAAAAGATTAAAAGATGCTTGAGAGGTTTTCTACATACTTCACAATATTAATTCTGGCCAGTTTTGAAAGTGAGAGGCAAGGATTTAGTGATATATATGAATATGGAAAGTGACAACTCCAAGTAACTCCTTGGGAAGGAAATGGGGAAAGGTAGTGTTAGTTTGGAAATAATGTCACAAAGAAGGTGAGGGAAAGAGGGGAGGGAGCATGTGATGAAGGTAAAGCATGGTCTTTCGTGCCAAACAGACCTGGGGGAAATATTGGCTCTACCACATACTAGCTTTGATCTTAAATAAGTTTCTTAACATTCTCTGAACCTGAGTTTCTTCTTCAAAGAATAGGGGGAATAATGCTAGCCTCATGGGATTGGAATGAGAACTGGATAGAATATTTTGAAAGGTGCAAAGCATGTACTATATTTTCTCTTACCTTCTATTCCCTTATTTCCAGGAGATATCACTTGGAGATATTTATTGACTATATTTAAGAGATCTTCATTAATATGTGTGCCAGAAAAGTTTTTAAAAGAAATATGCCATGTATAGATAAATTAAGATGGTTTACTTAAAAAAGAAAACAGTAAAAAATGAATAGCATAAGGTCAGAATAGGGTGAAAAGCAAAACTTGCATAGCTTTATAGCTTGTGACTATAACGGATAGTATAAAAAACATTATTTTAAAGGTATTGGTAGAGAAGTCTGGAAAAAAAGGAAGAGAAAGAAAGAAGGAGAAAGAAAAAGAAAGAGAAAGAAAGAAAGAAAGAAAGAAAGAAAGAAAGAAAGAAAGAAAGAAAGAAAGAAAGAAAGAAAAAGAAAGAAAGAAAGAAAGAAAGAAAGAAAGAGAAAGAAGCAAGCAAGAAAGAAAAAGAAATGAAAAGGGGAAAGAGAAGGAAAGAAGGAAAGGAAGAAAGAAAGAAGAAAGAGAAGGAAAGAAGGAAAGAGAGAAAGAAAGAAGAAAAAGAAAGAAAGGAAGGAAGAAAGAAAGGAGAAAGAGAAGGAAAGAAGGAAAGAGAGAAAGAAAGAAGAAAAAGAAAGAAAGGAAGGAAGAAAGAAAGGAGAAAGAGAAGGAAAGAAGGAAAGAGAAAGAAAGAAAGAAAGAAAGAAAGAAAGAAAGAAAGAAAGAAAGAAAGAAAGAAAGAAAGAAAGAAAGAAAAAGAAAGAAAGAGAAAGAAAGGAAGGAAGGAAGAAAGAAAGAGAAAGAAAGAAAGAAAAAGAAGGAAAAAGAAAGAGAGGAAGGAAGGAAGAAAGTAAGCTATTGCTCGCAGGGAATATTGTAGAGTGAGAATAGAAGAGAGGGACTCACTTTTCTAGTATGAGTCAGTATTTGATTTTACATCATTTCACCATAACAAAGTAGAATAAAGTTTGATTTAGCTTAGTGTAATCAAAAGAGCATGGATTTGGAAGCCAGACAGCTATAGGTTTGAATATTGGCTTTGTCTCACACTGGTTGGGTGATCTTGGACAAGTGGCAAATTCCTTGAGTCTCAGTGTATTAGTTTTCTAGGCCTGCCATAACAAAGTACCAAAAACTGGATGCTTAAAACAACATAAACTTATTGTCTCATAAATCTGGAGGCTATAATTCCAAAATCAAGGTGTTAGACAGGTGATGCTCTCTTGAAGACTAGGGGAGGATCTGCCCCATGCTGCCTTCTAACTTCTGGTAGCCCCAGGTATTTCTTGGCTTGTAGATGCCTCACTCCAATCCTCTGTCTTCATAAGGCATTCTCCCTGTCCTTCTGTGTCTTCACATGGCTGTCTTCTTTCAAGGACCACAGTCATATTGAATTAGGAACAGACCCTACTCCAGTATGACCTCTTCTTAAATAATTATAGTTGCAATGACCATTAAGTAATTATAGCTGCAATGACCCTATTTCCAAATATAAAGTCACATTCTGAGGTCTGAGGGTTAAGACTTCAATGTATCATTTTTGAGGGGACGTAATTCAGCCAGTAAGACACAAGATCTACATTCCTTATGTGAAAATAAAAGTACATTCCTTGTGGAGCCCTCCTACACTGTTGGTGGGAATGTAAATTGGTGCAGCCACTGTGGAAAACAGTATGGAGGTTTCTCAAAAAACTAAAAATAGATTACCATATGATCAAACAATCCCACTCCTGGATATATATCTGAAAAAAACAAACACTAATTTGAAAAGACACATGAACCCCAATGTTCACAACAGCATTATTTACAATTGCCAAAGTATGAAAGCAACCTAAGTGTCCATCAACAGATGAGTAGGTAAAGAAGATGTGGTATATATATACAATAGAATACTACTCAGTCATAAAAAAGAGTGAAATGTTGCCATTTGTAGCAACATGAATGGACTTGGAGGGCATTATGCTAAGTGAAATGTCACACAGAGAGAGACAAATACTGTATGATATCACTTATATGTAGAATCTAAAAAAAATACAACAGGGACTTCCCTGGTGGCACAGTGGTTAAGAATCCGCCTGCCAATGCAGGGGACATGGGTTCAATTCCTGGTCTGGGAAGATCCCACATGCTGTGGAGAAACCAAGCCCATAAGCCACAACTACTGAGCCCATGTGCCACAACTACTGAAGCCCACATACCCTAGAGCTCATGTGCTGCAACTACTGAGCCTGCATGCTGCAGCTACTGAAGCCTGCACACCTAGAGCCCATGCTCCACAACAAGAGAAGCCACCGCAATGAGAAGCCCCCAGTTGCCGCAACTAGAGAAAGCCCACATGCAGCAGTGAAGACCCAATGTAGCTGAAATGTTTTAAAAAATAAATAAATACAATAAAAATTAAAATAAATAAATGAATAAAAAATACCACAAACTAGTGAATAAAACAAAAAGAAGCCGACTCACAGATATAGAGAACAAAATAATGGTTACCAGTGGGGAGGGGCAGTGTTAGGGTAGGGGAAAAAGGATTATAATGAGATTACATGAAACCATGTGTGTGAAAATTTGAAAATTGTAAAGCACCGCAGAATTTAAAGAATCTTTCATTCAATAAACACATAAAGTCTAATTAAATGTGAAAAAAGTACATTCCTTGCAAAGTTGTTATGAGAATCCTGTGTGAACTTATGAAAAGTACCTAGCATAATACCTAACACATAGGAAATGAGAAAAGTGAAGAGGAATCAAAGCCAGTCATCAAAACTGCATTTTGGTTGTCACTGTCTGATTTCCCCTGAGTTATTTGCCAAGAAATCTTGGTGGAGAGGTCTTACCAGCTTCTGTGACTCTAATATTGCCTTCATGGGTGACCTTAATTCAACATTTACTGAGCACTTCCTATATGTTCGGCATTATACCAGGTACAGAGGTACAGGGGAGGAGACCTGAGGCCACCACTGTGATTTTCTGAGGTGGTTTCTACTCCAGGTTCAACCCTCATCCCAGGTAGCACTCAAATCTAGAAGCCATGGTCTAGAAAAGGGGTCTGCAAACTATGAACCAGGAGCCAAATCCGGGCTATTGACTATGTCTGTAAACAAAGCTTTGTTGAAAGGTAGCCGTGTCCATTTGTTTCTGATTGTCTATGGCGACTTTTGTGTTACCATGGCAGATCTGAGGAACTGTGACAGAGGTAGATCCACAGAGCCTAAAAGATTTACTACCTGGTTTTTCACAGGAATGTTACCTTTCTCATAGCCCAGACCTTGACTTATATGCTTCCTAATTTTTTTTTTTTTTCTGCTGTAGGAGACATATTCTTATTAGTCTATAAGCCTACTGATCCTCAGAGCTTCAAGTTCATCTACCGCTTGGGCCCTGACCTCTCTGATGACTTTGATTTGTCTAGTTTTGAGTCTCAAAACCTTGGGGTTGCTCATTCATTATAACGTATCAATATTGGGTCACAGCTTGTAACAAAGGTACCACACCATGCAAGAAGGTAACAACAGGGCACACATTCTCCATAGTCCACTCCAGGCCTTGCGTTTTTTTTCTTTAAGACCTTTTTTTTTCTTCTTCTTCTTCTTTTTGGCCACACTGGCATGGCACGTAGGATCTTAGTACCCTGACCAAGGATCAAACCTTTACCCACTGCAGTGCAAGTGCAGAGTCTTAACCACAGGGCCACCAAGGAAGTGCCAGGGCCACCAAGGAAGTGCCAAGGCCTCACTGTCTTAAACCTGGTATTTTGCTTATATACATTCTTTTCCTGGATCCTATTGAATAATTTGTGATTCCATCTTCAATTTGAAAAGATGTAATACAGAAAAACTCATTCTTCAGCTAATATTTGTTGAATACCTATTATATACTAATTATATAAGTATTAATAATACTAAAGGACTAGAATATAGTAGTTCAATACATTTCTGATGAAATTTGAAAGTTGTGTTAGTTTGTAATAGATAGTATTTTTCCTCAAAATATTCATTGCCTCTTCCATAGGGCCTCTGTCTATGGGAGGAGGACCTATCTCTGCTCGTGGCAGGCATGGTCATGTGACTTGCTTTGGTCATTAGACTATGACTGGAACTATCTCTGAGCCAATTTGTGGTCTGTCACCACCAGCTCTTTTTCCTTTTGACATGAAACTCTCACATTTTAGTTAGGGGCTGCTTTTATATCCTGGGTTTCTGGGTGGAAAAGACATGAAACTATGTCAAACTTGACCCCAGTATGGACACGAGAAATAAACCTTTGTTGTGAGCCACTGGGATTCTGAGATCTTTATTGCCACCTAGCCCAGACTGATGGAAAAATCACTGATTATATTTTCTTCACATTTTTTTAGATCAAATAACATTTAAGAGTTATTTTTCTAACTTTAGTATTATGGATGACAATTTACAACTTAGAGACAATCAAAATAAGGCCTAGAAATGTATCAGTTGTATATTAACTAGAAGTATCCAAAATTCTAGTTGGCAACTTAGAGTCCTGTGCACATGGTGCCTAGTTATATGAACCCTGTTTGACTTAAACTGATGTGTACTATCTATTTTAACATTTTACACTACTTGCTTTATTCACATATCTAACTGTGCATCCATCCAACAATCCATCTTATTTTCTGAAATATTTTAAGTAAGTTTCAGGCATCAGTGCAATTCACCCCTAAATACTTAAGCATTGTACATCATTAACTAGATTTCAATATTTGCTTATGATTTTTTTCCTTTTGAGGTAAAATTTATATGTAATGTACAAATCTTACATATATCATTCAATGCATTTTGCTAAACAGATACTCCTATGCAACACAAATCTCTATCAAGATTCAGAACATGACTATCATCCCACAAAATTTCCCATTTATTTTAGCCCATAGATTTGCTGTGTGATGTGCTTCTGAATGTTGCATATATTTTTATTCTGAGCCTTACATATTTAAGGAGAGATTGAAATACATTCATAGAATTCACACTAATATGTCATGTGTCTAGACCTCATGAATGATACACTTTAACAGGAATTTGTTTCTCAAAAAAGAATTTTTAGCATATGATTATATATATTTCTTTCCAGGCCATTATTTTTCTTTCTCTGCCTTTGCTTTTTTGAATAATAACTTTGTTTCTGCAATAACCATCCAACAGGAATGTCCCTATCACATTAAGCAATATAATCATTTCCACATAATTGAAGCTTTGGCAATCTCATGCTCTACAAGAGGCATTGGAGGGGCTGGGATGTGTTTTTCTGGTGCTAATCACAACACAATTACATTGGCTTAGGCTGGCTAGGGCTGAGGCTGCTTAGTAAAAGTAGGATAACTGCAAATAAGAGAGAGAAAAAAACAGGTTTATACTATATGTTTGTGGCTGTACACATGTGACACTGGAGGAATAAATAGTAACAGCATTAGTAGAGAAGCTGGGCCAGCATGGAAAAGGCAAGGACAGGTATAGGAATAAACATGGGCTGGTTTTTATGCCACTTGGAATCTGGCCTTAATTTTCTTCTACTGCTTCCCTGCTCCCATTCCTTTTTTTAGCCTCTAAGATAACATGTACCCATATCACACACACACAAAATATACATTATAGAATAGCATCTGTTTATCTATCATTATACAATATGGACATCAAATGCTCATACCTAAAATCTGTAGATTTGACGGATGGATTCATTTATAGTCACACAGGGAGAGGTAGCTATTACTGGAAATTAGAACAGTGAAAGATGGTTTCTATTTATTAAATTCACTCTTAAGTACCATTCCAGTTATCGTTCTCAAGACATTTGTCTTTCAGAATTTAGGCACCAAGATTTAAAGGACTGAAATCAGATTTTTGAGAAATTACAAATTAAATGGAAACTAACATGCATTCTTTTTTCCAGGAAGTCTTCAATGGAGCCAAGTTTGGGAAGAATAGAATTGCTGGACGATGTGTAAATCCTGCTTATAAGGTAAAGGAAGTCATGACTGAAGTGAGATATCTCACTACAGTTTAGTCTTCACAATCTTTTCATAATGCTCTTTCTTGCCTATAATTTGAAAGGCCAGAAATAGAAGAATGAAGAAAGGGACAACAGACAACATGAACAATCTATAAAATCATCTAAGATCTTTATCACTATATGTCTTCTGTAGGTTCCTTTTATCCCAGCTCGCTCTTTCCTCCTCTCCAGGTACCTCCCTGGCTTCCTGCTGAGATATTCCTTGGACTCCCTGGATGCAAAACTTAGCTCAGACACAAATTAGTAGGGGAGTTATTATAATCTTGAGGCAGGGTCAAAAATCCCTTTAAAGAAGTAATTCTACCATTTAATCATTCTCCTCAGCCCCTCCTTATCACAAATCCCACCACTGAAAATTAACTGTATCCCCCACGTTTATTGAAATACAGAAATGTATTTATTTTGTCATTAGAAATAGACAGTGGAGCCATGATTGTTCTCTTTAGATATCTTAAGAGTTGTAATTTCTAAGATGAACCTTTTTTTGTATCTCCCTAAGGCAAAATTAAGCCTTATGGGTAGACAACTATAGGCCAATTGAGGGCTCCACTGGGGAAAGCATTTCTAATAATTAGAGCAGTCAGATGGTAGGATGGAACACCTAATGAAATATGAGAGATGTCTATCATTTGAATCACTTGAAATATCAAGGAAGAGGTTAGGTGACCAACTGGATGAGTTTCCTGCATACAGAGTGGCCCTTTATCAAAATTTTGACTTAAAAATACTTAAACCCAAGGACTTTAAATCAGACTTTCATTGATCTAGCCAAAGTTGTCTAAATATCTATCATATCAGATTGGATGTCATAGTCAAGGGTTTGCAACTGATAGGTATATTTCTTACTGTCAACACATTTGTGCTGGTTTATGAGATCCAATAAAGATGGAGCCACATCAAACTGCCTGTCTCATATTATTCATCGGTTGACCATCTATCAAACTCATATTGTAGGCACTGGTCTGAACATGCGAGACAAGAACCTCAAAATGCTCAGAATATCAGAGCTGGTATACTTTTGGGAATTAGAGAGACCAGCATATTGCTAGTAAGACAACCTGTGTATGCAATTGCAAAATTCTATAGCTAGTCTTAAAGAAGTTATCACTTGGTCATATTCATATCCTATGCTTATTGCAGCTTTGTATTTTCTCTTTAGCAAAGTTTGTAGGAGGACATTGTTATTATTGCTGACATTATCTTAGAATAGCTAAGGATATACATTGTCATACCCCTCTTTTTTTCCAATAAGATATAACCTCAAAGATGGCATGGCCCAAGATCTATGATAAGAAAATCAAGCTTCTTTAAAATTTGACTTCCAGAAGAGTTTAATATATGCACCCTGTATTTGTAATTCATGCTGCTTTGAAGTCGAATTTGTGGTTATTCCACTGAGTCTGTGTTAAAATAATTCTCTGGTTGTATTTATTATGCTCATGAGATTTGGTGATTTATTATTAAACTTCTTAGAGTTAGTGTTGTTTATTGAACCAACCCTCTCTGAAGGAAACGGGAATTGTCTTTCTCATCCTTAATTAGGAAATCATAAAATGCAATTCTGAGAACATGGGAATTGTTTTCCTTCACTCAGTAAGGCTGATCCGCCAAGTTTATTAAACAAAAATGTCTCTTGATACCAGATAAAAAGTTTTAACTTCACTATTAAAATATAAAACGATATTCTATTAAACAGCAAATCAGCTTTTCTCAACTCCTGGTTCCTCATTTTACATTTTTAAGGGCAGAAAAAAGAATTTTTTCCCTCTGCTAAAAAACATACTTTTGTTTTTAAATGACAAAATTGTGATGTAAGGTTATAAGTGTCCTATTGGTGTGCTAGGGCTTCTATAAGAAAATACCATACATTAGGTAGCTTAAATAGCAGAAATTTACGGTCTCAAGGTTCTGGAGGCTGCAAGTCTGAGATCAAGCTGAGGGCAGGGTTGGTCTTTCTGAGGGATGTGAAGTTAAATCTGTTACAGGCCTCTCTCCTTGGCTTGTAGATAGCCATCTTCTCCCAAATATGTCTGACTCTATGTCCAGTTTTCCCCTTTTTATAGGGACATCAGTCATATTGGATTCAGACCCACCCTAATAACTTCATTTGACCTTTAACTCTGTAAAGACTGTATCTTCAAGTAAAGTCACATTCTGAGGTACTAGGGGTTATGACTCCAACATTCTCTCTTTTGGGGGGGACGCACTATAACCCAGAGCAATTGTCATTATGAAAAATGTCCTACAATGTGAGTTACTTGCTGAGCAACATTTTTGATTTATTAAAAGGAGCTGGAATTATCTTTGCAACCAATTTTTCTTCTTTCTTTTCCCCCTACATTTTAAGCAGACACGATAACATGGTCTCCAAATATATAAAGTAAAAATGGTCAAAACCAGAGAGAAATAGACAAGTCCATAATCATAGTGGGAGCTTTTTATACATACCTCTTTTAGCAATTTATAGAACAAGCAGACAAAAATGCAAGGATATAATACCAGGAAAGAATAATCAAGAAGCTTGACTTAATGGACAAATATAGAACATTCCATCCAAGACCTCAGAAATACTTTCTTTTCAAGCATGCATTAAAACATCTACAGAAATTGGCCATAAACTAGCCCATGAAGCAAATCTCATCAAAGTTCAAATGAATTAAATCATAGAGACAAGAAAAAATATATTATTGACCCTAATGCAGGTAAGCTAGAAATGAATAATGAAAGATAACCAGAGAATTCTCATATATTTGGAAACAGCACATATTCTAATAACCCATGGCCAAAGAAGAAACCATAATGTATTAGGAAATGTTTTGAACTGAACAATATGAAAGTGTACAAATTTTGTACAATTTAGCTAAAGAAATCCTTAGAAGGAAATTTATAACCTTAAATTCATTTAGTAGAAAAGAAGAAAGACTGAAAATTAATGAGCAAGCATCTATCCCTCTAGAGAGGTTATAAAAAGATTGAAAAATAAGTACAAAAAAAGCAGAAGATGAGTGAAGTAAGTCAGACAGAGAAAGACAAATATCATATGATATCGCTTATGTGTGGAATCCTAAAAAAAGGCGGGGGGGGGGGTAAAAATGACCTTATCTACAAAACAGAAATGTAGAAAATAAACTTGTGGTTACCAGGGGGTAAAGGGAGGAGGGATAAATTGGAAGATTGGGACTAACATATACACACTACTTTGTATAAAATAGATAACTAATGGGACCTACTGTACGGCACAGGGAACTCTACTTGATACTCTGTAATGACCTATATGGGAGAAGAATCTGGAAAAGAGTGGATATATGTATATGTATGACAGATTCACTTTGTTGTACACCTGAAACTAACATAGCGTTGTAAATCAACTATACTCCACTAAAAATTTTTTTTAAAAAAGCGACTTGCCAAGGGGAGCGGGAAAAGGAAAGTAGAAGAAATGAAATAGTAAAGATAGCAGAAATTAATGAGATAAAAAACACATATATAGTAGAGAATCAACAAAACAAAACAAAAAGTTTAAGGAGTATTAAAATTAGCAAGCCTCTAGTGATACTTTAAAAAAAAAAAAAAAAGACAAAACAAATATCCAGGGACTCCCCTGATGGTTCAGTGGTTAAGACTTTGCCTTCCAATGCAGGAGGTGCAGGTTCGATCCCTGGTCAGGGAGCTAAGATTCCACATGCCTCAAGGCCAAAAAACCAAAACATAAACAAAGCAATATAGTAACAAATTCAATAAAGACTTAAAAAATGGTCTACATCAAAAAAAAATCTGTAAAACAAACAGATATCCAATACAAGGAATGAAAAAAGAGACCACAGTATACATCCTGCACACATTAAACATATGGTAAGAGGAGAGCCTAAGAAAGGCCTTCAGACAGAAATTCTTAATGTCTTATTCTCCCCACTCACCTGCTCTGAGGAAGTGCCCAAATTACCGCTTAAAATAAGTGGATTATTGGATAGACCTGGGAAACATTTATCCTATAGATTTCTTGGCAGCAATAATATGTGAACCATCTCCTAATTATTAAGGCAAATGAGGGTGACAGGAAGTTTCTACAATTAAATTTTGGGGATAATCTTCAAGTCTCCTTTAAATCAATAGTGTCTGTTCTTTTTTCTCATGAAAATGTAGTTCATTCTGCCAACACAGTAAAACAGACCAATTTTGAGGTTCATTCTCTTTCTCTCTAGTGGAGGTGGAGTCAGTACAAGGTGCAAACAAAAATGTCATTAGGAAGCCAAATATTAGAGAAATCTAAATTAATTTGTCCCTAAATAAGATTCTTTTATTATATGAGCAGAACTTGAAATATTGAACTAAGGGAGCCATTAGCAAGAGGCTGGTAATTTTACA
The DNA here is from genome assembly GCF_030028045.1 of Hippopotamus amphibius kiboko. Taxonomy (NCBI): domain Eukaryota; kingdom Metazoa; phylum Chordata; class Mammalia; order Artiodactyla; family Hippopotamidae; genus Hippopotamus; species Hippopotamus amphibius. Next base: position 168,687,389 of record NC_080188.1, on the reverse strand, counting down.
CAGAAGTGGTAATGAACTTTAACATATGTAACTCAGCAATATGCAACTTTTGTATTAAATCACTTTTTAAACTTTGAGAGAATTTTCAGTTTTATTCTTGCATAAATCAAGATAATAGCCAATGACTTATCACTGCAGAATATTTGGGTTCAACAAGGCATCACCTGTGGCTCTATATACTCCTTACTAGACTGACATTTCCATAAAATTAGGAATGCATATTACGAAATAAGAAACGTTAGTTTTCTGTTGATAAGTATTTTTTTCAGACGCTCTGATTTAAAGTTGCTTCAGTATGTTCAGAAGCTGAGATATATGCAGACCTGTTGGAACAGGTTTTACTTGTCAAGTGCCTCCTGTATGGGTCTTGTAATTCATCAGAGAAATGAAAAACTTTCAGGATTTGCTTTTGGAACAGAGCAAAAGGTACAAGAAAGTTCAAAGAATAAAAGAGCAAACACCCACATATCTGCTACCCAGAACTAACCAAAATTAACATTTAGTAGTATTTTCTTCAGATCTCTTAATCTCTGTTTGGAGGGAAAGGGGCAAAGACATAAAACTTTACAATTTAAGTTTAAGCTCCGTGTAATCTCTTTTGGTGCTTGTCTCCTCTATTCCTCCCAAAGGCAAGCACTGGAAACTTGTTGTCTAGGTAGCGCCTTTGCTTTTAGGACAGATTTAAATATCTGTACATAATAGTACTGTGTATTTATTTGTTTTGCAACTTCCTTTTTTCACTCAACATTTTCTAAACCTACTTGTGTAGATACTTATAGCTCTGTTTTATTCACTTTAACTGCTCTTTAGTACCCCACCATATGAATAAAGCACAGTTGATCTTTTCTCTTACTGATGGACAGTCAGATTTTTGCCACTACAAATAATTTTTCGGTGCGTGTGTGTATATATATATCTCCTCATGCATATTTGAATTTCTTAAGAGCAGTAGTCTCCCACTTTGTTCATCAGGCTTCCCTATCAAGAAAATATTTAACTGCCTATCCCCAACATTTCTATATTTATTTATAAATTATATAAATGCCCTATCATACTAATATACAATATCCACTGTAAAATGTAAAATTTTTTCTTAAAAGATAAAATAAATAAATACAAAGTTCTATTATTTTCTTCCCACATCCCATTTGAATTGCTGGGGTACAGTATATAAACATGTTTGTCTTTACTTATATCACTATCATATTATTATCACATATTATTATGTATCTACAATATAATACATTATTATTATTATATTACTCTCCAAAGAATTGTGCTAATTTTCATTCTTTCTAGCAAAGTGTGAAAATTCCTATTTTCCTACAACCTTACTAGTACTTGATATGAACAGATGCTTTAAACATTTTATTTTGAAAAAATTTTCAAACCAGGAGAAAAGTTGCCAGAATGTCACAATGACCTGGATAAGCTTCACCTAGATCCACTGATTATTAATACTTTGCTACATTTACTTTCTTTCTCTATCTCTCTCCCTTCTTTCCTCCCTCCCCTCCTTCCCTTCATATGCATTTATATTTTATTTCCATAATTTTTTCCTGAGCCATTTAAGAATAAGTTGCAGAAAGTATGACCTGTTAGTCCCAAGTACTCCCACATGTACCTCCCAAGAACAAAGACATTCTCTTACGTAACTGTGATACAATAATCAAATTCAGTAAACTCAACATTGATAAAGAACTGTAATATTTCACCAATTCTCCCAATTTAGTCCTTTTTAGTAATTTTTTCTGACCCAGCACACATGTTGCCTTTAGTTGTCATTTCTCTTTAGTCTCCTTTAATCTAGAACAGTTCCTTAGACATTCTTTCTTTTTTGTGATATTGACATATTTGAAGAGTACAGGACTTCCTAGGTGGCACAGTGGTTAAGAATCCACCTGCCAATGCAGGGGACACGAGTTCAAGCCCTGCTCTGGGAAGATTCCACATGCCATGGAGCAACTAAGCCCGTGTGCCACAACTATTGAGCCTGTGCCCCAGAGCCCGTGAGCCACAATTATTGAGCCCATGTGCCGCAACTATTGAAGTCCATGCACCTAGAGTCTGTGCTCCACAACAAGAGAAGCCACTACAATGAGGAGCTCACGCACCACAACGAAGAGTAGCCCCTGCTCTCAGCAACTAGAGAAAGCCCGTGTGCAGCAATGAAGACCCAACACAGCCAATAAATAAAATAAATAAACAAACAAATTTATATTTAAAAAAAAGAGTACAAACCAGTCATTTTGTTTCCTGTTCCTAAATTTGGATTTGCTTGATGAGTTACACATGATTAGATTAGGTTATGTATTTTTGGCAGGAATACTATATAAGTGATATTGTGTTCTCACTGAATCATATAAAGAGGTTGTTAGATTTTCTTAAATTTTGCCAATCTAATGGACAAGAAATGAAATTGCATTTTATTTTGCCTTTCCTTGATTACTCATGAGATTGAGCATCTTTCCCTTGGTAGTTCAAGTTTCTTCTTTTAGAGCTCTTTAATAATCTTTTGAGTCTTTTTATTGATTCATCTGAGTTATTTATAGTCACGAGTCATAAATGTTCTTCCAAAGTGTCACTTGTCTTTTATATTTACTTATGCTACCCTTTGTTTTACAGATCTTTAAAGTTTTAATGTAGTCTAATTCTACCCATTTTCCTTTATGATTCCTTTTGCTGTCTTGTTAAAAAAAAAAAAAACTCTCTTGTGCTGTAAAGATACCTTACATTTACTTCTTACAGTTTTAACATTTGTTTTTCACATTTAGGCATTTCATCATTTATATTGTAAAGAAGAAATTTATTTTTTTCTATATGTATATCTGGTTATCCCAACACCATTACTGAATAACTTGTCCTTTTGCCACTGATTTGTAATAAATACCTGCTGTATCATATACTAAGAGCCTACACATGCTTGGATCTTTTCCTGGGCTCTCTATTCTGTTCTATTAATCTATTTATCTATCCTTACCTCAATATAAAACTGACAATTCCTCTAAAATGACTTGCTGTGTCGTATGTCTTACTAACTCTTCAGGCTGCTCCTCCTCTTGTTTGTTTTTATCACCGCCCCCCCCCCCCCACCACCACCAATTTGTTTTGGCTGTTCGTGGGCCTTTAACTTTTCCACATACGTTTTCGAATCAGTTTTTCAAGGTCCTTAAAACATTCATATTAAGGTTTTTATTGGAGGTACATCGACTTTATGGATTAAGTTATAGATAACTTAATCTTTATTATATTGAGTCCTTCCATCCATAAGCATGAATCTGAATCTATCTTGTATTCAATCAGGTCCTATGTTATACTCTTCGATAACATTTTATAATTGTCTCCACGAGTCCTGCTCATATTTTATTGGATTTTATTCCTACAGATCATTGCTAATTTGAATCCCTTTTTTTAATATTTTGAAATTGATTATTGCTGGTGTATAGAAATCCATTGATTTTAATATGCTAATCTTGTGTTTAGTTCCAATGGCTTGTCTGTCATTTTTTTTTTTTAGACAGATGTATCGTCTACAAAGACAGTTCTGCCTTTCTTTCAAACTTTTATACTTTTTTCTTAATTTATAGCATCACATGGATCCTCAAATAGTGTTGAATAGTAATAGTCATAATGAGAGGCATCCTTGCCTTGTTCCTGAGTTTAAAGAGTTTCACCATTATGATGTTGGTTATAGCTTCTTGTTAGGTAGCAGACATTTTTGGTACCCAGCAAAGTTCACTATAGTTCAGCTGCACCTATAGCGAATATTGTTGACTCAAGCTAACAGTATCTCACCTCAAGCATATGCCATATGTCTCTGGGGTTTGTTTTTGTTTTGTTTTGTTTTTAGTTTTCCCCAATGGCCTTCTCTGCAATAGTAGGCCTTTTCAAAAACTATAGGAGCCCACTCAGTCCTTGTGTGGGGATACTACCTAGAAGGGCTAGGCTAGAGGTTACCCCTGAATCAATGGTGAATGGGAGCTCACAGATGGATGTCCTAGTCTCTAGTCTTTTCTTCCTCTGATCGACGATTTTTCCTGTGCTTCTAGGGGTCTCAGTGGTATTGAGATGTTGTTGCTTATAACAGTGGTATTAATAACACATTTATATTGGCTTACCTTCCTTACTTATTTCATTCTCTCTGTGACCTCACTGCTGCTGCCTGGAATCACCTCCCAAATAAAGTACTCAATACTTTGGTCCTTGTCTGAAGCTCTGTTTTCAAGGAACTCTAAAAAAAGTATCTCTCTATTTTGTAGTTTTTATGAGTTTTTATCATGAATACCTAATGAATTTTATTGAATATATTTTCTATCACATCTGTTGAGATGATCCTATGTTTCTTTTTGTTTAATTAATGTGGTCAGTTACTTCAATAAAATTTCTTGATGCGGAAACAACTTTTCATTTTGGGGGATTAAAAACCCTTCTAGTTAAAATGTGTTTGTTTTGTTTCATTGTTTGTTTTTTGGCTTTTGGATTTTCTTTTTTCCTGCTGGATTTGATTTCCTAATATTTATTTAGGATTTTTGGATTTGTATTTATAAGTGTGATTTGGCCATACTTTTCTTTCTTTGTATTATCCTAATCCAGTCTTGATATAAATTGGCCTTTTCTCTTTTATTCTCTAGGATGACTTGCATTAGAAAAGGATTAGGTATTCTTTGAAGATTTAGTAAATTTAGTGTAAAGCCACATAAGCCTAAAATCTCTTTTTTTTCTTAGATTGAGGGAAAGAGAGTAAGACTTCAAATAATATATAAAATTTTAGAAGTTATTACTTTATTTTTTATCTTCTTCAGACAATTTTGATGATTTATATTCCTCCCTGAAATTTTTCCATTTCGTGTAGGTTTTTAAATATATGGGCATCAGTTTAATTTTTCAAGGTATTTATTCTATTCTAGTTTTTAAGCTTCCTACTGAAATGTAATTTTGCCTTCTTTTTTCAGTTCTAATATTTTTGTGCTCTCCTTCCTTTTCCCTTTGCCCATCTTGCTAGTGCTTTCTCTTTTAATGTTTTCAAAGACCCAACTTCTCAGGGTGATTTTTTTCTGTTTTCTAGATTATTAATTTTCCCCTATCTTGATCATATTTTGGGTTAGTGGCTTTATCTGCTTCTACCTACTATTCCAGGTATACAGCTTTACATAAGCCATCTCACAGGCTGTGATCACATATTCTTCCAGAGCAGCTTCATTTTTATTTCATTTACACTTTGAGAATTACACTTTTGCCAATTCTCTCACCCAGAATCCAACAACTATACACCTTAAGTCTTAATCGCTGAATTTTGTTTCTATTCAGTTATGGCACATGAGGATTTGTACCTTGCTTTTGAGTATAGCTACATTTTAATTTTTTTCTTTTACTATATTTTATTTATCACTCATTGCCATGTATTTTGGGAGTGGTAATTAAAGTATAAACTCAGAGTACCATCCTGACTAAAACATCAGGCAACTATTGTTCTAATTCATTTTAGAATTAAAAACTGTTTAACTGGGCTTCCTAGGTGGTGCAGTGGTTGAGAATCTGCCTGTCAATGCAGGTGACACGGGTTCGATCCCTGCTGCAGGAAGATCCCACATGCCATGGAGCAACTAAGCCAATGCGCCACAACTATTGAGCCCAAGTGCTGCAACTACTGAAGCCCACGAGCCTAGAGCCCATGCTCTGCAACAAGAGAAGTCACGGCAATGAAGAGCCTGTGCACCATAGCGAAGAGTAGCCCCTACTCACTGCAACTAAAAAGAAAGCCAATTAAATAAATTATTTTAAAAAAACTGTTTAACTGGTTAGAAAAACAAATAACTTTATAGTTCCTAGAGTAAATTTTAACTAATTCTATGAATAAAACTTTTCTTTTTTTTTTCCCCCTTAGAATGTTTGAAAAACTAAAATGAAGCTATATCTGTTTAGAATATCTGCTTAGGAAGTATGTAAGATCAAAGGACCAGAACCTCAACAAAAATCTAAAACCAAATAATTAGCCCAGTGGCCCAAGGATGGGTATAGAGGAAGCATAGCAGTCAGAAGATGTCCAGATCACAGAGAAGTCATCTTCAGATGAAACCAGCCTGAGCTGGTGAAGATACATCAGAAATTCAGCCTCCAGGAACCCTCTTACACGGCTTATGGGAATGTAAATTGGTGCAGTCACCATGAAGGACAGTATGGAGTTGTCTTAAAAAACTAAAAGTAGGGATTTCCCTGGCAGTCCAGTGGTTAGGACTTTGCACTTCCACCTCCGGGGTCACAGATTTGATCCGTGCTTGGGGATCTAAAATCCCACATGCTGCACAGCATGGCCAAAATAAGATAGATAGATAAATAAGTAAATAAATCAGTAAATAAATAAATAAATTTTAAATATATATTTTTAAAAACTAAAAATAGAGTTACCATATGATCTGGCAATCCCACTCTTGGGCATATATCTGGAGAATACTCTAATTCAAAAAGATACATGCATCCCTATGTTCACTACAGCACTATTTACAATAGCCAAGACACGGAAGTAAACTAAGTGCCCACTAACAGATGAATGGATAAAGAAGATGTGGTATGTATATACAGAGAATAGTACTCAGCCATAAAAAAGAATGAAATAATGCCATTTGCAGCAACATGGATGGACCTAGAGATTATCATACTAAGTGAAGTAAGTCAGACAGAGAAAGATATATCATATAACATCGTTTATATGTGGAATCTTAAAAAAATGAACTTATTTGCAAAACAGAAACCCACTCACAGACATAGAAAACAAACTTATGGTTACCAAAGAGGAGGGATAAATTAGGAGCTTGGGATTAACAGATACACACTACTATGTAATAAAATAAACGAGGCCCTACTATATAGCACCGGGAACTATATTCAACACCTTGTAATAACCTATAATGGAAAAGAATTTGTAAAACAAAAATATATATATATGAGAGAATCACTCTGCTGTACACCTGAAACCAACACAACATTGTAAACCAACTACACTTCAATAAACTAAGGAAAGAAATCCAGCCTCCATCTGGAAGTTCAAGAAGTGTGCTTGCTACCCTCCAGAGCTGACTATATCTTGGGGAGTCTTTCAGGTAAACAAGAGCTCCTAGTATAACTTAAGTGTGAAGACGAGGATACCTATGAAACTTACTACCACTCACAGAGCAAAACCACCTCTGGACTCTGTCACTTCTAGTACCCACTTTGACACACAGTGTAAAGATGAAGACCTGGAAACATATTCCTCTGGGCACTCAGAAGAGCTTCAGGGAGAGCCCACTGGGGATGATGGAAATATCCTTATTGCCTCACTTGAAGATGAAGACCTAGAGTCACTCTCTGAAGAAGATTGCTCTGATCAACCTAAGAACTGTGAGACAGCTTTTCAGGAGCTTACAGGACTTCAGAAACATAAGCAGAACCATTTAGAGGAATGTTCCCACTGCTGCCCCATCTGTAGCAAGGAATTCTTCTGGGCTGCCAATCTATGCATGCACAAATTATTTCACTCTAGGGATGGGACACAGAAGTGCCCTGAATATCATAAAGGTTTCATCTACACAGCAGATGTGTGGAAGCACCTGTAGAACATGCACTGGATGGAGCGCTCAAAAATGGCTGTGGAAATGGTACCCTGAGAAATCCCTGGTCCACCGTGCACCTGAACCAGAACAGTTCAGACGGTAGAAAAACAGGAAAGAAAGGCTCCAGACTATACATCTATCTGTCCTGCTTGCTGTAAGGGGTTCTGTGAGTCAAACCTTCAATGGAAACATAAGGTGATCTACTGGCAGGACAAGCCATGAAGTGCCAAGAACGTGGTATGGTCTTTGTACAGCTGGTCAGGTTAAAAAGACACCAACAAAGACACTATGGAGGGCACCCCTTCTACTGTGTTGAATGTGGAGGGACCTTCCCTGGCTGGAATCCCTGCAAGGCCATCATCAGATTCATGCAGGAGAGAAACCACACTCCTGTGCTTCCTGTGGCCATTCTTTCATTGAGGCAGGCACCCTGAGGAAACACGGTGAAGTCCTGAAGCAGAGGAAACCTAGTGGCTGGGACTGTTAAGTTTATTATTACCTTTTCTTTTTATCTCCATTAAGATCTAATTTTGTGGGACTTCTCTGGTGGCCCAGTGATTAAAAATCTGCCTGCCAATGTAGGGGACATGTGTTCGAGCCCTGGTCCGGGAAGATCCCACATGCCACGGAGCAACTAAGCCCGGACACCACAACTACTGAGCCCGTGCTCTAGAGCCCACAAGCCACAACTATTGAGCCCATGTGCTGCAACTACTGAAGCCCACATGCCTAGAGCCCACGCTCCACGACAAGAGAAGCCACCTCAATGAGAAGCCCACACACTGCAACAAAGACTAGCCCCTGCTCGCCACAACTGGGGAAAGCCCGCACACAGCAGCAAAGACCCAACTCAGCCAATAAACAAATGAATAAACAAATAAATAAATAAATTTAATTTTGCAAGCTTTCTAATACAGTCATTAACTTAGTTTAGGTTTTTTTTCCCAGACCCTGCGTCCTCATGGATGGCTTAAAGTAAATCTAAGTATGTGGGGGTATTTTTTCCTCTTAGGAATGCCATAGTCATTTCTAGCAGGAGTAAAGAAGTAGGTATTTACAGGTGTCGATAACACTGTTTTTAATGACAGAACTAAATGAATTTTTCAGTTGGCAGACTCCTTATTGAGAAGCCTCTGGCTCTTTTTATACTTTGGTGCTCTGCTTCTAGCTTCTTGAAGGACTAGCCCTTATTGGAGTTTTCCACAGTTGTAACCCCTGTGCAGGTTTACATGCAGATCAGAATGCAAAGGTAGCCTCTTTGCTACAGTACACTAGTAATTTGGTTTCATTGTTGTCATTAATTGTTGCATCTTTTTTCCAAAAAAAATTGTTTTTCTTAAACTATGACAATACTTTAGTTAGGTGAACTTGTACCTTTTTCAAACTACATATGCCATTTTACATATTACAAGAATAATTGTTGCCTTTATAAGAGAGAACAGGACTACTTTACCATATTAATAATAAATTCATTTCAGCATTTGAAGAAATCCATTTTTCCCTTTGAAGTATGAATTGTCCTAGTCATCTTCTGTTTGATTTTCCTTTTTTAAAATCCCCTAAAAGATAAACTATGATGAGGGTTACCTTGCACTTCTGTTGTAGCCCTTTCCTATTGTAACTGACTTAAGTTCCTGGGTTTTGGTGCTGGACACATATTTGGAAGAGGAATTTAACAGAGATTCTCTTTTTTTTAATTAATTAATTAATTAATTTATTTATTTATTTATTGGCTGTGTTGGGTTTTCATTGCTGTACACGGGCTTTCTCTAGTTGCGGAGAGTGGAGGTTTCTCTTGTTGTGGAGTATGCACTCTAGGCATGCAGCTTCAGTAGTTAAGGCACATGGGCTCAGTAGTTACGGCTTGCAGGGTCTAGAGCACAGGCTCAGTAGTTGTGGTGCATGGGCTTAGTTGCTCCGAGGCATGTGGAAATCTTCCCAGACCATGGATTGAATCCATGTCCCCTGCATTGGCAGGTGTTTTCGTAACCACTGCACCACCAGGGAAGCCCCCAGTGATTCTTAATTCCAGGCCAGTTGATGAGATTTACCAGGTCTGTGACTCTGAAATCATAACACAAAACATCAGTAATGTAGATTTTTTGGGTAGGATCCATATATTTCATTGGATTCTCCAAGAGCCTGTGATTCAAGAAAAGGTTCAGAGAGAACAATCAAGATGGTGGAGTAGGAGGACATGCGCTCACTCCCTCTTGCAAGAGCACCGGAATTACAACTAACTGCTTAACAATCATCGACAGAAAGACACTGGAACTCACCAAAAAAACCACCCCACATCCAGAGACAAAGGAGAAGCCTCAGTAAGATGGTAGGAGGGGCACAATTGCGTTAAAATCAAATCCCATAAATGCTGGGTGGGTGACTCACAAGCTGGAGAACAGTTATACCGCAGAAGTCCTGAGGGTTCTGAGCCCCATGTCAGGCTTCCTAACCTGGAAGTCCAGCAACGGGAGGAGGAATCCCCAGAGAATCAGACTTTGAAAGCCAGCGGGATTTGATTGCAGGACCTCCAAAGGACTGGGGGAAATGGAGACTCCACTCTTGGAGGCCACACAAAAAAGTGTGCTCACCAGGACCCAGGGGGAAGGAGCAGTGACCGCATAGGAGACTGAACCAGACCTACCTGCTGGTGTTGGAGGGTTGCCTGCAGAATTGGGGGGCAGCTGTGGCTCACCAAGGAGACAGGGGCACTGGCAGCAGGGGTTCTGAGAAGTGCTCATTGGCATGAGCCCTTCCAGAGTCCACCATTAGCTCCACCAAAGAGCCTGTAAGCTCCAGTGCTGGGTCGCCTCAGGCCAAACGACCACCAGGGTGGGAACACAGCCCCACCCCTAGGCAGACAAGCAGATTAGAGTGTCACTGAGCTCCACCCACCAAATCAGATTAAAGTTTTACTGAGCTCCACCCAGCCAGCCCAATCCACCATCAGTCCCTCCCATCATGAAGTACCCACGAGCCTCCTAGACAGCTTCCTCCACAAGAGGGCAGACAGCAGTATCAAGCAGTATCAGCAGTATTTCATCTTGTGGAACTGAAAATCACAGCCACAGAAAGACAGAGAAAATGAAAAGGCAAAAGACTTTGTACCAGATGAAGGGACAAGATAAAACACCAGAAAAACAACTAAATGAAGAGGAGAAAGGCACTCTTTCAGAAAAAGAATTCAGAATAGTGATGGTGAAGATGATCCAGGACTTTGAAAAAAGACTGGATGCAAAGATCGAAAAGTTGCAAGAAAAGTTTACCAAAGACCTAGAAGAATTAAAGAACAAACAAACAGAGATATACAACACAATAAGTGAAATGAAAAATACACTAGAAGGAACCAATAGCAGATTAACTGAGGCAGAAGGGCGAATAAGTGAGCTGGAAGACAGAATGGTGATAATCACTGATGCAGAAAAGAAAAAAGAATGAAAAGAACTGAAGACAGCCTAAGAGACCTCTGGGACAATGTTAAACTCGTCAACATTCGCATTATAGGGGTCCCAGAAGGAGAAGAGAGAGAGAAAGGGCCTGAGAAAATATTGGAAGAGATTCTAGTTGAAAACTTCCTTAACATGGGAAAGGAAATAGCTACCCAAGTTCAGGAAGCACAGAGAGTCCCAGGCAGGATAAACCCAAGGAGAAACACGCCAAGACACATAGTAGTCAAATTGACAAAAATTAAAGACAGAGAAAAGTTATTAAAAGCAACAAGGGAGAAACAACAAATAACATACAAGGGAACCCCCATCAGGTTAACAGCTGATTTCTCAGCGCAACTCTACAAGCCAGAAGGGAGTGGCATTATATATTTCAAGTGATGACAGAGAAGAACCTACAGCCAAGAATACTCTACCCAGCAAGGATCTCATTCAGATTCAAGAGAGAAATCAAAAGCTTTCCAGACAAGCAACAGCTAAGAGAATTCAGCACCACCAAATCAGCCCTACAACAAATGTTAAAGGAACTTCTCTAAGCAGGAAACATAAGAGAAGAAAAGGACCTACAGAAACAAAAACAAAACAATTAAGAAAATGGTATTAGGAACATACGTATCGATAATCACCTTGAATGTAAATGGACTAAATGCACCAACCAAAAGACACAGACTGGCTGAAGGGATACAAAAACAAGACCCATATATATGCTGTCTACAAGAGACCCACTTCAGACCTAGGGACACATTCAGACTGAAAGTGAGGGGATGGAAAAAGATATTCCATGCAAATGGAAATCAAAAGAAAGCTAGAGTAGCAATACTCATATCAGATAAAATAGACTTTAAAATAAAAAATGTTACAAGAGACAAGGACACTACATAAAGATTGAGGGATCAATCCAAGAAGAAGAGATAACAATTATAAATACATATGCACCCAATATAGGAGCACCTCAATACCTAAGGCAAATGCTCACAACTATGAAAGAGGAAATCGGCAGTAACACAATCATAGTGGGAGACTTTAACACCCCACTTACACCAATGGACAGATCATCCAGACAGAAAATTAATAAGGAAACACAAGCTTTAAATGATATAATAAATCAGCTTGATTTAATTGATATCTATAGGACATTACATCCAAAAACAGCAGATTACACATTCTTCTCACATGCACATGGAACATCCTCCAGGATAGATCACATTTTGGGTCATAAATCAAGCCTTGGTAAATTCAAGAAAATTGAAATTGTATCAAGCATCTTCTCTGACCACAGTGCTATGAGATTAGAAATCAATTACAGGAAAAAAACTGTAAAAAACACAAACACATAGAGGCTAAACAATACGCTACTAAATAACCAAGAGATCACTAAAGAAATCAAAGAGGAAATCCAAAAATTCCCAGAGACAAATGACAATGAAAACACAACGATCCAAAACCTATGGGATGCAGCAAAGGCAGTTCTCAGAGGGAAGTTTATAGCAATACAATCCTACCTCAAGAAACAAGAAAAATCCCAAATAAACAATCTAACCTTACACCTAAAGAAACTAGAGAAAGAAGAGCAAACAACACCCAAAGTGACTAGACAAGAGAAATCATAAAGATCAGAGCAGAAATAAATGAAATAGAAACAAAGAAAACAATAGCAAAAATCAATAAAACTAAAAGCTGGTTCTTTGAGAAGACAAATAAAATTGATAAACCTCTAGCAAGTCTCATCAAGAAAAAGAGGGAGAGGACTCAAATCCATAAAATTAGAAATGAAACAGGAGAAGTTACAACAGACACTGCAGAAATAAAAAGCACCATAAGAGATTACTACAAGCAACTATATGCCAATAAAATGGACAACCTGGATGAAATGGACAGATTCTTAGAAAAGTATAAACTTCCAAGACTGAATCAGGAAGACATAGAAAATATGAACAGACCAACCACAAGTAATGAAATTGAAACTGTGATTAAAAATCTCCCAACAAACAAAAGTCCAGGACCAGATGGATTCACAGGTGAATTTTATGAAACATTTAGAGAAGAGCTAACACCCATCCTTCTCAAACTCTTCCAAAACATTGCAGAGGAAGGAACAATCCCAAACTCATTTTATGAAGCCACCATCACCCTGATACCAAAACCAGACAAAGATACTACAAAAAAAGAAAACCACAGACCAATATCACTGATGAATTTCGATGCAAAAATCCTCAACAAAATACTAGCCAACAGAATCCAACAACATATTAAAAGGATCATACACCATGATCAAGTGGGGTTTATCCCTGGAATGCAAGGATTCTTCAACATAAGCAAATCAATCAATGTGATACACCATATTAACAAATTGAAGGATAAAAACCACATGATCATCTCAATAGATGCAGAAAAAACTTTTGACAAAATTCAACACCCATATATGATAAAAACTCTCCAGAAGGTGGGCATAGAGGGAACCTACCTCAACATAATAAAGGCCATATATGACAAACCCACAGCAAACATCATTCTCAATGGTGAAAAACTGCAAGCATTCCCTCTAAGATCAAGAACAAGACAAGGATGTCCACCCTCACCACTACTATTCAACATAGTTTTGGAAGTCCTTGCCACAGCAATCGGAGAAGAAAAAGAAATAAAAGGAATCCAAATTGGAAAAGAAGAAGTAAAACTGTCACTGTTTACAGATGACATGATACTATACATAGAAAATCCTAAAGATGCCACCAGAAAACTACTCGAGCTAATCAATGAATTTGGTAAAGTTGCAGGATACAAAATTAACACACAGAAATCTCTTGCATTTCTATACACCAACAATGAAAGATCAGAAAGAGAAATGAAGGAAACAATCCCATTCACCATTGCAACAAAAGTATAAAATACCTAGGAATAAACCTAACCAAGGAGGTAAAAGACCTGTACTCAGAAAACTATAAGACACTAATGAAAGAAACCAAAGAAGACACAAACAGATGGAGGGACATACCATGTTCTTGGATTGGAAGAATCAACATTGTGAAAATGACTATATTACTGAAAGCAATTTACAGATTCAATGCAATCCCTATCAAATTACCAATGGCATTTTTCACAGAACTAGAACAAGAAATTTTACGATTTGTATGGAAATGCAAAAGACCCCCAATAGCCAAAGCAATCTTGAGAAGGAAAGACGGAGTTGGTGGAATCAGGCTTCCTGACTTCAGGCTGTACTACAAGGCCACAGTGATCAAGACAGCATGGTACTGGCACAAAAACAGAAATATAGATCAATAGAACAGGTTAGAAAGCCCAGAGATAAACTATGGTCAACTAATCTATGACAAAGGAGGCAAGGATATACAATGGAGAAAAGGCAGCCTCTTCAATAAGTGGTGCTGGGAAAACTGGACAGCTACATGTAAAAGAATGAAATTAGAACACTTCCTAACACCATACACAAAAATAAACTCAAAATGGATTAAAGACCTAAATGTAAGGCCAGACACTATAAAACTCCTAGAGGAAAACATAGGAAGAACACACTTTGACGTAAATAACAGTAAGATCTTTTTTGATCCACCTCCTAGAGTAATGGAAATAAAAACAAAAATAATAAGTGGGACCTAATGAAGCTTCAAAGCTCTGCACAGCAAAGGAAACTATAAGCAAGATGAAAAGACAACCCTCAGAATGGAAGAAAATATTTGCAAACAAATCAACAGACAAAGGATTAATCTCCAAAATATATAAACAGTTCATCCAGCTCAATATCAAAAATACTAGCAACCCAATCCAAAAATGGGCAGAAGACCTAAATAGGCATTTCTCCAAATAAGACATATGGATCGCCAAGAGGCACATGAAAAGCTGCTCAACATCACTAATTATTAGAGAAATGCAAATCAAAACTACAATGAGGTATCACCTCACACTGGTTAGAATGGGCATCATCAGAAAATCTACACACAGTAAATGCTGAAGAGGGTGTGGAGAAAAAGGAACGCTCTTACATTGCTGATGGGAATGTAAATTGATACAGCCACCATGGAGAACAGTATGGAGGTTCCTTGCAAAACTAAAAATAGAACTACCATATGACCCAGCAATCCCACTACTGGGCATATACCCAGAGAACACCATAATTCAAAAAGACACATGCACTCCAATGTTCATTGCATCACTGTTTACAATAGGCAGGACATGGAAGCAACCTAAATGCCCATCAACAGAGGAATGGATAAAGAAGATGTGGTACATACATACAATGGAATATTACTCAGCTGTAAAAAGCAATGAAACTTGGACATTTGTAGAGACATGGATGGACCTAGAGACTGTCATACAGAGTGAAGTGAGTCAGAAAGAGAAAAACAAATATTGTATATTAACACATATATGTGGACTATAGAAAAATGGTACAAATCAACCGGTTTGCAAGGCAGAAATAGAGACACAGATGTAGAGAACAAACATATGGACACCAAGTGGGGAAAGCGGGGAGGGTTGGGGGGGCGGAATGAATTGGGAGATTGGGATACCAAACTGTACACTCTAAATATATGCAGTTTATTGTAAAAAACAAAAAAAGAAAAAGTTAAAAGAAAAAAAAAGAAAAGGTTCAGAACTGCTTTAAAAGGTTTAGGGAGTGACTTCCAGACTCATCACTCTAGTTTCATCTTTAGTTCTTTACCACCTCTTTTCAGGACTGGTGTAACATTACAAAAGCATCATCTTTAATATGCCTCTAATAAATTCTTTCTTTTACATTTGTGATTATATTGGCAGTAATCTCTTTTGCATGATGTAACTATGTTTTAAGATCCTTTGAAATTTGATGGAAGGAGAAGAATTTGGAAAATTTCATGCTAAAATTGAAAACTTTTTTCTTTTTTATTTACCCAGATAATAAGTGATGATGGTAGAAAACAAGTTAAAATAAGGAATAATGGTGACGGAATAACTTGAAAGCTTAGGTAGATCATTTCATTGAGATGGAAATTGGAATTATGAATGGCTCTTAGAAGACAGAAACAGCTATAGATTGAGAATTGAAGCAATTCTAAAATTAGGGCAATATTATTAGTATAAAAAGATGTAAAAGTTTTCATTCCTGATATCTATTTTAAGTATTTTATTTAAATCTACCATAACTTCTGAAATTAATAGAGTTAATTAAAGTTATGACTGTTAGTGAAATTAAGATAAAAAGATCAAACTTCACACAAAAATGAAAAGGAGGATCTGGTAGAATGAAAAGAACTCTGGACTGCCACTAAAAGCTGTGTACTTTGCAGCTTTCTCACTTGCAAAATAAGTGATCTCTATGGTCCGCTGTAGATCTGAAATTTCTTTGTTTAAGTGACAGGAAAATTATACTTCCACTGACCTTTCAGCTACCTTAAGTAAGAAGAGTGTTTACCACATAATATTCATAGTTGTAAGGAGAACCCTGATACTACTTATTGTGCGTTAGTGTAGTAAGCTGAATAATGTAAAGATATCACATGGAGCCTGTACATGTTACCTTTAGAGGAAAAAGGGTCTTTGCAGATGTGATTAAGGATTTTGAGATGGGGAGATTTCCTGGATTATCCAGGTAGGCCCTTAATGCCATTATAGTATCCTTATAAAGAGAGGCAGATGAAGATTTGATAGAAAAGAAGACATTGTGACTCTGGAGACAGAAATTGGTATGATGCAGCCACAAACCAAGGAAGCCAGCAGGCCCAGAAGCCGGAAAAGAGAAGGAATGGACTCTCCCCTAAAGCCTCAGGAGAGAGATCAACCCTACTGACACCTTGATTTTAGCTCTAACTTCAGACTTCTGGCTTCCAGAATACAGAGAAAATAGATTCTGCTGTTTGAAGCCACTAAGGGTGTGGCTTTGTTACAGCAGCCACAGGAAACTAATACAGACATCCAGGCAACATGATTGGGAGGAAGACAAGATGCACACTAACTATACGTTTACGTTGTCTGTTTAGAGTTACAGATGTTCCAGACTGACATAGAATCATTACATGTCAATTCCCAGATGTATGTGTTATGATTTGAGGAGCACCAGGAGGGAGCTTCTCCCAAACATCTCCTTCCACTGATGTCGAAAAAATCCCTCTGTAAAATTTTTTTGATTTTTTATACAATTTTTAAAGGTTACTTTCCATTTACAGTTATTATAAAATATCGGCTATATTCCTAGTGTTGTATAATCCATCCTTGAACCTATCTTACACCAACAGTTTGTACCTCCCCCTAAAATCCCGTTTTTAAGACAGATCTCTGCAGTCTCCAAATGGAAAAGCTTTAGGTACCTAGATATTTCATGTCACTTGCCTCCCAGAAACATGAGCTGAGGATGACCCAGAAGGAGCTTCCGTTGCCCATACATGTGTCCACATCTTCTTAAACTCCCCTTCCTCATTAACCCGCTTATTCCTTGGAGATAGGGGTTTGAAAGTGAGAGTAAGAAAGAGAAATGGGGAAAGGCTAGCTGTGGTATTTACAGAAGGCCTAGGGCAGGGAAGTGGAAACAAAAAGATATTAGGAATAAGAGTCAGTGGTTATAGTGGAAGGAACACTGATTCTGCCCGGTGAGCCCAGGGAGAAACCTGGGGCTAAGCCTTGGTTCCCATATCCTCCCTACTCCAAGGTGGAGGCAGCCCAGCTCCGCAGATCTGACTTGGTGTTCTGGTTCTGTGCTGACTAGCTCTGTGACCTTGGATGTGTTGCTTAACCTTTGCACTCCTTTGTTTCCTTATCTGCAAAATGGGGATAATACTTCCTTCATAGGATTGTATTCTACATTGTAGAGAATTAGATATTTCTCCTCTTTCTGGGGAAGACCATGCATTGATTCACTTACCCCCATGGATTAGGAATTGCAATATTCCAAAAAAGAGGGCAAGCAAAAGGGTTTTCTTCCTAGCATTCTCTATCAGATGTGGTGCTCGAGTCCAGATACTATGCACAGCACTCTGCCCCCTTCCCAGAGGTTCTCTCTTGCTGGGCCGTAGAGCTAGGACAGCCCACTTGGCAATGGGGCCTATGACAGAGATGTACACCAGTTGCGCTTTTGCCAACCTTAACAGTGACCACTGCGGGGAGGGATGACAGGAAACAGAGATGCTTTCCAACACCTCTGTCAATTTGCTTAAGGCAGAATTCAGGGCTCATGGTGACATCTAGTGACTGTTCTCTTATTCACTGGGGGCAAGTTGTTCTCTATTGTTTGAGACCTATCACTGCATCACAAATTGCAAATCGAAACTTAGCATCTTAAAACAACAAGTATTGATTATTTTACACAGTTTCCAAGAGCCAGGAATTTGGGAACTGCTTAGCTGGATGGTTCTGGCTGCAGGTCTCTCATGAGGTTTCAGTCAAGCAGTGGGCAGGTCTGCAGTCATTTGAACTCTCGACTGGGGCTAGAGGATCCCCTACTAGCTCACTGATGTGGCTGTTAGCAGATTTCAGTTCCTCGCCACACGCGTTCTTCTGTGAGGCTATTCATGGCATGGTAACTGGTTTCCCCCAGAGTGAGTGATGGGGGTGGGTTTTACGATCTAGCCTTAGAAGTTGTGCACTAACATTTCCACTTTATTCTATTCATTAGAACTGAGTCACTGAGTCCAGCCCACACAGAGGAGGAAATATTAGGCTCTACTTGAAGAGAAGAGTTTCAAAGAATTGTAGGCATATTTTTATTACAATTTTTAAATTCTTTTTTAAAATTTTAGTTTATGGAGGTATAATTGATGTAGAAAATTGTAAGACATTTAAAGTGTACATTGCAGGGACTTCTTTGGTGGTTTGGTGGTTTAGACTCTGTGCTTCCAATGCAGGGGTGGCAGCTTCGATCCCTGGTCAGGGAACTAAGATCCCACATGCCGTGTGGTACAGTCAAAAAAAAAGAAGAAAAAGAAAGAAAAAATAAAATAAAGTGTACATTGCGGATTCCACATATACAGTGTTTGTCTCTCTCTGTCTGACTTATCTCACTTAGCATAATGTTCTTAACATGTCCACCCATGTTGTTGCAGGATCTCCTTCACTGTCATGGCTGAAATAATATTCCATAGTATACATATACCACATCTTCTTTACCCATTCACCTGTTGATGGACACTTATGTGGGTATATTTTTTGAAACCACCACAATGATGGAAAGTAAAAACGTAAGCAAGCATGATTTCTAAATCAAAAGACGGGATTTGCTGCACATTCTCCTTGTTGCAGGTATACAACCTAGTCCTTGGAAGGGGCACACAGACTCTAGTGATGTAGTGACCCTTGCTTAACAATAATAGACAATAGCTAAGATCTATTTATCTCACCTGCTTTCCTGGGAAGAAAGATTGTTGCAGACCCCACGTGGGCATATTTCTCAAGGGTCTCCCATGACAGATTGTCCCCAGGATTAACTGGGATAATGGATGTAGTGTCTGACCCCTAAAAATTGTTCACTAAATAGCAGCTGTTCTTAACCTGCCATCAAACCTAAATGACTCCACCTTTGAAATCTCAGGCATCTTCTCATTTAATCTATTGTTCCCACTTGTCCTTGATTTCATCTGAACTATCAGATAGAATCCTTGTTTCCCTCCTGTTTTTCTTTAAATCTTAATCATAGCTTATGTTTTATACACACCCCATTCATTTATTGAGCCAATCTACTGAGAGTCTGACACTCCTGAGACAAGTCAGTGAAACTCTGAGCCAACTTGAGAAGAAAACAAGGAAGAGGAAGATTTAAAAATATTATCCAGCCATAGGGGAAAAATGTTAATTATACTGGCATGGTTTTGTACAGAATGGAAAGAGGGCAGTTGATATAAAATATGAGCTTCCCTCTCAACTTTAAAGATACCCTTTTCTGTTGTGATGAAACACTGAGTCATTCTATCACTGGCAATATTTTCATGGGTCATTGAGTTTGTAGTTCACAGTCTAGTGCTGAGTCTAGTGATGACATCTGCTTGAGTATTTTAGCAATCAAATTGATGCTTTACACAGAATTTCCTTCCAAGTAAGATTTTTTAAGGCCTAGCTGGAATTCCTGGGTGATCTATTATGTTCACATTGGGGGTACTATAGCTGTTCAGTGTGCATGCTTCTTGTTTATAAAATGTTGTGTAAATGTTGAGTGCCAAGATTCATTGCTGGTGTATTTTTCTGTGTTCAGCATAGGTACAGAATGTTTCTTTCCTCAATGAAATGAAGTAATGGTAGATCTTCAAGGAACTTTCATTCCTTCAAATCCAATTCCTTCCCTCTGGCCAGTTTACTGACAGTTTTTCCAAGGAATTAATGATTAACAGCTGGCAACCCAGGCTCTCCCAGACCCATTCTTAAGTAATTGGCAGGTCTTCTTTCTTGAGTCACACCATGGCTTCTGCTGTGCTGTGTTTCAACATTTACCTTCTCTTGAATTTATGAACACCAACTTTGAAAATGCATGTCATCAAGAATTTCAGGGTATTCCTCTATACCAAACAGAAGCAGTTAGCTCTGTGGTTGAGAACACAGTCTCTGGAGCCAGGATGTCAAATCATTATTATGCTACCTTCTAGCTATTATATCTTGGGAAATAAAACCTTTTTGTCTCTTGATTTCTTCATCTTAAGAATAGAATAGAATTGGACTTCCCAGGTGGCAGAGTGGTTAAGAATCTGCCTGTCAATGCAGGGGACACGGGTTCGATCCCTGGTCCTGAAAAATTCCACATGCCACGGAGCAACTAAGCCTGTGCACCACAACTACTGAGCCTGTGCTCTAGAGCCCACAAGCAACAACTACTGGGCCCATGAGCCGCAACTTCTGAAGCTCGGGTGCCTAGAGCCTGTGCTCTGCAACAAGAGAAGCCAACGCAATGAGAAGCCCTCGCACCACAATGAAGATTAGAAAGCCTGCTTGCAGGAATGAAGACCCAATGCAGCCAAAAATATAAATCAATCAATTAATTAATTTTAAGAAATGGACCATGAGAGTATCTTAAAAAAAAGAATAGACTAGAATAGAAAGGTTTACTTTAAAAATGAAATAGTTAATACATGAGAAACACTTAAAACAGTTCCTGGCACACTGAATAGCATGTAAGCACCAACTCATTATTTTCCAAAGGAAGTGGACTACGGTAACTGGAGACTGGTGAATACATTAGGAGAAATTTTATTAAATGAAAACTTAAAAATGAACACTTTTACTGGGTATATCCAAATTAACTTTGGCAAACTAAACTGTGGAAACAGCACTAGTTCAGAGAGAAGCTTTAAATTTCTTCTATCACAAAGAGCGCCCTGCTCCAACTTTAAATTACATACCAGGGGTATAAGATATGAGGGGCTGTGGTGTATAGAAAACCAGAAAAGTAGCTCAGCATCACTTGGGGGCAACAATCTGAGCCAGTATTCTAGCATTGATTCTTCTGCAAATAGAGGATTCAACTGCCTCTAATTTGGAGGGACAGACTATTGGGCAGAACGTGTGCCAAGCCAACTTGCGGCTGCTTGATTTCTCTGTTGGCCACTCCATGTATTGCTGCCTTCTACTTGTGCATTATGGAGTGGTCCTGTGACTATGGCAACAGGATTGCTTTCTCCCCGCAATACCTACTCAGCATGACCCTTGCAGCTGATGTGAGAAAAGACTGGGACAACTTTCCTTTAAAAAAAAAAAATGTGATTTCTTTATGTAACAAGCACTGAAGGATTAATGAAATTCTCTTCAGTATATTATATAATATCCAGTATATTCTATTCCCTTGTATTCCAGAAACACAGTATACAGCTCCAAAGGTATCCAGCACAAGCTAATCTAGTTGGCCTATTAGCTCACTCTCTCCGCAAAAGTATAACCACCTGAAAGCCACACCTAGATGCTGTATTTAGCTTGCAGAAATGAACTTATGTAACACTTCAAAAGCTGCTTGCTAGTTTGAGTCCACCATAGCCAAGTCAGGAGATGTTCTAGTAGTTTGTGCCTATTTTTAGTCTAATTCTATTGTGATCTCATCCATATTGCCCATTTCTTATTCCTCTATTATCTGTTTGCTAAATAATAAAATTTAAGCATCACCAGTTTATTAATTATACCAGTGGTCCCAACTTAGCTGTGCAACATAACACACGAGAAGCTTTAAACATTAGATTGCAAGACGCACTACAGACCTGTACCGATATTCAAGGCCAGGATTCAGCAAGTTTGTATAGTTAACAAACATCCCAGGTGATTTCCATACAGCCACCCTATGAACTGGTTTGGGGAACAAGCACCTTAAGAAATTACAGGCCAAACCAAAAATCTTAACTAGGAGAAACTCTACTAACAAGCAGCTTAAGAGAAAGAGAAAACACAAAGAAAAGGAATATTAACTTCAGTTTTCAAATATTTCATTGATTACCCAGAAAAAAAAGTATATAAGCCTTTACTCTCCTCATAGTCACAAGGTTATGGCTGATTCTTACAACTTTTCTATCAGTCTAATGCTTTTGAATTCAAAGTTCTTCTCCTGGGAGGATGATGTGCACATTTATTACTCTGTTATTATCATTCCTGTTTTGCCAATTCTGATGCAGAAGCTGAATTCAAGATCATATCACTGGTAAATATGGAGCTGGACTAGGAACCCAATCACTGGCTCCTGTGCCAGACCTAGAACTGGCTGACTCTGTCATTTGGACATGCAGATGCGTTTAAGGGAGTCAACACACAAAACCTCCAGGCATGCAGTCAGAGCTCTGAGGTTACCTTTGTTAAACAAGACATGACAAAGAAGGCATGTCAAAGAAGGCATGTATAGCACTTCTCTCTGGCCTCCATGTATCAAGAACACTAGCAGTCACTCCCTGGGTCCGAATCAGGTGAAATCCAAGAGAAAGTCAAATTTGGCAGGTTTTGGTGGTGATTTTAGGGCTATACTAAAGATATCCTCAAAAGGAGAGCACAATACCTGTCTGTGGAGCATCTGCTTTAACTTTGGTGAGATTAGAAGTGTTCTTTCCCCCTGTGCATCAACGGAACTCCGTGAAGTCATGGGTTCTCCCCAGTTGAGGTCCAGAGCTAAGAACTACTGACTTTCCGCTATACAAAAATCAATGTATGTGTAAATACGTCTTTAAGAAAGGCTGTGAGGAATGCAAATTTCAATTAACCTTAGAGAATAACTGTGAGTCATGTAGGTTTTCAAATCTAGTTTTAATGATGAGGAAATACAAGTTGATTGGCACTTGGGCAAGGGGAACCTGATTTACTTCAAATTGGAACTCATGATCCTGGCAAGTTTAAATGAACCTGAAAGGTTTCCTGAACCACGGTCAGGCGCACAGGGGGAAATTTTGTATGTATCTCTGTAAATGGGCAGATTCCTCTGTAAATATAGCATGTGATTCAAGCTCCCAGGGTGGAAATAGGAGAAGAGGTAGCCAGAGAGGAGGCACCTGTGAATTCTGTGGGCGAGACTCAGGTCATCTCCAGTTATTAAGCTCTACTGCCAAGAGGAGCAGGCTTCTTTTTCAGGTGCTAAGGCTGTTCTGGACTTCTAGGATAACTGTTTACGTCCTAAACATAGGACATAAACGCCCCTCTCTTAAAGATAAAGGCCTTCTCTAATTCAAAGTCAGGACTCATAAAGACATTCCCCAGGGTAAATTCATTTCCTTAAGAAAGTCAAATGCTGAGCTTTGAGTTACCCCCAGGTATTTGTTGCTTTAGAAGATTCCCTCACGGAGACCACTTCTGGGGATTCTTTTATTCACGTAAAACCAGAAAAGTACCTTTCTCTAGAGAGGGCCAGCCGGATGCCTTCTCAGCATTTGCATATAGTTTTGAGGGCAGGACGGGCTAGTCTTTTTCCTCAGTGAATCCAAGGTCCCTTTGTGTCTTCACCTTCCCTGAGAGTCAGCCGATGGAGCCCTCACTCATCAGAGGAGGGGACGGGCTCCTTCTTGCAGCTGCGGTGCTTGGCTCTGTGTCGTTGGAGGTGATTGGACCGGGTGAAGGCCTGGCCGCAGTCTTCACACTGGTAGGGCCTCTCCCCGTTGTGTATCCGAATGTGCTGGCCCAGCTCCGAGGCAATACGGAAAGCCCTGCCGCACTCGGCGCAGAGGAAACCCTTCTCCCCGGAGTGGATCTGTTGGTGCCGCTTCAGGGTGGAGGCGCGCGCAAAGGCCTGGCCGCACTGCGCGCAAGGAAAGGGCCTCTCGCCCGTGTGGATGCGCTGGTGGCGCGCCAGGCGCGAGGGCTGCGCGAAGGCCACGCCGCAGTCGGCACACTTGAAGGGCCTCTGGCCGGTGTGCAGCGTCTGGTGCTCGATCAGGTTGGAGGATTTGGTGAAGCACTTGCCGCAGGTGGGGCAGGGAAAGGGCCGCTCTCCCGAGTGCACGCGCTGATGCTCCATCATCCGACTGGCTACCGCGAACTCCCGGTCGCAGGTCGGGCAGCGGAAAGGCTTCTCGCCCAGGTGCGTTCGCTGGTGGCGCAGCAGCGACAGCGGCTTGTTGAAGGTCAGGCCGCACTCGGCGCACGGAAAGGGCTTGTCGTTGCTGTGCATGTTGCGCTGGTGTTTGCGCAGGTCGGAGGAGCGCACGAAGGCCTTGCCACAGTCGGGGCACGGGTAGGGTTTCTCGCCCGTGTGCGTGCGGATGTGCTTGCGGTGGTCCGAGGACCAGGTGTAGGCTTTGTCGCAGAAGGGGCACCGGTAGGGCCGTTTGCCCGTGTGCAGGCTCTGATGCTGCTGGAGCGTGCCCCGGTGGGAGTATGCCTTCCCGCACAGCTCGCACGCGTAAGGCTTGGCGCCTGGTGGCTTCTGGAAGGCCCGCCCGCCCCGCAGGCACTTGTAGGGACGCGCCTCCCCCTGCCTGCCCTCCGCCGCGCCCGCCGGGTTCTGATTCTCACAGCCCTTCCGCACGTTGGCCAGCGCCTCCGCTGCCAGGCTGGCCGGGGTGGCAGACCCCTGGGCTAGTGTTTGTGTCTCCTGCGTGGAGGAGTCCCAACTGCCCCCCACCCTGGGGACACACGCTGGAGAGGAGCTGTCTGGGTATTTGTCTACACCTGTCTGTGCACAGAAATACCTTCCAGAACCAGGGAAGTTGGATGGGACATCCAGGGCGGAGTCTGGGTTTGCCCTCGAGTCTCCATCATTGCCAGCAGGTAATGGGTCCCTAGGAGTTTGTGTCCGACAGAACCATTTGTGTGAGAGGCCCCTGGGGAGGGCACTGGGAGTCGTGCTTGCTCTGGGGGAGTCCTGGGTCCGGGTGATCTTTGACTCATCTCTTTCCCAGCTGGCCTTCTTCCCAGGCATTGCCATGGGTTTCTTCCCCACACCCCCGGCACTAAAGGAGTCAGAGAATTTCTCTTCCTTCCTGCGGGGCGGGTGCTGCCTCCGAAATTCAGGATTGTCCTGAGTCCCTTGGGAGCTGCTCCTTGGATGACGCTGCTGATCAGGGTCACCAATACCCCCTTGGTCTCCTGCCTCTCCACGGTCCTCACCCTCCCTCTCCAAGTTCATGCTCAGCATCCGGGGATGATAGCTGCAGAGAGGAGATGCCTCACCCCACCCATCCTGGAGGTCCACCTGTGCCATACGTGCAGCCCCTTCTAATCCCTGCTTCTCCGAGACAGACTTTTCCTTGGCTCAGGATACCTGCAAAAAGGAAAATCACAAAGAATGCGCTTAATCACCTTCACGGCCATGGGGACTGAGTTCTTACTACAGATCTGTGTCCAGCTGGTAGCCGTGCCAACCACACTGCTGCCCCTCACAGGCGAAAGAGGAGCTGGGTGGTGCTGCAAACTCCACAGTCATCCTTAATCCTATGGAGGTCCCACTTGGCAGAAGCCCCAGGAGACAGTGCTGTCAGGATGGCGAGCCTGGGGTATTTGCTGAGTGCCGTCTGTGCCCTGTCCTGTCTAAGGGCTCACACACCAGCTGCCAGCCAGGTGGGTTCTCTGTGAGCCTGGGGAAGGCTAGATGAGAAGGCAGGAAGCAAGGTCTGGTTCTCTTCCCACCTCTTAAACTGTCGGCCCAACCAGGCTGGCTGTTGGTGTTCCTGCCAGCAGTGCAAGCCGGCCGTCTCCGGATGGTGGCAGCTAGGGCTGCCTCACAGGCACTGGGCTGTGTGGGCACCCCTTCCAAAGGCAAGGTCCAGATCCTGGGAGAATGGGGGTGAGTCAGGAAGACACCAGGGTGTCCCCAAGAAGAAACCCAGCTGCCTCTTAAGCAGGGGCTTCTCAAGCCTTGGCAGTGAAGAACCCCTTGCTGCTGGGCAGGGTAAACACAGGCACCTGGGGAGAAAGGGATGCCCACTGAAAGCTTGAACTATCTCTGAAATAGTGCTTCATCTTAAACATTGATGGGAATATACATTCTATGTCATGTTTGTTTTCACATGAAAATAGTGTTTTAGGTTACTTTCAGTTTAAATGTTTTGCTTTCCCCAGGGGCACTATATTTACCCCACGGCCTCATATATTCCTGGCAGACCCCCGTATGCTCCCAGGGGTGTACAGACCCCGACTTGAAAAGTATGGACTTAGGGTTTTGACAGCAAGACATGAGACAAGGGAGTCTTTGAGTTGCATTTTCTGATTGATTTCTTGTAGCTTGAAGACACAGAGAAAGCCTGCTGGGGTTGGTTAATAAGGATTGTTTGTGTGAGTCTTCCAGAAGTTGCTGGAGTGAGAGGCAGGCTTCTGAGGGTCTCTGGGGAGGCCGGGGTGGGGGTGGGGGGTGTAGGTGAGGGGAGAAGCAATTTCTGGCCCGACAGCTGAGTTTGTTTGGGTCTGGAGGGAACCTTCTGAGAATCCCAGAGGGCAGGACTACTGGCAGTTCCAGTTTCTGGGCACATGTCACGAGGCAGGCAATGTGCTGAGCCCTTCACAAGCAGGACTTCCCTGACTCCTCCCAGCACCCTTTAAGACAGATGCCATTACTATTACAGCATCCTTTCCATTTTACAGACCAGGAAACTGAGGTTTCAAGAGATTACTCACCGGCCCCAGGTCACACAGCTCATAAGCAGCAGCCCTGGGGGTTCTGACTTCAAGGAGCTGTGCTGGCTTCCCCATGTGGCCTCCACACTGAGGCCCTGCCCCGGGGCTGGGCCCTGCCCAAGAGCAGCTGCAGTATCCTGGGAGGACGGCCGCTGCTTTCCAGGGCATCAAAGCCCCTTGTGTTTTCTGGGCCAAGGCATCTTGGCTACGGGGCCTCACGGCTGGGTTCCTCCCTGCCCTCCCCAGGAGAGAGAGGCCAGGCCACACGCTACAGAGACCGTTGCCTGGGGCGGTCAGGAGTATGAGTCACTGAGTGTTTCCTTTCTGAAAGCTACCTCGCTCCTCCTCCGCACACTTTCCACTGCCTCTCAGAGGGATACGAGGAGTGGTCACCGCACTCGGCGTGGCCCCAGTGTGCTCCTCTTCAGGGCGGAGGTGGTCCATCCTCCCTGGGCAAGACGGATTCATTCATTCGACAGACGTTGACCAAACAGTCACAAGGGTATGTCTGCGTGTCAGCAAACATCTCTGAGCCTGCTTTTCCCCATCTGCAGGGTGGAGATACTGCCCCGACTGTATAATCTGTGGGACGCTCCTGCACTCACAGCTGGCGCTCAGCGACGGGCGCACTGTCACTCACACTGCTGGCTCCTCTGCACTGCAGCAGGACTGCGGGAGGTGTCTAGGTGGACGATCCTCGCCGTTTGGTGGTCAAGGTTCATACAGTAAGGTCATGTCCTGTTATATTAGCCCGTGTCTCATCACCCTGCCCTTCCCCCAGCTCCTGCCTGATCATAAGCCCAGTTACTGTGTGTGTGTGTGTGTGTGTGTGTGTGTGTGTGTGTGTGTGTGTGGAGGGGCAGTGATGGGGAGGGATCCTCACTCTCTCTTTGGATACAGAAGCCATAGATAAAGGGAGGACACAGAGAGTAATGACTGGGGTTCCGCCTCTCGTGTCCCTTTGTGCCTGAAGCCCAGGGATCTCTCCCTCACTCCCTCCCTCTGACCCTTCTGCTCTATCCCCATAACACATCAGAGTGTGGCTGGCATGCCTCTTGGCAGGAAACCAGATCTGACCTATTTTCGGCATAGTGGTTCTTAGAGTGTGGCTGTGTGTGTGTGTGTGTGCGTGCGCACGTGTGTGTAGAGGGGACACAGCACTAGCCAGCTTACTATGACTTACTGAGTCCAGTCTGCCTGATCAGAAACTGTGATCCACGAGCGGGACGGCAAGGGGATGCTGGATTTGAGTGAAACAGATTCTGAGGCTTCTTTCTTTCTCCGGGACAACATGCCATGCACGTTCATGGAGAGCTGTTCAAAGACCACTCATCTCACCCACGCCCCACCCCACCTCAGCACACGTACCGCCTTCTACACAACACGTGTCTCATCCCCTTCCTCTGGGCCACAGGGGAGCCTCCTCAGGGCGGCAGGCAGCCCTCTGCTAGCTCACAGCTGACGGGGGTTGCCTTTCCGGATGGGAAATCCCTCCTCTGTCTGCAGCCCTATCCCTGGTGAATATGTCCGGCTCTCTTCCTCTTGTACATGCCAAAGGTGTTCTCTTGACCACCAAGAAGACCGAGAGGAAGGCAAGGGCTCAGGCTGGGGTTTTCTGGCCAAGTCGACACAAATATTCCTGGTCTGGAAGAGGAACACTGACGCCGCGGTGTGGCTGGCCCCTCTGCTCTCCAGATGTGCTGACCCCAGAGGCAGGCAGAGCACAGTGCTTTCCTGGACCTTCCTCCATGCTTGCCGGCCAGGTGCAGCCCCAGCTCACCCACCTCACCCATGGACGTGGATGCTTTGCAGAAGCCTGGCCTCCAGGCTAGTTTCCAGCCCCTGCCCCTCCTTCCTTGCCTAGCTGGTACCCGGTCCACCCCAGGGCAGCCACCTCCCGCCCACCACCTTCAGGCCTCGCTCTTCACGTCTGGCTCCGATACAGCTAGTCACTTACCTGGGAAATGAAGACAGCCGCGTGGGCCCCCGCCAGAGCTTCTCTGTCACATGTGGCTTCTCAGCAACAGGAACCAGAGTTGGGTACGAGTCAGCAGAGACGGTGTCTCTGTCCCTCACGCTTCTGTGTCCAGTCCAGCAGCTGTGCAGAGAGCTTCAGGAGGTGGGGCCAGGGTAATACACTCAACCTTCCTGCCTGGATCCCAGAGGGCAGCCTGGGAAGCCCAGCGGGGCTGCCCCGTCTCACTGCCTGAACGGATCCTGCTGTTCCCGCTGCGCCCGCCTCCCCTCCTGCCAGGGCCAGCCTCCCTTGCTGCCTTCCTCCCTTGCTCCCTTCCTCCCGCCCTCGGGAAGCTTGCTCAGTCCTCCTGCAGGTGGCCCTCTCCCTCCTGTTCATGCCCATCCCTTCTTCCAGCAGAGTGGGAACTGCATCCTTCCATC
Organism: Hippopotamus amphibius kiboko; assembly: GCF_030028045.1. Lineage (NCBI taxonomy): Eukaryota > Metazoa > Chordata > Mammalia > Artiodactyla > Hippopotamidae > Hippopotamus > Hippopotamus amphibius. The sequence goes on along the minus strand of NC_080188.1, from coordinate 168,657,982 downwards.
CCGCCCCAGTATGTCCACAAGTCTCTGGTCACACTGGGAGCTTCCTGGGAGGCAGGACGGGATATTTAGCCTGTCCCCTACCTCCCCTATTCTAGTGCCCACCTTTTGCAGCGCTGTGGTTTGAGCAGGGGTGTTCCCAGAACATTTTGCAGTCATTATCGGCTCAACGATGCCAATGACCATTTAGCTGCAGGTGGGGTACAGGGAGATAATTTTCTCTCCTGACTCATATGCACACCAGGCCTCTTTCTCCATCTTTCAGCATTGCTTCCCACGCAGGTTCATTTTGAGGAGAAAACAATTTTTTAATTTTTATTGGAGTGTAGTTAGTTTACAATGTTGTGTTCGTTTCTGCTGTATAGCAAGGTGATTCAGTTATACATGTACATGTATCTATTCTTTTTCAAATCCTTTCCCCATTTAGGTTGTTACATAATATTGAGCAGAGCTCCCCGTGCTATACAGTAGGTCCTTACTAGTTAACTATTTTATATATAGTAGTGTGTACATGTCAATCCCAATCTTCCAATTTATCCCTCCCCCACCCCCTACCCCCCAGTAACCATACGTTTGTTTTCTACATCTGTGACTCTACTTCTGTTTTCTTTCAGCATTGCTTCCCATGCAGGTTCATTTTGAAGAAAAAATTGGCCTGGATCACATCTCAGTATTCCAGAATTAGCACCCACTGAAGTATAAGGTGCTTTTATTAGGGTGAATGCTCAGGACATTAAAATATAGGGTGGGAGTATGGTACCTGTGATGTCCCTAGGTGGCCAAAAATATACGGGTTGACAACAGGGTTCTGGGACGGGGTATAAATCTTAACTCATGACTTGTGTGACCTTGGGCAAGTTACTTAACCTCTCTGTGCCTTAGGTTCTTACCTGTAAAATGGGAATCATGGCAGTCTTGGGAAGGTTAAATAAGATCATGCATGTCAAGAGCTTAGCACAGCGTCTGGAAAATAGTAAGTGCCCAGAAAAGGTAGCTGCCCTCCTCGTTTTTACTGATGTTCTTGTTCCTAGGGAAGACATGGCTCATGGGGCTCCTTTCATATCCCCACGGTCTCGTTAAGGCTGCAGCTCTGACACAATGGTGACACCTGACACATTTTTCTAAACAGTAAACTTCAGAATGCGATGAGAGAAGCGGGTTTGGAGAGAAGCAGGTCTCTCAGCCCCTTGGCATTTTATAGGTGTGGCTTCAGAGGGAGGAGTCAGGCAGCAGAGAGACGCCTCTAGGTCTTCGAGTCTGCACGTCTGGAACAGGGTTCAAATCCTCACCTCCCTGAAATAAAGAGCAGACTGCTACAGATATGTGGATATGCATGGCAAGAGGATCCTTAGCTATCACATACTTCTCAAAGGAGCAGGATCCCAAAAAGATGAGAACCACTGGTATTGGGGGTGGGGGGAGGGAGGGGGACAGGACAGAAAGCGTTGATACTTAAAATATCTCCCATAGCCACTTATCAGATGGTCTTGCCACCAACCCAACCCCCAACACTGTTATTCAAAATTTCCCAAGTGGCTGTGTGGTACAGGCTGGCCTTCAGATACCTTTGGCAAGAAAGTGACTAAATTCCTCAAATGAGGCCAGAGGAGGTGAAAGCTGGAGCTGGGATGGGAATGCGTGGGGCCCTCGGCGCTCCGGGCCTGGCAGCGGCACCAGTGCGCACGCGCTGAGCTCTTCCTCGTGCCGGCAATATGCTGACACCCCTTGCAGTGCCCCTGCTAGTCCCCACCGAGTTGGGTGGAGACGCTGCTGTCCGTGTTACTCGGGTGCACAGCCTGAGAATGTGGAGACACAGGCGGCTTAGAGCCTTTCCTAGGCTCCCAGTGCGTGGTCACCATGGAGGGGAGCTGCGGTTCCAAGGTATCAGGGTCTGCGCTTTAACCACTGAGCACAGACTGCCCGGACACCTTCGCCTCGGAGCTTGTGTGTTTGGCCTTGGCCTGTGTCCGCCCTCCCTTCCTCCTGCAAACCCTCAGTCCCTCCACCCCGAGAATGCATGACCCAAGTGTGTGTGTGGTCCCTGCAGCCCTCCCCCCAGAAGACCTTCCTTTCCCTCAGCACAGCTGCCCGAGGAGACGATGGGCCCCATTATTGTCCCGCCAACAGAGCTTGTCTCTCGTCGTGCTTTATTTCTGGAAACGCGGATGATCAACTGTATAACAAAAGCCCACGTGCGGTGGGACTTCCATGTTAGCGTGCCCATTTTATCTCCTCCTCGCTTGTCAAGGCGCCCTGCTGTGACCACCTCACTGGTGTGGGCAGGGACACCCCACGGAATGAGAAATGGGACAGCAGCAGCTTGGGCATTCACAACGCCAAGACGTAGCAGGAGCCCCTTACCCCGAGTCCCCTACCCGGAGAGGTCTCCGGAGCCCTCTCTGACATCCCATTTTGGAGTGTCATGCAACTTTTTCTGTGTGTGGAGCTTCTCCGTCCTCAGGAGCCGCAAGCAGGGGGCTGAGCAGGCCTCAGAACTGAATCCTGGGTCTTGCTCAGGCCCCTGGTCAACCTGCTGCTCAGCCCCGAGGGGACAGGGACCTTTTTTCACTTCAGCAGCACAAGGACATTCCTCCTATCTAATCTCCCCAACAGTCACTCTGAGGACCACCCGGCATGACAGTTGAAGGGAAGAACACATCTTTTTCCTTCTTTTAAGAGCTTTCGGAATCTGTATCATTCTGCCCAATTCCTTAGGTATGGAAACAAGGGAGGTGTTGTTTTTGTTTGTTATTATTTGCAAGTCTGCCTTCAAAATTGCACATTTTCCTTGAGCTGTCCTGACTGGCAGTGGCAAGAACAGGGGTTCCCCTGCCTGCCTAGGAAGGGGAGGAAAGAGAGATTGAGAGAGCCTTGCAGGGCATTGAGAAAAGGGAAAGGCACCTGGCCTCTGCCAGGCACTGTGCCGGAGCCCAGCGGTGCCTGGGAACCTCACAGACTGGGCGGGCTGGGCTGCATGACATGGGTGGAGAAGGGGCCAGACTGGCGCTCCGTTCTGGAGGACGCGTGCGCACCTCGCCGAGTTCATGAACCATGGCTAAGCCTGGACACTGGGTCCGATTATGATCCTGAGAGGACCTGAGAGACTTCTCAGTTCCACGGATGAAGCTCCAGGCCCCGCTCCCCTGCAGGTTTTCCCCCTGCTCTGCTGCCAGCTGTCATCAGGGTGATCTAGTGGAGCTGCTTTCAAACAGTGGGAACCATGGGTGAGAAACCAGCCATCCAGTCTGCTTTCTTGCCCCAGGCCTGTGTCATCCTTGAGGAAGATTAGTGGAGTAACTGAAGTGGCCCAAACATGGGAGAGACTTTAAATATTTATTGTTTTTCTCCCAGGCATCAAACTTTGTTGACTAAGAGAATGTGTGTGGCGAGCAGAATCGTGGGTGGAGCGGGAGCTTGGTACATGATCTCCGGTTAGACAGGGCTGGCTTTGAATCCCACGTCCATTTGTTTGACGAACTTGACCAGTTTCCTTAACTTCTCTCAGCCTCAGACTCTCTCTCTCTGGGAGTAAGACTTCATTACAACCTTCATTACAGGGTTGTGGTGAAAATACACTGAAACAATATTTTTAAATTTTTTAGCCCAATGTCAGCCATGTAGTGGTTTTTCAATAAATTATTTTTATCCTAGAGCTGGTGGGAGCTTGCTGATGTCTTTACCCCATTCCTGTCCTTCCAGAATGCTTGTTCTTAATTACTCTGCCACCAGAAGGACACCATCTTTCTGGCTCCTACTCTGGTCTCCTTGCCCCAAAGCATTCCCACTGAGGGGCCAGCCAAGCAGACTTTTTCAAGGCCAATGATGTTCCCAGAGCAGCGATATCAGGGCTTTTCACTGTGTGTTACACTCGACACACACAGCAGTCAATGCCAGGGCTGGGAGGTTCATGCTCTAGATAGCATGACAGAACCTGGCAATGACTCCAAATATCATTACTTCCTAGAACTTTCTGCAGATGGCACCAGGTAGAAGGCCTTTGCTTGGCTGACGGCACCACCTGCCCCCAGCAAAGCCCGTACAGTGTAAGGACCGAGAATGCAGGCTCTAGAGTCAGGCTACTTGGATTAATTAATCCTGTTTCTACCACTTGCTGCATGACTGTGGGCAAGTTACTTAACCTTTCCGTGTCTCAGTTTCTTGATCTGTGAATTATGGTTAATAATAGTGTCTACCTTGCAGCGTTCTTATGGAGTTTAAATGAGATGATGTGCTTTGTAGAGTGCAAGTGATAGGCAAGAACTCAATCCATACTAGCTAATAATAATATAACTTAGGGAGGGGGAGCCCGCCTCTACTCCAGTCCAAACAGCAGAGAACCTCACGTCTGGTCTCCATCAGAACCGTCTCCTCAATCTGTCCCAAGGCATCACTGTACGGATGAGCTAGGGCAGTGGTCACCAGAGCCCCTTGGGTGAGCTCCAAGAGCCACCCCCCTCTTAGCTCTGCAAGACCCACATCGTGCTGTAGTGACCCTCGCAGATGACCGCTGAAGCCTCTGGTCCCTACCGCAGGAGGATGAGCTAATAACAGCAGGATGGGAATCTCTGAGGTTCATGGTGCCCTCTGGGTACAACAGGTCAAACACTCGCACTCTCTATTGATGCAAGAGAACATCTCCTTGGCCCTGAGAATAGCACCCCCTCCAGGCCACACACTCCTCCTTACTCTACTTCAGCCTTGGGACCTTCTAGAAGACTAGGAAAGAATACCACAAACAGGATTCCTGGCAATCTCTTATTCTTTACATTACCACCGCCTCTGCTGGTCCTTCTAGCCTCAGGGATGGCAGGTCTGGGGAGGTTAGAAGAAAAGACACTGCGTGTCTTTAGTTAATGAATGAATCCAAACAGAACCCTTTGAACTCTTCTATCAGTGAAAATCCTTTTAACTAAAGGTTAGCAGAGCCCTGGGCATGGTCAAGCTGTTGGAGAGCAATAAAAAGGCATCAAAAAAGAGCAAAAAAAAAAAAAAAAAAAAAGGCATCAGAACTCAGAATTTTATATAAAGAGATCTTAGAAATTATCCCGTGCAGCCCTGCTGTTTTACAGTTGTTGAGATACAAGCATGCATTTATTTATTCCATCCATCACTTATTCATTCATCAAACGTGTGTGGAGCCTCACTCTGGCTGGGGTTTTCAATTCACAGGACACAACCTGTGAACAGGACAGGGGATCACTTTCGTGAGCCACTATCAACACTCTTGTTTGAATAGAATAGAGTAGAGTGGATCAGAGTGTCTCACACATAATAAGGAAAAGTTTAAGTACTTTTTGTTTTACTTTTATATACAGACATCTGTGTGGAGTTGTAACGAAAACTGCATTTCTTACTCTTGTTTGCTTTGATTCCTGGTGAAAACATTTGAAAAACACTGTACTTGGTGTCAATCTTGTTCTGCATAAGAAAAATAGGGATCTGGTTAAATATGATGATTTCAGGGCCACACTCCCAGAGATTCTTCAGGTCCCAGCAGACCCTAGAATCTGCATTTTGACAAGCCCCTGCATGAGCCTGAGGCATGCTGTGGGGAGCAAGGAGGAGAAACTGGCTTTGCCTGGGCTTTGGAGAAGTCTTTCCAAAAGAGATGCTTTTTGAGATGGGCCTTGAAAGATGAACTTGAGTCCAAGCAAAGAAGGGGAGTGGCGGGGGTCACAGTACCATCAGGAATTTCACATCCCATTCCTTGGCCTTGCTCTGCCCTGCTCTGCGCAGGGATAAGCCTTCCAGCTCTCTGGCTCCCCCTCTGGCTCCCTTGAACATTGCTACCTGGATTCTGTCCGCAGCTGTGGGGCCCTCCTGGGACACACCACCTACAGTGCTAGCGTGGTTGGGGGGGTGAGAAGCGGGTAAAAGGGGCCTTTTCTTTCAAAGGCCCCCACCGAACACACACGCCTTCCCTCACAGCTGTCCAGCTCTGCTGCCTGAACACAGAGGTAATTCACAGAAGATGAGGAGAGGTGTTTGAGGCTTCCATAAAACACACCTCCCCTTCCCTTTTTCAGCGGCTGCACTGAATATAACTGGAGAGGACCTGTCTTCAGGCTGCTCTGGCTGAGAGAATGGAGCCAAGATTCTTGAAAGAAATTCCCTGTAGGGCTCCTGGAATGTGACATTACTCTGTACGTGCGGATTCTCCTCGCCAGGGTGAGCTGCCTCCTAGCCCAGCAGTGTGCGTGCCTGTTCTTTGTAAAGACTGAAAACCTTGGGCAAATCCAGTTGGAGGGCATGGGTGAAGGATGCAAAACACAAACAAAACTGAAAGTCGTTATAAGTGTATACAGGCATACTCGGCACAGTTTTATGTCATTACGTTTGAAAACAACGAGACACTCTCATATGAATAAACTCTTGCATTCAGAATAAAAAGTATCCACAATCTGCTGGTGGCTGGGCCTCCCTGGATGCAAGTGCATCTGCCGACCCCAGCTCTCAGCCTCACAGAAACAGACACCTGATTTTGACGGGGCAGCGAGGTGATGGGGCTGGCGGGGTAATGACTCCAGGTGGGGATGCTCTGGAGATGAGAACCCTCAGTGTCCTAGTTCAGCTTTTCAGCCAGGTTTCTTCATTGGGGAGAAACCAGAGAGGGGAAGGAGGATGAGAGATGGCAGGGGCTCTTTGCACAGATATTCGCAGTCTTTCTTTACTAGGAGAAATAGGTTGGGGTGAGTATTCCAGGCAGAAGAACGGTAAATGCCAAGGCCCCGATTTCAGATCCTGCCTGGCTTGTTTGAGGGGCAGCAAAGGAGCCCGTGTAGCTACGGGAAGGATAGCAAGAAAGGAGATCAGAGAAGTAGCAAGGGGCCGGCTGTGTAAGGCCTTACAGATTATATAATGAATTAGCTTTAACTGGTAAAATGGGAACACTTCAGAGGGTTTTGGGTAGATAGGAGGTATCAATTCATTAATTTGACAAATATTTAGTACATACCATGTGCCAATTACTGTTTTAGACTTGAGGGTTTTATCAGCGAACAAAGCAGACACAAATTCCAGCCACAAGAAACTTGTAACACTGAAGGTCTATGTTATAAAATAAGAAAGGTCTCAAATAATGACCTCGATTTCCACCTTAAGAAACTAAAAAAAGAAGATCAAAGTAAACCCCAAATTGGTAGAATACAGGAAATGATAAAGATTGGAACAGAAATAAATAAAACAGGGGGAAAAATTCAGTGGTGGAGGGGGGACCAATGAAACCTAAAGCTCGTTTTTTGAGACGATCAATAAACTTGATAATCCTCTAATCAAACTGATATGGGCATAAAAGAGAAAAAGCACCAATTAGTAATATCAGGAATGGGAGATATGACATCTCTACAGATTCTACAGATATTACAAAAATAAAAAGGGGATATTATGGACAACGTATACCAATAGATTTGACAACTTAGGACAGAAAAATTCCTTAAAGAAACACACTGCCAAAGCTTACTCAAGAAGAAACAGGTTACATTGATAACCCTGTATCTATTAAAGAAATTGAATTTGTAGTTAAAAACCAGCACACAAACAAAACTGCAGGTCCGGAGGCTGAGTCTTTCTACCTCCTCCTCCCTTGGTCCCCAGATGCAGGAAGCTTGTGGGAGCAATGGTAGACTCAGGAAGATCAATTAGGAGGCTTTGCAGTCATCTGGGTGAGAGATGATGGTGGTTTGGACCAGAATGGCTGCAAATGGTGAGAAATGGTCAACTTCTGGGTATATTTTGAAGTTAGAGCTAACATGATTTGGTAACAGACTGGATGCGGAAGTGAAAGACAGGGAAGAGTCATGGATAACTGTAAGATTTTTGATTCAAGCAAATGGAAGAGTGGAGTTGCCCTTAAGTGAGTTAAGGAAGACTGTGGGAAACAGATTTTAGGGGAGAAGATCAAGGAGTTTAGGCTTGGACCATGTTTCCAAGTGGAAACATTGAAGAGACAATTGAAAATTGACAGTGGATTGGGTATAGGTACCTGGATTTCAAGACAGAGGTCTTGGTAGAATGCAAAATTTAAGTTATCAATGTATGAATTGCATTTAAAGCCACATCATTTTATGTCAACAAGGGAGTGTACAGAGTGAAGAGAAGAGGAGCCTTGGCCAGATTCAGTGTTAATAAGTATGGGAGATGAGAGGGAAAAGAAGATATCTTCAGCAAAAGAGATGAAAAGAAGAGAACAAAAAGATTTGAAGGGAAATCAGAAGGATGTGATGTTCTGGAGATCAAGGGAAGAAATGATTCCAGGAGAAGGAAGTGATCCATTGTATCAAATGGTGCTGAGAGCTCATGTTAAAATGACCACTAAGAAATGACCATTAGACTTAGCCACATGGGCATCAAAAGCTGATTGGAGTAGATTTAGGAGAGGAGAGGAATTGTAGTCAGAGAGTACAGACAGCTCCTTCAAGGAGTTTTCCTGTAAGAGGGAGCTGGAACATGGGAAGAGTATGTTTGTATGCTGGAGGAAATGACTCAGTAGAGAAGGGGAACTTGATGAGGCAGGAGCAGAGGGAATGTCCTTGAGAAGGTGAGAGAGGATGGGACCCAGGACACAAGCAGATGTTGGCCTCCGCACAGTTCATCCACAGGAACAGGAGAAAAGCTAAAGGACATGGACACAGATGCAGGTGTGTGGGGAGATGTGGACGGGGAGCTTTCTAGGACTGCTTTTTTCACTGCAATAGGAAGCAGGTCATCAGCTGAGATGGAAGGTGGGAAGAGGTGTGGGAGGCCTGAGGAGAGAAAGGTAGGAAATATTCAACTAGGAGAGTAGGAGAGTGAATGGGTCCATGGTTGCCAGGCAGCATTTAAGGCCCACTTGAGGTTAGCAGTCATGAACTAAAGTTAGACCTGTCAGGAAGGCTGTGTTCTTTCCTCCAGCCATGGTCTGCTGGAGGCTGACACCGGAATGGAGTAGGCTCAGAAGTGGAGTTAACCAGGGTTAGAGTTTTGCCAAACCAATACAGTGAAGCAAAGGAGGGGTATTGAAGATGAAGGAGTATGGAAAAAAAAATATGTGATAAACCATGGAATTTAAGCCAAGTAAACTAGGGAGAGAGGACACGAGGGGAGCAAGACAAGTTAGAAGGCAGAAGAGCCAGCGGTCCCACTACAATGAAGGATTATTGGTGATAGCATTTCAGGAGCAGTGAGCTGGGGAGTCGGGAGGCTCTGGTCGGAGAGGAACATGCCTCGAAACTGAGAATATGGAGGGGGTGCAGATTTTATCAGTGTCAGGCATGTGATGTAGGTCACTTAGAGTATCTGTGATAGGGTGGAGGGTGAGACCATTAGAGGAGAGGAGATCAGGGAAACCTTCAGCCAAATACATGGGGTTGTGGTCCCAAGAATGAGGACATGATGGTGTTGGTGAGAGTGACAGTGAGCCACATGCTAAGATCCACATAAAGAATGAAGGATATATACCCAGAGAACACCATCATTCAGAAAGACACATGCCCTCCAATGTTCACTGCAGCACTATTTACAATAGCCAGGACATGGAAGCAACCTAATGTCCATCAACAGAGGAATGGATAAAGAAGATGTGGTACATACATACAATGGAATATTACTCAGCTGTAAAAAGCAATGAAACTGGGAAATTTGTCAAGACATGGATGGTCCTAGAGACTGTCATACAGAGTGAAGTGAGTCAGAAAGAGAAAAACAAATATCGTTTATTAACACATATATGCGGAATATAGAAAAATGCTACAAATCAACCAGTTTGCAAGGCAGAAATAGAGACACAGATGTAGAGAACAAAAATATGGACACCAAGTGGGGAAAGCAGGGAGGGTTGGGGGGGAATGAATTGGGACATTGGGATTGCCACATATACACTACTAATAAGAAAAAAAATACCAAATTGTACACTCTAAATATATACAGTTTATTGTATGTTAACTGTATGTCAATAAAAGTTCTTAAAAATAAATAAATAAATAAATAAATAAATAAATAAAACCCTACCTATTGGAGGAAAAAAAAAAGAATGAAGGAAAGTGATCTGGGGTTTGTGAGAGCCTGTACCAAGGAGGGGTGGTGGGTGCTGCAGGCTGATGATTTGCTCTTCAAAGCTCAGAAGTTCTTAAAAGAATGGCCTGAAAGGGCAAGAAAGAATGAAGTAGACACCTGCCCCACCCAATGGTAGGAAGGATGTAGAAGAGAAAAATAAGTCACCCCTGAGCAGGCTGCATGGAACTGCTCCAGAAGACAGCCTGTGCTCAATGAGAGCAAAAGGGGAAAGAGAAGACAATAAATATACAGGATAATGTTTCTATGGGTGACATCCCACCATGCTTAGAAGCTCTCAGAGCAAGTCTCATGCCACCTGCTCACTCCTCTTCACTCCAGCCTCAGTGTCTTTAGCATGTTTCTTAGACATGCCAAGTTCTTTGCAACCCCAGGGCCTTTGCATATGCTTGAACTCACACCTCTGCCTCCACCCCAATCCTTTAGATCTCATGTTGAGTATTATTTCCTCTAAGAAACCTTGCTGAACACCCTCCTTAAATCAGGGTGCCGTGCTGGTGCCATGGAAGTGATACACACAACACACACACACACACACGCACCCTTTCTGCCGTCAAGCAGTCGAGGGTCAGGTGAAGCAGATGAGGAAGTGAGCATGTGATTTGGAGTTTGTTAAGAGCCATGATGGGGCAAACCCAGAGCATATAGGAGCACACAAGAGAAACCCTTAACTCAGCCATGGCGGTGGTGGGGGGGGGATTCAGAAAACGTCTAAAGGATGAGCAGGAGTTAGTGGAGAGAGGGTGGGAGGTTATTGAGAGAAGGTAGGGAGCTGGGAGCCCTTCTGATGGCTGAGTTAGAGGGGGTGAGAGGGGCTGATGCTGTAGAGATGAGGAGGCAGGGCCTCTGGGACAAGCTAAGGAGCTTGGGCTCCTCTGAAGGATGATTATTTTGTCTTTAGAAGGTATGTAATTCTTTTGCTGAAGGATGAAGAGCAGAAGCAGAATGTGATCAAACTTGCCCCCCCCCACCATTGTGTTTGGCCCCAGAACAAACACAGAGCTGGCACTCAGGAGGCAGATGACCTCAATCTTCTGGGGCCCAAAACAAGATCTAGTGCTGTCTGGAGAAAAACATTTGGCTGGGATCCTGCAACCACCGGAGCAACAGAATGTCCTGGACTATTGGCCTCCCACCCACCACCCAGACGGTTTTATTAAGCAGCTTTACAATAGGCCCACCTGCTCCATTTGATTCTGGTGCCACGTCTTGACCTTCTTTGTACCTATTATCAGTAGAATCTGCTATAGACCCTGGTGTGCAGGAACACTCCATTCCTTTGTTTTCTCATTGTGATTTGAATGCATATCTCTCTACTTCTGGGTCTATGTCAAGGTCCTCAAGTCCTTCACAGGACCAAGGGGTCTGGTCCTTAGGCATTTGTCTCCACAGGTTGCCATGGAGACATCTGGGGCTCTTGTGGCAGGGGGCTCATGGGTCTGCTGGCTCAGGGATGCTTCTCTTCCATTCTCGGGACCTGGAAGTTCTTGGCAAGGCTGGGAGGGCAGCACATCCTGGTTCTGCAGCCACTTCCCTCTGGGGCCTTGATATGTCCCTGGGGCGCTGCAGGGCCAGGCTGGGAGTGGTGGCTTGGAGCCCTCCCCTCACCAGGCCAGAGGAACTCTGCCTTCTGCTTCCCTTGGCTACACAGCTTCTTCCCTCAAACCCAGGCCTCTCTCTTGTACTTTCGCAATAGATCTGGAGGTCCCTAAAGCCCAGGGTCTAATTTTAGCAACTGAAAAACTTGTTTCCCTTTCTTGCAATCTGTAAATCTGCCCAGAAATTGAGGGGAAATGTTAGCACTGCATCCTTTTGGGGGCAGCCAAGAAGTGGATTAAAAATGAAACAATTCAGTTTCTGTATTCAAACAGCCTATCTTGCTAGTCCTGTTGCCTGGAATCTCCTTTCCCATTTTTCACCTGCCTGCCTCCCACTTACCCTCAGCTCAGGCGTCACCTCAGATAGAAATTATCCATATTCATGAGTCGCCCTCACTTCTCACTCCCCCTACATCACTTTCCCCCATGTGGCCAGCCCACACCTGGCTCACATCAAGTGTGCTAAACTGAACCGCACTTGGATCAGCAGGATCTGCCTGTTGACTGTGATTGCCCAGGGAAGATGGGCTTAGATGAGAGGCACCAGAAGAGGCACAAGATTAGGGGACACTGTAGTTCTCAGATAGGACATTTAAAGGCAGACCAGGAGGTGGGGGGGGGGGGTGCTGGGCCACCGTGGCTTCTCACCTCTATACCAGGCATCTGAGAATGGGCAACGTTTCAAGAATGGACCAGCAGGTGGCAGCATTGCCTCTCAGATGAGGGACTCCGTTCCCCCGGATAAGCTAGGACAGCTTCTTGCTGTGGGAGGCAGCCCCCAGGACACCTTCTCTAGGCCGGGCTCAGAGGGTGATTTGCGGCGCAGACAGGGCCAGGATGTCAGCTGCTTTGCACGCAGTAAGACCTGTAACCATTTGTGGACCAAATTTTTTCTAATTCCAACCCTTCTTAGATCTAGATGTTTTGCATGCTTGTTGAAAAAAGGAAAAAAAAAAAAAAAAAAAAAGACACATAGGTCTCACTCAGAACCACAGAATCAGAATCTCCTGGATGGTCACTGGGAAGGACCAGGTGATTTTGATATAAGCAGGCCAAATTCTCATTTGCGTGATTCAATTCCACAGGCCAGCCTTTCAGCCACAAAATTGACTTTATCGGTTAGCAAAACCTAGCACAGCTCAGCCCACAGCCCGCCTCTCTGCCCGAGGCATGAACTTCATCAGGGAAGGCTGAGCAGGTGTCTCCAGGAGATGGCTGCTGGGTGCCAGGCACAGCCTTGTGTTCCCATGGCAGGCACACTCCTCTCTCCTCGTTCTTACACCAGGCTTGGCTGGGGCTGCAGCCAGAACACAGCCCACCCTGCCCCCGGTTGAGCTCTGGCCCCACTGCTCAGCTTGTTGACAAGTCTGCAGAAGGAAACGGTTTAGTAACCAGCTTCATCACCTCTCAGGCAGGCAGTATTTCCAGCAGCACCCCATGAACCTGAGGCCCATGGTGGGCGTCCTGGTGTTGGTCGGAGGCCCAAGTTGGCAGGGCTACCCATGCATGGAAAATCTGAGCTGCAGGGCTGAATTCAGGTGTTCACAGCAGAGGACCACATTGTCACTGCCACCTCTTCCTGCAGCATCCCCCAGTCACTGCCCCCAGAGGGCCCTGGACACGAAGCCGCCAACGTGGGGAAAGCCTGGAGGAGGGAAGCCCAGGGGTCGAACAGCCAACCTAAGGAGCTGGCCTGGTAGGGGCTCATCCTGGTGGCCCCCCACGTAGCTACCCACCACTTCCTGTCTCCAAGCTGTGTCTACTCTCGCCCTCTGCCTCTTCCTGGCCTGGCCCCTGCCATCCAAGTCCTACGTGTTTCAGAAAGTCACTTTCAGATGCCGCTTGTGAGGCCCCTGCACTGCCTCCCCTGCTGTCAATACAGCATCTTCCTCCTCCACCTCCTGTAACACATTCTCTGACCCTCCCTCATGGCGCCATGTGAGACGGTCACCTCTGTATGTATTTACACCTTCCCGACTGCATCAGAAACAGGGGTTGGGGGTACCATGTGACAACTGGCCCCAGCCCCTAGTGCAGGGTTTGGGAAGGACCTGACAAGAGGAGGTGCACAGGAATTGATGAAGAAAGCCAGAAAAGAGGTGTGGCTGTTAACCCTTGCACATGCACAAGGGGGCGGGAGAAGATGGTGGCAAGTTGGAGTTGACAAGGAAGGCTTCATTGTGGAGGTAGCAATGGATTCTGGGCCCTGACGGAGGGATTAGGTGGTTAAGTGAAAAGGTCCCCAGCATGTTATCAGAGCTTTCTTCTTAGGTCAATGCTGAAATATTCTGGGTGGGAGGAAAGTGGTCCATGGTGGCCATGGACCAATCAACGATCCACAGGCAGTCTTGTTGATGCTCCTGATCAATCTCCAATACAACTTTCTGGAGTGCGCGGAGCTACCCAGGGGTGAGGAGTGTGCGGAGGGCCGGGCCCTGGCTTCCTCCCTGGGCCCAGCTCACACCTAGAAAGGAACATCAAACACAAAACCAGAGAGAGCGCTGGAGACAGACGTACTGTCAGACCAGGCCCAGCACCCCCAAACCCAGTCCTTGGGCTTATGGTGTGGCCATGCTTGACCCCAGCCCAGCAAAGCCACATCCTAAAATCAAAGAGGGAACAGCCTGAGAGGTGGAATGCACGTCTTTGGGGAATATGTCTTTGGGGAATATGTCTTTGGGGACTTCTGTGCTCTCAGGAACCTCCCTACCATCTCCTCCCCTGCCCTCAAGGTACACATTGTGAAACTTTGTGTGCTTTTCCCCTTCGGTGAAAAGTTTGGGATCTTTGCTTAATGAGGGTCAGGGTGTTTGGCGGGGACAGCAGGCAGGATGGAGAAGGGGGGCCACAGGATGGGGAAAACCTTGTTCTCCACCTTTTGGACTCCTCCCAGAATGTATCACCCATGTTCACCATCCTTCCTTCTGAGTTTGTCTTAAGACAAAGAAAGGTTCCACCAGGGAGTCCCCTCTCGGCCACCCCATGGGCCCCTGACAGCACGTGTGGGTGCTGTGGACCAGGTTGGGATATGCAGGCCCGTGACATGGTCAGCACCCCAACTTCCACAGCTCACCCAGCCTTACGCCTGTTGTCTGGGAGAACAGCACCCAAGGACAGTGTGCCTTGCGTTCCCGTAGGAGAATGCACGCTTTGTCTACTATCTGATGGAACTCTGGCCAAAAAATGTGTATGTCCCTGCCTTCCTTTCTTCCTCCTTGAGGGCCTCACTGTATCCTTTATCAGGCCACATTGCTGAGCTCAGAAAAACAGACAAGTTACGTCCATGTAGGAGCACGCTTCTCCCTTGCGGCATCCTGTAGATCTGGACATCTGGGGCCACCCCGGCTCTGGCTCCGAGCCCCAGGCTGGCCCTGGGCCACACCCCTCCTCCTCTGCCCCAGGCTGGCCTGCCACCTCCCATGAGTCACTCAGGTAACCAAGAGGGCAACCACAAGAGGAAAACCATCACCTTCGTTGCCCTAGGGGGCAGTCCCCGCCCAGGGCAGAGTAAAGCTGGGGCATTACTTGCAGTCCACAGAAGTCAGACCTGTCCCTGGAGCAGCAGGAAGAGGCTGCAAGGAGACGCTGGGACAGGGAGGCAGGAGAAGCATCCTGGAACCCAGCCTGGGGCGTTCTGACTTGCCATTTCTGATGTCAGCATCTTCCGATGCCCTTTCATGGGGTAGGAAGCAGGAAGGGCAGAAGTAATGAGATCAGGATGACGCTGGGTGAACTTTATGGAGGATGAGTGGAGAGCCCATCACACTGACCAGTGCCTATTGGTAAACAAGCTGCAGCTCTTCCCTCCTGGCTCATGCCAAACACACTCTCCCTTCTCTGCATCCACCTCTCTCATCCTAGGCGCCTAGCAAATGTCCGTCAGATGAACCACACGCTCCCCTGCGTCTGTGCCCGGGCGCCGTTGCCTCCCATCATGGCTGTCCGGCGGCTGTTTGAGCAGCATATTGACCCACCCCTTCACCGTACCTCCTGGGACAGGAGCCCCAGGGATGGGTCCTCTTCCTCCTCCCTCCCCCAACAACTGCCCCGGAGCCTGCTGTGGCTCCCTGGGCCCCTGCAGCCCTGGCAAGCCCCTAGCACACAGAGACAGTACTTGTAAGAGGCTCTGATGGGTGGAGGGGGAGAACACGTTCTATTTTATAGAGGCTTGAGAAATTCTCAGACAAAAAATGAGCTGGCTCCTCATATTTGACCCCCACTGCCCAGAATGTTGTATCCTCCCCTCCTCTCCCTCATTCTTCTTCACCAAGTCGTGGAGGACAGAGTGTCAAGCCCACCATGCTGACCAAGGCCTTTTGGTCATTGAAGGAGCTAGAAGGACTGCACCATCTGGGCACATGTGAGAGAAATACATCTCCTCCTCCCGTCCCCCTGCCAGGAGCCCAGATCCCCTCAGGGAAGCCGGCTAGCTCAGCAGATGCTGGATTCTTTTCTTTTTTTTCTTTAAGTTGTTTCAAACTAGTTTATTTAGGGGTTCCATTTTCACTCCTGGATAGATTTTATGTATTTCTCATATGCTTCTTCACTCATTAGTTCATCTAGTTCTGAAGGATTACGGAGTGTCATGTTGATCAGCCAACCATCGTCATAACAAGATTTGTTGATAAGGCCTGGATTTTCTGCGAGAGCTTCATTAAGTTCAGTTACTTCTCCTCATAGAGGAGAATAGAGCTCACGAACAGCTTTCACACTTTCCGCAGCACCAAATCCCTCTCATTCGTTCAGTTTTGTCCCAACTTCAGGCAGACGACAGGAAACAACTCCCAAAGCTTCCTGTGCGAAACTGTTGATTTCCACTGTTCCAGCACTGTTTTCTGTTGTTACCCACTTATGTCTGTGAATCTACCCACCAACGGCAGAGCGGGGCCGGTGTGTAGAGCTCAGGCGGTGCCGTGGTCCCCAGGGCCTCAGCTGGCGGGGTGCATTGGGTGCAGAGATGGTGCGCAGGCTGCAGACTGTGGCCTGCACGCTCCGTGCCTTTCACAGCCAGATGCTGGATTCTGAAACTGCATCTTGCCCTTGGTATCCTGAGACCTGCTAAAGAAGCAGGGACCACTTCTGACTCAGGAACAGACTCGTGTAAGTAAACGGAAATCTCCCAGGCCGGCCCCAGCAGACACTCATGGTTTCCTGCTCTGACTAGTCCTGAGTGCTTGCTGAGATGAGCTCTGGGTGACATGCCTGAAACCTCAGAGAGTCACACACACTCATACCTCCTCCTCTAAGCCCCACGCTCTCGGCTGCACACACAGCACCTCTGGTGCAGACACACCTAATGAATGGCCTGCTGAACATGCATCGTATCAAGAGAGTGGGGACCCTGAGAACTGTAACAGCCCACGAGACAGAGGGTGGCCTGAGCGGGGACAAAATCACCCATAGGATCAGATCCCAAATGACGTGGGGACACGGAATCCATGAAAACCCCAATCGGAGGCCCAAAGCCCAGCTAAATTCCCATCTTGTCTGTCTAGGCCAGGAGTCCATTGTTCAACCCCTTATCCCAGTATCAAGCAGCAGAAGTAACGATAATTACCAAAAGCAAAACCAAACCAAACCAAACCTTGTCAGTTTCCGTGTTGCTTTGACTGGGGAGTGCTCAGAGGTGCGGGGCGGAGAGCAGCGTTCCCGGCAGGGGTCTGTCTCGCAGCCACGGTTATTCACTCGCCCGCCATGCGTTTGTGGCAGCCAGTGTGTGCTCTAATTCACCATCTGAAAAGTGGGCTTCTACCCTAGCTCTGCACCTCGTAGTCAAGTAGGCAAGCGCTGGCTCTGCCCAGGCAGGTGTGTACACCTGGCCACCTGCTATGAGTCCCTGTGCTTCAGGCTGCTCAGGGATAAGATTTTTGTTCTTGAAGATTGGAACATGTAGTAGCCCAAGTACAAGGCCTTCTGTAGACATCAGTCCTCCAAGTAACATTAGAACAGCAGAGCTTTTCCGGCTCAAAGCTGCCTGCCTGTCCCACAGGATCCCTTCTCCCTGGAACTGAATCCTGGATTCACACTCAGCTAACTGATTTAAGTGCCACTAAATGCTGGGAATGGTAATAGGCCTTTTCATGTGAGGCCTCACAACAGCCCTGCAAGGGACATATTTTCCTGTTTTAAATCCAGAATTGAAACTCATTTCTTCAGCCACTTGCCTCAGATTGCAAAGCTAAGTGGTCTTCTGGTTCCTCATTCAGGGTTTCTCCACTATACAAAAGCTGCCTCCTTCGTGTCTGAACCTGGAATGGTGCCATTCACCCTCTCTGAGCCCCCAGCATGGAGACATGGCAGGAAGAGGGGGAGCGAGGTATGGTTGGAGGCTTGGTGTGGACCCTTTCCTCCACGTGCCCGCCTCTTCCTCCCATGGACAGTGGCTGGCCGTGCTCCCTGGAGGCCTCACAAGAACATGGACTCAGGAGCCAGACTGCCTGGGTTTAAATCCCAGGCCCTGCCACAACTACCCGTGTGACATCAGACAAGATCTGTCCCCTCTCTGGCCCTCAGTCCCCTCACCTACAACAGGGGATTTTAATAGAACCTCCTCATAGCGTTTGTTTGGGGATGAACTGAGTTAATCTGTACAAAGTGCTTAGAACAGCGGTTAGCACCTAGTAAATGCTCCGTACATGTCTGTTATTGTTGTTAATAACAGTTACTTTCAATACTTCATATTACTTCCAAACTGGGCAGGTCGGTTGCCTTATCCCCATTTTACATAGAAAACAAACCACAAACAACTGAAGCCAAACAGCCAACAGGTGCTCTAAACTCAGGGTCCCGGGCTGCACCTCTTTGTGCTGAGCGCTCTGAAGCTCCCCCTGGGATCCCTCTTATGCACCAGAGGTACCAGAGCGCCTGGACCGGGACTTCTAGAAATTCATTAGTTCCTCTGGCTAAGGAGTCCAGCCTGGTCTCGCACTCTCCCTACGCCGGCTCTGCGCTCATTCCCCCATCTGTCCTGGGGATGCTCGGACTGGGCTGCCGCTGCAGCATAAAGGCTGCATCAAGAGCACATCGAGCCCCTACGGGGTCGGTGCCGCCAGCAGCTTCTTGCTGCCTTGCACGTAGGAGGGACGCGTGCCTGCTTCTCAGCCTTGGCCTGGCCCCGAGGGCCACGTGTGAAGTTTCTTACACAGCCCGGAGCTTATTCCAGGCTTCCTAACAGGAAGAACCAAACGCGGGCTCCTCCCTGAGTCCTCATGTTCTTCTTATTCTCCTCTCTCTCTCTATTTAACAGGGTCCCGGTGGCCCCTTACCCAAACTAGTTGCGTAGAGAGCTGCCTCCACCTTTCATTTCTTTTGATAGTTTTCTCTCTCAGAAGGTAGAAAACATGATGAGGGAAACTGTAACGTGGACCTCACCGTGATGGAGGAAAATTGCTTGCGAAGTGGCAGCAATGGGATTGTGGGGAGAACGTGCCCATTTCCCCGTAAAGCTTGTGGTGGCCAAAGAGAGAAACCCATACTACAGGCTCAGTGCATTTTTCCAGACTCTTTAGAGAGATTTCAATAGGCCCATGGAGAAACACAGATGATTTGCTTTAGCTAAGATGATCCTAGCTACTGTAACATACAAATTGTCAAATCTCGGTGGCTTAACACGATACAAGTTTATTTTGTACTCCCACAAAATCTAATCGGGAAAGGGCTCACTCAGGCACCCCAGCTGGTGGAAGCACTGCCCATTTAACACGTAGCTTCTGAAGTCAGCTGCATTGGAGACCTCCAGCTGCAGATGGGGAAGAGGGCCGTGGAGAGCCAGGGAGGAGGCCTTTTTGGGTCAGCTCTGCAAGCGGTATTTATCATGTCTGCCTTCATGCCATCGGGTGGAACTCAACCACCCAGTTCCCTGTCTGAAGCGGGACTGAGAAATGTAGTCCCTGCTGGAGAGCTCCTCCCAGCACCAGTTGCACACTGTGGACTGAGAACATGACTCTGGTGGAATCGGAATGGGAATTCTAGAATGAGATTCTACCAATGAGATCTCAGCTACTCCTGAGATGGAAGGAGAGTGGGAGGGATCTAAAAAGGCCATCTTAATAAACATGGGGCAGTAAATAAAAAGGCAGAAGTGGCTACTCAGGGCACTCTCAGATGAGCTCAGTGTTAAAAAAAGAACATGTATGTTGACCAAAAACAACATAAAATATAAAAGACTGGTATGGAGCTGTAAGAGTCACGTCGGGAATGTATGCTATCTGAAAAATGTTAACAAAGCTTTTTAAAGCTTTGTTTGAACAAACACAGGAGACTTAGGTCTGTCCCTAGGGGTGGGTGGTGGGGTGTTACTGAGTGACAGAAAAACAGTCCTACCCATCTATTTTGCTTCCAACTTCTGTGTCAAAGTGAATGATTTCAAGACCAAAAAAGAGCAGAAGACACTGACATCCTCAAAGAATGAAGAGTGAGTAAGAGTGACACTTACTCCTCAAGTTAACTGACAGATCCTGGCCTGAGTCAGTTACATTCCAAAATTTTGAAAAAAATTCAAGAAGGGATTGCTGTAGTTTCAGAAGAACAGTTAAGAACACGGACCTGGAGCTAGACTGCCTGGGTTTGAATCTCAGCTCCGTCACTTGCTAGCTGTATGACCTTGGGGAAGTTACCTAGTCAATCTCTGTCTTAGTTTTTCTACCTGTGAAGTGGTTAAAACAATAATACCTACTTCATAGGATTGTTGGAGGATTAAAGGATAAGATTCTATTTATTCTTGGCAGTCAGCCTGGCATCTGTTCAGCGTTCAAAAACTGTCCGCTGCTGTTGCTGCTGCTGCTATGTGGCTGATCTGCTGTGAAACATCTGCTAGGAAACATCAGCAGAGATGATCAGAGGAGAGTCTACAAGACAGAGATCAACAAATACATTCCAGTTTTGAAAATGAAAGAAGTGAATTTTCTCAGTGCTGTTGTGCCAGGCAAAATTTCTGGCTATATTGTTTTTCGACAAATATTATTACATTCCTACTCTGTGTTGGGTCCTGGGAATAGAGCAGTGAACAAAATAAACAGAAATCCATGACTTCTCCACTATAGTAGGTAAGCAGGAGAGACATAATTTTTTAATTAATTAATTAATTGGCTGCATTAGGTCTTCATTGCTGCACACAGGCTTTCTCTAGTTGTGGTGAGCAGGGGCTACTCTTCATTGTGGTGCGCAGCTTCTCGTTGTGGTTGCTTCTCTTGTTGCAGAGCACAGGCTCTAGGCGTGTGGGCTTCAGTAGTTGTGGCACATGGGCTTAGTTGCTCTGAGGCATGTGGGATCTTCCTGGACCAGGGCTTGAACCCATGTCCCCTGCATTAGCAGGCAGATTCTCAACCACCAGGGAAGTCCTATAATTTTAAAAAATAAGTAAATATATAACATGTTGGTTGCTGATAGGTGGTGTGGAGAGAAACAAAATGGGACAAGAAGATACAGGATGTTAGAGGGGAGAGGGTTTCAAAGCTAAAGAGGAGAGGCAGGCAAAGTCTTGGACATAAGAACTTTTACTAAAACCTGAAGATATGTCACTCTCTGGAGATGGAACAGCAAGTGCAAAGAGCCCGGGAGGGAATCCGGTGTGGCTGCAGAAAAGGGACTTGTGGGGAGAATGGTAGAGGATGGGGTCAGAGAGACTATAAGAGACCAGGCTGGGCAGGGCTTTGCAGGTCCTTGTAAGGACCAGGGATGGTCCTTAAAGAGATGGCAGCCATTGACCTGGGGAGTGAGATGCTCTGACTTACATTTTAAGAGTTCACTTTATGGTGCAATAGACTGAAGGGAGGCTTTAGTGAAGGCAGGGAGGGCTGTTACAAGGTTCAATAAACTGTACAGTGATGATGGCTTGAATCAGGCTGGTAGCCAAAGGAGGTGTTGAGAAATAGTCTAAGAAGTTGTCAAATTCTAGATAGAAACAACTGGATTTTGTTAATAGATTGAATGAGGATGAGAGAAAAAGAGAGGTTAATGTCAAGGATTTGGGCCTGATCAGCCAGAATGATGGAAGGGCATTAACTGAAATGGGATGACTACAGCAGGACCTGGCTTAGGGGGTGGGAGGAGATGAGGAGCTTCTTCTTGGATAGGTTACAATTAAGATGCTTACTTGGCATCCAAGAAGAGACATGTGGAAGCTAGTCAGATTCCTGAGTCTGGAGATGAGGGAGGAGGCCTAGGTTGGAGAGGTACATCCATGAGAACACGGAAATCAATAAGAGACTAAAAACTAGAAAAGAGAGGAAGTCCTAAGGACTGAGTCAGAGCAAATCTCAACGTTGAATGTTGAGAAGAGGAGGGGGAAGCAGCACAGGGAGACCCAAAAGGAGCAGCCAGTGAGGTCAGAGCACAACTAGGAGAGGATGGTATCTTGAGGGCCAGTGAAGACAAGCGTTTCAGGAGGGAGGGATCGACTGTGTCAACTCCTGCCAAGTAAGATGAAGACTGAAAAATGGCCATTGGAGCAACTGGTTACAAGGATTGTCAGTGGATCCTTGAAAAAGAAAGTGATGATGGTCAGAACTCACGATTGGTTCACCAAGAACAGGTTTCGCCAGATGAAGCGCATTATTTTCTTTAGAAAGTATCTCTGGACAATGCAATAGTTTGCCCAGATTTCAACATGGAGTTTGAAAAAACGATTCGTCTGGTATTTTTGAACACAATGGCAAAACATGGGCTTGTGAAACAGTTTTATTACTTGAATTTATAAATGGCATGTTCTACTCTCTCTCTCCTTGGCTTGTTCAAAAATTTTATCAACGGCTCGAATAAAAGCATCATTGGAATGATAGTCCAGTATGCAGACGTTGCAAAGCTAGGCAAGATAGAAATATGTTGACAGAACACATAGGATCCCAAATTCTGCTGGACTAGATGAACGTGCAGAGTTAACAAAATAACATGCAACAAGAATGAATGGGAATTCCTGGGATTCCCTGGTGCGTAGTGGTTAAGAATCCACCTGCCAATGCAGGGGACACAGGTTTGAGCCCTGGTCCAGGAAGATCCTGCATGCCATGGATCCCACATGAGCAACTAAGCCCATGCACCACAACTACTGAGCCTCTGCTCTACAGTCCGAGAGACACAACTATTGAGCCCACGTGCCACAGCTACTGAAGCCCGTGCTCCTAGAGCCTGTGCTTCTCAACAAGAGAAGCCACTGCAATGAGGAGCCCATGCATCACAAGGAAGAGCAGCCCCTGCTCTCTGCAACTAGAGAAAGCCCGTGCACAGCAACGAAGACCCAATGCAGTCAATTAATTAATTAATTAATTTTAAAAAACTGAATGGGAACTCCTGCATTTTGGTAGCAAGAACTGAATATGTCAATATCAGATAAGGAACCAGTGTTAGGCCATGGTAAATGAGAAAGCAACCCCAGAATTTAATGTTGATAATAAGCTCCACATGAAGCAGCAGAGAGATATGTTACCAAAACCTATTGTCATGCTAGGCAGCAATTAACAGAAGTGTGGTATCTACAATAATTAGTTATCTTATGGCATCTCTGCTGGTCAATCCACACCTACAGTACTTTGTTCCATTCTGGCATCACACTTCACGAGGGAAATTGACACAGCAGGGTGCATAGAGATGAGAAAAACAGGACTCACGAAAACCACTGCAGCTTCCCTGTGGGTTCTCCACGCACCCAGAGTGGCTTCCCTTGAACATACATAGAATCACATCACTCACTTATCTAACATCTTCAGGGCTCTTTCTCCCATTACCTACAGAATAAAGCCTAAGATTTTCCATATTCTAACCCTGTCTCTGCAGCTGCATTTCGCTCTATTCTTTCAGTGAGCTTGATGCTCTGGCCGCCTACTCCTTGAGCTTACCAAGCTGGTTCTCACTTCCTTTTTCCTCAAAGCACCTATTTTTCCCCTTTGTTCTTGCCTTAACTCACTACATCATTGTTGCCTTTTTTTCTTACTGATATCCCAAACTAGACTGTAAGCTCCTTGAGGGCAATGTTTCTTTTTTTCCCTCTTATTTTCTTAGAGCAGATCTTGCCACACAGCAGGTACTCAGTAAATATGAGGTAAATGAAAGAAAGGGGAATAAAGGAATCAGTGTGTGTTCCTCTGCCTAGAATGCCCTCCTTTCCCATTTGTCCATCTGGTAAATCTCATTCATTCTCCAAAGAAGCCAGCTCAGGCACCAGGCATCCTGAGAATCCTCCCTACTGCTGCAGACTGTTCTTTTCCCTGCACTTCCTGCAGCACTTGGCATGGGGCTCCACAGAGCACTCAGGGCCTTGTATTTATGTGCCTACCTGGTTACTCTCTTAATCATCTTCATATACCCAGGACAGTGGTTGGCCACATACCTGTGTTTGATGTCATATCTTATGAGGAATGACTACAGTAACTGAGATTGTATAGCACAGAGAAAAGAGAAATAAGATTTTTAAAATCAGGAGATTAAAAAAATAGATGACCATTTGGCCTTGATGTTGCAGTGGTAACTCACATCTATGAAAGGTGAGGGTGAATAGCTCTCCAGTCTCTTCCAACTCTGGAACTTTGTGACTCTGAGCTCTGGAATTCTACAGAGTTGTCGTGTCTCTGAACTGATAGTTTTGCTTCAGGCTAAGTGGCCCCAGGAAAGGGCTTGGAAGGGTGCACCTTTGCTGCAGGTGGATTGTGGATGAGAATAAGTGAGATGGTCACCCTCTGAGGCAGCAGAGAAGTCAAGGGAGAATTTTTTAATCTCCCCCCGGGCCTTATGGGAAGAAAAAGAGGGCAGCTCTTTACAGCCAGCTCCAGCAGGCTCCCTCCAAAGCCAGTTTGATTTAGGGAGCCCTGGCCACTGCATGGCAGACCTCTGTCTCCCTGCACTTGGTGTATAGACACTCAACTGTGTTCCAATAGCACAATTCATTCTGGCTCAGGGCAGATCTGAATTCTCACAGAGGTCTAGCAGGAGGTTATCAGTGTGGGATGAGAAGGGTCATGGCAAGACTGAATGTCCCTGTGACCCTCAGCTGCAGGGTCACTTTGGCCTTGGATATGGTGGGAGGTCAGAGGGGATATAGCCACAGAACCTCTCTGCCAGCATTCTTCAGGCAAGAGATCAATTTTCCAGGAAATCTGTGGGTCAGCATAGCAAGAGCCTGACCTGGCCTCAGCTCTCAGGACATTGATAAAGATTCAGAGGAGGGGAAGAAAGATGGTGGTGAAGTAGAAGGATGTGGAATGCATCCCTCTCCACAGATGCATCAGGAATACATCAAAAGACTCAATAATTCCCACAGAAAACCAGCCAAACACCAGCAGATGACCTTGGACACCAGAAAGGACTGCAAAGATCTCGACATAACTGGTATTTGTTTGACTCAACACTGCCATTAGTCTGGGGCTTGGACAGTCTTCTTTAAACCCCTTTATTGCTGGGACAAGCAACCTCTGAAGTCTGGACTACTCCATCAGAAGTCAAGTAGGAGGCTCTGGGGAGGAAGCACTGAATCCAGGATGCTAGACTACTAGGGAGTCCTCAGACGCAGGGAAGATTAACTGCAGAGAACTCTCATGGAGCCCTGTATAAGAGTCTAAGACCCAGCTTCACCTGACTATCTGCAACTGCCAGTGATGGACACCTCACAGCAAACTACAAACAAGACAGGAACACAAACCCACCCATCAACACACAGACTACCTAAAGCCATATGAACCTCACAGATACCCTAAAACACACCACCTGACACGGCCCTGCTCATCAGAGAGAAAAGACACAGAGCCACACACCGGAAAGCAGACACCAGACCCCCCCACCCCCCCACCAACCAGGAAGCCTACTCAAGACACTGGACAAACCCCACCACAGTGGGCAGAGGACAGAAACAAGAGGAATTACTACTAGGCAGTATAGGGAAAGAAGACAGCAAATACTACAAATTAGACAAAATGAGAAAACAAAGAAACACCATGCAGACAAAGGAACAGGAAAAAAAAACCCACAAGACCAAATAAATGAAGAGGAATTAGGAAAATTGGCTGAAAAAGAATTCAGAGTAATGATAGTAAATATGATCCAAAATCTCGGCAGCAAAATAGAGAAAATACAAGAAACAGTTAATAAGGACTCAGAAGAACTAAAGAACAAACAAACACTAATGGACAACAAAATAACCGAAATGAAAAATACTCTAGATGGTATAAACAGCAGAATAACTGAAGCAGAAGAACAAATAAGTGAATTGGAAGATAGAATGGGGGAAATAACTGCCACAGAGCAGGGAAGAGAAAAAAGAATAAAAAGAATGGAAGACAGTCTCAGAGACCTTGGTGACAACATTAAGCACACCAACATTCGAATCATAGGCATCCCAGAAGAAGGAGAAAAAAAGAAAGGGTCTGAGAAAATATTTGAAGGGGTTATAGTGGAAAAATTCCCAAACATGGGAAAGGAAATAATTAATCAAGTCCAAGAAGCACAGAGAGTCCTACACAGAATAAACCCAAGGAGAAATACAGTGAGGCACATATTAATCAAACTAATGAAAATTAAACACAAAGAAAAAATATTCAAAGCAGCAAGAGAAAAGCACCAAATAACATCTAAGGGAAAACCCATAAGGATAAGAGCTGATCTTTCTGCAGAAACTCTGCAGGCCAGCAGGGAATGGCAGGATATACTGAAAGTCCTGAAAGAGAAAAAAACTACAGCCAAGAATACTCTACCCAGCAAGAATCTCATTCAGATTCAATGGAGAAATCAAAAGCTTTACAGACAAGCAAAAGGTAAGAGAATTCAGCACCACCAAACCAGCCTTACAACAATTGCTTAAGGAACTTTTCTAAGTAGGAAACACAAGAGAAGGAAAAGACATACAGAAACAAAAACAAAACAATTAAGAAAATGGTGATAGGAACACACATGTCAAGAATCACCTTAAATGTAAATGGATTAAATGTTCCAACCAAAAGACACAGACTGGCTGAATGGATACAAAAATAAGACCCTTCTATATGCTGCCTACAAGAAACCCACTTCAGACCAAGGGACACATATAGACTGAAAGTCAAGGGATGGAAAAAGATATTCCATGCAAATGCGAGTCAAAAGAAAGCTGGAGTAGCAATACTCATATCAGACAAATTAGACTTTAAAGTAAAGACTATCACAAGAGACAAGGAAGGACACTACATAATCATCAAGGGGTCAATCCAAGAAGAACATATAACAATTGTAAATATCTATGCACCCAACATAGGAGCACCTCAATACATAAGGCAAATGCTAACAGCCATAAAAGGGGAAATCAACACAATAATAGTAGGGGACTTGAACACCCCACTTACATCAATGGACAGATCATCCAAACAGAAAATAAATCAGGACACACAAGCTTTAAAAGACACATTAGACCAACTCGACTTAATTGATATTTATAGGACATTCCATCCAAAAATGACAGAATACACTTTCTTCTCAAGTGTACCTGGAACATTTTCCAGGATAGATCACATCTTGGGTCACAAATTAAACCTCAGTAAATTCAAGAAAATTGAAATCATATCAAGCATCTTCTCAGACCACAATGCCATGAGACTAGATATCAATTATAGGGGAAAAAAACTGTAAAAAATACAAACACATGGAGGCCAAACAATACCCTATTAAACAACCAAGAAATCACTAAAGAAATCAAAGAGGAAGTCAAAAAATATCTAGAAACAAATGACAATGAAAACACAACAACCCAAAACCTATGGGACACAGCAAAAGCAGTTTTAAGAGGGAAGTTTACAGCAATACAGTCCTACCTCAAGAAATAAGAAAAATCTCGAATAAACAACCTAGACTTACACTGAAAAAAATTAGAGAAAGAAGAACGAAAAAACCCCAAAGTGAGCAGAAGCAAAGAAATCATAAAGATAAGATCAGAAATAAATGAAAAAGAAAGGAGGGAAACAATAGCAAAGATCAATGAAACTAAAAGCTGGTTCTTTGAGAAGATAAACAAAATTGATAAACCATTAGCCAGACTCATCAAGAAAAAAAGGGAGAAGACACAAATCAACAGAATTAGAAATGAGAAAGGAGAAGTAACAACAGACACTGCAGAGATACAAAAGATCAACAGAGACTACTACAAGCAACTCTATGCCAATAAATTGGATAACCTGGAAGAAATGGATAAATTCTTAGAAAAGTACAATCTTCCAAGACTGAATCAGGAAGAAACAGAAAATGTGAACAGACCAATCACAAGTATGGAAATTGAGACTGTGATTATAAATCTCCCAACAAACAAAAGCCCAGGGCCAGATGGATTCATGGGTGAATTCTATCAACTATTTAGAGAAGAGCTAACACCTATCCTTCTCAAACTCTTCCAAAATATAGCAGAAGGAGGAACACTCCCAAACTCATTCTACGAGGCCTCCATCACCCTGATACCAGAACCGGACAAAGATGTCACAAAAAAAGAAAATTACATGCCAATATCACTGATGAATATAGATGCAAAAATCCTCAACAAAATACTAGCTAACAGAATCCAACAGCACATTAAAAAGATCATACACCATGATCAAGTGGGGTTTACCCTGGAATTCAAGGAGTCTTCAATATATGCAAATCAATCAATGTGATACATCATATCAACAAATTGAAGGATAAAAACCATATGATCATCTCAATAGATGCAGAAAAAGCTTTTGACAAAATTCAACACCCATTTATGATAAAAGCTCTCCAGAAAATGGGCATAGAAGGAAATTACCTCCACATAATAAAAGCCATATATGAGAAACCAAAAGCCAACATCATTCTAAATGGGGAAAAACTGAAAGAATTCCCTCTAAGAACAGGAACAAGACAAGGGTGCCCACTCTCACCATTATTTTTTAATACAGTTTTGGAAGTTTTAGCCACAGAAATCAGAGAAGAAAAAGAAATAAAAGGAATCCAAATTGGAAAAGAAGTAAAATTGTCATTCTTTGCAGATGACACAATATTATACATAGAAAACTCTAAAGATGCTACCAGAAAACTGCTAGCACTGATCGATGAATTTAGTAAAGTAGCAGGATACAAAATTAATGCACAGAAATCTCTTGCATTCCTATACACTAACAATGAAAAAGCAGAAAAAGAAATTAAGGAAACTCTCCCATTTACCATTGCATCAAAAAGAATAAAATACCTAGGAATAAACCTGCCTAAGGAGGCAAAAGACCTGTATGCAGAAAACTATAAGACACTGATGAAAGAAATCAAAGACGATACAAAGAGATGGAGAGACATACCATGTTCTTGGATTGGAAGAATCAATATTGTGAAAATGACTATCTTACCCAAAACAATTAAGAGATTCAACACAATTCCTATCAAATTACCAATGGCATTTTTTCACAGAACTAGAACAAGAAATCTTACGATTTGTATGGAAACGCAAAAGACCCTGAATAGCCAAAGCAATCTTGAGAAGGAAAGATGAAGTTGGTGGAATTAGGCTTCCTGACTTCAAACTATACTACAAGGCCACAGTGATCAAGACAGTATGGTACTGGCACAGAAACAGAAAGGAAGATCAATGGAACAGAATAGAGAAGCCAGAGGTAAACCCAAGCACATATGGGCAGCTTATCTTTGACAAAGGAGGCAAGAAAATACAATTGAAAAAAGACAGCCTCTTCAATAAGTGGTGCTGGGAAAATTGACAGCTACATGTAAAAGAATGAAATTAGAACACTTCCTAACACCATACACAAAAATAAACTCAAAATGGATGAAAGACCTACAGGTAAGGCCAGACACTATAAAACTCCTAGAGGAAAACATAGGCAGAACACTCTATGACATACATCAAAGCAAGATCCTTTTTGAGCCACCTCCTAGAATAATGGAAATAAAATCAAGAATAAACAAATGGGACCTCATGAAACTTAAAAGCTTTTGCACAGCGAAAGAAACCATAAACAAGACAAGAAGACAACCCTCAGAATGGGAGAAAATACTTGCCAACAAAGCAACGGACAAAGGATTAATCTCCAAAATATACAAGCAGCTCATGCAGCTTAACACCAAAAAAGCAAATAACCCAATCCACAAATGGGTGGAAGGCCTAAATAGATATTTCTCCAGAGAAGACATACAGATGATCAACAAACACATGAAAAGATGTTCAACATCACTAATCATTAGAGAAATGCAAGTCAAAGCCACAATGAGGTATCACCTCACACCAGTCAAAATGGCCATCATCAAAACATCTAGAAACAATAAATGTTGGAGGGGCTGTGGAAAAAAGGGAACTCTCCTGCACTGTTGGTGGGAATGTAAGCTGGTACAGGCGCTATGGAAAACAGTTTGGAGGTTCCTTAAAAAACTAAAAATAGAACTACCATATGACCCAGCAATCCCACTCCTGAGAAAACCATAATTCAAAAAGAAACATGTACCATAATGCTCATTGCATCACTGTTTACAATAGCCAGGACATGGAAGCAACCTAAATGCCCATCAATAGATGAATGGTTAAAGAAGATGTGGCACATATATACAATGGAATATTACTCAGCCATAAAAAGGAATGAAATGGAGCTATATGTAATGAGGTGGATAGACCTAGAGTCTGTCATACAGAGTGAAGTAAGCCAGAAAGCGAAAAACAAATGCTGTATGCTAACTCATATATACGGATTCTAAAAAAAAAAAATGGTAGTGATGAACCCAGTGACAGGGCAAAAATAAGGATGCAGATACAGAGAATGGACTGGAGCACACGGGGCTGGGGAGGAGGGGAGCGAAGGGGAAGCTGGGACGAAGTGAGAGAGTAGCACAGACATATATACACTACCAACTGTAAAATAGATAGCCAGTGGGAAGTTGCTATATAACAAAGGGAGGTCAACTCAATGATGGGTGATGCCTTAGAGGGCCAGGACAGGGAGGGTGGGAGGGAGACAAAGGAGGGAGGGGATACGGGGATATATGTATTAATACAGCTGAATCAGGCTTCCTAGGTGGCGCAGCAGTTAAGAATCTGCCTGCCAAGGCAGGGGACACGGGTTTGATCCCAGCTCCAGGAAGAAACCACATACCGTGGAGCAACTAAGCCCGTGTGCCACAACTACTGAGCCTGCGCTTTAGAGCCTGTCAGCCACAACTATTGAGCCCATGTGCTGCAACTAATGAAGCCCACGCACCTAGAGCCCATGCTCCGCAACAAGAGAAGCCACGGCAATGAGGAGCCCACGCACCACAATGAAGAGCAGCCCCCACTCACCACAACCAAAGAAAGCCCGTGCACAGCCATAAAAGACCCAATGCAGTCAATTTAATTAATTAATTAAAAATAAATGCAGCTGAATCACTTTGGTGTACCTCAAAAGCTGGTACAAGAGTTTAAAGCAATTACGTTCCAATAAAGAGCTTAAAAAAAAGAAAAAAAGATTCAGAGGACATGGTACCGTGTCCCAGAAGGCCTGGCTTCCTGGAAAGGGCATGCAGAAGACTGTTCCATTTGTACTGAGACTGCTGGTGTCTGCCAGGTGTCTACAGATCTGGACTCTGAGTGTGGGATAAGAAAGAGACTGGCCGACAGGGAGCATTTCTAGGTTTGTCTCCTAAGAATAGAAGTGATAAGATAACAGCACTCAGGTTTTCTGTTCCATTCATCTTATCAAAGGGACAAAGTTTGTAAGTGCCGCTCTCACCTTTACAACCACCTGAGATGACATTTGACGGTTTCAGTGTCACTCAGAACCATTCCCCTTGCTTGACTTTCCCCACGTGTTCTCTGAACACTCGTCCCTCCCACCACACCACCTCCCCTCAGTCCCACCAACAGAATCTCAGAAAGCAATTCAACTCACAATAAACTAGTAAAACTCAGGCTGAGTTCTCTTCTTCAACTTTGGAGTGAATCTGGGGGCCCTAGCAGCCCCTAAAACTTGTTTCAGTAACTTGCTTCTGGCCTGTCACACTCAGCGGCAGGTCCCGGCTCACTCAGACAAGGACTGGCCTGACCCCTCTATGGACCCTGGGCTGGAACTGGCCTGTGTGAAGGCAGAGAACCATGCCCTCACCTCTCAATTCTGGGACGCTGCTATTCTAGGGAGAAATACGGATCTGATGGGCTATTTTTGAAAAGCAGTTGAAAACAATATTGTAACTGTAAGCACCTACCCAGAGAGTCGCTTGGACCTTTACAAAAACAACATCTGTTTATTGTAGCTCAGTGCCTGTCACACAGGATCCATTCAATAAACATTTGGCAGATGTCCTTTGAATTTGTTCTATCGACATGAATTTAATGAACAACAATTCAATTCTGGATTCTAAGGGAGAAATAAAGAACAAGTCCCAATCATCCACTGTCCTGCAATCCTGTCATGGGAGAAAGCCACGTATTTGAAGAGTAAAATCCTACTGCAAGGCATCTATGACTAGGGCACATCTGTGCATTGTGGTCCTGCCGGCTGTGAGGGCTGAGTGTAGCTCTGCTCTGCTCAGCTCTCCGGGTTGGCTGGGTCCTACCCAGGATGCCCCGGGGCCATCTTCAGTAACTATGCAGGGCCATGACTTCATCTTGTGGAAGGAGATGGCCACATCCCCCTCTCCCTGGATGTTAAGGTGCAAATCTTCCTGCTCTAATATGGCTGGAAACACTTTATAAACGTTGGAGATGGTGTCATAGGGGAGGATTACAGAGGATGTGTTGGTGTTGCACTATTTAATTTTGGCTGTGCGCGTGATGAAGGTAATGGACTAGAATTGTTATAATGAATGTTTCTGATGCTTTGCAAGTGAGGAAATTGTCAAGGAAGGAAGCTTGCCTTGGCTTCCAGAGCAAAATTAAGACTAGGAAGTCCTCCACTGTCATATCTTTCTGCTGCCTATGTACCAGTTCATTCTGGAAATCACAGCATGACCAGACCAGCAGGCAAGCCTCATCCCTGAGTGAATCTCTCGCCTGCTGCAGACGAATGGGACATCATGCCTTCAGCTTCCAACCCATGAGCAGACTGGCAATGCGTGCCCCTCTTAGCTGACCTCTGGGTGCTCAGTCTACCACCTGTCAATCGTGCTTTCTCTTCCCTCTAATTCTGGGCTCCCCAGAAGAAGATGCTCAGACAAGTACCTGTGGTGTCACTCTGAGAGTTTCTGCTGTTTGCAAGCTGTTACTGTTCTGGCCTTCATTTAATTTCTCCGGTTCTTGACACAATTTATATATTTATGTAAATGACCAATCTCTCCAACTCTATCCCTGGGTTCCCCTTTTCGTTGGTCTATCCTGACCATGTTCGGGTGGGGTCTTTGTGTTTGCAAGTCATCTGTGACAGCCTCCTACACCACACTCTTCTTCACATCTTGCCCTTCTGCCAGACATCTGCAGACCTGAAATGGAGGAATTGGTGGTTATTCTGGCCTGCAAATTCGGCAGCTGTTTTTCCTCTCTTTTTTAAGGCTGGCCACCCTGTGATGCCCACATGTTTATAGGTGCCTAGCCCACTTGGAACCTGGTTTTGAGCCACATCGCCCTCCTGTCCTCCATGGGGTGAGGGACACAGTCTCTCTGGTTGGCCAGTCTGACTGCTGCACCCAGCACAGCACAGGGATACTCTAGGTCCTCAATAACTATTTGCTGAGTTAATTAATCAATAATTTAATCTTCAGAAAGTCTCACTTCTACCAGCAGAATGTCTCTTGCCTAATTCCACAGGTCAAGAAAATGAAGTCCAGACGTCCTCTCCTGACCTCCTCCTCATGTCCCACCCCCTTCCCAGTCCATAAGGAATTCTAGTCTGATCCCCCTTGCAGAACAAATCTCTGATAAAGGCAGAATTTTCTTTGAGGTCACTGGAAAGAATTTCAACATCAGCTGAAAATAAGCCTCCCAGGTCCTTTGTGATTTCAGTGTTTGGCCCTTTGAACTTGTTGCTCACCATCAGTCCTGGAAATCTCACTCTTTCATCTCTTTCCAGGGTGTATTTTTCAGGTGAGTCAGTTGGGGGTAGGAGGTGGCCTGAAGGAAGGTAAGGGGTCTTTTACATATAAGTGGTCTTTGGCATCTCTTTGATTTCTCATCTGATAGAGTTGTCAGTGTTGTTCCCAAATATCATCACCCTTTTCCCCAGTTGTAAACATGTCAGATGTCTGTGCCTAACGAGCTGAGGCATGAGAGCAGGTGGATGCAGACACCCAGTCCAGCGGGTGCAGGCCGAGACAGGCCTGCCGGAACAGGGGCAGGTGAAAAGAGGAGCAGCTACCTGTTCTCTGCAGCCCACAGCCTGCTGCGCCCGCCCCCCAACCCTGTCCTCCCCAGGCACTGCAATCTCCCTGCAGACAACGCCTCCCCTACAGGCCCCTTGCTTCTCTGACATACAAAGAATGTCTGGCTTGATAACCATTTATTCAGTGATT
Organism: Hippopotamus amphibius kiboko; assembly: GCF_030028045.1. NCBI lineage: Eukaryota > Metazoa > Chordata > Mammalia > Artiodactyla > Hippopotamidae > Hippopotamus > Hippopotamus amphibius. The sequence goes on along the minus strand of NC_080188.1, from coordinate 168,623,969 downwards.
ATAGGATTAACTTCAACCTGCAGCAAAGTTAAACCTTTAAACAAAGGTTTTGCTTTGGTTTTGGGAAGGGAAAAGAAAATATAGAAGAAACACACTATCCATTAATGGGCACTTTCGGCTTAGGACTCCAGCAATTTAGTTATTAGCGAGGATGTCCTCAGGCAAGGAAGTAATCAAGTTCAGGCTGCCGTGCCTACGTCCCTCCTTTTCTTCACAGGCTCAAATTTTGATTGCAGTTGCCATGGCAGCGAAGTTGTTGCAAGAGGATGAGAGAATGACGGTAGTACCTGTACTTGGGAAGTGAGATGTTTATGAACATTCACATTTTCCTTTTTTTCTCCTTTCTCTGCCAGAAAGAAAAAAGGAACAGAGGTTGGGAAGCAATCTCATGTTCTCTTTTTTGTGCCAGGCATGAGGCGAGGTGCTTAATGTGTATATTGCATGAAATATGTATGTGTGTGTGAAGCCCTTTTTATTGTGAACTAAAACTCACCTACCAAAGAGCGCACAAAACAAAGATGTTCAGCTAATTGTTCGTGCAAAACTTTGTAGAAAATTTTCCTTGAAAGAGGATTTACATTTGCTTCTGCCAGGCAGTTGGGATGATTGTAATCTGAGGCACCTGAGACGGCTTGTCTACTAATTCTTCCTTACTTCTTCAGCACCTCAACTCAAAGTAAGAGGATTCACCATTGACCCTTTTCACCCCTGGACTGCAATCCATTCCCTTAGTTCAGCCTCTTAGCTTCTCTCCATCCCCTCAGGATTTACCAAATGCTCTCCAGCTAAAACAGTCCTATCCACCAATTTACTGCTCTGGGCCTCCAAACTGGGCTGGGAATTCTTCACTCTCTTGTTAGCTCTCAACTTTTTTTTTAAAGCTTTTCTGGTTATCTTCAGTAGGAAAATTGGTCTGAAATATCTAGTTTGCCATTTTCAAACTTGGGTAGGCTAACAAACTCACTAAAGTCATACATCTTGAATAGCTCAGATAAGTCTGGCTATAAAACGTGTTTCTTTTGTTTTACACTAAACTATCCTTTACCCTAACCAAAAAAGAAAAAAAAAAAGAAAAAAGAAAAAAAGAAAAGAAAAACAGCAGAGCATTTCAAATTGAAGCAGAGTTTTACATTGTCAGCTATAGAAGTCAAAATAATCTCTTAATACTTAACTGCTGTCTCTTAAGTGTGTTCTCTAAATCTTGTTCATCTTTATATTCTCAGCCCCTAGCAGAGTAAGTATTCAGGTAGTGTTTGTTGAGTAAAGGAAGGAGTAGGTAAAGGGGTGAAATACACAATTACTAATGAAGGTACTCTCGAAATGGACCACTAGACTTCCCAATCTAAAGAACCCCCATTCAGTATATCACAGAATATCTTCTCTGTCCGAGTTTTCAAGATAAAGTTTTTACACGATGTGAGTGGAAAAGGCCTGTCAATTCAGAGTCTCCCTTCTCAGCTCCTCAAAATCTCATGAGGGCTCTTTAAGTTCAAGATTGGTCTACTTTCTTTCCAGGGGGCTCTAGGGCTGTAAAGGACTATCAGATAGTGGGCTACCGGGTGGACTCACCCACTGTCAATCCAGCTTCGGTATGCCCTAGACACAACTCAGCATCTCTTCTCCCCTTAGTTGCTTCTCATTCACTTTGTTTACTGCCCCCAATTGGTGCTTCTGCTTCTTCCCAGTTGCTTATACTATTATCCTAGTGGTCATCCCTTATTTCATCTTACCCTGAATCACCAACTTTGATGAGTTCGTGACATAAATATTCCTCATATTTGTCCTTCTGGACATCTCTGCTCTGACTGCTTTAACGTGGGCTCTCTTCACTTCCCACCTGGACCATCCTTCACAGAGTGGTCAAACACTGACACTGCATTCTTTTTTAAAAAAAATAATTAATTAAAAAAATTATATATATGTAAGGTGTACAATGCAATGATTTGATATACATCTACATAATGACACTGCATTCTTTAAAGTTCTCTGTGCTTTCCTATCATCCGCAGACAATTAAGCTCCTTTACAGTTTGTAAAACGCTTCATAACTTGGCTCCTGCCTACCTGTCAAAGCTTATGCTCCCTTTTTTGAAGTTCATGATCTAAAATTATCAAATGTATAATGCTTCCAAGCCTTTCTATTATTCCTTTTGTATGAATTTCTCTTCCTTCCCTCACTTTTTCACCTGTTTAATGTGTACTCCTTTTTTTTTTTCAAGAATCAGCTTCCCAAGACTAGCCCAAGTGACCTTTCAGTGTGTTCCCGTGGTAGACCTCAGTCATAAAACACAATCCATTATGTTGAAAAGGTTTTATATTTATCACTGTCATTAATCTGTAATAAACTTGAAGGTGCTCCAGCTTAGTGGTGGCACTTAACAGACCTTTACTAGCCTGTAGTTTCTTCAGTTTGAAAAAGCTAACTGAATAATAATCTTTAAGATGAATCAAAATTAGAATGCATATTGTCCATGTATCTTGGTCCTTTCAAGGTGATATGTTGTTTCTTGGGTTTTATTTTTTCTCTTAATTTTTATTACTATTTATAAGCATTAATATTATATTTTAAAGGTATGCTATATTTGCTACCTTATTAATCTTGATTTTATTATCTGAAAAGTTGACTTTTTTTACATCGCTGGATGGGCATATTGAGAATGAGATCTCATTTTCTCTTTTTAGAGCCCTCACATATTTTGATGTTTTTTTCATTCTCCTTCTTGAAAAGAGACCCAAGTTTTGTGTTTTTTTTTTTAATTTATATTGGAGTATAGTTGATTTGCAATGTTGTGTTAGTTTCAGAGACTCATTTTTTTTTTTTTTACTATGCCCCACAGCATGGAGCTTTATATATTAATATGTTACTTTTATTAATACATTACCTTCCTTCTTGTGGGATTGGGAATTGGGACCTACATTGTATTACATCTTCATTTACTCCACGTGCTAACCATTTCCTTATATTTGTGTCCTGGAAACTCCTGAGCCCTCAGAGTAAAACCCTTCCTTCAGCAAAAATGAGAAATTCCCTGTTTGGTTATTCTAGTTGCCAGAGCAGTATTTAGCCTTGTTCTCCTTACCCTGCCATCAATTCTGGGGCCACTGTTGACATTTTTGCCTTCAGTGTAAAAATCCCAGCTTGCCTTGGCTTTCTGACTGACAGTAACAGTGGTGCCTGCGTCAGCGCCTAACACCCGTCGTTTGAAGAGGCAAGAAGCATGTGAAGGGAATGGATGCTTTTTACAACTGACTTGGCCTGTACTGGGCTTTATTGATTTATCCTCTCACAACTTATAACCCTTGAAAGGCAGTAGAAATTTTATTAGCCCAGTGTCTGACAATTCAGATGTTCCCTTCAGACTGATGTTCCCTGCATTGACTTCCTCCGTGTGGCAGATTAAACTTTCCAAAAATGGCCACAGCTATATTTCTCATCCTGCATGCTGTTCCAGAACCTTGTCAGTCCCCCATCAAGAAGTGAAGTCTATCTCCTCTCCACTCAAACCTGGGTGGGTCCTGTGACACCCTGGATGAATATAACATAATAGAAGTGACACTGAGTAACTTCTGAGGTTAGGTTATAGAAGGCAGTCTATACTTTGGGAACTCTGATTCAACGTTTGAGTCCACTTACCCTGAAACTGCATGCTGGAAAAACCATGTGGAGATATCACATGAAGACAGAAAGATATGCCCGAGGAACCCCAACTCTTTCAGCCTCCAGTTTTGTGTCTTCCCACTCAAGTAACAGAGATGGGAGTAAGTGAGCCTTCAGAGGATTCCAGCTCCAATCTTGCAGATTTATGAGCAAAATAAATGTTCTTGTTCTAAGTCACTAGGTTTTAGAGTGGTTTGTCATGCACGAATATATGGGCAGAATACCTCTCATCACCAGAGTTCAGACAGAGACTCTGATTTGATGCCTTTTCTATAAAGGTGGAAATTTGAGATTTTAGATGTGCCCTTAGATGGCAGAGTGGAGTGATAAGCCAGAGGGCTTTAGACTCTTTGTGTTGAGGCTTCTGTGTGAAAATAACACTGGAGATACTTTTTCAAGGCCCTTTGGAGGCTGGGAGAAAGAAAGAGGAATTAAAGTGGACCAGAAGGAAGAGAAGCACGTACCTCCACATCAGAGGGTGAGAGACTACCATTTATTTCTCTGTGTCATGTATTGCAATCTCAACTCCCCAACAGTGTTTTCTGCCCTAGAGAAGAACACAAGAGCCTTACTTTTCCTAGTGCATGATTCTTCGAACAGAGAAAGAAGACTCGTCTCTTTCTTCTCACTTGCCCCTTATATTTTTGGGGCAAGCTACCTCAGGGATCAGGAGAAAGGTGGGTGACTGTCCATGGTGCTGGCTCAGGCCTACCATGCCTTTTGAATGCCTCCTGCTCCCGACATGCTTTGTTCCTTCACAGGAACTCACATCTATTACTTACAATGACAAAGGCATCCTAGATCCTAACATGATAAAGGATTTGTCACTAGGTTTCATATATTTAGTTTTAGGATGTGATGTAAAGACCAGTCTAAAAAGGAAGACTACCATTTGTTCGTTTCTTTACTTTAGTATCATAAAGATGCCTTTGTGTGTTTGTAGTCGGGGTGGAGGTGGGAGGGTGTAGTATATGTACTCAACAGAGCAAGGACTAAACAAGCTCTCCTAGAAGGTCTGAGGTATTTTACTCATTGACAATGTAACATTCCTTGTACTGGAATCTCAAGTAGGCTAATTTTCTTCCACATGTTTCATTGAATATCTTTGTTTGCTGTTCCTGGATGTGGACATAGGCATTCCACGTGCCACTGTCCTGGAAAGAGGAGGCTGGGAACCCTTGGGTCCCAGAATCTGGGACATGCCGTTGGAGGATCAGTTGGTCTACCTTTCTCTTTCCTTCCCCATATCTTCCTGTCCCCCCATGTCCTCTCTGGCCAGGTCCTTTCATTGCTGTGCAAGACCACATCCTAGGATGGAAGTGGAGGTAGAGATGGAATGTGAATGACAAGTTCCTGTGGAGGTAGGAGGATAGACCTCTGCCCACCTCCAACCCCCACTATTGTGCTTCACAGGTACCCAGGTGGCAGCTGTGGGAGGTGGGGAGGGAGAGCACTGCATCTGAAGCCAGACCTATGTTCAGATCCAGCCTCTGACGTTTGATTGCTGTGTAACCTCAAACCAGTCATTGAGTCACTTTTTTCCTCATCTGTAGAAGGATAACTCAGCCTGAAAAGTGTTGTTATGAGGACTAAGTGAGATGATGTATTAGAAAGAATTTTGTAAACTATGAAACAGTCTACTAATGAATTACTATGTGTGCTAATGAAGACAAAGGACGTGATGAAGGCTACCAATCTAAGAGGCTACTGAAGGCAGCAGCAATGAGGGGACAGATGAGAATAGAGGAGAAACATCCTCACAGGCAGAGCGCATCTGGGCCAGAGCTCCTGCCAGCTGGGTCTAACCCAGTAGAGGGAAAGTAGAGGCTCACCTGGAGGGGTGTGTGTGCCCAAACTGAGGCAGCAGGTAAGAGGGGAGAGCACCTGAATAATAGCTGTCATGTGCCCAGCACTGGCTAAATGCCAGGACTGTGCTGAGGCCATACATGCTCATTTACTTCTCAGGACAACTCCATACGACAGGTGCTATTATCCTCACTTATAGAGAATATGTTCTGATAGGTACAAGAAAACCTCACTGCCAGTACATGGCAGAAGATAGATTCAAATCTAGATTCTCCAGACTCCAAAGCCCCAGCCAGGAAGCTAGAGAAAAGGTTTTATTTTGTTTTAATGAATTTTTATAACAAGGAGGAGAGTCAGGAAAACCTACTGTGAGGCAGTTCCCAAAGCCAAGGGTTCAAAGAACCAGGGTGAGTGGAAGAAAGTAGGTGTTGGGACAAGTCAGAAGGTCCAGGTGGGCCTCAGAGACAGAGGCATATAGCACCCTCCCTGTGGAATGGCTTGTGGGTGACCTGGATGCATTTAAAGGGCTGTGGACAGGGCAGCCTCTTGCAGCCTATTCTTATATGAAGACCAGAAAGTTTTCATGTTGGGTTTACCTGTGCTCTTGATCTTCTCTTTTCATTGCAATTAATAGAATTAGTGGGACTTCCCTGGTGGTGCAGTGGTTAAGAATCCGCCTGCCAATGCAGGTGACATGGGTTCAATTCCTGGGCCGGGAAGATCACACATGCCGTGAAGAAACTAAGCCCGTGTGCCAAAACTACTGAGGGTGTGCTCTAGAGCCCGCAAGCCACAACTATTGAGCCCACGTGCCACAACCACTGAAGCCCGTGCTCCGCAACAAGAGAAGCCACCGCAATGAGAAGCCCGTGAACCGCAACAAACAGTAGCCCCTGCTCGCTGCAACTAGAGAAAGCCTGCATGCAGCAACAAAGATCCAACGCAGCCAATAAATAAATAAATAAATAAATTTATAAATAAAAAATAGACAGTGAATGGCATAGACCAGCATTCATCAGAGTATGTACCAGGGCACGTTAGTTCTGTAAAATATTAATGGATAGGACTTGGGAAAAAAGATCAATTAAATTCACTTCAATTTAATTTAAGACATTTATTGAAGACCCACAACAGGGCTGTGAACTACAAATTCAACTATGAAAAATACAGGAAAAGTTCTTGTCCTCATAGAGCTTGTAGACCAACAGTCAAGTAAGTTTGGGACATGTTATACCAAAGTGATGTAGGTTTCTTTATTGCAAACATTTCAGGGTTTTATGATGCATGCATTTCAACTTTCCAAGAAGAGGGTAGAGTATGCAGGGTGTACTCTATGCAAAAAAAGGGTACAGAGTATGCAAAATATCTGGCCACGCAATCCTATTTTATTTGCCATAATGTCTCTTCTCGTGGCCCCAGGGCTGGTGTTCTGCAGCTCAAGCCTGGGGGAAATGCTGGGGCAGATAGAGAAAGAAGGACGCGCACCACTTCCACCTTCCTTCATGTCACCACCATATTGGTAATGTGACCAAAAGAGATGACGGATAACATTTACTCTCAGGACCTGGCATCCAGGTGCTGCAAATGTGGGGGCAGTGGCCCCCTTTGTGGACATTAAAAGACAGCTACCTCTCACACACTGAACTCTGACAGAGAGTCACGGCCACCTGGAAATTGCCAGAGGAAAGTCCGAGGGGGTGTATGGTTCTCTAAGCAGGACTGAGAGGCTCACTGGGCTAACAACGTAGCGGGAGAAGGAGGCATAGAAAGCAGTGAGTGAGGAGGGGTAGATCCTTTCCTCCTGGGCCCTGGGGGGGCGGGGTTTGGGTTTCTTGTCAGAGTCTTACCGGAGGACCTAGGTGGCAGCTGCCCTGGTGTGGGCCTGAGGGTACAGCATGTTCTGTCTTACGTGTAATGTAAACAGAAGCACTCACTTGAGTCAGCCGTGGGGCTTTGTATGCTAGCAATTAAAGTTTATCACCCAGGCAAACAAGCCCAGGAAAAGAGCTGACAAATGGCTAGCCTTTTTCTTCCTTCTCCAGGAAGGCACTTCAGTCTGGGTTACTCTCTGGGTTTTTTCCTCTCTCTCTCTCCGATCCTTTCGCCCTCACGCAGTGTTGCTGCACAGGCGTTACATAAGAGCCGGCCCGCAGGGACACCGATACAAGAGGGCACGACAGGCAGACAATGGGCGGGCAGAGCTGCCCTGAGAAAATGGAGTCATTCATGAGGCCTGTGAGAGGCGGCTCTGTTCCCAGCTTGGCTCGCTGGTAAATGAAGTGCGCGGGGGACAAAGAGGGAAACTTTACACTCTCGCCATTTTCCCACAGTGGCAGGCTCACAGAAAAACAAGGCACTAGTTGGCTTAGAGGAGAAAAGGCAACCATATCCATAGACTTTGCTTTCTCTCCCAGGTCGTTGTCTTGTGCCAAAACCTCAGAATGGTCTCCCAGCGAGGGAACGGCGAGGCTGACTTGCTGTGGGCCTAAAAGGCATCAGCCAGAGGGTAGGTATGGGTCTGCCTTCTGCTTCTGTCTGTTTCACCACCACCCAATGGGTTTCATTTCTGAATCACTCATATTTTACCTCTGCGCCAGCTCACTTTACAGGGAAAGAATATTGTCGGTGAAGATGATTACTCTCAGACAGAAATAACAATATCTTCTCTAAGTGCAAAATGGGCTGCATCTTCCTCCACACAGCCAGCCAGCTCAACTGTTTTCAGACATTCTTCAGTCCAAGGACAGGATGGCCATTGCTCCAGGCCTGTGTCTGGAGTCACACCCAGAAAATATTTAGCTGCTGGACCCAGGAGTTCTTGGATGGGAATCTGTACTGTAGGTACATTGCTGCTTTGACTTACAAACCACAAAATGCCGAAAATTTAATCTAAAAGTTATGTGTGTCCTCTAGTGTTCCATATAAGACTAAATTTCATGCCAAGAAGATACCAAAATTATAACAAATAATCTTATATATCAGAGAAATTCCCGAACCCCACCAAAGACCTACTTATCTTGGTACAAAGCTCTTATCCCAGTTAAATATTTAAAGAGAGTTTTGGAGTCTATTGTAGAATGATCAGATACATGGCACTATCCCTACCACTAGGAATTTCACTGTAATCCCCAGGTGCCGAGTGGATCCTGCTGTGGGCTAAGTAAATACATCGATAATATAATAGTATAAGATATGAAGGTCCCTGTTTATCTACCCTGAAGTTTGTCTTTCTACCCAGTACCAGAGGACTCCAGAGGATAAAGAAGAGGAGATGAGAGTCAGGAGGTATAAAATACTTCCAGAATGATACAAGGGCCCTAGTGCAGTCCAGTCTGGGACACAAACATAGTGAAATAGACCTGGGTTTGTCAGCTCAGCCTCACATGAGGAGGCTCTGTCCTTCTGGGCACTAAGCCTATGATGTGAGCAGATGCCACCGGAAGAAGAAGATGGTGGTTAAATGCTCTGGAATCAGACAGATGGGCCTAGACCCTAATTTTAAAACTTGGTAACTTTGAGACCTTCAAGAAATTACTTTGCTTTTGATTCCTCAAATGTACAATCAGAATAGCCACTATTTATAGGAAGGTGGGAAGGGGTAGATTAGACATCTGTCCCAGGAGAACTGGAGGACATGGAGTCTAGGGCACCCGCCTGGCTCAGGCCATTCACAGCACTGGGCAGGTGGCAATTTTTTGAGAAGAATCCTCATTGACTTGAGAAAACTTCATGCAGACCAATTTTGTGTCATGCACTGGGGGCCTGGAATTACCTGCTGTAGTTTAATCCTACACTGGCTTTAATGATATTCTTTAAAGAGTAACCATTCAAGTTTTCTCATGTATGCTTCAGGTGTGAAAATGCAGCTTTCACCAAATCCATGGGCCTCCCCTAACTGCTTCTACATTAGAGTTTGAGGAAAGAACCTGAGAAGCCCATGGGCTTTGCAGATGATCAGAGAACAGGCAGCAGCCAACATGTTTGGAGAACTTATCATGCCCCAGATACCCTGCAAGACTTGAGTTACTTATGGTACCTACAACTGAGTGGAAGAGAGAGATGAGGAAGTGGGTTAAATGCTACAAGAATGAAGCCTGGGAGCCTCTGGGCATATGTCCTAACCAGAACAGCAGTGGTTGGGGAAGATTTTCCAGAGGAGGTGATCCCTGAGCTGAGTCTTAAAGACTACGTCAGCCAGGTGAAAGTATGGGGTGTATCCAGGCAGAAGTAGCTGAGCATACAAGGGCATGGAAGGCAAGAGAGCATGCATGTTTGATACACTGCAGTAGTTCCACATAGCTGGAGAATTGGAATGTGGTGAGATGAGACTGTGAATAGGAGCCAGAGATGTAGACAGGGGCCAGATCTCATTAATATTCCCAGTTAGCTCTGAGACATCACTTCTCCCCAAGGAATGCCTTCAATAGGGATATTTACTACTCTAAGCATTTACTGGTAGTTTAATCCTTCAAGTGGAATGGTAAAGCAGAGAAAGACAGTGGGTAATGCCTCAGACGTTTTCACATCAGCAGTCCTTTTAATGATCTTTTTCTTTCCAATTTGAAAATAATTCTTTAGGCAATTTAGTTTATGCTTCTATAACTATCTTCTCTCTGCTGACCTTTAAAACTGATCTTTTTGAAAAAGCTGTTTTTGAAAAATTAATCTAGATTCCTTATTGACTAGTCTATTGACAACACTTGTCTTTCCAAAGGGCCGCACCTTTTACACTTGATAATAGCCACTAGTATCGGGCTCTTATTATATGCCTGGCACTGTGCTAAGTGCTTTGAAATATTTTTATTCAGTCCTCACAGCAAATCAGTGAGGAAGATACTAATATTATTTCTTTTTAAATTTATGCATATTTTATATCTCATTCTTTTTTTTGCAGTTGACTTGCAAGATTATATACATTTCAGGTGTAACAGAATAATTCAGAATTTTTAAAGATTATACTGCATTTATAGTTATTATAAAATATTGTTCCCTGCACTGTATAATATAGCCTTGTAGCTTATTTATTTTATACATAGTAGTTTGCACCTCTTCATCCTCTACTTTTACCTTTCTCCTCCCCTCCTCTCTCCCCACTGGTAACCACTGGGTTATTCTCTATATCTGTGATACTAGTATTATTTCCACTTTACAAAGGAGAAAAATGAGGCTGATAAAGTAATAGCTTATAAATGGCAGAACTGGGATTCAATCTGTTTGATTCCAAAATCTCTACTCTGCACCAGTTCACTCCACCACTATTTTAAAATACTTTTGAGGAGAACAGCTTAAAACAAGATATATGAGAGTTGCATCCCGGTGAATAGTCAAGTTCTTAGACCAGAAAATATTTTTACCTTTGCAGATAGAAGGCCGCTATTGCATCCCACAGGCCTACAAGCCCAGCTTCAAGACCAAAGAAACAGCCCAGAGCCAGCAACAGGTACATCAATGGTTTAATGGATGGGGGGGCTTACATTTCTGAAGCAAGGTCCTGGAGCGGTGACGGGCAGGACATGGTGATAATCTTCGCCCCTGGAAGTGGGGGCAGGGAGGGGAGATTATCAGTTATAGGGGAATTGACACCAGGTACGCCTATTAGTTAGGGAAACCAGTAGCGGGGCGCACCCCTTACCACCCCTTTCATAAGAACAATCACTAGCTGGGGTGTGGGACAAGTGCATGGGAAGGTCAGTCACGTGCACAGGGTACAGGTGAAGCAGGCACTAGTCAGGCAGGGGATGTACAGAGAGCAAGAGAACAGCCATCTTGAGTGGCCTGACCATATAGCAGCAAAGCGGCAAACAGTCAGTGAATGTTCTAAGAGGTGATGGGGGGACTTCCCTGGTGGTACAGTGGTTAAGAATCCACCTGCCAATGCAGGGGAAACAGGTTCGAGCCCTGGTCCAGGAAGATTCCCACATGCCGCGGAGCAACGAAGCCCGTGCACCAAAACTACTGATCCTGTGCCCTAGGGCTCTCGAGCCACAACTATTGAGCCCATGTGCCACAATTACTGAAGCCCGAGAGCCTAGAGCCTGTGCTCCCCAACAAGAGAAGTCGCTGCAATAAGAAGCCCACGCACTGCAACGAAGAGTAACTCCCGCTCTCCGCAGCTACAGAAAGCCCAAATGCACAGCAACAAAGACCCAATGCAGCCAATAAATTAAAAAAAAAAAAAAAAAAAAGAGGTGATGGGGGAGGTAGGATGTCAGAAAAGAACTTCTCTCTGTAATGTGAATCTGAGTTAAGATACCTCTGAAGAATTTTAATGCCAATTTTCTGTAAAACTCTCAAGCTTTGAAGTATGAACTTTAGTTAATAACATATCAATATTGGTTCATTAATTGTAATAAATGTACCATGCTCATGTAAGATGTTAGTCAAAGGGGAAACTAGGTGAGAGATACATGGGAACTCTGGGCTATCTTTGCAAGTTTTCTGCAAGTCTAAAACTATTGTAAAAAATAAAGTTTGTTTTAAAAAACCCCATTCTCCAAAGCCACATACATATTTCAGAAGACCTTTTATTCTTAGAAACATCAAGAAACCATTGATTTGCTAAGACCATAGCCCAGATTAGAATAAGCGGTAATTATTAATGATTAAAGTTTAATGCAGAAGTTCCAAAATTGTACACTGGAGTGTTTATGCATCTCTAAATCTGTGTGTGTGTGTGTGTGGATAGATAGATAGATATAGATATAGATATAGATATAGATATAGATATAGATATAGATATAGATATAGATATAGATATAGATGATATAGATATAGATATAGAGTGTGTATAGATATATATAGATATAGATCAGTGATTCCTATTGCTCTTTATTTTGTAAACAAAGCATGATTGACAAAAAAATGTGCCACATACTTTTTTACTTCGTTATCTATGTCTTTGGGCATTGGAGCCACTTGAACTGCATGTTTCTGACCTAGGCCCCTCTATCTGTCTCTTACGAGCTGTTGCATTAGTCAAAATGCCTGGGGTTGAAGAGGAGGCTTCCAAAGAGCTGATCCCATTAATCCAAACTGGCAGGCTGGCTAGTTCTCAGGCACGTGGACGTGTTCTCTGGTGCTAAACACCCCATTCTAGTTGTGTCCATCTGCAGGGCATGGTGAATGCAGGCTTGATGCTTTCACTGGGCTGATTTTCCCTGTCATCTACCCTGCCCCAGCCAGATGGAGGAGAGCATGTTTTATGGAGAAACCAACTCCCTTAAGTCAAGATTATTCGACTTCTTATTACTCTCATCCCCTTTCTGCCAGTGGAGACCTGAAGGGTCTGAGGAGGGAAGCTTCCTCTTGCAGGTTGTATAGCCAGGCAGGAAGCCAGAAGCTGGACAGAAGGAGAAAGATGCTCGAAAAGGCTTGCTTCCCAGGGTCCCATCCCAACCACAACACTACTCTCTTTTTTTCAGAGAACCGTAAGGAGGTTGGTCAACATAAGTTTAATTATTATCCAGAAAACCATCAGGGGCTGGATGAGCTCACTCACGGAGGCCACTGGATTCCAGAAGCAGGGATTTTTATTTCCTCTGGACTGGGAGAGTTGAGTCATATGAAAAAACCCAAGCTTTACTGAATTCAGACCCACATTTTGTTTCCAGCCAAAGGTCATCTTGAAGCAGAGTGGGAAGCAAAGCGTCTCTGTAAGAAGAGGGTTAGGATCTGTTGGTTCTCCTATTTACAGTCAGATAATGGAAGGGCAGTTGATTGCTTTCATGGTGTGCAAAATCGTTTTACTTGGTAAAAATAGTTCTCAGTATATTTAGTTTGCTCTCTCCCCCTGCCATAGTGCTTGTGTGGTACCCACATAAATCCCTTCTGCTATTAGGATTCAGGGGCCTACTGACTAGCCCTTCTGTGGATTGGGATCTAGAAAAGACAATTCATTCTTTGGTGTGAGCTTTTTCAAAGTGGCGATGCAAGGAATAAGAATTTGCTGACCATCTTCCTGGGAAGAGATAATCTGTATCAACTATAAGATCTGGCATCTAGGTCACCAAGAGTCAGAAAGAGTTTAGCAACCACCCAGGCCCCTTGGCTTGTGAGGAGCTCCCTCCAGGGTTAATAGGAAAAGAGATGAGGACCAGGAGTGGGGGCTGAGATTTCAGTTCCTCACTCCAAGGGCAGTCTCACCAATGGATGAAGGGTTTGGCATGCTGGACCTGCTCACACGCCATGATGGGACAGGTGAGAAGTGGACACGGTCAGCCATTCTCCAAAGCCTTGTGCTTTTCTAAAGAGAGGTAGGAAAATTAAGGGAACCAGTAGATCCAGGGACTTAGCAAGGTTGAGGCTACAGCACAAGGTCACATAGACTCTGAATGACCAAGCTGTGCCTCCAACATAGGTTTTATTTGACTCCAAAGTTCAGGCCTTTTACTTGAGATTTAAGCTCCTTGTGTGGGGTATGGTCAGTGAAGGCTGCAAAAGGGAGAGGAAAGGAATCCCAGTGTTGAACAGATGTGGATAAATTCCTGAACATTGTCAACAGTAGATAGACAGGAGCTCATTTCAGATATAATTATAACCATGCCAAAAAGTCATAATTAACATTGAAAACCTTTATTGCACTTGCTGTAGAAGCCATTCAGTATTCCTAACCCTGTGATGCAGAAGAAAAAAATAAAAGCCTGAGAATTCAGCTCATTTACTCAAGTCATTGACACATCAAAGGAAAAGCTCTTCTAAGTCCATTTAGGTGGTTTAGGGCTGGGGAATATGCCCAGAATCCCTAAATAGAAATAAGTATTGGTCGTTAGAGCAGTGTGGTCTGGCCTAGAGGTCACCCCGGGCTCCAGGAGTTACTTGTTCAACTCTGGTATCTAAACATCCAAGATGACTTATTCACTTCTGTGGGTGAAAAACACCCAACTCCCTTAGATTGCCAAATGGACTTTTCCAGTATAAAACATCTTAGTCACTTGGAATCTGGCCAAAGTAAACTCCTAGTCCCGACCCACCCATACCTCTGAACTGGCTGGGAAGGGAGAGAGGGAAATCCCAAAACAAATGTAAAAGCAGCCTGTCAGTTTGTGCTGTGGCCCTCCCCTCCCTGAGGGCAGGTTCGCTCCAGGTGAGACAGGAGCTGGGGAAAGCTGTGGGTGATGAGCAGGTCGTGGACAGGCTGTCAATGGCATCTCTGTCTGGTTCCAGGCCTGAGTGGGGCTGTGGCTTACATAACAATTTGGCAGGGGGACACAGCCAGGCGGAAGCATGAGAGTTTCCAACAGCATATAATCATCTTTGATTTCTCTGTTTGTTCAGCAGTTTTTAATGTGGTGGGGGAGGCAGCGGTGCAGAGGAGGGGCAGGATTCTGACACACTGCAATCTTCTGTTTCCTTCCACAGAACAAGTAGCCCCAAACAGGTCCTCGTGACCAGAGAATTAGCGATTGCTACACAGGACCTCTCTGGGGGAGGAGCTGCACAGGAGCCCGGTCCTGGGTAAGAAGGCCAGAGATTGACCTAAAGTTAGGCCCTCACCATGTGCACAGGAGCCCGGTGGGCTGCTGGCAGACTGGGGTCCCTGGCAGTGCCTGACACTGTTTGCCCTCTTGGCTGTGAGGACTATGGTCTCCCCCTCTGACCATGCAGGTCACTGTGTCCCATGCCATGTTCATCCAGAAAAGCAGGTATGCAAGCCTTATATCTTGTTAACCAATGTCTCTCTCTCGCTATGCCATCACCTCCTTGTACATACCAGGATGATCATGCTGGAACCCTGAGCGTGTGGGAGCAACCAATGTACACGGTAACATTTCACTCGATAAAAACACAAATTTCCAACTTCTTTTGATCCTAATTTACCTAGAGTTGAGTCGCAACTCTCCCCTTGAGAATGAGCACACTCTCTCTACTGGCTGTAGTCACCCCTAGTCCCTATTGTCCCTTACCTGGAGGTCTCTTCATTTACTTATTTTTCTTTTCTGGCTCTTGCAGGCATTCTTAGGATGAATTCCCTGCCCTATCTTAATTGTAATCGTTCGATAACGTAATCACCCGCTTAGCTCTCTGTTTCACCCAATAGGCTATGAACTCCTTGGGCAGGGGCCCAAACTGATCATTGATTTATTGCACAACTATGTATGGAGTCCTCACCTTGGGCAGAATGACAAGTGCTCGTCGTTTTGTCAGGAATATAGTATTCATCGTGGATTTCTTGTGCCTGGCACTTAGCACCTGCTCTCTGTATGTGTTTAGAGTCAATGAATAAATGACTACTTCTTCCTTGTGAGACCTGTTAATCTTGGCAGTAGGGTTCTGTTACCAAATATTCCCATACTCTCCACCTTACGAGCAGGTTTCCTAATAGGGTGCACCTTGTTATGCAAGTAATTTGCGTGAACTTGTGCAATGTTGTTTTGCTCAGATATTTCCTTATATTCAGATATTTCTAATCCCCAGCTTGCATCTCTAGCCTCATTTTTGGCCACTCCCTACCCTATCCAGCCATACAGCACTGCTTATATGATGTCCCTGTAGCCACTTCACTCCTGGGACCTCCATGCCCTTGCTCACTCTGTCCCCTCAATCCAGAAGGCCCTCAATCTTCTCCTTTACTTTGCCTCCTTACCACCCCTCCTGGCCAGCTCCCAGTCAACTCACAAGACTCAGCTCACATGTCAACTCCCCCAGGAGCCTCCCCTGATCTCTCCAGGCTGGGTTAGAGGTTTCTACTTTCTGTTCTCGATTTCTGTGCAGATCTTTGATGAGTCTGTCTCCACCACCATGCTGACAGCCCCTGAGGTCAGGGACTGTGTCTTTTCACTTCTGGATTCTCAGAGCCAAATGCCTAATAGGAACTTCACACAGATAAAGAGAACAATTCGGTCATGCTGGTAGATGAGACCCTAGCCTGGCCCAGAGCCTGTGTTAGCACCGCATTGGTGCACTCACACCCTCAACCCCGATGCTCCCTGCAGAGGCCACATTACCGGCCAAGGAACCAACTGGATTCTCGCTTTGTATAGAGTCTAGCTCTCTGTTGACATATCATGTTCTTTGCCCATTATGAGTACTATCCAGGCTCTGTGTGTTTTCTCAAGCTTTCGGTGTTTGAGTACATGAGATTCTTTTGCTCTTTATATGAAAATAATGCCATCTGTTCACTAGATGGAAATTCCAGAAAGCTTCAGAAAAGCAACCAGGTTTTTGCTGCAGAACAGCCCAAAATACCTCAGTGGAATTCAGGGTGGGAGGCAGATAAAGTTATGGCAGGAACAACTGAGGGTTCCTGTGTGATTTCCCCCTCTTTCTTATATGTTAGAATTCAGAACTTTTTTCTTGAATCCATTTCAGTGGGATCTATGGTCCAAGGAAAATGAACATCCTCCTTAAACCTCAGTCTAGCAGCCCCAAGGGTGATGGTAACCTCTAGAAATTCATGACTCAAATCCCTGGATTAAACACCCACAAAGCACTGGTGCCTACCATATACACACCAGTTGATAGCTGCTTTGGGGTCCTAGAGATCTAGAAGACGTTCACAAGGCTTACCTTGTGGGCCAGATGGGGAAGAGACGTGTACAAACCACAGCAGCAAGAGGCAAATTGAAACAAGCGGTGTAATAAAAGTCAAGTCAGTTGCTGTGGAAAAGTAGGAGAGGCAGTTAATCCTACAATGTCAACCCTGCTTAAGACCATTCAGTACTTCCCCATTGATTTGCAGGTAAAGTCCAGATGACTTAATATGATGTTCAAGTCCTTCTGTGATCCAGGTCTTGGCTGCTCCCCAGCCCTCTTTGTCTCCTTGGTGCCTCCCCTGACCCACACATGCACCCAGTGCTCCAGCCATGGGGACCCATTTGTCCCCAAATAGAGCAAGCTCCCCTTCATCTCTCTTCATACCTGCAATTTTCTTTGCCTAGCATGTCCTCTTCTTTTTCCACAAACTATTAGATTCAGTTGAGGCTTCCAGTCCTAGAACGACCTTTCAGACCAAGTTAAATGTGTTTCCTCTTTGCAGCCCCTTAGCATCCTGTGCACGCCTCACTATCCCCTATTGCAGCTGTCTGTCTGTCTTCTCCACTAGGCTACAAGCTTCCTGGGGACGAGGACTCATTTCCATCTCTGTAGCCTCAGAAAACAATAAAATACAAGGAAATTAGTACATGTGCAATAAATATCTGTTAAACATTAAATGTGCTGAATAAGTATTGTGACAATCAGGGAAGTAAGTCCTAATGCAGCAAAACCCTGAAAAATGAATTTGACAATAATTGATTGAGAAAGGGAAAGGATATTTCAACTTGAAAGAACAACTAATCTAGATACATTTCAAAGGACTCAATCAATATTTATTGCTAGCTTGGCAGAATCTGATCAAGTTACCCCTACCTTATAATCCAATATTTTCATTCCTGAGTATTTACCCAAGAGAAATCAAAACATACATCCACAAAAAGACTTACAAAAGAATGTTTTGGGAAGCTTTAGTCATAGCAGCCCCAAACTGGAAACAACCAAATATCCATCAACAAGAGAATGGATAAACACATTGTGGAATATTTACGTGTGGAATACTAAACAGCCATAAAAAGGAACACACTACTAATATATGCAAACATGTATAAATCTCTAAAACATGTTGAGTTTAAAACACTGACACATATAGAAAAGCTTGTACTAAATGATTGTGCCTATATGAAGTTAAAGAAGAGGTTGTTCACTATAAGGAAACTTTAACTCAGTTTTAAAAAATTATTTGTTAAGTACGTCCCTGGCACTCTTTAGGGTACTGTTCTGATAGCATTCCAGATGTGCTAGGGGGATGCATTAGAGAACAAAACAAACAGAAATTGCAGCCCTTGGGGTGCTTATATCCTTGTAGGTCAGCTTGACATGTGAAAGGGCAAGCTGATACTTATCTCCATTGACGTTGTGGACCTCCTTCAAGGACTTGTCAATGTCAGGACTGGTTAGTGCTCAAAACGCTTTACCAAGTGATTGGGATTGCATTGGAATTTGGTTAGTAGCACATTGAAACATTCCAATGATATTTGCCTTGCCTAGTGATAAGCAGAAGCTTGGCAGAGGGGATGGAGCACAGGCTTACTTTATCTCAGAATACAGGCATCAGGGACTGTGGGAAAGAGTGCTCTGCAAGGAGGTCCCCTCCCTGGGGCAGGCCCTGTGCTGGGAATAGAATGCAGAATCCATATGCAAAGAGGCCACCAGTGGAGGAGGGCCGCTGTGCAGGCCTGCAGGTAGAAGAAAGAGAGGGGCTGATTGCATTCCTCGGTACTTCTCACTGGCAGCCAAAATCAGGCCTCTAAAACAGAGTCATTTAGCAAGGCATTTTATGGAGGAAAGAGGCTGAAGTAGAAAACCAAGATTGCTCCGAAGTAGCCCAAACCAGCTAATGTAAAAGTGGCCATCTTTTCATAAATTTATACATTTAAATTGGGATGAGAACCTGAGAAATTTATGAGTTGGGTTTTGGGGTAGTTGGGGTTTTTCGGGGGGAGGGTTGTTTTCTTGTTTTGTTTTGTTTTTTGGGTTTTTTTAGTCAGATGCTTAGTGTAAGAAATTTGGGGATATTTTTTAAAAATCTTGTGACCATCCATGATTTACATTACTAGTAATGAATTACCATTGCCAAATATGCTAATTGAAACCTTGTGGTGCTTGGGGTATGACGTGTGTCACTTAAGGAAGTTATTATGTTCACAGTTTTGACACTGATGAGTGGTGCAGAAACCAATGGTGTTAACCTAGTCTCAGGCAACAAAGGGAGGCAATGTGCCTCTGCTGACTTATATGCAGGACAGCCCACACCAGTCCTCCAAGGACAGCACTCAAATCTTCTCTACCATGTCTTCATCAGCCCTCCTCCCTCGGTTTATTCATAATGCACTGGGGCCAGCCATGATGAATGAGGGTAGGATGCAGGACGTGGGTCATGGAACCCAGACAAGTCACATACGATTCCTCACCTCTCTGTAATTTTTACTCTCTAGTGAAGGTCAACATAGAAGGGAAAAATAAATGCAAGGAGGGCCCCTTGGGGAATTCAGAGGATGTGATGGTGTTGACTGTGTGCAGTGTGAGCTGGTGGTCTTCTCACACCAGTCCTAGAAGAACAATTTCCTTCTTGCAACACCACATTGTCTCCTCCCTCACCCCTAGGAGCTTGCAATTAACATATACACACTACTGTGTATAAGATAGATAACCAGCAAGGACCTACTGCATAGCAGAGGAAGCTATACTCAAAATCCTGTAATAACCTATAAGGAAGAGAATGTAAGAAAAGAATATATATATTCTATAAGAAGAATATATATATTCTATAAGAAGAATATATATATTCTATAAGAAGAATATATATATAATGCATAACTGAATGATTTTACTGTACACCTGAAACTAATGCAACGTTGTAAATCAACTATATTTCAATTAAAATAAAAAAATAATTGTGTTAAAAAAAAAAAACCTGAAGAGATACTACTTTGTGGATCATGTTGCCCTTTATTATTATTTTTTTTTTCTTGGCTTTAGTGTGTCTTCATTGCTGCGTGTGGGCTTTCTCTAGTTGTGGTGAGTTACTCTTTGTTGCAGTGCATGGTCTTCTCATTGTGGTGGCTTCTCTTGTTGTGTAGCACAGGCTCTAGGCACATGGGCTTCATTAGTTGCACTGCATGGGCTCAGTAGTTGTGATGCACGGGCTTCGTTGCTCCGTGGCATGTGGGATCTTCCCAGACCAGGGATCGAATCCATGTCCCCTGCATCAGCAGGCGGATTTTTAACCACTGTGCCACCAGGGAAGTTGCCAGCCCTTTGTTATTAAAGTTGAATTTCTAGATACCTGACTCATTTTGGTCACCCTCTGCGTTCTTTTGAGCATGATGGCTTGCAAGCCTTTAACAGTTTTTATACCTCCTCTGCTACTGAACATAAATGTGACAGAGGTAAACATTTTAGGAAAACACTGCTTCAGAATTTGAGAGGCTTCTGGAGTGATTAATTAATTCCAAAGATGTTTACGGTAACTTTAAAATAACCAAACAATATGGGATGGATTAATTAAATAATACCATACAAAGGGATACAAATCAGTCATTGAAATAATGTCCTAGGTAAATATTTATTGGAATATTAAGTGAAAAAATTATAGGCTGTTTGTACAATGTCATCCTCTGGGGGGGGATGTGTGTGTGTGTGTGTGTGCATGTGCTTACATACTGTGTGTTTAGGTCTGGAAGGAAAATAAAATAAGTTAACCAAACACTGGTTATTTTCAAGGGGTGAGAATATGAAGTTTTAAAATTTTACGGTTTCTGCCTATCTGTATCTTCTAAATATTCTACAAAGAATAGTGTTTGATAACATGGAAAGAGTTACTTTAAAAAGAAAGTAACCGAATATATCTAAAAATGTTAATAAGCTTAAAAAAACTAAACTAGCAACTCATGATTCTCCCCATGAAAAACATTAATGGGGACCATCTTGATTTCATGTATTTTTGGTTTTTTTCATGTCTACGTTTAGCTAAGTGCATTGATTAAGTGCACTTTGATTTTTACAATTCTGTAAGACTTTCTGTATAAGTTAACTCACAATATAAAGCAAGACTTGGCCAGATTTGGAGTCTCAGGTTTGAAATCAGAAAACAAGGTCACTGTCAGGGAAAACAGGCAAGTCCTTTAAAAGCTGCTCAGATGCTCAGAAGCCCTGGGCAAAGACACAGGGCTCCACAGTAAGTTTTTCTTTATAGAGAAGTGCTATATAGGGGTATTTTATATAGCCACTGTGTATTACTATCCAGGATTCAAGTTTAAGATTTCAAAAAAGCTTCCCCCCCGAGGCATCCCAGATGGAAAATCCAGCTTTCAATTCTTCACTCCTGGTGAGATAGTGCCTTTGCATTGAGGATCAAAACATCACATTTCCTACTCCCTACTCATACCTTAAAGAAATGGACAGAGAGACAGAGTCTGAGAGAGAATAGATTGATCTTTTTCTTTAAGATCTTTCCCTCAAGCACCTCTTGGCAAGGTCCTTTTAGCTCACCCTCAGAGCCTTCGGGAAAACAGCACAGACTTGTATGGCTTTTTTTCTCATCTTAAAGTGTGCGAGATATTCCTCCCAATCCTTCAGTCTTACAAGTTACAAACAACGCAAGTAGAAATGAACTTCTGTTTTGCCACTGACTAGCCAGGTAACTTTGTAACTTGTAAAAGTGAGTTAATCTCTGTCTTTTAAACCCCTCTGTTTCCTAAGCAGAACTCTAGAAGGCTGACCTTACTCTATGTCACCATTCTGATCGGATGAATAAGCGTACTCCAGATACATAATCTGTGATGCTTGAGACGTTCTGGTGCTGGTAGGACACCCCATGTTTGCAGCTTCATTGAAGGGCTTTCTCTATTTTCTTTCCTCAAATGGACACAAATCTTCTGGTCTCTGACAACAGACATCCTCAAACAGCATGGTGAAGAAGGCAGTAAAAAGAGCAATAACCCCTATCAAAAGGGATGAGATGGAGCTATATGTAATGAGGTGGATAGAACTACAGTCTGTCATACAGAGTGAAGTAAGTCAGAAAGAGAAGGACAAATATTGTATGCTAACTCACATATACGGAATCTAAAAATGGTACTGATGAACACAGTGACAAGAACAAGGACGCAGGTACAGAGAATGGACTGGAGAACTCGAGGTTTGGGAGGGGGCGGGGGGTGAAGGGGAAGCTGAGATGAAGTGAGAGAGTAGCACAGACATATATATACTACCAACTGTAAAGTAGATAGCCAGTGGGAAGTTGTTGTATAACAAAGGGAGTTCAACTCGACGATGGAAGATGCCTTAGAGGACTGGGACAGGGAGGGTGGCGGGGACTCGAGGGGGGGTGGGGGGGGGAGTCAAGGGAGGGAGGGAATACGGGGATATGTGTATAAAAACAGATGATTGAACTTGGTGTACCCCCCAAAAAATAATAAATAAATAAATTAAAAAAAAAAAAAAAAGAGCAGTAACCCAAGGACAGAAAAGAAAAAGGTCAGCAGTCGTGGAAAGAAGGGCAAGTGACCAACAAGAGGAATGTAATATAGCCGATTCACTTTGTTGTACAGCAGAAAATAACACAACATTGTAAAGCAATCGTACTCCCGTAAAGGTCTGGAAAAAAATTAAAAAGAGGAATGTGAAACACAGATGCCAGCTGGAAAGCAGAATGTGAAGTCAAGTATAGGAAGTCAGCTTTGTAAATTGAAGGGCACAACATATCTTTCTTGATGATATTAATATTAGGCTGCTCCTTGAGCTGAGAGCCTTAGCTCAGACCTCTTAAAGAAAGTCTAATAATTGGTGGGTCTTCAGGAAGCCCATGTCATGAAACTTGTTATCGAATGGAGAGTGATTCATGGTCCCAAATCTGATGCCCCGTCCCGATCCTTATCTCATAGGTCAGCTTAAGATCTTTCTAGAAAGTGGAAAAAGTACTGGAGTTGATTAGAAGTTCTGGGTTTGAGTCTTAATTCTGCGGATCATAGATAGATCATTTACACACACAGGCTCATTTTCCTCATTTGAAAAATGGACAAATTAACACCACCTTTTGTGCCTCTCTGAGTGGCTCTGAGGATGGGCTGAGAATTCACTGAATGGAAGTGAAGATTGGGCCACTTGAACCAGGGCTGGCATCTCCCCGTGCATTATCTATGATGCTGTGCTCAGGGTGGCATTCTTAGAGGTTAAGTAAGAAACAGAGTGATTACAACAAAGGCGGTGCTGCGCTCTACATCTGTCATTAAGAGATCAGGTTGCAAAACACGGATCTTGTTTCAGTACCTGTTTCTTTAAGTTTCAAGGAACAGGATCCAGGGCTTCCTTTCCCTGCATTAACCCTGACACCCACCAGGCTTAAGCCTCATACCCAGCATACACAGCCCTCAGAGGAACCTTTGACAGCCACTGCCAATGTCATTACTGCTACCCTTTTTCTGCTCCATATCGTGAGTACAGCAACCAAAGAGGCTTGTGCTTGATGAGGAATTTTCCCAGCATCTGACGCTTGGGAGTACGTGCACCATGAAGGAAGGGCTGTTTGGGGTCTTGAGTGCTTATTAGTTTAGTAATTGGAACACTTGTGGTTCTTCCTGCCAAGTGTCCAGAGATGTGACATTAAAGTCTTTCCATTTGGCACTGGTGACTCAGGAGGTGAGTCCTGCTGGCACATGGGGCTGGAGCAGAGGAGCTGGAGGTCACCCTGACCCCTGCTCCTGGGCCACCATTCCCTGTCCTCCCATCAGCAGACTTGCATTTCCATGTGAATGAGCCCAGGGAAAAGAGTGTTTCTGAGTTTTATGGGTCTCTTATTCTCTTCTTTTCTTTAAAAATTGGGCCAGAAACTCTAGTCCTTTCAGCTTTCTTCCTCTCCCTGGAGTCCTGCTGGTGCATATTACCGCTAATAGGGCTTCAGACCTTGCCAACTCGAAATGAAGAACAGGTCCTCTGCACTGCATCTGTGGCTTAATGAGGAGCCCTGAATGCAGATGCGAATCAAACATGCATTGAAAATACCCTGTTTTCAGCCCACGGTCCTTCCCCCACCCTCGCCATCTCCAGGTCCTGAGCCCAGTGCCAGCAGAAGGTGACCTGCCAAGCTGATACCCGGGGTAGCTTGGGGAAGGGCACGCAGAGGCGACCTAGAAGCACACTCCGAACTTGTTTTCTCTCTGTGCAGCAGCTGCCAAAGCAGGGGCTGGAGCGCGGGGGCAAGTGGAAACGGGAACAAGTTTCACATGACTCGGCAAGAATGAAAAGTCTGGGGGTCGGGAGCAGGACGTCAGATGCAGGAAGGGGGCCTGAAAACCAATCATTAGGAACTTCATTCTACCCCGAGAGCAGGGACTGGGAACTTTTATGAGCTTCTTTAGTACAAAAAGAGCAGGGGAGGGTGAGTGGCAGAGAAAACATGGGCCCCCAAGTCAGGAGCCATGGTCCCAGGCCTGGTGCTGGGGTGGGTTCCCTGTCCGAACTTGCTTGAGTCCTGCCTGGGCCTTGCTGCCTCCCTCGTGTGGGAGTCCACCTTTACCTGCTGCCCAAGCCTGCGGTGAGGACTATTGGGGGACACTGCCTGGGGAAGGGCTTTGGCAGCTTGGGCCCATCAAATGTAAGGTGTTAGATGATGACGGGTCTTTTTAGGCAAATGAATTAGAAATCTGGAGATGGTAAAGCGAGCTAAATAGCTAAGGAATGGCTTAGGAGGCACTGAAAGCGGGGAACCCCCCAAACTTAGAGGGGTCAGCTAACGAAATCAACACTCAGTCTTTAAAAGGCGGGTTGTTCAGGATGAATCGAATGGAGCAACTCGGCAGCAGCTAAAGTGATGTCCATGTTGTTACAGGGCATGTTGACCAAGACTCATCACAGGGTGAGGAACGGCAGAGCGGAGCGCAGCAGCGCTTCCCCGGGCTGTCCGGGGGAAATGGTGATGAGACATCCCTGTGTGGAGATGGGCCATCGTGGCTTCATTCCCTTTAGACCCCACAGCTAGGTCCCCGCTTTGGTTGCGTGTTCATCAAACCCCTTTCAGATCACGTCCTGACTTGCATGGAGATTTCTCAACAGGGACAAATGTGCAACCAGGGAACTGTACAATTTTCTGTAAGGCCAATACGATTTTTTCCCCTGTAATTATTTATCTATCAGTCTCCTATGACCGATTCATATAAATCACTTCCCTCGGGGTCCTATTTGGGGCCCTGGATCAATTGAGTTTTTAGACCCAGAAGGCTGAGGGAAGACTAGAGCTCCAATCCCCAAGGACCAGCCAATTTGGACTATTTCTGGGCACTTAACTGGCATCTCCTGGACTATACCATGTCCTCTCTAAGTGACACCAGCTTCAAAAGCCTACAAAGCCAACTGGACCAAGCTTATGGCTGGAGGAATGGAAAGGGAGAGAGGGGTTTCAGAAAGGCCTTGTTGATAACATACATCTGAGTGGGGGTGAAGAGGCAAAAGAAATGACGCATCAACGAAGTCTCCAAGTTTTAGGAGCAGCAAACTGAGATGGGGGTAAGGAACTGGCACATTACTGAGAATAATGTGAGAGTGTAAGGTTGGTATAATGTTGGCAAAAACCATGCGTACATTCCTTTTCCTCCCTCCTACACTCATGGAGGAGTTGCCTTTCTTTCCTTTAGAGAAAGATCAGTGTTGGTTTTCTTTCCTTTCGAGAAAGATCAAAACCTTAGAATCCTTCTCAACTGAAAACATTCCAGGAACCACTCTAATAGGTCAGCGCTAGTACATGAGGTGAAGTCATGATATGTCATCTCGGCACTGAGTAAAGTAGGTACTCACCAGATAGTCATTGGTCAATTATTGATAATAACCTTGGGCAAAGTAGTTTAGACAAATTCTGGACTCCAGAAAAAAAAAGGCGGTTGACCTTCTCTAATTTCCAATAACGGACACAATAAAATATGGAAAGCTCTCATATCCCCCAGATGTGCTGTGTCTGACCCTATTTCCTGTCTCATCAGTGAAGGAGGAGAGAAATTTCTGATGTAAGCAGAAGCTAGTGATAAGTTGAAGTATATACAGCCAGTTGCCCATTTGAAACCCAGTTGTCTTCCTAAGTTTAGAAACTCAGGAAGCTATTATAAGACTCTCTGATAAAGAGAATTTCTCCTTCTGCCTTCATACGCGCATCTGCACCATTGCCCACCCCATCTAAACAGACAGGCAGCTCTGAGTGTCTGCCGTGGACCGCCACTGAGGAAAGTGACCCCAGGCTTTTCTTTCTACCTGAATGGCTATGGTTTATGTCATTTGTGATGAGGGTTAGCAAACCTGTTCCAGCTGATTACAGTAGGAATGGAGCCCCAGTCAAAGGCCATCAAGTGTGGGCTGACTGTGCTACAGAACAATCTTCTACATGGTGCCTTAGGGAGAAACTCTACCCAGTGGCGGTCCTCCACGTTGGAGAGTGACGGTGATTGACAACAGAGTATGAGAGGTGCTCACAGGCAGGACGGGTCACACAGGGGCCACGACAGTAAACCGAATCATGTCAAATTGCTTTATCACTACTCTGGATTCAGTCTAGACCTACTGCGCATCCCATTGTGAAAGCCCTGGACCAGTATGCAGGACCCACAATGACTACGGAATTGCTGAGCGCTTGGCCTACCTCCTTACTTCCCTGTAAATTCCAACAGGAAAACTTCATCACTTAAGATAATTTAGGTATGGCTCTTTCTTGTAATCTGAAAGAGCCTGACTAATATGCCATCTGTTGTGAAATTCAGACCCTTGAAAGATTTCAAAGGTGTTTTGAGATGACATTTGAAAACCATAAACTGTTCTAATAATTCCATCCCACAAAATGCATCCGATATTTTAAACCTCATCTGAAGCAATTAAATACTTGGAAAATTAAGTAAATCATGAGAAACTATAAATATTGATATATAGACATTTTCATGACACAATGTTTCATAAGCAAAGCTATTTGGTGTTTTTTCACTTTGAGGAATGGAACAAAGGCTACTTGGGCCAATATGAGCAGGTGGCATGTGTTCAAAATTTCCTTTCAAATGTCTACCATACCTGCAGCTTCCTTTCCATTTGTACTGGTACACCCTGGTTCTTGATGTTTCATACTTATATCTTACTATATAGATGTAATGGCTATTTTTCCTGACTCTAGTCTATGTGTCCTCCAAGTTGTCCTGCATGCCAGGACAAACCAATCATCTTTTAGAAGTACACTCATGTTATTTCTTTGCTCACAATCTCTGTGGCTCCCCATTTCCTACGGTGGCTCATTTATAATCATTTCAGGTTACTAGGAACTATATCATCCAGCCTCATTCCCTGCCATCCCATGTCCTCTTCCGTCCCAGTCCAGCTGACTCTTCGTGAAGATGCTCTGCTTATTTCTTTGTCTCTGCCATCGCTCTTGGTGTTCCCTTCCCTTGGCATGGAGTCTCCCATTCATAAATCTATCCCATTCTATCCCAAGACTAACATATATCCCATCTTCCACACGAAGTCTTCCCTGATCAATTCCTTCACCGGGCTCCCCCTCCAGGAACGTCATAGAGAGTATCCTTTTAGCTCACAAATCTACTCTGCCTTACAGAATCACTGCTTTTCCATATGGGCCAGTTTTAGCTCCTGGACGAGTTAGTAAACTCCTTGATTTTGAGTACAAGAAAACTATTTTCTTGTTGACATTGAATAAATATCCTGAATGCCACCCACCACCCCCAGAGGCAACTTCAGGAAGCAAGATTGCATTAGGAAACTCATTTTACCAAAAGAGAAAGCAGAAAACTCATTTTAATCTCCTGTAGCCAGTGTCTAGCCTGCAAAATAAAAACTCGTGAGGCAGTTCTTACCACCAGAAGAGCTGCTAATACTGCCGCTATTAGCTATAAATAGAATGTATAACAAAGGCACACACGAAACATGGCGCCATTGGAAAACAGGAATTCTAAGAGGCCAGACATTGGGAATCAGATTGGGTACTAGAAAAAGCACTGAACCAGGTCAGGTGGCCTGGGTTCTCACGGATTTGCCACTCACTAGCTATATGGCTTTGGTTAAGTCTCTCAGCTTCTCTAAGCCTAGCTTACGCCGTCTGCAAGTAGAGCACGTCACAAACCTCTGAGGTTTGCTTGAGCACTCAAATCCTGGTGTTTGTTTCCATGCCTAGGTGTAACTTCACACTAAGTTGGAAGGAAACATAGGGATATCTTAGAAAGTGATTTGGACTATGCTGTCAATTTCAGAGTGCCACCCACCTTTAGCTCTTGATCTCCTATTTGACCAGAGACATGGCTTCCCTAGTAACCTACCAGGAGGCCTGACTTTAGCCCCACCCTTGGCCTTGGTATAATGTTTCCCAACCACTGCCCAGTTCCTGCAAAACTTGCCAGTTGGCTTAAAAGATTGTTTTATGTATGTGCTTTCTTTTTGCTTGGTTAGCCTTGAAGTTGAACCCAATTTTGTTTTGCCACTTTTGTTCTTAGCCAACTGTCGAACAGTTTAAGACTCTTGGAGACTTTCATTTAGCTGAACCTAGGTTGTTCTGTTCTAGGAGCTGTCCCCCACCACCGCCCCCATGTGCTCCTTCTACTTTGGGCCACAATCTCTCCTCCTTCCTCTGGTGACATTGTAGGACACTTCTGTGAACTACAATGCTAGGACAGATCCTGTTCCATGGAGCTTAAATCCCACAGGGAAGTTATCAAAGAAGAGAGTAACTGAATGGTTAGACTTTAATTCAGTGGAGATGTGAAATTTAGCACTTTTCTTCTTCTGTTTAGCAGCCCCCAAAGCCATTTTAACCACAGTAACATGAATGACTTGCCTACTTCCCAAGCTTATGAAGTCTGCCTGGAAAGCCACCACTGGGCCAGCTTCATGTGTGGACCTGCAGGCTCTTGGGGGATCAATCTGATAAGGCCTTAGGGAGCATAAGGATGCATCTTAATTTCAGGTGTCCACTGCTAACATGGATTTGGTGACCCAAAGTTTAAAAAGCCAAGCCTGGGGTGAGAGTGCTGCTGTGGGCCAGGCATTCCTGTAACAGTCAATGTGGGCTTGGGGAAAAGGCTAGAAGAGTGCTCAGGCCTCAAGAAGTCACTATCAGGCTTCCCTGGTGGCACAGTGGTTAAGAATCCACCTGCCAATGCAGGGGACACAGGTTCGATCCCTGCTCCGGGAAGATCCCACATGCCACAGAGCAACAAAGCCCATGCACCACAACTACTGAGCCTGCACTCTAGAGCCCATGGGCCACAACTATTGGGCCCATGTGCTACAACTACTGAGCCTGTGCTCTGCAACAAGAGAAGCCACCACAGTGAGAGGCTCGTGCATCACAACTGAGTAGCCCCTACTCTCTGCAACTAGAGAAAGCCCACGCACAGCAACAAAGATCCAATGCAGCCGATAAATAAAGATTAATTAATTAAAAAAAAGTCACTATCAATGAATGAATGACCCTTGCTTGATTTCTGTAACATGAGACATCTTTGAATAAGGGATTCTCTTTACCAAAATAAAACTAACCAATATAAATAAAGAAAAGGAGATTTCGCAGGCCATATAAGTTGGTTGTCAGATGATGCTGATTAACAGTGAAACATTACAGCTTCTCTCTGAAGTTGCAGCAGGCTCTGCTGAAAATCACAGCTGTCATTATCGAATACAACAAATTTGGGAAATTGGTGGTTCAGTACAGCTGGAGCTCAGGAGATGTATTGGAGACAAGTAGGAACTGGAAAATCAGGCAGGGGTAAATCTTTTTAAGCCACACTGATATTTTTTTCTGTCCTGTAAACAATGAGAATCCAGTTAGAAGGTCAGATCAAACTTGTATATACCTACAATGAGGGTCTGTGCTACTAGATGATCCTGAGATACCACCTGATATTTAAGTAGGAAAAATGTATCTGTACCAACATCAACTGAAAACTTTTTGCTAGTATCCTAGAAACAAAGAGGTCCCAACAACCTCTACGAGTGCCTTTAAAGGTTGTCGTAAGTCCCTACAAGCACTCATATAAGCCTGAATCTGGAAAGGCAGACACGCCAGACACAAGCTCCCTCACCCCGTCCTTTGCTTATAATATTTATGCTACCAACAGCTAATATTTACTGAGTACTCTGTGCCAGATACATTGTTAAGCCCTTGCCATGAAAACTGTGTCGACCAATCCTCATAATAAAACCTGTGAAGTTGGTGCTATAATCGATGTGCACTTTACTGATAGGAAACAAGCCTGAAAATGATTAGGTAACGTGCCCAAGGTCACCCTGCAAATAAGTGGTGGAGACAGAACTTGAACTTCTGTCTGACTATAATACCCATGCTGTTAACTACTATGCTGTCCTGCCCATGGCAGACATCACTAATCGAGCACTGCATTCTTCCTCACTCAGCCCAGACTGGGCTTCTCGACTTCTTTTAGCATAGTGTTCTAGAGAGCCATTATTGCTAGATCAGAGTTGGCGCATGATAGGACTAATCGCTGCCCTTGGTCTACACCTTAGTGATATCATATCAGATGCAGCCTCATATTCTGATTCAGCACTGTAAGCCTGAATAACATCAAAAGCTGACCTGCCACCATAGATTGTATTCTGACACTTTTACTTGGGGTTTTTGCATTAGAAGTTCCCCCTAGACTGCTTTTCCCAAGTTGATCCAAATTGGTCAATTTGTTGGTGTGGAAAAATGACGGAAGGAATTCAAGCCATCCAAAAGTTGTCAATATGAGTTTGCTGCCCATAAAGAAAGCCTTTGATGAGGAAATTGAACAAGTGATTCTGGAAAGAGACTATGGCTTTCTGTTACATGTTCCATACATCTGGATTGTTTGAATTCATGTAGAAACTAGAAGTTGATTTGGATTTTGGAAAAGAATAATGTATTTCTAGATACTTTCTATAACACATTAAAGGTACCTCATCATTCCATACAAAGTGGCAAGAAGTCAAGTGTCCATGTTAATATCACAGAGCCCTTCCAGGCAGACAGCTCCACTTTAATGCAACTGCTTCCCCTTTTCTTTCCAAACTCCACAAAGTCATAATTTGTCACCACGTATTTACATTGCACAAATGGTGTGGTGGCTTGAGATGCTTCAGGAATGAAGAATAGTAAGTCTGGGGCTGAGAGGAGGGGAGGGGTCTGACTGGATCAAGCAGGGGCCGGATCCCTTGTGATGAGAGGGAGCAACAGGAATAAGCCACCCAGATTTGAGGCTAGTCCTGGAAGGACAGCTGGTACTCCGGGAGTAGTGTTATGGGTAGCACAGCCATTTCTGTCTCAGGGCTGGAGCAGGTGGGCAGGTGGAGGAGCCAAAGTGTGGGAGCCTGTGGTTACCAGGTACAAAGGTGATATTGAAGATGTGCCAGCATAGGCTAGGAACCCAACCAGGGCTGAGATGTGACAGCCAGGCCTCATTCCAGGGAGAGATGATGAGAGGAGTTAAGTGAGGTACCAGGCTAAACACTCAAGGAAGTTCTCCCCAAAGGGAGAGACGACAAGAGAGAATCCAACAACCTTTCGCTCAGGTCAAAATCCCAAACACGTGGACGGGGACAATGTGTGGCAGTAGGGGGAGGCAGAGAGGTTTAAGCAATTTCCCTAAATATATCCTGGGCATTTGAGCATGAGATACTAGGAAGAGCTGACAGTGCAACAAACTTTGGGACAACCTGGGAGCCCAGGAGCCATGGTCTCCCTCCCATGCCTGGAGGTCTGAATTCACATCCAGCTCCCACAGGATGATGGGCAAGGGCTCTGATGCATATCTCAACTCTTCCAGGACTGTCTCAGCACACAGGGAGGCCTACTAGGGGACCTATTTGTGTGGGAAGGGAATTGACATGTCATGAACCTGCCAGATGCTGGGTACTAAATATCCCATCTCGTTTAACTCTCAGAATACCTCAGAAATTTCAGACCTGCCAAAGATCACAACTTGTCGGTGATCTTGCCAAGACCTAAATTCATGTATGACTCCAAAGCCCTGACTCTCTCTACCCCATGAAGCTGCTTCTGGGAAGACCTCCCCACGTGCTGCTGGGAAAGACAGAGGCAAGAGACACTGAAGACCAGGCAAAGGGATCTGATTCTGTCATCATCTCAGGGGTTTTTAACCCTAGCTACACATCAAACTCTTCTGAGAAGGTTTAAAACACACACACACACACACACACACACACGTACACACGTCAGGACCATCCCCAGAGATTCTGATTAATTGCTCCATGGTGGGGTCTGGACATTGATGTTTTCCTTTAAAAGCTCTCCTTTTAAAGTGATTCTAAGGTACAACCAGGTCTGAGAACCATGGATTTTCCTTGTTCCTGGCCCTTTAAGGCAGTCTAACACACTCAGGCCTGCTGGCCCAGGAAGGCAAACTAAACACCCAGGGCTCAGTTCCTTCCTTGCCTGTTTCTCAGTTTTCTTTTGTTCCTATTCCTCTTGACTCTCAGATCCTGTGCTGCCTGGGATAGAAACACCCAGTTCCTGCTCAGGCTATAGAACCCAACATTTATTCTCTGCTCTAGACAAGGAGGAGCCATAGAAGCTGGACACAGGCGGGGTGCTGTGTCCTGGAAGCCAGCGGTGCTCGGGCTCCGGGAATCACACAGAGGGAGGCAGGACATGCAATGGAAGAGAGTGGTGTTTCAAGGGGAAAACAATTAAATCCAGGGAGAACATTTCAGAGGCTCATCATCAAAGCAAGGGATTTAGGCAAGGAGAATCCAGGAAAGAGATCTGGGGAAAATAGCACAGAGCGGGGAGGATTTATAGCTGACGTCAGGAAGTAGAGCCTGGAGAAATCCTCTGAGGTGGAGATACTACCTGCAGTTGCTGCTTACTTATCAGCAGCCTATGACCCCAGGGCCAGGTGAGGTCATCACATGGCCTGGCCTGGACCTATCTGTTTACCTGTCTGAGCTAAAGGAATCTGTGTGCTGTTATCCTTGTGCTGCCTCACTCTCGGACAAAAGATCTGGCTGAAAGGACAGTGCAGGTGAATAAGGATCCTGAAGCAGAATTTTGGAAATGAGCCAATCTGGAGATGTGTGGTCTCTCAATGTGTTGGGCCACAGTTGATCTTGCTGAATTGCCAATGAGAGTTACCTAGATCAGCTCCATCCAGACCTAGCAGAGAACTTAGAAGAAAAATATAAACCTACTCTTTATTTTATCATGAGAACTGCTCTTTTTATTTATTTATTTTTTGGCCGTACCGTGCAGCTTGTGGGACTTTAGTTCCCCAACCAGGGTCTGAATCCAGGCCCTCAGCAGTGAAAGCATGGAGTCCTAACTACTGGATCACCAGGGAATTCCTGAGAACTGGTCTTTGGCTGGCAGCGGTAAGCAGGCCAAAGAGGGCTTTACCACTGGAGGGGCTGGACCGGCAATGCCCTTCCTGGGGCCAGAATTCAAGTCATTTCTCTGAGTTCATAGCTTCCTGCTGAGTTTTGTCCTCTGTGGTTCAGTTGCCTTTCATTCCCACCCATGTTTTAAGCTAAACAGACCCTTCCTTTCTGGAAGTAGCCAGGCCATGGAACAACACAGACCCTTGAGAGGCATCTAGTCCAGTTCTTCCCAAACCTGCTCATCATCAGAGTCTTAAAGACACAGATTCCTGCTCCTTGAGAGGGATTTACCAAATGAGAACCTCTGGGGGCTGTGTCCCCACTCATCTGTCAAATTTCTTATCCAAACTGACATCCACCTCAATTAGCCTGGACAGAGGAGAATCCTCCTTCTCTATGTTGAATTCACAGCTTCCTTTCATCCTTATAAATGTTTCATGTGATGTCTGATTCAGGTGCATGCCCAGTACAAAGGAAGAATCATAGCTGTGACTGATATTTGGACAGCCAACAGTCATTTGCCTCTTTGCCTCCTAAATCAGAGTGGGGTTTTTTTTTTGCTATCAACTCTACGGCAGAAAAGTGATTAACAGCATTTAACTACCCAGCTGCTGTGTCTGTCTCTAAGATAGCATCTTACTAGACAGTAAAGAGTAAGGGAAGTACACTGAATTTTGAATCTGAAGATGCAGGTGTTGAGCCCACACTTTCTCTCTCATTAGTGGATAACCCTGGGCCAATTATACTACTCTTCTGAACTCCAAATTTACCACAACCATCATTAGGCTAACGTTTGTGAGGCAATTGCTATATGCCAGACACGATGCTAAGGACTTGGCTGACGTCATTGGCTTTAACGTTCCCAAAGTACCGTTACATAGAGTAGAGAACGGAGTCTCAGAACATCGGCTGCTTTTGCTGAGTGATCACAGTGTTGCTGGCCCTGGGTACTTCCCAGGGTTATGGTGAAACTGTTGGGAGATAATGATGTGATGGTGGCCCTATGTATGTTTCTCTCCTCAAACTGTAAGTTACTGTATCTGATTTGTCTTCTGCTCCATCACCCAGCACTGTACCTAGCACATTAGTAGACAGCTGAATGAAAATGAATAAACGACTTAAGAAACAACTTAACATTTGAATGAAGCTTTATATAAACGAAAGCCCTATTGATCAACCTATTACATCAGTGTGACAAAGGCCCCAGAGACACCTGTGCACTACATCCACAGTGGGCATTGTGTCACCAGGGTGACTAATCAGGAGTTCTGTTTTCATGAGACCTTGACTGGCCTCCTTGAAGAAACAGTAACCAGATATCTGGAAGGTGTGTTCAGCTCTGTGGACCTGGGCCAGTGATGCAAACTTCTACTTCGCCCACCTGAACCCCCACTGTGCAGCAGGCCGCCGTTTAGAGCCCTCAAAATCCTTGCTGCGGCTTCTTCAAGGTCTCCTCCCAGACCTCATCTGGCCTCTTCCCTCCTACACTCTTGGCCTGACCCTGCCTCTCCGGTTCCGACCTTGGCTGTCCTGTTTTGCAGTGGGCATTCACCCTGCAGGGTGCATCTGTGGCTGCCACTCTGGATAAACTCCCTTTTCACTCAATCTCGGCCTCCATGTCCATTGCCCGTAAGGCTCATTTTCCCACTGGGCTTGGTCAGGCTTCATGGATCAGATTCAGACACCAGACTGAGCCTCCTGGTCAAAACCAGGGCAGTCTCTCAGCTGCGTTCTCCAAGGGAGCTTCCGGGTGGGCAGGGAACCACCAGGGAACTGGACAAAGCTGCTGTCCTCAGTCTCAGTCCCTAGACATGATGCTGATTGAGCTATCGGTGGGAGGGACGATGTGGGTAGGATACAACATTGTACCACTCACACGGAAAGAAACCAAACACTCAGAAATATGTGCACGTCCCAAATCCTCGAAGGGAAAGGGAGAGAAGGATCCCCCAGAAAACTGAAAGGTAGTAAAATGAAAAATTTGGTCCACTGGCAATACTGTAAGAATGGGAGAAAGATCTCCCTGATTTGGGGTCCCATGAAAATAACACCAGAGGTGCCTTAGTGAGATGATGCAGCAGAGAACCGGCAAGAGTAAAAAGAGTGATAATAACGTGGAGATAAACTGCAGAGCGAAAGGGCAGGTGGGTCTCACAAAGCTGAGCTAGGTGACATTAATTTGTTTGCTTTAAACCTGCAATTTCCAGCGAAGTCAGCCATGGATTAGTCGCCAGGGCCACCAGGTGGCGCTAGAGTAGAGAACGTTGGCGGAGGCTCCCCTGGGAGGATTCCGCAAGGGAAGCCGGGATCTGAGAGGCTGAGGGGCCAGTAGTTCCATGGGTGGGGGCCCAGAGGGGACGATGTGAAGACATACTTTGGTCCTCGCACTCTTGAATGTCATCGCCTGAGCTCGAAGCTAAAGGGGGGGCATGCTCTACTGGTTTCCTAGGAACAAAATTTTCAGTGCGCCTCTAGTTACAACTGCACTGATGTAATACTGGGCACCTCTAGGGTGTTGGTCACCTTGGGGGAGAAAAAGCTATTTGCTTCCCGTTTTCCAGCTCAGTGAGAATTCCATACTGTGATCCGAAACTCGATGAAATATGTCAAAAGAGCCTGGCATAGTGCCCCGTCCCCAGTGCATGTTAGTTCTCCTCCTCAGTCAGTCCTGTGGGGCAGCCTGCCTCCAGCCGCACAGCAGGGTCGCTCGGTGCCCCCCAGAACTGAAGGGCTGCTGGCCCCATGAAGCCTGCAGCCCCTCTGGCCAGAGACCCTTTTGTCCCAGCGCCTTCGCTGTTCCAGATTTCTCACTGTGAGGCCTGGGCAGCTGCCAGGGGCCACCCCGGGAGCTGGAATCTCAGCTCACAAACAGGGCCCTCCCCGCAGGCCTTCTGCCCCCTCCCCCGCCCGCTCGCTGGCCCCAGCCCCACACCCAGCCCCCAGCCCTCCTGCCCTGCACACTCCGGGCCCCCCCGGCCCCCCTGCCCCAACAATGTGTTCCTAATCTGCCCGGGAACAGTCACCACGCTTGGTTTTCCTGCCCGGTCTAATCAGCTTCGCCTCTGGGCCTCGGCGTCCCGGGGTGTGTAACCCAGAGGCTTGTACGGAGGTGATCAGATTGCAGGGAACAGCGTGTTTTCCTCCCTGCCTCCCCTTGTTTTCTTCGGGGGCCAGGGCCAGCCCGCTGAGCTGTCTTTCTCTGGCTCTACGCCTCACCCTCCCTCACACGTGGTCCGCCTTCCGTGGGTGCGTGTGCGTGCGAGGCGAGCGGTGAAACGCACGGGGCGCGTGCACAGCTCTCCGCGAGTGGGTGTGAGTTGCAGGCAGGTTTTCAAGGGGAGGGAAGATTGCTACCGCTTGGAGGGGAGTGGAGGAGGAAGGCGGGACAGGAATTTGCGCAGACCCGTTCTGGCCAGATCTCTTAACATGTTTTGTTCTTGCTTTGCTGCTGCTGTCGGGGGTTTTTTTGTTGTTGTTGTTTTTCTTTTTCTTTTTTCTTCTTCTTCTTCTTTTTTTCCCTTCTCTATGCTGAGCTGTCATTTCCTAGTCCAGCCAGGCCCCTGTGAACTTCTGGTTCCTCTAGGCAGTAAACACCCTACTTTCCCAGGCCACTCTATTGCTCCCTTTGCTTGATTTCTTCCAACATGCAGTTTTGAAAAATGAGAAATGTGGCAACGTCCATGATCAGGGCAGGGTTTAAATCAAACAACAATTAAATACAATGTTTATTGAATCTGATACCTTCTTCGATTATATTCTCTCTTGTTCTTGGCAGCATTAGATCAGAAATCAGCAGTGGGGCAATACCTTAAAAATGTTCACCCTTTTAGAGCAGTATTAAAATAAATATTTTCAATAAAAATATTAAACGGTTAATAATTAAAGCATGAGAATGTTTATCCCTAGAAGGGGTCAGAGTTCCTTCTGGCCACATTAAATTTCCCGCAGGAGTTGGTAACAAGGTGACTAGGAATGTGAGATCTGAGACTGGCCCCCCAAAGGATCATGAGGTCAGCTGAGGGTGACTGTGCCTCCAGTACTCCAGCCTCAGTCCCATGTCATCTGCTGCTTGGACTTGTCCAGGCAAATGTCAGCTTGCTGACCAGAGATGGCTGTGGCTTACATGGTCCTCAGCAAGCCTCAGGTCTACCAGCCCATTATGACCATGCCAGGCACGCCACTGATGCTTTGAATCCTTCATCACTTTGCTGGAAGCAGATTTTTTTTTTTTTTTTTTTTTTACTGAAAACAGGTTGCTTCAGAAGAAAACTTTATAGTTTCACTTTTTTTTTTTCCAGTCAGTGTTCAAATTTTATTGATAGTCTCATCGTTTCACATGTTTTCATAATCACACGTTTAACCTGACGCCACCTGGGTTAAGACTTCGGTTTCCCCTTCACTCTCTTGGCCCTGGTGCTTCCCCCTATAGTTTCACTTTAAGTTCAAAATCAAGATCACTTCTGCAGGGACTTCCCTGGTGGCGCAGTGGTTAAGAATCTGCCTGCCAATGTAGGGGACATGGGTTCCAGCCCTGGTCTGGGAAGACCCCACATACCATGGAGCAGCTAAACCCACGTGCCACAATGACTGAGCCTGTGCTCTAGAGCCCTCGAGCCACAGCTAGTGAGCCTGTGTGCCACAGCTACTGAAGCCACTGCAATGAGAAGCCCACGCACCGCCATGAAGAGTAGCCCCTGCTTGCCACAACTAGAAAAAGCCCGTGCACAGCAACAAAGACCCAATGCAGCCAATAAATAAATTAATTTTTAAAAAAAGATCTCTTCTGTAAATAAAATCGAGAAATGACATCATGAAATGAAAACAGAACAATGTTATTTCAAATACCTTGCAAGTAGCAACAAACCTCATCAATGTATGCAAATAAATTCCTTGATGAGAAAAATGAAACAGTTTCTAATCTTCCTGTAAAAAAGGAATAGCTGGTTCAATGTGCTACGTTTTCAGTGTGATGAAATGCGACTTCTGTCTGTTAGAGGCAGTTACGCAAGCACAGCGCCAGACTTCCTGGATCTGAGTCCAGGCTCTCCACTGAGGAGAAGAGCTGGGAGACCACTGAGGGCCAGTTTCTCCACATGTCTGTACCTTAGTTCCTTGTTTGTCAAGGAAAGCTAATAATAGCACTGATCTCAGAGTTGTTTCTGAGGACTGCCTGAGTTAATACATGCAAAGCACTACCACACTGCCCGGCCTGGCACTTAGTAAGCTCTCAATGAACGTCAGCTGTCGTAATAATCAGTAGTCCCAGTATGAGCATCAGCAGGACTCACGGACGTAAAATTCCTGCTCACTAGAGTACTGAGTCAGAAAGACTGAAAAAAAAAGTTAACTGTATTCCTCAGTGAGATTGGTTACTAAAAGTCAATTTCTAACCAAAGTGATGCAAGTGACTTTTGCCCAACAAAATTCTCCTTTAGTAAGTAATCCGAAGCAACCTCTAAAATTTTAGCCTTAGAATGTATCGAGTTACCTTGTAATGTCTGGAAAGGGAAGGAAAATGGGTTCCTCATCTACTCCCTGCTGCATCCCTGTCTAGAAAAGTAGTTATAGAGATATTTTATTTCATTTTTCCAAGGATCCCTATATAATAATCAAAATGATTTTCAGCGAGTTATTCAAATGGTTCAGGTAATGAAAATATTTTCTGGTATTTAAAATGAATTGAATGTGTCAGCTTAGAAGACACATCCCTGAGTCCTCGGTGTACTATCTGATGCCAGCTACCATTTACGGAGGATTAACTATGTGCTCTGCAAGATTAAATTATTTAATTCTCATAATAACCCAATGATATGTGTATTCTGTCTCCATTTTACAGCTGAGAGAACTGAGGCTTAGAGAAGTCAAGTGACTCAGGAGCAAACCATTCAAGACTGGGATGCAAATCTGTTCACCAGCATTCAGGGCCTGCCCTGCATCCCATGCTTCCCTTCTTCCCTTCCTACAATGTCATTTGAGGCTGCAGCTCTGCCTTAGCCTTTCCCATGAGACTGGGCCTCAGAGCAGGGCACGAGGGTGCGATGTTCTGCCCCCTGTAGATGCCTGCTGACCCAGTCCTACCTAGAAACCCAGATGAGGAGCAAAGAAGCCTTGGTCACTGGGACATGGGTGTATGTAAAAGTATGTGCAGGCGTAACCAATGGCTCCAGAGCCTGCAGAGAAATCACAGTGCCTTCTCCTTTGCCTGGAACTGCTCCCTATCCCAGTCCCTTCCTTTCTTCCTTCTGCCTGCTCCTCTATTACAGGTAAGACCTACGCTTCTGCTACATCTACCACCTCTCCTACCTCCTTTTGTGTACCAGAAAAATCATCTCTGTTTGTCCATAGACCATGTTTGGGAAAAATTGAATTAACACATAGTAGGTCTCTAAGACACGCATGACTAAATGAGAAATATACTTGGAAGCTTCTTTTATTGTAAGTTCCTCTAGGGCAAGAACTTTGATTTATCTCACTAGAACCTAGAATAGTGCCATGCACATAGTAGGTGCTCAAAGAGTTTCAGTTATTGAGTGTTTGGCACAAAGGAGCAGAAGGAAAGCTCAAAAAGAAGAGATGCATCAGCTCTTGACATAAGTGTTTGAAGAAAAAAATAAAAAGTAAAAATAAAAAAAAAAAGAAATGAGTTAGGGTTTTATTTTTAGTGCCAATATGCAAAAGTATTTAGAAGAAAAAAGTTCCACCAAATCCCAAATATTTTATTGAACCCTAGGACATCTCAGCTCTGGGAAGATCTTCCTTCCTTCCTGCTCACTCCCTTCCTATTCCTACTTCATTCTGGAAGTTCTTCAGTTATTGGGAGATGTTCTAAAGGCAGACGACTGGTTGTAGGGAGATGGGCAGAGGCAAGAGGCAGGAGTAGAAGAAAAATAAGGGAAGTGGAAGAAAAATAAGGGATGCAAGAGTGAGAAAATTGTTCCATTTCCTTCCACGCACTGCCAGTTTGCCAAGAGGGACGCCTGCCATCAGCACCCCTCCCCCCCTGCCCCCCCCACCCCCCCGCTGGTGTCATGGCCCTGATGAGGGGCTTCAGAGACCTGAGTTCTAAAGCTGGAGGAAGATTGAAAGCTGTGATTATTATTGTCACTGTCCAAGATCACCCTTCTTTCTGACTGAATCTGACTTTCTGAGTGCTGGTGTCTCTTTTCAAAATAAGTCAGGGGAGGCTTGGAGGAAGCTTCTGAGGACTGGGTTTGGTTTGAGGGGAAGGGAGCTGTCTTTGATGGGAGCACCTGGGGAGGGAAGGAAGTGTCTTTGAAGGTGCTCCCCAAGTGACAGAGGTCCTCATGGGGCAACTCATGCAGGGAGGGTGGATGCTGTTCTAAGAAATGAGCTCAGAGTGGCCCTGAGGGGCCCCAACCTCCCGTTGCCATGGAGAGTCTCATTGCCCCAAGACAACAGGTCTCAGCCGTCATCTAACTTATGACAACAGAGCTCTGAGGAGGGGAAGGAAGAGCTGGCTCCAGCCCTCCTGAGTCACCGTAGTTAACGCTTCTGCTCTCTGTCCGCTACATTTCTTTAGAGAGTCTCCGGACCATTCCTCACAGCCCATCTCTGAGCAAATTTTTGGTTATGGAGTTCAGCTTTGAACACAGCATTTCCAGACAGGATCACGTGGCCTCTAGTTTTGGCCATCTCTCCTACCGACCCCTTCCTCTCCTTGTTTTCCTTGACTCCTGAGAGCTCTGTGCTTTGGTGCTTTTCCCCACCAGCCATTTCAACTTCGTGCCCAGGCCAGCCGTGGCTCCCTGTTATGTCAGTCTCGGCTCAAGATCCCATTCACTCAGGCCATGTTTTTTTAGCCCGGCCCTGACCCTCTCGTAACTAATTTATTCACATCTCACCTCAAAAACCTCAAAGTCTCAGCCCAGCCAGGGGCACAAGACAGGATTCCTCTTATGTGGATTTTTGAGCTCAACAGGGGAAGACTTGAGGTACCTAAAACTAAATTCACGTGTGATCCAGGGCTCGCAACACTACAAGAACATGCAGTGACAGCTCTCGGGTGTACTGCTGAGCATGTTACATGCAAAACACATACCTGTTAGGCCCCCTTTGAAGGCAAGCTCCAACATATTTACTTACTCCTTTGAATCCCTAAATTCAGGCCGTAAGAAATGTCACCCCCAACTGGGCCCATGGTCCATTTAACTCGGGTCATAACTATAACAGCCAACATCTACTCTCAAAAACTGGCACTCTGTTAAGCACTTTTCAAGTGTTTTCTTATTTAACATGGCTATTCTCATAAGAATCCCCTATCACCATTTGACAGATGAATTTGGAACTTGGGGAGACAAAGTAATTTGCCCAAAGTGATGTATTTTGCATGCTGCAGAAAAGGACTTAAACCCAGAGGTGTCTGAAGCCCAAACCCAAGCTTTTTTTATGTATATTAAGTGCTAATGCTTTTTGAATTACATAGATCTCTTTTCAAGTCCACTTTTTCTTTAATATTGATTTATTTAGTGGCTGCGTTAGGTCTTCATTGCCGTGCATGGGCTTTCTCTAGTTGTGGCGAGTGGGGGCTACTCTTCATTGCAGTGCATGGGCTTCTCATTGTGGTGGCTTCTCTTGTTGTGGAGCACAGGCTCTAGGCTCGTGGGCTTCAGTAGTTGTGGCGCACGGACTTAATTGCTCCGCAGCATGTGGGATCTTCCCAGCTCAGGGATCGAACCCGTGTCCCCTGCATAGGTAGGCGGATTCTTAACCACTGTGCCACCAGGGAAGGCCCAAACCCAAGCTTTTAATGCTCTGGGGCTGAGGCTTTTTAGGGAAGAATCATATTCTTTGAAAGGAACTAACCACACAAGATCGGGGTTGGACTCCCTGAAACACTGTTTAGTTCTCTCAACAACCATGGCAATTTTATTACCTCTAAGTTAATTAAATTCCTCTTGAATCTTAATCTTCTGCTTGCACAATGTCTTGAGTAAAATGGTTTTAATCAGATTAGTATCTATGTTCTTCCTCTTATTTGAACTAATGTTCCTATCTCCAATCTAAAAGAACCTTAATTCTAATATTCCAAGATTTGTAAATTCCAGTTTCCCCTCATAGGAACTTCTTCTTTTCTTTAGATTTATTATATCATGCTTTAATGCCTCATCTTTTCAGGCCAAAAAGTCATGTTTTCAGTGTTTTGGTTAAGCAGCTCTCACGCATCCTTTCCTGACCCTGTGCTCCAGGCAAACCAACAGTTCTAGACTGGTCCTTGTCTATGCCTTCAGTTTCCCACGCTCCTTTAAAGTGAA
Source organism: Hippopotamus amphibius kiboko (assembly GCF_030028045.1). Taxonomy (NCBI): domain Eukaryota; kingdom Metazoa; phylum Chordata; class Mammalia; order Artiodactyla; family Hippopotamidae; genus Hippopotamus; species Hippopotamus amphibius. The sequence continues at coordinate 168,581,354 of NC_080188.1, read as the reverse complement.
ATGCCCTCCCCTTTCCCACCTGTTCCTCATTTCCTCATAGCCAAAATCTATACTCGATGACTGGCTCAAAGATGACCCCCTCTTTGAAGACTTTTTTAATGCCCCCAGATGGAAGTGATTTCACTCTCATGTGAAATAACCACAGCAGTGTCTACCCTTCAGTCCTTCTTATGGTACATTTCACTTTCTCTACTGAATTTTAGTTACGCAAAACCTTTCATATTTCTCCTTTTAGATTATAGCTACTTGAGGGCAAAGTCTGTATCTACTTTCTAGGGACCTGTATTAAATTAGGTACTCACGAATTGGCTCAGTGCATGAGTGAATATAGAAATCGGTGGTTTTGCCTCATTTCTTTTCTGGAACAGTGATCTTTCTTTATCAGAATTAGATAGCCTTGGGACTTCCCTGGTGGAGCAGTGGTTAAGAATCGGCCTGCCAATGCAGGGGACACGGGTTCGAGCCCTGGTCCGGGAAGATCCCACATGCCGCAGAGCAAATAAGTCCATGCGCCACAACTACTGAGCCTGCACTCTAGAGCCCATGAGCCACAACTACTGAGCCCAAGTGCTACAACTACTGAAGCCTGAGCGCCTAGATCCCCTGCTCCACAACGAGAGAAGCCACCACACTGAGAAGCCCACACACAATGAAGAGCAGCCCCGGCTCTCCGCAACTAGAGAAAGCCCATGCACAGCAATGAAGACCCATTGCAGCCAAAAATAAATAAATAAATAATAAACAAATAAATCTGAAAAAAAAAAAAAAAAAGAATTAGCCTTAACTGCTTGAAGCATTCCATGTGATAGATTAATCAGGGTTTATACAAGGCTAAGATAATATTTTATAGTTGGTATCGGACGATCTCCAACATTTCATTGGTCTTTTAGAATTGCGGTAGCATGTTGATAAGTGAAATACGTCAGACAGAGAAAGACAAATACTGTATGATATCACTTATATGTGGAATCTTGAGAAATACAACAAACTAGTGAATATAACAAAAAAGAAGCAGACTCACAGATACAGAGAACAACGCAGTGTTTACCAGAGGCGGTGAGGGGTGGGTGGGGAGCAGCATAGGGATGGGGCACCGGAGAGGTATGAACTGTTGGGGGTAAGACAGGCTTAAGGTTGTATTGTACAACACGGGGAGTAGAGCCAATATTCTGTAGTAACTGTAAATGAAAATTGCATTTTAAAAATTGTACAAAAATTGTATAAAAATGTTCAAAATTAAATAAATAAAATTGCAGTAGCACATTGAATCGAAGTGTTCTTGGAAAGATTGAGACCTTTCCTGGATCAGAATAGGGGGCTCTGTATCTGTCTTTTCAAAATGGAGTGTGGCTATTTTCCTCAAAAATGCATTACTTTGCTTAACTTGAATCTGAAAATACCTTACACACAAGATGAATATTGCATTGGGCACCCTTTCAAACTATATGTCTTACACAGATAGTATCATGTGTTTCTTGTGCCATTACTACCAGCAAAATCTCAAAATTATAGACACCTTTGTGGCCAAAGGAACTGAGTGTCCTAATTTGTCCCAAAACGTAAAGTCTGCAATGCGTGGGCCTGAAATTCTGGCCAATGCTGGAACGCAGAAGCGTCACCATGGCAACAACTGTGATGAGCATTGGCTAAACCTTCATTCCCTGCACAAACACCGTGAGTATTTTGATGAATTGTATTCAAAATATATTATTCACCCACATGCAGCTGTTGTACAGAATATTGAAAGGCATAGTTTGCAAGGGACTTAAGGTACTAAGAGCTGCCTCTCAGATCAAAAAATTGCTCCTTTTAGAGAGATCTGAGGGTATGCCAAGAAGCAAAAGAAATCATGATTATCTAATACTTACTGCTGCAACCGTATTATGTAACCTGTGTGAATAACTTCTTTTGAGGTGATCATAGTGCTTGCAAAATAAGGGCTTTCAACTCATTTTAATTTCTAGTCTATTTTGCTACCATATAAAATAAGTTTCCCCTGTGTCATATAGATCAGGATTCCAAAGCCAGTCCAGGAGCAGCAGAACTTAAAAGTTAATATGCTTTAGGAATTGCCTAGGCAGCTTCTTAGCACAATACAGACTCACAGGCCCCACATCAAACCCATGAATTCAGCATCCCTGGGGGTGAGACCTGTGGTGCATTTTTTAAAATGCCCTTTTAGGATTCTGATCAGTGGTCCTTGGACCTGACTTTGAGAAAAAAATAGAAGTGGTAAAGGAGAAATATTGTGTGGGAGTTATCCCAACATCAACCAGGATGGAAAGGTTCTTACTTTCTGTGAGTTGTGGGGTCAACACAGGGCCCCACCTGCTCCCTGCTCAACACCTGAATTCCTTGTCTGGGTCAAAATGGGTAATGGAAATGCCATGGGCTGATAGCACAGAAAGACCAGGGTTCTTGCCCAGCCAGCTGTGAGATTTTAGGGAAGTACTTTACCTCTCAGATCACCATTCATGAAATGAGAGGTGGACCTGATTATCTCCATGGTGCTCTATTAGCCCATGAATTCATTCAGCAAAGGTCCCAACACTGCCTCTAGAGTGTTGCCATCCAACAAAGACATAATACAAGCCATGTATACACATATCAGTATCTTGTAACCGTATTTCAAAAAGTAAAATTAACAATTAATTTTATTTAACCCCATTTATCTGAAATGCTATCATTTGAACATACAATCCATATAAAATTATTGAGCTGTTTTATATTCCCTTTTTTAGTAAATGTTGGAAATCTGGGTGTATTTTATACTTCAGAACATTTCAATACAGACCAGCCACATCTTGAGTACTCAACAGCCAGCCATGAAGGTGCAGCTGTAAAGCAGGGGCCTACAAACTAGGCCCATAGACCAGGGTCTTCTGCCTTTTTTTAAAAATTTACTTTATTGAAGTATAGTTGATTTACAATGTTGTGTTAATTTCTACTGTACAGCAAAAAGATTCAGATATGTATATATATACACACACATACATACATACACACACACACATTCTTTTTCATATTCTTTCCTATTGTGGTTTATCACAGGATACTGAATATAGTTCCCTGTGCTATACAGTAGGTCCTTGTTGTTTATCCATTCTCCATATAATAGTTTGCATCTGCTAACCGCAAACTCCCACTCCATCCCTCCCCCTTCCTCCTCCCCCTTGGCAAATACAAGTCTATTCTCCATGTCTGTGAGTCTGCTTCTGTTTCATAGGTAAGTTCATTTGTGTCATATTTCAGATTCCACAGGTAAGTGATGTCACATGGTATTTGTCTTCCTCTTCCTGACTTAGTTCTATGTATGATAGTCTCTAGGTCCATCCTTGTTGCTGCAAATCTGCCTGTATTTAGTATGGCCAATTAGCTAAGGACAGTTTTTCTGAGTTTAATTATTGAAAAAAAAATCAAAAGAACAATATTTCATGACACATGAAAACTATATGAAATATAAGTTTCAGCTCCACAAATAAAGGTTTCTTGGAACATAGTCCTGCCCCTTCATTTACTTGTTGTCTAGGGCTATTTTTGTACAACAGCAGTTGAGTAGTTGTGACAGAGACTATGTGGCATGCCAAGCCTGAATATTTGCTATCTGGTTCATTATAGGAAAAGTGTACAGACCCCAAAGAGGAAGCATAAGAGTTGGCCCTGGGGGCGCTGGCTGCCTCTGGGCCTGCTCCATTTGCATATAAGTAGGGCTTAGCTAAAGCTTGGCTGGGTTGACTTAGCATGCTTCAACACAAAGAGATGGGGGCTGGACATTAGAGAATCATGGGGCAGCCAAAAAAACCAAGTACTGATGGAGATGCCAGAGCAGAAAGGAAAGTCAGGCAGGCCTAGCACAGGGGCTTGGAACAAAGTGGGACATTCTAGAGGGCAGGATACTAGACAAGGGTCAGGGTTGGAAGTGGTACCCCGTGGAAGAAGGCGCTCTGAAGATGGGCTTGGCCAGCTTTAGAAGACTTACCCATTTTCCTGTGGAAGGAATCAGATTTGGGCCTTAACTGAAATGAGGACATAAAACAGCAGCTATCTGCTCTTATTTGTTGCTTTCTCATTTTTAAAGGTCTGCTCTTATCTGGTGGTAAGCTGGTCCATTACTTGACCTGCATCCTCCCTTGACTGTCATCTCAGGCTCTGGATTCGGATTGTGTTGGTTGATTAGTTGGTTTTCTTCTTGCCCTGGCTGGGAATGTGGATGATTGAGGGGCAGCCTAGCCCAGGGCCTTGAGTTTAGGGAACCTTGCCAGGACTGTAATTACCTGTGATTCAGCTCCATCAACCCCTGTCCTGGTCCAACCCTTTCAGTTCCTGTAAGTCACCTTTGGATAAAATAAAGATAACATTTATTAATTTTTCTCTTTTAAACAATTGGAAAAATATGACCAAGCCTTTGGGGGGAAAAGCCTTTCCCTGACCTCTTTGATCCATTTCCTTGTGAGTTATAAATTCCTGGTAGTATTTCTTTACTGTGGTAGCATTTTTTTGCTGTATTATTCCATAACGGCTCTTAACCTTTTTGACCCCATCATTTATGCTTTCATTCACTTTTTTAAAAATTCTTTTCAAGCGCTTTCATTTCCATAAACTTATTTTAGTTCAAAAAATAGTCCTGTGCTGTGGGGAGGGTGCTATTTGTTCCATTTTTGCAGATTCAGAAACTGAGGCCCATGGTGGGATGAATTGGGAGATTGGGGTTGACGTATATACACTAATAAGTACAAAACAGATAACTAATAAAAAAATTAATTAAAAAAAAGAAACTGAGGCCCAGAGATGTCAGGAGATTTGCTCAGCTTCATACAGCTAGTTAGTGGACAACTTGAGCTAAATATAAAGTCTTTTGACTGCTGCACTCATGATCTTTCTGCAGCATTTTACTGGCTGCCTGTTATTCTTACCCTCTCTCTCTCTCTCTCTTTTTTTTTCCTTTGATTCAATAATCCTTCCTCTCAACTCATTTTAATTTTAGTTCACATTTTCTCTACCCGTCAAGTCCTCTTCCTCCCTCCCAGCCATACATACATCGTGTGTTCTCTGAAGCAGCCACAGCCACCCCTGGTACCCTCAGCATCGTTCTTTGGTGGACCAATGGGGCCACGTCATTGAACGTTTCTCTCTCCCCTTCATGGACTTGGTCCCACGTTATACTCTTTTCCCACAATCTTTTGAGCCACAACCCACTTGATGAAATGCCAAGAGCTGAGGTTTCTAGCCAGGGTTCTTTCAGCCCTAGAGCACCCCTAGTGAACTTCCGAGATGCTGGAAATTTTTCAAAGCATTCAAAGGTCCATGTTAGTTACCTTAATTTTTTTAAATTAATTAATCTTTTATTTATTTATTTATTTACTTTTTGGCTGCATCGGGCCTTAGTTGTGGCATGCGGGATCTTCATTGCAGCATGCAGGATCTTTCGTTGTGGCACGTGGCACATGGGATTTTTTTCTAGTAGTGGCATGCAGGTTTTCTCTTCTCTAGTTGTGGTGCGCAGGCTCCAGGTCATGCGGGCTCTCTAGTTGAGGTGTGAGGGCTTAGTATCCCCAGAGCATGTGGGATTTTAGTTCCCTGACCAGGGATTGAACCCACATCCCCTGCATTGCAGGATGGATTCTTTACCCCTGGACCACCAGGGAAGTCCCTAGTTACCTTGATGTTTTTTTTCATCATAAAATGCTAGAGCTGGAAGATACTTTAGGGATGATGTCATCCATCCTTGTCATTACAGATGAGGAAACTGAGGCCCAAACAGGTCTCTGAAATATACCCCCAACCCTGTGTTTCAAGATAAGCATCATAAAATCCTGTAAGATAAAAACATTGCAGTTGTAACAATTGGGACTCCTTGGCTTAATTTACGTTTAAGACCTTACTGGATTGTTGCTTGCCTAGGTTACTGGAATATCACCAGACCAGGAAGGACCAGGAAACATGAGAACCAAATTGTACAAAATTTTTCTTCTGAAACTTATCTCTGTCTCTTTTTGAAGTAGGTAGGAGCTCCACTCCGAGTTTTCTCTGCATCTCTGAAATGTTACCTAGTCATTTATTTATTCACTCATTGATTCATTTAACCAACATTGATTGGCAATCTCTATGTGTCAGATATTTTTCTAGAAATAAAAACTATAATCCTTCCCTTACAAAGCTTATCATCTGCTTGAAGGAAAGGACACACCAGAAGGCAGTATAATGTAGCATGAGAGGTAAGCCCAGGGTGCAGGGGACACTTAGGGCAGAGACCCCACCAAGACCTGGGGGCTGAGCCTGTGGAGGGGTAGTCAGGAAGGATTTACACAAGGAGGCAATTAACTTCCAGGTGGAATTTGAAAGGAAGGGTAGAAATGAGTTACTCTTTCATTTATTCAATAAATATAGCACCAGGCAGTGTGATCAGGCACCCCAAATTCAGAGTTGATAGAAGCATAAAAAGTCCCTGACTCATTGGCACTCACGGTTTAGTCAGGAGTAAAACAATAGAAAGTAAACAAATAATACAAAGTGTGATGTGCTAGGAAGAAACAAGAAGGGTGCTGATATAGAGAACGATGGGGGGGCACATTAGAATGATCAAGAAAGGTCTCACTGAAGAGCTGATGTTAGATAGCATCTGAACAATAAGAAGGAATTAACCATGGGAAAGACAGGTAAGAGCATGGTGGGGGGGGAAGGGGGTGTGCAAAGGCCCTGCGGCAGAAAACTGCCAAGACTGTACAGTAACTGCAAAAAGGCCTTTGTGTCTGGTGTCTGGTGCAAGTAAATATGAAAAGGAGAGATGCATGATACACTGCTAGGGAGGAAAGCACTGGTACATTCAGGAAAGGGCTGGTACATTCAGGGCTTGGTAGGCCAAAGTAAAAATGGGCAACGAGGACTTTCCAAGCAGGAGTAGCCCATGTAAAGGCCTACAGATGTGAAAACAGTTGGCAATTGGAGGAACTGATGTCTGAGCACGGTAGCCTGCAGCATGGTGGCATATACTCCATACACAGCATGAGCTAGGTACCTAGAGGCCAAGGTCATTCCTAACCTGGGTCTAATAAACCTTTCAGATACACTAAAACCATCAATCATCTCCCTGGATCATTTGGATAACCATGGTTCAGGCTTTCTAATCAGCTGCTGGAGGCACAACTTCAGAGAGCAAACTAGAGACAGCAGCTCATCCAGTGTAACAAGCTGGATGAAAACAAGTTCTGCAGTCCCTGTGAGATAAATAGAAATTCAAAACTGAGAATGGCAAGGACAGCTGGCCAGCAGGGAGACAGGCAAATGGCCAATGGTTCGTGTTTGGTTGACGAGGAAAGAAAGAATAAAATGCAAGAGAAAACAAGGACTCTCTCTTCAAAGAGCTGGGAAACACCCTCTGCTTCCCTTCACTTCCCAGCTGGGGAGGGCAGCAGCAGCAGGACAAGAGGTCAGGAGGAAGCATTCAGTCCCGGACACCCTGCCTGCTCCCAGGAGACCTGTTGGGGTGGATGCCACTGGGCCGGATGCCGGAAACAGGACACACAGGACGCAGTGCCCAGGCCCCTGCTGATGCCAGGGCCTGCCCTAAAGAACTGGACATCAGCAAACAGAAAGCCATTCAGACCCTGCAGCAGGCAGGGTTCCCATGGCAACCACTGGTCCCCCAGCAGCTCCCCATCCCTTCTCTTCCTGGACTAAACTTGCCATTTGATCACTTCAGTAAAGTATAGGTTGGATAAGAGGTGCTGGGAAGGGGATGGATATGGAAGGTGGTGTGGAGTGTGGGAAGACGAAATCTGATTTTCCTGTTAAGTTTGAGAATTAAAAGCCAGGGGATCTCTAGGCAGAGTTATAATCAGGCTGTGTGGAGTTTTTTTGTTTGTTTTTCTTTGAGCCCAACTTTGCTTCCAGCTCTGGCACTTGCCTGAGGCTTTTTTATAGCCAAAGACCACTGGTCACTGCTTCCTCTTGGCCCTTCCCTAGCCATCACTCTTGCCTGCTGGAAGGGACCCTCTGCTGCTGACATTGTTCCCAAGCCTGAGCTGGCTGTAGTCCCTCTGCCCTTTCTCAGTGGCTGACAGATTAAGGAAAAGGGAAAGGGACCCTGAGAATATTAAAGAAAGTCGACCCCTGGGCCCCACCTCCAGGTTTAGGAGTCAGTGAGCCTTCAGTGGAGTTCTAGAATCTGCCCTTTTCACAAGCACCCTAATCTTTGCAGGTTTTGATGGATGCTGAAGGATGCTGGTCACACAGTAAAGAAACACTGTTCTCAGGAATCACCTACACTGGAATATAGCCCAAGCCATGGGATAAACAGACTTCCAAGCATAAAGTCAGATTCAGGCTATAGGGTGTATACTCACCAGGCCATTTGGAGCTGCTGAGAATCCTTCAGCATCTTTCAGCAGACATGATAACTTTTCAAAAGAAGAAGGTACTAGGTCTTCACCTAGTGAAACATGTACTCCATTCCCTCTTCCAAAATGACTTCCAGGGTCTCTAAGAATAGCAGTGTTCATGCAATCCTTGACTTAGATTTAAGTGGGTTCACTGGCTGTTATTTCTGCTTCAAAGAACCCAAATAAGACCCAGGGGAAGTCACATGAAGTGAACCAGAAAATGAGCAGAAATGAGCATGACCAAAACGCTGGGAGGAATTTCTCTCATGTTGGACACAGAGGAAATGTTTGTGTTGACCTTGCTTTCCTCTCTGGTGCTGATTAGTTTTAAGTGGGGTTGTTTTTATTTTTGTGTGCAGTGAATATATTTTGCTTTGAGCCTCTTCTGGCCCTTGGTTTCTCTGCCATTTAAGGCAAAGAAATTAAGGAAATACTTAAAGGAATATTTTAGTTCTTAAAGAAATTGATCAACAAGAAATAAATAGTAAGAAAGAAGTGGGAAGTGATTGAATCTCTGCTCTAGAGATAAAGATGAGTGGTGACTTGTGGAGGAAGTAGGCCGGCATCGTGTATTAAAAGTCAGCATATGAAGATTTCCCTGAATGGACCATCCACTGCTCAACGTCCATGTGTCGGAGAACTAAACTCTTACTTTTAAATTACCCTGTATGGGTTCATAAAGGCTGTTTTTTTAAAAAGAAAAGGATCATGACACATTTCCTTGTATCCATTATAGTACTTAACATGATGCTGGCCATCTAGCAGGTATTCAAAAAGTCAATGTTAATTGGTGGACATTAAGAAGTAATTTTGATGAAGTGATACCTATTCTGTGATGCATGTAGTGAAGTGAAGTGTTTAACAAGACTTAAAAGCAAATGTCTTTTTGGAAGCTAATTTCTAGCTGCATTGTCTACAGTGTTCTTGCTGTGAATGCAGGAGATACAGTACTTATTTTGTGATGTGCCTAGTGCAGTGTTAGCAGGACATGTAATAAAATGTTTCTTATAATCTAAAAAAAAATAAGAAGTAATTTTGATGGTTCTAATGCCTGAACAGGCTATCTTCAGGCTACATCTCCTGGATGATGCCCTGGGGATGGGATGACAAAGGAAGAGACCTGCAGTGTTTCTTCTGAGTATTGCCGTGTGCTTGCAGTATCTCCGGAGAAACTGGCCCAGGATGATCCTTCGGAGGCATCTGCAAGGCTGCTCTTGATCACGAGTTAGGCTTCTGAGTTGAAGAACGAAATGAGGGCAGTGCAGGAGAGTGCTGAAGAGCGAAGGCTCAGGACCCCCACCAGCTCAGCTGGAATCTCAGCACTATCATTTATTAACTGCATGACTTCATACAAACTACTCAACCAGTCCTCATCTGTAAAATGGGGATTGTAATAGAATGTCATAGGGTTATGGCTGAGGATTGAATGAGAGAACTCAAAGCATTTAGAAAATAGCCTGACCCATAGTAAGAGTTCAAAAATGTTGGCTGTTGTTAGCGTTATTGAATAGTGATCAGAACTGGATTGGCTCATAAACAAAGACTCGGCATTATGGCCACAGCTCAGACCCCATAGACACACTCAGGTAGGATTCTATTTTGTCTATGTCTCCTACCCAGGCTGCTTTCTACACCTGAATTTGTCACTGAATCATTGAGTATAATGACATCAGATACCTAAACATCAGAATTCTTTGCCCCGTTTCTGTTCCAGTCTCATTTCTAGCAATTCCATTCTAGACAAATGTCCTGCCTACATTCTTACTGAGCATCTAGATCATCTAGAACCTGGATAAGTAAGGAAAAGAGGGGAGTGGCACATAGCAAAATGTCTGCTCTAGAAGTCACAGTTAAGTTACATTAATACAAATGGGGGCTTATGAATGAGGGAAACAAAGGAATCAAAGCAGGCACATTCTCTTCTGTTTCCCACTAACAGATGCTAAAATGTAGCCCTGAGAGAGAGGAGTCAGCTTCTTCCCAAGGGAAGCTGGGTCCTACTCCCGGGAGTAAGGACCAAAGGGAACAACTCAACAGGTTTTGAAGTTTGGCATTCTTTAAAAACAAATGTTGTTCTAACCTTTTAATACTTCCAGAGTCAGCAAAATAGAGCCAGAGAGGTCAGCCATCAGACACTTTTGGCTGTAGGAATGTTGAACCACTGTCTCTAGGTCTTTTATGGATAATAGTAGCTTCATAGCATTCTTCCCTCTGCTGCTGGTCCAAAATGAGCATTACACAGTGAATGCCAGGGGAGAAGCCCAGGTGTTCATATGTATATGTGTATATATATATGTATATATATTAAAATAACATCTGAATATATGCATATAATGGAATATTATTAAGCCTTAAAAAGGAGGGGAATTCTGACATACACTATAAGATGGACGAACCTTGAAAACATGCTAAGTGAAATAAGTCAGGTGCAAAAGAACAAATATAATTGCACTTGTATGAAATACCTAGAGTAGTCAAATTCACAGAGACAGAAAGTAGAATGGTGGTTGCCGGGAGCTGGAGGGAGACACGAATGAGAAGTTATTTAATGAGCATAGAGATCCTGTTTGAGGTGATGAAAAAGTTCTGGAGATGGATGGTGGTGATGGTTGCACAGTAAAGCAAATGTACTTAATGCCACTGAACTGTACAATTCAAAACGGTTAAAATGGTAAATTTTATGTTGTGTACATTTCACTGCAATAGGAAATCATATAAAGCATGAAGAAAAATAGTGTCCAAATAGCAGCTGAAGTGTCTGCTCCCTTCTTTGCACAAGCAGCTCTGCTTGAGCCCTATTTGATGAAGGTTGCCGGTTTCCAACCTTGCAGGCAGATGTCATAGCAGATGTTTTTCAGTGGATGTCATCATCAGAGGGATGCAGAATCTGCTCTGACCTTCCTATTTGCCTCAGCAGCTCTGATGCCTGCTCCTCTTGTGGGTTCTGCTAAGACGGTAGAAGGAAGAGAAGGAGGAAAAGATGGCTGAAGCACGGGTGTTCTCGTGCATAGCATAGTGGACTTCCTAAGAGAAATGTAGGTTCTTGATGTCACTGGGTTTATGCAGTGGGTAACTAAAAGCATTTCTCTCCAGTTCCCTAATTAAATGAGAGACTTGTCACTTCCCAACAGTGAGTTTTGAAGATAATGAAATCAAACTTCAATTTTACATTTCAGTAGCTTTCAAATTATTTTGATGGCCACCCCACAGTAAGAAATGCTTTTTACCTCAAAACACAATGTGCACATTCATAATGCTGAATTTATATAACTGAAACAACAGTTTCACCAAATAATACTTGCCTTTGTTACATGCAGGGCACTGGAATGTTGAACCTTCCCTCCTCAGTTCTTTTCAACTCTGTTACATTTTTAAAGTGCTAGTTGTGCTGCATTAAATTTGTTTTGGACCTTCTAATGTGTCTTGATCTGCGGTTTGGAAAACACTGCAGTATATCTGCCTCTCTAGCCCTTGGGTTAACATGAAATGGCTTGCTCCAGGGAGCTCACCACAGGTGAGACTCTCTGCTAGTAAGAGCAGTCTCCAGGCCAGTTTCTCTTCAGTTTCAGAGGGAAAGAGCCTGACGTGGCAACACAGGAACCCATTGCAAAACAAGTGTGTACCAGCCATGGGCAGGGCTCAGCGGGAGAGGCTTGGATCATGTGTCTGCCTTTCAGCAAAAGCGGTGAATACGGGTGTCAGCAAAGTACCCCCTTCTCACACACCACCGCAAAGAGTTATCAAATCAAATCTAATTTGGGTGATCAGGGAAAAGGCAAAAACAGGAAACTCTGGAGTCTTGCTAAGCCTTTCAGTAAGGAGTCCACAGACTATGTGCCAGTTTTTCAGAGGGAAATTAAAAGTCAGGTAATGTGTGAGGACACACATGGTGTCACCTGGATTTTTCAGAGCCTCCAAGACCCAATTACTCTCCCACTTTTGGCTCCACCTTTCTTGCTGTGTTGTCTAGGGACCTGGGAAGGAGAATATTGAAAACTTGTGCCTGTTTTCTCTGTTCTGAGAGAGTTTTTCTGTGCATGTGAGAGGGTTCTGAAGGAAGGTAGCCCCACTGTTGGAGTGTGTACTTACTGGGCACTTATAGTCCAATCCAGGATGAGAGGAATTGACATCCACTGAGATCATGTGGGGAAGCACAAATGATGTTATAATAATAAAGTATTATATACATCACAAAAACAACTATTATTTTTGGCAGATTATGTTGAAATGATTCATTTTCCAGGGCTCAGAAACCAAACTAAGAATTTATTCCCCAATAAAACAAAACAAAACAAAAACAAAACAAAAGAAAACAATGTCTCTGTATACAGACTCCAGAATATTCCCTAATGCAGTAAAAATGTCCAAGAAAGTCATCCAGCATCCAACACACTTCATTTTTGGCATTCTTGGGCTTCTAAAGTCAGCTCCTTTCTCCTTTTCTACTCATCTTCTCACAGATGTGCCTAATGGTATGAAAGGAGGTGGGGGTTCATCTATGCTACATCACATAGGTACTTGGGCAATAACAAGACTGTGGCTTCCAGAATATGTACAGAAAATTGCCACCATCAGAGTCCATAGGATGTAATATGGATACCAATCAGTTCGGGTTGCCATCTCCTTTAGTTTCAATGATGGAATGTCCCATTGGAACAATGTTTAAAGATCACTTTTTTTCAATTCCCTCAACATATCATCCCAAGTCACCTGGGGTACATGGGAATGGCCTTCACTTCCAAGCCCATCTCTTCCAAGCCCATCTCTTCCAAATCACTGCAGCTCATCCTTTCCATTTTCTAAGTTCCACTAAACAGATGGTCCTCACCAAAGAATTCCACAACTCATTTCTCTGTTTTTTCCATGTGTATAGCATTCCATGTTTCCACCTAGATTGCAATTTCCATCTTTGGCCTTTCCCTCCTTCTTCCCCAGCACATGGCATTGGACTCTAACTGCTTGTTGACTGATCAGACAGGAGAACAAGCTAAAGAAGGTGTCTCTGAATCTCCTCCTAAGACAAAGATCAGCCAGAAGGGAAAAGTGGGAATTTCAGACAAGGTGAAAGAGACTTTGCTGAATTTTCTAAGATATTGCCTGTAATTAGCAAAGTGTGTTGGTTATAACACTTTTAGCTGCCTGAAACACAAAATGCTCACTCAAGTAGGCTTAAACAAAATGAATGTATTGCCTCACATAGCTTAGAGTCCAGAGATGGCGTGGTTCCCAGGAAAGATATGGTTCAGTGCTGCTCAGTAACATCGTGAAGGACAGGGCTTATTCCAGCCCTTCCTTTCTGCTGTCCTCAGCATCAGCTCTGTTGGAAGGTTGGTTATTCTCAATATAACAAGATGGCTACCCCTAGATATCAGGCTATGTGCTCCTTGTTCATGCCCAGCAGAAGAGAAATGAATGAAAGTAACTTCTCCCCAAAGCCCACCCCTTTAGTCTGATTGGGCCAGAGTTAAGTCATGTGTCAATCACTGGCTCAATGACAGTTGCCAGACGAATGCTATATATTAACTGGTATATAGCAGGGCTTCTTAATAGCAGCACTATTGATGTTTTGGTTGGATTGTTCTTATTTGTCAAGCCACTCCATACATTGTAGGATATTTAGCAGCATCCTTAGCCTATGTTATTCCCTATTACCACAAGTCATGAGAATTAAAAATGTCTCCAGACATTGCCAAATTGCAGGAGTGGTGGGGTAATCACCCCTGGTTGAGAACCTCTGGTATAGACCAATCAAGTTACTTATTGGCTCTGTGTCTCAGTTTTCTCATTTTTAAAATGGGAATCATGATAGTAGCTCTTGCATATGATCATTAGGAGAATTAAATGAGTTAATTTATGTAACAATATAGAGTATAGTAAGCACATAAAAATGTTAGCTATTACTTCTATCCACTACTTCTAGTGGCCAGAATGTAGGAGATACTCAATAAATATTTTCTGCATAAATTAATGAATTCAGTTAAAAAGCCATTTGTATCCATGTAACGCTAATGTAGTTCAGCAAAACAGTATTCTGTAACACCACTCCTGCTGAAAACTTCTCAAGTTGGGATTATAGTCTGAGTTTGTAGGGCATTTAATTTCTTCACTTGAGAAGAAATCTTGTGTTTCCCATGGAAGGTAATGTAATACCTTATTCTACATATAAAGGTAAAAACTAGTGCCATTCAGAATTGATACGGTCATTACAGAATGAGAAGGGTGAGCTAATAGGAATCAGTGGCCTTATATGGAGCGAGTCTTCTCTGCATTGTGTCCTGGAAACCAAAACTGAGAGCATTTCCTTAGCCAAATGTTGTAGAGTTGGAAAGTGGTCAGAAGTCCAAAGATTAAAAGTGCTGAGGGTAGTATCTTGATGACACAATTTTAAAGTTTATGCATTTTTTTTTACTTTGTTACTGTTGATAATAATAATGTTTGTATTTGAACAGTGCCCCTGTAAACTTTAAAAAGCACCTTCACATGCCTCTCTGAAATTATAACCGGGAGTGAATCCACATCACAAAGATATTTTCTCTGCAGAAGCTGAGCATGAGGACTCCTAGACAGGCCACACAAATCGGCCAGAGTTCAAGGGCTGGAAGTCACCAAGGCTGAGGAAGCCAGCTGATGGTCATAAAGCCATGCATGTGAGGACGGTAGTGACACAAGTGCTTCTTCAGGGACATTGCTTGGCAAATTAACACAGACGGTGAGTGGAGAGTGGAGTAGGGGCATATATGGTGGTAAAGATAAGTGATAAGAGCTTCTGGTAAGCATGGGGGGCTGAAGACGTGGTCACCAACCTGAAATGCCACTAATATGTCAGGGAAAAGACTTTAAAACCACATTACACATAAATCATCAAGGACAAAGAGAATGGGACAGGAGCATCACTAGGTAAGAAACAGGGGAAGCTGGGAAGAAGAAGAAGAAGATGAGGGTGTGTGTGTGTGTGTGAATGAATGTGTGCTGTGTGAGGTGTGTGTGAATGAGTGTTTGACAGTGTGTGTGAGTATGTGAAGTGTATATAAATGTATGTGTGTATATAAGGGGTGTGTGTGTGAGGTGTGTGTGAGTGTCATGTGTGTTATGGCATGTGTGGATGTGAGTGTCTGTGAGGTATTTGTGAATGTTTGTGTGAGTGTGTGTGACTGTTGTGTATGTATGAGGGGTGTGTGTGTGTTTGTGTGTGTAAGTGTGTATGTTTGTATGGAGGGAAATTGCAGGAAGAAGTTAAGATCTCTTCTTCACAGTAGGAAATTGTCTTAGTCTGCTCAGTTACCACAGACTAGCTGGCTTACACTGCAGATATTTATTTCTTGCAGATCTGGAGACTGGGAAGTCCCAGATCAAGGTGTAGGCCAGCTTGGTTCCTGTTTAGCTTGAGGACAGCCACCTTGTCACTGTGATCTCCCATGGCCTTTCCTCTGTGTGTGCTTTGAGAGAGCATTCTAGTGTCTCTTCCTCATCTTACAAGGGCACTAATCCTATCAAATCAGGCCCCACCCTTATGACCTCATTTAACCTTAATTACTGCATAAAGGCCCTATCTCCAAACATAGTCACATTGGGAATTGGGAATTTTTGACTTCTGTTATGGAATGAGCTTTATTAAAACAAAGTTTGATAAGAGGAAAACACTGGAAACAATGATGACTGACTAATTAAAACATGGTCCATCCAAAGTAAGGAGACCATGCAGTATTACACATGACATTACAGAAGAACATTCAATAACATGGAAAAATGCTTCTCAGGTATTACTTGAGAAAAGTTCACAAGATGTGTATATAATACAACCTTATTTTAGAAAACAAATGTATCTTATAGATCTTTCCAAATCAGTACATGCAGAGAGATCCACCTCATTTTTTAGCAACTATAAAGTGCTCCATTTTATGGAAGCACCATGAATATTTAACAAATTTCCATTGATGGACAATTAGATTAAATATTGTCATTTGCTACTATAAACAACAGTGCAACCATCTCAGGTGGAATTGCTGGTTAAAGGATACTTATATTTTTAAGGCTTTATACCAGCTGTTCTTTCTGCCTGAAGTGTTTTTCCCAGATCTTCACAATGCTTCTTCTTGTCATTCAGATTTCAACTTAAATATTACTTGCTATCATATCACTCTGCTTTATCTTTATGATAGAATTCATCACTACCTGATATTTTATTTATTATCTAGTTTCCCACTAGAAGGTAACATCCTTGAGAAAGGTCAATAAATAATTGTCGGAAAAATGAGTGAATGAATGAATGAGTGAATGGTGAATAAATGTTACATGTACAAACTAAAAACAAGGCAGCAAAATATTCACTATGGTTACTTCTATTCATAAGAGTGAGTTTGTTTTATCTTTTCCGCTTATCTGAATTTTTCAAATTTCTTTCCATAAAAATGTATGCTTTTGTAATCAGAAAAAAAATCTGAAAACATTTACATGTATTTTGAAAGCATGGCTGAACCCACAGAATGGGAAAACATAGAGAAAAATATCAGGAACCAAACTTAAGAATGGCTTTGGAGAAAAAGAATAATGGAGAATATAGAGATTGTTTATAGGATAGGGCTAGTTTTTAATTATGCTTTTGAGCTGAGATGGTCTCACTTTGTGGCTATTTAGTATTTTCTATAAATTGTGCAAATAATGACAGAGGACTAACTTTTAGCATTTATTATGGATCAAGCATATGTAGTAATTCATAGCCAGTGTTTTGCTATTTAAATTGCAGAGATTATGCCTCACTTTTTAAAATCCACTAAAAATATTCTTTTTTTTAAAGAAAAAGAGGAGAAAGAGAGGAAAGAAAGAAAGAAAGAAAGAAACAGGGAAAGAGAGGGAGAGAAGAAGGAAGGAAAGAGGGAGAGAGGAAGGAAGGAAGAAAAAAAGCCAATAAGATATGTTAACAAAACTGAAGTAAAAATACTTATAAAATATATTTTTCACACTTGCCTTCTTAATTTCCACATGTAGCCACTTCATAGTGACATCCTGTTGGAAACCCCAGTTGGTTGTTTTTCACTGTGACTCAGACTCAATTTCTTGGATCCCATGAGCGCAGCTCCTCCTCCGAGGTGACGTGCCCCAGCCAGGGCACAGAGACTCATGAGTAACTGCTGCGTGCCATCGGGACGGGGCAGCCGGCTTCCCCATAGAGTTCATAGACATACACCAGGCAGAGAGGCATCTGATGCAACTCTGGGTGCTCGAGGAGCAGGCATGGCATGGAAGCTGGATTCCTAGGGACCACTTAGGAAGCCAGAATTTGAACTCTGCTCCTGATAAGCCCCCCAGAGTCAGATTTAGGAGAGTAAATAGGAATTCCTGGGGATATCCAAGTAGCACAAATTTAACTGCGGTAAACTGACAGTCTGGACAGGTTAAAGAAGAAAATCAAAGTTGGCCAACAGCTGAACTAAAAGTTCTTGTATTTATCTGCTGATTAATTACTGCACCTTGATTGATGTCATGGGGCCCCACTGCATTTAAACTCATGGAATATTTTAAGAGCTGGATACTCTCAACTATTTTTAAAAATCTATTGGGTATTGTTAAGGACTGAACGTTTGTTTTGCCTCCAAATTCATATGTTGCAGCCCTAACGCCCAATGTTAGGAGATAGGGCCTTTACAGAAGTAATCAAAGTTAAATGAGGCCATAAAAGTAGGGCCTTGACCTGGTAGAATTAGTGTCCTCAGAAGAAGAGGAAGAGAAACCGGAGCGCTCTCTCTCTGCATTTACACAGCGAGCAAAGGTCACATGAGGACACAGTGGGAAGGTAGCTGTCTACAAGCCAGGAAAAGAGCCTTTGCAAGGAACCAACCATACTGGCACCCTGATCTTGAACTTCCAGTCTCCAAAACCACGAGAAGTTCCTGTTGTTACATCACCCAGTCTGTGGTATTTTGCTATGGCAGCCCATGCAAACTAAGACAAGTGGGAACAGAAAAACGTCCCCACGTTTTTGGGATTGTTGCTGTCCGCACAGCAAAGGTTAAAAAAAAAAAAAAAAAAAAGTACCCATGCCTAATAAAGAAAAGGTAAGGATGTCACAGCCAGGGTCATCCTTCCCACACACAGGTCAGGTTATAATGCTCCTCTGCATAAAAGCCTCCCCAGATTCCCTGGGTCCTACAGGACAAAATTGGAATTCTTTACATGGCTAACCTAGCCCTTCCCAGCCTGACAGAGCCCACCTTTGAGCCTCTTTCTAGCCACTGTCACCGTGTCCTGGTTGGGGCATGTCACCTTGGAGGAGGAGCTGGCCTCACAGGACCCAAGAAATGAGTCTGAGTCAAAGTAAAATGCAACCAAGCAGCATTTCAACTGAAGGTTCATTCTAAGATGCCTTCTCCCCTGTCCCAGAAACTGGCCATGGCCAATCACAGAAGTCTACTCATGTGCTCTGGATTTTCTGTGTCTTCTTACTTTGCTCACGTTTTTCCCTCTGAATTTTAGGAGAAAGCGCTGGTTATAGGTTGAATAAGATAAAGGTTGAGATGTGCTTACAAGAAAGTGTTAAAATGGGACTTCCATTTTTTACAGTGAGGTACTAAGTGCATATACTGGACTTGGAAAGGAGGTGCCTGAAAATTTTTTTAGGCCACTAGCTGATCACTTTATACAAGATGTTTAAAGAGGCTGAGAGAGGGGTTAGTTTTTTGAAGAGTCATCTGTGTCCTGCAAGTCATAAGGAGGTAGAGAGAGAAAAGGAAGTACTTTTCCCTTGTTTTATTCAAATCGAGAAAGAGGAACTTCCATGGAACCACCTGGAAAGCTCGGCATGTGTTTTCTGCAGCTTGTAGGGCACAGAGGACTCTGTCACGTGTCTGAGGCATCTAAAGACAGAAAAGCTGTGGTTGGGAGAATCCTGGTCTGTAGGAAGGGCCAGGAGAAGTGGCTGTGTTTGACAGTTTGCACTCCTAGGATTTGTCAGGGCCAAGGATTAATGAGTGCTTCCTTGAACCACATGTGGGCTGTAGGAGAGAGCCTGCTGCGTTTCTTAAACCCCACCTAGGACAGCCTCTTGGAGGGGAGAGGAAGTGAGGATCCTGCGTGAACAGCCAAAGGATGTATTTATCCATTCAAGTGAATGGCAGGAGAGAGATTCCTGCAATGGAAAACTTCGAAGAATCTACAAACTGCCCTGACAGAGAGTCAGAATGAAATACGTACCTGCTGCCTCCAGAGAAAAACGAGTGCAATCCATCATTGCCACCAAGTGAGATACTTCCTGAGCCCTATCTCTTTTCTCTCTCCTCACTCCCGTCTTCAAGGGACCAGAGCCTATAGCTTTCAGGTCTGGGAGTGGGGACCAGGGAAAAAGGAACTGTCGGCAGAATAAAGAGAAGGGCAGCCAACCAAGGTTCACTTTCTCAAACCTGGAGCTGCCCTGAGCTCAGGCAGAGAAGACGTAACCTTAAATAAAATTTCGACCAGACATTTTAGTATTGGCAATGAAGTTGTTGGGGCAACTCAGAGGGACTAAAGGGTTTCTTATTATTTAAGAATGGTCAGAAAAGCTATGGACCTATTCTAGATTCATCCAAAGGGTATATAAAAAAAAAAAAAAACACAAAAAAACTAGCACCAGAGCGCAGGTTTGAGGAGCAGCTGGGTGTCAGCGGAAGGGGAGACTAGATGCGTCCCTGAATGATTAACACAGACAGTCCCCAAAACAGTTTCGGGGGGGTGTCATGGAGGCAGAAACTGGACTTCAATAGGTTTGACTGTGCTAGGAGGAGCTGAGAAAGTAAATGCACGAACAGGAGGAGAGAGGGAAGGCAGCAGCTGGAGGATTATGTGAGATAGAGATTTTTTTTAAATGGGAGAAATTTACAGAGTATGTGTGAAAACTAGCGGAAAGAAGCCAGCAGAGAGGATACTGACCAATGCGTGGTCCCTGAGCAGACTAGAGGGGGCGGAATGGGGGCACAGCTTCAGCCTCAGGCAGGAGGCATGAGTGCCTCTTCCATCAGAATAGGAAGGAAAGGGAAAGGGTAGGCACGAGACAGGCAGGAAGCTGAAGGAATTTTCATCTAGCTACTTCTCCATGTCTTCTGTTAAGTAGGAAGTGAAGGGGAAGCTGAGGGTTCAACCCCCTGAGGAGGATGGAGAAGGTTTGAAAGCGCCGTCTCTGGAGAAAGGAGAGAAACTTGACTTGTGGAACAAGGTTGGATGGCCTGGCTCTACTGAGGGTCTGGTTGCGCCTAGAAGACATGCTTAATTGAATATTCATCTGGACTTTCTGCTAGAACCTTGGGAAAGACCCAACTGTGACAACTATTGCTGCAAAAGTCCCTGGAGTTTGGGGATGTCTGAGTGAAAATGAAAGAATGTGGTGATCACTCTGATTCAGGGAAATTGCTGGTCTGAGATGCTTTGAGAGCTTCTGTCCCACATGAATCCACATCAGTGTCTCCATTGTTTTGGGATTTTTTTCCCCAATTTTTTTAAATAAATGGACGATGCCTTCCAAGGAAACTTACAACCTGAGCCTATGAAAAAGACATGAGAGACATCACCTGGTTACAGGTGATAAGACATCATGGCTGATGTTTCTGCAGTTTTCGCCACTGGGGATATGGCTGCCCTCAGTCTTGTCTTTCCAAAAATTAATGACAAAGAATTTTAAGGAAATAGACAATGACGCACAGACCCCTGCTCTCTAATCTACTGACAGACTAATCTACTGAAGCCAGATAAGGACTGAAATAGGGTGGAGATGAGGGCGTGTGAAATGTGAAAAAATAGAAAGGAATAAATACTCACATGTCATGCTATTTTCCAAACTCACACTTTCAGATAAAGGTCTCATAGACACTAATTTTCACAGAGAATATGAGTACTTGTAAATGGCAGTGTCCAGAAAAGATATGAATCATCCATGTTATTCTCCATCGTTTCTACATCACCTAGCACAGTGCCTGGTACACAGGTAGGTGCTTCACAAATAATTATGTAATGATTACATATGCCCTACACGTGCGTGAATGCGCGCGCACACACACACACACACACACACACACATACACACACACTCAGGGAAAGCTGCTTTTCTCCTCTAGATATCCATGGGAATTTTCATGTTGGAGAAAACTTAGCATTGTTGCTGGAGAGAATTTCTTAGCCTGATGACAATGAAACAAATAAGAGATAGATGTTGAGCTGAGGCAGGAAAGAATGGATTCAGAGCAAGGAGTGTGGATCAGTGAGGCAGGTTGGAGAGCCCTGAATTCTGGGGTTCAGGGTCTTTCTGGATGCTGTAAATCAGCTGAAAATAATTTTACCCCGTGATTACTCTCATTTCTCCATACTGATTTTGATGGTGAGCAGCTGATATGAACCTACTGGTGTGGTGACTACTACCAGTAAGCTGCAAACAGGAATTCTGCCCGCAGGAAAGTACAGCCCTGCATAAGCCTTGGCAAACAAATCTGATGACTCATCCTGTGCTTTCAGGCTGTTTTGTCTTTGCTGGAATCCTTGGCATACAACTACTGAAGGATTTTTTTTTTAAACTTTACTTCCTTTTGTTTTAAATGGAATCCAGACCCAGCACTAATTGTCATCTATGCTCCAATGCTTGAAAAATTCATCACCTCGCCTCTCTGTAGAGAGTTCTTTTTTTAATTAACTTGTTTGTTCTTTTTTATATTTTAAACCAATGGTCAAAATTGAAATGATAAGCCCTCCTCTAATTTTCTGACAGAAGAAAAAGAAAGTAAATGAACATTAGTCATATACTAAGTTTCTGAATTACAACTAAAGGTAACGCAAGATTGAATTACACAAGCAATTTTAGTGCCTGAAGACTCCTGGGTAATATCTAAGCTCTCCCTTAGATGGGGCACCCTGCTGCTTTAGATGGCAACATATGGGAAGAGGTTTGCAAGGTTTGCCACATGGGGTGGTTTGCACAAGTCAACTTGGTTAACCAGGAAGTGTGTTTCCCAGAACTCCCTTCTCAGCTCCTTTTGTCACCCTCTTCCCAGTTTTCCAATGTCATCCCGTAAACCCCACAATTATCTCTCTGTTGAGAGGGGTCCTGAGAGGGCCTTTCACTGAGATGGCTGAGCAGCAGAATGAATGTACATATAAACTAGGCAAATCTGGTTTAAAGGCTCAGCTCAACTGTGTGCTTAAGACAAAGCAACCAGGACTTCCCTAGTTGAGAATCCACCTGCCAGTGCAGGGGACACAGGTTCGATCCCTGGTCGGGGAAGATACCACATGCTACAGGGCAACTAAGCCCATGAGCCACAACTACTGAGCCCATGTGCTGCAACTACTGAAACCCGTAAGCTCTAGGGCCCGTGCTCTGCAACAAGAAAAGCCATCACAATGAGGAGCCAGCGCACCGTAACAAAGAGTAGCCCCTGCTCGTCACAACTAGAGAAAACCCATGCGCAGCAATGAAGACCCAATGCAGCCAACATAAATAAATAAATATAAAGCACCAAAAAAAGCAACCAAAGATATTAGCTCTCCCTCCATAACTGCCAGTTCATGCTTCTAACTGTCTTCCATCTTTTAAAGATTCTTATGATTACACTGGCCCACATAGACAGTCCAGGATAACCTTCCCATCTCAAGATCCTTAACTTAGTCACAGCTACAAGGTCCCTTTTGCCATGGAAGGTGACTTATTCACAGGTTTGGGGGATGGACATCTTTGGGAGGCTATTATTCTACTTCCCACAAATCCCAAGGGTTGGTGAGGATGTGGAGCAGCTGGAATTCTCATACACTGCTGGTGGGAATGTAAAATGGTACAGCCATTTTGGAAAACATACACACAAAGACTTTACACAAATGAAGCTTTTTTTTATCATGATCACAACCTGGAAACAACCCAAATGTTCATCTACATGTGAAGAGAAAATGAAAGATGTGCTATAGATGTGCTATATCCATACAATAGAATGTTACTCTGTAAAAAAAGAAAAAGAAAAAAAGTGAACAAGTGACAGGTGTATACAAGAACATGGGTAAACAAAAGTCACCACCCATGGAAGAGTACATAATGTGTGGCTCCATTCATGTTAAATTCCAGAGTAGTCAAAATAATGATAGAAAGCAGATCAGTGATTGCTTGGGACCCAAGATGCAGGGAGGTTGACCTTAAAAAAGGAATGAGGGAACTTTTTGGAGCAATGGGAATGTATTAAATCTTGATTGTGGTAGTAGTTACATGAATGTATTCATCTGTTAAAACTCATTGAACTCCACTCATGCAATGAAGGCATTTGCTGTATATAAATTATACCTCAATAAAATTCATTAATTTTTTTCCTCGAAGGATATCACCTGCCCTCCAAAGGAGACTAAATTGCTTCCAGGAATTTCTTCCTGTCTAGCAGGAATTGTGGCAGCTGCCATTGGGTTCCATTTCCTCTTACCTAGCCCTCAAAGGAGATGAATAATAGCTCTCCAACACCCTTCAAGTTCTTTAAGGCACTTAGCCAAGAATGAGCCAAGCCCTGAAAACTATCCCTTCAGAGAACTTCCCTAAACTGTAACTTATCCCTGCAAATATACCCATTTCCCTCATTGCAAAGAGCCCCAAAGTGCTCACATTTGGAAAAATGACCAAGGCAAGAGAAAGTTTGAACTACAGATCTAGAAGGAATCCTGATGAATTGTCTGATTCTAATTTGTTCTGCTTCCTCCAAGCTATATCCCATTACAGTCAGTCAATCAAAAAATGTCTGTAATGTTTTGTGTCCTATGCTTTGAGCTAATTATAATAATAGCTCTCATTTATTCAGAGCTTAGTATGTCTCTGGGCTGGGCTAAGTACTTTTTGTGAATAATACACAAACTAATCTTCATAGTAATCTTATGAGATAGGTACTAGTATCATCCACATTTTATGGATGAGAAATTGAAGGCAGGGTGCTTAAGTGGCTTCCTTGTTGTCAGTGGAGAACCAGGATTAGAACCAAGAGCTGTAGACTGCAGAGCATTTAATCCTAATACTGCTGATCTTGGTTCTTCTCATAGAGCTTTCAACATGTTAGAAGGATGGCTTAGAAGCTTGACATTAACCATACAGGGAAATGGGGCTCTAGCCTATTTGAAAAGTCTCTAGAGGGACTTCCCTGATGGTGCAGTGGTTAAGAATCCACCTGCCAATGCAGGGGACATGGGTTCGAGCCCTGGTCCAGGAAGATCCCACATGCCGCGGAGCAGCTAAGCCCGTGAGCCACAACTACCGAGCCCACACACCACAAGTGTTGAAGCCCATGCGCTCTAGGGCCCGTGCTCCACAGCAAGAGAAGCCACCACAATGAGAAGCCCACACACCAGAGCAAAGAGTAGCCCCTGCTCTCCACAACTAAAGAAAGCGCAGGTGCAGCAACAAAGATCCAAGGCAGCCAAAAAAAAAAAGTCTCTAGAAAGATTCTATCCTATTCGCTCCCTAGCCTGTGCTTTTTTCCTTACCCAAGCCCCTGGTACAAAGCAGTAAACTCCAGGCCTCGCCAAATTCCTGATTTATAGAGAAGACGTGAATGAGATGCCATCATTTTATAAAGAGTGTTTGGAGAAGGAAGCAAAATTACGACATGCATTCATTCAATCATTCATTGAACATCATTTAAACATTATGGGCCAGTTACTAAGCCAAGTCATTGTGTTGGTACCCAGGATACATAAGACAAACGTGAATCCTATTCTCAATGTCTAAATGTTCTAACGATTATCATCTCCTACAGCATTTTCCCTGTTGTTGGCCAAATTCCACCTTCCAGTCTGAACCATTCATCACAGCCTGACACAGCCAGCCCTGCCCCTGGGATGACCCTCTGAAAGCTACTTCCCTGAAGGGTGTAGGAAAGCAGGGGTCCCTGTGGATCAGCCAAACAATCACTCAGGAAAGAATAGTCTCCCCTTTCCTGTTCTCCCCCACCCTTCTCAGTGAGCTGTAAAGAAATGGAGAATAGGGGACTGGGAATAGCTCCAGGGCCCCTTAATAAACTGCTCCTATACACCCCTCTTGCATTTTAAATGGAAAGAAAATGGGCGGGGTAGATCTCTTGCAAAATTTCAAAATGGAACTGAGTTTAATTCTGTACAATAGATTCTTAGTTACATCATAAATAATGGTATGGGAACACAGAGATTTGAGCCAGAGAAACAAACTGTTCCTAAAAGTAAAAAATCCTGATGTGCAAACAAACATTAATGAATGAGTAGTGCAATCCCCAGATACTGGGAGGCTAGATTTCCCTGAAAAGGAAGAAGTCCTGGAAAGAGAAGGATTGGCCAGAGGCTCAGGCTGATGTAAGTCCTCTGCACAAAGTCTGGCACATAGTAGGTACACCCTATATGTGGTTTGCAGCTGTCCTAGTTGATGACATATGATAGTTACACAGGGTACACAGTGCTCCAGCATTCAGCGCAGTGCCTGGTTTAGAGTAAGCATTCAGATGTTTATTTTTTCAGTGGATGAACAAGGTACAGCGTGGGCACCTTGCTCCATATAAATGGAGCAGTCCTGTGTAATCATTTAAAAGGCACTACATGACCTTGTCTAGTAAACAAACAAACAAAGCAAAACTCTCCCATCAGCCAAAGATGGTTTTGCTAAAATTTACAAACGCATTGAACATTTACTGCATTAGAACCCTATGCTATGGTAAGGACAACAGTGAGTATGGTACCTGCCTTCTAGAAGCTACATTTTAGTATGTGCGTGTATGTATACTGGAGGAGATACAAATGCAATAAGTATGATGAAAGAATACAGGAAATCATAGAGGAAGAAAAATTCATATTCCTTGGAGAATCTAGAAAGCCTTCTTGAAAGAAAAGGGATTGAGCTGAGCTTGAAGGAGGGGGTGGGGTACATATTCCAAGAAATAGGAATTTCTGAACAAATGTAGAAATGTATGGAAATAAAGAGCATATTTAGGAAAGGGCCAGAAGAGCCTGTAAGAGACCAGTGAGCTGTCTGTCTGCACTGTGAGGCTGTGGGTACCTCCATGGCCTGGAAAGCAGAACAGGTTTAAGACCTTCACAAGCCCTAAGTATGGAAACTTTATTACAATACTCTCCAGGTGCTACATGAAATTTTAAAAATGCTAAATTACAAAATAAGGCTAAGGAAGCCCAACAAAGTTCTGATTGCCCATTTAGAATAGTTTGATCTTAAAAAAAATTTTTTTTATTGGACTATGGTTGATTTACAATGTTCTGTTAGTTTCCGCTGTACAGCAAAGTGAATCAGTTATACATATAACTGTTTTTTAGATTATTTTCCCATATAGGTCATTTCAGGATATTGAGTAGAGTTCCCTGTGCTATACAGTAGGTCCTTACTAGTTATCTATTTTACATATAGTGGTGTGTATATGGCAATCCCAATCTCCCAGTTTATCCCTCCCCTGCTTTCCCCTCTGGTAACCATAAGTTTGTTTTCTACATCTGTGACTCCATTTATGTTTGTAAATAAGTTCACTCATTTCATTTTTTAGATTCTACATATAAGCAATATTATATAATATTTGTCTTTGTCTGAATTACTTCACTCAGTATGACTATCTCTAGATCCATTTATTGCTGCAAATGGCATTATTTTGTTCTTTTTTATGGCTGAGTAATAGTCCATTGTGTGTATATATATATATATCACATCTTCTTTATCCATTCATTTTTTGATAGACATTTAGGTTGCTTCCATGTCCTGGCTACTGTAAATAGTGGTGCAATGAACATTGGGGTGCATGTATCTTTTTGAATTATGGTTTTCTCTGCAATATGCCCAGGAATGGGATTGCTAGATCATATGGTAGCTCTATTTTTAGCTTTTAAGGAATCTCCATATTGTTGTCCATACTGTCTGGACCAATTTACAGTCCCACCAATAGTATAGGAGGGTTCCCTTTTCTCCACACCCTCTCCTGCATTTATTATTTGTAGATTTTTTGATGGCAGCCATTCTGACTAGTGTGAGGTAATACCTCGTAGTTTTGAATCACATTTCTCTAATAATTAGTGATGTTGAGCATCTTTTCATGTGACTCTTGGCCATCTGTTTGTCTTCTTTGGAGAAATGTCTATCTAGGTTTAAGAATTTCATAAGCCTTAAGTATGGAAATTTTATTACATCGCTCTCCAGGTGCTACGTGAAATTTTAAAAACACTAAATTACAAAATAAGGCTAAGGAAGTCTTTAAAAAAAGACTCAAGTATCAAATTCATAAAAAAAAAAAAAAAAAGAATTCCAGAATCTCTGCTTTGGAGATTCTAGAGTTAGACTAGGAGAAGCTCTGCTGCAGAAAACATGAACTCTGGTGACTCAGGGGATTAGCCCTCCTGCATTTGGTTGGGGCAGCCCCCTTAGGCAACAGTCTTCCAATGGTGACTTCAGTTTGAAGGCTCCTTGTGGACAGTGGCTCTGCCATCCACTAGAGCCTCCTTGGAGTCCTCTACTGGCCCTCTGCATTTGGCTGCCCAACCAGCAGAGAGAGAGTTTATGGAGCATTGCCCAGTTAGGGTGCAAATCACATCCACCCCCCATTCCAAGAGCCAGAGCTAGTCTCACAGCCCCACCTATGCGCTCTCTGTAGAGAGACTGGGAAATGTAGAGAAGCACATGTGCATTCATTTCCTATGGCTGCTGTAACAAATTACCACAAACCTAGTGGCCTAAAACAACATAAACTTATTATCTTACAGTTCCATAGGTTAGAAATCTGATATGAGTCTCCTTGGGCTAAGATCAAGGTGTCACCAGGCCTGTGTTCCTTCCAGAGGCTCTAAGGGAGAATCTGTTTCCTTGCCTTTTGCAGCGTCTGGAGGCTGTCCACATTCCTTGGCTTGTGGCTGCCTTCTTCCATCCTGAAAGCCAACAACAGTGCATCTCTTATAAACGTGGGCACCTAACTTAATGACTATGATTTTAATTTTAGTAGTCAAAGGTTATGTTTTTGTAGTTGCTGTATTATGTCTTTTTTTTTCCTTCACAATTCACTTTTTTTCACAGTTCCAAAGTTAGACTATATGTGGTGCTGGGTTGCATTTTACTCAATGTGGTTCTCTAAATTTGTTTAAAATTTCACCAAAATATTACCCCACATTTCAGCCTTGAGATGAAAAATTTCCTAGTGTGTAAGTTCAGGCAGACACACCTAGGAGAAGTGAATCAAAGTTTGTGGAAAGAGGAGTGAGCACCTTTCACATTTTTTGGTAAAGAAACAACCAACTGCCCTTACACCCGAGTAGGGTTTTGTTTTGTTGTTGAGACACACACAAGGAAATTAGAGGCAACAAACATCCAAGTGGAATCATTTGGTATAACTTATCCATCATGAAGGACTCAGACACCAAACATGGATCTGACAAAATCTCCTGGCTGATTTTCAAGAGGAACTGTTTAACAATCCTTAATACATAATTTAACAAGAAAACAAATTACCTGCTTAATCCAATAAGAAATGTAGACCAAACCCAGGTATTCTTTAATATACCTCAAGTTCAAGGTCAAGATTTAACATTAAATCTGCAAAAGCAGTAACTCTCCCCAAAATAGCAGCTTCTCACTACATATGAGAAGTATGTATAGCTGCATAGCTGCTATGGCCAACAGTAATAAGAAGAACCTTTAAGTACTGAATGTGCTCTAGTTAGTAAATAAAATAAATTCTGTCTATGTTTAATGTTTCTTTTTTCCCCCCAAAGCTTTTGTTGAATCAATGAGGTGATTTTAGGAAATACAGTATTTGTAGCAATTCACTTGTGACACCTCAGCCAGAACCAATTGCAATACACCATGAACAAGAAACATTTGTCCATGGACTTTGAGCTCCCTTCCATGTGGGATATTTCATTATCCTATGAGCCCTCAATCAGTGGTGTGCTGGAGCCAAGTTGCACTGGCTCTTAAGAGTCACTGTATATACTTTTTCTCCAACTCTGTATTCAGTGGCATCTCATTGTTAATTTGAAATGGCCACAGCGAGAGTATTTATACCACAAAAAATGGCAGATGCTACAAATGAGGGCTTTATTTTTTATTATTTATTTCTGACAGCAAATTGTTTAGCATTTACTACCACACCACTTGCCCACATTGATTCTAAAACTGTCTTCAGGATCTACTGGGGGCAATTATCATTCTAACATACTGTTGGATTCTATTATTTTACTGAGACTTCAGGATCAAGAGCTATGACGTCCTATGGCTTTTCATAGTTGATGGCAATAACAAACCAGTTAGATTTCTACCTGTTACTTCAGAGGAAGTGCTTTTGTACTATTCACAATAGCCAAGACATGGAAACAAACTAAATGTCCATCGATAGATGAATGGACAAAGAAGATGTGGTACTGGACTTCCTACGTGGCACAGTGGTAAAGAATCCGCCTGCCAATGCGGGGGACACGGGTTCAAGCCCCACCCTGGGAAGATTCCACATGCCACGGAGCAACTAAGCCCGTGTGCCACAACTATTGAGCCTGTGCTCTAGAGCCCATGAGCCACAACTACTGAGCCCATGTGCTGCAACTACTGAAGCCCACGTGCCTAGGGCCCGTGCTCCACAACAAGAGCAAGACACTACAATGAGGAGTCCAGGCACCACAATGAAGAGTAGCCCCCGCTTGCAGCAACTAGAGAAAGCCTGTGTGCAGCAATGAAGACCCAATGCAGCCAAATAAATAATAAAATAAATTTAAAAATTTATATAAAAAAAAGATGTGGTACATATATACAATGAAATACTATTCAGTCATAAAAAAAGAATGAAATAATGCCACTTACAGCAACATGGATGCAACTAGAGATTATCATACTAAGTGAAGTCAGTCAGAAAGAGAAAAACAAATACCATATGATACCACTTATATGTAGAATCTAAAATGACACAAATGAACCTATCTATGAAACAGAAACAGACTCACAAACATAGATAATAGATTTGTGGTTGCCAAGGGAGAGGGGGTCAGGGGAGGGACAGAGTGGGAGGTTGGGATTAGCAGACACAAACTATTATATACAGGATGGATAAACCACAAGGTCCTACTGTATAGCACAGGGAACTATGTTCAATATCCTGTGTCAGACCATAATGCAAAAGAATATGAAAAAGAACATATATATGTATAACTGAATCACTGCTGTACAGCAGAAATTAACACATTGTAAATCAACTATACTTCAATTTAAAAATTGAAAATTTAAAAATTTAAAATTAAAAAATTAAAAAGAGGAGGTTCTTTTATTGGTCATTGCATGTTTTCTTTGCTAGAATACAAGGACAGGAATCTTCTTCCATTTTGTTAATTGATGGATCCCAAGAACCAAACAATGCATGGTAAGTGCTCCATAAATATTTGCTGAGTAAATGAATAAGATTTGTCTGAATCAAGGCCACTGTCTTCCTGGTAGGTGCTTCCACCAGGCTTTCTCTGTCATTAGTATTGCAAAATCTCTGTGGGAAGGGAGTTAAACTCCTTTCAATAACTCCTTCTTCTGCGTTCTCTTAGCAATTTAGAAAATAGCTATATGGGTGGCAATTGTGTACATTATCATCATCTCTTTTATTATATACACGTGTGACTCATTATAATAGCAGCTCAAAAAATCAATGTTTCTGTTTTGTTTTAATGTTTATTTCCTTTTTAAAAGTAATATTTCATTTATTTTTTATTATTTATTCTCATGAACATGTCACATGGAAAACACTTGTCTTTGGCTATGCCCCTTAGCCCAGTGCAAGCCCATTTGCAGCATGTGTGGTGGCCAAACCCACACTCCAGATCTCATTTCCCCTTGTGTCCTCGGCCCAGGCAAGAGTTCAGGCTCAGTACATGCTTATGAAAGGAACAGTGCTGACTGTGCCTTTGAAAACTCTGGAGAGACGTCAGCAAAGCTCAGAGGAAGAAAAGCTGAATTTCTTCCTAAAACTTTGCATGGTGTCTGCTCCCCACATACGTATAGTAGCTTATAATCTTGGTCTTTGCTCTAGTCACCTGTCAAAGCAAATCTTTCTTAAAGGGGCTTAAGCAGGAGGCCAGCCCAAGACTTGACTTTGACAGAAGCTGTTATGTCTGAGTGAGGCTGACCATGTCCTTGGCCTTGCCTATCCCATCCTATGACTCAGAAATAACCTGAACTCCTCTGATGTCACAAGCTTTGAGAAGTTCTGCTAAACTGATTGACAAATCTTTTCCGGGACAGCCTGAGACACCTCGACACCATTTAATTGGCACATGGACAACGCTCATCAAAGTAAATAGCTCTGCTTGAGTTTCACTGTCCCCAAAGGCAGAGGTAATCCTGAAAACACAGGCCTTGAGAAAAATATGCTTGGAACATACTTTGGCTTCTTAATAGGGCATTATATTTCTAGTTTGCTAAAAGGCTTCAGGCTGCTGGCATGAGCACAAGTGCCACTATATTGCAACCACTAAGAAATAAACAGAAAGCGACAACACACAAGGCCAGCACACCCTGAATTGATTTTCTGTGGAAACTCCCTAGAGGCCCAGGGTTGCATAAAACTCAATGGGAAAAGACCGCCAACCACATCTAAACTCTCTTTACCCAATATAGGATTCTGTAATGTTTAAGCTTGCCAATTGTTGCTTGCAGAATTAATCTACCATTCAGATGCTTCACGGAAAGTAGTTTTCATTGGGCCAGCTCCTTCAGGGATAGTTGGAGGTCAGACCATTGTTATGTTCCAGAGCCCTGTCTTGAGCTTTGGGGCCAACTGGTCAAAACACCAGGCAACATTTTTCCAGTCAATCAAGGTCAAAGCTTCAGGTGCTTGTTTGTACTGGTGGAGTATATATTTCTGTGTGTATTATGTATTTATGTTTGTACTATGTATTATGGGATAGAGAATCCCATAATATGTAGTACCTTTGTCCCAGTGGGCAAAGGGAAATGATGCTGCCTCCTAGTGGTGGAGAGAGTGGGAAATGGAGAGAAACAGCCATTTAGAATAGACTGGAGTAATTGGAGAGGATCTCAGACTCCAAATAAACATACAAACTCTACCCCCTCTGCCTTTTAAGAATCTGCCTCTATGCAATGCAAGGGATCCCTCTCTAAAAATTTGTGCAGGGACTTCCCTGGTGGTCCAGTGGTTAAGAATCCACTTTCCAAGGCATCATCCATCCTCGAGTTGAACTCCCTTTGTTATACAGCAACTTCCCACTGGCTATCTATTTTACAGTTGGTAGTGTATATATGTCTATGCTACTCTCTCACTTCATCTCAGCTTCCCCTTCACCCCCGCGCCCCCAAACCTCGAGTTCTCCAGTCCATTCTCTGTATCTGCGTCCTTGTTCTTGTCTTGTCACTGAGTTCATCAGTACCATTTTTAGATTCTGTATATATGAGTTAGCATACAATATTTATCTTTCTCTTTCTGACTGGGACGGGGAGGTTGGGGGGGAGTCGAGGGAGGGAGGGAATACGGGAATATGTGTATAAATACAAATGATTGAACTTGGTGTACCTCAAAAAAAATAAATAAATTAATTAATTAATTAAAAAAAAAAGAAGAATCCACCTTCCAATGCAGGGGGCGCAGGTTCGGTCCCTGGTCAGGTAACTAAGCCCACGCACCACAACTAAGCCCACGCAACACAACTTGAGAAGCTTGCGCACTGCAATGAAAGATCCTGCATGCCACAACTAAGACTCGATGCAGCCAAATAAATAAACAAATATTAAAAAAAATCTATGCAGGCTCTCTTGGTAATCCATTTGAATACACTGACTAACATATTTTGTACTACTTCCTATGTGCTTGAGCATGTGTGTAGAATCATAGGGGACACTAAGGAAGGACTAGGCAGGACTCTGGCCTTTAGAAAATGCGTGTATAATTCAGTAGGAGGGACCAGCTGGTACCTTAGAGTAATTAGGATAAGCAAGTTTTCATCTGTGTGGCTCAGCTTATACATCAACAGCCTAATCTTCCTTTGGCCCCTCTATTTTCAAAGATTTTCATAATCTGGTTTCCCACTCATATCCCACCTAGCCACATTTCTTGCCACTTCTCTCTTACATTTTATGTGCCAGCCACTCTTGGAGCTGACTTATGGGTGGCTAGTCCTCTCAGGGAGCCAATTTGTAAGGCTTTCTAACACATCACTAGAAATCTAGCAAGGTATAGAGGATAGAATTGTCAGAACTCCTCAAGGGGTAGACATTATGTTAGGTCCTGTGATAAACTGCTAAGGGGAGGGAGTGATATCCCCCAGGGACCTGTGTGAGTGACAGTAGAAGATTTCTAAATTTCTGCAAAATTTTGTTGAACTGAGTCAGGGGCCAAGGATTAGACTTGCTTGGGACAACTGAGATGAGGAATTCCATGTTGCCATCAGAGAGCCCTCCTAGTTTCCTCTGAAAAAAATTAAAGGAAACCAGTTAAAAGTGAGCTGAAACCTAAATGTCCATCGACAGATGAATGGATAAAGAAGTGGTTCATATATACAATGGAATATTAGCCATTAAAAAGAATGAAATAATGCCATTTACAGCAACATGGATGGACCTGGAGATTATCATACTAAGTGAAGTAAGTCAGACAGAGAATGATAAATATCATATGATATAGCTTATATGCAGAATCTTTTAAAAAAGATACAAATGAACTTATTTACAAAACAGAAACAGACTCACGACCTTGGAGAATGAATTTATGGTTACTGGGGGAAGGGTGGGAGGAGGGATAGACTGGGAGTTTGGGATTGACATGTACACCACTGCTATATTTAAAATAGATAACCAGGACGTCCTTGGTGGCGCAGTGGTTAAGAATCTGCCTGCCAATGCAGGGAATACAGGTTCGATTCCTGTTCCAGGAAGATCCCACATGCCGTGGAGCAACTAAGCCCATGTGCCACAACTACTGAGCCTGTGCTCTAGAGCCTGTGAGCCACAACTACTGAGCCCGTGTGCCGCAACTACGGAAGCTCACGTGCCTAGAGCTCATGCTCTGCAACAAGAGAAGCCACTGCAATGAGGAGCCTGCGCACCACAATGAAGAGTAGCCCCCACCCTCCGCAACTAGAGAAAGCCCATGTGCAGCAATGACGATCCAACACAGCCAATAAATAAACTAATTAATTAAAAAAATAGATAACCAACAAGGACCTACTGTAAAAAATAAAATATAAAAATAAAAGTGAGCTGAGAGGGGCTGGTTATGGGTTACTGCACTATCTGCCGTTCTCTGGATTCCTCGTGCCATCTCATGCCTCTGTGATTTGCCTGGAACCACCCCGCTGATATTCCCAAATTAATGTCAACGCTCAACAAAACCTATTGCCTCCTCCAGAAAATCATCCCATACTGCACTCTGGCCTAGCCTGGTCTGTATTAGATGCCCAACCTTTGTCTTCCATAGCTGTCTATGCACATCTCTCATCACAGCACTGTGTTACCATAAGCTATTGGTGAATCTGACCCCTTCACTAGGCTGGAAGCTCCCTGATAGGTATGGGTTGTGTCTCATTTTCCTGTATACACCCAGCATCTCTCCTAGCTCCTGGCTATTTCTGGTATTAGTGCCCTTTTTTAAGAAAAAGAGAGATCACTAAGAATGCTTGAGTAGTTGGATTCATAGAAAAAGACAGGTTGGATTTTGACCAATAGGTAAGTAGGATTTGAAAGCTCAGGGGATGTCCTTCCTGCCAGTAGGGTGATCCTGAGCATGCGTATGTGAAACAAACAGTAAAGCCCAACTGTGAGAAGCAAATGTTTTTCCATACATCTAATGAAGATCTAACAAAGTCTATTTCCTTCTGCTCAGCCCTTCCCAGAACATCAGAGAAATAAAAATACGTATAAATGTGCAATTGGAATTGCGAGCAGACAGAAACCTTGGTTGCCATTTCAGCTATGAAATCAAGTCTTCTCAGGAGCTGTATGAATTCAGAAGACAAGATCCTTCTTATGACATCCCCTTCCCCTGACTCCCCACAAAAGTCCGTAAACAGAGAGGTCTTATTCAGGTAGTATCACAGCTCAAAGTTGAAATAGCTACAGGTTGACCAGAATAGTGGGTCCTTGACCTCTCTCCCCTTTCCACCCATAGGCTTCAGCTTCCTACGGGTGGTCTCTGTCTGTTCCTTAAGCACTAGGTAGAAGATTATTTTGCAGACAATGTAGGGTTTACTTTATTTTTATTTTTTATTCTATACACAATACCATCAAGTTTATTTCAGAATAAACCATCTTGATAATAAAAAGCTTTTGAATGCATGTACTGCCAATACATTTTAAAAGGTCCAAATTTTAACAAATAGAATAGACAGAGTCATCCGACAAGAGATTATAAATTACTTTGGCCAAAAAGAAAGTCTTAAAAAAAATCTAGCTCAACATTCTGCTTGCAGGTTTCTACATATACTGTATATGCTGTGTGTGTGTGTGTGTGTGTGTGTGTGTGTGTGTGTGTGTGTGTGTGTGTGTGTGTGTGTGTGTGTGTGCAGCTTTTTTTAAGGGAATGGAATAATGTTTAGCCCACTTTTTCATGGTTATGTAGGAACTACAATGTTCTCTGCTAGCAAAACAAGAAGTGCAAGGTCTGCATTTCCATCAACTCGATGCAAAGCCCCAAGAGGTTCCTGCAAAATAAAGCCAGCATGGAGAATCCAGCCAATGTCTGCAGCGGGAAAAATTAATGGTGCAAGAAAGGAGGGTCTTGATGGATGGCTGGTAGGTGGTTCAAATTCTAGAAGTGGCCCTGCAGCTTCAGGACATTTTCTCTGGTCTCAGGCCTGAATGTCACTGGATTCTGTGTGCCCTGATACGAATCTTTAAACAATATGAAACTAGATGACAAGGACTCAGTTTGCTGAGAAGTCTGACAGTGCATCCTCCTCACTAGCTAAAAGCTTGTGTGAAATTTCTATACCTAAGGTGCAGTGTAGTTGATTAGACATTTTAGCTGAGGCTAGAGTGACAGAACTGCTCTCATTTATTAATCCCCTAGACTTGCAGACACCTTACCTGTTAACAGGCCATCACTTCAACCCCTGAAATTAATCTTTCCTACATCTTCTACTCCAGCATTGAAGTGTCTGTTAATTCTTCTGTCTTCACTGGCACAGATATGGCCTGGTTAAAGGTGACTTGTGAACACTGTTCACCCTGGCTAGCTGTAAGATGCTCATTTGGGGACCATCTTTCAGAAAGTTCCTTAATACCTGTTTGGTCCTTTCTTCATGTATGTTTTCTCAAGCTGGTTTACTACTAATGACCAAAAGTTCACGAAGTTCCTTCAAGGTTGCTGTTATAGGTGAGCAAGATTCCTCTGCTGACTCTACAGAAGGCTGACAACAGCCACAGAGACTTAAAAAGGAGGGGCAATTCCCAGATTCTTTATTTGTTCCAGACATTTCAGCATTACTTTCTGGAAGCTGTAAATCCTGAGTGGAAACGGAATTACTCAAAATTTCAGAGGAAGAGTTACATTTTGATATTTCCATGTCTATCAAGGGATTATCTAAGGTGAGATCAGATGTACCAGTGTTCTTGACATTGGTATTCTGGCTGCCTGCTGAAATAAGCACAGCAAGTAGGGACTGTTCTACTATATTTCCATAAGCGTTTCTGAATTTGAGAAGCCAAAGCATCCTGAAGGTAGAATATTTTTCTCTGTACCCCGAAGGTCCACATTCTGGTGTCCCCTGTCCCCTTTCATTGTAGCTTCCAAACCAATACTTCTTTGTTGATTCTGTTGCCTTTCTCCAAGAAGTTCAAGGTGCCCGGTGTTACAAAGATGTTCTTGGTTACGTGGAGCATTTTGTTGTATGCTGTTCATTCCTTGGTTCTTCATGCTGCTGAAGGCCATTCACTTGACTCAGGTACTGATATTCTGGATGCCAACTGTTTTCACCTCTAAGCCTCTGTGGTCCCTGCATCCTAGTAGTTGTGACAGATAAACTAGCTTCTGGTCTTGTGTGGAGATGAGATCTGAGGCCCTGGGTGCTTCTCTCAGCAGATTTCTCTAGATTACCTGCAACAATGGTTTCTTCGAGTGAATTCTGCAAAGGCATAGCTGGACTCTGGTTTGCTGGAGCATTGTCTGCTGAAGAATCACAGTCAGAAAGATCCTGTAGAGAAAGATGTTCTTTCTTTTCGTAGGTTATCTGAAATTCAGCTGAAGCCTGCAAAGCCTTCACAGCTTTAGGTTCAATGCTGGCTTGATGGGGCAGGCTGAAGCAGAGACAGAGTGAGCGAGACTTGTAGGATTACCAATCTCAGGACTCTGTCCTAAAGGATGGGCTTGATGGTTAAATCCACCTGACATTGGAAATGATGGCATTCCCAGTGAGGCAGTTTCTTTACCGCTTTTCTCTGGTCTGGGGCCCACTCCAGATGCAGGACACACACACTACATGCATCATGACTTCTGACGCTCTGCATACAGATTTCTAAAGGGCTTCTGCTAATGTGTGGTCTGCAACCTCCTCTGGCCATACTTCCTCTTTTCTGGCCCTATATGCCAACCGGGCACACTCTGGTAACTCCCCCTCAGGAAGGAAGGCGGTCTGTGAGCCTGTGGTGCTGATCACGAGTACATTTTTCTTGAGGTCAGTGGAACACTGATGCCATTTCAGCATGTCCAGTCCCAGAAGCATGTCCATGGGCTCTTCCTCAAGTATAAAGAACATGCCAGGAAATCTCCTTCAATTTGAACCTGAACTAGATGTACCCTTCCAATAATCTTCTGGGTGCCCACCGACGGTCCACCGACGGTCCAGCGGCCTCATTGCATTACACCTTTCTGCACAAGCTTGGCTCATAAGAGTTATCTGGGCACCTGAGTCAACAAAGTCTTTCGAATGACATCCATTCACTTTGCAGTTAATATAAAGCATCACTACTCAGCAAAAACTCTCCGGAGCCTCTTCCACAGCTATAGCCATGTTTTCCTCAGTGTCCCATTGCCCTATATTTTTTTTCTTTGCCTGAGCTTCAAGATCAAAACGGTCTGCAGAAAAGAGATGAAACCTTTCTTGCTCTCTCCAGGCTTGGTCCTGCTAGCTGCTCCACCAGGACCCTAGAAAATTTCTCAAGATCTCCTCTGAGCAGAGCATCTGCCAGGGTGGATTGCGTTCCTTCAAGTACAGCTCACGGTGGGTTGGCCAGCAATAGGTCTCAGAGAGCAAGGCTGGATTGTCCAAGCCCTGAGGAGGTGAAGCTATTTCTCCAGGAGGTGAGTAGGACTGCTGCACTCCTGGTGGCTGGTGCTGCCGGGAGTTGGTGTTTTTTGTTTGTTTGTCTTTGTATCTTTTTTTGTTATGAATGTGGATTTTATCAGGAGGTGGGGCTTTTATACACATAAGTAAAATCGGCTACAAAAAAGAAGTACCTCAAAATAAAAGGGCTCAGCATATCTCCCCTCTCCCTTCACACCTCTCACTTTGAGACTTATTGCTGACGGGAAGGACCCAGTGCTATTCCTTTGAAGAAAGCCTTTTGATAAACTACGCGTCCACTCGGGGTAAGTCTGGGAACTGCACGGAAGGTCGAGGGTCTGCATTCTCCTTCTGTCGTAAAATCCC
Organism: Hippopotamus amphibius kiboko; assembly: GCF_030028045.1. Classification (NCBI taxonomy): domain Eukaryota; kingdom Metazoa; phylum Chordata; class Mammalia; order Artiodactyla; family Hippopotamidae; genus Hippopotamus; species Hippopotamus amphibius. Next base: position 168,542,424 of record NC_080188.1, on the reverse strand, counting down.
AACGCCGCCATCTTTTAAGCCTTCAGAAGCCAGGGATGCCTGGTGGTCTGTGAGGGGTCTTTCAGCGGAGACAGTCTGGCTCTGGGCTGCTGGGATGCCGGACTTGAGCTCGCGTGGTGCAGCTCCAAGTCGGTGACGACCTGCAGGGAAAAGGTCACCTCGAGGAAGTACCTCCGCACACAGTACACGGTGAGCGGCAGGGCCCGGACCCGTGCCCGACCCGGCGCGGCGGCGGGGCGGCGGGGCCTGGCTGGTGCTGCGGGGCGGCGGGGCCTGGCTGGTGCTGCGGGGCGGCGGGGCCTGGCTGGTGCTGCAGGCGGCGGCGCGGCGCCGCTGGCTCTTTGCCTTCCTCACACACACACACAAACGGACTCCCTCCCTCCCGCCCTCGCCTGCAAGCGCGGTAGCCGCCACCCGCCTGCGACGCCGTCTCAGGGTTTGCTTGAGAGGGGGCTCCTCGCGGCGGTTATCTGATTAAGTAGACGAAGGGTGGAAGCTATTGACTAAAACTTCCTTTTCTGGGTTTTGTCATCGTTTTTCGGAAACGAAAGAGAGACTAGAGTTTTCTGTTTCTGGAGACTGTTGAAGAGAGGGGAGAGAGTTGGGGGGAGAAAAGGAGGGAAGGAGGGAGGCACCCCTTCTTGGGAGAAAGAGTGAAACGATAAATGACACTGCTGTGAGACGTTTTTCTGGAAAAACAACCTTTAGACCATGTTGTAAGACGGGAAGCATTATATCCATACTGTTAAACTGCTTCACCTGCCTCTTCAGTGCCGAGCAGATGAAGATGTGTTTAGAGAGCTGACCCTAAGCTCTGTACAACCTTAATAATCAAAACAATGTCAATTAAATGGATTACAGACCTAAATGTAAAAGCTAATACCATAAAACTTCAAGAAGAAAACAGGTGAAAAATTTTGTGACCTTAGGTAAGGCCCAAACCTCTTAGATTTAACACACAAAAAATAAACCATAAAAGGGGAATTCTTTGGTGGTGCAGTGGTTAGGGCTCTGCGCGCTCACTGCTGAGGGCCCTGGTTCCCATCAGGGAACTAAGATCCCACAAGCCACATGGCCAAAAAAATAAATAAAACTTTTAAAAATGTATTTTTTTTAAAAAAGGCAACTTTTAAAAGTAAATAAGCCATAAAAGGAAAATATTGGGGCTCCCTTGGTGGCTCAATGGTTAAGAATCCACTTGCCAATGCAGGGGACACGGTTCAAGCCCCCGTGTGGGAAGATCCCACATGCTGCGGAGCAACTAAGCCCCTGCGGCACAACTACTGAGCCTGTGCTCTGCAGCCCTTAAGCCACAGCTATTGAGCCCGTGTGCCACAACTACTGAAGCCTGTGTGCCTAGAGCCCATGCTCCGCCACAAGAGAAGCCACTGCAATGAGAAGCCCGCATACCACAACAAAGGGTAGCCCCTGCTCTCTGCAACTAGAGAAAGCCTGTGCAGAGCAACAAAGACCCAACACAGCCACAATATATAAGTAAATGTATAAAAAAAAGAAAAAAAGGAAAAAAAATTGGTGAATTGGATTTCATCAAAAGTAAACATTTTAATTTCATAAAAAGTAATCATTTGCTCTTAGACAAAAATGTCACTTGCATTGACTAATTCATTCTAAATAGTTATTAAATGTCTATTATGTGCCAGCACCCTTCTAGGTACTGAGTTATGGCAGTGAATCAGATTCCCTCTGTTATACTGGACTGTTGCAGGAAAATGAACATTTTTAAAAGGTTTTCAACAAAGGAAAAACACAAAGCAAAGACAGTTTATTAACACAAACATCCCTGCTTTATGTTTTAAGTTGTTTGTTTAAGTATGTGGACAGGATGCAGTACCAGGAAATAATGGGAAAATACTGAGAAATAAGTATGTGTATTATCATTTAGTATTTGTTGAGTCTTGTGTCATTTGAGCAAGAACCCTGGGGATGTGGATGCAGGATAAAGAACATTAGAGCTTTGGAGGATGATCTGAGGCCACATTTCAGTGCGTATTATTTATTGTACTGTGGGACTTGAGCATCAAGCAGCCACAGATTAGACAATTAGTTCCTTCCACGAGTTGTGGGATCGCAGACTGTGATGAAAATGCCTAACTTGTAGAGTTGTAAGGATTAAGGAGGTAATAAATGTGCAGTGCATAACTATTACCTCAATAAATGGAAACTCACTAGATGGTGCTGATGCTGATGATGGTGATGATGCTGGTAATAAAACCCAACCAGGTTCCCAAAGCTGACCAGGGCTGAGATGCTCACCTATTATTTTTGAGAAATGTGCCTCCTCCCCTGGGTCTATGGGAGGAATGGGGTACTTCCTTTCCTCTCTCCATCCTGTGTCCATGACAGGCATCACTGACCAACCCACTGTATCACTCTTCAGTTAGCCGGGATCAGGCTTCAAAGTCCTCTCCAGGCAGACAAATCTGATCCGTTTACAGTTAGCACTGGAGATAAATGTATCTACCATTCCTGGTTTAGGCTTCAGTAGACAACTGAAGAATGACTCTAAGTTTATTTTTCCTACAAAGTTAAAGGCCCAGGTTAAGCCTAAGGAAGGATGACTAAGGGTTAACTCTAAGAGGGTGCTTGGCCACAATATAGTATAAATTTGTATCCTGAATAATCAGTCACAGGCTGATTTGTTTTTTATTTAGTTAAACTATGTTCTTCTGTTTATTCTAAGTTTGGAAGTAAGCAGTTAATCATTTCTCCAGCTCTTGGGATTTCTTGAAAGTAGGTCCTTGACTTTTCAGTGCCTATAGCCGCATAGCCGCTGTCCCATTTTATAATTAGAGAGATTGTTCCTTAGGTTAGGAGGCCCTTGGGCTCTATCTGAAAGCAAATAGCTCCATGAGGCAGAAAGAAAGCCTGTCGGGTCAATGTTCTGGTGATCTGAGTCAGCTAAGGCAATGATACTCAGAAGGGTGGAATCTCCCTTATGGCATGGTTCTCAACCTTGGCTACTACATGGAATCAACTGAGCAGGTTTTAAAATGCCTGATGACCAGGACTCAGCCCTGACCAACTACATCAGAGGCTCTGCAGATGCTGCCCAAGTGTATTTGAGTTAAAGCTCTTCAGGTAATTTTATGTACAGCCAAGGTTGAGGACTATTGTCCTAAGGTGTTTGGAAATTTATAAGGTGTCTCTGGTGGCCCAATAATTGGGGCAGAGATATTACAGGCATTTTTCTTGGCAGAGATATGGGTTAGATGTCATAATGTCTTATAATACCTAGGACAGTTCTCTCCCAATAAAAAAATTGTCCCACCTTTTGAGTGTCCTACTGGATATTGAAATAGTTGAAAAACTTATATGATCTGGAACTTAACTCCACCTCACATATAAACACAAAGTATTATTTGCATGTTTTTAATTAATACACACAAAATTTCCCCAGGATGTAATCAACATATAAATCAAGGTAAAATTGTACTTTATTTATTTAGAAATTTACTAGGAATTGCTTATCTTGCCAGATAATTGTATGACCAGTATAGCACTACTTGTGGTATTTGAGTTGTCAGCATCTGTAGCTGTGGTTTCCGTGGTGATTTTGTATATAGGTGCCAGTATCTGATGATCTCATTATGCTTGATTGTTTAGATATTGCAATGTATACTACCTTATTATAATATACACTCATTTAATGTCTCTTTATGACTAAATATTGATTTTCAGATATACGAGGGTGAGTCAAAAATTATCCACACTCTGGCTGTAGAATTTACCGAAGTTTTACATAACCAGAGTGTGGATAATTTTTAACTCACCCTCGTAGTGTGTTAGATGGGTTATGCAATCTGTGAATTTCATTTCTAGATAGTAAATGTGGTGTTATAAAATATTTCTTATAGAAAGGGCCCCTAGGGTTGAGATAGGGTTCAGAACTTGTGATCTAGGGATTCCCTTTGTGGTCTATAATAAGGCATTTCAGTTTGCCTCTCTGTTTACTGAGCCTGAAAGTCCCAGCAAGCCCGGGAAAGGGGCGTGTGTAACTTTGAGTACGTTACTTAATGTCTCTGAGTTTCAGTTTCCTGATTCGTAAAGATGGCATAATAGTGCTTACCTCATAGAACTGTCAGGAGAATTAAATGAGATCAACCAGGGAAAGCAAAGCTCCTGGCATGTAGGAAGCACTGTGTTGCTGCTGCTGATAAATTATGTAGTACAATTCAGAAAGAGACCAAAGAGAAAATGGCGGGGTAGGAGGACGTGCGCTCACTCCCTCTTGCAAGAGCACCGGAATTACAACTAAATGCTGAACAATCATTGACAGAAAGACACTGGAACTCACCAAAAAAGACACCCCACATCCAGAGACAAAGGAGAAGCTGCAATGAGATGGTAGGAGGGGCGCAATCGCGTTAAAGTCAAATCCCATAAATGCTGGGTGGGTGACTCACAAACTGGAGAACAATTATACTGCAGAAGTCCACCCACTAAAGTGAGGGTTCTGAGCTCCACGTTAGGCTTCCCAACCTGGGAGTCCAGGAACAGGAGGAGGAATCCCCAGAGAATCAGACTTTGAAAGCCAGTGGGATTTGATTGCAGGACCTCCACAGGACTGGGGGAAACAGAGACTCCACTCTTGGAGGGCACACAAAAAAGTGTGCTCACCAGGACCCAGGGGGAAGGAGCAGTGACCCCATAGGAGACTGAACCAGACCACCTGCTGCTGTTGGAGGGTTGCCTGCAGAGGTGGGGGGCAGCTGTGGCTCACCAAGGAGACAGGGGCACTGGCAGCAGGGGTTCTGGGAAGTGCTCATTGGCGTGAACCCTCCCAGAGTCCACCATTAGCCCCACCAAAGAGCCTGTAAACTCCTGTGCTCAGTAGCCTCAGGCCAAACAACCAACAAGGTGTGAACACAGCCCCACTCATTGGCAGACAAGCAGATTAAAGTTTTACTAAGCTCTGCCCACCAAATCGGATTAAAGTCTTACTGAGCTCCACCCACCCAGCCCAACCCACCATCAGTCCCTCCCATCAGGAAGCACGCACAAGCCTCCTAGACAGCTTCCTCCGCAAGAGGGCAGACAGCAGTATCAAGCAGTATCAGCAGTATTTCATCTTGTGGAACTGAGAACCACAGCCACAGAAAGATGGAGAAAATGAAAAAGCAGAGGACTTTGTACCACATGATGGGACAGGATAAAACCCCTGAAAAACAACTAAATGAAGAGGAGATAGGCACCCTTCCAGAAAAAGAATTCAGAATAATGATGGTGAAGATGATCCAGGACTTTGAAAAAAGACTGGATGCAAAGATAGAAAAGTTTACCAAAGACCTAGAAGAATTAAAGAACAAAAAAACAGAGATATGCAACACAATAACTGAAATGAAAAATACACTAGAAGGAACCAATAGCAGGTTAACTGAGGCAGAAGGGCAAATAAGTGACCTGGAAGACAGACTGGTGAAAATCACTGATGTGGAAAAGAATAAGGAAAAAAAATGAAAAGAACTGAAGACAGCCTAAGAGACCTCTGGGACAACATTAAACGCATCAACATTCACATTATAGGGGTCCCAGAAGGAGAAGAGAGAGGGAAAGGACCTGAGAAAATATTGGAAGAGATTCTAGTTGAAAACTTCCCTAACATGGGAAAGGAGATAGCTACCCAAGTCCAGGAAGCACAGAGAGTTCCAGGCAGGATAAACCTAAGGAGAAACATGCCAAGACATATAGTAGTCAAAATGACAAAAATTAAAGACAGAGAAATGTTATTAAAAGCAACAAGGGAGAAACGACAAATAACATACAAGGGAACTCCCATAAGGTTCACAGCTGATTTCTCAGCAGAAACTCTGCAAGCCAGAAGGGAGTGGCATGATATATTTAAAGTGATGAAAGGGAAGAACCTACAGCCAAGAATACTCTACCCAGCAAGGATCTCATTCAGATTTGATGGAGAAATCAAAAGCCTTCCAGACAAGGAACAGCTAAGAGAATTAAGCACCACCAAACCAGCCCTACAACAAATGCTCAAGGAACTTCTCTAAGTGGGAAACATAAGAGAAGAAAAGGACCTACAAAAACAAAAACAAAACAATGAAGAAAATGGTAATAGAAACATACATATCGATAATTACCTTGAGTGGAAATGGACTAAATGCACCAACCAAAAGACACAGACTGGCTGAATGGATACAAAAACAAGACCCATATATATGCTGTCTACAAGAGACCCACTTCAGACCTAGGGACACATACAGACTGAAAATGAGGGGATGGAAAAAGATATTCCATGCAAATGAAAATCAAAAGAAAGCTGGAGTAGCAATACTCATATCAGATAAAATAGACTTTAAAATAAAAAATGTTACAAGAGACAAGAAAGAACATTACATAAAGATCAAGGGATCCATCCAAGAAGAGGAGATAACAATTATAAATATATATGCACCCAATATAGGAGCACCTCAATACATAAGCCAAATGCTAACAACTATGAAAGAGGAAATGCAAGGCAGAAATAGAGACACAGATGTAGAGAACCAAGACATGGACACCAAGTGGGGAAAGCGGGGAGGGTTGTGGGGGAATGAATTGGGAGATTGGGATACCACATTGTACACTCTAAATATATGCTGTTTATTGTCTGTTAACTGCATCTCAATAAAAGTACTTAAAAAAAAAAAAAAAGAAAAAAGAAAGAAACCAAAGACTCTTTAATCCCTTTCTCAGCCAAGTACACCATTTCTACACTTTGCTTCTTTTCTCAGGGTTGAACACCGCCCAGAGCAGATATCCAGAACATTCAATCTTTCATGGAAACACCTTGCATGGTCTCTGCTTCTTCATTCTTGTAGTTGTTTTGAGTAGTAGCCATGGTTGGAAATTCAGGATCTTTTTTTTTTTAATGGCTAAGAAACATTTACAGGTTTTCTCAGTGTTCTGGGATCTCAGAGACTTTGCACCTGGAGATACACTATGACTGGACGCTCTCTTAGGGTCTTTCAAAGTGGAGCCAGGGAGCACCATTTTTTTTTGTTTGTTTGTTGTTTGTTTTTTCCACTGTCTTTTTTTTTGGTCTGTATTTCTTATTGGTGCCAACTTTTAATTTTACTTATTTATTTATTTATTGGCTGCGTTGGGTCTTTGTTGTGCACGGGCTTTCTCTAGTTGTGGAGAGTGAGGGCTACTCTTCATTGTGGTGTGCGGGCTCCTCATGTTGATGGCTTCTCTTTTTGTGGAGCACAGGCTCTAGGCGCATGGACTTCAGTAGTTGCGGCACACAGGCTCAATAGTTGTGGCTCATGGGCCTAGTTGCTCCACGGCATGTGGAATGTTCCTGGAGCAGCGATGGAACCTGTGTCCCCTGCATTGGCAGGCAGATTCTTAACCACTGCGCCATCTAGGAAGTCCCTTTTCCACTGTCTTTTATCTCACTATCACCCTTTTATCTCATCCTTGCCTCCAAGTAAACTTGTGAGAGCTATACCTTCTCTTTGGGAAAATCTAAACTAAATGTTCTGTGCTCTTCTGGACAGAAGGACTGAAACTCTTCTTTCAGGGCTCATCCATAATAGGATGAAACACAACCCATTCCAGATAGAGGAGAATCCATCTAAATGTTAAGGACTCTCCAAAAGCAAGGTTCCACAATGAACATTTAACACCATCTAGTAATAGAATTTCTTCTTACTTGAGGAGAGTTAGTATTTATTGAGTATGTATTAACAGCTGGGAACAGTATTTGGGCTTTTACAGTCATTGTATTAACTAATTCTCACAAGAGCACTTTGAGTTAGGAACCAAAACAGATGAGAAAACTGAAATTCAGAGAGGTTAAGTTATTGACCAAGTAAGTGGCAGAATCTAGACAACCCTACCTAGTCTGTCTAGCTTCAAGGTTTAGGAGATCAGCTGCCATGCTTTAGGCTACACTGCCTTACCTAACATACTGTACATGCTGTAGTTTACGCCTGCTCCCTTGTATTTGCTCCTAGCATATCCGCTAATCTTATACAAAATCGTGGGTTTGACCAGAGCCCCCAGCTAATCATATCGGCACTGCCCCATGAAAATAAAATGTGAGTCACAAATATGGGCCACGTTTATAGTTTTAGTTTTTTCAAAGGCAGCATTTTAAAAGGTAAAAATAAATAGAAGAAATTAATGTTAATATGTTTTATGTAACCCAATACATGCAAACTGTTACGATTTCAGCATGTAATCAATATAAAAATTGTTTATGAAATAATTTACACTTTTTTTGGACTATACCTTTGCAATATGGTGTGTATTTACACTTTCAGCATGTCTCAGTTCAATTGCTCAATGGCCACATGTGGCTAGAAGCTACTGAGCTGGACATCACCAGTCTAGACTCATAGATCCCAATCCTCTTAATAATCTTAGAGGTTCTTCAGAGAATAGAAAGGAAAGAATTGGCAAGATGAAGAGCACGTTTCTAGTCAGTGCTTGATTTAGTCCAAGAAAAAAATAAAAGGAATCAATTCTACTATTTCCATTGATAACTAGTGGTTGGCTTAGTTGCCTGAAGCAGATGAGAAGCTGAGTGGTGAATCTACACCATTACATGACATACTCTTAGAGGGGTGCTGGGCACAAGAAGATCAGGAAACTTCAGACCCCATCCAAGGGGTGGCCCATGAAGCCAGCTCATGGAGGGCATCAAATAGGGTCGCCATCACCCTTCAGTCCTTCTCCTCAAATTCACTCTCACACCTGCCCCAACTTGAGAAGCAAAGTGCATGAGCCAGCCCTCAGAAGCAGGGCATAGGCTCTGTTCTTCTCACACTGATTCTGACATCTGGAGAGCAGAGGGAAACCTCAAACCTCCCCTGCCCTCAACTCCATGGAGAATCCTCCACCCTAGTGGTTCACAAATTTTTTTTTAATTTTTATTTTTAAATTAATTAATTGGCTGTGTTGGGTCTTTCTTGCTGCACGCAGGCTTTCTCTAGTTGCGGTGAGTGGGGGCTATTCTTTGTTGCAGTGTGCGAGCTCCTTATTGCCATGGCTTCTCTTGTTGCAGAGCACGGGCTCTAGGCACGTGGGCTTCAGTAGTTGCGGCACATGGGCTCAATAGTTGTGGCACATGGGCTTAGTTGCTCCGTGGCATGTGGGATCTTCCTGGAGCAGGGATCGAACCTGTGTCCCCTGCATTGGCAGGTGGATTCTTAACCACTGCGCCACCTAGGAAGCCTGTGGTTCACAAATATTTGCACACATCAGTCACCTGGAGGGCTTGTTAAAACTCAGATTACTGGGTTTAGCCCAAGAGTTTCTGATTCAGCAGGTCTGGTCTAAGGCCTGTGAATGTGCATTTCTAACAAGTTCCCAGGTGAGGCTGCTGCTGCAGGTCAGGGGACCACACTTGGAGAACCAGTGCTCAATCCTAAAGAATCAATATATAATTCAAGAACAATAACAACTCTAAAAGGCACAGGTACCATTTTCACCCTTAATGAGACAAATATGAGTTTTACATAATTGATGTGTTTGGCCATTTCTCCTGTGCCCCCCCTTATTTCCTCTAGTCTGGGAAGGGATAAAGTGATTGTGATGAGGAGAGAAAACACTGAAGAGAAGAAATTAAGGAAGCAGGAAGGTTGGAGGGAAATAAGAAGAAGGACTGCAATAGATCACCGGGAGTTCAGGGTGGTGGAGAATTACATCAAACTTGTACCCAGGAAGAAAAAGGGCAGCAAAGCTGCCCCCAGTTCCTCTCAGCTAGGACAGATGCACAAACTAGAGGCAAGTTTGCCAAGTCACAAAGCCATCTCAACAGAGGTAATTTTCCTCTTTGCTTATTAAGGGAGGGACACTGTGTCTGAACTCTGTGTGACAGCAGGCAGTAACAAACACATCAGGAGTCTGGGACACCCCTTGGTACAGGTTTCTTCATCTCTAGCCTTTCAGGGCACCTGGATTTTAAAAGGAGGGGCAGTGAGACTTGCTGAGTTGCAAGCAGCTGGGAATTTGGAATGCATCTCTGGAGATACACACTGAGCCTGGCTCAGAACTTCCAAGAAAACTCAATGGGAGGGGAGGAAAAATAGTGCAATAACATGACGCCTGGTAGGGCCTTGCTGAATCGCCCAGAGATTGCATTCCAGCTGCACTGCAGTGACCCAGTGTTCCAGTAAACAAGGAGGGGATGGAATGGACAGACCTCAGATCAGGCTACGCTGAGGCTTTTAAAATAGAACACAGTGGGGCAGCTGGGTGTGGCCAGAATAGGAGGGTTGCCTTTGTGCATTTCCTGGATCAGGGTGGTACACCCACACCGCCCACCAGACACGCACATACACATCCTCACTTCCAGGGGAACTGGGACAAATACCAAGTCTTCAGATGGTTGGGTCTGCAACGGTCAGAAACTGGTGAGCTCCTTTAGGACACTTCCCAGAAACCCCAGACCAGGACAGTGTTCAAAGGGGACATTGAGTCAGGCCAAGCCAGGCTGCTGACTAATGCTGTCCACTCCCTAAACAATACTTCTGCCTTCCAGAAAGACAAACAGAGCTGCCACAGACAAACATAGTCACTCAGTCCATTTCCCCATTTGATTTCATTGTGTAAAACGACTGACTGATGATCCTGTGATTTCTTGGGCTTTTTCTCCCCTCCCTCCCTCACCCCACACCCTCCTATTTTGTCCACTTCATTTCACCAGCCAGCAGATGGCCTTAAGTGAAAATCAGAGGGACTAAGTGAAAATATGAGGAAGAGTGCCTGGGCTTAGAGAGCAAGGTTATGGAAGTTCCTTCTCTAAATGTCCGTCTGCCTGGGGCTTTGTAGCCCAAATAGCATATATAGTTTCCCCCTCCCATCACATGAATATGTGAGTAATAGTCTAGATTCCACATGACTACTGGGTGACCAATGAATTTATTATTCACACTGGGACATCTCTGAGAATTAAAGGGGGCACTATTGAAAATTCTGGGACAAAGCTGTTACCCATGACATATGGTCACCTGCATGACTGGTGGGTCCATTTCTCATCCTACATGTCACCATCCCACCCCACTTCACAGGTGACTTTTTTTTTCATAAATTTATTTATTTATTTATTTATTGGCTGTATTGGGTCTTTTTTGCTGTGCACGGGCTTTCTTTTTTTTTAGTTGCAGTGAGTGGGGGCTATTCTTCGTTGCGGTGCGCAGGCTCTTCATTGCTGTGGCTTCTCCTGTTGCGGAGCACGGGCTCTAGGCACGTGGGCTTCAGTAGTTGCAACACATGGGCTCAATAGTTGTGGCTCACGGGCTCTAAAGCGCAGGCTCAATAGTCGCGGCGCACAGGCTTAGTTGCTCTGTGGCATGTGGGATCTTCCTGGAGCAGGTATCAAACCTGTGTCCCCTGCATTGGCAGGCGGATTCTCAACCACTGCACCACCTAGGAAGCCCCACAGGTGACTTTTTTTATTGTAACTGATTTGTACTTTTCCTTGTCCGGTTCTGACCTATTATTCTTTTATTTTCTTGGATAACAGTGATCTTCAGGCAATAATTAGGTCTCTATTTTGAAGTGGTGGGAAGGCAGGTTTTCAAAACTCCCCATTTAAAAAGCTGTATGACTCCTCCACTGAAGCTCTGAGTGCTGTGTTCTAGTCTCCAGTAGCTGGCTTTCTATTCCAAAGACTTACTTCATTCCAAATTTTAGTGCCCAGGGAGTATTGTCAGCTTTTACTAAGTGGTCACACCCCAATTTTCGGACAAGCAAACCAGCATGAAAAATAGTGATGATTGATTGGGTATTCATGGCAGAAAAAAAGCCTTTCTCATGCTGTTTCCTTCAGAATAAGGATAACAAGCCCTGCCTCCTTTCTGTTCTTCCAGTGTGCTTAAAGCACTGTGTGGATTATTTCTAATGTTTACAGCCACCCTGTGAAGTTCTAGTCATCCTCATTTTATTGACGGGGGCTGTACATTGAAGCCAGAAAAGGGTAGTAGCCCTTTGGCATGCCCTTGGGCATGTTTCTAGCTTTTGTGATCCTCATCTATAAAATAGGAATGATAAGTAGAACATAGTAGAAGGATAAAAGTAAGTAAAGTTATAATTCACCTCCTATAGGGTAGGCACTCAGTAAATGGTTAGTGTTGATATTACTGCTGTTACTGTGCCTTAAGTTAGGTGTAAGTTCTTCCTCCACAATCAGCTAGCCCGAGTGCAGTAGGAATGGAGAGTATGTAAGAGATAAAAGGACCCTAGCATCCATATAGTCCAACTTCATTTGGGAAGGAACCTGTTGTTCAGAGGAGGTTAATTGGCTTGTCCAAGGTTATTTGCCTGAATAGTTGCAACCTTCAAATAAGGAAGTTAATTAATTGAAGCAGTAGAAAAAGCTTTGGCTTTGGAGTCAAATATATGTGAATTTGTTTTCCACTTGCCAGCTTGGAGGTCTTTGTCAAGTAACTCAACCTGATTCTGCCTCGTTTCCTCATCTTTAGCACTGAGATAATAGAGCCAGTCTCCCAGGATTGTGGAGAGTACTTAATGGGCTGGCAGAGATCAGGTACCCAGTGGGCACTAGTTGCTTGGTTCTCCTCACATCACTAGAACATTCCAAGGCCAGTTAGAACAGGACAGCCCAGTAGAACGAACTGAGTGCTGAATGGAGCTTAAGAACACAATGGGCTTTGCCTAAAAGTTGAAAATGAGAGATTGAGAAATAACTTTTGCTTATCAATCTGCAAATGCCCACTTTACAGTGAAGTTTGACAAATTAATCAGACAGGAATTCCTTCTGGTGCGGCTGAGAGGAAAAATTGAGAAGATGATCTGTGGTCTGACTTAGGACTCTAAATGAGGGAGAATGAAGAGCTGGGGACTGGAGTGGAGGAGAGTAGTCAGGGAAGATAATCCTGGGGTTTTAAACTGACCTTCTAGAATATCTTCCAAAACAATTTTGAAAGCATCCTGGTTTCTAGACACAAATCATGTTTTGAATTGGTAACACAAAGTAGAGGGTGGCTTTGAGATGGGTGGCCATTTTTCAGATGAGTGGTTTTGGAATAAGAAGCACAGGCAAGTTTTGCAATGAAAAGTGAGTTCTGGTGTGCGTTTGTTCCAAAATGAATATGGAGAAGGACACAGACACTCCACAGCAGCTCAGCCCATGAGTGATCCAATTACAGGTTTTGAAATGGACCCAGGGGCAGAATTTGGAAACCTAAAATGGAAAGGCAGAAGAGAAGCAATTTTGCAAGTAGACAAAGGACTGACTCTAAAAAGCCCTCTGGGGAGAATAGGGTTTGGAAAATGCTGTGTAAGCCATTTCTAAATGCCTCAGGGGAATTAGAAGGCACTTTTCTAGGAATAATTAGGGTGAGATTGATTGAGTCTGAAAGAGGACTATGGCAGCGTGTTTGTAATTTACCCAGGTGACCTGTGGAGTGGAGAGTAGTAACTAGTACCATCAGCAGAAACAAAGCATATGGCCCTGTTTAACAAACAAACAAACGAACAAATACAGCAGAGAAATTTGTTCTGAACTGTAAACTTCTTAAATACTGGGCCTACGTTTTTGTCATCTTGTAGTCCTAGTGCCAGTCAGAGGGAATACGTTCAATAAATATTTAATTAATAAAATAATGGCTTGGCTGCCTTATAAGATAGTGAGTTCCCCAGCATACAAGGTACTCAAGCAGTAGTCCCTCAGCAGGAACTATATAGATGGTTTCAGGATCTTTTGGGTGTAACTGACAATCGTTAGGATTCTTAGCAACCCTAAGATTCTGGGCCTTTAGCATAGTATAGTAATTCTCTATGACAGATCTGATTTGAGCATTGGGATCCCAAGTAATGATCATAAAGATGTTCAGGAAACTCTGGAGAAGAATGGCTAAACATAGGAAAACACAGCAATCCAAAATCTATGGGATGCAGTAAAAACAGTCCTAAGAGGGAAGTTTATAGCAATATAAGCCTACCTCAGGAAATAAGAAAAACATCAAGTAAACAATCTAACCTTACATCTAAAGAAACTAGAAAAAGAAGAACAATACCAAAAGTTATTAGAATGGGAGAAACAATAAAAATCAGAACAGGAATAAATGAAATAGATACTAAAAAAATAGAGAAGATCAATGAAACTAAGAGTTGGTTCTTTGAAAAGATTAAAAAAAAAACTGATAAACCTTCAGTCATACTCATCAAGGGGAAAAAAAAAGGAGAGAGAGAGGCCCCAAATAAATAAAATCAGAAATAAAAGAGAAGTTACAGCTGACACCACAGAAATACAAAGGATCATAAGAGATTACTGTGAACAATTATATGCCAGTAAAATGGACAACCTAGAAGAGATGGATAAATTCCTAGAAATATACAATCTCCCAAGACTGAATCAGGGAGAAATAGAAAATACGAACAGTCAAATTACCAGTAATGAAATTGAATCAGTAATTTAAAAATTCCCCCGGTCCCCAAAAAACTCCCTCCCCCCAAAAAAAAAGTCCAGGCCCAGATGGCTTCATAGGTGAATTCTCTCAAACATTTGTAGAACAGTTACATCTATCCTTCTCCAACTGTTCCACAAAAGTTGAAGACAAAGGAATACTTCTAAACTCATTCTATTAGGCCAGCATCACCCTGTTACCAAAACCAGACAAAGACACTACAAAAAAAGAAAATTATAGGTCAATATCCCTAACAAACATAGATACAAAAATTCTCAACAAAATATTAGCAAACCAATTTCAACAATATAATAAAAGAATCATACATCATGATTATGTGAGATTTATCTCAGGGATGCAAATATGGTTCAAAATCTGCAAATCAATCAATATGATACACCACATTAACAAATTGAAGAATAAAAATCATATGATCATATCAGTAGATATGGAAAAAGCTTTTGACAAAATTAAATATCCATTTATGATAAAAACTCAACAAAGTGGGCAAAGAGGGAGCATACCTCAACATAATGAAGGCCATATATGATAAGCCTACAGCTAACATCATACTCAATGGTGAAAAGCTAAAAGCATTTCCTCTAAGATCAGGAAAAAGACAAGGATGCCCACTCTCACCACTTTTATTCAATCTACTGTTGGAATTCCTAGCCACAGCAATGAGACAAGAAAAAGAAATAAAAAGAATCCAAATTGGAAAGGAGGAAGTAAAATAGTTTGCAGATGATATAATACTATATGTAGAAAATCCTGAGGACACCACTATACTAATAAATAAATTCAGTAAAGTAGCAGGATACAAAATTAATATACAGAAATCTGTCCTGTTTCTGTACATCAATAGCAAACTATCAGAAAGAAATTAAGAAAACAGTTTTGTTTACAATTGCATCAAAAAGAATAAAATTCCTAGGAATATATCTAAACAAGGAGGTAAAAGACCTGTATTTAGAAAACTATAAGACATTGATGAGAGAAACTGAAGACAACACACAAATAGAAAGATATACGTGCTCATGGATTGGAAGAATTAATATTGTTAAAATGACCATACTACCCCAGGAAATCTATATATTCAGTGCAATCCTTATCAAAATATCAATGGCATTTTTCACAGAACTAGAACAAAAAATTCTAAAATTTAGAAACACAAAAACCCTGAATAGCCAAAACAATCTTGAGAAAGAAGAACAAAGCTGGAGGTATTATGCTGTCTGACTTCATACTGTACTACAAAGCTACACTAATCAAAACAGTATATAGATTCAGTATTAAATAATCTGCTTATACCAAAAACAAACCCCCAAACCAAAACAAACCAAACAAACAAAAAACATAGCAGTATAGTCACTAAAACAGACACATAGGTCAATGGAATAGAATAGAGAGCCCAGAAATAAACTCATATGGCCAGTTAGTCTATGACAAAGAAGGCAAGAATATACAATGGAGAATAAACAGCTTCTCAATAAATTAGTTTGGGAGAACTGGAAAGTTACATACAAAAGAATCAAACTGAACTTCTTTCTTACATCATATTTAGATAAACTTGAAATGAGTTGAAGACTGAAATGTAAGAACTGAAACCATAAAACTCCTAGAAGGGAACATAGGCAGTACACTCTTTGACATCAGTGTTAGCAGTATTTTTTTTGCAATGTCTCTTCAGGCAACGGAAACAAAAGCAAAAATAAACAAATGGTAGTACATCACACTAAAAAGTTTTGCACAGCAAAGGAAACTATCAACAAAATGAAAAAGCAGCCTATTAAATGGGAGAAGATATTACCAAACATTGTAGCCAATAAAGAGTTAATAACCAAAATATAAAAAGAACTCATACAACTCAACATCAAAAAATCGAACAACCAGATTAAAAAATGGGCTAAGGACTTGAATAGACATTTATCCAAAGCAGACACAGACGGCCAATAGGTACATGAAAAGATGCCCCAGATCACTAGTCATAAGGGAAATGCAAGTCAGAACTTCAATGAGATATCACATCACACCTGTTAGAATGGCAGTCATCAAAAAGACAAGAAATAACAAGGGTTGGTGAGGATGTAGAGAAAAGGAAACCCTTGTGCACTGTTGATGGGAATGTAAATTGGTACAGGTACTGTATGGAGGTTACTCAAAAAATTAAAAATAGAACTACCATTTAATCCAGCTATTCCACTTCTGAATATTTAACCAAAGAAAACGAAACACTAATTTGAAAAGATATATGCACTCCAGTGTTCACTGTACCATTGTTTACAGTGGCTAAGATATGGAAGCAACCTAAATGTCCATCGATAGACAGATGGATAAAGAAATTGAAATATTATTGGAATAATGGAATATTATTCAGTCATAAAAGAAAGAATGAGCTCTTGCCATTTGTGACCACATGGATGGACTTGGAAGGTATTATGCTAAGTGAAATAAGTCAGAGAAAGACAAATACTGCATGATTTCACTTATATGTGGAATCGAAAAAACAAAGCAAACATAATGAAACAGAGACAGACTAATTAGATACAGAGAACAAACTGGTGGTTGCCAGAGGGGAGGGGGTTGGGGAGATGAATGGAATAGCTGAGGGAGGTTAAGAGATTCAGATTTCCATTTGTAAAATAAGTTATGGGGAAGTAATGTACCATATAGGGAATACAGTTAATAATATTGTAATAACTTTGTATGGTGAAAAATGGTAACTAGACTTATCATTTTGATTATTTTGTAATGTATAAAAATATCGAGTTGCTGTTAGTACACTTAAAACTAATATAATATTGTAAGTCAAGTATACTTCAATTAAAAAAAAAACCATCAGCTAAAAGAGTAAAAGCAGTTGTCTGTGAGGAGGAAGATTAGAAAAGGGAAAGACTAGAACAGGGAATTATTGATTTTAATTACTAGCCCTTTTGTACTCTTTAAACTTTTACCATGTTTATGTATTACTTTGATAAAATAAAAATGTTTTTTAAAATAATTGCATAGGAAAAAAAAAACCCTACATTTGATAGATCTCCTTGTAAGTGGGTGTGGTCATAAGACTAAGTTTTTACCCATGGAGTGTAAGCAGATGGCCAGCTGCCATCTTGGATCAGAAGGTGACCTTGGCAATGGAAGCAATGCTCGGCAAAGCAAAGAGACAGAAGGATCCTGGGTCCCTGCTGTCTCATTCTAGCCATAGATGGCCAATCTCTAGGCTTTCATATGAGAGAAAAATAATCTTTAAATGTAAGTCACTATAACTTATGGCTTTCTGTCATTTACAGCCAAACTAATTCTAGTCAACTACTCTAGCCTCTGACATTAAAAGTTAACTTTCCTTCCCTTCTTCCCTTCCTCCCTTCCTCCCTCCTCCCCCCTTCCTTCCTTCCTTCCTTCCATTTTGCCTCCCTCCCTTCCTTCCGTCTCTCTTCTCTTTTAGAATCATATTGTGTTAAAATAGAAAGGATCTTAATTATTATCTTATCTAAGCCCTTCACTTCACAGTGAGGGAACTGAGGCCTCCAGAGAGGGGAACTGAGGCCTCCAGAGAGGGGAAGTGACTGGGCTGAGTGGGCCTGAACCAAGGTCTCAAACCCAGGTCTCTTGACTCCCCAGTCCTGTGCTTTTACTGTACCACCTACCCTGGCTCTAACCCAGGAAAGCTGCTTCTTGTCACTCAACAGCTCCCCAAAGGGATACAGCTTGTCCTTTATTTTTGGTTCTCTTTCCTCCTAGTTGAATTTATACCATTAATAAAATAACATTTACTTTTTTTCTAAAATGCAGTCTTGGGAAACAGAAAAATCTTAGCTTAAAAGAAAGTTTCTTTTTCCCTTTTAGTGTAAAAACTGATTGCATTCTATATTACCAGGCTTCTGTGCCATTTGTTTGCTTCTTGCCCTCAGAGGACACTTCTCCAAAGGGTGCTCCTAGGTTCATAGGTTCTGTGCAGGATTTATGTGTCAGCCTACAGCTGCCCTGAGCAGTTGTGTGCTGCTAACTCCTCCAGGTTTGGGTGGCACCTGGGTGATGAAGGTCCCTGCCCACTGAGCCCCAACCTCCCTACCCCTGGCCTTCTGATATGCTCTAGTTCCTCTGCCGAGCTAATGAGATTCTGCCCTTGTTCTCGTACCTGGGCTCCCATCTGCCCCTCACCTATTGTCCTTGGAAGAAGGCATTTTCCTACAACTGGCCTGCTTGGCAAAGTAGAGGGAAGGATGGAAAGGAAAAATGTTTGCTATAACTTTTATCTTAAAATGATGATTAAGAATGTACTCTATAAAACAAAAAAAGTGTCTTAAGTGCAGTGCTTTAATGGAGTAATCACAATAATGGGAGCTAATACCATGACACAGTTAACCTTCACCCATTCTGTAAATATTTACTGAATTCCTGTCACCTGGGCATTCAGAGCTAAGCAAAACAAACAGGCCTCTGACCTGGGAGTTGTCATCCACAGGTAACCCAAATTATTCAAATAAATGGCATAATTAAAAACTTGGGGTAAATGCTGCAGAGGAAAAATACAGGACACTATGAGAGAGTATAACTAGGAAGTCCATTTTGGAATGGGAGGTTAGGAGGGGACATTTAATCTAAGACCTAGAAGACAAGAAAGAATTAGATGTGGAACATTCTGGTCAGCAGAATAGCTGGGGTAAAAGCCCACTGATGAGAAAGAAGATGAGAGAGTGTGGTATACCAAGGATATGATAAGCAGAGGCAGCGGCCGGAGTGGAAGTCAGAGCCAGATCACACAGGCTGAAGGGGCCATGCTGAGGACTTCAGATTTCACCTAAGAGTGATGGGAAGACTGGAAAGATTATTGAGTGCAGAATGACTTTGTTGTGTTTAAAAGGTGCCCCAAGGACCAGATGGTTCTGAAGAGGAGGCTCCCTCCCCTCACCCCCAGTTAATGCAATCAGGCAATCAATCAATCAAAATATCCTTTTCTGAGTCTAGTTAATATAAAGAATGAATCCCTCCTATTCACTAGTTGTGAACTAAGCCATTGAAGTATTCATTGTAGATCCTGGATAAGGCCACAAAGTCTGCATTCTAACTCCAGTGCCAAAGTCAGCAAGGCAGGAAGAGTAGCTAGAACTATCAGGCCGCAGTTTGAAGTGGACAGCCCAAGTGCAAATACAGACAACATGGTTTTATCACACCAACCAGGAAAAAGAGCTAAACATTAACAAAAACAAGACAAAAAGTTGTCCTTGGATGGGGCTGGGGCAGGCGCCAAGATTTAATTGATTGATATCTACTATCTCCTTTTGGTGAATAAAATCATACAGTTTTCCTAAGAGTTCATTTGTGGCTAATTCATTCCAGTGGCCAATGAGGAAGTCATGTTACTTGGAACTAGACATTTCACTCAAGTCTTATAGAGGTTTTGTTCTGGTTGTGATGACCTGACTTCAAATATTTATGCCTGGGGAATTTTGGAGACTCTGCTAATCACAAATTCTAGTGGGTCACCTCTATTTGGAAGAGGTATGGTGTGCCTCTGCATGAGAATATTGGTAGCCTCCGCTATTGCCATAACAAAAGTTGACCTTCCTGCCCATTCATCTAGTTTCCAAAACAAATGTATTATGTTAATTAACAGGATAGCGCACCTTCCTGGAAGTCTAACTTCAAATATCAACTGTTATCAAAAACCTACTTGAGGGCTTCCTAGGTGGCGCAGTGGTTGAGAATCCGCCTGCCAATACAGGGGACACAGGTTCGATCCCTGCTCCAAAAAGATCCCACATGCCGCGGAGCAACTAAGCCCATGCGCCACAACTACTGAGCCTGTGCTTTAGAGCCTGTGAGCCACAACTATTGAGCCCATGTGCTGCAACTACTGAAGCCCACGTGCCTAGAGCCTGTGCTGTGCAACAAGAGAAGCCACGGCAGTGAGGAGCCCGCACACCACAACGAAGAGTAGCCCCCACTCACCGCAACTAAAAAGAAAGCCCGTGCACAGCAAAGAAGACCCAACACAGCCAATAAAATAAATAAATAAATTAATTAATTAATTTTAAAAAACCTACTTGAGAGTTACCACATTTATTTATTAATTTATTTTTTAATTAATTTATTTTTTGACTGCATCACGTCTTAGTTGCGGCACGTGGAATCTTTCATTGTGGCGCGTGGGCTTCTCTCTAGTTGTGGCACGCAGGCTTAGGTGCGCCGTGGCATGTGGTATCTTAGTTCCTTGACCAGGGAATGAACCGGTGTCCCCTGCATTGCAAGACAGATCCTTAACCACTGGACCACCAGGGAAGTGCTATGATTTACCACATTTATTAAAATTTGGGTGAGAGATTCTAAGAGGCATGCTATCTATCCACACCTATAAATATTCTTAACACCCATAGGACTGCTTTTACTGTATTTATGCTTCAGCATGTATTTTATGTTATAGAAAATTGTTATGAAAACTGTAAATTCTATTTCTTCATTCACTGTGAAGTTGATATTGGGAAGCTTGAATCACATAATAGTTCCTCTTAGATAAAATGAATGATTTTATTTCACTCCTTCTCTCCCACTCTTTTTTCCTTTCTTCCTTTTTGTTTCTTTCTCTTTTTCGTTCCTTCACCCTTCCCTGCGGCTGCCGGAAAGTCTTGATTGTTTTATATTTAATCTCAGCCACCTCCTTGCCTCTTATAGTGGTTGGAAATGGGGTTTCTGTTTCTTAATTCTACGTCCCTTTTTAGTAACCTTGCTTTGGTAATCTGAATGTTGCTGTTTCATGAAAAAAGTGTCATTTAAAAAAAGGGGCTATGCATAAATTCAATTAAATATATATATCTTTAATGTCCTTGTGGCTTTGGATGATGAACCGCAAGGACAGACCCAGCAAACAGAAAATTAGAATGAAAGGTCTGGTCATCACTGACTCATGTCTGATTCAGAGAGACTTCTTGTGAAACCTGCTCTAAATAGGGCAAGCAGTGTTGTCTCTTCTTGATAGGTTTCTCCTTGGGGCAGGCAGTGCTAAGAGCAGGGGCGGGGAGTCAGATTCCATAGATTCTAGTGCCTAGTGCCCTCTAGCTAGCTGTTACCCTTGGGTAAGCCCCCGCCTTCCTGGAACTCAGTTTCCTCCTCTGCGGAAAGAGTCGGACTAGAGAAATACTGAATCTACTTTAAGCTCTATGAACCTACAGTTCTCTAGCTTCTTTTATAAAAGGTATAGAAGAGTGGCTCCTGCCCTCAAGAAGTTTAGATTCTTTGAAGAAGATAAAATATAAACCATGTTCCACTTGTGAAGAGTGCCTTATGTACATATTGAAAATCTAAGTTTGTCAATATGACACCTGGTTGTGATGGAAATATTTTGTCTTTTATTTCCTTTGTTTAGGATGATGATCTAATATAATTTGAGTAAAATTAGAATTTAATTAATGAATCACCCTCAGTACTTGGACAGATATTAATCTGAGTTCTAGTTGAGATAGTCTGTGAAAAGGATGACTTGAAATGTGCAGTTTGAAAAGTGTGAGGGGAAATATACTCTCATACACTGACCATAAAAACATAGATTTATGTTAACTTTTGAAAGAAAAGATAGCAGAAACAGCAGAAGCCTTAAAAATGTGTATTACTTATGCTTCAGCCCTGCACTCTTGGGAATTTATCCTACAGGTTATCATAACTGGGCAAAGATGTAGCATAAGGTTTCTTCTCACATTTTTATAGAAATATGTTAAAACCTAAAAGTTCTAGAATAGGGAGACAGTTAGTTAACTGTATTATAACCATATGAATTTTATGCTTCCATATTTTACAGAAGAAAAGTACTTGTGATCTGTTAATTAGTAGGGGAAAAAGCAGCTAAAGAGTATGTATTATATAATTCCAAATACATACTATTTGATATCTGTATAAAATAGCATACCAAAATGTTAGCAGAAGTTATGTTGGGTGGTGGTATCAAAAGTGATTTTCACTTTTTTATGAATTTTTCTATTTTCCCTTCAAGTTTTCTACATTGGGCTTGTATTGCTTTTGTAATGGAAAAAAATATATAATAAAATGCTATGACCTTATCAATTAATTTTTTCTTGCTAAACAATAACCAGTGAAGTGCCAGGTTTCACA
The DNA here is from genome assembly GCF_030028045.1 of Hippopotamus amphibius kiboko. Lineage (NCBI taxonomy): Eukaryota > Metazoa > Chordata > Mammalia > Artiodactyla > Hippopotamidae > Hippopotamus > Hippopotamus amphibius. The sequence continues at coordinate 168,519,928 of NC_080188.1, read as the reverse complement.
TTCCAAGTTAGCAAGAGTATAGGTTTGCAGCAGTTCACAACCACAGGAGATAAACCTGCTCCTTTATGGGCCCAGTCATTCCACCTGTTTGAAAATGAGCGGATATCTGACCACGGAAAGTTACAAAACAAGATGGAATAAGCCTATAAGGGAAGACACATTCTCCATGCTGCAGAGAAAGCGTTAGAAATGGGATTGGTTACTTTCCAGGTGGTCTTCATACCACATTCCTAGGTGTGGCTTAAGTTCAGTTTTGTTTACTTTACTTGCCTATCATCCACTCAGCAATTATTAACTGTTTCTGACCATTGTACTTGGCAATCAATACATGGAATGCGCTGCCGCACATCATGATGAGTTCCCCTCCCTGTCAGTGCTCAAGCCACAGTTGGACAGCTGCCTCTCAGGGCTATTGTAGCCAACACGGCACAGAGGGTAGCAATAAGCGCTTAGCATGATGGAAACATGGATAGTGATTTTTATGCAAAGCTTCACTGTTTTTGTACTTTGAATATATCCCACTAAGGATGTACAGCTAGAGTAATTCTGTTCAAAAGTGGCATGAAGTAATTGTGTGGTTTTATTATCAATTTCATTTGTAGCTAATGGTTTCTGATGATATTCAATTTCCGGGTTTCTTTTTTTTCACCCATTTTGTTTTAATTTTATTTTTTGATTATGTAAAACATTTGCATGGTTCAAAGTCCAAAGCTTAAAAAGGTATGCTTCCAGTTGTCTTCTTGCCATCTCAACCCCTTCCACCTTGTAGCCACACACACACCCTAAAGGAAATCACTTTCATTAGTTTCTGGTTTACCCATTCTTTTTGCAAATATAAACAAATAAGTTTTTAAAAGTTCATATACATGAATGTATGTTAGTAGATTTCCCAGGGCTTCCTTAATGAACTACCACAAAACTGGGAAGCTTAAGACAACAGAAAATTTGTTGTCTCAGTTCTGGAGTCTAGACGTCCCAAATCAAGGTGTTGGCAGAGCTGTGCTCCTCCTGAAACCTATAGAAGAGGATCCTTGCCTTGTCTAGCTTCTGGAGTTTGCCTGCAGTCCTTGGTGTTCCTTAGTTTGTAGATGCATCACTCCAGTCTTTGTCTCTGATGTCATGTGGTTATCTTTTCCATATGTGTCTCTGCTTCCTCTTGTATAAGGACACAGTCATGTTGGATTAAGGGTCCACCCCACTCCAGTGTGACCTCATTTAACCTAATTACATCTACAAGGACCCTATTTGCAAATAAGTTCACGTTCAGAGGTACTGGGGATTAGGACAGATCTTTTTGAAAGACATACATTCTCTTTTTAAAAATTTTCTGAACCTAGGTTATTTCTTTTTTTATTGAAGTGTAGTTCGTGTACAATATTATATATGTTATAGGTGTACAATATAGTGATTCACAGTTGAAGGTTATTTGCAACAACATGGATGGACTTGAAGGGTATTGTGCTAAGTGAAATGTCAGAAAGAGAAAGACAGATTCTACTTATATGTAGAATCTAAAAACACAACAAATCAGTGAATATAGCAAAAAAGAAACAGACTCACAGATATGGAGAAAAAGCTAGTGGTTACCAGTGGGGAGAGGGAAGGGGCAAGGAGCAACATAGGGGTAGGGGATTAGAAGGTATAAAATAAACTATAAGGGTATGTTGTACAACACAGGGAATATAGCCATTCCTTTTTATTGCTGGGTAGTATTCCATTGTGTGTGTGTGTGTGTGCGCGTGCGCGCATGTGTGTGTGTGTGTATACATTATTTATCCATCTGTTGTTGGACATTTAGGTTTTGTCCATATCTTGGTAATTGTATATAATGCTGCTCTGAACATTGGGGTGCATGTATCTTTTCAAATTACTGTTTTCATTTTCTTTAGATATATACCCGGGAGTAGAATTGCTGGATCATATGGTATTTCTATTTTTAGTTTTTTGAGGAAACTCCATATCGTTTTCCACAATGGAAATTAACAATATTAAGACTTCCAATTCATGGTCACAGAATAGCTTAACTTTATTATTATTTTTTGCCAAAGAATTATAAATAATTTAATGAATTTAATGAGACTAGTCTTTTAGTTGGAAAACAATGAAGCAAAAGCAAATAAGAGCTATTTCTGAATACCCCTCCCCCCAACACACACCGATCTTAACAGTAGGCCAAGCCAAAGGATGTTTGTACTAATCCATAAAGATTCATCCAGTTTGCTCTTGCCTTTGTGGCCACCCGTATTTTCTACTTTTATTTGAGAGGGAAATTTTCTCCTTCCCCTTAGCACCCGTGGCTCTGAACACAACCCTGTATTTAGACTCTGCTTTAAGGACAATAGTAAAAGTAATTGATAGAATAGCTTAGCTTTAGGTGTGGGGTTTATGTTTTATCATGTTGAGTTTCTATCAATTTTTATGTTATTTGGAGTTTTCATCAGGAATGGGTGTTGAATTTTGTCAAAAGTCTTTTTAATAATCTACAGAGATGCTTAAATAATATTTAGCTTATAACAAATAGTATAATGAATTATATCAATGGGTTTATAATATTGAACCATCCTTGCATTCATCCTATCATTTTTCTATTCCTGAAAGAAATTTCACCTGATAAATATGTATTATTTTCTTAATGTGCTAAATATTCTGCTCACTACTACTTTATTTCAGGCTTTTTGCATGAGTTAAGTATAGGTATGTAGAATTTGGACATTTTTTCCTTTTTTTTTTTCCCTATACTGTAATTTAAGTAGCACTGAGAATTCCTGGCCTTTTTTCTTTTTTCTCCCCTGTTGTCTTTGGGTTTCACTAAGAGCTCCTTCTTAAATTAAGTCTGTGTCTTACAGCTCTCTCAGTTGTAATCCACTATTATACCGGAGCCCTGTTGATGTGGTGGTGAGGTGTTAGGGAGCATAAGTGTTCTATAATCTTATAATTACTTTTGGTTTTTAACAGGCCTGAGTCCCTGGGCTGTGACCTTCAGAAATGTGTCTCATCATTTTTTTTTTTCCCTTTTCCTCAGACAGAAAGGGTAGTGAGTGCTGGAGCTGACCCTCTCTCCCAGTAAGATAAAGCTCTGGGAAACTAGTTTCCCCTGGAGGGCAGAACTTTGTTATGGAGAATGCTCTCTGAGTATGTTTCAAAATGTTTTCTTTTATTCTGGGCACATTTTTAAATGGTTATTTTCCCCTTCCCCCTGCTAGAAAGCCCAGGATATTTTTCTTCAGTCTTCAGTGTGAAAACCTGGAGTTATAAACCCCTCAAAAGTGTGGGATCCTCCCTAAACCTGGGCCCCCAGGAATGTTTAACTCTCAAGCTAGTCTATGCTCAGCCTCCAGCAATTAGTCAGAATTATCATTAAATGTTTCTACCAGTTAATGGCTTGAATGACTTTGATCTTGGCTGTGCTATCTGTACTTGCATGTCTTTCCAAATTACAGGGTGAACATTTGCCCCATGACTTCAGTTCTCTGATGGATCTAAGAAAAGTCATTGGTTTTTAGTTTGTGCATTCAGCATTTTTCTTGTTGTAAGGAGGGGAGTAACAGCTCTTTACATGTTGGAGCTAAACTAGAAATAGTGTTGATAAAAATTCTCCAGTGAAATAATCAGGATCTTGTGCTTTTTTTTGTAGGGTAATGTCTTGGTAACTTTATTTCTTTCTCCTATGGAAATGTGTCTGTTTAAGTTTTCTCTCTTTATGGGGGTCAATTTGGGAAAGAGTATTTTCCTAAGAAATTATCTATGTTATCTGGATTTCTAAATTTATTTGCATAGGCTTTTTCAAGTGAATGCCATTTAAAAAAAGTTTCCTATTTCATTTAATTTTAAGAACCAGCATTATTAAATTGTTAGTTCTACTTATTTCTATTTCTTTCTTTCTTTTTTTTTTTGGCTGTGTTGAGTCTTTGTTGCTGTGCGTGGGCTTTCTCTAGTTGTGGTCAGTGGGGGCTACTTTTCGTTGTGGTATGAGGGCTTCTCATTGCAGTGGCTTCTCTTGTTATGGAGCATGGGCTCTAGGCATGCGGGCTTCAGTAGTTGCAGCACGTGGCCTCAGTAGTTGCAGCATGCAGGCCCTAGAGCATGAGGGCTTCAGTAGTTGCAGCACATGGGCTCAGTTGTTGTGGCATGTGGGCTGTAGGGTGCACGGGCTTCAGTAGTTGTGGCACGCAGACTCAGTAGTTGTGGCTCACAGGCTCTAGAGCACAGGCTCAGTAGTTGTGACACACGGCCTTAGTTGTTCTGCGGCATGTGGGATCTTCCCAGACCAGGACTCAAACCTGTGTCTCCTGCATTGGCAGGTGGATTCTTAACCATTGCACCACCAGGGAAGTCCTATTTTCTATTTCTGACTCATTAATTTTTGCTTTTATCTTTACTATTTTATTCCATCTGCTTTCTTTCAGCTAATGTTATTTATTTCTTGAGGTAAGCTTTATTTATACATGCTAAGAATTAAATCTTATATGAATGCCCATGTCCAAACCCGCAGAATGTACAACATCAAGAATGAATCCTAATGTAACCTGTGGACTTTGGGTGATTATGAAGTGTTAGTATAGGTTCATCAATTGTACCAAATGTACTACTCTGGGATGTTGATAATGCAAAAGGTTACGCATGAGTCGGGACAGGGGTATATGGAAAATCTCTGTACCGTCTCCTTATTTTTGCTATGAACCTAACACTTCTCTAAAAAAACTGTCTTTAAATATGAAAAAAAAGTGTGGGGAGGGGCATACTGTGTGTCAACATCTGGCATTTGCTTTCTCTTAAACATCAAGTTTCTAAAATTAATTCATTTTATTGTGTGGAGTGGAAGTTTTTATTTTTCATGCTGTAGAGTAGTCCAAGGTGCGAATATACTACAATATACTTATTCATTTTCCTGCCATAGACGTTTTGGCTATTACAAACAATACTGATATGAACGTCCTTGTAACATGGCCCCTGGTGCACAAGTGCATAAGTGTTTCTGGGGCATATAGTTAGGAATGGATTGCTGAGTCATAGGCTGTGGGAAACTGTTCCCAAAGTCGTTGTATCAATTTAAACTCCCACCATCAGTGTCTAAACTTTCCCTTTGTTCTACATTCCCATCAACATTTGGCATTAACATATATCTTGATTTTTGCCAGTCTAGTAGGTGTAAATGGTATCTCATTGTTTTCTTAATGAACATTTCCTTATTTGCTAGTGTTGTTGAACATGTTGTCAGATGTTTATTTGATATTTGCATTTTTTAATGGAAATTCCTGTTCATGTCTGATGCCCATTTTTCTGTTGGGTTATATTTTTTATATTGCTTTATCTTATATTTTCTGGATTCTCATATTTTGTCAGTTAGATGAATAATACAAATATCTGCATTCAGATTATAACTTGTCTTTTCCTTAATGATGTTATTTGATAACAAGTTTTTAAAATTTTAAGGTAATTGAATTCAGAAATCCTTTATTTTCTGGTTAGCAGATACTTTTCTGTTTTATTTAAGAAATGTTTCCTTCCACTGAGTTCACAAAGATTCTTCTATATTTCTTCTAAAAATTAAGTGATTCTTTCACATTTAAATTTTTATATGTATCCATATTTAAGTATTTAATCTACTAAGAATTGATTTTTGTGTGTGTAGAGTATGATATAATGCTCCAACTGTGATATTTTTCTATTTGAATAGCTAATTGTCCCAATTTGTTTACTGAATAATCCATCATCTCCCCCATGATAAACCATGCCTGTTCTCTCATAAATCAGGATTCTGTATACTTGTGGCTGTTTCTTGGATTTCTATTTTATTACTTTGATCAATTTGTCTACCTTCATAAAGAAAAAACTGTTTTAACTATATACTCTAAATTTATCATAAGTATTGATATTTCATAGTCCATCCACATTACAGTACTTTTCACAAATGTCTTGGCTATTCTCTAACCTCTAATTTTCCATACAGATTTTAGAAACAGCCTACCAAATGTCAAATAAATAAAAATCCTCATGGTATTTTGAGTTGAATTTCATTAATGCCCAAAATAATACTTACTGAAACAAGATAGGTATTTATTTCTTGGACAGTGTAAAAGGAATCTAAAGCAAGTAGCCTAGGGATGACTTTCTTTTCTAACATCCAAGCAAGTGACTTCCATCCTCAAGGTCAATTTAAAGTTCATAATGGCTACGACAGCCCCAACCATCATGCCTATGGCTGCCCTCCCATAAGTCCCACAAAACACTTCTGCTTACACGTCATTGTCCAGGACTCAGTAACATGGCCACCTATGCAAGGAAGGCATAGAAATATAGTCCTTTAGCTCAGTAAACTGCTGCCTAGAATAAAATTATGTTCTTCTACTAAAGAAAAAGGGGGAGAATGGCAAATGGCAAGGTAGGTCTTGAAGAAGTTTCTTAGTGGGTAAAACAAAATAAAGCTTTAAGACCATCTCATGTTCTCCCAAGACCCAATGGGAAGAAGTCCTAGTCTAGGAGAACAGTTAGGGATTAGGGTTAAGTTAGGGTTAGGTTAGGTTCTTCTTTACTGAAGGTAGAGAAATGGGATGACTTTGTCCTGAGAGCATGCAGGGTGCCAAGAAAACAGGAAAAAAACACTTTCCTTCTAATATTAATTAGAATACCAAACTCTGTGTACAGTATTATTTATATAGTAATGTATGTACAAATATATTGTATATAAATACTGTGTGTAAATACTATGTAGAGTATTATTTATATAACATGTACAGTAGCATGTTTTGATTATATATAAACACAGATCCAGTTTTTAAAATAACGGAAAAAATATTCAGTGTTTACAATGGTTATCAACATTTACCTCTAGGTGGTAAGATTATGTTTAACTTTATTTTTACCATTTATGATTTTCTTTCTTTTTCCTAATTTTTACTTCCAAATTTTAGTGATTTTTTTATTTTAAATAATCTTATTTTAGAATTAAAAAACAAGTAAAGGAATGAAAAAAGGAAAGAAGGCAAGTGGTGGGTTTGAACTGTAATTTGCCATTGGATCCTGAGTGTCATTCAACAGATATTTACTGAACATCTGTATGTATCAAGTGCTGTTGTAAGTTTCCAGGATGTATAATGTAAGCTCTGTTCCATGGAGCTTACATTCAGTGGGAAGGGGAGGCAGAGGGGTTATCAGACAATCACAATAACTATAATAAATTAGTAAATTATCTAATATATTAGGAGGTGATATGTACTGTGGAAAAGAATGGAGCTGTGTAAGGAAGATAGGGAATGTAACGTAGAGGGAGCAGAGCAATGCAATTTGTGATTTAAATAGGGTGATCAGGGTAGACTTTATTGAAACATAGGGCAGAGGAACATAGACAAAGGAGATGAGGCAGTGAGTCAGATATCTGGTGCAAAGACCTCAGGGCAGAACCACGCCCAGTGTATTTGAGGACCAGCAAGGAGGCCAGTGTGGCTGAAATGGAGTTGAGCAAGGAGATCTCAGAAGGAAACTCTGGAGGTTTGTTGTTTTTGAAATCTAAGAGAGCCTGCCAAGAGTCACCAAGCCTGTTGACCATTACCTGCTCCCACCAATCTTCATAGAAAGAGAAAATACAGAGCAAAGACATTTGCGGGTGCATCTTAGATGGCTGTAAAATCATGAACAGGAAATGTGCATATGCGGGGCAATGAAGATCATTTAAGCTCATATTCCAGTTGAAAGTAATGACCTTGGAAGAGAAAAGGAGATATTGGAAGGGAACTGCTAGCTTCATAAACGAGTTGAAAAACAGGTTTGATTTTCCTGGATCATGGCTTATAATAATAGAACAGTGGACTCTTGGCAAGAGACAGAACAGGAAGGGAGAGTTTGGCAGGTAGTTCATAAACTGACCAAGAGGGTTTTACATTAACATTTGATGAGGAGGGATAAAAAAATTCAGATAAAACTGAAAACTCAGGTGTTAAGTGGAAAGAACAGTAGTGAAGATTCCCAGCTGATCTCAGGAGAAAACAAGAGGAGAAAGATGTGGCAGCAAAACATATGATCTCAGATATGAGCTAAGCATAGATAATAAAAGCGAATGTGGTAACTCACACCGAAAGGAAATCATGCTTTTAAAAGGAAGAATTTGGCTTTTTAAAAAGTGACGCCAGGCCAGAGTATATTCTCTGCCGTGTTAGGGCGTGCATCACATGATAGCATCCACTGCCCAAAAGAGGAACAACTAATTGAAGGGTGGAAAAATTGCAACATATAATAGAATTATTTACCTTTAGGGACATTTGTAAAGCAGAATAGACACTTTTAGATGACGATGAAAGAATAGAGAAATGGAATGATCAAACTATGGAACCACTTAAGGATGTGGAGGACATTTTGCAAATCAGATTTGAAAACTAACATCTTAAGAGACTTAACAGCAATAGAGAAGGAACTCTGTCTGAACACCGGGAAGACTTATACTCCAAAAGCAAAGAATCTGATAAATTCTTTCCATCCTGAAGAAAGCAGAATAAGTAACATTTTGAGGAAATGACACTCCAGATGTAATCCTAATGTACAAGGATAATAAAAACAACAACAGCTTACTTTTGTTGAGCCTTAACATCATTTATTGGGTGTTCACTATGTGTCAAGCGTTACTTCCTTTAATCCTCTCACAACCTATGAAACTATCCCCATTTTATAGATGAGAAAGCTGAAGGTTAAAGAGGTTAATGGGTGCAGGGTTACTTAGCTAGCAATAAAGGACCTGAGAATCCAACCCAGATCTACCTGACTCCAAAGCCTATATTGTTAACAAGGCCTCTTAAGAATGGTGAAAGGTAACCACGCCAGTTTAAAGACCATATAGTTAAGAAAGAGAAGTCTAGGAAGAATCAGCCACACACGTAAAACCTTAGGAGAGTGGATATCATGAAATAAACAGAAAGGAGAGAATGATCCCATGGCTGATGACTCCAGAAGGCAGGACATCTCAAGGGTCTTGGAAGATTATTTTAAAATAGTTTTTTTTTTATTCATATAGTCATAAGTCATTCAACCTGCTGTGCATATGTGCACAAATATGCCAGAAATAATACGTGGAAGTTAACAATTTGGGTGCTCAGGGCACTCAGATGTTATAAACATGAGCACAAAAGGTGGAACATAAGGCCTCCAAAGACCGGTGTCAGAAGAAGCCAAGATTTCAAGAAGCTTAAGGACAGCAAAGATTTTTGTTTCAGTTGTGTTCAGAGCAAGAACCAGAAAAAGTCTAGGCTAACTCCTTTGGCAGATGGTGTGATATTACAAACAGGACTGAAACACTGGAAACCAACATGGGATCATTAAGAACAAGTCTCATCAAACTCTCATTTGCTTTTCTGATGGAATTACCAAACAGGTAATGTGCCGTAGCTTGATCTGAGCAAAATATCTTACCAAATCTCTCGTAATGCTCTCATGGGCAAGATGGGGAAACCCAAGGTAACTCCCTAAATCACTGAGCAACAAAGCCCAAAGAGCCTTAAGTGGACTATGCCAGTCTGAAGGCCAAGCGTGCCTCAATTTTCTGTCCTTTTAACCCCTGAAGATGAACTTTGATCTGAGAGTGCACGTTAATACATTCACAGATTACCTGACACCCGGGAGACGCCTTATTTGTTCAATAACAGACTTAAGTGGCAGAAATATCTGACAGGCTGAGGCTAGCAAGTTTGATGTATATCTATGTAAATAGCTTGGAATTAGTACAGGATGTGAGGAACTTGGCTTTACAATATTTGCTTAGGAAGGACCTGAGAATATTAATTCACAGAACAAGGAGTGGACAAGAACAGAACCTTTCAAAAGCCTACAGTCTTTGGCTGTATTCATAAAAATATGGTGTTGAAATTAAAGAAGAAAGTATTTTCACTGCATCTGTAGTGCCTGTTCCCTGTTTGGAAAAATATTTTTTAACTAAAAAAACCAAATTATAAAATAATCTTTAATGAATAAAAGGAATTGATGATAGCGAAAATCAACCGTAGGATATTGGGATCAGAAAACATATTACAGAAAAAATGGTGAGAGAAATGAGAGTAATTAGCTTTGAAAAAAAGTAGGAATTCTAGTACTGAAAAAGGTAAGTTCATTGGAGACTCACTCTATCACATTGCCCTGGGTGTAGGCTCTGTAGTATCTATCACCATCTGAAACCATCCTGCTTCTTTATTGTCTGTTTCCCCTTGGTGCAATGTAAGGTTCACAAGAGGAGAGGCCTTGCGTGATGGTTCACTGTTTTGGTTTTTTTCTTGGGCGCACCACGTGGCATGCAGAATCTTAGTTCCCTGACCAGGGTTGGAACCCACATCCCCTGCATTGGAAGCACAGAGTCTTAACTGCTGTACCACCAGGGAAGTCCTGATGGTTCACTGTTTTATCTACAGCACCTAGAACAGTGCCTGACACATAGTAGACACCAAGGGAAAGAATGGGATTGCCTCTACACAAATCACAGACGGCCTCCCTCAGGTCCGATGGGTGGGGACAAAACTGGTTTCTGGGGCCCACCTTTCAGCAGGGGATATGGAGAGGGGCAGTTCTTCAGAAGAGCCTCTGTGGATAAAACCCCCAAACGTCTCACTCTATGCAGAGGGATATGCAGCTTGAGCCAAAGGTCTTTTCTGACCCTGCTGAGGCTTCAGGCGTGTCTGGACAGGTCCAGGGAAATAGTTGGACAGGCTGGGTAGAAGTCAAATTTGTGCAGAGTCTAAAGAGCCGAGCCCTCTGGGACAAACAAACAAACAAACAAGCTCAGGCTGTGCCCCCTGGGTGACTTTCAGCCTGTCTGGGAGGGTCTGGTGATTTGGTGGAGTAGTCGGTTAAAAGTTTACTTTCTGATGAAGATGTGAAGAAACTGGATTCCTCCCACATTGCTGGTGGTGGTAGACAATGGTCCAGCCACGCTAGAAAACTATTTGGCAATTTCTTATAACACTAAACCTGTAACTACCATACAACCTAGCAATTGCACCTCTGGGCATTTGTCCCAGAGAAATGAAATTTTATATTCATATAAAAATCTATCAAGAACAGTTTTATTCATAATAAAAAAAAAAACTAGAAACAACTCAGAGGTCCTTCAGTAAACAAACTGGATAAACAAACTGGCACATCTGTACCATGGAATACTGCTCATTGTCTAAAAAGGAACAAACTGTTGATGAAACAGCTTCAATGAATCTCCAGATAATTAGGGACTTACGCTGAGTGAAAAAAAGGCAATTCCAAAAAGGCACACGCTATATGATTCCATTTATAATAATATTCTCAAAATGACAAAATTATAGGAATGAGGAACAGATTAGTGATTGCCAGGGATCAGGGATGGGGAAGGAGGTGGGGATGGCTATGACAGAGTGGTATGAGGGATTCTTGTAGTGGTGGACACAGAAATGTTCTGTGTCTGGCTGTGTTGATATCAATTCTGACTGTGATATTGTATCATTGTTTTGCAAGATCGGCGAGACCGGGTAGATGGTACACAGGATCTCTCCATATTATTTATTACAACTGCAAATGAATCTACAGTCATCTCAGAATAAATATTTAATAAAAAATGTTTGCTTGCAAGTTGGGAAGGTGAGATGGTAGGGAGGGGTGTAGGAGGGGAGTGAACAATCCAGGTAATCTCCCAGGAAAGAACTCACATCCTAGATAAACAAAGAACTTGGTGCGATGACCTTGACCTTCCAGAATGTAAGCTCCAAAGGGCAGGAATTGTGTCCATCTTGTTTGTCACTGAATCATTTGTGCCTACAACTATGCAGCCTGACATACCAGAGGGCTTACGACAAGCATTCCCCTCTGTTGAAATAAAGCACTTAGGTATTGAAGAATGATGGGCTACCCAAATCTGCTTGAGTCTTCAGTTTTGAACAACAAAGGTTTACCTGAAAATATACTTCACTTCATTTGATTCCTAAGTTCAGGCTGACTGATAGACAGCCCTGTAGTGGAGATGCTCCGTGGAACCCAGTAGAGCTCTGTGGCTGTTAAGTGCACCTGTCCCAGGGTCACCCCTGGATTCATAAAAACTGACATAGCTGCTCAGTTAACCCCTGTATCACACTGCAGTCATAATAACACTGCTTTCGGAGCCTCTAACAAAGCATAATTCCATGAAGATGGAGCCACTGTCCCCTACTGTGCCACAGACCACCAGATATCCTTGACAGCTTGAGGACCTTGAAATGAGTACTAACAGAAACTGGTGGTCCTGGTGGAGTTTCAGGAAAGAGCACAGCTCCAGAGAGGCAACAACAGTGCTGGGGTAGGTCCTGATCAGTGGTCCAGGGTGCTGTGACCTTCATAGGGCCCAGCCAGAACTGGGACGGTCGCCAGCAGCAAAACTTCTGTGAGTGGCCTTCTTCCTGAATGCATGTAGGAAACCTCCTAAGGACTGCTAGAACTTGGGGACTCCAGAACTAATCAGGGAAAAGTTGCAGGAGACTAAACTCCTACATACACAGGTGAGAGCCAGTAACAGGTAATTTGAACTACAGACTTTTTTAAAAAATTGAATAACCTTATATCATATTGGTCCTGATTTTCATGAGGGATCTGGATTTGACATCAGAAGACCTCAACCCCAAGCTTCAGATTTCTTAAACTGGCATCCTAATGTCTGCTCTGCCTGCTTGATAAGGCTGTTACTCTGAGAATTATATGAAATGATATACATGAGAAAGCTTTTAAAATTGTCAAGCACTGTATGCATGCAATATTTGGTATTATTATTTTGAGTGCTTTGTCTCTCTACTGTAACTTCCTGTCATCTCATCTTCTAGAAGCTGCATAATTTCTTAGCCCACCTTTTGTGTCCCCTATAAAATACTGTGGTATTTCAGGTCCTTGTGACCTGGGACTATTTGAAGTGTGCATCTGTGGCAGTCTTTGTCTCCCTGACATCATTTAAAAGTTGTCTTGGGACCAGAATCTCCCACAATTCCCTGCACCCCTGCCCAGGGCTCTGCTGACGGTGTGGCTAAATGTGGAGGCAGAGCTATTAGGAATTACCCAAGGGCTAGGAATTAGAAAATGTGTTCCAGGATTAGGCTTCCAGTTGTCCAATTTATAACATTTTACAAGACTCATAACCTGAAAATTAAGGGATGGTAGTGAATCCTGGAAACAAAGGAGGCAAGAGCCAGGAAGTCAGACTGCCTGTGTCTGGCCCCATCAACTCAGTGGAACCCAGCTTCTACTCTTTCTAGGGCTGATGCTACAGGTTGGACTTGCACCTCCTGCTCCAGCATCCAGCTGGGAGAACTGGGTCAGCTCCTCAATCATGTTTGAGGTAAGCAGGGAAAGAGCAAAAAGAGATGCCCATGCCTTGTGTTCCAATAGCTCTGGGAAAAATTTAGTTCCAAGGAAAATTGGAAAATGCACCCATTAACAGTCGTGGATTGACTCGGACACTTAAAGCTGTGTGACTCTTGTTTCAAAAGCTACTCTTTTGAAACAGGGATAATATCTGCTCTGCATATCTTGATCAGTGGGAGCTTTTTGTTTTTTGTCTTTTAATAATAAAACCTGTTGTGAATTATAAAGCATGCAAATGCAGAGAATTGTATAGTTCCAGGTCCCCAGACCCCAGAAAGGGAAGGTCAGCTATAACTGGCTACTGGGATGAACCTTCCACACAGAGATAGAAACTCTCACCAGTCCTTCAGCTGAAAAAAGGTCTTGATTGTTTCTGAATCAAGAGACCTTTCAGACACACATTGGAAGCCCTAAGCTTTTGTTTTTGCATGTAAGTGTCTAAATTGGAGAGAAGGAAAATTATTGCAACTCATGAAGATATAGATCATTTCATGGAATTAAAAAAGCACCAATTCAAGGCAAATCCCAGTTTTTCAGATGCTGGGAAAAGGATGAGAGTAGTGTAGTCCCTACAAGGCCAGGATGTGAGTGAACCATGACAACCAGAAGCAGGGGCATAAAAGAGCTGAGAATAGAATGGAAAGAATCCAGCTCTCCAAGTAGCCTAGCTTAGCTGCAGCTGGGGTTTCTTCATTCATTCATTCATTCGTTCGTTCCTTCATTCTTTCATTCTCTGAGTATCTGCAGTATGCTCAGTGCCAGAGGTACAGACCTGAATAAGGCAAGGTCTCTGACCCTGAGGCATTCCCAGCAAGAAGGTGTTGCTGCAGAGACGTCTCATGAGAAACAGGGAGAGAGCTGCCCCTAATATGAGTCTACACATCTGCCCCAGGCTGGCGAAACCCTCTGCTCATGTGCTTCTCTAGCCACCAGCTAGAATGAGTCCCACAAAGGAATCTGAATGTCCCAGGGCCTGTGGTGACTCACCTGGATGCAAGAGCAGACAGTTGCCTTTGCAAACATGCAGATTTGGAGTTTCTAAATCATTATTACTGGAGAAACAGGCCACTGGATCTTGAGGCAGAGTCCCCCAACATGTTAAGGAATCTAGAGGTGGTGACCCCTTGCCAAGGTGGAAAGGAGATTCCATCTTGGACTGCTAAGGCCCAGGAAGAATTAGACATTTTCTCTTCTGGGCTCCCACAGCCCTGGGCCTGCAGGTCTTTTCAGCATTTCTTACACTGCATGGTAGCCATCCTCACTGCACCAAGAGCTCCTTCAGAGAAAGAACAGTGGGGTACAGTGGTTAGGCACCTGATCTAGGTGGCAGAAAGATTTAGGTTCACACCCTGATTGGGTCCCTTAAAGACTGTGTGATTTTGCTGGGAGGATGGAATTAGATAACATCTAAAAATTTGGACCTATAGTATAATCAGTATTTGGTAGCTGCTATCATTTTAACATTATTTAGTATATACATAATATTTTATATTAATATATGCAAATAATATATTAATGTATACAATATATAGATGCAAAAATCCTCAACAAAATACTAGCAAACAGAATCCAACAGCACATTAAAAAGATCATACACCATGATCAAGTGGGGTTTATCCCTGGAATGCAAGGAGTCTTCAATATATGCAAATCAATCAATGTGATACATCATATCAACAAATTGAAGGATAAAAACCATATGATCATCTCAATAGATGCAGAAAAAGCTTTTGACAAAATTCAACACCCATTTATGATAAAAACTCTCCAGAAAATGGGCATAGAAGGAAATTACCTCCACATAATAAAAGCCATGTATGAGAAACCAAAAGCCAACATCGTTCTAAATGGGGAAAAACTGAAAGCATTCCCTCTAAGAACAGGAACAAGACAAGGGTGTCCACTCTCACCATTATTATTCAACATAGTTTTGGAAGTTTTAGCCACAGCAATCAGAGAAGAAAAAGAAATAAAAGGAATCCAAATTGGAAAAGAAGAAGTAAAATTGTCACTCTTTGCAGATGACATGATATTATACATAGAAAACCCTAAAGATGCTACCAGAAAACTGCTAGCACTAATTGATGAATTTAGTAAAGTAGCAGGATACAAAATTAATGTGCAGAAATCTCTTGCACTCCTATACACTAACAACAAAAAAGCAGAGAGAGAAATTAAGGAAACTCTCCCACTTACCATTGCAACAAAAAGAATAAAATACCTAGGAATAAACCTTCCTAAGGAGGCAAAAGACCTGTATGCAGAAAACTATAAGACACTGATGAAAGAAATCAAAGATGATACAAAGAGATGGAGAGACATACCATGTTCTTGGATTGGAAGAATCAACACTGTGAAAATGACTATCCTACCCAAAGCTATTTACAGATTCAACGCAGTCCCTATCAAATTACCAACAGCATTTTTCACAGAACTAGAACAAGAAATCTTATGATTTGTATGGAAACGCAAAAGACCCCGAATAGCCAAACAATCTTGAGAAGGAAAGACAGAGTTGGTGGAATTAGGCTTCCTGACTTCAAACTATACTACAAGGCCACAGTCATGAAGACAGTATGGTACTGGCACAAAAATAGAAAGGAAGATCAATGGAACAGAATAGAGAACCCAGAGGTAAACCCACGCACATATGGGCACCTTCTCTTTGACAAAGGAGGCAAGAATATACAATGGAAAAAAGACAGCCTCTTCAATAAGTGGTGCTGGAAAACTGGACAGCAACATGTAAAAGAATGAAATTAGAACACTTCCTAACACCATACAGAAAAATAAACTCAAAATGGACTAAAGACCTAAATGGAAGGCCAGATACTATAAAATTCCTAGAGGAAAACATAGGCAGAACACTCTATGACATACATCAAAGCAAGATCCTTTTTGACCCACTTCCTAGAATAATGGAAATAAAATCAAGAATAAACAAATGGGACCTAATGAAACTTAAAAAGCTTTCACACAGCAAAAGAAACCATAAACAAGACAAGAAGACAACCCTCAGAATGGGAGAAAATACTTGCCAATGAAGCAACAGATAAGGGATTAATCTCCAAAATATACAAGCATCTCATGCAGCTTAATACCAAAAAAGCAAATAACCCAATCCACAAGTGGGCAGAAGACCGAAATAGACATTTCTCCAAAGAAGGCATACAGGTGGCCAACAAACACTTGAAAAGATGCTCAACATCACTAATCATTAGAGAAATGCAAGTCAAAGCCACAACGAGGTATCACCTCACACCCATCAGAATGGCCATCATCAAAACATCTGGAAACAATAAATGTTGGAGAGGGTGTGGAGAAAAGGGAACTCTCCTGCACTGTTGGTGGGAATGTAAGTTGGTACAGCCACTATGGAAAACAATTTGGAGGTTCCTTAAAAAACTACAAATAGAACTACCATACGATCCAGCAATCTCACTACTGGGCATATACCCAGAGAAAACCATAATCGGAAAAGAAACATGTACCATAATGTTTATTGCAGCACTATTTACAATAGCCAGGACATGGAAGCAACCTAAATGCCCATCAACAAATGAATGGATAAAGAAGATGTGGCATATATATACAATGGAATATTACTCAGCCATAAAAAGGAATGAGATGGAGCTATATGTAATGAGGTGGATAGACCTGGAGTCTGTCGTACAGAGTGAAGTAAGCCAGAAAGAGAAAAACAAATACCATATGCTAACTCATATATACGGAATCTAAAAAAAAAAAAATGGTACTGATGAACCCAGTGACAGGGCAAGAATAAGGATGCAGATGCAGAGAATGGACTGGAGGACATGGGGTTGGGGGGGTGGGGGGTGAAGGGGAAGCTGGGACGAAGTGAGAGAGTAGCATTGACATACTTACACTACCAACTGTAAAATAGATAGCTAGTAGGAAGTTGCTGTATAACAAAGGGAGATCAACTTGATGATGGGTGATGCCTTAGAGGGCCAGGACAGGGAGAGCAGGAGGGAGTCGCGGGAGGGAGGGGATATGGGGATATATGTATAAATATAGCTGATTCACTTTGGTGTACCTCAAAAGCTGGTACAAGAGTGTAAAGCAATTATATTCCAATAAAGAGCTTAAAAATATATATATTATATATTATTTATGACATGATATAATAATATATTTATATTAATAACATATATACAAGTAATAATAGTTGTATCCATCAGAATTCAGGGAAGGAAATGGAAATTGCTTTATATTAAATAGGATTTAATTTAATGATTGTGAATAGAGTTGGTTTTTTTTTTTTTTTTTGTGAATCGAGTTTATAAAGGAATAATGTGCTTGCAAAGTTAGTAGAAGGGTTGAAAGAGGCAATTCTAGGCTGGGACCCCAGAAACAACTTCCAGAACAACACAGAAATGACGAACCAGCAGAGTTACCGTATCTGGGGCACCTCAGGAGCAAAAAGCTTGATTATTTGGGATCAAAGAATTGCAAATAGGGCACACAGATTTGGGTAGCAAACCAGTGTCCCTAGTGGGGTTAGGGTTAGGGTTATATGTAGAATCTAAAAAAAAAAATGGTACAAATGAACTTACATACTTATATATGAAACAGAAATAGACCCACAGACATAGAAAACAAAGTTATGGTTACCAAAGGGGAAAGGGAGAGGGGTGATAAATTAGGAGTTTGGGATTAACATGTACAAACTAAAATAGGTAACCAACAAGGACCTTCTGTATAGCACAGGGAACTGCACTCAATATTTTGTAATAACCTATAAGGGAAAATAATCTGAAAAAGAATGTATATATATATATATTTACATACGTATTTATATATATATTTATATATAGCTAAGTCACTCTGCTGTACACTTGAACTAACACAACATTGTAAATCAGCTGTACTTCAATAAAAACTTTTTTTGAAGAAACAAGTATTAAAATCTGGGTATTCAAAGAAACAATAAATAAATAAAAACAAAAGAGGCAAAGAAGGGAGGTCCGCAGTACAGAGCCTTAATTGGAGTTGGAGGTGGAAGCTAGTCTTGGCTAATCATGATTTCATGCTAAGGCTATCGCTAGAGGAAGGGAAAAGTCTGTTACTGTGATGGTTTTCAGGTATTCTTGTGGAGTCCCTGGAATTTTTGTGGTTTGACCTAGTTCAAACCTTCATGGTTCCACCTAATGAGGATACTTGTAAGGTTCACCTCCTTAATAACCTCCCAGCTCCATTTTAAGACCCCTTGACATAAGTGACTCCATCTTATTTCACATTTCACAAAAGGGAGAGATTGTGCCTTGCACTTCCTATGGCTGAGTGCATCTACGTGATGGAAGACAATTTGCATCTAGAACTCTGACGGCGAAGACATCTGGAAAACATGGAGCTTAGCTTCCCAACATCTCCCTCTACCTGGGAGGCTGGAATGAAGGTCTGTGAGCCAGTCCACACAAGAGCTAACGTGTGGACTGTCACATTCCAGGCACTCTGCTATGTACTTACTTCACAAATGCGGCAGCAGAGCCTTGAGGAAGTTGCCTTGTGAAAGGTCACAGATTAAGAGGTCAGGATGGGAGGTGAACAGGTTCTATCTTATTCTAAAGCCCTTGCTCTTAACCACCATATTATTCTACCCATCACTGCATCTTGCATGCCTAACCCAGCACGTGGCCACACCTACTCAATGAACATTAGAGGAATTAATTATCAGGGATTTAAACAGAAAATTAAACCTAGATCCTGTGGCCTTAAGGCTCCTTCACCTTCTGGGTCTGACCCAGGTCAGGAAGGCAGAAGGGCAACGATGATGAGAGACACAGAGGAGGTGCCCACATGGTGGAGGGAGGCGGAGCTGTGTGTGCAAGTCCAGCAGGGAACTGGGGCCAGAATATAGGGGAAAGGCTGTTGGATGGATGTGGATGCCTCTAGAATCAGAGGATGTTGAGATGGAAGGACCTAATAACAATGACTGATTCACTCAAGAGATTTTTCTTTTTGCCTTTTCTTTTAATAGAGAGTGAAAGTATGATCTTAGAGGAAAAACACACCCCCATGAATTCAAGCACTCTGGTGCCTGTGGGAATGGCTTCCTGAGTGTCCTGTCTCTGCTGATATCCGCAGGCACCTGCCCCTGCAGGAGCAGTTGGCGTATCACACACCCAGGCACACGATGACGGTGCAGGCTTGTAAACACCTGCAGCAGGAAGTGCCTTCTCCACTCTCTCTAGACACGAACTGCAGTCCATGTGGGTGCCCAGGAGGTCTCTATTCTGGCACACATGCTGAGGTCTGAGAGGAGGGCCCAGGACCAAGCCCTGTGGGGCTGCAGTCCCCTTACAGGAGTGAACACACACACGCAGAAACACAGACATACACTCCACAAGTATACACACATATACACACAGATGTACACAGACATACCACACATACCTCCACACACAGAAATTCACCACATACACACACATATACACTACAAACCACACAAACACAGAGACATGCACATACACACCACAGAACCCTCCACACACTTCACCAAACATGAACACAGACACATTCATATACACCACATACACACACACACACAAATACACATACCATACCACACACATAAACATATACCACATATATACACTGAGACACACACATGCACACTCTCACACATGCACACTCTCACATGTAATACATACACCCCAAACATACACACCCACAGACATACACAGTGAACACATATACCACATACATATACGCAGGCATGAACTTACTTCTCAATAAGTGCCTCACTCTGGTTTAGCCATATTGTAAAAGGTTTAGGATAATGCTTACGTGGACTATGAGTGTGGGAGGTATGTGTACAAAACAGTATCAGAAATGAAAAAAGCAGCAAAAATGGTATATACACAAAGGTGAAATCCAGTGGTTTGCATGCATGATATTTGTAGGAACAGGAAGGCAATGTAAGCAATGCAAATCATTGATGTTTATTTAGTAACCTTTGGATCGTTTTCTGCAAATGGATTTAGTTGAACAGTAAAATTTCTCCAGTGACTACTCTTTAGCCTGATACATTCACTGTGTGGCCCCTGACTTCTTTCCATGGGGCACGGTCTGCTCAGCCTCTAGCTCACCCCCTTCCATTCTGAATATACCTGTTGTTAGGGGGACAGCCGCACAGAGCCCATGCAGTGTCTGGTAGATGACAGAGCTCGCCACCCACTCCTTCTTGTCTTCCTAGCTCCCTCCCTGCCCCACTCTTCTTGCCTCAGAGTACAAACAGGGAAGTTCAGGGATTTGGTGCTGACCTCAGTGAGACACCAGCTTCCCATAGTCCTGATTTCCCCCAGAGCTACAGTTTATCTCTGTGTGTCTAGGGGGCGCTCAGGCCCAGGAATTGAAAATATCAGAAGTTCCCTTTAGTATTTCAAGACCCAGTAGGGAAGGGCTTGGAAATCAAAGTTAAGGGACTGCTGATGAGAATGATGGCTGGGGTTTGTCGAGGAGGAGAGGGTGGGCTAGTTGTAAATGTACCTCCAAAACCCATTGTTTCATTGCAGTTCAAATCTAAAAGGGATCAGGTCTAAACCCTACATTTCTCAGATGCAGAATCCAAGGCCAGAAGAGTAAGTAATGTGTTCAAAGTTAAAACTACTTAGAAGCAACTCTATAACAAATGTAGAATTCCTCTCTGATGGAGCAAACGGTTGCCATTTTTTATCTTCCTCTTCCACAGTATTGTCTCGTTATTCAGTGTATGGGCCAAGATATTATTCTGTATATGAGATTTTATTAGAGAAGCTAATCAATTAGATATACTTTATTGAAGACTTTCCATTTTATTAGATGAATGTAGAAGAATATTATATAAAAGGCACAAATCAATTGTTTGATGCAAACACGTCCTGCTTTAATATAGTTCAAAATACAAAAATCCAAAAGTAAGGTGTGATTGCTTCATTACAAAATATATCATTTAGTGGTTTTGGTTTTGTTTCGTTTTGTTTTGTTTTTGATAGGAAGTTTCCACCACATATTTCAACACTGCAGTTTTCAGGGGAAAAAGGGATATAACCCAAGAAAAATGATGATGAGTTGACGTGTAGTTTTGGCATCCTGTCCTCATAGTTCTCAACTGTGTGTTTTTAGTACATTTAACAAAACAGCAAGAAGTGGGGGAGGTGCATGGATTAGCAATGAGAACCAGAGATCTGATTCTACACTGGCCTCTAATCCCAAGGCCTTACATGAGTCTCTGAAACTTTGTGAGCTCCAGATCCCCCTACAGAACAACAAGCTGGGACCAGACAAGCTCTATGGGTTCTCATTAGGTTGTGAAGGAGAGTGGGAGCGTGGGCAGGTGTAAGACTCATACCAGCTGGAGCTGGTTCATCTCCATTTTTAATTCTTTAAGCAAGTGACTTACCTTCTCCAGACTGCAGTTCTCTTTAGAGTATAAAATACATGCTGTCCACCATGCAGGGCTATCTGAATGTTAAATGAGAAAATACAGAAATACGTGAAGTGCTTAGACATTGCCTGCCACATCATGGGTGCCCAGTAATTTTAGTTTTATCCCTGCCTCCAACTTCGCCATTCTGTCAATTGAATACCATATTAATTTTACAAAGAATTCATGGCATCTATCTGTCCGAGGGTAACATCTTAGGGATGCTGTAGTGGAGGACTTGATTTTGTACTTCCACAGAATGCTTTTTGCTGTCAGTGTGGGAGAGACAAAGGAAGCCAGATGGAAGGAGGAGGCCCTGCACCCGCTCCCCTGCCACTATTTCAGCTTTTTGGAGATTTTTGCCCCATTGTGGTTTGGCTTTATTTGTTTTGCCTTCTCTTCATTGAGTTTTGCTCATTTGCTTTTTACAGATGACTTTATTTTTTTGAGATTCATTTTTTCACCCAACTCTTCCTTCATTCATGCTATTATTTCCTGATTAGGTCATTTCCCCAAACTCCCCTCTCTTTCATCTGGTTAATCCTCCAGGACTCAGCTTTCCTAATGGAAATTTTTCTGAACTGTCGCCACCCTGTTATTTACTTTCATAGCACCTTGTGCTTCTGCTTCCCAACACTTAACCACAGTTATAGTTACATAATTTATTTGTGTTGTATTAGTCTGTCTCCATTACCAGGCAAAAGCTCCAAGAAAGCAGCAATCTTTTCTATTTTATTCACTGATCTGCCCCTAACAATACAGTGCTTAGCACACAGTAATATGTGAATATGTGTTGAGTGACTGGGTGGATAAATGAATGAAAAATGAATGAATGAATCCCCAAAGCCATCTGTCAAGACTAGCTTAGTACAGTTCTGTCCCTTTTCTCCTTCCATATTTCATCTTCACTCTTCACAGGATTTCTTCACAGCTTCTCCTACACTCTTAAGAAAGGAATTGATTTACAGCTGCCACAAAAAAATTCAGCCAGAAGTGCTGCCAGATCATGATTTTAGACAAACTTGCTCACACTGAGGGTCACACATCCACAGTATCCCCCGTGTCCTCTAGTTGGGCATTTAAATCTACTTTGGGGTAGCCGTGTGATTATCAAGAGAAGCGGAAGGGCCAAAGGATCTTATTGATGACAGAGCCCATTTTAGATTCCACCTTGACAATTTTTCCAGTTCAACAATTCGCTACTAAAGATTCTAGGTTCTCCATCTTGGGCCCCTGTTTTGTCTCTGGGATCTTCTACTCTCATCAGGCCCCCATGAGCAGGTGAGCAGATAGGCGTTCCATAAAAGGAAGGCATATAAGTCAAATCAATATTTTCTCCTGATGACAACAGCCCATAGAGCTAAGAGAACACTTGAGTCGTGAAAAGTGACGTTGAAGAAGGAGCAGAGAGGGAAGGCAGAACAGTGGGAATGGCTCACACCACTCTTCTTATTTATGTCTTTGTTTCTCTCCCTGTTGGAATAGCAACACACAGGAGTAGTTTTCCCCTCCCAGTCCAGTCTGACTGAAGATTGGGCTGAACAACCACAGGCAGCTCTGGAGGAAACGTTTTCCACAATAATTTTCTGGAGCGCTGCTGTGTTTGGGTCAGCCCTCAGGCTTCCTGACAATATAGCTTTGTTCCCGTTTCCTCCCCTGATACCTGATCCAACAGAGAGTGCCCCGCTCTCAACCTCCCAAAGGTAAATTGTCATTATGAGGGAAACAATAGGCCAAGCTCTGCTGTGGAGGGTATATATTCAAGGATGTCATGTTTTATTTCCCCGCTTCCATGAATAGTCTTCAAGATGAATAGCTTCAAGATTCCCGGGATTTCTGTTTCTTTTTTTGTTTTTCTTTAAATAGCATATAAATTCCCCCACTGCAGCCTAAATAGTGCCTATTTCAGGGATTCAGGCCTGCCTGGGTGTGTGTCATAGAAAGGTGGGCGAGAGTCACTTTGGAAGGGATTTATGTGGCAGGAATGGGAATGGGTATCTCAGACAGGAGCCAATCTCACCCTCGGCCCCAGAGAAAGAGAAGCTGCAAGCTGAAGCTACAACAGCCAGTTTTCAACGTTGGAAGAGATATGAAAAGCAGGATTGTGATGCTAGGGTAACAAAGGGTAACCAAAAGTGGGAAGGAAGAGCGTTCTGTTGGCTTCTGTGCTGAGGCTGTGGTGTTTTAGACATACTGAGGACTGAGGTCTTCAGAGACTGTGACAGCTCCTTGGTCTACACAGCTCTGGAGACTTGGGTGGGGGTGCAGACAGCAGCACCTGCACAGATACCAACCCTGTCATGGAGGGCACTGGCAGCTGTGGTGTTGACGGGTCCTCGAGTGGCTTCTCAGGCATTGAACGTCTGAAGAGTCCATGGGAGAAGAGGAAGCACATGGTAGATAGGATGTGGGAGCACGTGAGCACGTGCAAAAGATCCCTGAGGAGTCCCTAAAATAAATCTGGGAGAAGAGGGCATGGAGGGAGGAGCCAGTGAAACAGAAATTCCTATTATGAATATAACACTGGCATTTTTTTTTGTTTTTCTTTCAGTTTTTGTTTTTTTTATTAAAGCATAGTTGATTTACAGTATTATGTTAGTTTCAGGTGTACAACATAGTGATTCAGTATTGTTATAGATTATACGCCATTTAAAGTTATTATAAAATATCGGCTATATTCCCTGTGTGTACATCTTTGTATCTTATTTATTTCATACCTAGTGGTTTGTCGCTCTTAATCCCCTGCCCCTAAATTACCCCTCCCCCCTTCCCTCTCCTCACTGGTAACCACGAGTTTGTTCTCCATGAGTTTGTTTCTGTTTTGTTATATTCATTCATTTTATTTTTTAGATTCCACATGTAAGTGATAACACGGAGTGTTTGTTTTTGTCTGCGTGACTTATTTCATCAAGCAAAATGCCTCTAGGTCCATCTGTGTCGTTGCAGGTTTCAAAATTTCATTCTTTTTATGGCTGAGTAGTATTGCGTTTTATGTATATACCACAGTAGTATTGCTTTTTACGTATATACCACATCTTCTTTATCCACTCATATGTTGATGGGCACTTAGGTTGCTTCTGTAACTTGGCTGTTGTAAATAATGCTGCTATGAACATTGGGGTGCATGTATCTTTTCAAAATTAGTGTTTTCATTTTCTTTGGGTATATATCCAGGTGTGGAATTGGTAGATCATATGGTAGTTCTATTTTTAGTTTTTTGAGAATCCGCCATACTGTTTTCCATAGTGGCTGCACCAATTTACATTCCTACCAATATTGTAGAAAGGTTTCCTTTTCTCCACAGCCTCAACAACATTTGTTCTTTGTGGTCTTTTGACAATAGCCATTCTGACAGGTGTGAGATGATATCTCATTGTGGTTTTGATTTGCATTTCCCTGATGATTAGTGATGTTGAGCATCTTTTCATGTGCCTGTTGGCCATCTGCATATCTTCTTTCAAAAAATAGCTATGACCCTATTTGGACCCACAGTTGGATGTAGCATGCGGAAAACACAGGTTACAATAGAATTATAAATGTCAGTGCTGGGAAGGATATTAGAGATTATCTAGCCAGATTTCCTCACAATGTCACAAATGGCAAGATTTCATCTTTTTTTATGGCTGAGTAGTATTCCATTGTATATATACATATAGGACCTTGAGGGTACTGTGCTAAGTGAAATGTCAGATGAAGAAAGACAAAGTATATGATTTCACTTATATGTGCAATATAAAAAACAAACAGAAAAACAAAATAAATGAACAAGCCAAACAAAAATAAACACATAGTTACAGAGAACAGAGTAGTGGTTACTGTAGAGGAAGGGGTAGAGGGGAGGGCAAAATGGGTAAAGTGGGTCAACTGTATGGTGATAGATGGAAACTAAATTTTTGGTGGTAAGTATACTGTAGGGTATATAGAAGTAGAAATATAATGTTTTACACACAAAACTTACATAATGTTATAAACCAGTGTTACGTCAAATAAATAAATAAATAAACCAGAAGAAAGGGGGCAACATGAGAAATCTTTGTTGTGACAGAAATATTCTGTGCCTTGACTGTATCTATGTCAATATCCTGGTTGTGATATTTTACAACCATTGGGGCAGACATCACCATTGGGGAAGCTGGGTGAAGGGTACATGGGACCCTCTTGTATCATTTCTTACAACTGCATGTGAATCTACAATTATCCCAAAATGAAAAGTTTAATTTACAGGAAAAGAACAAGTCCTCATGACACAGGTGGTGAAAATGAGGCCCAGAGAGGTTAAGCTACTTGCGCTTGTTTCACAGCCAGTTAACAGCATAGCCAGGGTCAGACCTAGTTCTCCCAAGTTCCAGCCCATGACATTTGATGGATTCCTGACAATCCGGAAATGTGTGTAGGGCATTGAGGGCTTCTGCTGTGTCTACGGGGAGGACGTGTGTTCTTGGTGCCCATTTCTTTGAGGAAAGTCCAGGGTGCCTTACATCAAATGGAAGTTGTGGTGGGGGGTTCTGTGTAGGACCCCGAGAGGCAGAGCTCTGCTAGCGCTTACTACAAAAAGGCCCAGAAAGGACAAGGTGTAACCTCATGGAAACAGAACATTCACTGGATCTCAGGGCATTCAGTCTGTTTGCCTGACTATGCCCACATCCTCACAGACAGAAGCTTTTCCTGTTCAACATTAGATCAACCCACAGAGTCGAGATTCACCCACTAGGGCAATAAGACACAATTTTTTG
Organism: Hippopotamus amphibius kiboko; assembly: GCF_030028045.1. Lineage (NCBI taxonomy): Eukaryota > Metazoa > Chordata > Mammalia > Artiodactyla > Hippopotamidae > Hippopotamus > Hippopotamus amphibius. The sequence continues at coordinate 168,493,444 of NC_080188.1, read as the reverse complement.
CATCAGTGAGGGTTTTGTGGGGTTTTTTGCTTTTATTTGGTTTTGGTTTGGGTGTTTGTGGGGTTTTTTTGGCTGTGCCGTGTGGTATGCGGGATCTTAGTTCCTCAACCAGGGACCAAATCCGCACCCCCTGCATTGGAAGTGCAGAGTCTTAACCACTGGACAACCAGGGAAGTCCCAGGGAGGGTTTTTTGTTTTAATCAAAATTCTTTTTTCTGCTGTTTCAGGTCACTTACTCTTGATTTGTCCTGAGCAAATCTGAAGCAGTGTTGTTGCTTTATATTTATTCGTGAAATCTGGTCACCTCTCAGTCTGCCTGAGGTGAATCAGCCGAACTCCTTTATCCACTGGCCCTTAGGAATCTCAGACAAGTTAGTCTCTTGTTATGGAATGTTCCAGAAGCTGTGGAGAAGACCCAACTTTCCATACCTCATAGCATTCATTTTCAGTGATTCACCTTTATTACAGTATTAATAGACCGTGCTAAATTTAGTGCACCCTGGAGCACTCAGGTTGTATATTCTGACTTAGTAAAGGTGCATGCTACTCAGCTGGGTAGTTTAAAACTCAATTTTAAAAATGTGTACATACCTTTAACTTAAAAATACACATATAATATAGTAAAAAATACACACATCATAAAAGCATGGCTTTTTCCTATGGATGGGGATATTTAGATGTAGAACAAACCAGCGGCCATCTGAGCCCGTTTTAGGGTCATGTAGACAGCCCGTCTCTCTGCACCTCGCAGCATTCTTGTGAATGGGCACAATAGTTCCAGAAACAGTTTACTTCTTTCTTTCCCTCTCACTCCCTGACCTCATTGATGTACCCTTTATCCCCTCACCTCCCTTCTCAGTCTGCCTTCACAAGTGCCAGTACCATAATAGAATGAGGAGAGCTTGTTTGTGACTACTTTCTAGTGACTCCCTCTGTCATGGCCTCACACAAAGCCTGCATCTGCAAAGCCTGAGCAGTCTGCTGCAAGAGGCCATGTTGACCATGCAGGAGACGTACTCTTTGAGCCATTGTTTCATTATGCAGTGAGCCGGGGGGCTTAGGGGGAGAAGGAACCTTCGCCACGTTTCTGGTCAAGCTCCATCTGCCATCCATTGCAGTCCATATGCCCTGGGATCCACTCATACACAAAGCTGTCTCTTGGGCCTGTCTATTTACATTCCTAGACTCCTTCCTAATCTCCCTAGAAAAAGAGCCAATCTGAAGAATGTCTGCTTCTAGCCCCCAAAACGCTCATGAGAAAGTTTGCTCTAAAAGAAGGGCCAGGGACTTCCCTAGTGGCACAGTGGTTAAGAATCTGCTGCCAATGCAGGGGACACAGGTTCGATCCCTGGGCTGGGAAGATCCCACATGCCTCGGAGCAGCTAAGCCCGTGTGCCACAACTACTGAGCTCAAGAGACACACCTACTGAGCCTTCATGCCTAGAGCCTGTAGCCTAGAGCCGCAACAAGAGAAACCACTGCCATGAGAAGCCCGCGTATCGCAGTGAAGACCCAATGCAGCCAATAAATAAATAAATTTATTTAAAAATAAAAATAAAAACAAATAAAAGAAGGGCCAGACACTAATGGCTAGAACACACAAGGTGAGATGAAGCCAGCAAGATGAAACTCAAAAAGTCTCCGGAGATTTAAAAAAAAAAAAATCTCTGATAAAGCCATCATCGAAGGATTGAGGATCAGGTATTGTGATGAAGGTAGATGGGGTGTTATCAACCCACGGCAAGTTGTAAGAGTTCTCACAACCACCCCATCTCTTTCTAAAGAGAGGGGTTGTCAGCAGCAGGGCACAGTTATGTCACTAATCAAGTTCCACAAGGCTGGAATGACCCAATGGACATACCCCTATGGCCATTCACTGCTTTGGGCTAATCCAAGGAGACAGCTCTTGGCTTGGGAGAGGTACAGACTTATGGATCTGATACTGAATAACTGAGATATTGTTCTATATGCAGTTCTTTTGGTCAAAGATACATTGACCAGCAGCAGGCAGACACAATGGCTCTCTGGAGGAAGAAGTCCCCAACTGTTAGAGAAAGAAGTTTTCTGCTGCCAAAATATGGGATCCAAAAGATGTGGAAGAAGTCCCGGAACAAGGATAAAGATACTTTTCTTCTCCTATTGGGGGGGGGGGTGCGGAGGGAGGGGGGAAGTGAACCTCTTTGGAATGTTAAAGAATCCCTCACATTTATTTCGTTTTCATTAGTTTTTTTCCATGTGTCCCCACTCCTATTACTCCTTGAAGTCTTTTTTATCTTCCAATATTTTAAATTAATTAAATTTTTTTTGGCCCCGTGGCGTGTGGGATCTTCCCCAACCAGGAGTAGAACCTGCACCCCCTGCAGTGGAAGTGCAGAGGCTTAACCACTGGACTGCCAGGGAAGTCCCTTTCTCTTCCAATTAAAATGAAATCGTAGCAGCCCACTCTGAGCACCTGAGGTACTTATGTGTACTTTTATAATGCTATACTATGTCTGCCTTCTCCACCAAAGTGAAAGCTCTTGTGTCGCTGTCTCAAAAGTGTTGAGCCATTAGAAAGAGAGCTGTCACTGGGTTGTAAGGACAAATAATTCAGGAAACTTTCCTGGGGATGAGTAGACAAGCCTTCCTTGCTGTCCTGCCCTTTCCTTTCTACACTCTGCCCTTTGGCCAATGTTGCCACCCATGCTGTGGTCCAGAGAGTGGTACCCACTGAGACTGTAGCAGGAGGGACTTTGCTGAACAAGAGATGTGCATGACAGAACCTCAAGTGAACTGTCTAGAGAGAAGCATTCAGAAGAAGAAAACCCAATGAATACTACCGGAAAGTTGTTTGGTGTTTCTCAGATTTGAAAGGAACGGGATGGAGTTTTAGAACTATAAGACTTTATCACCAGCCAGCCCTAGGTTTCATTCTACATGACTTTGCCTTTTTCCAGAGGCTGCCCTGTCTCCTTTAGTATATCTGCTACTCGAGTGGGGACCAGCAGTTCACGTCCTTACCTATTTATTCAAGGTTAACAAATTGGTCTGTATCACTGTCATTAACACCATCATCTGTATCACTACCACTGCCATCACCATCACCCACACGTCTTGTGCCTCGTAGTTTGCAAATGTGTCTTCATATTCACTCTCAATCCATGCTAACAACAGCCCTCTAAGGACATTCTGCAGTTGGGGTCACGAGTACCGAAATCACTGGCTTTTCCTAAGGCGTTGAAGTGGGTATTTTCATGGTATAAGACTAGAGACAGGGTCATAAAACATACTATTGTATAACCTGGGAGAGAAGGACAACCCTTTAGGTAATTGTATCTTTGAGACCATTTTGCTGGGGTCACCTATTTGGCACTTTTCCTGTTTTGTTTGTTTGTTTTTGCTGTAGAGATAATGATGCCAACAAAAATAAAAATAAGGACATTGGTCTTGAAGATTATAATAAAAAGAGTAGTTTCCCAAACTGTCCTTTTGTAAAACAAGACTAAGATCCACTGGGTCAAGTCATATGTGGAATGATAATAATGTAATAGTAAAAATCATACTGAATAACCATGATATATATAAATGTTCAGCTCTTGTATCTAATTTAGCCTCACAACTACCTTTCAAGTTATTAAAATAGTAATCATTATTATCTCCATTTTACAGATGAAAAAGGATCTCAGTTAAATAGCTTGCTAACTTGGTATCAGAAACAGACAAAGATCCAAGTCATGTAGCTCCTGGACTAACGCTGGTCCCTGTACTGGGCTGCCAGCGTGTAGTTCTGCATCGGCAACCTGAGCTTTCTCAGAAGCCCTCTGGGAGGGAATGAATCAACAGAACAGTAGACTGCTTTTGCTGATTGGCACACCCAGTAGGAATGTGCTTGCCCATTTACAGAACCCAAATTGAAGACATTATAAAACAATAACCTTACTTTTTATTGTCTAATTATTAGTAAAAAAATTGGTATTAATACATGAAATGTGGGTTTATTGTAATAGTGTGTTTTAAAAGGTTCACAGGATCTTTGTGGAATATAAGAGGCTCATGAGTTGTTTAAAAATGGGCTTTGGTTTACTGGTTTCTGTAGAGCTCTTTTCAGTGGTTCTTTTACGCCTCCCTCTCACCACCCCCGTCTCTGCCAAATGTATATTCTTCTGTGGGGATAGAAATTACCTGGTACTAGGCTAGGTCAGGGTCTCATTTGGTGTTTACCCACCCAGGCTGCACATTAGATCTCCCGGAAGTTTTTGCTCCCTCCCCAGAACAGTTGCATGTGAGCCTCAGGGAGTAGAGCCCACATGTCTTTTAAAGACACCCCCATCCCCCAGTGTTTCTCATCTAAAGTAAAGGTTAAAGACACAGTTTTACTTTATTATTTTAAATAGTATAATTATGTTCTCATCATTATTTTTGCACATTTACAAACCAGTTTAATTTTGTAAGAATGTGTGGCAACAAGAGCATTCTCCTTTGGGTCCCTTGGTCCTTTTTGACTATGTTTTCCAGGATTTGGGGGGATTTTGTGGTAGCTGCAGACCCAGAAGAGGACAAGGGTCAAGCCTTCTGTAGGACAATCTTTCCATGATAAAGAAGTGGTATTTGTTGGTTAAATAAGTTTCTTGGAAAATCTCTGCACAGTTTTTCATTCTCCCCTATCTGCTTGTAGACAAACTGCAATCTGAAATATTTAAGTTATATCACCAACCAAGTGGCTAATTAAAAAAAAATATCCTCCTTCCTCCCCGCAGAGCTTGACCAGGCTGCTATAAATGCAAATCTAAGTCTACTTTCCACGTACCCCTAAGTATGTTTACATTAGATCTGTATTATTCTTAGCTAATCCTGGTACAGAAAATCACGCAACCCTCTGTTCAGCCTTCTGAGAAGTTTGTGCCAGGAGGGGCCCTAATCCAAAGCTGGGGATAGAGTTTCAGGAGCTCTTTGTTTTTGACATGTTCTCTATGTATGCTGTGTACTCTCTGCCATGCGGGACCAGCAACACCTTAAAAGGAGACAGTGGGCCTCATAAACCTCTGAGGGACCCTCTGAGTTTGAGGAGGGCCCTAAAGAGGAGCCAGGTCAGTCCAGGGACAAAGGGAAGCTCCCCCAAAAGAAGGAAGCTTATCTTTGGAAAATAAGATTCCAGCCTCTCACTTATGAGGTTGGGTGAGGCATCAAGGATCATTCCTGCTAGAATTGTACTCCAGTACATTAGTCCATGTCTGTTCTAACCTCAAACCCCTTCTCTTGCCACAAAGTGAGTAACCATGAGAACTGCTCAGAGCTCTGTTCATTGAGAGGACTTTCTCTTGCCCCAGTCTTTTTCAAGGCCAAGCCTGAGTGAGACTGTCCTGCAGCTGTCATCAACATTCAACCATTCAACTTTCACACAAATACAAAGCCAATCCATTCATATGCAGTGCTTTTTGATCCTCCTTCAGTCTGTTGTTAAAAATTGCCCCGCACAGCCCTGGGTGTGAGCTGAGGGAGGGGCAGGGATGCAACTGTGATGGGTGTGTGGGGACGGGGTGGGGGTAGTGTCTGTTATATAGCCTGCTTGTGCTCAACCCCAGATGCACCATTTCTCTTTTATAATGAATTATTTGGGGGCCCACTTGGTCTTATGACTTCATGACTATAACAGGATTCAGCTCAAGATGCATAGTCCTGGGCTTATGGTCACTTGGTCTCACATGGTCAAGCGTTTCTTTCAGGGCCCAGTACCATACCTGGAGTTGTTTTTCCAAAGGCATATAATTCATCTGCTGCAAATCACTTGGCCCTGATCCATGTGATTCTCCTTCTAGGGCTTTCCACACATTTTACATGGCACCTTTCCTTACCACTGAGGCCTCTAACCCCATTGGGTCTGCTGGATCATATAGTCCAAGTGGCAGGAATACTTGTATTGCTGCCTGGACCTGCCACAGGGCATTTGTCTGCTCTGAGCCTCACTAAAATCTGGTAGCGTTTCCTGTCCTCCATTTCTAGGAGTGGAGTATGCTGCCTCCAGAACCCCAAAAGGCCCCCTGAGTGTTGTGCTTCCTTTTTTGTAGTAGGAGGTATGTGATGCAATAATTTATATTTTATTTTGAAGGGTATTTCCCAGCACACTCCTAACTACTAGACCTCCAAAGATTGTACAAAACTGACAGGCCCCTGAATCTACATAGAGCGTATTTTCCACTCTCTGGAGCACATGTGTGCTAGCCATCTGCTGTTCATCCAGCCTGATTAATGTAATATCATCAATATAACGGATCAATACTATTGAATGTCCAGACAGCCCAGCTCTCTTTGGACTTTGTTAGGACAGAAGTCAGGAGAGTTAACATAGCCCTGGAGCGACATGAAAACTGCTTCTGATCCTCTTTTTTAATTGGGATTAAAAAGAATGCATTCACCAGATCAATGATGACATACCATGAACCCGAGACCGTATTTGTCTGTTCTAGCAAAAATACCTAATCTGGAACAGCAGCTGTAATCAGGCTACTCCTTATTTGAGCTTGTAATAATCTGCAGTCATCCTCCAGCATTCATCTTGTTTTTGCAGTGGCCAGACCGGCGACTCACATGGAGATATTATAGGAACCACCACTCCTGAATCCTTTGAACTCTTAAGGATGACACTAATCTCTGCCATCCCCTCTGGGACGCAATAGTGGTTTTTTTTTAATTTTGCTATCTCAGGGAGAAGCAGTTTCAGATGCTTCCACTTGGCCTTCTTCACTTACCTCAATGTGGGAGTTGGACCAAGTATGTCAATCCTAATTTTACACTGAAGGGTTAAGGAAGTGACAGTGGATGAGTCTGCACACTCAGTGGGCCTACTCTAAGCAGACCTTTGGCTAAGACTATTGAATATCTGACCTCAGGTGCCCTCCAAGAGGGCCATGATGATACTTCAGGTCTCTGCAGAGCAATGTCAACTCAGACCCTGTGCCCAGTATACAGTTACCCAAATAAATAGCTATAGATCCTTTTGGGAAGGGACTAGAGAAAGACCTGTTCACTTCTCATGGTGTTGTAGGGTCCTCCAGATTGTTGCCTGAAGACTCAGCCACCTCATCAGACAGTGTGTTCCAGGTCTGAAAACAGGACCCTATCTAGGGGCTGTGCAAAGGATGGTGACTTAGGCTTGGAATGACCACCCTCCTCTCAAACACAATCTCCCAATCACCCATGCTAGATTTTTTCTGCTAAAACAGTCTAATATCCTTGTCAGCTTCCCAATTCTTTTCGCCTAGGAACCCCACATTCTCTTAATTGATGTCGTAACTCTCTGTGGATCAGGCCTCCTTGGCTGCCACTCTGACCTCATCAGTCTTTTTTTTTTTTTTTTTTCTTTAATTTTGGCAAAATGGGATGGTAAAGTTGAGCCAGTCTCGACTTATGTGATTCATAAGGATCAGATAAGATAAGGCAGGTGGAAGTATTACACTGTGCCAGCATTTTGGTGGGAATATTGTTACTTTGGATGTTACTTAGAAGTATATTGGCCATGGGTAGAGGCTTGAAATTTTTAATTTTATTCTGACCTTTTTAAAAAAAATTTTATTTTCTACTGGAGTATAGTTGATTAACAATGTTGTATTCCAGACAAGGATGTCTACTCTCTCCACTACTATTCAACATAGTTTTGGAAGTCCTTGCCACAGCAATCAGAGAAGAAAAAGAAATAAAAGGAATCCAAATTGGAAAAGAAGAAGTAAAACTGTCACTGTTTGCAGATGACATGATACTATACATAGAAAATCCTAAAGATGCCACCAGAAAATTACTCGAGCTAATCAATGAATTTGGTAAAGTTGCAGGATACAAAATTAACACACAGAAATCTCTTGCATTTCTGTACACTAACAATGAAAGATCAGAAAGAGAAATTAAGGAAACAATCCCATTCACCATTGCAACAGAAGAATAAAATACCTAGGAATAAACCTAACTAAAGAGGTAAAAGACCTGTACTGAGAAAACTATAAGACATTCATGAAAGAAATCAAAGACGATACAAACAGATGGAGAGATATACTATGTTCTTGGATTGGAAGAATCAACATTGTGAAAATGACTATACTACCCAAAGCAATTTACAAATTCAGTGCAATCCCTATCAAATTACCAATGGCATTTTTCACAGAACTAGAACAAGAAATTTTACGATTTGTATGGAAACGCAAAAGACCCTGAATAGCCAAAGCAATCTTGAGAAGGAAAGACAGAGTTGGTGGAATCAGGCTTCCTGACTTCAGGCTATACTACAAGGCTACAGTGATCAAGACAGTATGGTACTGGCACAAAAACAGAAATATAGATCAGTGGAACAGGATAGAAAGCCCAGAGATAAACTACAGTCAACTAATCTATGACAAAGGAGGCAGGGATATGCAGTGGAGAAAAGGCAGCCTCTTCAATAAGTGATGCTGGGAAAACTGGACAGCTACATGTAAAAGAATGAAATTAGAACACTCTTTAACACCATACACAAAAATAAACTCAAAATGGATTCAAGACCTAAATGTAAAGCCAGACACTATAAAACTCCTAGAGGAAAACATAGGAAGAACACTCTTTGATGTAAATAAGAGCAAAATCTTTTTTGATCCACCCCCTAGAGTAATGGAAATAAAAACAAAAATAAATAAGTGGGACCTAATGAAACTTCAAAGCTTCTGCACAGCAAAGGAAACTGTAAGCACGACGAAAAGACAACCCTCAGAATGGGAGAAAATATTTGCCAATGAAGCAACAGACAAAGGATTAATCTCCAAAATATATAAACAATTCATCCAGCTCAATATCAAAAAAACAAACAACCCAATCCAAAAATGGGCAGAACAGCTAAATAGGCATTTCTCCAAAGAAGACATACGGATGGCCAAGAGGCACATGAAAAGCTGCTCAACATCACTAATTATTAGAGACATGCAAATCAAAACTACAATGAGGTATCACCTCACACCAGTTAGAATGGGCATCATCAGAAAATCGACAAATGGTAAATGCTGGAGAGGGTGTGGAGAAAAGGGAATGCTCTTGTGCTGTTGGTGGGAATGTAAATTGATACAGCCACTATGGCGAACAGTATGGAGGTTCCTTGCAAAACTAAAAATAGAGTTACCATATGACCCAGCAATCCACTACTGGGCATATACCCAGAGAACACCATAATTCAAAAAGACACATGCACTCCAGTGTTCATTGCAGCACTATTTACAATAGCCAGGACATGGAAGCAACCTAAATGTCCATCAACAGATGAATGGATAAAGAAGATGTGGTACATATATACAATGGAATATTACTCAGCTGTAAAAAGCAATGAAACTGGGACATTTGTAGAGACCTGGATGGACCTAGAGACTGTTATACAGAGTGAAGTGAGTCAGAAAGAGAAAAACAAATATCGTATATTAACACATATATGCAGAATATAGAAAAATGGTACAAATCAACCGGTTTGCAAGGCAGAAATAGAGACACAGATGTAGAGAACAAACGTATGGACACCAAGTGGGGAAAGCGGGGAGGATTGGAGGGGAATGAATTGGGAGATTGGGATACCAAATAGTACACTCTAAATATATACAGTTTATTGTTTGTTAACTGTATCTCAATAAAAGTTCTTAAAAAAAACACAGTGTTGTGTTCCAGGTGTATAGCAAAGTGATTCAGTTATACAAATACTTATATCTATTATTTTTCAAATTCTTTTCCCATTTAGGTTATTATAGAATATTGAGCAGTGTTCCCTGTGCTGTACAGGAGGTCCTTATTGGTTATCTGTTTTAAATATAGCAGTGTGTACATGTCAGTCCCAGATTCTCAATCCCTCCTTCCCCTGTTCTGGCTTTTTTATGATGATAGTATTACTTATAAGAAGATTTTATCTTAAAACACCAAAAAAGCAACTTTTAGTAATAGCACTAGGGATAATAGATGCTGATTAGAAAATATCTGGTCAGCCTAGAAGCAAATCTACCTGGCCTAAGTTTCTTGAGTGTTTTTATGTTCTGGGTGGTGTTGATGGTGGTAAGGAGAGTTGATACTTAGTATTTTCCCTCCAGGAGAGGTAGTGATAAAAACCCCCAATCCCCCAGCCTTGCCCAGCAGAAGTTGAGCAGCCCCTCTCATCTTGAATATATGAGTCACTCCCAGGCTTTGGAAAAACAACTTTAGAATACACCTTTAATTTTATTGACTGCATTATACATCTGTTAAAGAAATGCTCGCCTTTAGAGCTTGATTGTAGATTGAAAAAGAGTGGTCAGAATGGTTCAGTCACCAAGTCAGCTACGGACAGTGGGGAGCTGGGAGGAGAACATCCATTTTAAAATAACCATATCTGAGCTTAGAAAGACAAATTGTTTTGAGCATATGTATCATCATTTGCATTTTATAAATCAGTTATTTGATACCTTCCATCCAAATGAGGAGCAGTGTAGGAACCCTCTCACCCCTGCCGCAACCAGGTCAGGGGGCCTTATCAGCATGGCCAATGGGCGGGTGGGTCAGCTGGTGATCTTCACCTGAAAACAAAGGTGGGACCCTGGGCCTGGTCTCCTGATGGCAGGCCCTGTTCCAGGCTGTAATCCACCCAGCCTGTGACAATACCCAGCTCTGTTCTCCACATTTTCAGCCTAGGGAGAAATTCCCCTTCAGGCAAGAAAAGTAGCAGAGGAGGGCTTTAGAATCCTAGGTTGGTTATGGTTGGTCCAGGGCCCATCTCTGATCTCTGGCCATGTTTTGACCTGCTTCTCTTTCTTCCTCCAAATTAGCTTGACCTGCCAACTTGCTTGAAGAAGTCATGCACTGGGTCCATTAGATGTGGTCTCTTAAGGAAGCCGCTGTGCCTGGCCCGGGAGTTTTCGTGTATGTAAGACAGAGGCAAACCACCCCGGAATTTCCAGCTCTCAAGGTGTGCCCCAGAGGATCAGATATGGCCGAAAACAAAAGACAGGGTGCGGTCGTTGGGCATGTGCCTGGGTGGATCAGAGCATTCGGCCTGGGGCCAGTCTTTCTGTGCTGGCTTTAACACTGTGCTTTCAGCAAACCCTGGCAGTGAAACCCGGCCATTTCTAAGAATGGACCTTGCTGTATCAGGAAACAACACCTGCCAAAGATGTGGCAGAGAAAGCTGCTTTCTTTCTTTTCTTTCTTTCTCTGTCTGTCTCTGTCTTATTCTCATTCTCCCCACCCCCCACTCCCTTTTTCTTAATAACAAGTGATGAAACTTTCACAAGTCTGGGACTTGGGGCCAGCATCCTTATCCCAGAGCTCACATTTATGTGTGTGCGATCAGTTAGCGAAATCGTCCAGAAAAGTACAAGAGCGGTTACGGGGCCCCATCCTGAGTCTTCTACAGAAGTCAGCTCTGATCTATGGCCAGCCTGCTCACCCTTCCCTTTATTATTTTTTTTGTAAAAATTTTTTTTTAAATTTTTTAATTTATTGGCTGCGTTGGGTCTTTGCTGCTGCACACGGGATTTCTGTAGTTGCAGACAGTGAGGGCTACTCTTCGTTGCAGTGCACGGGCTTCTCATTGTGATGGCTTCTCTTGTTGCAGAGCATGGGCTCTAGGCCCGTGGGCTTCAGTAGTTGCAGTGTGTGGGCTCAGTAGTTGTGGCGCAGGGACCTAGTTGCTCCATGGCATGTGGGATCTTCCTGGACCAGGAATCGAACCCACGTCCCCTGCATTGGCAGGCAGATTTGTAACCACTGTGCTAACAGGGAAGCCCTCGCCCTTCCCTTTAGATGTAGCTTCTTGTGGCCTCATGAAAACAGACCAGCATGCCTCCTCTCTCACGTGACCACCCCAGGACTCCATAGCAGTGTCTTACCATGAGCCAGCTCATCATAGTGCTTGCAGACAAAGCCTTGCTTCATGCCTTTCACTGCTGGTTCTAACTGCTGGGCTCCTTGGGTACTTAGAACCATCAGAATCAAAAGTGTCTCGGCATATAGCACCATGGGCACAGGCTTGGCTGGAGTCTAACAGTCATGCCTTGTGGTTATTTTGCCAATTATGGGTAAACCTCAAACAGTTAAGAACTAGGACTCTTCCAATTACCTCCCCAGTAACTCGGATGCTTCTCTTTACCTCATGAGTGTGCAGAAGAAGACGGGCAAGTGTTCAAGAACAGACTGTCTCATGAGATTTCCTGTACTTCCTGCTGCGGCTGCTGCCGCCCAGGCCACATGTCCCCCAGAAAGCCTTTCTCATGATAGGTCAGCGCTTCTGCTGCCAGTTATGGCAGAGGCCAGATGTAAGGAGGAGCATGAAAAGGCAAAACAATGAAGAAGAAATGTAGCCTCTACCTTTTTACAGGGGGAAGGGTACAGGGGAGAGAGGTGACAACTTGGAAAATTTACATGTAAGCTCTTGTAAAGTTTGCAAAGAGAGCACACAGTGGAATGGAGGTGGCCCAAGCCACCGTGGAATTAGCCAAATGGGCATGCAGCTCTCTAAATCAGACCTCTATGTGGTAGAGTATTGCAAGAACTAATACTCAAGTTCTCTCCCTGCTTTCACCCAGCTCCTCCTTCATGAAGTCCTGGTACAGTTCATTGAGTAGGTTGTCTGATATTAAAGAGGGAATCACCAAGTTCAGGGCAACAGGGAACATTGACAAGATTGTGGTCATCACAGGCAGAAGGCCCGGATCATCTGGGGCGAATAAGATGCTTGTAATGTCAATGGTGTATCCCATGCCCAGAGAAGTGCCTGGCACCTAACCAGCACTCAAGAAATATTTATGGAGTAAGTGAAAGCAGGCAAATTTGAGTCAGGTTAACATTTAGTTTTAGAGAAACATAGTTATTTTAAAGCAAAACAGATATGCTGGACTTCCTAGGTGGTGCAGTGGTTGGGAATCCACCTGCCAATGCAGGGGACACAGGTTCGAGCCCTGCTCTGGGAAGATCCCACATGCCACGGAGCAACTAAGCCAGTGCTCCACAACTATTGAGCCTGTGCTCTAGAGCCCGTGAGCCACAACTGTGGAGCCCATGTGCCACAACTATTGAAGCCCCCGTGCCTACAGCCCGTGCTCCACAACAAGAGAAGCCACCAAAATGAGGAGCCTGTGCACTACAATGAAGAGTAGCCCCTGCTCACACCAACTAAAGAAAGCCCGTGTGCAGCAATGGAGACCCAACACAGCCAATAAATAAATTAAATAAATAAAGAAATAAATAAATTAAAAAAAACAAAACAAAAAAACCCAATAGATATGCTACTTTATTGCCTGTAGAATGATCTCGGGCCTTTGTCTTTGTCCCCTATCTTAAAGAGAACCCGTAAGTGACTCTCCCCTGCCCCACCCCCAATCACTCACCCATTCTGAGTGCCTAGTTTTAGGTTTTTTTTTTTTTTAGATGATAGTATGACAGGTAAGAACATGGTAGTTACCACAACATGACAAGTCTGGTTCAGCCAAGACCTAGAGATGACCAGGGGACCATGGTCAGCCTGGGATGGCTCTGCCACACCTGGAATCACCCCCGAGCCAAGGGCCTTTGGAGACCACAACACTCTGAGATGTCTACTGCAGTTCCAGATAATTTTTGAGGAAAGTCCTGATATTTCCAGTTCTTTTTATCCTTTCACTCCAGAGAGTTTATGGAATTTATGTACACTCCCTTGGAACTCTAAGACTGACCTGTGGCCTCTTAGGTATCTGGGATCTGGAGTACATTTCCCATTTTCATCTGGACCCATCTTATACCTCTTGACGTGGCCTCAGGTACAAATTCCTGGTGGCATCCCTCCCTCTCTTTCTCCTTTCCTTCTTGGAGAGGTGGCTAATGAATAGTAGTGCCTTCCAAACCCATAGCCTCACGCTAAAACCCAAGGAGCAGAAAGTCAAAGACGGGAGCTAGCCTCTAAGTTCAGCTGAATAGATAAAAAGCCATCTTGTTCTGAAGACTCCATGTCACCACCCTCATCCCTCTGCCACTGTTAACGTGTGTACGTGTTGTCCACCCATCTTCATCCAAAACAAGACGGGAAGTGACTTACCCGAAAGATAACGTAAACCAGAACTAACTACAATAAGAAGTATTAGAGAACTTCCTTGGTGGCGCAGTGATTAAAAATCTGCCTGCCAGAAGATATAGCACATATATACAATGGACTATTACTCAGCCATAAAAAGGAATGAAATTGAGTTATTTTTAGTGAGGTGGATGAACCTAGAGTCTCATACAGAGAGAAGTTAAGTCAGAAAGAGAAAAACAAATACCATATGCTAATGCATATATATGGAATCTAAAAAAAAGATGGTACTGATGAACCCAGTGACAGGACAAGAATAAAGATGTAGATGTAGAGAACAGACTTGAGGACACAGGGTGAAGGGTGAAGGGGAAGCTGGGACAAAGTGAGAGAGTAGCATTGACATACATGCACTACCAAACGTAAAATAGATAGCTAGTGGGAAGCTGTTGCATAACACAGGGAGATCAACTTGATGATTGGTGATGACTTAGAGGAGTGGAATAGGGAAGATGGGAAGGAGTCACAGGAGGGAGGGGATATGGGGATTATATATAAATACAGCTGATTTACTTTGTTGTACAGCAGAAACTGGCACAACAGTGTAAAGCAATTATACTCTAATAAAGAGCTGAAAAAAAAAAAAAAGAATCCACCTGCCAATGCAGGGGACACAGTTCAAACCCTGATGGCCCCAGAAGATCCCACGTGCCACAGTGCAACTGGGCCCGTGTGCCACAACTACTGAGCCTGCTCTCTAGAGCCTGTGAGCCACAGCTACTGAGCCCGAGTGCTGCAACTACTAAAGCCTTCATGCCTAGAGCCCGGGCTCCACAACCAGAGAAGCCACCACACTGAGAAGCCTGCACACCACAATGAAGAGTAGCCCTTGCTCGCCGCAAGTAGAGAAAGCCTGCATACAGCAATGAAGACCCAATGCAGCCAAAAAAAAAAGTATTAGAAAGAAAAAGGACACACAGAGTTGGGCACGAGCTGGTGCCAGGAATGAAGTTAATACACATTGCAGGCTCCAAGGCACTCACCAAAGGTTACAAATCTAGCCCAGAGCTGTTGAGCTGGAGATGAGAAAGGGAAGTAGGTTAAGATATCCGTTCATGGAGCCCAGTGATACACCTGGCAGAGCAGCCCAGGTGTGTTTTTCAGTTCCAGCAGCTTCCCCTTCACCTAGAAAGGCTGATGCCCAGATCTTTCTAGGCCTTCAGTCTCAGCGGCTCACACCCTCCTGCTTCTTTGCCACACGTCAGCCACCGTGGTCTCCTTTTTGTTCCTTGAACACACCGAGGTCATTCTTGACTTGAAACCTTGGCACCTGTTTTGCCTCCTTCCTCAGATCTTCACACGTCTGACTTGTTCTTGTCATTCGGGCCTCAGCTCAAAGTCCCATCCTCGGAGAAGTGGTTTTTAACTGCCCACTCGAAAGCGGCTCCTCTTCCCCCAAGCCCAAGGTGAGATCGCTTCACCCTGCTTGTTTTTGTCTCATAGCACCTAATCACTGCATGAAAAATTTTAACTCACTTATTTAATAATATGTGTATTATGTCTCTCCTGTTACAGAAGGTCGTGAGCACAAGACCTGGCCTGTACTCTTAGGACAGAGTCTGGCACTTAGGAGGAGTCTCAGTGAACATTGGTTGAATAATTGAACAAAAACTGATACTAAAACTAGGAAAAGCTTTTTCTGAAGTGTTCTCATAAAAGGGACACTGAGCAATATGATGGCTATATCCTTAGCAACATCCTTACAGCAGTCACTGCAAGGAGTCTCCACAGACTCTAAATTAGGGTCCAGTCAGCTCAGGGCAGGGGACAAGGGGAACCCACCATGAATAGTTTTATCTATTTCATCCAGTTCTCCTTTCTGTCTGACTGCAGCCTCACTAGTTGCAACCAAAGACCACTGTCCCATCCTCAGTAGATTCAGATAAAAAGAAAAATTCCACCAATTTGCATTATTTGGAAGGAATCTCTGTGAATTAATAAAAAGATGGCATTTTGGAATATATTTGGAATAAGTTATTTATTACTATTGAATAGACACATTGGCACAGTTGCTAATACAAGGGGGCTGGATGCATTTACGAGCTCCATTTTACAGAAGGTTGTAAAAGGCAAAGCCTGAATTTGCCACAGCTAGCAACTATTTACAGAGATTTTATGTGTATTAGGTATCATAAATACTCTGGTGGTGATTTAAAGTATACGGGAGGATGTGCATAGGTTATAAATTTATGCAAATATTACCCCATTTTATATGAGGGACTTGAGCATCCTTGGATTTCGGCATGAGCAAGGGCCCTGGAACCAATCCTCTGCAGATAATGAGGGATGACTATGATAGAGTTTGGTGGTAATACCAGAGTTTACGTAACAAAATAAACTGGAAACATCCATATAAGAATGCAATACAGGGATTTCCATGGTGGCGCAGTGGTTAAGAATCCGCCTGCCAATGCAGGGGATGCGGATTCAATCCCTAGTCCTGGAAGATCCCACATGCCTCGGAACAGCTAAGCCCATGCACCACAGCTACTCAGTGAGTGCTGTAGAGCCCAAGAGCCACAACTACTGAGCCTGAAAACCACAACTACTGAGTCTGCACTCTAGAGCTCATGAGCCATAACTACTGAGCCCACGTGCTGCAGCTACTGAAGCCTGTGCACCTAGAGCCTGTGCTCCACAAGAGAAGCCACTGCAATGAGAAGCTCTCAACACCGCAACAAAGAGTAGCCCCCTCTCTCCACAACTAGAGAAAGCCCTCGCACAGCAACAAAGACCCAACACAGCCCCCTCCCCCCGCCCCCCAAAATGTAATACAATCTTAAGGATTTTCTAGAGACTTAGTGGACAGTGTCTGGTAACTGCAGCATGACCATGGGAGGGCATGCTTTTGCAGATTTGCTAGACCTAGCAGACACAGTAAGTCTTGAATATCCATGAACTCAAAGATGAAAGCCCAAAGGGGGCCATTTAGAGGAAGTCTAAAGACAAGGAAAACCAGTAGTAGCAACATGCCTGGCCTGAGAATGATGCAATTCTAACACAGCATAGAAAATATAGAGGTGATAAAGAATTGTTTTCAGTTATCTGGAAGTCTGCTATGTGTCTCATTCTTTTTCTAAAAACAGAACTTCTCTGAATCTTACACACAAAATTGAGGAAGCAATAAAAGAAGTGCCATTCTAGACTTAATTTTGATCAACAGGAGTCATCAGGATTGTAAAGATGAAGGAAATTTTGGGGAAAAATAACCATGAAGAGGCAAACAAGTTAATGGTGAGTTGCACATTCCCAACTTCTGGAGAACAAAGTTTCAGAGAAAAAAAGACCACTGGTCCCATGGTCAGAAATTGATTTAACAAAATGAACTGACCACATACAAAATTGAATGAGAATTGTGAGGTGCTATGATATGGCTAGAATACAGCATTGGGTAAAGCAAAGTTCCTGTCCTTGTGGAACCTGCAGTATAGTCAGGAGAAAGAGGAACAAAATACAAATATCCAAATAAGTATGTAGCAAAAAGTAATGTTGAATGGTATTGAAAAATAGAGCAAGCCCTTTGGAGAAATGGCTGATTCTGGAACTAGCGCAGGAAATATACAAGATAAGCTTGAAACATCTTGTAGTGCCAGGAAGTTAGGAAGTGCTCAAAAACAAAAAGCAAAAAAACCCACACTAAAGGGCGTATGTCAGAGGGACACAGGAGCAAACAGAGCATTCCCGATGGCCAAAACCATAATAAAGTGAGCAACGAAATAAAGTACTGAATTATAATCCTAAGTGTAAAATAAATCTGAGTCCATACTGATATAAGTAAATGATTGAATGAACAAATAAATGGAGAAGAGGTGAATCTACCATGAAGAAGAGTTCCAAATAATTTATGTAAATAATCCTTCCTGAAGGAAGTGAACCATAACTGCCATCCCATGAGTTGTGGGCTCCGCATCGTGACTTCCTCCAAAGGCATGAGGCCGAACAGCAGAGTGTGCACTCTCCAACCGGCCTGCCCACATCTCTTCCTGGTTCTTCCACATAATAGCTGTGTGATCTTGGGGAAGTCACTTAACCTCTCTGTGTCAGAAATTCCTCATCTGTACGATGTAAATCATACTAGAATCTGCCTCAGAGGGTGGTTGTGAGAATTAAATGAGTTAATACATGTAAAGCACTAACGTTCTTGGCATATCATAAGTGCTGTATAAATAAATATTTAGCCACTGGAGGTGTTGAGCAGAGTAGTGCTAGTGACTCAAATTAGCTCTTTAAGGGATCTCTGTGTTTTCTGTGGAAAACAGACTCTAGGGTGGCAAGCGTGGGAATGAGAGGTCAATTACGAGGCCATAGTGGAGGCCAGAGAGATGGCGGCTTAGACCAAGGTGGTCATAGTGGAGGTGAGACGAAATAGCTTCAGGATAAATTTTTAAAGTAAAATTGATAGGATTTGCTAATGAACTGGATATAGGGTGTAACTGAAATGGGGGAGCAACAATGTCTCCAAGAATTTTAGTTTGAGAAATTGAGTGAATGGTGGTTTTACTACATTTTACTGTTATAAGATGCTGAGAGAGGAGGGTTGGTTTTTGGCTTTTGTTTTGTTTTTGGTTTTGTTTTGTTTTGTTTTGTTTTTTGGCTAGTTGGTTGGTTGGTTTTTTGTCAGGGGAGGTATTAAGAAATGTTAAGAGAGGAAAGTAAAATGAGAAGCTCTAAGAAATTCAACTCTGACAATATAAATTATTCCAATATAAGAGAAAGAGAATGGCATCTGAAGAAACTTACCTAGTTACAGGGTTTGTTATCTAATGAACTCAGATTTTTTAAGTCAAAAAGTAGCTAGAATGGTAAAAAAAAAAAAAAAAAAAAAAAAAAACCTATGCCTACATATTGCACCAACGTCAATTTCCTGGTTTTGATGTTATATTATAGTTAAGTAAGAAGTAACCATTGGGAGACACTGGAGGAATGATACTTGGGATCTCTTTGTATTATCTTTGCAATTTCCTGAGAATCTATCATTATTTCAAAATAAAAAGTTTAAAAAATTACTCCTGTCCAAGAGAAAGAAATAACAGCAGATATTTTAGAGGTGTTAGTTGACTATAAGATATTGTGAATCAATACTGTGATGTGGTTGACAAACCAGTGCTGGTGTGGCTGTAGAAATACCCTTTATTTTGTTCAGGTCAGTCCACGTCTGAAGTGGTAAATTCAGTCCTGGGTGCCGTGCTTGCAGATTAACAAGCACACTGAATGACAACTAGACAAAATACCCAGAACGGGGCAGCCCTGTCATATAAGAAATAGTTGAAGGAGGCTAAGATATTCACCCAGGAAAATTGCAGACTTCCAGGAGACATACTGCTGTCTTCAAATACTTGACACACTGTCATTTGGTAATCCAATTTAGATGAGTCCTTGACATCCCTTTCGCTGCAATAAACTTACACTTTCTCTTCACAAAATGCCAGAAGTATTTTTAAAGAACACTTAGGGAAACCGTTTTAGCTGTGTTAAAATTTCTGATTTTTTAAAACAACTGAAGCAGAATAAACCTGGAACATCAAAATGTTCTCCCAACTGAGTCTTAACTGTTATTTTATTCGGTTGGAAACTGTCATTAATTTTAAGGAGTCTCCACTTTATTCCCACCACCTTCAACCATTTCTTCCTGCAACTGTCTCAAAAGCTTTTCAGAAACAAGCTCTATGACTTGGAGGTCTTTCAACCTTTCAGATGGAACCAAGAAGTTTTATATTAAATGTTTGTCTTGGCTAGCAAAGATGGGAGTACAGCACTTTTCCTATTTCTCCTGATCTGTGGATGGAAAGGAAGATGGATTTCATACTGCAAGGTTAATATTAATACCTCTTAATATTAGTTTATATTATAGTACACTGCAGTGAAGATGAGATGGAAATTTAAGAAGAAAGAAATCATTTGGGAGTTTTGTATGATAAAAGACTATAAAAAGTGTGATAATAAAACCCAATGAAAAGAATCTTACAGACACTGATTTTCATATCCTGATTACGATGGAGGTGTTAATTAAGCAGTCTCACTATTGTGTGCCTATTCAGTCTGCTGATTAATTTTTTAAATTCTGTCCGCCCCCCCCAAAAAAAAGCCAAACAAAAGTGCTGAACATCACCATGAACCAGAAATAAAACAGAGAACCTTATTCTTCCTTCGAACAAGAATAATTTTAAACTCTTGTTGCACCTGGAACGGAGAGTGCTTGTGGCTCTGGATGATGGCTGTCTTAGGCTCTCGTGCTGTTTGCATCATCATTGGGAACAGGCAATAAGCAAAGTAAATAAGTAGAAGATGTAACTTGTTAGATAAGTGTTATAGAGAAAAATAAACTAAGAAAGGAGTTTAGAAGATGCTGAGATAAGGGCCTAAAGATGAGAGAGTAAGATAAGCAAAAATCAGCAGAGCAGCTCAGGAAGAGTCCTGGAAGTGTGCCTGGCATATTCCAAGCAGAGTTACTAACAGCATGAGAAGTCACAGAGAACCTTGCAGGCCATTGTAAGAACTTTGACTTCTACTCTGAGTGAGAAGGGGAGCTGTTGGGGGTTTGAGCGGAAGAGTGACCTGATCTAAGCTACAGTTCTATAGGAGCGCCCTGACTGCTGTGTTGAGAGTAGACTGGATGGGCTGGGAAGGGAGCTTATAGGTGAAAGCAGAACAGTCTGGAGGCTATTGTCATGATCTAGATAAGAACTAATGATGGCCTCGAGTGGGGTGACAGTGGTCGAAGTGGGGAGAAGCGATTGGGTGCTGGATTCCATTTTGAAGGTCAAGTCAACAGGATTTGCCAACCGTTCTGTTGTGGGCAGTGAGAGGAAGAAGAGAATCAAGGAAGGATAAGGAAGACTGTGGAAGAGCAAGTTTCGGGGATGGAGGACATCAGAATCTCATTTGGGGGATGCTTATACCTTTAGACATCTGATTGGAGATGACAAGCAGACAGTTGCATACGTGAGGCTGGAAAGCAGGGGATCGGTCGGTACTAGAGGTATAAATTAGGAATGGTCAGTATTTAGATGGTACATATAGTCACTAGACTAGATGAAAACACTGAGGGCGAGTGTAGAGAGAAGAGAGATGAGGCCCACTGCCTGAGTTGTGGAGCACGACAGCATTCAGCGTCAGAGAACGAAAAGGAACAGAAAGAAGGGAGGGGGAACCTGGAGGACGTGCCTCCTTCGTTCCCCTTGCTGCTCTCCCTCCAACTCTCATTCTCCTTCTTTACTCTCCACTCGCAGCCTCACCTCCCTCAGCCTCACTCTTAGGTAAACAAAGACAGTTTCTATCAAAGTGCATGAGCCAAAACAGATCTTTACCAGGTAAACACTATCCTTTTAATTGGGCAATTCTTTTTAAAAAGGCACACAGATCACTCTTAGGTGCGTTAGTTGCAGTATGTGGATCAGCCAGAACATCAAGTTACCCAGCTCTGTGGGTTCCACAGACCTGCCTGCCAAGTGGTATTGAAGATATTCTCATTAGTGTTGCTGTTGTTATTGTTCAAGGAGGCTTCGGCCCTCTCCACACCCCTCCCTCCTTCCTTCTCCCACTCCACCCCCTGATCCAGAGGCCAATGAATGCTCACATCATTTCACTTTGTTCCAGCTGCCAGGCTGGGGAACAGATGTTGTATTGTTAACACCAAGAAGAAAACAAACAGCCCCACTCCTCTGTGTTCTCCCACCTCCCCCTTCATCTCCATTTGAGTCTCCTGGTGAAAATGGGCAAACAGTGTTGGGGAGAGGAGAGGATGGGGCTCCAGTGAGTAATGCCATCCTCCCCAGCCAAGGCTGAGTCCTGACCGGAGGCGCACAGAGTGTTCTTCCGGGCCCTGTTTACAGCAAACACGAGTTCTGTCAGCTGAGAGGCTGGCTCGTGGCTGGTGACGTGAAGATGCTCACACTGAGCAGGGCATTGAGAGAAAGAAGACAATGACCCTCTTCTGCATGTGGCCCCAGTAAGGCATCTACCTGCGTTGCATGAGCAAAAGCTATGACCAAAAGACAGTCCCAAGGGAAGAGGAAATGATTTCTTGGCTGAGGTCTATCTCTGTTTGCTCATTTCTTCTTTAGAAACTTTTAAGAGATGGAGAGGACTGGGGTGTTCATTTCTTTTCTGGAGACCAGAGGTTTAGATTCTTCTGACTTTTTTCTCACTTCTCCTGCAGACCCTTCCTCAGGTTTGGGGACATGGAGGGGTGCAAGGGGTGGAGTGAGCATGGGCAGTCCAGCGCTAAGGCTAGAAGTGAATTAGCACGTGGAGTTAAGGAGGCCAGTTGAGGGGAGGGGAGGCAGGGTGTGTAGGGCCGTGGCAACTAGGCCACTTATGGTTGGAACTTCCCGTGAAGGTACTAAGTGGCAAAGAAAAGATTTTAGGCAGGAGAGTGACATACAAGAAGCAGATATTTCCTCTGTGAAGAAGATACGTCCTCTGTGAAGGACAGATGAGAAGGAAGAGCTGGTTAAGGGGCTGCTGTAGCAATCTGGGTAAAAAGCCCCAAGATTCCATTAGAGTTGGCTCAACTTTTCTCAATGAGGCAAAGTCCACAGGGCTTAGGAACTAATTGGTCGTGGAGGGGGGTTGGCTGAGGATGACCAGGGTTATAGTAAGAACTTACTGGTTCTCAGCCTGAAAAGGTTATGCCCATCCAGCCTCCTGTGTATACATCATTCAAAATAAAATAGGTGTATGGAATTCCAAAAAGTTTCTGTTTTATCCTAGAATGGCTACTTTGATGCTTTTTTTTTTTTTTAAAGACTAAACTCTTTCCAAATAATTCTTTGGCATCCTGGTTTTGTTTTCTTGGTGTTTCAAGCACGTGCCTTTTCATGCTTATTGGACAAGCCAACACGGGAGAGAGTTGTGAAGTTCATGTGCGGGCCACTAGGTGGATGGCGTGCCTCCCACAAAGAACAGGGATGCAGGAAGAGGGGAAGCATGGGCAGAGTGGGGATGATGAGCTCAGCCTTGGACATGTGAGTTTGAAGTATCAGTGGAGACAGACACCACCAGAAGGCAGCTGATTAGAGGAGTCTGAAGCGGAGATGGTAGAACTGGGCATCATCAGCACTCATGGGATGGAGGTGGGGGAGAGTCATGGGAGAGGATAAGGTCATTCAGGGTGAATGTGTGGAGGGAGAGGGGAGAGGGCCTGGAATAAAACTTGCAGAAAACTGGCATTTTAGGAATTGGGCAGGAAAAGGAGTCTGATGAGGAGTATCTAGGAAGATGGAAGAAAATTCAGGAGGCAGTAGAGCCCCCAAAGGCTAAGGAACAAAGGAGTTCTGAGAAGTAGGAAATAATCAACAGCATCAAATGCTATAGCCCGATTCAAGTCAGGTAAGAGGATGAGAAGCGCTGATTAGCATCACCGTATGTAACATCAAAGAGGTCACTTATTATTGAGAATGATTCCTAAGGAGTGTGGAAGGATGCACATGAAATGATAAAAAAAAAAAGGTAATGAGTTTACACTATTAGTGGTAGCTATAGAAGAATGGAAAGTTGAGGTTGAGAGAGAGTTTTATGTAAAAATGGCAGAGAACACATTAATATCTTATTTATACTCACCAGATTCAGGGGGCAGAGTGGGGAGCTTTAATACATAAATGAGTTTCAGGGGAAGATTTTTCTTTGCTATATGCTACAGAGAGTCAGCTGAGGCCATAATTTTGCTTGGCTTGAATGTGGTGGTCTGCAAAGTTGTGCAGTCATTTATCAGGCGCCTATTACACATGCTGGTTAATACACGAGCTTCTGTGGAGGATTCAGAAACAATCAGCTCAAGAAGCTCATCACCTCCTGGAGAGAGAAAACTTAGGTCAAAGGCTACAGACCTGCAGTATGAAACACCCATTGTGTCTGTCTTACACAGTGTTTTTGTAATATCAAACCATCATTTTAAAAGGTCACATAAAAAGCTGGATATTTGGCTTCTCTCGAAAAACTACAAGGTATATGACCCTTAACCTGCATTACTGGCAGGTAGCATTTGACTGGAGTGAAGGTGTGACTGCCCATTGCTGAGAGCACCTGTTTTCCTGTTCGCTCCTGTCCCCAGAACTCTATTAGCTGACGCATCGAGAAGAGTACATTTACATTATCTGCCAAGCCCTTGGGAGTCATTTGTGTTTGTGACTGCTCCTGAGGACAATCTAAATCATGAATTACTATATTCTAGAATGCCTGAGGCTGATAGCTATGTTGCAGGTATTCAGAGAAAGGAGACAACAGTGGAATTAAATAGTTAAGAAAACTTCTCAGACTTGGTCTTGACAAGTAGGTAGGATAAGGATAGGTGGTTGGATGGAAAAATAACTGGACAGATGAAAGAGAGGAAAGCATTTCCCTTGGGTTCTGGGACAGACTTGATGCATTTGCATGGCATGCCATGGCTGGAATTTAGGGAGCACAGATCTGGTCCTTTTCCTTTAAAATATGAAAACTTGTTTTCAGAGCAGGGAGACGAAATTTCAATTTCTTTGAAGACAGTGGTATCTATAATTTCTGCAATCCCATATGACTCTCCTATTGTAGACAGCTTCCCAGTCAACAGCAGTGATCCTGTAGTGATATTGCAATAAGCCAGTCCCTTGAAGGTCAAACAGAAAGATCATATAACATTAGGCTTTTATATCAATATAGTCCCACTCTTGCTTGGCGTAGTTGCATCAACCCCACCCTGGGTAGTCATAATATCCAAGTAATCTTTCTTTTCAGCTTTTCCAGGTAGTTGTTTGTGCTCACCCCCAAAGAGGGGGCTCTTCAGGCTCAATGAGCCGCAGTTCCAACCTTGTACCCAGTTCCAAATTTTGGACAGCACTTGAAAGGACCTCAAAGGGATAATCACTTATTAATCCCTTTGATGATTTTTAAAGTTCAAGAATGAAACAAAGAAAAGCCACCCTAAATGAAAGGGAAAAGCATTGAACTTTTACCATACTAATTCACTGACCCCTGTTTCAAGGACCTAGCCTTTGCACTGTATTTTCTGTCTTCCGAATATGACCAGCTCTGTGTGAAAAAGCCTACTTGTCACCTGATGACCATAAAATGTAGCCTACCAGTTGACAAACCTCACTCTCAAATAAGAGCAGATGACCAGGAAACTTTAGATGCTTAAGAAAAGCCTCCAACATGAAAGATAAAGATAATAACAAACAGTAATAAAGCAACTTAGAGGAAGCAGGGGCAATTCAGAAAGCAAGAAGTTACCATGAGTACATCATTAGTATCTTCAGGGAGGTAAGGGAAAGTTTATATCCATGAAACAAGAATAAAATGCAAAAACAACAGCAAAAAGAACCATGAAAATAGGAAAACGTGCTTGAGAACTAAAGATACAGTAAACTCAGTGGAAGATGTAAAAACTAAAATTGAAGGAATCACCCAAAAGGTAAGAGAAAATGTGTACAATGATGGATAAGAAGACCTTTCACAAATTAGAGAATCAATCCAGGGAGTTATTTTTCTGACCAATGATAGTTCCAGAAAGAAAAAGAAAAGAAAAAAGAGAGAGAAGAAATTATTGAAGGTGTAATATAAGAAATTGAAGACTCCAAGGTCCAGACTAAAAGGGCCCATCAAGTGCACAACATAATGAATTTTAAAATACTCACACTAAGGTATAAAATCATAGAATTTCAGCATACCAGGGATAAACAAAAGCTTCTACAGAGGAAAAGTAAGTTACAGACAAAGAAATGGGAAATAAGAATAGCAGTAAACTTCTCAACATCAGAACTAGACTAAGCTAGTGAACAAAAAAATTTTTTTGAAGGAAAATTATTTTCAACTATTCCCAACTAAAGGTCTTAAACGCGAGCATAGAATATATATTTCATATAAGTGTGATGACAAAACACTGCCTACGTACGCTTTCTCAGGAATTCTTAGTGAATGTGCCCCACCAAAATGAGGGTGTAAACCAAGAAAGGTGAAGGCATGGGATCCAAGAAATAGGAGATGCAACAGAAGAGAAAGACGAAGGAAATTCTTGGGGTGACTATGAAAAGAATTCGCATGTGGTCAGGTCTGCAGTGAGCCTGGAGAGCAAGCCCAAAGAGGAGCTGGAGGTGAGAAGCTCCTGGAGGAAGAGCTGCAGAAAAAAAATGAAGCTGGCTTCACAACAAATGCATCCTCCACTGACCCCTGGTGTGACCATGTGGACATTTATATAGAGGGGGTGTTGAATGGTATAGGGGAAATTAGCTATAGATACAAAGATAATTGAAGGAGGAGAGGAAGAGGAGGAAGAGGAGAAGGAGGAAGTAGGCTATCATGAATTACCAGAAGCAGCAAAAGGTTGAAATCATAGTCCTTAGGCTTGACGTGCACAGTCTTTCAGTGATCATCATAATCTAAACACGGAATATTATTTTTAATTCTCTGTTGGAGGAATTGGAAGCATTAGAGGAAGAAAAGAGGGTGTGAGAGATCTAATACTTCATTTACAGGAAAATTTTAAAAGTAATGTCAAATCGTTAATCAAGTGACAGTAGGATGAGCATATTATTTAAAAGTATGGAAGTACATATCACAAGAAAAAGCTGAAAGGCTTGAATGCAATTGCCTCTAGGGAGCAGGATGTGGGGAAGGTGGTCAGGAGGCCACTGAACTGCTGGGTTGATAAGTATCTTTAGCACATTTGACTTGTTTCAACTCAGGGACTATGTATCTTTGATTAAATTTTAAATTAATTTACTATCAAATATATAGTAGCCCCCAGATAGTTTTAGAATAACTACGCACCTACCAAGGTGAACTCTTGGAAAGACAACTGCTTACTCAGATGCATCGTTTGTGCATCTGGCATCTTGATAAGGTGCCAGATGTAACCAACCTGGAGTTACAGCTCCTTACCACAGTCACCCATGCAAACACTTGCCCGTATGCTCAGGCAACAGCTGCTTCTGCCAGTCCTTGTTTCGGGAAGAAGGAAAGTGGATGAGTTAGACAAAAATAGGTGTCTGTGTGGGAAGAGATATTTTTACCTTCATCTTTAAGCCTGCTATGTGTACATCTACTATGACAGAAGCCTGAATGTTGAACAGTGTTGAAGCCGACAGCTAGTTCTTGGCCTCATTCGAACAGATCTAGGCAAAGCTACGGAAAAACAATGAAAATTGCCAAGTTGCTGAGATTTATATAGTATCCCCTTCCAGCAAAAACTTTCAGCTAATTGGTCAGAAAAAAAAATCCTACTCAGAGGTGCTAGAATATTTCACACTGAAAGGCAAGTGTTAGAAATGATCTTAGCAATCATACAATCCAGCTATCCCTGGAGACCCAGAGAGGCAAAGAGATCGCCGAAAGCTACCCAGCTTATTTGTATCAGAACCAGATCTAAAACCCTGGATGGGACTCCGTACTGCCTACCTCAGAGTTTGACCTGTAGCCTCCAGGTAGATAAATAGATACAGATTTTAGAGCAAGTTCAGGATCTGAACACAGTCGTAATTCTGAGACTTGTGATTCTTCCACCACTCCAAACTGCCTCACGAAGCAACAACCATAAAAGGGGAGCTATAAAATCCAACAAGTCAGAGGCGTACTTCTTCCTGAGCTGCCAACCTTTAGGGTTTAGACGGTCCATGCATTCAACATGACTTATTGAACACCCACTGTGTCCTGAGGGATTTCCAGATGAAGGTGTCTAGTGGACAGATGGATGCTGGCGTCTGAGGAGAGAGATTTTTGAGTCATCGACAGGTTAGGGGGTGATCACTGTTGCACTAAAGAATGAGGTTGCCTAAGGAGAATTAGTGCACTGAAAAGAGAAGATGCCCAAGACAAGATCCTAAGGAACACCAGCCTTAGGACAGGAAGAGTAAAGGAGAATACAAGGAGTGCCTGGAACCTATACCTTATATGTTCTGAACTCACTGCTTGTTTTTCTCCTAGTGTTAAACATGTGTCATAAGTATATGTAGCCAGTGCTTAAAGTGATGGAAGGAAGGAAGTGGGAGGATTTAAGGGTGAGCAAAGTTATTCAAACTTCTCCAGGTTCATCCTTGGAGAAGTTGGTGGAACCAGTTTTGGACTTCCTGTGGAGAAGTAAGCTGCTGCCCACTCTGCCCCCATCCTAGCACTGTTGCCACTAGTGTGGGCCCCAGGGAAACCTGGGGAGCACAGGTGTTTCCTGGAAGGGTCAGTGGAAGGCCATCCACCCCTCTGCCAAATGGACCTGGTCCAGATCAGAGCATGTGCTGCTCAGAGCCATGTGTATAAAGGTTGGGTAAACATGCACTTACTCTGTGATGAGGTCAGTGACCAAAGAGACTGGACATGACCAGAAAGGTTACCATGTGCTAAAAGCCAAGGGGGAATGGCAATGACATATCCCTCTCACCTAGGTAAGTGTATTTCTCTGAGAAATGTCATTTTAGAAAAAAATAGACATTCTAAGTAGGAAAGTGTTGAGTTGGCCTAGAAGGGGTTGTTGGTTGATTGTTAGTTTTTGATTAATCCAAAAGGAGTAGAGAGAGCTGGAAAACACTGCAGTGGAAAAGAAAGAGCCCAGGCTTTGGAGCTATGCAGCCTAAGTTTGAACCCTTTTAAACAGTTAATCAGTGTGACCTTGTTGAGAGTATGTAAACTCCGTGAGTCTTGGTTTCTTCATCTGTAAAATGGGGATGACACTTACCTCAAAGGATTGAATGAGAGAGTATTTACAAAAAGGTACCAATGGGTATTCAGCAAGTGCTCCCTCACCTCCTACTTCCTTCTGCTCATCTTCCCCTTGAGAGCTACCCTTGAGTGAGCAAGATAAGACTTAATAATCTTGGCTTCCCTCCAACTCCTTGCAAATTAGACACATTGTCTAGATTGCCAATTATCTCAGCATTTTCTCTGTGGACCATTAGTAGGTGGGATTCTACCATCACATCACCAGGCTGTTGCACCCTGAGTATTGCATGCGTCAGTTGCTGGGTATGAGCTGACATGCTTTTGTAACTCTCAGCTGCTCACCTGGTTCTTTGAGAAAACATTGCATTTCTGTCTGTCATTAGAGGTAGTGGAAGCTTGATGAGGTTCCTGGTGTTCCGTCATCTCTAAATCCCTGGGATGGCTTAAGTGCCTCAGTTAAAGACAATGCCTCCCAACCCCACCCCCCACACACTGTGATATGCACAGCTAAGCGGTCAGCATTGGTCAGACTTCCCTCTTTTGCTGCTATGATTCACCAGCCATAGGTACCATCTTTTCTGGTCTCTCTCCCTGGCATGTAAGTGGTTCCTCATTTGTATTTCTTTCCCTGAAGTTCATGCCCTCAAGCACCTCCAGCAACCTGGATAAATTTAGCTCTTCTCAGGGACTTTTGCTGACTTGGTTCCATGACTGTTGAACGTTTGGTTGCTCCCCAGAAAGAGTTTGGGGCTGGCTCCTGTCGCTTGGAGGTCTCGTCCGGTTCTGGTGACTGCTGTGTCACTTGCATAGTTGGTCATTTGAGTCACCTCAGGCCAACCAGTTTGAGAACCAACCAGTTTGTGCTCTTGGAAGCTGAAGTCCTTCATTCCTGCTTCTGACCCCTTGGAAGTCCTCCCCTGTTTTTTTCTTGCCCTTAGCAGCCTGTGTCCACTGCTCTTAGCTGTCATGGTCACTTCCCATTAGGGCTGAGAAGGCAACTAATAAAGGCTTCTCAACTCTTTTCTCCAGGAGCAGGGCCTTAGATCCCATTACCAGGATCCAGCACAGTGAAGTGTATTTAGCAGATACTCATTTTTTTGTTGGTTTTTTGTTTTTAATTTATTTATTTTATTGGCTGTTTTGGGTCTTTGTTGCTGTGCGTGGGCTTTCTTTAGTTGTGGTGAGCGGGGAGCTCTTCGTTGTGGTGCACAAGTTCCTCATTGCCGTGGCTTCTCTTGTTGTGGAGCACAGGCTCTAGGCACGTGAGCTTCAGTAATTGCAGCACATGGGCTCAATAGTTGTGGCTTACAGGCTCTAAAGTGCAGGCTCAATAGTTCTGGCACACGGGCTTAGTTGCTCCACGGCATGTGGGATCTTCCTGGAGCAGGGATTGAACCTGTGTTCCCTGCATTGGCAGGCGGATTCTCAACCACCGCGCCACCTAGGAAGCCCCCAGCAGATGCTCGTTTAATGTTTACTAATTTGACTTGTTCTAACTAAACATAAGAGAGGCTAGAGTCAGACTCCCTTAGTCAGCAACTAAATGAAAGAGAAATGCACGCAAAGGCCATTATGTATCTGGACATGCTCGTTTTCAAGGATCCAAAATAAGGCTCATGGATCATGTTGAGCAGGTTTGTGTCGGACCTTGAAGGATGGGAAAGATCTGAATAGATACAGAGGAAGAAGAAGGACTTAGGAGAAAAGAATAGCACAAACATAGAAAACAGAGACCAGAGGAAGAGAATGGCACAAGGTGCGTGTATGTATGTTTGGGAGTGTCTGTAAAGAGCTAGTCTTACTCTAGTGGAAATACATATAAGGGGAAGAGGGAAGAAAAAAATGAGCTGAGGATAGTCACCCTTTGCTGGGCCTTGAGAGCTAGGCTGTGACCCAATCAACCAACCAGCTACAGACTCCCCTTTACCTCCCAATGGCATGAACAGGCTCCAGCTGGGAAGGGGAGATTTTGTCCTCGTTCCCTATAGGAACAACTAGGTAAGGCCTCTTTCCGGTCCCATATTCACCCACACCCCAGTTTAGCTGCCCTTGTTTCATGGAAAACCAAGTTAAAAAGTGTCTGTAGAACCAAAGTAATCTACACCAGAGACCACTCACATGCATGCCCCATGGTGAGGGTCTCTAGCAGTGTCTAGGGCGGCAAACACTCCTCTGAGGGCTCTACCACTTGGTGATGATCAGGGCTACCAAAGGCTACGGCTTCAAGAGGCAGTGAGATGAAGGAACAGCTGTCCCCTGCATAGATGAAGAACCCACACACTCCTGATTGGCCGTCGTTCTGGCAAGTGAGTGGGACCAATGACCCAGGTGTCACTGTTGCCATCCTGGCTGATCCACAGAGAAGTGAGTCAGGTCTATTTTAAGAATCTGTTCGACTGATCACATGGAGAAATTGCTATTTAAAAACAGCTATTTACCAGGAAAGTAAAGCTCCCGCAAAACAAAAGGTTAGTGTACTATCCCCAGTAACTCTTTAAACCAAAGCAAACACCGGGGCAGGCCCTGTTTGCTCTGTAGTTCTGCTTTCCGCCCTTGGTCATCTAATTCCCAAGGTTCCTGGTTAATCTCATCCTCAAAAACAAGCTGAGAAAGGGCAGCTGGGAATATCAAAGCACAGGGATTTCTAGAGGGTAAGAAGGTTAGGGGCATATAGCAGTTCTCTTGTTAAATGATTGGTTGATTTTACCAGGAAAGTCAGGGAGCTTGACCAGGCAAAACTCAAAAGAATCTGGAAGGTGTAAGACCCTTTATCAGAAAAGTGTTGCCTCCACTTGTATTTGAGGATTCCATATTAACGGATAGGAAGTATATCAAATAGGGTCCACGGAGATATGGCCCAAACTAGAGGACCAAACCATCAAGGCAACACCAAGAGCATTAAGCTCAGCATTGAAGAGACTACAAATTGTGTTGATGATGGTGCCTGAGCAGTAGCTGGGGCTTCCTACAAGCCGTCACAACAGTATGATCTCCATGGGCATCCGCAAGCCTTCTTTCCCTCTCAGCTCCTAAGATGTGCTACCACACTGAGTCATCAAGTTAGGAAATCCTTATATGACCTGCCCTATGAAACTTACAATCTTGTTTAGGGGACAGTGTGACACATATATCCAACAGAGAAAATAAGATAAGGCATATACAAATACTAGAGAATAAGGGGCATAAAAAATACAAGGTATGGCTGGGGACAGATCAGTGTGCATCTGGTGGGCAGATCAGACAATGTGGCCTAGATCATACAATGAAAAAGACATTGTCTATCATGGAAATTGAAGTCCCTAGCCTGTCTCCCAGTGCTTTCCATAATCTGGCCTCCACCTGAGTCTCACCCTTACCTCCCAGGACCCCTCTTCTATAATCCAACCAGACTGCACCCTAAGCTCACCTTACTCCACGGGTGGTTCTTCACCCCTTAGCACAATTCTTCCTTTCCTTTGCTTCTCTAAATGCTAACTGTGTTTGAGGTCTGGCTCACATTTCTCCTGTGCCTTGACACCATTCCAGCCACCCAGTCCCCAGCCCTCAGTGACGTCACCCTGCCCTTTATCCACCTGTACTTCACTTGCAGTGTTTACTGTCTGGACGCTCGTACATTCGTCAGTCACAGACAGCTTAGGATGGCTCTGAGCTAGTTATCTCAGACTGTTACCTAACCTTTGACGCTTTGCGTATCATCCTCCCAGCTGAATTATTCTCTCTTGGAGAGCTTGCATCTTGGATATCCTGCACCACCTCGCACAGGACCTAAGCCATAGTAGGTAGTCGATAATTTGTAAAATGAATGACAGTACAGACAACCTTGTGATGCACAACTATGTTTCCTAATTTATTCTACCTGAGGGGGTAAAGGAAGGGGCTACATTTAATGAAGGTTTGTCATGTGTGCTTGTTTGGCACTTTCTGAACATCTTATTTAAACTTTACATCAGCCTGAGAGGTAAAAATATTATCTTCAGTTTATACATTATGAAAATAAGGATCAACGATGTGAGAGAATTTGTTCAATGTCAGTCACTGATAATGAGCTAGAGTTGAGAGGCAAACTTTGGTGTGCCTGACTTAGAATACCATGCTCTTTCAGTGGTCCTGCACTGCCGCCCACCTGAACATCCATGGGAAGGTTGCTGAGTTTCTTCCTGTGGATCTCAGATGCCCTACCCATGATTTTCTTCATCACTCCATGCATCCTGTCTCCTTTCAGGCTATTTCCCAAGCGTTGCTTTTCCTGGAACCCATTGCTTGCTTTCATGTTTCCATGCAACTCCCTTAGCCTGGAAAATGTCCTTCCATCTTTTCTACCTGTGAAATCTTGCTTCTCCTTGAAGGTCCACCTGAAATGAATATTGTCTCCATGAAGTTTTCTGTAATCCTGCATGATAATAAAGTTAAATGCCCTTATGTCTGAGTCCCTGCAACCCACTGCCCCTTCCACACTTTAGGACTCACTTTATTCTACTTCAAATTCCAATCAGTGTTTACCTTCCTGCTTCTTCTCCAAGGCTGTAACCCAATGGCAGGGAATGCATCCTCTTCATCTCTGTAACTGGAGTCTTGCATGACAGCAGCCCAGTGTCCCAAGAGTCTTTGATGGTAAAGGTTGCTGATGGTATAGAGCATAGATTCAGTAGCGTCACACACACCTTCAGTGATTCTGCCCAGGTAATGAGCCATTGGATACAAATCAGAGCCAAAAATAAGAAGCTTGAAGCAGATTTCCCACATCTGTCCTCAGCTCTCAACCTTTAGGGGTTTCACCTTGAGGCTATCTAGTCCCCAGTGTTCAGTGACTCAAGAATGGTTCTACCTCCCTTCTTAATCTGGTCTAAGGTCCAACTTGTTTCCAAGATAGTTAATGCCACAGGGAGAAGTTGTCGTTAACAGTTTCCCCTGTGTTTTAAAGTACAATGGAGGGGCTTCCCTGACCATCCAGTGGTTAAGACTGTGCTTCCACTTCAGGAGGCATGAGTTCGATCCCTAGGTGTGGAACTAAGATCCCACATTCCATGTGGCAAAAAGTAAAATAAAGTGCTATGGAAAAGAAATGGGTGGATATATCCTTTTTAACCTCACCTTTAGGAATAAGGTGTAATCTCTAGGTTTGAAAAACAAACGAATGAATGAATGAATGAATAATGATGAACATGCGAGACCCTAATTTAAATGAAGATTTGTGACATTTGTTTGATCTTCCTTATAGAGTCGCAGCCCCTCCCTGTGGTTCTAGAACACATTCCATCTAAAGATGGAGATTAAGTTTCCTCCTGAAGGTTAGGCAGCCATAAAGGGAAGGTAGTTAGGGAGCCAACCCAGTGAATATGACCAGCAAGGTATCCGAAGCCCAGAAATCTGTATACAGCCTCTGACTCCATATGACTCAGCCTAGGACCACCTGGGTAATCCAAACAACAAAGGTCTTTGGAAACAATCACTAGGGTAGGGGTTTGGGGAACACATTTTCTGTGGTATGCTATCCCTTGAAGGCACAGCTTAAAAGTTTTAATTCTGTGTTCCTAGTTTCTAGCACAAAGCATACAACATAATTACACAATACATACTTGTAAATGGATACCATCCTTGCTTTTCTTTCTCTCCTTTTATCCTCCAACTTTCTCTTTTTCCTCCTTTCCCATCTCCTTCCTGTCCATTAGGACCCTCTGAGGCCCTAATAACTGGAAATAATTAAGGCCTTAATCACCTCCCCTTTCTCTACCTTACCCTAACCTCCAGGTAATACATGAGTGTTCTTAAGAAATATTAAATGCTGGGTTCTCTTGTTTTTTGGATGCCCAAGCATGATACTTGGCTTCTTGATGATCAAGCCCTGCTCCTATTCCTTCATCGTTACTCTCATTTTTTCTCTCACTTCTTTCCAACCTCCAGTGGTGTCAAATGCTTCATAGACCAGCTGCTGACCCTCCAAGCTGAGAAACTTGGCCCTCAGAACCGTTCCTTGGGAACTCTCACTTGCTGCTTGTGTCAGGTTTCTTGCAGACAGGTTCACAGCTGCTGTTGGCCATAATTCCAATCTATAGCCCCATTCTCCTGCCCTGTACTAGCCCCCCCCCCCAATCCAAAATATTATCAAGAGCTGTGCCTTAGGGGACCGGACACATAGGCTGTGCTGGTGGCCTTTTGGGCTGTGCTGGCCACCATCTGCACAGAAAGGGTGCTTCTGTTCTGGAGTGTGTGCCAGATGAAGGGCAACCCAGGGAAGCAGGAAGATAATCCATGATGTGGAGAATGTCAGCACTCCCAGGAAAACAGAAAAAAACATCCTTGTCTGATCCAGTTTTATTTTGGCAGAGTTCATGCTGAATCATTTTGCTTGCTTGAGCATCAAAACATACACCCAATTTAGTTTTGAGCCCTGATCCCAGCATACTCCATTGCAGATGAAGTTCTGTGGTCAAGGGCTGGGGCCTTCAAGAGGGGGCATGAGCAACTCTAAACAATCCCCAGGGGACTTCCCTGGTGGCACAGTGGTTAAGAATCTGCTTGCCAATGCAGGGGACACAGGTTCAAGCCCTGGTCCGGGAGGATCCCACATGCCATGGAGCAACTAAGCCCACGAGCCACAACTATTAAGCCCACGTGCCACAACTACTGAAGCCCATGCACCTAGAGCCTGTGCTCCACAACAAGAGAAGCCACCGTATTGAGAAGCCTGCACACCGCAATGAAAAGTAGCCCCAACTCACTGCAACTAGAGAAAGCCCACGTGCAGCAGTGAAGACCCAACACAGCCAATAAATAAATAAATAAATTTATTAAAAAAAAAAAAACAAAATCCCCGTGTGCTTACCTCCCACCTCCCCGGCTTCCACCCCACCCAAAGCCCACAAATCCCATCTGCAGAGTCTGCCCCCGGCCCTCGTAGTGAAGAGTATTTGATCCACCTGACTTCTTGATAAACTTTCAGACAGAAGTGTGTGTGTGTAGTGTTGAGTGGGGATGTTAATGTTGTCAATAATAATTGAAAACAAATTCCTGCATATGAACATTGTCTAGTCTTGAGAGGCAAATACCTTTTCATTAAATGTCAGTCATTGCTTTAGAAGAATTTTTAACGGGGAAATACTCAAAAAAGAATGCCAATAGGAAAAAAAAAAAACAGCAGGCTTTCACAGGGTAGATACCATATGTTATAGGTAGAGATAGAGACAAAGATGTGCATTGAGCAAAGAGTAGAAGGAAATAGATGAAAATGTTGGGAGACGTTTTCCCATCGTTGTGAATTATGGGTGATTTTGCTTCTTTCTTTTCTGTAAGTTTCTGTGCTGTCTGAATTTTTTTTACTGTGAGCGAATGTGACTCAGTAATGGAGGATGGGACAAATACATTTTTAAATCTGTTCCTCAAATGTAGATCGCCTTGCCTTGACCCCGTCCCATCAAGAAACCTCGCTGAAAGCTGAGTGACCTGAGCACAAAGGCTTCAGATCTTCCTAGCTCACGGCGCAGCCCTCCTTCCTGTTGTCCAGCACAGCATCCGGCAAAGGCTATTACCCTTATCTGAGGGCAGAGGGTGAGTTGAAAAACCAAGCAAAAGAGGTAGTTCAGGCACATAGGTCTGTAGGAACCAAGCTCAGATGTAGACCCAGAGGTCACCAATGGCTCCATAGCTGTGCCCCAACCCCTAGTGCACACCCAGAGCTTGCTCCAAAAACATTCATTAGCAAAATGGGAAAGGATGAGGCGGGGTCAGGAGTAGGAGGGGAATGAGGCAAAGGAGCCAAGCAGGGGATTTCTAATAAAGAATTGAAATTGCCCTGTTCAGGAGCTGGCAGATTTCCAAGGACCTCCAAGGGTGGGAAGAGAAGGCCTGCGAGAAAACCAGGGACAGGAGGCAAGGTTCACATCAGCTCAGGCACACCCCTCCTCCCCTTCTGGCTCCATCCCCCTCTACTCAGGGTCAGATCTCTTAAATTCCCTTTTGTGCTTCTTTTATCTCTCTCACCCAAACTCTAGCTCCCACCCCCACCCCCAACTTAACTCCATCACCACCTGCCATTCTGAGCTTGTTTCTCCAGGGCCTGTGGCTCCTGCTGTGGGGGTGACAGTCACACCCAGTTTGCGCAGAGGGAAGTAGCTTGTGAGGTCAGTGAGGAAGTGGTGGGTGCGGCTGGGTGGGGAAATGAAAAACAGCTTGGAGTAGACTTTTCAGAAGTGTGGAGAGGGCAGCTGAGGGCACTCAGCTCCACGCCACCCCCACCCCTGTTACACTGTGTGGCCCACCCTTGAGCTGCGCTCAGTGTTGGATTCCAAGTGGGTGGGTGTCCAAGGAAGAGAAACTATGGAAGCAGAGGGCAGGAAGGAGCAGGCACTGCTGGGTGATGCCCACTTTTGCACTCACCCGGCAGGGCCCACTGGAAGCAGTGGCAGTAGGCTGACATCTGTTGTTTAGGTACTGGTGCCAAACAGATTGCTTGACAGTAGTTTAACGTGCACACCTAAGATGGGGTGTGTGTGTGTGTGTGTGTGTGTGTGTGTGTGTGTGTGTGTGGAGGGGGGTTAGTGGAGGGTGGGGGGGGGGCAATGAGGGGAGGGTCCCTCTGGAGAGTGGGATGATTTCTGCATTCCTCCAAACTTCTGGGAGAAAGAACTAGATAACACGTTCAGAAAAGTCATTAAGTCTTGGGGGATTCGGAGTCAATCCTCCCACAGTCATCTTTGTCCCCAGTTTTTTCTTTTGGAAACCTGACCTCTTTCTGATAAAAAAAATATCTGTGTTCTTGAAAAACATAAGTCATTACATATGGCTTCCATGGCACTGATACTTTGCCACAGGAGGCAGTCTGATGCAGTGATCAGAACATGTACCCCAGAACCAGACAGACCTTCAAAAGCCTGGCTCTGACAATTACAGGCTGGGTGACCAGTGTGAGCACCTGTCAAGTAGGGATGATTCTAGTTCCTCTTCACAGGGTTGCTGTAAGAAATAAATGAGAGAGCATATGAAGCGCAGAGCCCGGCACTTGGTGAGGCTACTGTGGTGCTGTGATAAAGTCAGCACTCTCCACATGGCTTTGCTTGCAATAAAGCTACTCCAGGTAATGTAGTAATGGACTAAACACAGAGCAGCGGCAGCAAACTGTGGGCCACATCCTGCCTGATGCCTGCTTTCGTATGGCCTGAGAGCTAAGAATGGTTTTTTCATGTTTAAGTGGTTGGATTAAAAATCAAAAGAAGAAGAATAGTTTATAACACGTGAAAGGTATATGAAATTCACATTACAGTGTCCATGAGTAAAGTTTTTCTGTAACACAATCTTTTGTTGTGTATCTTCTATAGCTGCTTTTGCAAAGGATCCACAAAGCTTAAAAGACAAAAAACGTTGGTCAGCTGTGCATTAGAGGATCAGTCATCCAATTCCAGCCGTGCTTCCCACCTCCCAACTAGAGATAATACCTTCCCCTCTGTCACCACAAAAATGCCCACCAGCATCCACACACACCATTTGGCTCATTCACCATGCTGTGGTTAACACCAGCTGGCCTGCACATTGGAAAGTGTAAGGCAGGACTTAGCAATAAAGCATTACTGTTATTTTCTAAGCAAGCACTTGGGGTGGTGCAATCCCAGTCACCCCCACTGAAAAGACCCAATGTGTTCTTTGTTCTCCCAGCCCTTGATCTTTCACTCTTATTACTATTTCTCAGGCCTGCTGTGTCCATTAGCACCCGCTCAGCTCGGAAAATATGAGTTGGGCTTTGTCTGTACCTTTAAACAGTTTTGGAAAGAGGTCAGAAGCAAAAAAGGAAAGAAGCATTAAAACTTATACATTATGGAGTGCTTACTAGAGGCCAGGCACTTTGAGGATTATAGGGGTGAATAAGGAAAGATCCCTAAGAGAGGAAGAGAGAGACAATAAGGCACATAGTTATAAAACAATGCAATAGCTACTATAATAGAGGCATGTACAAAATACTGAGGGAGCAAAGAAAGTGATTTAGTCTGTTGGGATACTGAAGAAGAAAAGTCACAGGGAGGTGACAGCTTTGAAAAGTGGAGAAGAGTTTGTTAGGTATGAAGAAAGGGTGACGTCGTGAAGGTATAGAAGAACAGCAAGGGCAAAAGCAGAGGCAGGGCACCAAGGCCGTGTGCAAACAGAGAGGGTGACCCATGGGAAATAAGCCAGCACAGAGTGTGGGTGACGCTATGTACCATAGGCAGGGGGTAGGTAACACTTTATTCCAGACGGGTAGCCTTCAGAGACTTCATAGACTTAAAAGAGGGGAGCGAGATCATTAGATGTGTGCTTTAAAAATGATTATTGGTAGCAACAGGGAGGGATGCACCGGCATAGAGAAATCCTGGGTTAAAAACAACTCATGAGTTGTTAATCAACTATACTCCAACATCAAATTAAAAGTTTAAAGAAAACAAAAAACAGGTCATGAGTGGTGGAGCAGTGTGGCAGGAAGAGAGATCTTGGCTATAGAGGTAACAGGACTCCATGACATATTGAGCTCTTAGGCGAGGGAGAGAAAAGAGTTGAAGAACGAATCCCGGGATTCTGGAGTGGTACCTAGACAGATATTAGTGCCATTAACTGAAACAGAAGATGCTGGAGTCCTGCTTGGGTTGCTGGTGATCCTTGGGGGTAATTAACTTGTGGAAGATGGCACGATCGTAGGTCATCCAGGTGAAGAAATCCAGTAGGCAATCATTGACACTCTAAGTCGAGAGCCCAGGAGATGCAGGGGCTAGAAATATGTGTTTAAGAATCATCAGCCTATGATGTATGAAAGTAGAGGATATTATTCAGCAAATATGAAAAGACAAAAATTACAGTTAGAACCCTGGGGAGCACTAGCATTTAATGGGGTGCAAAGCTAGAGAAACCAGTTAGAGATGGGAAAATAAAAGGAGAACCTGGAATGAGGAGCATCACCAAAGCCATGGAGAAGAGAACTTTGAAAGTTTCTCCTGCACAGGAGAGGAAGGTCAACAGAATGAAAATGCAAAGAGCAAAAATTCTTCAAGTAATGGATTGATCCCCACAAGGCCCATTTGGTATTCTGTGAAACACTAAGTGTCACCAAGGAGAATTATAAAAATCAATCCGTCTGTTTCCAGAACTCAGTGCTCAGGATTGGTGATTTGAAAAGCAGAGGTATTTTTCAGGACAGATAGTTGGTTTTTCACAAGCACCAAAAAGAAGCTGCTGAGTTTGCAGAAAAGATAGTCATTGATGAGCTGCACAGGAGCAGTTTCTGTAAAGTAGCAGGAATAGAAAGCAACTTCCTACGGGTGCAAGGGTCAGTGGATCTGAAGAAGTTGGGGCAAGGAGCATAGATTGGACTTTCAAGAAGTGATATTCTATAACTCTTTTTTCCTTTCAAAAAACAATTGTCTGTCTTGGAAAACCCCTCTGCTTTCCAATTCACTAATCCTGGGCACTGTGTTCTGGAAATAGACCAGGTGACTTTTACAACTCTCCTAGGTGACATTTATCCTTTCACAGAATTCCAAGTGGGCCTTATGGAAGCCCAGTATTTGAGGGATTTTTGTTTTTGCCTCAGAAGTATTTCTGGATAAAA
The DNA here is from genome assembly GCF_030028045.1 of Hippopotamus amphibius kiboko. Lineage (NCBI taxonomy): Eukaryota > Metazoa > Chordata > Mammalia > Artiodactyla > Hippopotamidae > Hippopotamus > Hippopotamus amphibius. The sequence continues at coordinate 168,453,215 of NC_080188.1, read as the reverse complement.
TCAATGAAAAGGATTAAAAAGTCTTGCTGTGAGGGTAAGCCCTACAAGGACAGGTTCCTCTATAAAGGACTCTGCCGTGAGTCCACGCAAGAAGTCAGCTCTCCTTTCTCCCCAGTTTGTGGCGTGGTATTGATGCCAGTAAAGAAGGAAAAGGGGGCCAGCTCTGCTCTTAAGCTTCATTTCTAACCCAAGGTCCCTTTTTCACTTTAGTCTGAGACCAACAAAAAGCAGAGAATACAGGGTGGTAAGAGACCCTGGAGATATGCTATCTAGTTCCAGCTGTACTTCTTATCCACAGATCCTACCAAAAGGAGAGAGTTGTCCCTTTTCTAGTTTGATATTCTTAAAATATAAATATGGTTAATGTATTTGCTTAAAACCTGGAGTGGGTTCACTTTGCCCTAAGATAAAGTCCCATATTTTAAATAGGGCAAACAGGGCCCTCCACATCTAATGACTCCCAAATAACTCCTCAAATTCTCCTTTCCAACTCATTAGGCTTTTTTTTCTTCCAAAGCATGCTGCTCTGTGTTCTTGTAACTTTGGAACATGCTAACCCTCTGCTCACACAACCTCTACTGTCCCACTCTATTTAGCAACCTTAAACTCATCTCAGCTATGTGTCAGGTGCTTCACGAAACTCTTTGCAATCCCTGAGGCTAGGTTAGACCTCCTAGATCAGATAATATGTCCCTGTCCTAGCACTTCCATGCCTGTGCTTGCTTAAGGTCAGTCTCTCCTAGAAGATTATGCACCCATCAGGGCAGAGAACTGGTCTGACTTTTCACTACTGTGACCCTAGTACTAGGCACAAAAAAGTGAATGGTGTGCTCTTTTGTTCATTCATTCATTCATTTATTCATTGAACATGTTGTAAGTAGCAGATCACATAATATATGGAAAGGCTCTTTGAAAAGTATAATGCAAGATCCGAGTATTTGGAATGTTATGCAGAAAAATGCAAAGTCAGTTTAAGTTCAGTCAACACTTCTGAGAAGAAACTCAAAATATTCTACGTAGTATAACCTTTATAATCAGAGGACGATGCTATTGTTATTATACATACTTCAAACAAGTCTTTATATCTTCTTGCTTTTATAATCAAAGGTTAATATTATTATTATTATACGTGATCTCAGACAATTCATTATATCTTACTGCCAGAGGGATGTTAGAGGTCCTCCAGCTCTACTCCTTGTATTTTCTAGTGCTATATCCAATATAAATATCCGAGCCCTTATAGATTCCTGCCGACAATATCTGAATGAATCTGTCAGTAAGTATTACAACTGAATAAACTGTATTCTTCAACACACAAAAATAATCAAAGTAATATTCTTTCAACTTCTTTTGTCAATGAATGGTAAAAATCACAACTCAAATATTTTATTAACTAACATTTTTTCTTAACTTTTTACATTGAGGCAAAATGCCCAAATCTTTGAGTGACACTGGATCAATATTTACAAACATATACAACCTTAAAGCTGCCACCCAGATCAAGCAAGAACATACTATGTGCACCCAAAGGCCTCCCTCTGCCCCTTTCTAATCAACTCCCACCCTCACCCCCACCAAAGATAACCAATATCCTGATTTCTTTCACCACAGATTAGGTTTTCCTGTTCTTGAACTTTATATAAATGCAATCATACAGTTGTCCTCTTTTATGTCTATCTGTGTTTGCTTTGTACTAATTTACTGTGTCAATTTACCCACCTACCAGTAGAGCATGAGAGTTCCAGCTGCTTCATGTCCTAACACTTGATATTGTACTTTTTTGTTTTATATATAAATATATATAAAACATTTATTTAGTTTTATATATATAAAACTTTTTTGGTTTATAAATATATATAAAAATATATATTGGGGGGTTTATATATATATATAAATATATATATATTTTTTAAGCAATTCTGATATAGAGATACCACCTTACAGTTTTCATTTGTATTTCCCTGGTGAATAATAATGTCAAGCATCTTTTCACATGCTTATTAGCCATCTGGACATTCTCTTTTATAATATAGCTTCTAGAAGAAGACATATAATATTGTCATGACCTTGGGATGGGCAAAGACTTCTCAAAAAAAACAAAATAAGACTATCCATAGAGGGAAAGAGTGATAATGTAGACTCCCTTAAAATTAAAATACTCTATTCCTCAAAGGATACCATTAAAAGAATGAAAAAGCAAGACATGAGTGAGAAAAGATAGTTGCAATCATAGCCAGAATTCTTAAAGAACTCTTGAAAATCAGTAAGAAAAAAGCCAGACAACTCAATGAATAAGTGAGCAAAAGACTTTAATTAAACCTTTATTGTGAAATATTACAAACATTAAAATGTTTTGACTGTACTTTTTTCTTTTGTGTAATTATGGTCCATAGTAAAGACCTTTCAGTGCAACTTCATTATTTTGTATCTTTTCGCGATCTTTTACATAAATAAAATCACAAATCAGAATTTAAACAATTCTTTTGTGCATAGTTTGTCCTATATTGGTTTTGAAACTTTGGTCACAATGATTACTTTATCCAGTCCATCTCCCCACCCACCCAAAGCCTTTATCTGATGAATGAGCTCCCTATTTTCAGGACTTCCAAATGCTCAACAAAAACATGGAAAAGAATGGTTGCCCCTCTGCCTTACAGGATCAGGTTCAGATAAAGCTCAGGTTCAGATAAAGCTCTCCAAACCTCCAGGCCCTTAGGGAACGTGTACAACCTCATCTTTTTTCATCTCTCCTGGGACTGCCTTAGAAAGTTGGATCTTTCCCCCAAGCTGCATATAAACTCCTCTTTTCCCCTTACCACCACCACTACCACCACCACCACATTCTTTGAAAGTCTTCGAAGTGCCAGGAATGGACAGAGAAGACAGTAAAAGCAGGAAGGGATCTCTGCAGGGAAGGAGGTGGACCAGTGGGAAAGACTAGAGTAGGCGCCAAAGCTCTCTTATCTGCAAAAATAACATCTTGCAGTTCCTTGGGGGCTGGACCAAGCCCAGGGTTAAGAAATCTCTATAAGTAAATGCAAATATCTTTTTCCCCCCGTTTTCTTCTCATCTTAATCAATTTTTAAAAGAAAAAAATATATTGAATTGAGAACCTGAAGTGGCAAAGCTAACATTGAAAACAGGAAGATATAAAACTCAAATATCTACTGAACAATTACCAGATGCCAGGCAGTATCTAGATATTAAATAAATCATTGCCCTTAAGGCACTTAGAGTCTAGAATGGATGAGCAATAATAACAGCTAGAATAACAGTGACATTTATTTAGTGCTTACACTATACAAAGAATTTTAATATATGTTTTGATGTGTAATATATATTGAATATAAAAATATATGCTAATATGTGATATATATTTAACATATGTTGTAATACATTTTCATGTTCTAAATGTCTTGAATCTTCAGAGTACATTTGTGAGAAATGACATTTTCAGCCCCTTTTATAGAGGAGTAAATTGAGGTATCAAGAACTTAAATAACTTGTGTAAGGTCAAGTGGTTAGGAAGAAGCCAGGCTAGGAGTTGAACCTAACACAATTAGAAGGCAATAATAACAAGCTCATAAATAATAAAGTATATATAAAGTATGTTGGGGGCACCAAAGAGGGGCCTTCAGACCAGCCGGGGGAAGTCAGGCAAAGCTTCCTGTAGGAGATGATATGTGTACCATCCTGAAGGGTAGGTGTGGGATTAGGAAGGCAGGTGAGGGAAAAGCATTCCAGGCATAATTACAACACCTAGGAAGATGCAGAAGTGTGGGACAGCAGACATGCGGTGTGACTGAGTCATTAGTGGAAGACAGTTAAAGGGGGTGGGCAGAACCCTCACCAGGAAGGGTTTGTGTGTCAGCAAAGGCAATGAGAATCCACAGGAGGATTTTAAGTAGGAATGAATGAGGTCAAATTTGGTTGGTGTTGAAGATGATTGCTGAGAGTGAGAGTTGTGGTAAGGAAACAGGTTAGGAAAGCATGGGAAGCCAAGGGAAAGAACTATTATAGAAGTAAGAATCTGTTGACTTTCTTCAGAACTGTACACCACCCAGGGACATGGACTTCTTAGAGCAAGCAAGACCAGCCCACCACCGGCTGTGGCTAGGGCAGCTTCATCCTAGTTCCTGACCCTGCGAACAGGCAAAGAGACGATCTCCCATCCTTTCCTCAGCCCACCATATCCAGGCTCCTTCACCCTGAACTACATTATAAGCTCCATGAGGTAAGGACATTTTAGCATCATACACATGGAACGGGATATATGACAAAGGACCTAGGCTTTGGAGTCAAAGAATCCTGGGTGTGAATTTCAGCTAAATCATAACAGATATGTAGCCTCTTGGCTTCCTTGCTGTAGTGTGTGAATAATAACATAGAACAAATTAAGCACTAGTGGTCTTGTAGGTAAAGTGTGCTTTGTTAATTTTAGCCTTTATAGTTCTTATTATTATACAGATCTCTATGATTTGGCCCTTACCTACTACTCCAAATATCCTCTTGCCTTGTACTTTACATTCCCATCAATATCGCACTGCTCAGGTGTTATCAGATATGCTATTTAGTTTCACATACTCATGCCTTTTACATGCTATTCTCAATGCTTAAAAATACGATACCTCTCTTGCCTGTCATGGGAATTCCATTTCCATTTGCCTTTCAAAACCCATCTCGGGTGTCATCTCCTCAAGGAAGCCTTTCTTCATATTCCATCTCCCAGTTAGTCACTCTACTGTGCTTTCTCTGTGTCTTGCATCTTTTTTTCTTCTTTCTTTCTTTTTTGGCTGCATCTCGTGGCATGCAGGATCTTAGTTCCCTGACCAAAGATTAGTTCCCTGACCAGGGATTGAACTGTGCCCCCTGCAGTGGAAGTGCTCAGTCTTAACCACTGGACCTCCAGAGAAGTCCCTGTGTCTTGCATCTTAAATGTGCTTCTATTTTTGCACTTATCCCTCTGGTGATGTCTTACATTATACTTCTCTGATTGTTTACCTGTCTCCAAGTGCCCAGTCCCTTGTGGGCAGGGGTTATGTCTTATTTATGTCTGTATCCTTTAGCCCAGGGCCCAGTGTCTAGGATCTAGTAAGGAAAGGATCAACCTATTGAATGAATGATATGACAGGGAGCATAAGTCTAGATAGCGTACAGGTCTTTGGTAATGCCCGTCCCCAAGATAAGGATAACAGGAGAATAACTGGCTTAGGGGTTAAGTTCATCCAGTGAAGTTCTAGCAGGCAGTTTATAACATGTAACTACAAGTGAGGCGAGCAGTAAGGGCCTGATACAGTTTTGAGAGCCCTCTCCCTGTCTATATGGGTAGCTGAAGCTATGGTTGTGGTTATTGATGCCCAAAAGCTATGATTAGAGTGGGAAAGGAGAAGGCCAAGGACTCCTGAGGACTCCTTTGCATTTCAAAAGTCAGCCAAAGGAGGTGAAAGAGATTAAAAGATGAGCAGCTGGAAACGAAGGAGCAGAACTAAAGAAAAGAGGTTTCCCAAAAAACCAAAGGAAGACAGAATTTCAAGAGATGTCAGTACTCCACAGCAAGTGGATATGGATTTGGCAGAATGGAAGTCACTGGGAAATTTAGTGGAAACAATTTCAGCAAATATCAGAGGGATGGAGTGGTTGGGAGTGCAGATTTCTAGGGAGAAGGGATGATAGAGGAAGTGGAGGATCCACCCACCTGATCATTCAGTCGAAGCACTTTCTTACCTGCTTAAAGATCTTAAGGAAATTATTTGTGGTTTCTCAAAGGACAGGCAACAACTCTAGAAGTCCAACTCATAGTGCTAGCAAAGGTCTAACACACAGTAGGCACTCAATATTTGTGAAATGAATGAATTAATAAGTGGAACTGAAAAAAAGTAAGGGCAAAGTCTTAGTCTAACTCCACCTGGCCTGGGGGCTCTTTCAGCTTTTTTGTTTCCAGAACAAGGCAGTTCCTAGCTCTATCTCATTCCTTCCCAGCCTCTCCCACCCTTTACCCTGTCAGGGTAGGGCGTCTGGCTTCAAAACTTTTTTAACTTTCCATACTTCGGTAAATTTGTTGCATGGAATTGTGACCCAGGCTTTCCAGGATTAATCAGATAAACCCAGCTAATTAGTTAGCTAAGAGTTTTTACTTCTCCCTAACATGAAGTCTGAATCCCCTTTTGTCTCCAGAAGCTCTTAAAAGGAGAGCTGGGAAAAAATCAGTAGGGCTTTTCCCATCCCCACAGTTATTTGCCTTCCCCCACTCCACTTTGACTCTCCAAATTCTGCAACTGCTCCCACCATAAAAGCAAGAAGATGTATTTTTGAGGTGGGCCGATAAATGAGGAGACTTCTCTGCCAGCCCCTTGGCTTACATAACAGGGAAGGGCTGCCACCAGATCTGGGTGAGACCAGGTTCCAGTGACCTTCTGCCTTGTTAACTTGATTTATTGCATGTGTCAAGATGATCCTGGGAAAATTGCTTGTGTTACCTCCAAGGGCTAAGGGAAGATCTCTGGGATGCTGAAACTGCTCACCCCACCCAGCTACCATCCTGGGTTACCATGTTGCTCCCTAATCCCAGTTTGTCTTCCTTGGCTTGCTGCTAGGGCCTCAATGGCTCAGAGGATTTCTTCTGTTGATGGTGTTGTTGTTGGTATTGAGCTTTGTTTTGTCTTTCTCCTAATTTGGAACAGATGGACAGAGGAAATGAAAAACATTTGACTTATCTTTGGTAAATTTCAAAGAGAGAGTGGGAGCAAATAAACAACCATTAAGTAAACAAGTATTTAATGCACATTTTGGTGATCTAGATTAGTCCTGGCCAACAGAAGTATAATGTGAGTCATGAATGCTATTAAAACTTTTTAGTAGCCATGTTAAAAAGATAAAAAATAGCGATGTTAATTTTTATGTTTTATTTAACCTAGTATATCCAAAATATTATCATTTCAACATGTAACCAGTATATATTTATCAGTATGACATTTTCATACTAAATCTTCAAAATCTGACATGTATTTTATACTTCAAGCACATCTCCATTCAGACTAGCCATATCTCAAGTTCCCAGTAGCCACACCTGGGTCTAGTGGCACAGATCTAGATAGAAATCTCTCTTGCTGTCATACAGGTGGGAAAGCTAGAAAATAAATAAGTAAAGAGCTTAATAAAGAAGATGATTTTAGGTTATGAGAACTGCTAGAGGTGAAATACTGGTGATTAGATAGCCACTGAGGGGTAGGGATGGGGAGTATTGCTACTTTAGGTGAAGAAGTCATCATGGGCCTCTCACGGGAAGCATTTGAGTGGGGATCTGCAAGGTAAGAATGGACCAGCCAGGTGAAGAAGTGGGCAGGAGCATTCCAGGCAGAGAGCAATGTCAGAGCAAAGGCCCCAGGGCATCAAATGCTTGGCTAGTAATGCTTTCGGTGTGGCTAGAGAGCAATGTCAATGGCGGAGGGTGGAGTGAGAGGACTTTGAAGAGGTGAGCAGAACCCCAGAGTACATGGGGCTTGTAGGCTTTGGAGGAGAGCTGGATGTAATTCTAACTGAGACGGGGTTTAATCAGGGAAGTAATATGATCTAATTTGCACTTATAAGTGATTTCTCTATCATCTGCATGGAGAATTAATTAGAAGTTAGCAGAGAGATGTACAAAAACTAGTTGGAGGAGGTAATCTGGTTGACTAGGTGAGAGAGGCTCGCCTAGGATGATGGCAGATGGGGTAAACAGAAGTGACCGCAGGACAAGCTTTGAAGGTGGGACTGCCAGACTTGCTAATAGACTGGTTATGAGGGGTGAGTAGGAGAGAAGAATCAAGAATGTCGCCTATGACTTTGTCTTGAACACATGGCTTCCTTCCCCTTCTCATCCCCTTCCCAACAGCTCGAGCCTCTGTAACCTACATCCCCAGAATTTCCCATCTCCTAAGACTTTAGCCAGAAAAGTAGCTTTCCTGGATTTTGAACAGGAATTTGTCTCCAGAGCTTCAAGCATATGCATCCCTCCTCTCTGTTGGCTTCTGTTCATGCACCCCTGAAATCTTCAAGGAATTCCCATGCTCCTATGCCAAGACTACACTCTTTTTTTTTATTTGGACTGAGTGGAGTGTGTCTAGTGCTGGGGCCAGTGATGTGCTGAGAAGGCGGCCCCATTCAAATCACTGAGTATTGAGCAGGTGAACCAGCCTAAACTGGCTTGTGAATTTGTCCTACCGATTGGAGAAAGGGTAGAAATTTCTTCTAGGGGTGAGTGTCAGACAACAATGCATTCAAAATAAGAGGTCAGAGGGAATTCCCTGGTGGTCCAGTGGTTAGGTTGCGATGCTTTCACTGCCGGGGCCCTGGTTCAGTCCCTGGTCGGGGAACTAAGATCGCACAAACCGAGCCAAGTGGCCAAAACAGAAAACAAATACAAACAAATGAAAAAAGGTCAGAAAGGCAAGCCTGTGTGCACCCTGCTGAAGAACAGCTGTAATAACAAAAGGTGCTGGTCTAGTTTAAGACATAAATACCCTCAGGAATGAATTTCCTAACAGCACTTCCTTATTTACTCCAGGCAAATGCTGAGCCTTAGTACACTTGGTAAGGAATTCATTAAAGCATTTCATGTCACGGCTTGAAAACTGAGGCTTTGGCTGTGTATGTGTGGGGTCAAGGGAATGAGGGGTGTTTACAGTGAGCTGGGATAAGAGGCAGAACATACAAAAAGAGGATGAACTGAATGATGGCAAATGCCTGAGCCCTACCCTTGTTCCCTGCCGCCTGGAACGGGACGAGGCTAGTAGGAGGCGTGCCACGTAGCAGCTACACCCAAATCGAACTCATAGCATTTTTGCTGCCCAGAAATACGTACCCCCAACAGATGGCATTTCCCAGGAGAACTGAATCGGAGGCATAATGGGCCTGAGCTTAAATCCTGGAACTGACTGAGTCACAATAGGTATGAAAAAAGAGTCCCTGTTCAGTTTATCTTTCAGGCTCTCTCCCTGGCCCCACAACACACACACACACTTAGTCCAGGAACCAGTGCTGTGTGGACTTAACAGATGGGATGACATGGTGCCTAATTATTTCATTGTGCCACGACACCTTCTCAGCAATGGTCATAAATCCTGGGCCTGGCTCTCCAGAAATAGCCAATAGCTCCCTGGGAAGGAAGCCTGACTTTCTCTTCAGTTGAGGCCCATTTCCTTTTCTGACTCTTTCCCAAGCTTTTGCTGAGGGACTGGGGAGGATGATATTGTCTAAGAGAGACTCCCAAAAGTTAACTCATTTCTAAGGCTAATAATACCATGACCTGAAGCGCATCCCCAGAGAGACTCTCAGGAAAAGGGAATGTCACTTCCCTACTAGATATGGACAGGAGGGAGACATGGAGTAGAGGATGGAGGTGGGAAGAAGGGTAATGGAACAGAGAAGCCATCCGCGGAGTTCAAACTAATTCCGACTCCCTTTGGACACCCGACAGGACTTCAGATGCTGACCTGGTAACTTTCATTGTACATCATCATTAACCTTTCATTATTCACCCTCCAGAATGATATCCAAAACCTTCCCCAACTTCTTTTTTTTTTTTTTTTAAATTTCATTTATTTGTGTTTTCAAAGTGTAACAACAGCGCACTCCAGTTTCATTGGCAGAGTCTGTTTTTCTTTAAATCGGAACTGGCCTTTCAGTTGGTAGTATGACACTTTCCCTGGCACTAGTAAGGACTGAACATTCTAATCAACTGACCCCTCTCTCCCCACCCCCCACAGCATTCTGCTAATATTGTGTGCACATGCGTGTATAATCTGAGCGAGGCCCTGGGATCTAATCTAGTGCCTGGAGATCAGAGACCCAGAAATCAGGTGTCCTAGAGCCAGATTGCGGCTTTGCCATTGAGTTGTAACACTTTCAGCAGGTCACTTCTTCTTTCTACTGCCAACCCCCAAAGCTGAATTTAGGAAAACACCAATTCAAAAAGAGCAACAATTCTATGAGTTTTTTCAGGATTGGAAATGGAGGCGGGGGTGGGGTGAACTCACCTGCATTTTTTTTTCTTCTTTTTGGCCACACAGCACTGCGCAGCATGAGGAACTTCTCCAACCAGGGATCAAACCCGTGCCCCCTGCAGTGGAAGAGCAGAGTCTTAACCACTGGACCACCAGGGAAGTCCACCTCACTTGCATTTTTCAACAATAGAGGTGCAGACATGAACAATCCACTCAGCAGTGCACAAAAACCTGACCTGAGATAAAATTCTGAACAATATCCTCATTAGGAGAGCCCACAAATTTTAGAAATTCACCAGTGCTTCTTGGTGGTTTGTCTTTGGGGGGCTTTTGGATCATTTCGTCTTGCACAAGCAGCAGTTGTAATCAGCAGGGAGATTCTGCGGGGAGGAGGGGGAAGTACATGGCTGATCCTGGCCAAACAGACTTGCCTTTCATTTCTAGAGACCTGGAATTATTCTGCCTGCCTGGGAGGCAGTCAGGAATGGAGGGTTAATCTAATCAGCCTGACTGCACAAAACAACCCTGTTAATGTGTAGGAGGGTCAGGAGGCTTAGGGACTTAACTACATACCTTCAAATTACAACTGAAGTTAAACTGAGTCTGTTTCTAGTGGGGTTTAGCTTTCTCAGGAGAGGAAAACTCAAGTATGAAGTCCAGAGAGAAAGGCAAAGTCAAGCTAGATCCGTGGTTCTGAACCTGTTCAGTTGTTATTTCATGTTATTATTTGCTTATTGTTTATCATTTGCCTCCCTCACTAGAATGTAAGTGCTATAAGGGATCACATGTATTATATTTCTATTGTATTCTCTGGGCCTAGTAGAGTACCTCACACACAGTAAGCACTTGAAAAATATTCACTGAATGATTAATGAATGCAGTACTTAGCCTTTCTTAAAGTCCTGTACCCCTTTTTAAAAATTGGATGAAAATTATAACTCCTCTCTCCATAAAAATCTTCCCGTGAAAGATTTTTCCCATGCATCTTCCCATGCAAAGACTCTAGTTTCCAAAGGATATTCCTGCTTCACCTGTAACACTTGGTATCACCCTCAAAAGCACATAAACAAAAGATCTATTGTCACTTCATTCTTCAGAGGAGCAGTTCTGAAGAGGACCAAGATTGGGACTAGGATCTTCTGACTCTTGGGCTAAAATGTCCAAAATTGGCCCTTCGATGGCCAAAGGATTCTGGGTCACTTCTGTACACCCTCGGTGAAAGCAAACAAAATAATGCTAAATTTGTGACTCAGAAAACTTGAGTTAAAACCCAGCTCTTGCCCCTTACTAGCTGTAGTATCATAGCCAGGTAACAGACCTCTCTGGGCCTTGGTTTTCTCATGTGAATTAAGAGGTATGGCCTAGGCCCAGCATTCCATAATGTAATAACTTGTGAACCAGGCCAGTGAAGCAGCTGGCAGAGTTGCTGTGTAGTTCAAAAATGTGTCTCATGGCAGGGCTCCCTCTTCTCTGAGAAGAAGAGAACAGAGTCTTTGCTGAAGCAAGAGAGATTCTCAGGAAGACATTGGGAAGAACTCTGAACTACAGAAAGATGGTGAGACACTGAGTCAGGCATCTAGGTGGTGGTGGAATCTCCCTCTGAAGGTGCATCCGGGTGGTGGCTGACTCTCAGTTCTCCTGTGATCTACTCCCAATAATGCCTGCAAAGGAGTGGTCAAGTCAGAATGTCTCCAAAATCCACCCAACCTTTTGAGTCTTGGAAAAACCCTAGGCTTACCTTTGCCACAAAAAAGATCTTAAGTGCAAAATTCCTGACAATTTTTTCTGATTCTTTGGAACAGAATATTGGTTGTCTTGAGGTGTTTTTCTTCTGGTCAGTTCTTAAAACAAAGAAGCCCAGTAGAAAGCAACATGCATTGAGGCCCTACCTGGCAGTCCTTTCCATTTCCTATCTTGTTTAATCCTAGAGCAACCCTGCAAGGCACGTTTTTCCATACCAATTTTATAGATAAGAAAACTGAGACTCAGAGAAAGTAACTCTCTGTCTCTTAGTGAGGAAATAGAATTTAAATCCAGGTCCATCTGGTTTGGAAATAGTTTCTACAACACCTGGCTGCCAGTGGGCAGGAGCTAAGTACTGGTTGGGCAACAAAGGGGTTTCCAGGCCTCAGGTAACGCTACATACAAAGCACAGTTCCCTCACTCTGCTCTCCGAGGGCCAGTGTGCACTCTGTATCTAGAGTCTTCTCTGCTTCGTTTTCTCCTGAGTTACTATCTCTAAGTCTCTTCCTCAAAACAATGGACTTTTAGACCCCAGCACATAGTTGGATACCCAGTAAATTTGAATTTCAGATAAGCAAAGAATAGTTTTTTAGTGTGAAGTCTGCTCTGTGTCATATTTGGGACATACTTTATACTAAAAATATTTAAACTACAAAATTATTTATCTATCTGAAATTCAAAAATACTTGGCATTCTATATTTTTATTTGCTAAATCTGGCAACCCTAATAATGAACCTCTTATTACTTGTAAGGGAAATGTCTTTGACCCATAAATAAAAACCAGCGTTTCAGCATGTAACGAGAACCATTGCATAATGGTAGGACTTTCTTGCTGGTGGGGAATAGAATAGGACAGTTACGAGTTTGAAGAGTGAAATCAGGCAAATCTGGATCTGAGCCCTAGCTTGGCCACTTGCTAACTGTGATCTAGAGTAAGTGATTAACCCTTCCTATGTGCTGGACTCTTGATCTGTATAATGAAGTGTCAGCCTCATGAGGGCTGTTGTGAGTATTAAATGAGGTCAGATGCATTGCGGGTGCTCAGGAGGGTGCCAGACACAACATTATGTGCCCTCCATAATGTCAATCACTCTTACCCATGCACTGCGTTCCTCTAAAACCAAACACTAGAGCAGGTTCATACTATCTAGGTGGCAAGACATCATTCTCATTTCTTGGATATTTAGGACAAAATCAGAGGCTGGAGCTTTCCCCACTCCTCCCCGCCTTCCACCAATTGACTCATTGTCTGAGAGCTAGAAGGCAGGAGAAAGGACTAGAGGGCCTATAAAGTTCTCCCAACCCTAGCATTTGGTAGCCTGTTTGTCCTAAGCAATATTTATTTATTTATTTATTTATTTATTTGTTGGCTGCGTTGGGTCTTTGTTGCTGTGTGCAGGCTTTCTCTAGTTGCAAAAGCAGGGGCTTCTCTGGTTGCGGAGCACGGGTTGTAGGCGCGTGCGCGTCAGTAGTTGTAGCACGTGGGCTCAGTAGTTGTGGTGCATGGGCTTAGTTGCTCCGAGGCATGTGGGATCTTCCCATCCCAGGGCTCGAACCTATGTCTCCTGCATTGGCAGGCGGATTCTTAACCACTGCACCATCAGGGAAGCCCAGTCCTTAGTAATCTTAGGTTCTTGATGGCCACCCTTTTTTGTGACACGTCAAGTTGTGTTCTATGTGGTGTGAGTCAGTCCCGTCATGGGGATTCACTTTGAGGCTCTAAACCACATATTCATACCTCTACTCTGGGAAATGTACTTTCCCATGCTTTCTAACTTGTTCAAATCTCAAGTTATTACTTTAGATTCAGAAAAAAACAATATACATAATTAGATTGGGACTTGGCCAAGAGTTTAGAGACCCCAACAGCAATACCCTCTATCACCTGCAAAACTCTCTCTCTGTCTCTTCCCGTTTCCTTGCTGTTATCCTCCCTGCCCCCTCATCACTCGGTCTCTACCTTAAAAATGATTTTTATTTCCATAGTCACAGATATAATTAACAATTTTTGTCATTGCATATAATGTGGTTAACAAATAATTGATACTTGATAATATTGCCAATCATAAAAATGTCCATATAATAGAATATCCCTCTGTCACAAGAATATATCTAGAACAATGCTCTCTATCAGAGGCTCCATAGTACTGAATGACAAGAAGATATAAAATAGGGAGATTCCCCCTTGAAGCAGGATTGAGATGGGTAGGTTTTGTTTTAGCTACAGACCTTGAATTACATGGTGGCCATCCTTTGTAGGAGACAACTTTTCACAGCATGGCTGAGAGGCCCAGCATTTAAACTCAGCCCCCACCTCATGAAAGATGGAGTTAAACAGGGGCTCCAAATGATGTCAGAGTCCTGGTGGGTTTTCCTGAGACTGGGGTATCCCACATCTTGCACTATGTCCCTCTTTCTCCATCATAGAACCCCTCACACATTGTAATTTTGGCAAACGTATTTTGGCTGAGTTCTCAGAAATGCATCAAGCATGTTTTCAATACCTTTAGTTTTTAGGATAAGCAGCCTTTCTTTGCAGGCCGGTCATCTCATCCCTACCTCAACCCACCCTTTCCACCCATGAATATGACCAAGCTGACCAAGTCCTCAGCACGATCCAGAAGATGCTCCAGCTCAAGTTTCCAAAAAGTGTCATGTCACGCCATGCTTCAGAGAGAGCTGCCGCAGAACTTGTGACATTGCCTAAAAGACATTGCCTAAGAAACTCTGCTCCCACTTCCAGCCTGCAGCAGTAGAAAGGGACAGTGCTGTAACGAGGAGTCCTATACAAGAGCTTAACCTTTGGCCTCCATATTCTTTGACAGGATGGGTCAGGACAATCCCTGAGGTCCCTCCTTGTTTTGATATTCTAGGCATCCGCTGTGTCATGGAAGGGGAAGCTCTCCCCTTACTCCCAGATGCAGATTCTGATGGCTTTCTATTGTTACCTCTCTCAAATGAGCAATATTTTTTTAGCCTTTGCTCTTTCATTGAGAGAAAGGAAAGAAGAAAGGAAGGGAGGGAGAGAGGGAAGAGACAGAAAAGTTTTGGAAACAAAAAAATGTCACGAAACAGAGCCATGCTTTTTAGAGTTGGTTGATTGCTGGGGGTAGGGGGTGCGATGCTCCCCTGCAATGCAGGAGCTGTATAAGTGGCATTTCATCCTATAGCCATGACTCTTTGACTGCACTTGGTTATCACATCCCACTTGTTTATTCAAAGTGAAATAGGGGACCCTGACAACTTGCCAGGTGGTGTCAGAGTTCTCCAACAAGGTTAGGAGACAAGACCCCACATTCTTCCCTGCTCCTGCCCCCAAAAGATTTGGGTCTATCAGCCTCTGCTTCCTAGTCTAAAGACACCATCTCCCAGTGAAGTTTCACTAGGATAACTAGTGAAAAACATCACCCATTAGCCTTAAATGGCTGATTTATTAAAAGAATATAATAAGACGCTGAGAAGTATTTGATTTAAGAAAAGGCAGAACAGTCCTTTCAAACACAGGGACATTTTTGTGTCCTTCCTCTTCCCTCCAACAGTCAGAAGTAGAAAGTAGATTTTGCTGAGGGGTTTGAGGAAGGGCTTTCTCGTTGTTTCCATCACCACAGTTAAATAAACTGTCCCCAAACTGCAGTGACTACAGCAGTGTTAATCATTACTGGGAAATGAAGACAAAATCACTCAGCCACGGAATCTAGGCAACCAGGGGGGTGCGACATTCAAATCCACTTAGTTCAAAAGGATTTCCAGAGGAAAATTCCACTTGATGTTCCCTAGGCCAGCACTTTCCTCACTGCCTATCACCTATTCCCAGAGCTTCCTCCCCCGCCTCCTCCACCCACCCTAACTGCCCCATTAAAGAGCGGCCCCTGTGCCCCACCCAGGCAGCAATTAATGTCATACCTCAGGGCAGCTTCGCATCTGGAAGGGAAGAGAACTGGAACGGTTATTCCCCATACTTCCTCTCCTGTCTATCTGTGTGTGTATCAGATTGCTCTTGCATGCCTACATGAAGTTTCCATCACAAATTCCTCCTTTTGAAGAAAGAAGGTATTCAAAAGCTGTGCTTCTCTAAATATGTGCCAGAGAACATGTGTCATAAGCAAAAATTTTCTTTGGTCCTATTTCCAAAGACTGAACTTAACAATCTTTTTTTTTTTTTTAATTTAAATTTTTTAAAAATTATTTATTTATTTATTGGTTGTGCTGGGTCTTCATTGCCTGCTAGTTGCGGCGAGTGGAGGCTTCTCCTTGTTGTGGAGCACGAGCTCTAGGCACACGGGCTTAGTTGCTCCGAGGCATGTGGGATCTTCCTGGACCAGGGATCCAACCTGTGTCGCCTGCATTGGAAGGCGGATTCTTAACCACTGTGCCACCAGGGAAGTCCCAAGCTTAACAATCTTAAATTGATTTCTTGACCACAAGACTTCTCAGACATGTCCTGTGGATCCTTGAGAAGGGGATATGGCTTTCCGCATCCTCTCATTTCACTTGACTACAGAAAGCTTTTGTCATGGTGTGGCTCTATGGAACAAATATTCTCCAGAATACACTTTGGGAAAAGCTGACTTTGGATGAGGATAAGAATTCCCCCCTTTCCCGCATTTTAGCCTCTGGTTGAGATCTTTGGGGATTATTGAAGGCAGAACTGATTGAGAGCACAGATCACCACTGCAAGCCAAGAACAGGATGGATGTTCAGTTTGGGGGCCTATGAGCCATTATTTAGCTCTGCTTGTTCTGGCAGCTGAGGAAGGAAAGATCTGTGTATCCACCATGGCTTCCTCATCGGAAAAGCAGCCTTTTATCTCCAAAGCCCAGGATCTCTGAGCAGAAAGAGACCCAACCATTGTCCTGGAGCCCCTTACCTTTTCCACAGTACCTTTGAGGTCAACTTGTTTTGACTTCTCCTCTCCCTCAACATGAACCCTCCCCTCCCAGGCTCCTCCTGTGACTGGTCAGCAGGTGCATTTTAATGGGGTACAGATGGGGGTCTACAGTGTCTCTCAAACTATGGTCCCCGGACCAGCAGCATCAGCAGCACTTGGAAACTTGTTGGAAACCCCACAGCTCATTCAGATATTCAGAATCAGAAACTCTGGGAGTGAAGGTCAAGCAATCTTGTATTAAAAAGCCTTTCCAGGGATTCTGTTATGTGCTGAAGCTTGCGAACCCCTGTCTTAAGGAATCCTCTTTTACACTTTCATTCACTCATTCTACAAGTATTTGCTGAAGGCTTTGGCTAGAGTAATGTTCAAGACAGACAAGGTCCTTAACTAGAAGGAATGGACATTAATGGGAGAGCCAGCAGTAAGCACATAAACCAGGTAGTTAAAAATGGCTGTGAGTGTGACGAAGGAAGTAAAATAGGCTGGTAGGCAAATAGATGGGGGGGGGGGGGTGACAGGTCAGCAGGGGCTTCTCTGAGTTGGTGACATCTGAGCTGAGATCCACAGCGTGAGGACAAGCCATCCTTTTGAGGAACCAGAAGAACTATTCAGACAGCTGGGGCAGCAATGTCAAAGCCCCCAAGGAGAGAAAGAGCACAGGGTTTCGGAGGACAGGAAAGGGGCCAAGAGTTAGAAATACACTAGAGGGTTGGCACAGTCAGATTGCAGGTAGATTTTACTCTGACGGCAGTGGGAGCTCCCGAAGGGAGTCATGTAGGCGAGTTTCTGCTTTGGGTGCATTGCAAGAACCAAGGATGTGTTCAACTATTGATTTTGCTCCTGGATCTGACCCTTAAAATAGACAAAATGCCCAAAACATAGTATTTAATTTCAAATTGGTTTCTTCCAGGAACAAACTACTTTCCTTAGTTCTTGCTATGTTGGGCCAAGGATAAACAATCTCTTTTAAGACTCACTAAAGGGACTTCCCTGGTGGCGCAGTGGTTAAGAATCTGCCTGCTAATGCAGGAGACACGGGTTCGATCCTTGGGCGGGGAAGATCCCACATGCTTCAAAGCAAGTGTGCCACAACTACTGAGCCTGCTCACTAGAGCCCGTGAGCCACAACTACTGAGCCCACGTGCTGCAACTACTGAAGCCTGCGCACCTAGAGCCCATGCTCCGCAACAAGAGAAGCCACTGCTGCTCACTGCAACTAGAGAGAAAAGTCTGCGCATAGCAACAAAGATCCAATGCAGCCAAAAAACAATAAATAAATAAATAAATAATAAATACTTAAAAAAAAAAGACTCACTAAAGCCTAACATGCGTTTTGATCATGGAGATGGTAAATCTGTGTTTCAAAGCCACAAGAGGAAATTCAGATGGCACCCCACCCTACCCCTTTCCCTTCCCCTTCCCCTCTTCCTCTTCCACACACATTTTTCAGCACATGGCACCCAGCCTGATTTTGAACTTGCATCTTACAAATTGATCTTTCAGGTAGAGTCCTGGGCTCTTCCTGCACTCTTCTGGTTGTCAGTTACAAACCCTTCTCCCTGCCATATAAGTCAGGTGCATACCTGTACCGTTCTCTGAGTGTCAGCATATGAGAATGCTTCCTAGGCCTGGGAGACCCTTAACATGAAGGAGACTCAGAAGTCCTAGATGTTATATGATCAGAACCAAGCCACTTACACTCCCAGAATTCTTACAAAATGCCCTGCAATGTATGCATTGGTTCATTCATTTGACCAATTTTTATTAAATGCCTCATATTCCATGGACTATGATGGTCACTGGGGGACAAAACTAATAAGGCACGTCTACACTGCACTGGAGCTACATCTCAGTTGGGAGACATGCAGTGACATTTGCTGGAGCTGACTCGTGGACAAATGCTATACAAATGCTAGTCATTAGATTTTCAGGAATTTTTAAGAGCAAGTTGTTAAACACAGCCATTATTTTTAAAATTACATAAACTTACCATTAGGTAAATTATATTACAAACAAAAGTAGTACTTATCACTTCCTAATTACTTATCACTTCATTTTGGTCTTGTACTATTTCTTATATTTATTTATTTATTTGGTTGCACCAGCTCTTAGTTGTGGCCGGCAGACTCCTTAGCTGTGGCCAGCAGGCTCCTTAATTGCAGCATGCATGTGTTATCTAGTTCCCTGACCAGGGATCGAACCTGGGCCCTTGCATTGGGAGCATGGAGTCTTAACCACTGTGCCACCAGGGAAGTCCCTTTTTTGGTCTTTTACTGTTTACCAGATTTCACTATTATCTATGCTTCTGTGGTGACTTATGTTTACTGTGTCTATATGGTACAAGTATGTATATAATGCCACGTTCCCGTGCATCTCTTTCCAACTCCTTATTCAGCATCACCCTAAAACCCTGAATTTCCCACAGTGGAAGAATTTACACCATGGAAATTGGCAAACACTACAAATAAGTGCTTGATTTCTTGTTTTGTTGGCTGTCAGACTTGAGTGATGGCGAAAATGTTAAGAATGTAGATAAAAACTCAAAGCATCTCATGTCTGTAGCTACTATATTGTAAATGGTGCAGAAAATTGAGGAAATTTTCTTCCAGTACTCAAAAGTTACCATCCATTTCAGCAAAGTTATCAATAAATAAACTAATGAAGTCCTGATGTCTTCATTACTTTACTTTTTCTTATTCATTAACGTAAGACTGGCTATGCATTCAAGATTCTGCAGAAATCAAAAAATATTATGTGAGAATCAATTTGGCTACATAGAATTCACATAAGGAGATTGTATATTTTATTATTTGTAAATTATGTGCTATACATCCTGGGCTTTCAGACATTCTCTCTTTCCCAAGGGAGAGAGATGTGGGTGGTATCATTAATTCATTTAATGTATGGATCAGGCCCTTGGAATAATTAAGAATAAGCCCCTACTTTTCTAGAACTTGCATTCTGTGACCCTTAGCCAAAAGTGAGAGGCGAGGACACAGGAAGTGGGCAGGGGGCTGGAGAATTCCACCCATGGATTAGTGCACTACCGCCCTCAGGTTGTTCCCATGGGTTTCCCGGACTCAGGAGACACTGGAAAGGAAGGCTGCAGGGCTGGACCTCCGCAGTCTGCCTGTTTTCCATTGTAGCTTGCTAGCGTGCTGCCCCAGGCTGGGAAAGAGTGGGGCACCACCGCATGCTGAGTCACCCAGCTCAGGGACCAGGAAACTTACATGATGAGATGGATCCTGTGTGTTTGGACATCGGGCTCAAGCTCCAGGGGCAGGAAAGAAAGAGGCGAGGCCAAGGGCAGCGGGAGGGCACAGGAAGTGGTAGTCCTGGGGACCCTGAGTCTATCCGTGCCAGGAAGTCACTGGGGACCCAGGAGACCGTGAGAGGGCATCGGCCATAGCAGGATTTCTAGGGATTACAGACTCATTAAAGAGAACAACAAAAACAGGGATCTTTAGCTTTAAATCAGTCCAGCATGATTCCCTTGCAGCCTGTTCTCCAGGGCTGGGGAATGTTAAGCCAGCCCAAAAAGAACACAGGTGGCAAATGAGGAACTTCATAAAAATGTGAACTCCTGAACTGTCTAAGATATGTCTTCAGGATATTGTTAGCGCCACAGATAGCACTGCAGCAACACAGGACGATGTTTGTTGGGCAGGGAAACAGCCTGTGGGCTAGAAAAATGTGAGTGGGTGGCTGTTTGAACTTCACTGCAAAGCTCCTTTCAGTCAGGACCCTTTACAGATGAAAACAGGGTAGGAGACATTCCTGAGAACTGGTAGAGAGGACATATTTTCCTTTGTAAGAATATTTTTTCCACCCCAGCCCTTCAATGGCTTTCGCTTATGCCATTTCTGTTCTCTTCTTTCTTATTTGTTAATGGTTATACTGCACTTACATTGTCAGAGCATATAGCTGTTACATACACTATGCTCTATGCCTTTTAACTCTCATTTAATCTAATTCTACAAGTAACTATATGTTTAATACTCACCAGCAGTCCTTATACTAATTAGTCCTAAGGTATTGCGGTTGTCTGAAGCACATTTTTTAGAAAATTCTTTAGGAAGGGCTCATGGGAACAATATTCCTTGAGCTCTTGCATGTTGATGAATTTGTTAGGGCCCTTTCTACTTTAAGGTAAATTTTGTTGTATTTAAAATCCTCAGTTCATATTGACTTTCCTTGAGTACCTTAAAGATAGTACTCCATTTGCTTCTGGCAGAAAGCACTGCTGTGAAAAAGTCTGATGCTGAATGAATTTTCTTTTCCGTATAAATAACATACTGATTTCACTTTCTTTACAGTCTAAAAATTTTACAGTCTAATACACGTTTATTCTCCAGCACATTATATGCTCTTCCAATATGTATTTTAAAATCTTTTTTTTTTTTTTGGCAATTTAGGCAAATTTTCTTTTTTTTTTTAAATGAAATTTTGCTATTTTATTTCCATTTCCATTCTCTTTTTCTTCTTCCAAGATCAAATAGTTCACCATCTGGTCTACCATAAAGCTAAAACTAGCAGTCATTTCATTTACTGCGTATAAATTTGTGAGTCATAGTAATCAAGAAATTATTACAAATATATAATCATAAGTCATGTGACTACATGCCCCTTACAGATTAAATACAACTTTACATTTTTTGGTCCCTCTCACAAGACAGAAGTTACAGCAAGACACCACAAACTCAGCACACATATCGGGAATCTCTGCTACAAAGGCCTAATTCTAATACATCAACCAGATCCGAAACTCTAAGTCCACATCAGTAATTCAGTACTCTGAGCAGTATATGCAGTAAATTTAAGCAGACGTGAAGTGATTGACATTCTAAGAAAATACCAGCGACATGTATTTGAGCAACAGGGGTTCAGGTCACCACATCTGGAGCAGTCACTCTCTTCATCAAGGGGAAACACATTAGAAAAACAAAAAACTAAGCCTACTAAAGGAAAATTTTCTTAAGTTATAGTGTTTAGTATTTAGTTGGTTTCCTTGCTTTGGTTTTCTTCTTCAGGACTCCCATCACCTCTATTTTGTATCTTTTTGTCAATCTTAAATATTTGTGACATTCTCTCAAATCCTTGGCTTCATTACTTTTTGATATTTAAAAATGTTCTGCCTTTTTACTTTCTGTTTCTGTTAAGGTTTGTGTGTGTGTGTGTGCGCGTGCGTGTGGTCTTTCTAATATGATATTTACTTTGACGATTTTTTTCTTTTTATTTCTAATTAGTTCTTGAGTTTTGTCACATCATTTCCGAGCTTATGTAATTTTGATTTCTGTTTCTCTAATTCCAGTACAAGACATTTTCTTAGCAACTTCTATTTCATTTTGAAAAAAAAATATACTACTTCTTTGCTTTTCTGCTTTTTTGAGCATGCCTTTCTGGCATGATTTCATGATCCATATTCTGTTTTTCTTAAAACACTTTTGTATGGACTTAAAGTTGATACTTTTCTGTTGCTCATTTTTACGTGAATTAAATTTTCTAGAACTGTTAGAAGGAGCCTTGATTCAGGTAGCTTCTCTAATTTCACGGAGCCGCCTCCTCTGTAGTTTTGGGTAATACTGAAAAACAAACAAATCAAAACAGAATGAACCTTGGCCGCTTGCCTTCTGAGATTTCCTGGTTCTGTTCTCCGCTGCCACTTTGCTTCTCTTTCTGCCTCTCTTTTGTCCTATCTTCTTGTGTTTTGAATCCACTCCCAGAAGTTTCTTCTCAATAGGACTGTGTCCGGGAAGGAAAGCTGGAATGGGCAGTTTCAAAAGTCCAAAAGGACTTGTGTGCTCTAGCCCTGGGACCTTACCTCAGGCCCTGCAGTCACTTGCCAGCAGAATGCTTTTCTCAGACTGGCCTCCCGTGCCTTCCAGTGAATAGCTGTTGGGTATTTTGTGGTTCTCCTGTCCTCAGGTCCATCAAATCCCTTCCTTTCCTCTGCAGAGAAGCTGATACCATGCAGGTCTTGTGGCTTTTGATGATTTGTTTCTGTCTGTTTCTTTTTGGGGGGTTTGTGAGAAAACATTGTCACCTAAGTTTTTTGTTTTTTGGTTTCTTTTTTTTAATTGGAGTATAATTGCTTTACAGTGTTTTTTAAAATATTTTATTTATTTATTTATTTATTTATTTTGGGTAGAGTTGTTTTACAATGTTGTGTTCGTTTCTACAGTACAGCAAAGTGGAGTTCCCTGTGCTATACAGCAGGTTCTTATTAGTTATCTATTTTATACATATTAGTGTATATATGTCAATCCCAGTCTCCCAATTTATCCCACCGTACCCTAGCCCCTGCTTTCCCCACTTGGTGTCTATACATTTGTTCTCTACATCTGTGTCTCTCTCTCTGCCTTGCAAACCAGGTCATCTGTACCTTTTCTCTAGCTTCCACATATATATGCTAATATACGATATTTGTTTTTCTCTTTCTGACCTCCTTCACTCTGTATGGCAGTCTCTAGGTCCATCCACGTCTCTACAAATGACCCAGTTTCATTCCTTTTTATGGCTGAGTAATATCCATTGTATATGTATAATTGCTTTACAATGTTGTGTTAGTTTCTGCTGTACAACGAAGTGAATCAGCCGTATATATACATGTCTCATCTCCCTCTTGGACCTCCCTCCCACCACCACCCCTATCCCGTCCATCTAGGCCATCACAAAGCACCAAGCTGAGTGTCACCTAATTTTGAGCTAAATGTTGTCCAAGAGTTTTTAGTTCTCATTCCAGTTTCTCCATCTGTTGTTATGTAAAAATTCAGAAATATCCAGAAAGTATGCCACCACTGCTGCTGCCATCTTTCCAGAACGATCTTTTTGAATCATGTCAGATCATGCCACTTCTCAAAAATCCTGAAATAACTTCCCATTTCACTTAAAGTAAAAGCCAGGGTCTTTACAATGGCTTACAAGGCCCTGTAGGGTCAGCACCTCCCTCCGTACTCCTCACTTCCCTCAACCCTTCTTCTATTCTTCCCCTCTTTGCTCTCTGCCCTCCATTTATGCTGGCTTCCTTGCTGTTCCTTGAGTAAGCCAGACATCTTCCCATCTTTGCACCTTTGCTCTAGAAGTTACCTCTACCTTGAGCACTCTCCCCTCAGATATGAGCTAAGTCAGCCTCTTCCTTCTTTTGAGTCTTTGAAATCTCGTTCTCAGTAACTTCTCATCTGACCACCCTGGCTAATACTGCACCCTCCCCACTGGCACTCCTGATCTCCTTTACTCTGCTCTTTTTTTTTTCTCTCCATAGCATTTAACATCTCGTAACATTCAACATTTACTTATTTATGATGTGTACTTATTATTTATTATCTGTAGTCCCTTCGCTAAAATATAAAATCCATGAAAGCAGGAATGTTAAGTCTGATTTGTCTTCTTATGTCTGTCAAGTTCTCAGAACAATGTCTGGCAGTTATAGCTGCTTAATAAATACACGAATGAGTAAATAAATGAAGCAGCCAAGGATGTAGTTGGCTCTGAGCCAGCCACTAGGGAGCTGCTTTGGTGCTGGGCCACCACCTCCATCACTCTTCTGCCCTGGCTCCTCTGGATGCTGTGGTCCACACGCCTATTGTCTGAATGAGTATCAGGAGCAGCCAGGCAGAGCATCATGAATTTCCACAAGGCAAGTAGTGTCAGAAACATTCTTTCTAGGACTTCTGAGTTCAGCCCAAGCCAGAAATAGCACCCCAGCCATGTGCCTTCCAGCATTTCAGCACATCTGCTCCTCATCTCACTGGAAGAGCAGAGGAGCCTGGAGGGTTGAAAACAGAGAGACAGCCCCAGGCCGAGAAGGAGCTCAA
The DNA here is from genome assembly GCF_030028045.1 of Hippopotamus amphibius kiboko. Taxonomy (NCBI): domain Eukaryota; kingdom Metazoa; phylum Chordata; class Mammalia; order Artiodactyla; family Hippopotamidae; genus Hippopotamus; species Hippopotamus amphibius. The sequence continues at coordinate 168,428,786 of NC_080188.1, read as the reverse complement.
AGGCAGGGAAGATGAGAATGCATGATAATCTCCCTGCCTGGAGTGCCAGCTCAGGCCCAGCTGTGTGCTGTTCAGAATCCCAGGAAGTGGAGTCAGTTGTGTCCTTGTCTCTTTGGATGGAATTCGTGAGCATTATTTACGTGGTGTTCTCAGCTCAGTCTCAGGGAACAGATGTCAGGTGGCCCATCTTGCACCTGTTCCAGCACAACTAAAGAAGTCAGGACCAACCAAGCAAGCACGGGACTCAACAGTCTTACCTTCTAAGCAAACCTAGTAGGTATCAGGCAAGCAGGGCACCCCTCTCTTCTCCTGTGATGACAAGGAAGCCTAAGGTGGAGGTCATTTTAACAGGAAAAGTCTCTCCTAAGCTCCAATTAGTCTTGGAAGATACTCCCTGAGCTTGGATGGCAGAGGAATCATTGTCCAATTAGGAGATTGCAAGCCTGTTGCCAGGGCCAAGAAAACAGGTAAAATGCCAAAATTGAGGTCATTTCCAGCCTTAAGCTTAGGATCTCAGCTCTTTCCTTCACTTCCTATTTATTCAGTTCCTATTTATATGGAAACAGCAAACACAGCAACCAAGATGAACTCTCATACTCTCTCTGTGTTGTCTTGGGTGGGGTCATGTCAGAGCCTCCCCCAACCCTCTGACCTATCTCCCAGGCAGTACAAGAAGCACGTGCTTTTTGGTTTGTTTTTGGTTTTGTTTTTTTAATTAATTAATTGGCTGTGTTGGGTGTTCATTGCTGTGCACAGGCTTTCTCTAGTTGTGGCAAGCGGGGGCTACTCTTCGTTGCAGTACATGGGCTTTTCATTGCGGTGGCTTCTCTTATTGCAGAGCACGGGCTCTAGGTACAAGGGCTTCAGTAGTTGTGAGATGCGAGCTCAGTAGTTGTGGCACATGGGCTTAGTTGCTCTGTAGCATGTGGGATCTTCCCAGACCAGGGATCAAACCCGTGTCCCCTGCATTGGCAGGCAGATTCTTAACCACTGTGCCACCAGGGAAGTCCCAGGAAGCACATTTTGAAGCTCTTTTTTCTCTTCTTTTTTTCCCTTCTTATTCCCAGCTGGTGGATGGATAGTCTTTAACCAGTAAAAATGAGTGAGCCCCACTTTCATTAACTAAGAGTGAACCAAGAATCCTCAGATCACCGGAACCTGAAACACAGATCATCTCTCAAGGTTTCCAGAGATCCCCTGACCTTGGACCAAATGTCCAGTGGTCCCCACCACCACCCCACAGCCACAAGGGTCCTCAACCCAGCCGAGAAAGGGATTACTATGCAGACATAGTACCTATGATATCTTACTTATTCCATGTAAGCCCCCCCGAGATAAACAGCATTATGCCCTTATATACATGAGGAAACTGAATTTAGTGAAGTTGAGTGGCTTATCCAAGGTCATGCAGCTTCGAAAAGGCCCTGTCAGTTTTTACCACCTTATGACATTTCCTGTCTAGCCTATACAGATGTGTTCTCTGTGTTCTAGGGTGTCAGGGTCATTCATCTCTGAAAGGTTTCTGAAGTGTTATGGAAATAGGACTTCAAAAATAGAGACACCAGGGAATTCCCTGGCGGTCCAGTGGTTAGGACTTGGCACTTTCACTGCCATGTTCTGGGTTCAGTCCCTGGACAGGGAACTAAGATCCCGCAAGCTGCGCTATGAGGCCAAAAAAAAAAAAAAAAAAAGAGAGGGAGAGAGAGACCAAGCATCCTAGTTTCCCCAGGAGATTCTGATATCCCAGCGTTATTAATATTGTCCTCATCTCAAAATTGTCTTAGTTTGGACAATATTACATACATAGTCATCCTATCCAAGAGAGACCAGGAGCAAAGAAATAGAAAAAACTACAAAAAAGAATTGCTCAAGAGGTCACGGAGCAGTAGGCATGGAAGAGGCCTCATTAGGGCTTTGATGTTCTCAGTGTCTGCCCCACCCCAGCTTCTCCTGTTGGCTTTGCCTCAGATGTTCTCTTCCAAAGTGCTCATACCCCTCCTTGCACAATGCCAGAGCTATGAACTATGGGACAGGAGGAAATGAGGCTGGAGCATGCCAGGGGGTTCTTACGACCCTAGATGACCCTTCCAGTGGATCCCTGCCTTACTGTGAACAAATTAATTCTCCAGGCAGGGGACCCGTGTCCTTCCAACCCTAACAGATAAAGGACTCTCTCCTGTGAAGGAGAAATCTAAGCGCCCACCAAGGTTTTGAAGGTCCTGTTAGGGAAGAAAACAAGAATGTTTTGACCAAAGCTTTTACCCAGCATGGGAGCTTCCCTAGAGATTCTCCTTGATCACATAGTGAAATGACACATGGAAAGAGCAAATATTTAGAAATCAGACATCTAAGTTTGTATTCTAGCTTGTCCACTTATGAGTTGGGTCACCTTGGGTACGTTTCTCAGCATCTCTGAGTTTCAGCTTTCTAATGCATCTGAAAAATGGGTATAAGAATGCCTACTTTGCAGTGTAATTACAAAATATCAGATGAGATTATGTGTAAAATATCAGGCACATAAGAGACTCTTATTGATAGTGATGATGATGATGACTTGTCATCTTTCACTGATAGCAGCACAGCAACGCTGGTCTCTGGACATAGAAGGAATATTCCAAAGGCATAAACTCCAAAAGGAATAAGCAATAAATACTCCTCAAGCAGTCAGAAGATTTGAGGGGAAAGGGTTCAATTATTTAACCAATTCAAACTAAACTGAGATTTATTTGGCAATTAGTGTGTGCCAAGTAAGACGACAGATACTGGGCATTTCAGGGATACATGTTAATGAGCTCATGCCCTTAAGCTGCTCACAGTCAAATGGAGGAGGGGCCAGGTTATGAGGGGACTTGCGGAGAGTCCCCTGGTGGTCTAGTGGTTAAGATTCAGTGCTTTCACTGCCGTGGCCTGGGTTCAGTCCCTGGTCAGGGAGCTGAGATCCTGCAAGCTATGCAGCATGGCCAAAAAGTACATAAGTAAATAAATAAAGTCACACAGTTTCATTTAAAAAAAAAAAAAAAAAAAGGAGGGGGAAAAAAAAAAGAAATAGACAACCAGAATTGTCCTATATCAGTTTAAGAAATGAAATCCGTGGTTAAAATTCTTGTCAAATATAACTTCAGGCCCAATGAATTTAATAATAATTTATCAGGACCATGTGTAGTTCATCCCAAGAATAAAAGGCTCATTTAACATTCAAAATTTAATCAATGTAATTCATTATTAAAAAAACAGGGACATGTGTCCACACCTCACCATGATGTCAGGCAGAATTTTATTTCATTTTATTTTATTTTTAGATTTATTTTATTACTTATTATTTATTATTATTATTATTATTATTATTATTATTAGCTGTGTTGGGTCTTTGCTGCTGCACATGGGCTTTCTCTAGTTGTGAAGGGCGGGGCTACTCTTGGTTGCGGTGCGTGGGCTTCTCAGTGCGGTAGCATCTCTCCTTGCAGAGCATGGGCTCTAGGCATGTGGGCTTCAGTAGTTGCCAGTAGTTGTGGCGCATGGACTCCTCCTCAACATGTGGGATCTTCCCAGCCCAGGGATCAAACCCGTGTCCCCTGCATTGGTAGGCAGATTCTTAACCACTGCAACACCAGGGAAGCCCCAGGCAGAATTTTAGAACACTGTCAGAGCAAAGAGGATGAGGCAGACCAGTATGGCTTAGCAGGTGCAGGAACTCATAGAAAAGTAGGAAAGTGAACTGACCTTGGATAGCTAAGCGGGCTTTCTAGGCATCTGACAGCATGTTTATAGTCTCGACTGGGAAAATTTGGTTCCATTCTTCCCCCTGCAAAGAATACAAGTTGTTTCTCAATAAGGAGGATAAAGGAGACTCCATACTCCTCTTCCATTTTCTCATCTGAAGTCAGTATCCAATTCTAAGACTGAATACACATCTTGAGAGCTGCCTAGACCAAAACACAGAACTTTTGATGCAGAAATTAATCGACTTATGTTTACATTTACATATAAAAATGTTTCAACTTCATAGAGTTCACTTTGAGACATTTAATGGAAAACGGCATTAAATCACAAAATAAATACACAATATATGACTCATGAGAGGTAAAAAGATAAACAGTACTTGAGATATGTCACTGCTAAGAAATATTAAACGATGTCCCTGGCTGGAAAGAGGAATTAGCAAATTCATTCAGTAGCCTTCTGCTTCTACTAATATGCTCAAACCTTGTTTAAACTAGTAAGTTAGAACTTTTTGATTAAATAAGCAAACAAGTAATTAGCTCTGAATGGAAAATGAAACAGAAGCATAATTCCATTTACTTGTTCTTGTTTGAATGTCAGCTAGTAGAACATGAAGTGTTTCTATGTCTGCTACTGGCCATCTTGTCCAATTTTCCTCCATTTGCTCTAAGTCTGAAGCAGTGGTTCTCAAGGTTGGGAAACTGCTCCCCAGGAGACATTTGGCAATCTCTGGGGACATTTTTAATTGTTAAAATGGAGGTGGGTGGGAAATGCTACTGGCATCTAGTGGGTAGAAACCAGGGATGATGGTAAACATCCTGCAGTTCACAGAACAATCCCCCACAGCAAAAAAATTATCCTGTATGTCAGTAGTGTTGAGACTGAGAAACTGGACAAATCTGGGTAAGTTGAGAAAGGCCTTGCAAAGGAAAAAGAAAAGATAAAATTCAGGAAATCCTTATCTTTCTTAATCATGAAATTGTGAGAAGAGTGTTAATATGGGCAGGTACTTAAAATCAAAGATCCCACAGCATTTTGAGAAGACCAGATTAGAAACTTCACAGTTGCTGTTCAGGTTCTGCAGTAACTCTATTTTAGGAATTCCAAATTGAAACCATAGTTTGATGAAAATTTTAAACAGTAAAAAATATTATTCTGTGTGTGTGTATGTATTTATCTATATCTGTATTTATATATATACAAACATACACATACACATATATAGAGATATTCTCATTTATTAAAAAGAATTATACTATGGAAACAAATATCCATCAATGAAGGACTGCTAAAATAAATTATGGTACATATCTTTATATCCTAGTATTTGTATATTCATTAAAAATAATAAAGATGAAAATAGAAATATGATATGCTTTAAGATCCTACCACGAAAATTTTAAAAGAAGAATAGATTTAAAAATTGGCAAATTATCAATAATTGTTGAAGCTGGATGGAGGTTATGTGAAAGGTTAAATTTTCTGTATACTAAGTTTTAAATTTTCTATTAATATAAAAAGTCAAAAGTAATTATTGGGAAGCACTCTGTGTTTTCATATGGAAATATCTTCAAGATATAATGTGAATAGAAAGAAGTGAGGAACAGGGTTGGGGGGATACAGTGGGGGAAACATAAAAATTTATTTATATATCTGTAAGTACTTAAATAAGGAAATTATGAAATGTTGTCCAAAAAGAATTAAAGTGGTTACATGGGGGGCCTGGAGAGAGGAGTCAGGAACTAAAAGGCTGGGGGATATAAGGATGGGAGAAACACTTTTCAATGTATACCTTTTTGTACTTTTGAATTTTTGAGTCCTGTGAATGTATTACATATTCAAAAACTTAAATGTATGAAATAAGAGTTCATCAGATAGGGGTTTCCTAGATGGTGCAGTGGTTAAGAATCCGCCTGCCAATGCAGGGGACCTGGGTTCGATCCCTGCTCCAGGAAGATCCCACATGCCACGGAGCAACTAAGCCCATGCACCACAACTACTGAGCGTGTGCTTTAGAGCCCGTGAGCCACAACTGCTGAGCCCATGTGCTGCAACTACTGAAGCCCACACACCTATAGCCCATGCTCCATAACAAGGGAAGCCACAGCAATGAGGAGCCCGTGCACCATAACGAAGAGTAGCCCCCACTCACCACAACAACAGAAAGCCCACGCACAGCAACAAATTAAATAAATTAATAATAAAAAAAAAAGAGTTCATCAGATAGAAACAAATCTGTCCTCAAACACTGGGGACATGTTGTTGCCATACTTACATTCCAGCTTTGAAAAGAACTCAGACCACTGTCACAAAGATATATCATTTATCTTCACAAAAACCCCGGAAAATTAAAAACGGGCATGGGGGAAGAAGGAGTAAGAATCTTCAGTCTGATACAGACTGGCACATCACATGAAATAGGAATTAGGTTTGTTCTCCCTGGATCTTAGGAATAGAAAAGAACCAAAGTATAATGGTAAAGAAAGAGAGGAGAATTCTATGGTGGTCCAGTGGTTAGGACTCCGTGCTTTCACTGCTGAGGGCCCTGGTTCAATCCGTGGTTGCGGAACTAAGATCCCATCAAAAAAAGAGAGAGAGAGAGAGTGAGAGCATTAGACTCAACAGAATGAACTTTTAGCACAGAGAGCAGTCTAAGGGAGGCCTCAGAAGTAGCAAATTGCCTGCGTAATCTCCATATAAAATCTTGGTGGAGCATGCAATTTAACAGACAGTTATTGAACTTAGACTGTGCTTAACCCAAAGGTAGAGCAGAGTTAAAGATGAACAAACCACATTCTTAGATATAGCTATCTCTGTGGGGGAGGAAAAGGTTACTTGGCAATATCTGTAAAGATTTAAAATTTCTGCATCCATCAACAGATTCAATGCAATCCCTATCAAATTACCAATGGCATTTTTCACAGAACTAGAACAAGAAATTTTACAATTTGTATGGAAATGCAAAAGACCCTGAATAGCCAAAGCAATCTTAAGAAGGAAAAACAGAGCTGGAGGAATCAGACTCCCTGACTTCAGACTATACTATAAGGCTACAGTGATAAAGACAGTATGGTACTGGCACAAAAACAGAAATATAGATCAATGGAACAGAATAGAGAGCCCAGAGATAAACCCACGCACATATGGTCACCTATCTTTGACAAAGGAGGCAAGGATATACAATGGAAAAAAGACAGCCTCTTCAGTAAGTGGTGCTGCGAAAATTGGACACCTACATATAAAAGAATGAAATTAGAACAATTCCTAACACCATTCACAAAATAAACTCAAAATAGATTAGAGATATAAATATAAGGCCAGACACTATAAAACTCTTACAGGAAAACATAGGCGGAACACTCTATGACATAAATCAAAGCAAGATTCTTTTTGACCCACCTCCTAGAGTAATGGAAATAAAAACAAAAATAAACAAATGGGACCTAATGAATCATAACCAAGACAAAAAGACAAACCTCAGAACGGGAGAAAAGATTTGCCAATGAAGCAACTGACAAAGGATTAATCTCCAAAATATACAAGCAGCTCATGCAGCTCAATATCAAAAAAACAACCCAATCCAAAAATGGATAGAAGACCTAAATAGACATTTCTCCAGAGAAAACATACAGATGGCCAACAAACACATGAAAAGATGCTCAACATCACTAATCATTAGAGAAATGTAAATCAAAGCCACAATGATGTATCACCTCACACCAGTCAGAATGGCCATCATCAAAAAATTTAGAAACAGTAAATTCTGGAGAGGGTGTGGAGAAAAGGGAACCCTCCTGCACTGTTGGTTGGAATGTAAATTGATACAGCCACTATGGAGAACAGTATGGAGATTCCTTAAAAAACTAAAAATAGAACTACCATATGACCCAGCAATCCCACTACTGGGCATATACCCAGAGAGCACCATAATTCAAAAAGACACATGCACTCCAGTGTTCATTGCAGCACTATTTACAATAGCCAGGACATGGAAGCAACCTAAATGCCCATCAACAGATGAATGGATAAAGAAGATGTGATGCATATACACAATGGAATATTACTCAGCCATAAAAAGGAATAAAATTGAGTTATTTGTAGCGAGGTGGATGGACCTAGAATCTGTCATACAGAAAGAAGTTAAGTCAGAAAGAGAAAAACAAATACCATATGCTAACGCATATATGTGGAATCTGAAAAAACTGTACTGATGAACCTAGTAGCAGGGAAAGAATAAAGATGCAGACATAGAGAACGGACTTGAGGACACAGAGGCAAAGGGGAAGCTGGGACAAAGAGAGTAGCATTGACATATATACAATAACAAATGTAAAATAGAAAGCTAGTGGGAAGCTGCTGCATAGCACAGGGTGATCAATTCAATGCTTGGTGATGACCTAGAGGGGTGGGATAGGGAAGGTGGGAGGGAGGCTCAAGAGGGAGGGGATATGGGAATATATGTATAAATACAGCTGATTCACTTTGTTGTACAGCAGAAACTGGCACAACATTTAAAATATAAACGCAATTATACTCCAATAAAGATCTGAAGAAAAAAAAAATGCCTGCATCCTAATACCCAGAAATTTCATTTTATGGTATCTACATGTACGAAAGAGGCATATGTATAAGGATAATCTTTGAATCATTGTTCTGCAGTATCCTAAGTTGGAAATGACCTATGCGTCAATTAATAGGTATTGACTGGCTAAAGAAACTAGAGTATTATGTATTCCTATTAGCAAATACCAGGAAGCAGTTTGGAAAAAGAAAATAAAAGACAGCTTGAGAAAGCCACATGTAATAAAAGAATAGATTGCCAAAATGTATGGTTGAATTGGAAAAAAAAAAAGTTGAAGGATTATCCATACAATATGATACAAGTAAAATTTTTTTAAAACATCATCTTTTCCATGGGCACATATACATGTATGAAACATACAGGAAAAGTTCTGAAAGAAAACCAAAAAGTGATAACCATATTCACTTCCAGGGATTGGGAAAAGGAATGGTGAAGGGATGCATTTAGCCTTCTCTGTAATGTTCTAAATTTTTACCAGGCCAGTGAATTTATGGGTCATTCATTAAGATAAAATAGTTGCTTTCATACTTAAAAGTGGAGGAGAAGATAACATCCTTTCTCAATAATGCTGGGAGATGAAAAGCCATCTTTAGACCAGGAGAAGAGCCACTTACTAAGGATGGTGGAGCAAAAACATCTGTTTAGTTCCTTAATTACAGCCTGGCACTGCTGCATAGCCTGGGCAGTTACCTCTGACTTCTTGTGTCAGAAAAATAAACCTCTTTTGGTTAAGCCCACAGTCAGTTTCCATGCTAACAAATGTTGTCTAACAAACACATGGGGGACTTCCTTGGTGGCACAGTGGTTAGGAATCCACCTGCCAATGCAGGGGACATGGGTTCAGTTCCTGGTCTGGAACGATCCCACATGTCATGGAGCAAAGCTAAGCCTGTGCACCACAACTACTGAAGGCCATGCGCCCTAGGGCCCACATGCCACAACAACTGAGCCCGTGTGCTGCAACTACTGAGCCCATGTGTTGCAACTACTGAAGCCAGCACTCCTAGATCCCGTGCTCAGAGACAAGAGAAGCCACTGTAGCGCGAAGTGCGTGCACTGCAACGAAGAGTAGCCCCCGCTCGCCACACCTAGAGAAGAGCCCATGCGCAGCAGTGAAGACTCAACAGAGACAAAACAACAACAACAAAAACAAACACAGGGGACTCTAGACAGGTTCATTTTGGGGAAAGAACAGAGATGTCTGAAAGGCCTTAGCCTAGCCTGGCTTTGAAAATGTGAAAGAACTGCTCTTCCACTCCAAGGTCCCCTGGGACCACCAGGCCCAGGGCATGTGCCAGACACACAGGGCATCAGATAGAGCCACAGCCCTCAAAGACTCAGAGAAACGTGGGATGGAGGGAGGGGGGCGGTGCATGGGGCTTCAGATCCCCGGAAGCAAAAACACAGGGCAGAAGGGCAGGCTGTTAGAGAGCTGAGTATCTGCAACTTGACTCCAGTGTTTAGGGCCGTAGATCCAACTCTGCATATAGCAGCAGCAAGTGTGGCGGGGGAAGGGCTGGGGCTTTGGCAGCTGTTTGTTTTGAACCTGCCTGGGCAGCTCCCTGAACATTTGTTTCAAAAGCAGGCAAGGGAAGGGGACATTTCAGGGGTGGGGTGGGGGGAAGAGTTTAGGAGAAAGGAAAAGAAGAATGACACACATCCTCGAAATGGATTATATTCCCCAAGGCAATGGGCCACATCTCGCCTGATGGGATTCCCAGAGCCTGACCACACCCTAGAGCTGGGCTTGGCCAAGGGTCAGCCAGACGAGAGCTAGACTAGACTGGAAGCTGTTTGAGAGTCAAAAGGAGACCAAAGTGTCAGCCACTGACGTGAAAGGGGAGGAGCCAGCTGGGTGGAGCTACCCGGAGAGGCCTGGGCGGAGCGGGGTGTGGCCAGGTGGCCAGGCAGTGCAGGCACCTGGGGTGAGCCATTGTTTCCTAAAGTCTGGCAGTGAGGAAGGAACACATGTGGCAGCAGCTTTCACAACACGGGGGAGCTGAGGAAAGAAGGGAGGTCCAGGCAAGAGAGGTAGCCAGCAGGCCCGAAAGGCCCAGGGAGTGGGAACTTTAGATGGTGGCAGGCTGCAGCCCGCTCTGCCGCCCCATCTCCTAGCTGCCTGCTATCCCGTTTTTTTTTGCTCTTAGGGTCCTTTGATCTTTTTTGCTTTTAGGATCTCCCAGAGAATTTGAACTTGAGCTAGGCAGTCTTAAAAATGGAAACATTTTTAATGTCTAAAGACATGTTACAATGGTACGTGCCAAGTGACAAGGGTACTGTGATCATTTAAATGGCGCTACACAGAGCCAGCTCTCAATAGAAACTTGAGAATATTTCCTAATGACTAAAAAGAGGTCAGAAGTCTAAAACTTGAAAGTAAGAAGGGCATTTGGACCATCTAACCCAACTCCGTTACTTTGTAAATGAGAAAACTGAAGGTCAGAGAGCAGTGAGTTGCAGTCACATAGCTAGTTTGGGTGTTATAAAAGCAAACACAGAGCACATATACCAGGAACTTTACACTTTCCATCTACTAGTTCATTTAATGTTTACATCTTTTACATCAGCCCTATCAAGTGGGTATTCTGAGCATCTGAGGTCACACAGAGACAGTAAGTTGCAGAGCTGGGATCTGAAGCCACATAATCTAGCTCCAGAGAGTCTGTGCTCTTAACCACTTTTTAGTCCCTTGCTTCCTCCGTAGCTTCTCCTCTACTTTCCCAAGCTACCTCCACCACCCCCCATCCCTCTGCTTCCTCACCACGGCTATCCCCCCTGCCTGCCACCTCCTTTCAATGTCAATAGGATGTCCTTGCCTTTCTTCTGTGCTCTGATAGAGGCAGAAGAGAAGGATGGCTTTCTGTGGTGTGAGAATGGCAGAGGAAGAACAAAGGGGAGATGGCCACCATGGAGGTCAGGAAGGGGCTGAGGCATGAGCCAGGGAGGATCAGGGCCTAAGCCTCTGCTGAGCTCCAGGGGTAAACTGGCCTTGTCTCCCTGTCCCTTGTTTGGAGCAGGAAGTTGGAATGTGGGGTTCATGGAGACTTGGTGAGGTGGGGATGATGAGCCCCAGGAAATGGTATGTGTTGAGGTCCGAGCACGGGTTGGAAATGACTTTCCAGACATAAGGCAGAATGTAAGGAAGATAGAGTTTATTAGAGAGAAGGGATGCTGTAAAGATAGCGGGATGACTTCCTGGCAGTCCAGGGAGAGCCGATGCTCTGGTGGGCTCACAGCCAACTTTTATAACCCAAGACAAGGAGAATTCCTGCTAGGAAAATGGCGCTAATCTATTGGTCAGTGTGCCAAAGGCAACAGGTGCCATTAGGTGATAGACTAGGGTCCTGTATGGTGAATACCTTCCCTAATATGGAGTCAGGTTATCTGCTAGCCGAAGTCATGAGTCAAAGATTGCTGTGGGGGTCAAGATAACTCCAGAATTTGGTTGCTCTGAGGGTCGGGTTAACTCTGGAATCTTGTCTTGTGACTTTGGTAGCGGACTCCACAGTATGCAAAATTTTGATCATATGCATTTTTTTCACATTTTACCTCCTCCAATGCAAAAGCTGATCCAGCATGAACCAAACTCTGGGTATTGCCCTCTCCCACATCTCCTGGGATCCCAGGAAAGACAGCCATGATAGAGGCCAGAGTTAGGAAACTGAGGTTCAAATCCTGGTTTTGCTGCTTAACTCACTGTGTGGCCTTAAGCAAATCACATCATTTCTTGGAACCTCGGTTTCTTCATCTGTTAAGTGAGAATAACCTACCTCTCACCTAGAGGAGTTGTGAGAATCAGATGAATACTTGCTGCAAGCAAGTGCACCCAGCCCAAGCTTAGCATGTAGTTGACCTGCATAGACCTTCATAGACTGTTGGTCACATCTGAATCTGAGGAGATGGGCAGCCCCAGCTCTCGGGGGAAACCCAAGCAAGATTCCTAGCTAGAGGGTCTTAGAGGGTCTCTTTCAGCATCCGGTTGAAAGAGAGCCCTGGGCTATTCGATTTGAAGCTATATTTGCACAGCAAGCACAGTTTTTGTTTTGTTCTGTCTTACTTAAGAATTACATCTTGTCATAACATAAACCTCTCTATTAAGAAATTAATTTTAAGCATTTTCATTATAAAGTAATACATTTTTATTACTAAACATTTTTAAAATGTAGGAAAATCAACCATAGTTCTACCATTTAATTTTAACATTTAACATTTTTTTCAGTTTTTTCTGTGTGCTTTTATTTTGGTTTTGACTTTGGTAAGATGTTGATAAAAATTAATTAGGTTTTAGTTTCTCTTAGGACAAAATTGTAAATACAAATATATATGTATATGTATTCTATAAATAAATATAATATGTATAATATATAAATATATAAAATATATATATGAGACTGAGAGAAAGAGACTGGGAGAGAGAGGGAGGGAGAGAGAGAGGTTTATTTTAAGAAACTGACTCACATGATTGTGGAGGCTTGGCAAATCCAAAGGGGGTGGAGATTCAGGGAAGAGTTGCAGTTTGAGTCACAGCAGAATCCCTTCTTGCTCTGGGGAAGTTACTCTTTGTTCCACTAAGGCCTTCAACAGATTAGATGAGGCCCACCCACACTATTAAGGGTGAATTGCTTTACTCCACCAATTTAAATGTTAATCTCATCTAAAAACACCTTCACGGAAACCACGGGCAGGCATCATAGCCCAGCCTAAGATGATATATAAAATTAACACTGGGACTTCCCTGGTGGTCCAGTAGTTTAAGACTCTGTGCTTGCACTGCAAGGGGCACGGATTCGATCCCTGGTCAGGGAACTAAGATCCCACATACTGCATGATGTGGCCAAAAATTAAAAACAAACAAACAAAAAAACACTTCGTAAAAGCTTTTTATAAATGAAAGTTCTGACAGTTGAATGGAGCTCCATGTAAGCTGCTTCTCACACCATAACGTATTTGTGTAAAGTTTTGTGGAAACCATGCCAGATGTTGAACCCTGGGCAAGTTTAGCTTAATTCTAGGAAGAGTTTTCTAGTGGGTGCGGTAGTGTGTGTGGAGTGGCTTTACTCTCTGGAGTCAGCAAGCTCACTGCTTTTGTTTAGATTGTATGATGAGGACAGGAGTACATAATAGAGCTGATGGAAATTGTGGATGGAGGTGGTTAAATCACATGGCTTTCCTTAGTGACGTCACTTGGCTTGAAGGAACCAGGTGAGACAATGACATCTTGACAGCGCCTCTTAAGGAGACAATGAAATGTTCTTGTGTGTTTCTCTAGATCGTGTCCTCTGGAAAGCCTGCCAGCCCAACCTACTGCTTTGACAAAGCTCCATCACCCCTAGGAGAGGGCTTGAGGCGGCCAAGGCAATAAAGGGAATTAAACTCTGGCAAAGGTGGAAAAAGACTTCAGGCCAAAGTCTCATTCCCAAAGAATGGGGGTTGGAGCCATGAGCCCTGCTATTTCTGTCTTCTCAAGAGATTACCAATCCAGCTGGCAGGCATCTCTGTCAAGAGAAATTTGCAGAGCGTGAGAGCCAGTAGGTCAGACGGGTCTGGGGAAGGCATGGCCCCACCCCTGCCCCACCTCCCAGCACACCACCAGTGCCTTTGTCATCAGCAACTTTAGTCCCCAGCCTAAGATAGAGGCTGTCCTGGAGCCTTAGCAGGAAAGGTCAGTTGATTTAAATAGCTGTGGCATCTGTAGCAACTTTCCTGGCCTAAGAAAGGAAACCCAAGCCACAAGAGAAGATGTGCCCATCGCTCTACCTATGGTGGCAGGGACAGAAAGAGAGGCTCACGAGCATTTGTTAGACATCGGCTGTGATCCCTACTAGTGTGCTTTGGCATGTCCACTCAGTGACCTTACTTAATCCTGAGGGCTGTATATCATTATAACCATGTTGTAGGTGATGAAAAATCTCAGCAAGATTAAATGACTTGCCCAAAGGTAGGAGGACCAGACATCGCTCCTTCACTTACTCAGTGCTGTAGTCTTAGGGCCATGGGGCTAAAAAGTGTAGGCATTTTTTTCTGAAAAGATCATAAATGCATGATTTTTTAAGAACTCTGAACTGCAGAGAAAACAACAAACAATTCGCTCTTATCCCTTTCTCAAGGAAGTCACCATTGGTATTTTGTAAATTTTACCAGGAATAGTCTATGAACATAAGCATGTAATTATGTCTGGGAGTGTGTGTGTTTTTTGTGTACCCATTTTGCTTTTTCACCTAAAAGTATAGGTCCAACTTGCCTATCAGTGCACATAGACCTCTTTCATTCTTATTAACAGCTGCGTTATACACATGAATGGGCCATATTTATCCAACCACTTGGTTTCAGTAGTTTGTTAATATAAACAATAGGGCAGTGATCTTTCCTACATATGTCTTTATGCACATATGCAAGCATATATATTTCTAGAAGGATATTTGCTGGATCAGAAAGATGTGTGCATTGGGAATAGTGATTTCAATTGCCAAATTGCCCTCACAAAAAGATGTCCCAACTTCCACTTCCACTAACAGTATCTGAGAGACTGCGGTGATTCTAACCTGCCAGAGAGGCCCAGAATCTTCCCACATGGCATCTGACAGAACCAGGGCCCAGACCCAGGACTTCTGTTTTGTTTTTTGTTTGTTTTGTTTTTTTAATAAGTTTATTTGTTTATTTACTTATTTATTTATTTTTGGCTATGTTGGGTCTTTGTCTCTGCTCACTGGCTTTCTCTAGTTGTGGCGAGCGGGGACTACGCTTCTTTGTGGTGCACAGGCTTCTCATTGTGGTGGCTTCTCTTGTTGCGGAACACAGGCTCTAGGCACTTGGGCTTCATAGTTGAGGCATGCAGGCTCAGTAGTTGTGGCTCGAGGGCTCTAGAGCACAGAGTCAGTAGCTTCATGGCATGTGGGATCTTCCAGGCCCAGGGCTCGAACCCGTGTCCCCTGCATTGGCAGGCAGATTCTTAACCACTGCACCACCAGGGAAGTCCCAGGGCTTCTGTTCTTAGCTCTATTCTTAGCTCTAGTATTTTTTAGTTTTCCTTTTATGCAAAAGTTACCCTTCACATAGACATGATCTAAAGGAGGTGGGAGAAAGTCAGAATTTAAATGAAACAGAAGGGATAGTGTCTCTACCTTTGGAGCTTAGCTCCTAGGAGTAAAGAAAGCAATACAAACTGATGAACAAATCACTAAACAACCCAAGGTCCAATGGCCAGCCTCCTTTCTGAGCCTCAGAAGTCCAGCACTTGCATGGATCTACTTTAAAATGTTACCTTGTCTCCACTGAATCTCCTAAAGGCCCTCTCTGGGCCTCACTGGACTTGTCTGGCTGGGAAGGTTTTACAATGAAAGAAGTTTTGCCTTCTTTCCCTAACGTCTGTTCTCCAAGAGTGAGGGCCCTTGTGTCCATTCTACTGGTTTGCACAATGCAGGCGCCTAGAGCATTTCCTTGATCCATGCCATAAAGATGGGAGGTGAACTATGGAAAAAAAACTTAAGACTTCTTAAATAATTCTTTAAATGATTTTACTTGGAATGTAATTTTGTGAAAGTGAACATCTTTAGAAATGCCATGTCCAATGCATAGTAGCAGGAAAAATTCTACTTAGCACTTCATGGATGTCATCTCATTAATGCTAGTGACTTTATATTGCTATGTTAATCCCACTCTACTGGTGAGAAAAATAAGGCATAGAGAATGTAAATTACCAAGGTCATATAAGTAATGAGACCTAAAATTAACCTAGGCCTTCCGTTGAATTCCACATCCCAGACTGTAGTATATCATATTGAAAATAATAATAATAATAATTATTATTATAAGTAATATAGAAAATTAACACACAAATAGATTAGCATGGCAATGTTATGCTAATTATGATACTTGTGATGAAAGAAATGTTAAGATGGATGTGCTGGAATAAAGCAGAGGACAGAGTAGAGGGTTTAGAGAGGATGATTAGGGAAGGCTTTTCTGAGAAGGTGGCAGTTGAGTTGAGACTTAGGAAAACAGACAGCTCTGCTTGGAATTTGAGGAAGAACCTCTTCTGACTGAAGAAACAGCACACTCAAAGTTTACCATCTTGGTGTGTTCACAGAACAGAAAGCAGAATGGAGGGACTGAGCATAGGGAGTGAGAGCAGGCTGATCTAAGATGAAGCTGGAGAAGCAGGAAGGGTCCAGATGAAAGCAGGACCTGAGAGACAGCAGAAGGGAGCTTGAATTCCATTACGACAACAATGGGAAACCATCAAAAAGTGTCAGAAGAGATGAGACTTAATCCAGTTTAGGTTTTTGAGAGATTTCTCTGGTTGCTGTTGGGAAATACATTCATCAGATTTAGAGTTGAAGGAGAAAGACCATTTGCAAGGCTTAAGTGGAAGGACAAATGAAAGATGATGGTGACTTGGACTAGGAAGGCAATGGTGGAGATAGAAAAAAATGGGAGGATTCAAAATACATTTGTAAATAAAACATAGAGGATTTGCTGATAGACAAGATGGGGAAAGAGAGTGCCATGCATCAAAAGGAAGAATCAGGATCAATTGCTAGGTTTAGGGCAACAATGACTGGTACCAGAGCAAAGAGGAGGAAGAGTCTTAGGGTGCTCTGAAATAAAGGGCTCTTTATTGAACATACTTAAGTTTTAGATTCCTGTTGATAGCCAGTGAGTTTCTCGAGTATGTAGTTGGATACAGAAGTCAAGAGCTCAAGGGAAAGATCTGGGCTGGAGATAAAAATTGGGACATGTAGTCTGAGGGTTACCAGGGGAGGGATATACATTAAAAAAGAGTCTAGGCTAGAGCTCTATAAACTCTCCAAAATGTAGAGATTGAAGCTGGTCAAGGGAGGAGGAAGAACCAGTGAAAGAGATTGAAAAGGAAAGGCCAGGTGAGATGTAGGGGGTAAGGAAGAACTCACAGAAACATCTGGGAATCCAAGAGCTCTGGACTTATATCCAACTGCCCTGAAGGGGAGCCTTGGTCAAGGCAATGAGATGGAAGGAATAAGTTAGGACTATATGTATAGAAAGGCGTTGATCACAAGCCAGGAGTTCTAGAGAGCGCAGTGGAGGGGTCAGATGTGGGGGAGGGAGGAATAAATTGGTCCACATTAGGGGATGTGTGGAACAGCACGGATATGAGAGACCCTGTCATAAAGGCTGAGGTTTGGAGCTCTGGCTGGATTGAGAAAAATAGGGAGGAGGTGCTTGGTGGAATTAGTGTTGGATAATCAGTTCAAAGTACAGTCCAGAATATTCCTAATGCCCTAGTGAGGAGACTAGGCTTTGTAGCAACAAGCTCCCTTGTGCAGCTTGGGGTATTATAAGTCCCACTTTACAGGTATAGAAAATTACTCTTGATTAGTTTAAGTAAATTGATGCCAGGTGGAAAGTGAACTAGGTCCTTTGAGTCCGAAATCAGGGTTTGGCCTGGCACTCTGAAGCTGAGAGGTATTTCCTAAACTTGACGGAGAAGAATCATTTGGGATCGTTCTTAAAAATACATACTCCCAGCGGCTTCCCTGGTGGCTCAGTGGTTAAGAATCCACCTGCCAATGCAGGGGAAACAGGTTTGAGCCCTGGGCCGGGAAGATCCCACATGTCTCAGAGCAACTAAGCCCGTGTGCCACAACTACTGAGCCTGTGCCCTAGAGTCCGAGAGCCACAACTGTTGAGCCCATGTGCCACAACTACTGAAGCCCGCATGCCTAGAGCCCGTGCTCCACAACAAGAGAAGCCACTGTAGCAAGAAGCCTGCACACTGCAACGAAGAGTAGCCTCCACTCACTGCAACTAGAGAAAGCCCATGTGCAGCAACGAAGACCCAACGCAGCTGATAAATAAATAAATAAATTTATTTAAAAAAAAAAAAGAGTCAAAGGACTTATTTGTATGCTGTTTGTTTTTTAAATTAATTAATTAATTAATTTGTTGGCTGTGTTGGGTCTTCGTTGCTACACACGGGCTTTCTTTAGTTGCAGTGAGTGGGGGCTACTCTTTGTTTTGGTGCCAGGGCTCCTCATTGCGGTGGCTTCTCTTGTTGTGGAGCACCGGCTCTAAGCATGTGGGCTTCAGTAGTTGTGGCTCGAGGGCTCAATAGTTGTGGCTCGCCGGCTGTAGAACACAGGATCTGTAGCGCACAGGCTTAGTTGCTCCACGGCATGTGGGATCTTCCCAGACCAGGGATCAAACCTGTGTCCCCTGCATTGGCAGGCAGATTCTTAACCACTGCACCACCAGGGAAGTCTCATTCCTTTGCCTCTTGAAAGCAAAAATTATATGGTCAAGGAATATACTAGCTGTATAGCCATTATGGATCTATTAAGCATTTTTCTGAGGGACCTCGGGGACATCACATTTAGTTTCCATGTTCCTTTCTTTACTTGAACCTCCTCTCCACCTGCCTTTCAGGGATGTCCTGACACCCGCCCCTTATCTTACTAACCTATGTGCCAGCATACTAATGTATGTACTTAGGTATGAAGAGCCCAGGAAACTGTGAGAATCATAGTGGGAAATTTAAACTGTTTGTTTTTCTTCTTTATCCATCTGGTCATTTTAGCCCTTGTTGCAGTTCTTTAAGAATGCAATACAGTGGGAATTCTGTGGCTGTCCAGTGGTTAAGACTCCGAGCTTGCACCACAGGGCGCTTCCACTGGTCAGGGAACTAAGATCCTGCATGCCATGAGGCACAGCCAAAGAAGAAAATAATAACAAAAAAACAAAAAAACTGCTAGAGTTATTATCATTATTACATACTTAGTCTTTTCATAACACAAAGGAAAAATTAAATGGATTTGACATACACGTATCCCCCACTTTTCAAAACTTGGCTTAATTCCAGGTTCCTTTATGTCTCTTGGATTTTAGCTAAGACCTATGTTAGTATCTGTTTTTGCTCACTGAAAGGAATCTGAAGAGGATTTTTGCTTCTACCAAAAAAAAAAAAGTACCAAAACAGTGAAAAGTGAAAGTAGTGTCCAGTGTTTGTTTTGCCTTTGTAGAAGCAGCACACATCCTACCCAAGCAGTGCGAGTGGCACTGCCAAGCTCCTACCTAGGAACCACACTCAGCATCTCAGCATCAAGCCACCATAGCTTTGACTGTGTCTGTGAGCACCTGTGCTTTATCTCAATGTATCCATACTTCGTGCCTCCATTAGCGAGATGTGTCCTAAGGTGATTGCTTCCTTGAGTTAATGCCATTTCCACTTAGGAAAGGTTTCAGAGGAACACACTGAGGCACCAAGAAGTCCAGTTTAACCTGAGTTAGAAATGTTCCCTTTCTGAAACATGAAGGCAAAGGAGTAGGAGCCAAGAACACAGGTTCTAAAATAAAACTGGGGGACTTCCCTGGTGGTGCAGTGGTTGAGAATCCGCCTGCCAATACAGGGGACACAGGTTCAATCCCTGGTCTGGAAAGATCCCACATGCCGTGGAGCAGCTAAGCCCATGTGCCACAACAATCGAGCTGTTAACTACTGAAGCCTGCCCACCTAGAGCTCGTGCTCCCGCTACAGGAGAAGCCACCGCAAAGAGAAACCTGCCCACCACAAGGAAGAGTAGCCCCTACTCGCCACAACTAGAGGTAGTTCGCGTGCAGCAACGAAGACCCAACGCAGCCAATAAATAAATAGATTAATTAATTAATTAATTACAAACAACAACAAAAAACACTTACTGAATATCTACTAGGAACTTGGATATCAGAAGGCATGCCAAAGATAGGGTAGAGGCTTCTAAATGTACACTCATGGAATGTTATTTTACTTCATTTGCCTTAATTAAATTAAATCTGAAGCCAATAGTAATGATACTGAGGTACGGCCTGGTGGCTTCCGCAGTCTCATAATCTTCATCAGAATCTCTATGCAACTATTCCAAACAGATTTACAAGCTAGGTAAAGAGTGTCCCTGTTCTGCAAACGCAGCTCCCGGATAAGTCTTCTGGCTGCCCGGACGACCCAAGAGCTGCCTTGTGCCCCGCCTTTCAGTGGAGTTCTTGCTGCACTCTGAGCCCATGCTGCTGGGTCCCTGGCCCTGCCCAGAGCTGGAAATAAATTTGGAAGAATTACCTGGTGCTTAGAACACAAGGAAAAGGTGGCAAGTGTCTGCTGCTGGTGATGTCAATGTCCATGGTCCCCTGGAAGCAGGTGGCTGGCTCACTGCTTTGGCCCAGCCTCTTCAGGTGAACGCTGTCAGCTTCTTGTCACCTTCCTCGGCCCCCAAAACAATATCAATATCCTTTCTGTCTTGGGGAGTATTTCCTTTAAATCTTCTCAGAGGCTCCCTTCCCCCTGTAAGATTTAAAGTGTTTAAGCTTTCGCTTAAGGGCTGCTGGGAAGTAGTCTTCCAGTAGCTTCAGATTTCTACCCAGCTTCAGTTTCCACCTAGCAACCCAACCTTCCCCTGAGGCAAAGAAACAAAAATCCCAGCTAACTGCGGGCCAAGCTGTAGGGCCAGCTGGGGGTGGGGGCAGGGAGGACTACCTGCTAAAGCGCTCTTGGAACCATCCTCAGTAACCTAAGCACAAGGGTGGCCAGGATACTATACACTGGGTGAATGCTGCCCTAATTTTTTAAAATACAAGTTTTGGTAGTGAGACAGGTAAGCTTTTTAATACAGACAAACTTTAATACTTTTCTTTTCTTTTGGGGCTACTCTTCATTGCAGTGCGCGGGCTTCTCATTGCTGTGGCTTCTCTTGTTGCGGAGCATGGGCTCTAGGCGTGCGGGCTTCAGTAGTTGTGGCATGCGGGCCCAAGATTTTTAGAAAAATCTTGAAAACAAATTATCAAGTGGTAATTAGAAACAAAAGGCCTGGTCATGACAAATAGGTTAACTAAGAAAAGTCATGACAACCTGGCCAGATATTTTTTTCTTTTTTTTCTTTTCTTTTCCTTTATTCTTTTCTCTTCTCTTTCCTTTGTTTTTTCTTTCTTGACTAAATTTGTCTTGATTTCAGTAAGATATTTGAAAAAAATCTCTTATGAGTAAACTAAACAAGCTGAAAAGAAATGTAAACTGGATAAAGGACAGTTAGATGCTATCTGGTGCAACAACGAATATTCACAGAGTATTGATTGATGAATTGATTCCAACCTGAAAGGAAGTCTTTCAGAGATTTGCAGCAGAATATTCTACTTATCTCTGCCTCCATTCTGTTTTTGTCGTTTACTTGTTTGAAGAACTTATAGTAACACAGTTACATAATTTACCAGTGACTTAGAGAGAGAAAATAAGATAAATTCAAAAAGATCACAATGGCTTGAAAAAGTTGTACCAAAGGCAGCAAGATGATTTGTAACAAGGATGAACTTTTTTTTTAATATTTATTTTATATTGGACTATAGTTGATTTACAATGTTGTGTTAGTTTCGGTTATACAACACAGTTATATATATATACACATTATCTATTCTATTTCAAATTCTTTTCCCATTTAGGTTATTACAGAATATTAACTAGAGTACCCTGTGCTATACAGTAGGTCCTTGTTGATTATCTATTTTAAATATAGTAGTATGTTCAGACTTCCCTGGTGCTCCAGTGGAAGATTCTGTGCTCCCAGTGCAGGGGCACAGGTTCGATCCCTGGTTGGGGAAGATCCTTCATGCTGTGTGGCAAGACCAAAAATATATATGTATATATATTATATATGTTAATCCCAAACTCTCAGTTTATCTCTCCCCGATACCTTTCCCCTTTAGTAACCATAAGTTTGTTCTCTGAGTCTATGAGTCTGCTTCTTTTTGTAAATGAGTTCACTTGTATCATTTTTTTTTTAGATTTCGCATATAAGCAATATCATATGATGTTTTCATTTCTATGTCTGACTTAGGATAAACTCTATATTCTTATGAAGGCCTGAAAAATCAAGAGCAATGTATTCCTTCTCTCACGGATTTAATTTTTGTGTGTGTGTGGGGGGTGCTGCATGGGGTCTTCGTTGCTGGGCACAGGCTTTCTCTAGTTGCGGCGAGCAGGGGCTACTCTTCGTTGAGGTGCTCAGGTTTCTCAGTGTGGTGGCTTCTCTTGTTGCGGAGCACGGGCTCTAGGTGCGCAGGCTTCAGTAGTTGCAGCACACAGGCTCAGTCGTTGTGGCACATGGGCTTAGTTGCTCCACGGTATGTGGGATCTTCCCAAATCAGGGCTTGAACCCATGTCCCCTGCATTAGCAGGCAGATTCTTACCCCGGGCCACCAGGGAAGGCCCTCTCAAGGATTTTAATAGACTGCAAAGCAAAGGTGTGATAAGACTTTCTTATGTTAATTAGAAATTGGATGTCTAGAAGAAGGAAGAAGCAAGTACCTGTTCTAAAATCACACCCATTAGAATAGTCCTAGAGAATCAGCCTTTTAGAACTGGATCAATGATCTAGAGAATATCTAGAGGAATGAGAACAGGCTGGGGAAGAATCTAGAAGTCATTGTAGGACAGAAGCAACTGGGAATGTTCAATGTGAAAAAGAAATAACTCAGTGGAGACATGAGTCCTGTCTTCACATCTCTCAAGAATTGTCATCTGAGAGAGATTAACCTCTTGGGTCTGTGTAATGTCAGTGGGCAGAATGAGAATAGAGACAAAAAGAAAAGAAACAAGAAGGGAGAAAACAAACAACAACTACAGAGCAGCAACTTTTTACCTCATCATAAAGAAAGCATAAAGCATTTCATAAATGGAAAGGGCTTCCTTGTGATATAGTGATCTCCTTGCCCTAGAGAGTGTGAGCATAAAGTGCATGACAGCCTATAATGGATGCTGTAAAAACAGTTTCTAAACCTGGAAGGCTGCACAAAATCACCCATTGAGCCTAATCCCTGATTAGGCTTCAGGAAGACTCTGAATACACTGAAATTATAAATGAAGCTTGTTTTAGGGGGGGTATCTGTATCTATCTATAACTGCTTCTTTGTATGTGTCCAAGAGAGAAATAACCCAAAATAAAAATTAAGGTGACTGTCCTAGGCTGACTTCTACTTCTGATATTCTAGGATTCAAATTCCTGCACCAACATCTTTGAGCACCAAGGCCAGTGAAACTTCCAATGCGCATGCACTGACAAGAAAGGATTCCTTGGATGCCTGGGACAGAGATGTGGGCCATCCCTACCTCAGCATCACTACTTTTGGGTTCAGATTTTTTTTTTCCCTCTGGCCATGCCACACGGCTTGCGGGATCTTAGTTCCCTGACCAAGGATTGAACCCAGGCTCCCAGCATTTGAAAGTTGGAGCCCTCACCATTGGACAAGCAAGGAATTTCCTTGTCTTCAGATTTAATTTGATTGGAGTAAATGAAACAAAGTGACACTTTGTGGGTACAAACTCGGAACCCTTTACCCTATCTTTGGCACCTGCTCCTGATGTCTACCCAAGTTCCTGAAAGCAGGTGAGAGTGGGCTCTAATCTTCTGAAATACAACAGAAGAAAAAGGCCTCGGGTCTCCAGGACCCTCTGGGGCTTTCCTCCTCACCAGCCCCTGACTCATGCAGTCAGCATGGAGCTGTTGGAGGCTGTGTGAATGGAGACAGTGTCATGCCTGTGTATCTTCCATCAAGAACACTCTGTGCTACACCATGCCAGGTAGCTGCAGCCCCCGGTAGGACACCAGTGGGCCCTGGGGTGATGCCTGCAGGCAGCTGGCACTCAGCGAGCTCCTCCACAGACCTGAAGGGGGCCTCCAGCCCAGCTCAAATGAGGGGAGGAGAACTTTTCAGGTAGCATATCCTATCACTGGAGACCAAGAACATATGAACAGGCAGGAGAGAGAAATAGTCTCCCTATCTCCACTCTCCCCTCCATTTTTTCTCCCTCTTTTCTCCGCCTCCATTCTGGCTCTTTCCATATTCTCTCTCCACTTCTTTGATTGTTTTTATCCTCCTTCTGTTGTGATGTCTCAGCTGGTTCAGTGTCACTGTTCAAAATTTTAGTTACATAATATGGCTTATAAAAGCAAAATAACCCTGCTGACTGCCATGCCAGGCTGGGTGAAACCCAGATGAAAAGAAAACACCTGGTGTCCAGCATTTCTGGGCTTCCTTGGACTCTTTGCAAGGAGGATCAGCAGAAAAGGGCTTACGTGTTCCTAGGGCACTAGACATCTGAGTCTCTCTTGAGACGAACTCAGTCAGGTCTTGGAGCTTTCCAGTCTGTTAAAAGGCAGAGGAAGAACAGGTGAGAGACAGGGAGGGTGGCGTGGAGTGAGCAGTGGCAAAGAGAGACTCAATGATTAAATAAATGTGAGAAATAGGAGAAGAATCTTCCCTCCTTTCCATGCTCTGTCACCATCTCTGGAATTCTGAGTCAGCATCTCTGCGGAAAACTTTGCACAGTCCACACTAGTTTAGTAGCCCCTGGAAGTATTTTTTGATTTCTCAGTAGTTGTGTAGACAAAGGACAGGGCCATATCAGTAGTTTCAAGCTCCCAGAAGTGATTTACGTTACCCTTGTGCCCTAGGAGATGTTCCTGGCTCCCAGATCTTGGCTATTCAGGCAGGAATAGTAATGCAACCCCCCAAGGGTCTCTCCTGGGAATGCTGTGGTAAGAACATAGACGTTTTGGGGGGTTTCTGGGTTTCTATTCGTTCTGCTGACTTGCCCTTTTCCCTAAGTATGGATCAGGAAAAGGGCAGATCCATAATGTCATATTTTAGAATTAGAGAAAGTTTAGCCTAGGCTAAGGGGGAATCCATCACATTGTCTTCTCCAAACACTTAAACCCAGGTGAGGACTTCCCAGGTGGCACAGAGGTTAAGAATCCTCCTGCCAATGCAGGGGACACGGGTTTGATCCCTGGTCAGGAAGATCCCACATGCTGCGGAGCAACTAAGCCAGGCGAGACAACTACTGAGTCTGTGCTGTAGAGCCCGTGAGCCACAACTACTGAAGCCTGTGTGCCTAGAGCCCATGCTCCACAACAAGAGGAGCCACCACACTGAAAAGCTCGTGCACCACAACGAACAGTAGCCCCCGCTCATTGCAACTAGGGAGAAGCCCATGCGTAGCAACGAAGACCCAACACAGCCAAAAGTAAAATAAATAAATTTAAACAAATAAATAAACAAACCCAGGTGAAATGTGGGTTGCAGAGACCATCCAGGGCACCTCTGACGGGAAGGAGTCCTCTCACAGAGGAGCATGCAGGACGGGGCTCGTAGTGGCGCTCACGTGAATGCAGAGGCTGCCCCTGGCTTTGGAAGGCTGATAGGAGTCCAGTCTGGGAATTTACTTATATGCACACACACTTTGGGGCTTTTTGGTCCCTGGAAACATTGCCTCTATCTTCTTGCCTGCTCCAGGTTCCCTGTGTGGCTCCCAGAGGACCTTCCTGCTGTTTGGGATGGAGAAAGGGAAAGGCGTAACCAGCTTATTCCTCACTCCCAATTAAGTGCAGACATTGAACTGGAAATCCTTAATTCCACTCTCTGACAGACAAAAGGGAATATTTAAGAACAGGAATCAAAGGAAGGAAACCAGAAACTATAAATAAAAGACTTTCTCCCCAGGACGATACTTCAATCTTTACTATTGTCTCAGGGCCAAACTTGCCCATCATGATACATTTAAAGATTGGCCTAGAAATTCTTTGATACTCCTCCCCTCCAGAGGTGGGCTTTTCCTTCCTCTAAGCATGGACTGAATTTAGTGACTCTTCCAGCACATAGAGAATGGCAAGAGTGAGGGAATATCAATTCCAAGATTAGGTTATAAAGGACTTCCCTGGTGATGCAGTAGTTAAGAATCCACCTGCCAATGCAGGGGACACGGGTTCGTGCCCTGGTCCAGGAAGATCCCACATGCCGCGGAGCAACTAAGCCCGTGTGCCACAACTACTGAAGCCCATGTGCCTAGAGCCTGTGCTTCCTAGAGCCCGTGCTTCACAACAAAAGAAGCCACTGCAATAAGAAGGCTGTGCCCTGCAACGAAGAGTAGTCCCTGCTCGCCACAACTAGAGAGAGCCCATGCACAGCAGTGAACACCCAACACAGCCAATAAATAAATAAATAAATAAATTTTAAAAAGTTTAGGTTATAAAGAGACTATGTCTTCCATCTCTCTCTCTCTCTTTCATTTTCTTTCTTGCTTCACTCACTCTGAAGAAAGACGTGTCGTGAAGGGCACTGTGGAGAGGGCTGTGTGGCAGGGAACTGTAGCCTCCTGCCCAGTCACGTGACTGCGCTTGGTAACAGATCCTGCAGTGCAGTCACATCTTCATAAACTGCAGCGCTGACAGTATGACTCAGCCTCCAAAGAAACTCTGAGGCAGAATCACCCAGCGAAGTCACTCCCAGATTCCTGACCCCAGGAAACTGTATCAGATAATAAATATTTGCTGTTTTCAGCTGCTATATTTTTGGAGTAATTTGTTATGCAATGATGGGTCATACACTTCAGTGCTTTCAAATTATATGTATCCCTCAGGGATGGAGAGTAGTGGCCTGATTTCCCTGGGGAAGATTGTCATCCAGCTTTAAGACTCCTCCTGTACATGAAGTAGGAGTCTTCAGACAGAGAGAAATTGTCCTCTCTAACCTAGAAGAAATGAGTTTTAAATATGTTGAATATTCCTATTATTACTCATACTAAAATGGTGCTTCATATTCTTCCCCCTCAAAGAAATGCTGTGTCAAGGTATGACTTGTTCATTTCTTTCAGACTTCTCCAGCATCCCTGACTTTCTGAATTTAGCTGTGAACATTGATCACAAACAAAAAACCATAAATTGAAAGGACTCAGCTCCAAGAAAGCAGATTCAATCCTTAACTGCTTCATTTCACTGTTGGACATGGTTCACCACACAGAATTCTGAATCCAAAAGGAATTTCAGGGATGTCCGTAGCTTATCCCAGGCTGATTCTATTAGGATGGTGTCAATTTCTGTACAAATGAATCATTTAATAGCAGATAGTCTAGGTATCAATGTGTTCCCAACTGTCCCCTCCTTAGGGAAGGGAGGAACCTGCAAGACTCAGCTGCTTCCAGGACATAGCAGTTGGGGTAATCATCCTTGAAGGCCCTGCATTTGGGATCAGGAAGAGGAGACTATTTCTGGACTGCGTAATTTGGGATTAACAGCAGGAGTGAGGAAGCTCATACACAAATCATTGACATCTAAGATTAATGCTTGTTAACAAACTGCCCTCCCACCCCTATTCTCCACCCCAGGAGGCTTCTATCCACTTCTTTTAGCCACTGACACTGGTAATGACCTTTCTGCTAATTCAATAAACATTTACCAAAGGCTTATATGGTTATGTGCCTTAAGTAGGCTAGGCCACAATGTATTTATGTAAAGATGTTAACAGGGTGGCAGTTTCTGGTTCCTAAGCCCATCTAGGAATGAGTCTGGAAGTAGGTTGTTTGGGGAGGAGAGCCCTAGTACATTCATTTTATGATCCTCTCTTGTAAAGAAAGCCCTGGGGAAGTGGATTCTCCTACTATGCTGTCTCTTTGAGCTTAGCTCATAATATATCACAGATTCCTTCCCAGAGACCGGACAAGTGTTCACTTCTTCCCCCTCACCCACCAAATCCTCTTTCCTCCCTTCTAGCAATATGATACTGTACTTGGTCATATAGCGTTCTTTGAGTAGTTATGAAAACAGCTCAAAACATCATTTGAGGATAAACTAGTACACATAGCAATAGGCCCAGAAGTCTCATACCGTTTCATGATGCTGGTGACACTCTTTTAGCTCTAAGAGGGAGGGCTGTGAAGAAGAGTATGAATTTCTACTCACTTGACCCCCTCATTCCTATATTTGCACCAAAACACCAAAAAAAAATAGTGCCCATTTGATCCCCATGACATCTATTAAATTTTGGAGGTATCGTGAATGCCTCTTCCATTTAATGTCAATAGAACAGAGTAATAGTCACAGAGGACGAGTTATTCTGAACCTTTATTGAAAGGCAAGTGCGGAAAGGCTGCCTTGCAGAGTTTAGATTTGATGAGTGTGCACCCACTAGAGTTAAGTCAGCAGATCTGCTGACTACGCCATAAGGTGGAGGAGTGGAGGAAGCTGAGGCAGTGACAGCCTCAAGACAATGCAAATAACTATCTGAAATCCATGAGAAAGAGAACAACTTGCTGAGGTCCAAGGCCCTCCAAAAGCAAGTCATCAAATGACAACAGGAACTACATAGACACTTCCTCTGTAACATGTGACACCACCCCCTTCATATCAGAGAGGCTCTGGGCAGTGAATCATAGATAAACAATTAGTTTAGACAAAAACCTTCTGTCCGCTAAGCACAGGAGAGGGTAGAATTAGAAAGGGTTGGCAGTAGAACCATGCTTTGAGAATGATTATAGTATCTATGTCCTGCCTCCCCACTCCTAGTGACAGCTTTTCAGACTAGTGAACCCATTTGAATATGTACTGCTTCTGGAAGAGATATAAGTTCTTGTCTCCTTTATAAGGTACTATAGCTTTCGCAAAAGATTCATGTAGGATACCTGTCGCGTGTATCTAATGTGTACATATACGCATATGTCCCAATATGGTATATGTCTATATTTTGTATATGTGCATATACCTGAATATTATAAAATCAAGTTGAATTTTTTTAATGAGTGGTTGATGATTGCATTAAAGGCTATAAAACGATAGGGCTCAAGTCAAATTGTTTCCAGTAGCAATTTACCCGAAGCCTTTGGAATGACATGATGAATTGCCACTACTGATGGAGGAACATGAGGCTCTTGGCAGCCTGACTCCAGCCAGAATTTACACCAGCAGTCATTAACAATTCAGTAAAACAGAACTTCAGTAAAACATGGAACTTAGTGCCATGACTAGAGTTAAAACACAGCCAAACCACCAAGACCTCATGGATTTAACACCACCAAAGAGCTGCGGGCTTAAAGCTTGCAAAACTGATACTTAAAAATAATTCGTTAAACAAGTCCTGCAGGCACCATGACACGTCAGGATACAACCCTAAGAAAGAAAAACAGGATCCCTGCTTTCGTGAAGTTTATAATCAAAAAGTCTAGTGAGTGAAGGGCTTTCTTTGGGATAGCAAGTTACTTTCCAAACGTTGTACTTTTATTGGTGTAAGGGCCGAGGAGTAGCTGGAATTACCTATGTGAAACCTTTGGTGAGATATTTGGAGCCCTGGCACCAAGTATTTGTTTAGGAGATTTTTTCATCCACTAGGGTACATTCTACCCAGTAGCACGGATCTGGCTTGTTAAATGATTCCAGTAGTAACCATCCAAGGAACTCCCTGGAATCCTCTATTAGCTCCTTGACATTCTTCTGTTAGCTTGTGTTGTCATTTAGCTCTTATCCAATATCTGGCAGGATGAAATTAAGGGAACTCATGTTTAAAATGGAGAACCCCTTTGGTGAATACTGGCCTGTCTCTTTAAGGGTGAAGGCTTGGCCGTCATTCTGTTTAATCTATCACTGATAAAGTTATCACGTAACCTAGTGTCTGCTAAATGAGCTATAAAAAACACCTTAGAAATACAAGGGGATTGCACTGTGACCTGTAGGTCAAAGCTAACTCTACCTATTAGGGTGGAGAAGGAAATACACTTAGTTGTTTCCACCTAGATCCTGATCACATCTAGAATTCCTTTTTAGGTATCTGTCAAGAGAATTGATTGCAATGAGCACAAAAGAAAAGTGCTCAGATTACTTCCTCAGTGTAGTGCTTGCACCATGTAGAACACCCTCCAAGAACTGTGGGGGTGACTCAGGGAAGGGAAGCCAGCTTCGACTGGGGAGAGGAAAACAGAGCTTCAGTTGAAATAATTTATCAGCAAAACCTGGAAAACGCTCAGAGTAAGAGGGTACTTTTAATAATCATGCCGACACATGGTGCAAAATGGGACCACACCCAGCAAACCAATAGATAAGATCATCCCACTTTGAAAATTAGGTCAGGACCTAACCTTCCTAGAAAAAAAAAAAAAAAAAAAGCAGATATCTAGGATTACCTAAGATGAGCAATAAGCACTTTCCCAAAGAAAGCTCATCTCTAAATTTGCTGCAACAGGCTCCAGCTACCACCAAACTGATAGAGGACACTACCTTTTAAAAAGGTAATTACTATTGTCCACAATACCTGGCACCTTACAAGGTCAGTGTTGCATAAGTGCTTTTGCTAGAGGTATGTGCATAGCACTGTGGAGCAGGAAGACGCTCCTACCCAGCCCAATGTGGAAATGAACTAAGGTAGGAAGAAACCAGGACGAGGTGGAAAAATTTCCAGGTAAAGGGACAGATTAAGGGCACAGGTGTCAACATGGAGATTTTGGGGGCGTCACAAGCAGCTCACTGATCTAGTCCATGGAAAAGCACATCCAAGGCTTATCTGGGGCTGGCTTGACCTCAGCACAGCCAGCCTCAGAAGGCTTTAACCAGCGTAGCAACGTGGTCAATATTTGCTATTTAAATGAATCATTGGCAGCTGGGCAGAGGGTGAAATGGAGACCAGTAGGGATAGTGAGACCAGTTGAAAACACATTGAATACTTTAGGCGACTATAAAATTAAGCCAGAGGGGTGTTCAAAACAATGTGATAGCATGATAGGTCAAAGCCAAGCTCTGGAGCACAGGGAGGGGAGGGTTGGGGTTTGTACCCTACTGCAAAATTCTAGGGCTGGGATGTGCCCTAGATGAAAAGCATGGGAAACAGCTGGTGGCAACAAGACTCAGGAAAGACTTTTTTTTTTTAATTCCAAGAACAGCTAAACCTGAACTTACTTTGCCTCTTTAAAAAACTCCCCTTTTTGGTAGTAAAAGGGAATGAAGTAGCACATAGGGATTTGAAAGAATCACAATCAAATCAGAAGAGATCTTATAAATGTTAGGTTGATTTGTAAGAGCTGCTCTGGGCAGTTAACAGTCTGTTTACAATAAGGAGTTATCTAACTCTGAACATACTGTACATGGCAATTAGAAGTCGTCATGGTAAGAAAAAAACCACAGCCCGCCTGCCACAGCCAACACAGAAACAGCCAGAAACAGTAGGAAAAATGTGGGGACAAAAGGGGGATTTGTTTTTATTATAAAAGGAAAAAAACTCCTCAAGAATCTTTAACAAAGGAAGGGGATGTTTCACACTCAGAGAACAGACACCAGGATACAAAACTATAACTGTTTTGACTCCAGTCCTGTCCCCATCTCCTCCAAGAGCAGAGATGGGAAGGAGACAGCTGAAGCAAACACACAATTCTGTAAAACAAAGACTTAGAAACCCTACAAATATGATTAAAATCTAAACTTCTGTTTTGCTTTTAAAAAAAAAATTTTTTTTTAATATATCAAAAGGCCTGCTTTAGTGACATGCTAGTCCCACCAGAAAATAACCCCAATACCCCCTTGTCAGTAACATGCTCAAGTTGACCAGCCAACTCATATTTCCAAACCCCTGTGTGTACAAGTATATGTGTGTCTTTTAAACCAAAGCCCCAGGGCTCAGGTGACTGCTACTGCTATCACGGGCTTCCACCTGTTAACCAGCCAGCGGCAGCCTCCCCAGAAGGATGAGCAGAGCACAGAGAAGCCCTAAAATGGCAGTGAGGGAATAAGAGCCCCAAATAGCCAACTTTTCAAGCACCGCCTCCCCCACCTCCACCCCCAAGGAGATCCTTACTTCTAACCAGACTACTCGACTCAAATTTGGCCTCCCGTGACCAGAATGGTTTTTTCTCCTTAAGGAGAAAACACACATTTATCTGCACACCCGTATATATAATTTTTTTGTTTTTACATTTAAATATAAAAATACTACTCTGTTTTGTGTTATAATGGAGAACCAAACATGAACTTTTAAGGTAGGGCTATCCATCCATTTATGCGGAGCTTGTCAGGGCATTTAGCCCCAGGCAAGGGAAGCACCACACCAGGAGATCTACTGGCATTTTCCCACCTGATTTCCCACCCTTCCTTCTCCCCTAGTTCTCACTTTTAATAGAAAGTTGGTTACAATCTTGTAAGTAATGGAACTTCTCACCAAGAAAGGGAAATCCTAACCTAACCACAGAATCAAGCCCCCCCCCCCCCCCCCCCCCCGCCCAGCTACCACTGAGCAAGTCCTCCCCCTTCCTTCACAAATACTATGCTCTCTGTCTGGATAGCTATGCCTACTGGACAAACACACCTGATTAAATGGAAGCAGTGGTTATGTTTTCCCAACCCCCTCCCGACTAATGCACTAGAAAGCTTCAGTGATAGGGAAAAAAGGGGGGGCCAGGAGGGGGGGGGTAGGTGGGTGGGTGTGAAAAGATTAAGAACTTGACCCCTCTATCCTGGCCAAAGAAAGCAAAAGATATTAACTGGACGTGAGGAATAAAAAAAAGACCTTGATATTCCGCCCTTTGAATTATAGCTATTATGAGAGTTGAAAGGGGTGAGAGTGGGAGCAGGATGTAGGATTAGGAAGGGTTTTGACAGCTGCAAGTCTAGTCCACTTAGTTTTTGTACTGGAAAGGCTCGTCGCCAGTTTCGTTGAGAAGACACGTGCGGATGAGGGCTTCTGTCACCGCAAAGGGGTCACAGTTGGCAGAGGGGCGACGGTCTTCAAAGTAACCCTTCTTCTCCTGGCCGACAGTCCGGGGAATGCGGATGCTAGCACCACGGTTGGCCACACCGGCAGAGAAGTCGTTGATGTTGGAGGTTTCGTGGAATCCAGTTAGGCGCCGGGCGTTGTCCAAGCCCCCCTTTGGATCGTAGGCTCGGATGTGGTACTGGTGCCGCTTGCTTAGTTTCTCGATGGCTTCCTCGATGTACCTGGAGGAAAGAGTTAAGATGAGGGTTCGACTTGCCACCAGGAAACCCGCCTTTCAAGGGCAGAGGAGCAAGTGTGGATCCAAGAATGGACTGATTCATCTACCAAGGACTGTTTTCCAGGGGCCATATTTCCAATTCACCAAAATGTGGCCCCAGCAGAACAAATTCTCCACAAGGACAGCACTTTGCCTTGTAACCTGTGTGTGTTAGTGCTCAGAGGAGTGCTAGACAAGCAGTAGATGGCATTGTTGAATGAAAAGACCCCAATCAAAGACTTTATCCCACCCACAGGCTTTAAGTTCATTCATAAGCTTATATTGTTACAAATGATACATCAAACCCTTGGCATGTATTCTTGCAAATGGCCCCAGCAGGAGGCGGCACTCACTTCAGACCATTCTCCTCTCTCATGGCCTTGGTGCTGAAGTTGGTGTGGCAGCCAGCACCATTCCAGTTCCCAGGAATGGGCTTAGGATCAAAGGTGGCAATCACTCCAAAGTCTTCGCATACACGGTGCAAGATGAAACGGGCCACCCAGAGATGATCTCCCATGTCGATTCCTTCACAGGGTCCTATCTGGAATTCCCACTAGAGAGAACAAGAAGATTGGCCTTTAAAGCAAGACCAACTGCTCACCCCAACCCAGGAGCTCTGACACTTGCACCCTTCTCACCTATACTCCAAGCCACCTTGAGGATTTTGGGTTAAGGAGTGGGACCCCAAAGCAGCCCTTGCTAGCAAAAGCCCCCACTTGCCTCTAGGTGGGGAAGGTGATGAACTAGAGCCGCTTACCTGGGCAGGCATGACCTCGGCATTTGTGCCCCCAATCTTGATGCCGGCATACAAGCAGGCCCGGTAGTGAGCCTCCACGATATCCCTGCCGTAGGCTCTGTCTGCTCCCACACCACAGTAGTATGGACCTGCAGAGTCATCAAGATGAATGTCAAGAGGCAGGACACAGAGAAGATTCCTATCTATGTGAGATGCATGGCCCAAAGTCAGAAGTCAGAAAGCTCTCAGCACTTGCTCTCTGCAATCTCCATGCCTTGTCTTCACCTAGAAGAGGAGTCGAGTTCAAGGGGCTCCTCTTGGCCACATTCTCAGCAGAGCCAAAGGTTTTTCTGCAACGTTACGGTCTCAACATCAATATTTGGATTTCGGTAACATGAGGGTTCTCTCTCTTTACAGTACTATTTCAGCCAGTCTCAGGGGTCGTCCCCTAGCTTTCTGATCCACAAAGATTCACTCCTACCTCTGGAGAGAGACTCTCCTCACCCATTAAGCACTTAGGGAGGAGCAAGACTCACCTCTCACCGAGGGAACTTACCCTGGGGCCCAGGGAAGCCGTTGGAAGGCCAACCAAAGGGGTGTCCATCTGTGCCCATGAGAGTATATTCCTGCTCCATGCCAAACCAGGGGCGCTGGTTGCTCACCATGTCCATCATGCGTTTACAGGTGTGCCTTAAATTGGTCTCTAGGAGAGAGGAAGAGTCCACATACTGTTAGAGGCACATGGATAAATGTACTGAATCCCCGTGTTGACGGAAAATGGTCCTCAGATTCCAGGTGTGTTGATTATATGCTGAATTGACCCAGTGTCAACCTTTCTGTGCCCTGGTCAAGGTAAGAGGGGACGATAAGAGAAGCTATGATTAAATATTTGTAAGGAGACTCTCAAAAGGCTTTATTTATATCTAAACTGGGTTACAACAAAGTCACATGGGAGTAGATCCAGAACAGAGCAACTTTTCACCTTATCTGCAAGCTGGCCCCCTCCCAAGTACCAAATGTCAGGCACTTAAACCCTCTATTCACAAAAGAACTGCTCCTAGCTGCCAGACTTATTCCTAGTTTCTCAAGCATTTAGAGCAAAAACTACATTTTTATTGAGAGGATCATTTGTCTATTAAGAGCTTTACGTTCCAGGTGAGAAGATAAAATGCTAAGTTCTATAGTATTGGCTACTGCAAACAAACAAACAACACAAAAAACAAAACGACCATTAAAATGTGACGTGCTCAAAGGGAAACAAAATTTCTAAGCTAGAACAGAACTTCATAGACTGATTATTGGCGATGAGTTTCACTATGTCCGAAGAACCATTTTAAGACCTCTATGTTATATCAAAGAAAACCCACAACTGAGTTTTCCTAACAATCCTGAGGTGGGTATTTAAGAGTCTCCCTTTTTACAAATGAGAAAATGAGGCTCAGAGATGGCAGGGAGCTTGTCCAGGGCACAGCACAAGTAGCAGAGTCAGCAAACCCTGCTTGTCTTGACTTCAGAGCTCAGGCCCTTTACCACAATTTGATGATGGCTCTCCAAACAGAGACAAGCAGGGTCCAGAGTCACTAAGTGACTTGCCAGAAAGTCTCAGTGGCTGAGTGTGGCAAGAGACTTCATGGAAATGAGACTCCAGCTGAGTTTAAAAAGGTGAATGGCAGAGAACTGGGAGCAACGGATATGCCAGACAAAAACCAAAGGTGCAGTTACAACAAACCTCAAGGCAAACATATGCCATCAGTGAACCAAGATGCTCTTATTTTAGTCAGTGGACAGAGAAAGAAGACAAGCTTTCTGGAATGAAAAGGCAACCAGTACTTGACGTACAATTTTCAATCTCTGTACATATTAATTCAATTAATCCTCTAAACAACTTTCTGAGATGGATTTGATTATTTTCCCTTTTTAAAATTGGGTAAGTGAAAATTACAGGGAAAAAATAACTTGCCCAAGTTCATAGCAAGTAAGCAGATCTAGAGCTCAAACCCAACATTCTAACTTCAGAATCCATGTTCTTAAAATCTACAAGTAGGAGGACTGTGACACAGGGTCCCCAGGAAACAGATTTAGAAGAATCCAATGTTGTTTCATGCAACCAACAATGGGAGGTGGATGGACCACACAACCTCTTTGAACAAGGAAGTTCAGGCTGGAGAGATCCCTGTCCAATCCTTCAGACTTCTAACACAGCTCTGAGAAAAGCTCATCTGCCCAACATCAATTTTGGAATATCCTCCCCCCTGCCTTTACTATTCATGGATTGGGATAGGGGTGGGGGTGAGGGGGGTACCCATACCTATCCTATACACACCTGCAGGCTTTCGGTTGTACTTGAAGACTTCACAGAACACCAGCTTGTTGGGGTCCTTGCGGAATGGGTCCCGAAACATGGCAGCGGGGACGAGATACATGTCACTGTTGGAGCCTTCAGATTGAAAAGTACTAGAGCCATCAAAATTCCACTCGGGCAACTCTGGGGTGAAAAGAGAGGGGAAAATTAAAGTTAAAATGCACAGTAACTTTTCAGGGAGGAGTACAGCCTCTCACTCACCGTTTCATCTCTAAAGATCTACACTCTCTTGTCCAGAAAGCCAGCAATGCATGACTGCACTATTAACATGCAAACCCTGATGTTTGCAGGTAGCCCTACAGTCCTTTCCTATCTTAGTTCCAAGCAAGACCATTGCATCACTTTATTATTTTTTTTATAAACTTATTTACTGGCTGCACTGGGTCTTCATTGCTGCCTGCGGGCTTTCTTTAGTTGTGGCTACTCTTCATTGTGGTGCGCAGGCTTTTCATTGTAGTGGCTTCTCTTGTTGCGGAGCATGGGCTCTAGGCACAAAGACTTCAGTAGTTGAGGCACGTGGGCTCAGTAGTTGTGGCTCGTGGGCTCTTAGAGCACAGGCTCTGTAGCTGTGGCGCATGGGCTTAGTTGCTCCCTGGCATGTGGGATCTTCCTGGAGCAGGGATCGAACCTGTGTCCCCTGCATTGGCAGGCAGATTCTTAACCACTGCACCACCAGGGAAGTCCTGCATCACTTTCTTAAAAGAAGTAGCTGTCACAAGAACAACCTAAGAATGACATTTCCTCTGTAAATAAATCTACTGGACACCAAGGAGACAAACTGCACATCACTGGTCAGGTCAGTCAGACATCACTTAAAGTATTGAAATAGGAGACATAAAGATTCTCTGATAGCCATCTGTGTTGCTTCTTTCTCTAATTCCTCCCCCCACTGTGTGATGGACTGTCTTTGTTCAAGTGGTGTCCTTATTTGAACAAATGAGGAAACAAGACTACTAGTAGGATGACTTATTCTAGGGTGCTCCCATATCACTTATCCACACTATGTTGTTTTTTTTTTAAATTAATTAATTTATTAGCTGCTTCCTAGGTGGCGCAGTGGTTAAGAATCCACCTGCCAATGTAGGGGACACAGGTTCGATCCCTGTTCCAGGAAGATCCCACGTGCTGCGGAGCAACTAAGCCCATGTGCCACAACTGTTGAGCCCATATGCCACACTATGTTTTAAAGGTCAGTTCCTTCATCACTGAGTTCTCTGAAGGCAGAGACCAGACTCTCATCTTGTATTCCCAGGGCCTGTCCAATACCTGCCACATAGCAGGTGCACAGTATGTACTTTATATTATATTCATTCATTCATTCATTCACTCAAATGTGAACATTATCAGAAGAGTAACCTATCCTAAAAGCAGGTGAAAGATGATGGACCACGGTCCCTTTCCAGAAGGAAGGTGGCTATGGTTTGTTCTAGACCAAAAAATGAAGTTGTTACAACTCATATAATAGCTCCTGTAGGATAAGCAATCAGCTAGTTTAAGAATTTCCAAAAGTAGCATCAACTAAAAACTAATGATGGCTGGTCCTAGAGACCACTTTAGGGTGTTTGCTTTGCATGTAGAACCTCAGTGACATGAGTCTGAAAAAGCATTCAAAGAGTTTGTAAAGTACATGGCATAGTCAGGTTAGAGCGGTGGTTTTCAAACTGGGTTCCTGGGGGTAACTTAGGGCCAACTAAGTAGGGATGCCCAAGTTAACAAACTTCCCAATCCCCCTCTCTCCCAGACTTAATCTATTCTCCTTCAATATACTGGCTTACACGCAAGATTCCATTTAAATAAAGGGGTCCATTGTTGCTATGCTTGGAGGCAGTGTAGGAGCTTAATGTTGATTGAATGAAGTCTGAAAAGTCCTGCCTTAGAAAAGCTTTACAACGAGAATAATAAAGAGGCCAAATCTAGTGGCTTGGTCTCAGACTGCCACCCACCCCCACACTGCTCCCACCCAGCACATACCCCCTACTCTGCTCAGCCTCTTACCTTCTATACACTTGGGCTCATAGTCCAGGGTCCGGGTCTTGCAGCGCAGTCCTTCTCCACTACCATCAATCCAGATATACATAGCTTGGACTTTCTCACCCTGAGGCAGGGACATGTACACCTGCTTGATGCCTTTGTTCAAGTGGGAGCTCGCTGAGGTGGCCATGGTGGAAGGTGTTCTGCAAAGAGAGAGAAAATAAAATAAAATTAAGAACACCAACTCCAAACAGATCCTCTTCAGGAATGACGCAATAAGGGCAATTAAATCAAGAAGTCACAGTAGGAGTGGTGGCCCCTCCCTTTGGAAGTCACACACTCAAAAGTACAGTACATTTATTTAACTTGGTTTCAGGGAGACAAAAGTCTCCTTATAAGCTTCCTCAAGCTAGAATCTAAACTTGTGAGCACTAAGCTCTAGTTTTGCAGTGTATCAGAGATAGAGGAATTGTTTCATTTTTCACACTAAGATACTAGAGGGGGGAAAAAAACCCCAAAACACAATGAAGGTACAAAAGTTCAGAAACAAAACGTTTGCAGAACAGACATTGTCTCCAGCCACAGAAAGGCTTGGCTGCTATGATCTCTGGGTTAAGTCTTCTCTTTTCCTTACACCCCAGAGGATGTCTCAATAAAAAGCCCTTTGGAAGATTCCTCCACTCTTCCAAAAAACAACCCTCACCCCCACATTCAGTTGGTAGTCTGGAACAACTACCAACTAGCCCCCAACGGGGCTAGCTAGAAGATTTAAGAGGCTGGTGGCTTCCTAAAAGAAAGAACAGCAGTTACTAAAATTATCAAGATGTAAAAATAGCTGATTCAAGTTGGATTCTAAGATACACACTGGCATAATTTCCATCAGACTGAGGCAGAATTCTCACTTCAGAGAGTGGATTTAGGGTTGAGAATGACTAGATTCCATCAGCGAACTTTTCAAGTAATTAAGAAATTCTCACTTCTAAATCAAAAAGATCTGGAGTTTCAAAAGCTGAGGCATGCTAAAAACTGCGAGACACCACCACAAAACCCCCTGAAAGAGACTGAAGCCCCAAAACCAAACCTCAACACAAGAGGAAACTTTCTACCCCTCCCTCCCGCGGCGACAGCCCAGGGTGGCTGGAAAGGGAACACATTGTTCTCCTCCAGTGACTTGGGCAACTTTCTGAAGTACAGTGGCAAAGTTTCTATGGGCAACCGTCCGTGTTTGCCCAGCTGAAAACATAACTGCTTCTCCTCCAACAGCCTCACCCTTCCCCTCAGGGAAAAGGAGAAGCCGTCTGTCAAGCTGTATTAACAGACAACCACTACCTCTGCCGGCTCCCTCTAGAACACTTGGTCAATCATATCCCATCTCCGACGCCTGTCCTGCCTTTAAAAGCCAGAAGGAGCAATACCCGACTCTTTCAGCTCCCACTAAAAGCTATAACCCTGTCTCTGGCTTTCCTCCCCAACCTGTTACACCTCCAATTTCAAACCACAGTTTCTCCCTTAAGCCTCGGATCCCGCTCTTTTCGGGTGATTAGTTGGATGCCAACAGCCTAGTGTACTGCATCAACTGGTGCTGCCGAGGTGCCAAGATTACGTGATGGGGGGGTTGGAGGTGGGAGGGATGACACTGTGCAGTTTTTAGCTGTTTCTGCAGCTGCGGTGGGAGCCGGGTCGTCATCCCTGCTCCTCACTCACCCCAGCCACATAAGGTCAACGGTATCGATGCCCTCTTTAGCCCTTCTCCTTTTGGAGTGGCGTTCGCGCCTCTCGTGGGTCTGTTCGTGCCTCTCCGGCTCTCGCTGGTCCACGCACCGGAGCTTTCTGGGCGAGGGAGACGGAGAGGAAGGGGGAGTCGGAGAGCGGTCCGGATCCGACCGGGACGAGCAGGAATACGAAGGCTGGTGAGTTAAGGTCTTGATCTTGACTCGCGGTTTCTCTCCGGCGTTCACTGAGTAGGCGACGAAACCGAAGCAGTTGGAGGGGGACCCCGAGGACCGAGACTCCAGGTCGTCTTCATCTTCGTTCGTGGGCTTCTTCACGGATTTGCGGCCGGGGGAGGATCCCCGCTTCCCGCCCCCGGGGTAGTTGGGATAATCCACTTTGAGAGCACCCCTTTCCCACCGAAATGTCCCAAAAGTCGGCGCCCCGCCCCCCGGGCCCCCGTCTGGATCTCAGGGCCTCGCCGAGGGGGCCATACCCCTCCAAGGCCGGGGCTGGGAGGGAAGGGGGTGGGGACGGCCGCCGGAGGGACGGCGTGCCGCGGCCGCCCCTGTCCGGCCGGCCAGGCCTCTCCGCCCGCCGCGCCCGCCCGCGGGCCACGCCGCGCCCCGGGCTCCCCATTGTTCAGTCACAGGGCTAGGCCCCCGGGACCCCGCGGCGGCCCCGCGCCTCCGCGCAGGCGGCTCCCCGCGACGACCGCCCCAGGGCCCGCCACCGCGGAGGAAGAGAGCGAGGCTCCCGCGGGCGCCGCTCCACCCACCACGCACAGCGCACGGCCGAGCCGCGGGCGCCGGGCCCCGGCAGCGGCTCCACGGCTCGCCCCGCCGAGCGCCCTCCGGGGCGGCGCTTCGGGCCGCAAGCGGCTGAAGGAAGATCAGAACGACTCCCCGCCCTCCTCCAAGCCCTGGCGACGCGGGCGCCCCGCCACCGCCGATCCAGACTCGCCGGGAGCCCGTGGGGGCGGCGAAAGCCAGCGGGAGAGCCCGCAGGCCGGGGCGCAGAGGAGGGGCAGGAGGTGAGAAGGAGGCGAGCCGAGCCGAGCCCAGCCGATCGGTCACGGCGCAGCGGCTCGGGAGGCGGCGGGGGCGGCGCGCGACCCTTCCGAGCGCCCCGGGCCGGCCAGGCGCTTACCTGGGGCGCGAGCCGGCGGCAGGGCGGGTAGGCCGCGAGAGCGAGGTGCGGAGAGAAGAGGCGAGGAGGCCCGGGGCTCCGCTTAGACCGCCCGCTCTTCTCCCATCCTCGGCTCTGCAGGCCCGGCTGCCGCCCCGCACGCTTTATCGGAGGCCGGGGCCACCCCCGGCGCCCTGATTGGCTCCCGGAGGCCCGGAGCGCGGGGCGGATCAGCTGATGCGTGTCCCGGCACCGCGGCCATTGGGCTAGCCGCCGAGCGGGCTCCGCCGGGGTGGGGGCGAGCGGACCCGGGAAAGAAAGAAAGGGAAAGGGCGGCGGGGGGGAGGGGAGCGAGGCGGGGCGGGTCCGCGGCGGGCGCAGGGCCCGGTGCCTGCCGGGAAGGACCCCGCCGGCCCTGGCTGCCGCGCATCGCCTGGCCTGGGGCCGTCCCCGCAGCCCCCGGCTGCCTTCAGGTCGGATATTTTGCGGGAGTGTTCTCTATTTTACCGGGTCACACTGCACGCCCCAGAGCTCCCGGAGGGAATTCTGACCCGCGGGCACCCGCTTTTGCCTTTTGTTGGTAGAGGACCCCTGGCCCCCTTTCCCGGCCTTCAAGTTTGGGAGGGAGGGAGGGAGCTCGCGGGGCCCGGGAAGCTCTGGGCTCACCGACGCAGAGAGGCGGCTGCCGGAGGTAGGCCTGGAAGAGCCCCCTCCCCGGCTCTCTCGGCGGGTTTGGGGATGTGGACAGGAGTCTAGGATCTCACATTTTTAGTGGACGTGCTGTGTTTTGTCTCATTCCATAGAGAGGATGCTGGCTGGCGGGCGGAGACACAGAGTCGGGAGACCTGATTCTGCCTCTGCCACACCTGAGGCAACTCTCGCAGCCTCCCGGGGCCCAAGTTCCTTCTTCTATAAATAAAGCGGTTTAAGAAAGGACCTTTAGAGTCGCCCATCAGATTTGAAATTCTGTGTGCAAACTGTTTCCCAAGGGCAGCCGAAAGGAAGGTGAGGTTTGGCATCTCCCCCTTTGAAGCCCAGGGTACGTCAAAAATTTAGAATTCCTAAAACGAGTTCTGTGTGGTTTTGCTTTTCAAGTAAGTTATTGCACGTCTTTGTAATACGGAAAGGGAGAGTCGGCCCCCCTTCCTCCTCTTTCCCCCGGCCTTGCTGTGATAGTTGAGAAAACGTGTGTGAACACAATCTTGAAATGGATGCTTGTCAACCGATACCCAATAATTATATATGCATACAACACACATGAATATAGCGGTTTCACTGCTACCGGTGCTATTACCTGATCATACTATTTTTATTGCCTGAATCCACCTGATGGTGTCTAGCCTTTATTGCATCTTTCAAGAGCCCCAGTATTTGAGACTTTGAGATTTTCTGTTTGAAGACTAAGAAGCCATGTTTCTAGGTCCTTTGGAAGCAGAAGGGAAGAAGTTTGTTTTTCTCATTATTTTTT
This sequence comes from Hippopotamus amphibius kiboko, assembly GCF_030028045.1. Taxonomy (NCBI): domain Eukaryota; kingdom Metazoa; phylum Chordata; class Mammalia; order Artiodactyla; family Hippopotamidae; genus Hippopotamus; species Hippopotamus amphibius. The sequence goes on along the minus strand of NC_080188.1, from coordinate 168,386,340 downwards.
GTACCACAAATATGGAAAAGAAATGTTGCCTGTGACCACACACACATAACTTGGCTTCTTTGGTCAACATCCCTTTCATGTGAGAGTGTGTCTGACACTGTAGTGCTTTAAAACGACAAATGCAAGATTCATCTCAGACGGGGGCTTTTGGTATGTTTCAGACAGGTAACGTTCTGTACCAGGTAAGCCACCTTGCCAGTGTAAGGGATTCCATTTTTTATGTGATCCTTTGATACGACGGTTAAAAGCTGGGCTTCAGGTCAGACGACATAGGTTCAAATCTGGGCTTTACTTCTTACCAGCTTTGTGTTGGGGTAGATACTTAGCCCGGAAGCCTCAGTTTCCTTGCCTACAAAATAGGAATAACGGCTACCTCGTATATTGTAAGGATTAACTATGATGGTACGTGCATATGGTAAATGCTTAGAAAACAGTAATTATAATTGTTATAGGCTAAGATAATCTGAAGGGACTGGATTATTTCTTTCCCCACCACAACCCATGAAGCATAACTTTCTAACTTCATGTAACAGTCCACCATTAGTTTTATGAGACTGAGCTTAGACCTGGTGACAAAGTGAGCTGTCTTCATTCCATTTCTTTCTATAAAGTCTTGAGTTTAAATGGTTGAGGAGGGGGCGTGGGGGAGGGGAAAGGTCATGTTCTTGTTTTTAAAAATGTTGATTTCCAGTTGCCAAACTGCCAGAAGTGAGCCAGAGCATTTTACTGTACCCCTTACCACCGGCACCTGAGGTAGGGATGGCACACAGAGTAGAAAAGGGAAACATAAGAAGCAAGCGCAGTTCTTAAAGCTTCTAGTGTGTGAGTGCCTGCTGCCCTTGCTGGTGTCTTAACCTCCCTGAGCAGCTTCTTCATCATTGTGTCCCCCAGTAGTGTCCAGGGTGAGTGATCAATAACTGATGTTTGTTGACCACACAGAAATGACAGCGGCACCATCAAGAGAACCTGTGCTTTGAGCTGCTTTTCCAAGAATGGAAATGGATTTGCTTTGATCCGTTCCTGTGACCTGGGGCATACTTTGTGAGGGTTAGGAAGGTAATATGTGACCCCTGAGTCTTTCATGGAGAACCAGAGGCCTTGTGCCCCTTAGTCAGCCCCATACTTACTTAATGCAACTGAATTAGGGCCCAAATGCATCCAAGGACTGTTCAGGGCAGCTTAAGAGAGCATGAGGGAAGAAAAAGCAGAAGAAAGTCCTTAAACTAACTGGTTCGCCCCCAGAAACTCAGACTGTACTTTTAGAGAAGTTAGGAGTAGAATGGCCTGTTTCCTCCAGTGTGACTTTGCTGTGTCTGCTGCCCTTTGTTCTCTTTCTCCTTCTTCCCTAAACTGCTACCCACCCCCATTCTCCACCCACTCCCTAAAAAGCATTAGCGTGCCTGAACCCATGAATTCTTCCATCTCCTGGTACACCCGGTATCAGAGCAGACAGGGGGTTCTGTTACATGTGCTTTGAAGTCAGGTTTTTCTCTCTTAGAGTAGAGTAGCTGTGTCCAAAGGGTGGGTGGAGTGGGAGAGAAACATCACAGGTAAAAATTTGGTTCCAAATCTGCAGAAATGACTGGGGACTAAAAAAAGCATTTCTTCAGTGTGGTTCCGCTGCTTGAAATAAAGTTCTTGTGGGCTTGATGGACTTTACCTGTGAGTTCTTCTCTCAATTTCTTTCTCTCTTTTAAAGGACCCATCCTCACTCTGCAGGTCCTAAGCCTCAGATCTGAGCGTGCCTTCTCAGGGCCTGTGTGGTTGGTTGCCTTGCACTCATTAGACACAAGATTTGGGGTGGGACTCAAACATACTCATACCTTCAGCCAGAACATGTAGTTTGGGAAATGGGGTTTTTCCAACATTTGAATGATTTCAGTAGGCATTGAACAAAACTAACTCACGCTAAAGCGACATAGCTGAGACTCAGGCTTGTGGAACACCCTGGAAACCTAACGCAGAATTAAAAACTTTTTTTTTTTAATAAACCAACACCAGTTCTTTCCAAAAGAATAGACCATTGTATAATCTTAAAGCAAAACAAAAATAAAACAAAAGAAAAAGAAACAGACTTGGAAGTTGATGTCATTACTCTTAAAGCATATTTTGGGGAAAAGCTGCAATTGACCAAGCTTTCAAACTTCACACTACACAATTAAGGAAAGACCAAGGTTTACCTCAATTTGTTAACTAGCACTGAACACAGAGGAATTGTTCTTTTTATCTTTCCTGATTGTTTAATATTCTTAAGCTCTGGTAGGAAATTAGAAATTCAAGTCTCAGCTATTTTTCATTAGTCTGATTTGAGTTTTGTTGAAGGCCCCTTGAAACCATTCAAATATAGAGAACAGTTCATTTCCCAGCCTGTACATTATGACTAAAGGTTTGGGTCTGAGTCCTATCCCAAATCTTGTCTCTAATATGAAACTGCTTGGAGAGTTGGAAAGAATTAAGTTCATCTTAGCTAACAACATGGTAAAATATTATAAGTCCTACTGAGAAAATTACAGCCGTGCAATTCTAGAATTAATCTTCAAATCGTTATAGCTTAACAGTGAGGAAGCTGAGGGCTTACTCACTTGCAGTAGCTAGCTGGAATCACCTTAGTGCAGTATTTTACAGGCTAATACGCTTCCAAGGTACAACTCCCTTGAGAGCCTTTTTCTGTTTCCCTTCCTCAGCCTTCTCAGGCTGTAGGTGATGCATTCCTGGGCCACCACCTCTAAACTCTGAAATCGCTACTGCACCCACTAAGGAAAGTACCCAGTGCAGAAACCAACCAGTTTACCTCTGAATCCTGCATTATGGCTTACCCAGTGCCTTCCATACGGTGGACATTCAGTATATTCTTTGTGAATAACTAGATTACCAGGGGAAAAAATTTGCTGTATGACAGGTTCTTTTTAAAGAGATATTTGCAGATCATTTTGTGTGTTTAATAATCTGTTTCATTGTTTTGTGAATCTGGGATTCTCATAATTTTTTTTCCCTATTCTCAGTGTATGTGTGGATTTATCTTTGTTCTCTAGATTGATTGGAACATTATTGAAGCTTATTTAGAAGTTTAGGAAATTTAGCATTGTGGTCAAAAAATGACTTGGATCTGAGTGTGTCCTTTAGTTGATACTTTTCCTAAAGATATCCTCAACTGGATATCTTTGGGAAAAGTCCTTCCTCCATCACCCCCGTCCATTAGTTGATTTGAATCCCTGTTTACTTCACGTTCACATGCCAAATTTTAGGGGGAGACAAACAGTCCTTGGGTATGTTTTCTGGATGCTTGGGCAATACTTAAACTTTGTTTTGTATTTTTCCTGACCTCCTTTCCCCTCCCTGCCATTTCTTTTGAACCCGTTCTTAGGAGACTTGTTTACTGGATTGGAGAGTGAGAGGCTTGGCTGGGGTGATGTGAATGTAGTGCCCTCTGGTGGAATTTTGTGAGAATTGCCTATTTCTCCCCCCAACCTTAAGAGTGGGAAGGCTTTTCTGGGCTGGCCTTCAAGGGGTGGGTTACATCTCAAATGCTATAGTAAATTAATAACATGCAAGTTTATTACCTACTCTGGATATTTAAGAGACATTATGTTGGGGATGTCAACTGATAACTTGAGATTTGTTTATCATTATAAAATTAGGCCTCAAATGACTAGAAACGGGCAGCTAGCAGCACCTGCGCTTTTTCATCCTCTCGCATCAGTGCATATGAAAGGTAAAGAGAAAAGCAATTTCCCCAAGAAAGGTAATTGAAAAGAGTCTAGGAATGAAGAGTTAAGAGGCAATAGCAAGGATCGGAAAACTTAGTCACAAACAGTTGTTATCCTCAGCCCTCACTCGGATCTGAGCCCAGACATTTAAGACCCATCTAGAAGTTGAGCGTCGGCCAGACTCTCGCTTCCAGGGGAGATTTGGGGGTGGTCGTGAACAGAAAGTGACAGACACACCCTTTGGGGGGGTCTAGAGTATTTGCATTGTGCCGCTTGCTCCAGCTGGGCCTTCTGGCTGACTTTCTTCCTTCCTTTCCTCTCTTTCTTTTCTTTTTTTCTGTCTTTCAACAATTTCATCTTGAAGATCACTCCCTTCTTCATTGCCATTGGCAAAGTCACTGTGGCCCAGAGGGCATAGTCGTTGGCTTGATTCAGACACACCTGCACTTGAATTCCTGTTTTGCCTTGTACCAGTTATAAGACTTGGACAAGTCAGCCAGCTGAGTCTCAGCTTTCTGGAGGTTCCTTATAGAATCGCATGTGAGGATTAAAAAAATAATAACAGGATAAACATTTCAGAAACAGATTAGTGGATTTCGTTATCCCAAGAATGAAGAAGAGAATGGGCCCATTGCTAAGGAGGTGACTCAGGCTTTAGAACTGTTGGTATCTTCCAGAGGTTCCCAGAACCTTGGGCCTGTCCAGCAACACATTTCGAAGGATCAGGTAGGCGGAGATTCTGGAAGCAAATAAGCCTTTATTAAGCATGACCTATACTACATATTTGGTGCATACTAGGGAAGTATTGTAACTTGGGTGTGACAGAGTCCGTAACCCTTACGAGTCTACACTTGAGGTGGTGAGGAAAAACCTCCCCAGGGAAAATGATTTCAGAAACAAAGCAAAGTGTGTCAGCCCTATAAGCAAATTAACAAGACAGGTGTCGTATAACTGCCTAGGAGTTCCAGAACAAGGAAGTCAGTAAGAGTTCTTGGAGAAGGCCTCCTTGTAGGTGCTCAGTGGGGTCAGGATGAGGTGGGTTTTATTCTGGGTACCAAATAACATGACAACAATGTGATTGTGGGATAACTTTCTGTGAGAAGCAAGGCAGTGGAATTTGCAAAAACCCAGGGATAGGATCTAGTAAATTATATGCGCAGTGGTAGCGATGGTGAAACAGGTAAGCTTTGACTGGAAGAGGAGAAATAAAATAGGGAATTGGAGAGGTAATGACCATTTGAATTCTATAAAAATTTAAAATCTGCAAATTTGAAATGCTACCATAGTAAAACATTAATAACGTTTGACTGTATTCATTTGAATTTGAAATGAAGCCAGTCCTTAAAAATTGTTGGGGGGAGGGGGAGGAGGGTTGGCAAAAGAGTGTAATTTTCAACCCGTATAAATTAATTATAAATTCGGTTTATGCAACTTCCACATGGTGGCACCACTTTGCTGAGCAAACAGAAGTATCCACTATTCTCTGTCAGGATGAGACTTGAATGATTCCACTTTGGAATTGTGGGAAATCAGTATTCCATCAGGGAAAAGGCAATCACTTGTGCCTGGAGAAGCATCTGGTGACGACATGACTCACCTCTCTCCCCTTCAGAGGCCCCCCTTCTGTTGCATTCTCTCCCCCCGTGGCTCTCCTTGCGCAAGTGCTTATCCCCCTGAGCCTCCTACCCGCCTTCCCCACCCCAGCAATCCCATCAGTGTCCCCTCTCATCTCCTCAGCGATTAGAGGTTCAGGGACAGGAGATGTGCCGGCAGAGGGAGACCAGTGGCTCTCCTTCACGGCCGTTCCCTTCGCTGGGGACCAGAGAGGGCACAGTGCAGGTGTGTGAGAGAACCCACAAGGAGGCAGATGGGGGGACTGTGAGCCAGGCATGCCAGGCCCTGTCTCAGGGTGAGCTCTTAGGAAAGAGAACCTGGTCATCTCTCTCTGACTGTTCCGCTTCCTGCAGCAATTTGTAGAGGGGTCCCACGGCGCTCGTGTAACCCGGAGATTCTCTGGACTCCATCAGCTTCCAGCTGGGACGGTAACAACGATACCAAAAGGAAGAGACACCATAGATCCCCAACAGGCACAAACCATTGATCATCACATGCCAGCAGAAGAAGGTGGTGACAAACATGATGTCACTGATGTCATCGTCCTGCCACGGGTAGCCGGTGACTGGTTTGTATAGAATGAAGGCTGCCTGTGCCAGCCAGGAGCCCATCATCTGAAACAGAAAGGCCTCGATCACCGAGAGTTGGAGCGTGTCGGGAGCCCACAGCTGTACGGTCAACACCAGCAGCAGCAGCAGCACCACCAAGATGAGCAGGGAGTGAACCTGTAGCTCCACCCCTGCCGAGTCCTGAACGTGTGACCCCAGCAGCAGCAGGAGCACGTAGAAGGTCAGCACCATGGTCCCTTTTTCTAGGGGCACACAGCGCAGAGGCAGCAGGTTCTTGCTCACGACGTCCACACAGCCGTTGAGGGTGAGGAGGATGAACATGGTGAGGTGCTGCCACTGCTTGGCGTACAGGAATCTCGGTGGCAGCTCCCTGCTCATCAGCATCAGCCCTCCCTTCCCGGAGCTGATCTCATACGCTATCAAGCCCGAGCCAGCCAGCATCTTCAGCAGGCCTCTGTAGGGTATTCTCCACAGCCTGGCCCATCTCCCCTTGTTCCCGGGAGGCGGTGAAGGACACAGGAACGTGTCATTGAATATCACAGCTTTGGAGACCACCACTGCTTGATACAGTCCATATGAGAGTAGAAACAGCCCTGGATACACATGACCGATAAAGGTTCCCATTGAACCACAGATCTGTCTGATGAAGGCGAGAAGAGTGAAACCCAAGCACGTCCACACCTTCTGGGGCCACTTTAAGATCTGGACTTTGGAAAGAATTGCCTTCCACCAACTTTTATCATTTCACCCCACCCACTGCTCCCCCACAGAGAGGAAATGCTTCTTGAAACAAGCCTGCGGCTTTGGTGGCATGAAGCCTCATTGTTCCATTCCATTCTGGGACACTGGGAACTGTCTGCCAAAGAAGAAAGCTGGTGAATGTGCCTTTAGGGGCTCCCCTTGAGGGCCCTTGGGGTGCTTCTGGTCACACGTTTCCCTTTCTCCTATGGAGTCCTTCCCCTGGGACTGCCCAGCACTCAGAGAAGGAGAGAGAGGCATAGGGTGGGGTGAGGGGTCGCCATGGTCTCCAGAGGAAGCCTGGGCACTCACAAACCCTCGGGCGTTCTTTGGTGTCTCTCAGACATAACTTTGGCCCAGTTGCGAGGTTTTCTTTCTGAACACATATATATATATGTAAACATTTGAGCACGTTTTGCGTCTATGTGGCTTTTCTACTCTTCTTTTGTAGACACGTTCTGAGGATCACCCAGAAAGCTCCCCTCCTCTCCTCACCCTGTCTCTTCACATCCCCACCTCTGTCTCCACACGTCAGCATTTCTACTGGTCAGTAAATGGGTCTGAAAAGCTACTCTTTGATACTGATTTTAGGGACAGTGGGTGTTTTATACTGTGTCAACTAAGCTTGAGCCATGTTTCCTAGAGTGTTTCCTTCCCTATGTGGTTCCGGATTGAGTTAGCTGCGAGAGAAGTTTACATGAGAATCTGAAGATAGAAGTGAAGCAGCAGCCTAAGACGCTCTGAAAACGTAGGGTACCAGGAACCACTGCAGCTCGCGCATTCAGTTACTGATCTGCTGGCTCACCACCTTGGCATGGGCAGCCAGGCCGACAGCTCCCGTGGCTTCTCTTTGTGCGAAGGGCACAAGCTGCTTCTGCAGGCCATCTGCCACTGAAGTATGAGGTGGTGAGAGAAAGACACAGGCTCCAGTCTGTCTCCATAAGCTCCAGTTTGTCTTTGCTCTTCCCCAACTTTGTGTAATGTACTTCTTCCTGACTGCTGCCACATTGAGCTGAAATGACCTCCAGCCCATCACACCAAGAAAGCTCCCTTCCTCTCCTCCTCTTCTCTCTTCACATCCACACCTTTGTCTCCCCACTTCAGCATTTCTACTGGCCAGCAGATGGATCTGAAAAGTTACTTTTTCATACTGATCTTAGGGACATCACACAGCAGAGAGGCAAGAGCCCTCCATAGACTTCTTCACTACAGATGTGTAAGATCTAATATCCTTGAGAAATCCATATTCCCATGATCTATCCCATGATACAAGGGATTAAGGTGGAATCCCTAAAATGCAGATACTGTCAAGAGGAGAGACTCCAGTGAGCTAGTGTTGGCCATTTGGATTTTAGTGTGAATTAGCCCATCAGCTTCATTTATCTATGACTCCACTAGTGTCTAACGTATCTCAGAAGACAGAGTCCTAGGTATTGGGTAACAGCCAGCTGAGTATAAGGCAGACAGGACGATGAAGACCAAAGTACAGAGAATGTGAAGCCCACAATGGTTCTGGGTTTGTTGTAGGAGGTACATGGAATAGGAATTTCTCTGGGGGTGATAATTATGCTGAGGGGAGAAGAAGTTCACTGCTCAGCACGAACGTACCAACATCTCAGTCTTCTGCACAATCGTCTGTCCTTGCCGTACGAGTAGTGCTGTGGGGCAGAGAGGCAGCACCTGTATGCTGGCAGCGTCCCTAGTGAAGAGGAGGAGAATTCACACACAGATCACAGCACTGCCTCTGAGACCTCACTCCCACAGAACTACCTGCACTTTCTCAAGTCCTCTTAATGCCAGAAAAAATTAAATCTCTTTCTGCCCTTGAGGATGACAGTAATTCAGATTTCTTCTTGCCATTGAGAGATTTGGTAGGGCTAGGGATTTGAGTGTGAAGGTTATTTAGAAAAAACAAAGCTTAATTCAGCTTTCTGAGGGAATTTTCTAATTTTAAATTTTAATGTTAGGTATTTTTTATTCAATTAATGTATAGTCATTGTAGAAAAATCAGATAAAATACATTAGCAAAAAGAACATTACAAATCATCTGTAATTCCATAATCTGGAGGTGACCAGTGTTGCCACTGAGGTGTAGAAACACAGTTCTAAGAAGGCAGCATGAAGAAATGGAAAATGCGTTGACCGGAAGTCGGAAATCTGGGTTCTTATTCCAGTTCTCCCTTGGTTTGCTGCATGTCATACCCCTCATCTGGAAGAAACTGAGTGTTGAACTTAACTTTCTATTAGAGTGAAAATAAAAGGGCATGAATATGGTTGCACAGAAGTGAACATATTTATCTTCTGTCTCCTTCTCCCTTTCGGTGAATTATCAGAGCACTGGGAGAGCACTGTACGGCTCAGTGCTCAGAGGGAGGCAATTCAAAGGGAAAATCCCAGTGACACTTCTGAAGTAAGTCAGGAGGGGAGAACCCCAGGGATTCTCTTGGGTTCTTGGATTTGCTTCTGGAGAAGCACAGGGTCCATCATTCCACTACATATCAGCAGGGCTGGGACAGGAAGCATGTGGTCTGCAGGCCTCAAGAGGAACCACATTTGGTTGCTCTTAATGTTCCTTCTAGTACTTTGAGGCTGTGGTCCAAGTGAGGTGGGGGCAGCAGAGCTTCCCCCAGCTCCCACCCTCCTCTCCCCAGTTGTTCCTGGCAGCTGTGAGTCAGTGGTCAAAGGAGGAGAGAGAAGAGGAGCACTGACCCAACAACAATGTGAGGTTGAAAGTGGCACATATGAGGAAAAGGAGCCCCACTTAAGGTGCCATCTGTGTTGCTCAGTCCCCGACCTTGGCCAGGCATCAAGGCTGCCTGTTGTTCATTAAAATATGAGCACCCTGACCAAGACTTTGAAGATAGGAATCACCCATCCCAAACCAGACACTGAGCACAAGTGGCCAAGAAGGAAGCCAAAGGTGGTGAATGATTAGCAGAGCTGGCAGACAGCTCCAGCGTCTGTGGACCCTGAGTAGCTGGAAAGAGTTTCATGAGGAAAACTCAGCTTGACCACAGGAGTCCACGGAGGTCCTTCATGGCCTGGCCACTCCATGGCAAGGCTCCCCTCAGACCTGCCTCTCCCACCCACTACCCCACATTCTCAAGGGGCCCTAAGCACAGCCACTGCCACTTGTCTGGCATGAAATGCCAGAATGAGCCAGAATGCCTTCAGGAATTTAGTAAATATGAAGTTACTAACTGCTGTGGATTCTGCTGAGTACAGCAGGCATATAAAAAAGTATATGATGTAGTTCTTATCCTCAGAGGGCTTACAAATTGAAGGCATACAGCTCTGTACACACACAAACACACAAGATTAGACAACTATTTATAGACTATCTTGGTTCCATAGAAATCAAATGTCACATATGTAATTTTAAATTTTCTAAAGCATTTGATAAAATTCAGCATCCGTTCATGATAAAAAACTCTTACCAAAGTAGCTATAGAGGGAACATATCTCAGTATAATAAAAGCTATTTATGACAAACCACAGCCAACATAATACCCAATAGTGAAAAGCTGAAAGCCTTGCCACTAAAATCTGGAACGAGATAAAGATGCCCACTCTTACCACTTCTATTCAACACAGTATTGGAAGTCCTAGTCACAGTAATCAGACAAGAAAAAGAAAAGTTGTTCAAATTGGAAGAGAAAAGGTAAAATTGTCACTATATGCAGATGACATGATACTGTATATAGAAAATCCTAAAGACTCCACACGCAAAAATACTAGATCTGGTAAATGATTTCAACAGGATAACAGGATACAAGATTAACATGCAGAAATGTGTTGCATTTCTTTACGGTAAAAATGAAATATCAGGAAGGGAAAGTGGAAAAAAAATCCCTTTTAAAATTGCATCAAAAAAAAATACTTAGGAATAAACCTAAGGAAGTGAAAGACCTATGTGCTGAGAACTATAGAACATTGATAAAGGAATCTGGAGATGACACAAAGAAATGGAAAGATATCCCATGCTTTTGGACTGGGAGAATTCATATTGTTAAAATGGCCACAGTACCCAAAGCAATCTACAGATTTAATGCGATCCCTATCAAATTACCCATGACATGTTTCACAGAATTAGTACAAGTAATCCTAAAATTTATATGGAACCATAAAAGACCCAGGATTGCCAAAGAAATCCTGAGGAAAAAGAACAAAGCTGGAGGTATAACCCCCCTAGACATCAGACAATACTGCAAAGCTACAGCAATCAAAACACTGGTATTGGCACACACAAAAAAGACATATGGATTAATGGACCAGTTAGAGAGCCCAACACACCTATGACCAATTGATCTTGGACAGAGGAGGCAAGAATATACAATGGAGAAAAGACAGTGTCTTTAGAAAGTTGGGAAAAGCTGGACAGCCGCATTTAAATCAATGAAGTTAGAACACTCCCTCATACCATACACAAAAATGAAGTCCAAATGGCTTAAAGACTTAAATATAAGACATGACATCATAAAACTCCTAGAAGAAAACATAGGGAACACATTCTCTGACATAAATCGTAGTTATGTTTTCTTAGGTCAGTCTCCTATTGCAATAGAAATAAAAGGAAAAATAAATAAATGGGACCTAATCAAATTTATAAGCTTTTGCACAGCAAACAAAACAAAAAGACAACCTATGGACTGGGAGAAAATATTTGCAAATAATGCGACCAACAGGGATTTAATTTCCAAAATATACAAACAGCTCATACAATTCAATAACAAAAGAACAATCTAATCAAAAAATGGGTATTTCTCCAAAAGGAGACATACAGATGGCCAATAGGCATATGAAAAGATGCTCAGCATTGCTAATTATTAGAGAAACACAAATCAAAACTATAGTGAGATATCTCACACCAGTCAGAATGACCATCATTAAAAAGTCTACAAATAACAAATGCCGGAGAGGGTGTGGAGAAAAGGGAACCCTCCTACACTGTTGATGGGAATGTAGATTGGTGCAGCCACTATGGAAAACAGTATGGAGTTTCCCTAAAAAGCTAAAAATAGAGTTGCCATATGATCCAGCAATCCCACTCCTGGGCATGTATCTGGAGAATACTATAATTTGAAAAAAGATACATGTACCCCAACATTCATAGCAGCACTATAATAGCCAAGACATTGAAGCAACTTAAATGTCCAATGACAGATGAATGGATAAAGAAGATGAGGTATATACGAGGGTGAGTCAAAAATTACCCACACTCAGGCTGTAGAATTTAATTAACTTTTAGAAAAGATAAATACATCATTTTTCAACATAATCTCCTTGCTTTTCAGTACACTTTGTCCATCTGTCAATGAGCTTTCGTGTTCCCTCATTAAAAATGTTTTAGGCTGAGCTGTGAGCCACGAATGGACTGCTGTCTTCACTTCTTCATCAGAAATGAATCCGGCTCCTTCCTGATGGCTAACACTTGTGCAACCTTCCTTGAACTTCTTTATCCATTCATACACACTTCTTCACGACAAAACACTTTCTCCATACTGCGCACAAAGTCTTCAATAAATAATGGCACCGGGTACACCCTCAGACCACAAAAAATGAATCACTGCATGCTGCTCCTCTTTCGTGCAAATCACAAGTGGGGCATCCATTTTTGCTCCCACCACAGTTACAAACGAACTGATGTAACACATTCACACCTGCGCAGCAGTGACTGGGGAGACAGTAGCCTCGAATGGAAAGTGCTGATAAGACAGTGTGGCCAACAGAAGTTTTAATATAACCAGAGTGTGGATAATTTTTGACTCACCTGCATGTGTGTATATATACAACGGAATATTACTCAGCCACAAAAAAGAATGAAATAATGCCATTTGCAGCAACATGGACAAACCTAGAGATTATCATGTTAAATGAAGTCAGAAAGAGAAAGAAAAATACCATATGATATCACTTATGTGTGGAATTTAAAATATGATAAAAATGAACTTATTTACAAAGCAGAAACAGACTCAGAGACATGGAAAACAAAGTTATGCTTACCAAAGGCGAAAGGAGGTGGAGCAGGGATAAATTAGGAGTTTGGGTTTAGCAGATACAAACTATTCAATACTATATATAAAACAGATAAACAACAAGGTCTTACTGTACAGCACAGGGAACTATATTCAACATCCTGTAATAAATAATAATGGAAAAGAATATGAAAAAGAACATATACATATAATGTTTATGTATAACTGAATTACTTTGCTGTACACCAGAAACTAACACAACATTGTAAATCAACTATACTTCAATAAAGAAGTATAAAAAAAGGGGAGGGGACTTCCCTGGTGGCACAGCGCTTAAGAATCCGTCTGCCAATGAAGGGGACAGAGGTTCGATCCCTGGTCCAGGAAGATTTCACATGCCTCGGAGCACCTATGCCTATGCACAACTACTGAGCCTGCACTCTAGAGCCTGAGAGCCACAACTACTGAGCCCATGAGCCGCAACTACTGAAGCCCACTCACCTATAGCGTGTGCTCTGCAACCAGAGAAGCCACTGCAATGAGAAGCCCGGGCACCGCAACGAAGTGTAGTCCCCGCTTGCGCAACTAGAGAAAGCCCATACACCACAACGAAAATCCAACACAGCCAAAAATAAAAATAAATAAATAAATAAACTATAAAGACCCCCACAAAGTTGAAAAAAATAAAGTAAAATAAAGTAAAAGAAATTCTAACAGCAACATTAAAAACATAAAAAGATGAAATTAATTTTAATAAGATATTTAACTCAGTATGTCCAAAATATCATTTCAGCATGTAATTAATATGAAAGTTAAAAATGAAGTATTTTTTAATAAATGACGTGTTTTAGGTTCCATATTTCATACTAAGTCTACAAACTCCAGCGTTATGTTTAACAAGTCCAGTGCATCTCATTTCAGAGAAGCCATATTACGTGCCCAATAGCTACATGTGGTTAGTGGCTGCCATATTGGATTACACAGATTTAGACAGTATAGAATGACATGTTGAGTGAATTTTAAAGTTTTAGTGAAAGGAACAGTTCATGGTGGAGGTAGAAGTTTGTTCAGAAATGGCATCGAGACAGCTACACTATAAACTTAATGGTTGTAGGATTTTAGTATGGTGGTTTCCAAAAGCATCTTTTAATTTACTCTGGGACTTTCCTGATGGCGCAGTGGTTAAGAATCTGCCTGCCAATGCAGGGGACACAGGTTTGATCCCTGGTCCGGGAAGATCCCACATGCCGTGGAGCAACTAAGCCCATGCAGCACAACTACTGGCCCATGTACTGCAACTACTGAAACCAGCATGCCTAGATCCCATGCTCCCCAACAACAGAAGCCACTGCAATGAGAAGCCCACACATCAAAATGAAGAGTAGCCCCTGCTTGCTGCAATTAGAGAAAGCCCTCTCGCAGCAATGAAGACCCAAAGCAACCAAAAAACCAAAAACAACAACAAAAATTTACTTCCTTTCTGTTTGGGAGGGGCACGGACATCATCATCATCATCAAAAAATGATTACAACTCACATTGTTGCTGGGCAGAAATGCACCACAGGAAGAGGGAAAACCAAGGATGGGGGCTTGAGCAGAACCACACAGGGAGTGGGTCCATGGAAATCAGAATGATGTCAGAGCCCATCTGTTTATGTGCCAAACTTTCATCTTATTTCAAGTAAGGGTTACTAAGCCTTGGGGTTTGTCACTAACTTACCAAAACAAAGCTCACAGGAGATGGGAAACAACATTCTCATTTCTTAGTTTGAAAGGACATATTTGCTTTCTTTCTCCTGTCGCACCAACTCAATTTTCCTCTTTGAAATTTCCTATAATGGGAGCTTTATACCTCATTGCATAACCATGACTTAGGTTTCACAGTTTGTGTAAATAGATTTCAGGTACTTTTGATGATCACATTTCAATAGCGGCAGATTTCTTTTCCTTCTGAAAACTTTTGGCAAGGTGGAAGCACATACTCACCTTACTTCTGTTATACCTATTTCTTCCCTTATGACTATGGTATTAACTCACACTTGTGGCTGAGGACAGAATTCAAGGACCCTGAGTCTGTTTCTCCATAGATCAATCCTATTCCAAACCAGAATATGCATCCCCAAATCAGAAGTTAACCTTGGTGCCCTCTTGTGTGGGATTCTTAATTCTGCAGTTTGGGAACCCTACTGAAAATTTCAAAATTCCCTGTGGGAGATACATCTATCTCACCACTGACTATTTTTGCTCCCTTCCCACATAAGATGTTGCTGGGAAATTGCCACCTAGCCAGGAACCATGTTACCTGGCTGTTCAGTTACTGAGTCTGGACCAGTCGAATGTGTGTGGAAGGGATGTACACCACTTCAAGACGTGGCCCATAGAAACCTCTCCTCTCCTTTTTTTTTTTTTTTTTGGCACACGGGCTTAGTTGCTCCGCGGCATGTGGGATCTTCCTGGGGCTGAGATCGAACCCGTGACCTCTGCATTGGCAGGCAGATTCTTAACCACTGCGCCACCTAGGAAGCCCTCCTCTCCTATTCTTCACCCTTTCTTTTTCCACATCTGCTGGCTGAATACAGAAGACTGTGAGGCACTAGAGAAGGACAGGGTCACAAGATGGAAAGAGTCTGGCTTCTGAAAGACCAGGTGAAAGCCTGCCTGCTAACTAGAAATGCTGGCATTTAGTTTTATGAATGTGGAAGAAATAACTTTCTTTTGTGTTAAGCCAATATGATTTAAGGGTTTATCTGTTTTAAATCAGTTAATCTGCATTGTCTACCAAGCCTCTAATAGGCCCACTGGGAGCTCATGTAAATGCAGCTCTTAGCCATCAACTTTGATGTGCAAACTACCTGAAGGGTTAAGTTGATTACTCCCACCCAACTCTCTCCTCTGCCTTTGGTATCCCAAAGTCTAGAATTCTCATGTACCCTGTCCAAACTACTGTTTCTGGGGCCCAGGAAAGTGAATTCACAAAGGTACCTTATGATTATAGACACAGAGCACAAGATCTTGATGGTCCTGAAGTTTCTTATTAGGACCTCTGCTTCATTTTAGATACAGCCTTCCAATAACTGGGCCACACATCTTAATGAGGTACAGTGTTTCTCATCAATGACCAGTGCTGAATAAACCTTCACCAGAAACTAATACCACCTGTAATTAGTTTTCTATTGCTGTGCCACAAATTAACCTAAAATTAGGAGCTCAAACAACATGAATTTATTATCTCATGGTTTCCATGGGTCTGGAATCCAATATGGGTTAGGTGAGTCCTCTGCTGAAAATCTCACCAAGCTGAAATCAAGATGTTGACTGGCTCGGGTTCCTCTTGCAAGTACACTGGCTGTTGGCGAAATTCAGCTCCTTGCAGTTTTAGGACTGAAGCTCCCATTTCTGGCTGGCTGTTAGCAACTAGAGGTTGCCCGCAGTTCCTTGCCATGTGGCCCTCATTGGAAGTTCACAGCATGGCTGTTTGCTTTTTTCCAGACCAACAGGAGTGTATCTCCTTGATGATTCACCTTGTAAAGACCTCACCTGACTAGGTCAGACCCATTTGGGACACTCTTACTTTTCACTAATTCATAACTCAACTGATTAGGAACTAATCATGGGAGTGGTATTCCATTGTATTTCCTTGTCCCACTCAGGAGCATGGGTTATACAGAGCAGGTATACCAGGGGAAGGATTCTTGGGGGCCATCTAGAATTCTGGTTACCAAACCATCCAAGCCTCCTTTTTGTTCATTACTATAAGTTGCAAAATAATTGTGCACATCTTTCTTTGTATCTTTCTCATTATTATATTGCTAATACCTTCATAGTACTTGGAAAATAGTGGCTGTTTTAGGATTTTTTAAAGAATTAATTAATCCTTTGGTCATCTTGATTGAATTTGGAAGACCCACAAGTTTACAAATTAACCTCCTTTGTTTTATGTTCACCTTTGTGAAATTCCAGTTGTAAAAATTTTTCTCCTGTCATTGTTCCAAATATCTGGGAGTAAATTCTGTTTAAGGCTTCTGGGCTCCTGTGCAAGTACTCGACTGGGGTTTCAGATAGGATCCCAACAGGAAATAAATGGCACCCCAAGCTGGGATAGTTTAAGGTTTAATAAAAGTACTACTTACACAGATTTGGGCAGGGTATAAGGACACCACAAGAAATAGCTGAGTTCAAGCTATTACCACCTCTAGGCCCAAGGGACATGGGATGAGAGAAGTTCCTGGGTATGTGCAAGGACAGTGTCATGGGTTGAATGATGGTCCCTAAGAAGATATTTCCAGTTCCTAACCCCAGAACCTGTGAAGGTGATCTTATTTGGCAAAGGGGTCTTTGCAGATATAATTAAGGATCCTGAGGTGAGATCATCCTGTATTTAGGGTGGGCTCTAAACCAATGACAGATGAGCTTATAAGAGAAAGGCAGAGGGAGGTTTGAGACACAGAGGCACACGGAGGAGCAATGGGAAGGTGAGTGATGCATCTGCAAGCCAAAGAAGAACAAGGATTTCTAGCAGCCATCAGAAGCATGGCACAGAGTCTCCCTGAGCGCCTCCAGAAGGAACCAACACTGCCTACACCTTGATGTTGGCCTTCTGGCTTCCATAACTCTGAGAGCATAAATTCCTGTTATTTTAAGCCACCAAGTTTGTGGTCATTTTTTATGGCAGCCGGGAAACTAATACTGATGGTGTTGTGGTGGTGGGGTATGCCCAGCCTGAGGTAACCCCAGAAATAGAAGCTAAGAGAATAATACCCTAATCTCACTATTCCTTCCATCCTCCTGCTGGGTCTAGTCATTGGCCGAATGCTGCTCAAAGCCAGAGGATAAGGGAACTCAGTGATGTGTTACAGACCAGGTCTGTCTCCTGGGAGAGGGAGCAGGGTGGAGGTGAAAGATGGATTTGGAGGGGCAAATTGAAAATAGATGGCACAGCTCTTTTTAAGTTATTGTAGGGTAACCATAGATCCCGATTTGTCTGGAGAAGTTTGGTGTTTACCTGCTGTTTCAGTGTAAGAATTAATTTTGCATCTTTTCTCTCTCAAATGTCCAAGTCTGAATAATAAATTAATTGTATAGTCACAGTAACTATATGTTAAAATCCAATTGGATCATTATTCAAATGGAGATAAAATCTGCTGTAGGGTATGTTAAGTGAAGCAAGTCACATCCATCAAGATGTCCTCTCTCTTGATTACCCTGTAGTCCTAGGTGTAAGGAGAAAACTTAAGAGTTTCTGAAGTTAGCAAGAACATACATGTGTAAAAAATCTGGATCATATGCCCCATGTTTTCTGCATTTAACTTTTTTCACTTCATTTTGGACATCTTTTCATGTCAGGACACAGATCTCCCCTATCCCTTTAACTTCTGCATAGTATCCCATAATTTATTTACCCATTCCCCTATTGGTAAACATTTATTATTTAAAGTTACCTAGGGACACAGTGCTTCAGTGACTATTCTTGTACATGCTTTTTGTGTAGATATGTGAGTATTTCTAGAATAGACACTGTGTAAGAGTTCTTAGCTATAGACTACAAGAATCCATTCTGGCTATTTTAAAGGAAAGGAATTTATTAAAATAGATATTAGTTCACAGAATCATTAGGAGGGCTGGAGAAAGCCCCCAGGTTAAGTTTGAAGGACTGATGCCCAGAACTTCACTGTCAAATGGGCTTAGGTTTTTGCTTATGGCACTGACCTCGGAACTACAGGGCAAACCAGCTTGGTGATGAACAGAGGTGGCAAAGAATCTTTGCCACTTCTCTTGTTACAGAATAGAGACCCTATGCAGATTCAGTTTCCTTACATTGCTCAATTCTGAGCTGAAGTCTTAAGTGGGTGTGTCTAATTAGTTACAGGCTTGTAGCTGCCTGTACATGCTACAAGAGAGGCCAGGGGTTAAAAACAAATCTACCAGGAAGGCAGGCCTGACAATGTGGAAACTGGAGATGTGGCACGTATATACAATGGGATATTACTCAGCCATAAAAAGAAATGAAATTAAATTATTTGTAGTGAGGTGGATGGACCTAGAGTCTGTAACACAGAGTGAAGTAAATCAGAAAGAGAATAACAAATACCATATGCTAACGCATGTATATGGAATCTAGAAAAATGGTACTGATGAACCTAGTGGCAGGGCAGGAATAGAGACGCAGATGTAGACAATGGACTTGAGGACACAGAGCGGGAAGGGGAAGCTGGGACGAAGTGAGAGAGTAGCATTGACGTAAATACAGTACCAAATGTAAAATAGATAGCTAGCAAGAATCTGCTGCAGAGCACAGTGAGATCAGCTTGATGCTTTGTGAAGACCTAAAGGGGTGGGATAGAGAGGGTAGGAGGGAGGCTCAGGAGGGAGGGGCTATGGAGATATATGTATACATATAGCTGATTCACTTTGTTGTACGGCAGAAACTAACACAATATTGTAAAACAATTATATTCCAATAAAGATGAAAAAAATGTTGGGAGGCTATTTCAAAGATGTTGTTAAGCTCATATGACAAATGTCCACTGCAGGTAGCAGGAAGTGGAATTGTTTGCTTGAAGGATATATATACTTTAAATTCTGGCCAAGCTGGCCAAGGATGTATGCACACCAAAATTCTGCCAAGCTAATTTCAAGAAAATGTACATCAATTCATATTTCCATCTACAGTGTATGATAATTCCTTTTTCCCTAATCTTCTCTAGCAGTGGATAATATCATTTCTTCAATAGTCATGACAATTTTTTAATAAATTTATTTATTTGTTTTATTTATTATTTGCTATGTTGGGTCTTCATTGCTGCCCACGGGCTTTCTCTAGTTGTGGTGAGCAGGGGCTACTCTTCGTTGCAATGCACAGGCTTCTTATTGTGGTGGCTTCTCTTGTTGCAGAGCACAGGCTCTAGGCGCGTAGGCTTCAGTAATTGTGGCACATGGGCTCAGTAGTTGTGGCTCACGGGCCACAGAGTGCAGGCTCAGTGGTTGTGGTGCATAGGCTTACTTGCTTTGTAGCATGTGGGATCTTCCTGGACCAGGGATCAAACCCGTGTCCCCTGCATTGGCAGGCAGATTCTTAACCACTGCACCACCAGGGAAGTCCTGTGACAATTTTTGACAATCTGATGGTGAAAAAAAGATCCTACTTTATTTATATCTGTTTTTCTCAAAGTTGTTTAGGTTAACTTTTTTGTGTGTTTATTAACCATTTGTTCTTCTTTTGAGTCATAGTTACTTATATCTTCAACTTATACTTCTAGTTACTTTTATCTATTTTTTTCGTATTAGGTTGTCTTTTTGTTTCTTTGTCTATTAATGCTTGAACATGTCTATATATTCTGGGCATTGATTTTGAGTGTATGTTACATATGCTGAAAATATTCTTCACAGTGTCCCTTTTCTTTTGTCTCTTTTTCTTGTGTCTTTTAGTTGTAGGAAATCTAAATAAAATGGATAATCTTTTCAGAGTTCTTTTCCTTGCTCAAAAATTTTTTTCATGTCTTTTATTATAAAATATCTTCTTTTATTTCCTTCAAAATGTTTTTATTGCTCATTTTAAACTTTTCAATCCATCTATCATTCTTCTTTGTGTGTGTTGTATTAGGTAGAAAATAGGGTGTTTTTTTTTTTTCCTAAATAGAGAGCCAGTTGTTCCTCACATTAATTGAGGAGCCCATTCTTAACATGTTTTTTTAAAATTTTTTTAATTTAACTTTTAATTGAAATGTAGTTGATTTACAATGCTGTGCTAATCCCTGTTGTACAGCAGTGACTCAGTTATACACATGTAGACATTCTTTTTTTTTTAATATTCTTTTCCATTATGATTTATCACAGGATATTTAGTATAGTTCTGTGTGCTATACAGTAGGACCTTGTTTATTCATCCTATATACAGTAGTTTACATCTGCTAACCCAAAACTCCCTGTCCTTCCCTCCCCACTCCCTCCCCCTTGGCAACCACAAGTCTGTTCTCTATGTCAATGAGTCTGTTTCTGTTTTTTAGATAAGATTCATTTGTGCCATATTTTAGATTCCACATATAAGTGATTTCAAGTGGTATTTGTCTTTCTCTTTCTGACTTACTTCCCTTAGTATGAGGATCTCTAGTTACATCCATGTTGCTGCAAATGGCATTATTTTGCTCTTTTTTATGACTGAGTAGTATTCCATTGTATATATGTACCACATCTTCTTTATCCATTCATCTGTTGATGGACATTTAGGTTGTTTCCATGTTTTAGCTATTGTGAATAATGCTGCTATGAACATAGGGGTGCATGTATCTTTTTGAATTATAGTTTTGACAGAGTATATGTCTAGGAGTGGGATTGCTGGATCATATGGTAATTCTATTTTTAGTTTTCTGAAGAAACTCCACACTGTTTCCCATAGTGGCTGCACCAACTTACATTCCCACCAACAGTGTAGGAGGGTTCCCTTTTCTCCACACCCTCTCCAGCACTTGTTATTTGTCGACTTTTTAATGATGGTCATTGTGACTGGTGTGAGGTGATATCTCATTGTAATTTTGATTTGCATTTCTGTAATAATTAGTGATGTTGAGCACCTTTTTATGTGCCTACTGGCCATCTGTATGTCTTCTTTTCTTTTAGTATTTATTTTTGGCTGCGTTGGGTCTTCGTTGATGTGTGCGGGCTTTCTCTAGTTGCGGCAAGCAGGGGCTACTCTTCATTGTGGTGCATGAGCTTCTCACTGCGGTGGCTTCTCTTGTTGAAGAGCACAACTCTAGGCACACAGGCTTCAGTAGTTGCAGCACGGAGCCTCTATAGTTGTGGCACACAGGCCCTGGAGCATGCAGGCTTCAGTAGTTGTGGCTCACAGGCTCTAGAGCGCAGCCTCAGTAATTGTGGCACATGGGCTTTGTTGCTCCACAGCATGTGGGATCTTTCAGACCATGGATCACACCTGTGTCCCCTGTATTGGCAGGTAGATTCTTAACCACTGCGCCACCAGGGAAGTCCCTGTATGTCTTCTTTGGAGAAACGTCTATTAAGGTCTTCTGCCCATTTTTCGATTGGGTTGTTTGCTTTTTGTTGTTGAGTTGTATGAACTTTTTGTACATTTTGGAGATTAAGCCTTTGTCTGTCACATCATTTGTAAATATTTTCTCCCATTTTGTAGGTTGTCTTCTTTCTTCTTTTTTTTTTTATGGTTTCCTCTGCTGTACAAAAGCTTGTAAGTTTGATTAGGTCCCATTTGTTTATTTTTGTTTTTATTCCTATTGCCTTAGGAGACTGACCTAAGAAAACATTGGTACGATTTATTGACAGAGAATCTTTTGCCTATGCTCTCTCTCTTCTAGGAGTTTTATGGTGTCATGTGTTACTTAACACATATTTAGTTCTCACGCTGCATGTTTCTGTTTCAGAAGCCTCTATTACATCACACCATGTTAATTTATGGTTGATGCCTCCCTGAGAGTTCACAGGGCAATCAGACATGACACTGAGGAGAGACAGCAAAGGGAGGCTTTGGAAGCAAATGAGACTTCATTAAACATCAGCTATGCATAGGACAACATTATATTTTTCTGGAACTTGCAGGGCAAATTAGGTAGCTAGCATATGGCAAAATCTCTGCTCTTAAGAAGCCTGCTGTTTAGTTGGTGAGGCAAGACCTCCCCACCAGAAACAATATGAGAAACAGGACAAAGCAGAGTGTATCTGTCTAATGAAGGAGAGAAGAGCAAAACTCAGCACATCTCTACCCTTGTCTCCACTGAGGGCTCCTCAAGTTTTGGGCTATATATACAGAACTAACTTTTACCTGTTTTTATCTTCTCCCTCTGCTGACTGCTCCCAGACAGAATGGAAAGTTCTGGAAGGGAGCCTACATTTTTGGTGAGCTGGTTCTCGTTGTTCCATTCCATTTTAGTACACTGGGAATGAGCTGAGTTCTGCCAAAGAAGGAAGATAAATATTTCCCAGTGTGCACCTGTGAGAATGTGTGCTCTCATGAGGTGTGTTTAGGCCTTTGAGATGTTTCTGATTACACCTGTCTCTCTCTCCTATGGCTTGCTTCCTTCTGCTCCTGTCTGGTGCTTAGAGGAGCAATGGAGAGAATGTCTGTGCATGAACTCAGAGATTATCCAGAAAAGGCCTGGGTTACTCACAAACATTTGCACATCGCTTACGATCCCTTACTCATATGTTTGGTCATATATTGAAAACATAAAACCTTAGAAACATTTGGGAGTGTGCTCACGTTATACATACTGAGCACCTATCCAGCCTCTTTGGTTTTCTGTAAAAGATTTGGGGAATCACCAAGAAAGCCCCTCATCTGCCCTCAAATCTCTCTCCACTGGACAGTAGATAAATCTGAAAAACCACCTTTTGAGATCAATTTTGGGATATTAGGGTGTCCTCTCTTTCTTCCTTCCTTCCTTCCTTCCTTCCTTCCTTCCTTCCTTCCTTCCTTCCTTTCGGCTATGCTGGTTCTTAGTTGCGGCATGCGGGATCTTCATTGTGGCATGTGGGATCTTCATTGTGCCAATGTTGGCTTCTTAGTTGCGGCATGCAGACTTTTAGTTGCAGCATGCATATAGGATCTAGTTCCTTAACCAGGGATCAAACCCAGGCCCCCCTGCATTGGGAGCTCGGAGTCATACCCACTGGACTACCAGGGAAGTCCCAGGGTGTCATTTCTTATTAAAATGCAAATATGTTGAGACAAGTAGATTCAGTGAACTACTTAGATTTAATATGAATTAGCACATCAATTTTATTCTCTATTATCATCTGCTGTCTGTCTAATACATACATAGGTAGGATGAGTTCTAAGCACCAGGTGACATTCAGCTGCATTTGCAGGACTGTATTCAAGGCAAGAGTCTTCATGTAAATGGGATGGTAAAGAACAAGGTGTGTGGAATGTGAGGCATGCCCTGGACACACCAATGGTTCTGGGTTTATTGTAAGAGGCACATGGGACAGGAGTTTCTCTGGGAGAGATAGGTGTGCTAAGAGGAGAGGAAGTCCATCATTCAATGTGAATGATGCTGACTTTGCTGTCTTCTGCATAATCATCTGTCCCTATCATATAAGTAATGCTGTGGGACAGAGAGGCAGCACTCATATGCTGACAGTGCCCCTAGTGGAGAGGCGGAGAGTTTACACCCAGGTCACAGCACTGCCTGCGAGCCCTCAGTCTCAGCCCTCAGAAAGTCCAATCTGTCCATGCCCTTGAGGATGAAGGTCATTTCTTGACTGTGGGAGAGTAGGGATTTGAGTGTGAAAATGCTATGCGAGAGAGAGCTTAAGATTGCTTTATGGAAGGGCTTACCTTACTTATTCCATTTTTTTAAAAATTTATTTTATTGGCTGTGTTGGGTGTTTTTTGCTGTGCGCAGGCTTTCTTTAGTTGCGGTGAGTGGGGGCTACTCTTTGTTGTGGTGCACAGGCTCCTCATGGCCGTGGCTTCTCTTGTTGCGGAGCATGGGCTCTAGGTGCGTGGGCTTCAGTAGTTGCGGCACATGGGCTCAATAGTTGTGGCTCATGGACTCTAAAGCGCAGGCTAAATAGTTGTGGTGCATGGGCTTAGTTGCTCTGCGGCATGTGGGATCTTCCTGGAGCGGGAATCAAACCCATGTCTCCTGCATTGGCAGGCGGATTCTTATCCACTGCGCCACCTAGGAAGCCCTTTTATTCCATTTTAACCTCAACTTTCTTTTCTTTTTTTTTGTGAAAGTGTGGCATAGATTGGCCAGCAATTCACCATATTCATTTCTTTTTCCTTTGTATGCTGATAAACTACATTTTCCACCTGCCTTGCAGGTAGATGCATCCTTGCAACTGGGTTCTAGCCAGTGGAGTGTGAATGGAAGTGACATACATTACTTTTCAGTCACATCCATAAAATCCTTTCTCACATACTCTCCCATGCTATTTCCTTTCCTCTGAGTTTATACAGAATATCACAGTTTACTTAAAGTCATATGTTGTTGAGGATGGAGGAGCCACAAGATGAAAAGAATGGGTTTTCTGGATTACTCCTTTAGGAGGCCTGTACGTTGTTCAGGAACGTTCATTTTAGACTACATGTGGTCAAGAAATAAACTTTTTTTGATTAAGAATTGGAAATTTTTCACATTGTTTGTTAGAGCAGCTAGTTCATCTGAGCTAATGTAAAACTAATATTTCACCTTTACAGAAAAGTCTGGAAAAATCCATAAACAAAAAATGAGAGAAAAATAAGCACCTGCAATCCCAAACCTGATGATAACCACTGTTAATATTTTGGTGTAGAAACCTAGCTTTAGGATCAGAGTGGTAAAATGGAAAAAAAAAATGACTAGAAATAAGCAGACTAGGAATCCGGTCCCAATTTCCCCCTAAATAGCAGAGCTTTGGTTTCTCTATTAGAAAAAGGAAAGAGCTTTGTCATCTGTGTTGTCTAAGGACAGGGGTGGAGGGCAGGGGGAGGGAAGGGAGAAGAAGAGGGAGAGAGAAAGAGAGAGGGAAACATGGGGTTGTTGCCTAGAAAGGAGTGATTTTGTAACCCCACAATTTTTCCTTTTTAACTAGTGATCAAAACACCCAGAGAACTTCAAAAAGCTGAATGCTTAGGGAGAGGAGGTATAAAGGGAAGCCATGTACATGACACTGTGATGAGTGAACCAGGGAGGAGAAATCTTTGGTACCCTCTCTGGTTCTTGCCTTTGCTCTGGGGAGTTGTCGAGCTACTCTGAGCAGAAGTGACCCTCTGTGCATCAAAGGCCATTGCTCCACTAAGTAGTTACCATCATCAAAGTGCACATTTCTGAGTAGTCCAGTTCTACCTGTATTGGACTGCAGGTGTCAGAAAAACTATATTAGGTTGCTTGTAATGATACCTGCAACACCTCAGAGCTGTAGGTCTAAGGGACACAGTGGACACTGAGGGACAAGCAGACACCACTCACCTCTTCAACATCACATTTATCTCCAGTTCTTGGCCATTTTTGGCATCTGGTTGCCAGTGGCCAGAGGAGGAGAGAGAACAGCAGCACTGACCCAACAGCAATGTGAGGTTGAAAGTGGCACGTATGAGGACAAGGAGCCCCACTAAAGGTTCCATCTGGGTGGCTCAGGCCCCCACCTTGGCCAGGCATCAAAGCTGCATGTTGTTCATTAAAACATGAACATCCTGACCAAGACTTTGAAGATAGGAATCGCCCATCCCAAACCAGACAGTGCCCACGAGTAGCCAAGAAGGAAGCCAAAGGTGATGAATGATTAGCAGAGCTGGCAGACAGCTCCAGCGTCTGTGGACCCTGAGTACCTGGAAAGAATTTCATGAGGAAAACTCAGCTTGACCACAGGAGTCCCTGGAGGTCCCTCACGGCCTGACCGCTCCATGGCAAGACTTCCCTCAGACCTGTCTTCCCCACCCACTACCCCACATTCTCGAGGGGCCCCAGGCACAGCCACTGCCATTTGTGTGGCATGAAATGCCAGAATGCCTTCAGGAATTTAGTAAATATGAATTTTCTAAATGTTGTGAGATAATCTTGTCCTCACAAAGCTTATGATATAGTTAAAGGTGTAGTAGACTCAGACACACACAGGAAATACACAAATTATACGTTACTTAGAGAATTAGAATTAGAGAATGACATGCTAAGTGCAGATTAGAATAGTCCAATGACAGGAGGTATTCCTGGGGAAGGTTCAAGGTTAGTTAGAATCCCTGGATACATCTTAGAAAACTGCCAGAAACTCAGGGGAGGTTTTAGTGTCAAATTCTTTCAAAAGCCTTTATACCTACATTATAGGAATTCTTCATTTCTTATCATTGAAAGGCCAGTATGGCTAAGAACCCAGTGCTGTATTGGATGGGTTATAGAGTGACAGAGCCAATTAAATACCTGCCCTACTAGTCTCTAATGCTAAGATGAGGCCATCTGTAAGAGAAAGAATGGGACCCAAGATTTGGGATGGGGAAACAGGTGAGGCTGAGAAATTTGAACTCCCCAATTCCACAGGACCTCTCTTTCTGATGGAGGAAACCCCTCTTCCCACCTGAGAGACAAAGTTTTCCTCTGCATAAATACCTTTCAATGACTTCACCTAGGAGCATTCCATCACCAGGGGATGCCAGTCTTTGTAGGACCTACTCCCACCACTCTTATTACCTCCATGTCCATGACAGAAGTAGATCCCAGTACAGCCCAGACAAGGATGTACAAGACCTGGTCTGAGGTGAGAGAGGAAATCAATACACCAAAAGGACTACAAGAGCTCACCAGTCAGAACTGGTAAGAGTGTGGGGAGCTTGGATGTGAATGAGTTCTAAGAGTGTTTGACTATGTAAAGGGAAATTAAAGAGTTGATTGAGACACATTTATCGATATGAGTTTCATTTCCTGAGATTCTAGGTTTAATACACGGCTTGAGCATCTGGGAATGGTATAAATAGTTGGCTAGGTTGGCCAATTGAAATCTGGGCTCAATTGGTGGCCTACAGTCAGTGAAGCTGACATATTGGAACTTCCCTGAAAAACTCTAGAGAAGCAAAGATGGGAATTTTCTATAATCTGTGCTGTCCAGTATGGTAACTTCTAGCCACTTGTGGCCATTGAGGACTTGAAATATGGCCAGTGCAAGTAGGGAACTGAAATTTTTTTCTTGGCCACAACATATGGCCTGTGGGATCTTAGTTCCCTGACCAGGGATCGAACCCATGCCCCCAGCAGTGAAAGCACAGAATCCTAACCACTGGAACGCCAGGGAATTGAATTTTCAATTGTAATGAATTTAAATTTAACTAGCCATATGTGGAGAGTGGCCATTGTATCAGATGGTGTAGCTCTAGTGTAAAGAAACTGAAGGCCAAGGAAATGGCAAGGAGACTTCCTTTTTTATATGAGTCCACTCTGGCTGTGTCCCATGGATTTTGATACATGGAGTGCTTTCATTGTCATTCATTTCTGAATAATTTTTCCATTTATATTTTAATTCTTATTTTATTTTTTCTTTAACCCAAAAGTTATCTAAAGAACATATTTTATATTTGCAAAGAAATTGTATATTTTTTCTTTGTTATCCTTTTTATGTTGATGTTATTTCTGCTTCTTAAAAATATGCTGTTTTTCTTCATAAACGTTCCATGGAAAGTATTCAAATATTCTATATTCCCGTTAATTTTTATATGATACGTATGATGATTTCTGAGATGGGCTTGTTATGTTCTTTGACGATGACTCCAGATTTGTTCATTTCTCTTTTTATTTCTATCAGTTTTTTATTTTATGCATATAGATGCCACAATGTTAATGCATTAAAATTGGTAATTGTTATATCTTCTTGGTGAGTTGAATGTAATACAAAGAAGAAAATATATTTGTCCCTTTTAATTGTTAGTGATTCTCATCTTTAGTCTTCTTTTGTCTGATGTTAGGATTATAACATTTATTTTCTTTTATTATTTTCCTAGTCTACTTTAATGCCTATGTTCTCAACCTTTCTATGCCCAGTTGTTTAAGCATATGTCTTGTAATCAGCATATAGCTTGACTTTGTATTTTAATCCGTTCTGAAAATCTGTTACATTTATTGTGATCATTGATATATTTGGACTTATTTTTAGAATTTTATTTTATGCTTGCATTGGTTTTTTTTTGTGTAGTGTTTTTGTTTGTTTGTTTGTTTTTTGTCCTGATCCCAGTTCCTTCTTTAAAAATATTTCCATAGACTGATTAACTTACCCTTACTAGAATTAAAATTTCCACCAAAACAAAGATATGTCTGTTTAGAATCGAAGGTTATGGGAACTTGATATTGGCACCATTTTACTGTGCTTCTGTGTTCTCCAACTTTGCTCACCTCTCTAGCTCCAGCTTTATAAACTTGACGTGTCATACAGGCTTGTCACATAGGTAAAGCTGTCCTTGGGTTCTCATGGCACCAGTTGTTTATGTGACAACCTCTATTCCTTCATTCTTCAAGTAAACGAATTTTTATATATGAAATGTAATAAAAACCAAGGCCTTACCCCACTGGTACTTCATTCAGAGCAGCAGCATCTAAGGCAGCAGTTATTGGTTAGTATCTTTTCTGCCTGCTAAGGAAACATTTTGAGACATTCTAAGAAACAATAGGATAAGATGGTTAGTAGTCCAGACCCTGGGCCTACTCTGCCATGGTTGGAATCTCAGCTTTGTCACCTTCTCTGTCATCCAGTAGTTATAAGATCTCAGTCTAGTAACTTAACTTCTCTAGGGCATGTTTTCCTCATAAGAAATAAAAGGTCAATTATTGTATCACTCAGAGGATTACTGTGAGGTAATCCCTGGCACATAGTAAGAACTCAAAAAATGATAACTGATATTCTTTTTTTTAATATAAATTTATTTATTTATTTATTGGCTGCGGTTGGGTCTCTGCTGCTGCGCATGGGCTTTCTCTGTTTTCAGCGAGCGGGGGCTACTCTTTGTTGCGATGCTTGGGCTTCTCATTGCGGTGGCTTCTCTTGTTGAGGAGCACGGGCTCTAGGTGCATGGGCTTCAGTAGTTGTGGCACTCGGGCTTCAGTAGTTGTGGCTCACGGGCTCTAGAGCACAGGCTCAGTAGTTGTGGCACATGGGCTTAGTTGCTCCACGGCATGTGGGATCTTCCCAGACCAGAGCTTGAACCTGTACCCCCTGCGTTGGCAGGTGTATTCTTAACCACTGTGCCACCAGGGAAGTCCAATAACTGATACTCTTAACTATGATCTTCATCCACATCCAAGACTCAAAGCAAGACTATTTTCATACAAATTGGCATTTTCTTAGTCCCTCCCAGAAGGAGAGCTGTGGCACTTCTTGAAGACTCATGACATCTCTATGAAGAGACATAGTCTACTTCTCCTGATATTCGTAGCATCCCAAAGCTGACTGAAGATGTATATCTGTGAACAGAAGGTCCAGGGTTTAAACAGGTGCTACGTGCACTGGCCTCGTATGTGATAAACTCTGCCCTCTTTGTGTGTTTTGTCTGCAGTTGCTGTATTAAGAAGACCTGAAATATTCAGTCCTGGGTCTTTTCATGTCCCAAATTAACTTTAATGAGCAAACAGGAAAAGATCAAGAGGGTTGCGACTGGGACTTAGGGGAAACTTTGAAGCAGAAGCCAGGAAGGGGTAGATGCCCTCTGGAATTGGGCCAGCGTTTGCTTTTGATGACAGCAAACCCTCAGATCTTGTTCATTCGGGCTGAAAACAAGGGGCTCTGGTACCAGAATACCTGAGATTTTACTTTTTGCAATGCCTCTGTGTTCCTCATTCAACAGATATGTGTTGAATACCTACTATGAGCAAGAAACTTGCTCTAATGCTTTAATTATATGCTTTGGGTAATACCAAGGTGAATAAGACACTCATGGCCTGCAAGGATTTTTTGTTCTAGTAGAGGAGATAAGATGTACATACACAAATGGCCACATTGGGGACGGGGGTGGCGGTGCGGAACTGTGACATGTCGGAAAAGAGATGTCTTGGAGGGAACCAAGACTGCTGTACGCAGGTAGTTAGATGGGAAGTGCCCTTTTAAGAGCAGTGGGATCTAGACCAGTAGAGATGAGCAGTGGTCTTTCAGATGGAGCACACAGGATGAGCCCCGGCGGGGCAGTCCAGGGAAGGTTTTGGGAATAGTAAGTTGTACTTTCCTTATTTCTTCTAGCTGTGTTTTCATAGGTAAATCTCTTAAGCAATTTGAGCCTCAGTTCCCCATGGGCCTAGGTCTGTATGCTCCTCGGAAAAATTGTAACTATTAAATGACTTATAATAGGCAAGTGTGTAGATCACTGTAGGTGCTTGAATAGTGGTAGTTAGTGTCCCTCATGCCTATTTCTGTTTGTCCCCTTCATTCCAGCCCCTAAGCTGGTGAGAAGTAGATTCCCAGGAATTTCTACTGGGATATGGAGTCTGGGGGCAAAAAAGGGGGGATCTGCAGGTCAATACTGATGTCTAAATACGGAGGTTTAGGATTGTCACAGGCAGTCCCCAGCAGGTAGTTCCCGCCTATCATCAAAGTCCCTCCTGTCCAGGATAGATCTGTGCCCATCTTGTTACAGACTGCAGGATGGCATGAGCATCTTTTCCAAGTTTCTTGTCACATCTACATCACCAAAGAGCTCTTCTTTCTCTCTCTCTCTTTTTTTTAGCTCTTCTTTCAAAGGCATTTCCTTCACTGCATTCCCAGTCTTCGGGTTGAAGACATTTCCAGAAAGGTGCTTAAGAATTCATCAGCTGCTCTGTTCCTAGCAGAGTTGGTCTTCTGGACTTGTCTCAAGAGTAATAGACCTTATTTGGAGCTATATCTTGTCGTTTTCCATTTTTCGTATTCTTCAACTCAACAAATCCTTGAAATAAGATCCTAGCTGTAACTCACTCTTTTTTTCTCTAAGTTTCAGCAGAGGCGTCAAGGGCTAGTAATACAACTGTTGATGAGAAATCTCGTTATCATTCCAAAGGGAGGTGCTGAACCTCTATGCAAGATTTTAAAGGGAAGGCTTGGAGTCACGCTGCTGGCTCTTGCCCATCACCCAGCCCATGTAAGAAGCTGAGGTTGACAAGAGGTTAGAAAGTGGGTTTCTTTGCAGAGAATGTCAGTGAGAAAGCATAAATTGCTTCCAGCTTGCACGCAGACATGTGGAGCTCATTCAGCCAACTAGAGGCTGTGCTATAACCACACTGCGTTAGGAGTCGTGGGAGTCACAAAGGTGAGTAGGCCCAATACCTGCACCCGAAGAGCTGCTAAGGAACAGTAACACCTTTAGTAACAGGCACACCCTGAAAAGCCTGACAGTACCATTCCAGTGTAATACAGGGAAATGGGAAAGAAATTCCATCTTAGGACCTGGAGCCTTTACTGGGCCACGGCAAATGGCATGGGTGGGGCAAAGGTGTTTAATACAGACAGAACTGCTTGAGACAAGACAGGCATACCAGAAAGCACAGGAATGCTTGGAGATCAAGATCATATAG
Source organism: Hippopotamus amphibius kiboko (assembly GCF_030028045.1). Taxonomy (NCBI): domain Eukaryota; kingdom Metazoa; phylum Chordata; class Mammalia; order Artiodactyla; family Hippopotamidae; genus Hippopotamus; species Hippopotamus amphibius. Next base: position 168,354,772 of record NC_080188.1, on the reverse strand, counting down.
GCTGTAACTGTGACAATGGGAATGAAAAATGTGGTACGTTTTAAAGATAAAAAACTTAAAACAAATCCTCACAATCCTTTACAGTTTGCAGATCTTTGGGGGATATCTTACTAAATTCGACAGTCACCACAGCCCATGGGATAGGCAGGGAATGTACTTGTTTAACAAGTGAAGTAACCATAGGTCAATGTTATTATCTTACCCAGTAGTACAGGGCTAGCCAGCAGTATAACTAGGATCTGACCCAGGTTTTGGGTTTCATTAGTTAATTGTTTCATGGCATTTAATCCTCTCCCTCCCCCACATGTTATGAGCAGTTCAATTCTAGCAACTATTTCAAATTTTACTTTTGGGATTATAGGGGTGTGTTGTGAAGATTAATTGATTCATTTATTCAACAAATAATTACATTTGAATGGGAGGAGATAGATAATAAAAGATAAGCAAGGAATGTATGTATATATTAGATGCTGGTAAATTCTAGAGAGAAAAATAAAGCAGAGAAAGGGAGCAGGATTTACCAGGGCTGTGAGGGGTTGCTATTTTAAGTAGAGTCATCAGTGAAGACCTGTGTGATACTGGTGACATTTGAGCAGAGCCCTGAAAGAAGTGACATGAGTTAGTGAGTCATGCACTGTCTGGGGAGGGGGCCGTTACGATGATGGCTGTTATCCAGATGGGAGTCGATGGTGGTGGGGACCAGGATGAGAGAGGTGAAGATGGCAAGAAGTGGTCAGAGTTTGTATGATTTTTGAAGGTTTTGTCAAGAGGATTAGGAGATTGATTAGATGTGTGGCGTAAGGGAAAGAAAAGCATCCCAAAAAATCCCACACTAAGATTTTTAACCTGAGGAGCTGGAAAGATGAATTTGCATTCTATTGAGATGACAAAGGCTTCAGGAAGAAAAGGATTTGGGGAAAAGGTAAAGAGTTTATTTGGGGGCACTTTAAGTTTGAGATGGCTGTTAGATGTTCACATATTGATGGAAGCAGTTATAAGTGTCTGGAGTTCAGGGAGAGGTCAGGTCTAGAATATAGATTTGGGAGTTAGTGTCTAGGTCTACCGATTTTCAGTGGAGTGATTGTCAGGAACTGTGAAAGATCTGAGTTTTATCCTACTTAAGGTCAGCTTATCACAACTTCATGGATGCTGGCAAAAGACATGAGTTCCTGGGGTCACAGACAAAAGACCTTATTACTCTCAGCAATAGCAGTAGCCAGAGTACACACCTTTCCCTGTCCTGTTCCATGGAGTCTCAGTTACCTAAGACAATGTAGAGAGGGCCAGAGGTGCCTGCACACGCACAGTGGGTTGCACGACAGGAAAGGAACCCCAGGCTGAGGAAGCCTGAAGCTTTTGTAACATGAAATAAGCATGCCTCTCCTTTGCTCTGAGATGGACACTATGTGTATGTTCCAGAGCTCTTTGCTATACAAACATCTTTGAAAGGCCAGTTAGCATCTCTGCTCATGAGCCATCCAGAAATGCAGGAGACCACGGAGAATTGTCTTCCCGCATGGTGTCACCCCCGAAGGAGCACTGTGGAAATCTTAAGGGGCACGTTTGGTTTTTACAATGACTGGGAGTGCTATTGGCATTTCACAGGCAGGAGCCAGGGCTATTGGATGTCCTGCAATGTGTGGGACAAGTGTCACACAAAGAGAACGACCTCAGGACCCACACAGCTGTTAATGTCTGGTCAGGAATTCACTGACGTGAAAATGTAGAATTATTTGAATTATTTGAGCCTGGACCCAATTTCCACCTTACAAAATATTCTTTTTAGTACAGCAGTATACACTTAATATTTAATCATTTAAATCAAAGGAAAGTTGTACTTTGCTTTGCTCAGAATTCTATCAAAAGTTACCATTTGGGGATAAAAATGGATCGCTAGCAGCAAGATCCATTATTTGATCCATTATTTGAGTAGCCACCCTTATATCAGATTACAATCGCAGCTGAAACAATTATAGTAATTGTAGGTGTGTGTGTGTGTGTGTCTGTCTGTCTCTATATCAATCTATCTATCTATCTATCTATCTATCTATCTATCTATCTATACATACAGCCTTTATTTCATAAGGTCAAATAGGGATAAACATGATTTTTTGGGAATATTATCTAACTTCTCTTAAATAAAACTTACTCATAATAAGAGGATATGTTAGAGTCGGATGCTTGTATCAAATCCTGTTGAAAGGTTCATGAGGAAGAGCATTGGAAAGTGACCATTGGATTTAGCAGCGTGGAAATCATTAGTGACCTTGAAAAGAACAATTTCAGTGGAGAGGTGGGGGCAGGAGTCTGTTTGAAGTTGGTTCAAAAGAGCATGAGAGGACAGGAATTGAGACACGAGTATAAACAACTTCTTTGAGGAGGTTTCCTGTAAAGAGGAGCAGAGCAAGAGGATGATATGTAAAGCACTTATCCCAGTTCCCAGCACACAGAAAGGGCTCAAAACATATTGGCTAAAGAAGGGCTTGATGACCCATGGGAGGTCTACTGAACAAGGGCTAATGAAAAGAAATGTAGACATAGGGGCTGGTCAGGAAGGGCTTCTTGGAGTCTTGTGAGTCTTTGAAGAAATGATGGAGTTAGAGGGGGAGGTTGGAGGTGAAAGTGTGTTTCAGGACTAGGCCAAGGCACCAAGATGGGGAGGAGCTGGGTGAGGAGCGGGAGCTGCCTGCCAAGCCAGGGAGATTTGGGGGGAACAGCCAGGCTTGACTAGAGAGACCTGGAGACAGCAGACAGAAGACCTTGAATGCCTGACTATGTGGCATTTATTTTGGGTCTGATGAACCAGTAGGGAGCCAGAGATCTTGAGCAGTCAGGGACGTAGTGGGAATATAGCATTAATTGTATAATATTTCTCAGACTGTGTGCTATGCTTCTATTTTAAGGGTTGAAGTTGGGTAGGTTACAACTCATGCTGCCGTGGGTCTAATGAAAAGCACATATTTTTATGCTAATCCAACCTTTGGTTTCCTCCCTGACTTAGGGCCATCCTGGGAATACAATTCTGGGGATAAAGATTAATGGGAAATAGAAACTCACTAGGGATTTAAGGAGGGGTGGGGAGAAGGGGTCCTCCTGAATGAGTGCATTTGAAGCTGGCTTTAAAACGGCCTGTTTCTGCAGAAAGCCAGGCACTGCTCTCAGCTGGCTGTTAGCAGCAGGCTCTTGTTTCTTAGGCAGGGGCCTATATGCCTTAACAATACCTTTTCATTTCCATGAATCAGGGCGGGGAAACCGTGACGCAGCTGGGTATTTTAGAGGTAGGCTTATTCATCTTGTCATGTGTGGTATTGAGATTCTGACCAGGTGGTTGGCACAGTCCAGTTACCCAGGGAATGAATGGTGAGGGTCAATCCAAGAGGTAGTGTGGCCCAGGGGCAAGCAACAGGCTTTGGTCCCAACTGAACCAGGTTTGAATCCCAATCTTTCATCTCCTATGTGACCTTTGACAAGTCCCTGAACCTTGATTACTTTATCTTTCAAATAGGGATGATGTTTATTGCAAGGATCTTCTATCCACAGAGTGTGTTGCATAAGAAGGTTTATGCCATTAGTTTATGTTTAAATGTCCTCCGGTCCTGAGGAGTCAATAAGTGATGGAGTAAATGGAGAACCATGGGAGAGCAGCAGCAGTACTTTTCAGCCAGAATGTGACAGCTCCACCTGGTTAAACCCCACTTAGCCCCAGATTGTAGTCCCCTCTTTGGTAATCCTGTTTTGTTCACATGGTCCAAGTTATAAGGAAAGCTCTCACAGGAGATTGCTGTCATTGCTGAATTCTTCAGATTGTTAGATTATTAAGTAATGACTCAATATCCTTTTTGATCCTGGGGCTTTTCACACAGAGAGATTAGGCAGGTGCATAGCTAGAGGGAAAGAACAGGCAGAGAAAGTGTTTGTAAAATGTGGGCTCTATCAGCAGCTTGGAGCTGTATAGAACTCTGTAGAACTACAGCTTTCCATTAGGTCATCAACTACTGGCTGGGATGATGGAGACACCAGATGTGCTTCCATGGGTGTCAGGGCCTTGCTTGCCCCACTTCACCATGAAAAAGTTGCAGTGCGAGCTACATACAAGGATTCATAGAAATTCAGCATGGCCTGTGAGGGAGGTGGGTCCGACCTCTCTACCTGGAAGGGAGTTTGAATTATTCTTGAAGTGGGACTCTGAAAGCTGGCCGTGGGAATGCGGGGCCAGGGCTGCCTTGGGCCTGAATAGAGAACAAGGGAGAGACAGTCACACATGGGGGTGTGGTTCTGAGGGGCCTTTGCTAATCTGCTCCCCTAATTCGCCCCTCCTCTTTCCCTGATCCCCACCAGCCAAAATATCTGAATTCTGCCCTTGTCTGGAGACTCAGAGCTGGGGTCTGGGATCCTCCTGCCTGAGCTTAAACCCTGACTCTAACACTTATTACCTGCAGGAACTTGGGTTAATTACTTAGCCTTTCTAAGCGTCAGTTTCCCCTTTCTCAAAATGAGGATAAAATTAGCATTATTGTTAGCATAAATTAGGATTTTCGGTGAAGATTAAATGAGAAAAAACTATAAAGCCTAAGAGTGTTTGTCACAGAATAATTCTCAATAATTGTTAGCAGCAAGGATATGTGAGACGGTTACACTGGTTAATGACAATATTTTTAGAAAATTCTTTCACAAGCATTACCACTTTCAGTTTTAACAACTAAGAAGAATTATCACTCTTTTTAATTAGGTGATTGAAGTTCAGAGCAGCTATATGACTTTCCAAGTTTATGTCATAAGAAAATGTGGGAATTCGACTGGGTGATTCAACTTCAGAAGCCAATTTTATCACATGACACTCTGCTGCCAGCATGAGTGCTTAGAGAGAAGGGGACAGAGCAATATTAGCTGGAAGCGGGAGGGCACGCAGGAAGGAAAAGTGAAACAGTGCTGAAATCCACACTTTTATGCATGGAGTTAGGTGTTAGAGTGGAATCTCTGAGAATTATATCCATAGTTACACTTTACTCACTTTTAGATTATAAATAGGAAACCTCCAAATTATAAATACTGGAAACCAGTATCCAGAATATAGAGAAGGTCCAAGAGAAAAGAGCACCCTTAAACACTTTAGCTAGCCTCAACGTTCTAAAGTTCAAGCAGCAACAGTCACACAGGGAGGCATCCAGAAATCTCACTCAACTCCAATCTGCTCTTCTTTTGTGCAATGTTAATAAGTGTATCTTCCTGATTGATTTATTAGGTCATAGATTAGAAACAGCATATTAATTGAAGAGAAAATTGACATATTGACAACAGATAAGAACTAGCTTGTAGCCTAAGAGGAAAAACTCTGACAAGCAAAGCAAAACAAATGATTTTAACAGTTTGGGGTTAAGTGGAGATAATCACAGCACCCCCTCACCCCCCCACCGTATCTCAGCCCTTACTTCACGGTGTTCCTGCCTATAAGATGACACACCAAGATAACTAACTGAGCCATAAAAAATAAATAATTAAACTCTATTCACTATACCTCATTAAAGGTAATAGAGATGTTTCAATGTATTTTAGCAATATTCATGTCTAAAATTATTTTAAAAACTGAAAATAAACACCCTAATTAATTCCAGTTTCCTGGACAATTTGATGGCAAATAAACAGATTTTATCGTCACTAAAAAGTAATTCATTTGCATAAATGAATTAGAAAATGACCTTCTCTTTAATAGCTACTCCAAGGACTTCCATTTTTTGGCAACATAGCAGACTGATTTAATCTCCCTATCCCACCTCCATAGGAAAAGATATGCTGGATAAAGTAAATAAGAAGTAGCAGAACAAGACTATTAATTTTTTAAATTTATTTTTATTTATTGCCTGTGTTGAGTCTGTTGCTGCATGCGGGCTTTCTCTAGTTGCAGCAAGCTGGGGCAGCTCTTCATTGTGGTGCGTGAGCTTCTCATTGTGGTGACTTCTTTGTTGCAGAGCACAGGCTCTAGGTGCATGGGCTTCAGTGGTTGTGGCACATGGGCTCAGTGGTTGTGGTGCATGGGCTTAGTTGCTCCACGGCATGTGGCATCTTCCCAGAGCAGGAATTGAACCCATGTCCCCTGCATTGGCAGGTAGATTCTTAACCACTGTGCTACCAGGGAAACCCCAAGATTATTAATTTTTATTCAAGCTCTAATGAAGAAACCCCAAATCCCCAGGTGATAAAATAGAAACTATAACACAGAGCTAGATGCCAGGCTAATGAGTTGATCCTGGGATGGGTAGGGGTGCTGGACCCAGATAGAAGCTCTACCAGCTGGGGTCTTCATGCCAACAGTATGGACGTAGGCTCAGACACTGGAGGAACTGAAACACAGATTTCTGCATAAGGGTGTCAGCAGGGTTGGTTCCTTCTGAGGCTTCTTGTGGTTTACTGACAACCTTTGGTGTTCCTCGCTTTGTAGAAACATCACCCCAATCTCTGCCTTCATTTCACATGGTGTTCTCCCTGTGTGTGTATCTGTGTCCAAATTTCCTCTTTTTATAAGGACACCAGTCACATTGGATTAGGGGCGCACCCTACTTTAGTATGACCTCATGTTAACTCATACAATTACATCTACAGTACTCCTATTTGCAAGTCCAACCCATAGCAGATAATCTACAACAAGGAGGGTGAGCTGACACACATAGTGGGGGCAGTAGCACCCCAAGAATGTACCACAGAATGTAATAGAAGGATCTTTTTTTTTAATTAATTAATTTATTTTTGGCTGCATTGGGTATTTGTTGCTGCGTGCAGGCTTCCTCTGGTTGCGGCTAGTGGGGGCTGTTCTTCCTTGTGATGCTCGGGCTTCTCATTGCGGTGGCTTCTCTTGTTGCAGAGCACGGGCTCTAGGCACGTAGGCTTCAGTAGTTGTGGCTCACAGGCTCTAGAGCATAGGATCAGTAGTTGTGGCACAGGGGCTTTGTTGCTCCACGGCATGTGGTATCTTCTCGGCCCAGGGATCGAACCCGTGTCCCCTGCATTGGCAGGCAGATTCTTAACCGCTACACCATCAAGGAAGTCCTGTAATAGAAGAATCTGAAAGAGACAAGGCTCTTAACCTCTCTCAGACACAGTCTCCTCAACATCACAGGGAAGGAGCATCCCCGCCCAACATGGCTGTTATGAGGGTTAGACCAGATAATGTAGAGGAAGCGCCACAAACTGTGATGAGTTTCCATTTTTATTATACTAATTAAGAACAATAACTCCCATTTATTGAGGGCTATGCTAAACTCTATCTCATTCAGTTCTTACTATTACCTTGTGTGGTAAATATCTTCATTTTATGGGTAAGGAGACAGAGGCTTAGAGAGGTTCAGTCATTAGCCTGAAGTCACATGCCTAGTGAGTGGCAGAGCCAGAATTGAAACTTTGGCTCGTCAAGGTCCAAAGTCTGGGCCTTTACTTATTTTAAATATTTCCTGTGTTAGGACTAAGTTCTGGGCCGTGGCAAGGCTGAAGAAGAGGCAAAAGAACAGAGATATGTTTTACACTGAGGAAGAAAATTCAGTCTCATGAAGAGAGTAGATGGAGGTTTATTTTACTTTTTGGGGGGAACCCCGCTGCGTGGCCTGTGAGATCTCAGTTCCCCCGGACCAGAGATTGAACACGAGCCCCCTGCAGTGGAAGCACGCGGAGTTCCAACTGCTGGACCGCCAGGGAAGTCCCCAGTGGAGGTTTATTTTAAAAGCAACTAAGCATGGGGAAGGGCGGAAGAAAAGAAATTAAAAGATGGGTGAGTCTCTGCCCTGGAGGAGGCTGAGAGAGCAAATAACATCTGTGTATTGCAGCCTTGATGGGGCAAGAAGCCTCTGACCCCAGAGTGAGTAACTGCCTGGAGGCTGAGGTCAGGAATGCGGGGGAGGCTGCAGGGGGCAGGTGATTTTGACCTGATTTGGAATGTGTCAGGGTATGGGCTTTGTTTTGAATCCCAACTCCGCTGCTTACAAGTTGTATGACCTTGAACAGGTTACTTAATTCTTGAAACTTCCACTTCTTAAACTGCAAAATGGGATTTTTTTTTTTTGTCTTAACAACCACTTGCCTCTTCTTCCTTCCTGTAGAACACACCCCCCCGCCCCCCACCCTTTCTTTTTCACTAGCTTCCCTCCTTCCTCTCAGAGGGAGGTGGGCCTGGGCGCCAGCCACAGGCAAGGAGTAAAGCAAGAGTAGAGCAGGTTGAGCCCAGGGGTGATTCCCTGCTGGTGGTGGGTTTAGGGGTGGACATGAAATCCAAACCCAGGCAGGGAGATAGATGTGAGGGGAAGCCTGCTCTAGTTCTTCTGGTAAGGTCCTCCCCCATCATAAAGGAATATATTGTATATATGATAGAGCTGTCTTTTCTGCCTCTGGACATTCCATGACCATATGGTATCTGTAAGTGTGGCAGCATCTTGAAACTATGATGGTTGCTAACCTGAGGACATGGCCAATGAGAATGGCAGAGAGTAAAACTGGAAGTAAACCGGAGCCTTGATGATTTCATGCAGGCACCGTATTAACCAGCTCTGGAGCTACACTGTCTCTGGAGTTCTTATTAAGTGAGAAAATAAATTTCTCAACGCTTAAGCCAGCAGCATCAGGGTTTTCTCTTATTTACAGGCAAAAACATATTAAGTGACGTATTACCTTATAGATTTGAGTGGAATGTTAACAATTATCAGAACACTTTGCTATGGAATTATACACTGCTTTCTCCTTTACTAACGCGTGTCATATTTCTCCAAATACATGTGACAACATTTTGGCCAGAATCAAAGATTCTGCATTTTTGGTGCTCAAGTCAGTTGCCAAACACAATGCATAGTAGATGTTTAGTGTCTGTTTCATAATTAATCTATCTGTTATCTATCTATCTATCTATCTATCTATCTATCTATCTATCTATCTAGTCCTCTAAGTGTAAACCTGATGGACAGTATGATCCAGATGCCCTTGTTAGCTGGGTGGAGATCCTGTCCCCAGGATGTTTTATTTTACCACTGGGCAGTAAATTCCAAAAGAATCTAAGTAGTTTGGAAAAGGGGAATATGGCAGACCTTTCTAAAACTGGAAGGTTCCAGAATCACAGACTCTCAGGACTGGAAGGGACCTGGGAATCACCTAGTCCATCTTGTTCATTTTACGGCTGAGGCCCAGAGACTTCCTTATGGTCACACAGCTAGTGGCCAGGTCGGGACTGGAACCCAGCCTCCACACTCTGCCGCAGTCCCCTTCCATTATATGTCATTACTTTCTCAACTTTCTCTAGAGTCAGCTTCTCTTACAAGCTGAATAAGGGGGAAGCCCTCTCCCCAGAGGCTGTTTGGGCTTCTAGGAATCCGTGGGAATCTGTTGGAATCTGTGCATCCACTTCCTACCAAGGTCATTCTGCAGAGTTGTTGCCAGTGACCAGGTGGCCTGGCATGAGATCTGAGACTCGGCATCTTTTGCTGTCTGCAAACATCAGCCCCTCATCCCCAAGGGGTCATTGAGGGCCAAGAGTTGGGAAGAGGCCTCTCCCTGTTCACACACTGGTCAGATCTTAGCATGGAGGGCTGGTAACAAGGGCAGTGCAAAGAACAGAGCACCTATAGGCTGGGCGGCACCGTTCATCCCTGGGCGAGGTTTAGGAGCTCTTGAAAGACCTTTGTTCCAGTCTGTCCCAATCTGGCTCTGCGTGTGGCCTACTCTCACCCTCACCCCCACCCCACCGCACACACCCTGCATATCCAGAGCTTTATTCCTGCCCTTTCCCACAAATCAGTGCTCCTACCCATTCCCAGTTGCTCCCCAGCCCCACGTTGTTGGCCAGTTCAATGTCAGTGCAAATGGCTACTCCTCCCTCAGAATTAGCCACACTCTTCTCCATGTTCCCACCATACTTGGTTTATTTCATCATCATAAAGTTTAAGTCAAGATGGCTTTAGCTGGATCTTTTCTACTAGATCAGCACTTCTCAAAATTTATATGCTTACACATTACCTGGAGATCTTAGTGAAATACAGATTCAGAATCAGTCGGTCTGGCATGGGGCTTGCAAGTCTACATTTCTAACAAGCTCCGCGGTGATGCTGACACTGGTGGCCTGTGGACCACACTTGGAGTGGCAAGGAAACTCTGAGTTCCTTGAAGGCAGGTGCCATGTCTTATTCACCTCTGTAATAGCAGCTTTTAGTACAGTGTCTGGCTGATTATGGCAAGCTAACACACATTTGTTGAACTGAAATAAAATGGGTTAAGGCACTGGTGTTTCTGGGGTGTTTCCCTTAAATGTAAGTATGTGATGTGGGCAGCATTAGAGTATTGCTGTGGCTGAGAGGACGGAAAGTAGGGTGGGACAGGGTTTGGGGCTCACAGGAAGGCAGGATAAATGCTGAGAAGACCAAGACCTTTACAGATCAGAAACTCACTTTTATCAGCCTGTTCAGGTTCTGAAGGACTGATTGACGCTTCTAAACCAGAAGGCCAATGTATTCATTAACATTAAAAGATATGTCTTTCCAGTGACTGAATTACTTGTGCCTGCTATGAGACACGTCCTGCTGCCCACCACCTATCCACGCTCTGCCCCCGACCTGGGATCAAAGTAGCAAGGGACAGCTTAGCTCAGAACATTGATTCAGAACATAGATAACTGAATGTACTCGTGGGGAAAATAAAGCAGGTAAAGGAAACGCTTGACAAGTTGTCCCTTCTCCAAACAGATTTCATTTCTGTAATACTTATTTCCTTCCCAATACAGTCTTTCTCCTTGGTTAGCACTGGATGAAGACAGACACATTCCTGCTTCTAAGTATCTGTGTTTCTAGATTCCATATTGATCAACCACTTCCCTTTCAGCCAACACATCCTTCTAACAGGAGGTCCAGCCTCAAAACAACTGATTTTATTATAGCTTTTCCTAGCTGCATTGCAGTCTTGAGGATGCATTCAAGTGAGAATTTTAATGGTGGATATGTGTGTGGTGCCCGGTATCTCTTAGGGTAGGATACTTCTGCAGGGACAGTTCTGCCCATTCCCCCAATTCTGGGGATGCCTCATTTGGGCTCTTCACAAGACTGCTGAGGGGTTGGGTGGATGGGACAGGCCACGATCCAGCTCATGGGCCGACAAGAGCGCTGGGCTCTCCTGTGGCCTCGGGAGCGGCAGCCAGGTGGGCCGACTGGGGAAAGAGGGCTCACTGCCTTCGCCCGCCTACCTTCCCTTTTGCCTGATGCTGGGCAGGGGTTCTCTTGTACTTCCTCGTGACAGCTGGTGACTGAGTATCTCAGCATATACTTTGTTACTAACTCGCCGCTCACCATATGACATCCTGTGGGTCACTTCTCTCTGGGCTTCAGTTTCTTCCTCTGTGAAAAAAGGGATTTGGAGGAAATAGACCCGATGGTCTCATCCAGCCCTAAGATTAACAACTTACAGTATTTTATAGTGATAACCTGCTTTAAAATGCACTACTTCATGGAATCCTCACAGTTGCAATTCCACATTTACCCATGAGGAGGACAAGTCTTTTTTTTTTTTTTTTTAAATTCAATTTTATTTTTTTAAGTTTAATTTTTGTTTTATATTGGAGTATAGTTGATTTACAATGTTGTTTTAGGTTCAGGTGTACAGCTAAGTGATTCAGTTATACATATACATATATCCATTCTTTTTTCAGAAGGAGGACAAGTCTTAGGGAAGATAAATAGCTTGTCTTAAAACATCCGCCTAGCAATTGGCCAAACTAGGTCTCAAACACATTTTCTTCATCACCAGCTGGTAGTGTCTCCTGGGCCTGGACAAGGAGGCCCAGGAGACATTTTTACTTGTCTCCCACCTTGAGAGAGAAAGCACAGCCTTCTGGCTCCCTTGCTTCCCCCTTTCCTCACCTCTCCCTTCCAGGGTCTGAGCTGCCTTCACCCTCTTTGTCATCTTTCTGTGGAGTTTTCTGCGTTCTCTTTCAGCCTTCTCCATCTCTCTTTCTCTCCTCCACCGTCCCTTCCTTCTCCCTGCCCTATCCACCTCCCACTTAGCCACCTCCCTCCCCTCCCCTCCCTTTCCTCCTGCATAGCACCCTCTCTTGGTAAATACTTTTGGGTTCTGCTTTTATAAAGACGTTGCCGCGCACTCCTGTGTGAGTTTGTGGGTCAGTGAGGGCAGGATGATAGCTTCCAGCTGTGACCTGATGACCAGGGTGGTGTTTTCTAATCTAGTGCAATGGTTTCCAAGCATCAGGTGAAAGGTAGCCTTGCACTGGGATCACCAGTGGTGGGAGAGGGAGTTACGACTCAAAATGCAGATTCCTAGGCCCCAACTCAGAGACTTTATTTAGTAGGGTCATACCTAACTTAGTACTCTGTATTTTTAAAAAGCTCTCCTGAGATGATTCTGATGTGTAGCAAGATGCATATTTACTGTTGAGAACTGTGTCCATCAGACCCTGTCTGTGAGGGTAAGTCAGTGAGTGGCCCAGTGTCCATTATAGTACCAGGAGTGTTGCCTCAGGTGGAGACTTTGCTTGTAGGTCACAGAACATCAGTTAGTGAGTTTGGCAGCTGTTCCTTCCCCATCCTAGGTGGATGCCCCATCGGTGGTATGTCTGGCTTAACAGACGGGAGCTCCTTGCTTCCACCACATGTGGGCAGGCTGAGTCTCCTGACTTGCCTTTCATCTATATTTGGCTACACATCCCCAAACCAGAGATATGCTTATCCCTTTCATCCTTTTAGATAATGCTTCCCTCTCTCCTACAGTTTTCACCTCTGTTATTGACTGGAGAAGAGTAAGAGGAAATCAATTTTCATTCAAGTCCCTCTAATAGAACATGAGTTTCCTAATTACTTTAATTAGTTCCTAATTAAATTAGTTTTCTAATTAAATACCAGGACATTCCCCCTCAGACCTCTGGGTTCTGGCAACTCCATATGTAGAATTTGGAAGCATCTTTGAGACCATCTAGTCTACCCCTCACTAAGGAACCCACATTGCCTATTGCTGAAAGACATTTTTTGAAGGCAAACATTTTTTGAAGACCAATGTTTTTGAAGATGAGCTCTGTGCCACATCACCAGACTCTTTGCTGGGATCACACTCTGCCTTTGATTTACACCATGTGCTCTCAAAGGAGGCAGTATGACCCCCAAGGAAGTAAAAATTTGTGATTTTAGATATTACAATGATTTGTGGCTTTCCAAAGGGCCATGGGACCTAAAACAGGTAGACAGCATGTCTAGGTATTAAATTCTCATGATGGGGGAGGGGTGGACGTGTTAAGGGAACATATGTTGAAAAGCTTCCTTAAGGAAGACAAAAATGAGAAGGGTTGAGAAACACTGTTTATGCAAAAGGGGGTCTGTTTATCTGGGAAGTTATAATTATGCCAAATCATCCATACCCTTTCATTCAGCCTCTTCTGTGTTTAATTAAGCACACAGGAGTCAAGATAAAATTTGAACTCACATACATTAGTCTCTCCAGCTGTTCATTGGGAATGATCCCATTTGCCCTGACTTCTACAGCTGGGGTGAACTCTTGCTTCTAATTGCATAGCTCTGGTCATTTGTTCCACTCATTTGGTGTTTCCCTCTTAGCATTAGTGACCTTGCATCATTTGTATGTATCTGTTCTATCTTTATAACTAGATTATAAGCATTTTATGGTAGAGACCACATGTTTGTGTGTTCATGTATTCATTCAGCCATCAAACATCCATTAAGCACCTCCAGGCATGAGGCTAGATTCTAAAGAGTCAAGACAGGACATGGTTTCCTACTTCAACGACTTCCCAGTAGATAAAGAGTGGTGAGACATGGTGATGAGTGTAACTACAGAGATGGCTAGAAGTTGCAAGGAGAGATATCCTTCCTAGCTGAGAGGAGGTAGTGCTTGAGCTACGCCTTGAAGAAAAAGGCAGAGTTTCTCAGATAGAGAAAAAATGTGTAAAAGGAAGACTATTTCAGACCGAGCTGGAAGCTTCTGATATGCCTGGAGAGAGTGGTACACATGGGAAGGGACTCAAAATGAGGCCAGAGCAAAACATGAGATGCCTTGAAACTCATTCTAAGGATATGGATTTTATCCACAAGTCAATGGGATGCCACTAGAGAATTTAAATTAGCCAGTGGCATGATTAGATCTTTATTCCCAAAGCTCACTGTGGTTGCAATGTGGATAGGAATTGATGAGGATTGGAACCTGGTTAAGAGATATTGCAACAATGCAGGGTTGGTGATGCCTGAACAGGCGCAGTGGGTGAGGATGGAGTGGAAGGAACTGACCAGAAAAGTTATTTAGGAGGGAGAGTCTAGAGAACTTGTTAATTAATTGGCTGTGGGGTTGAGTGAAAATTGGTACCACCACTTTGAAGGAACATTTATCACCATCTATTAAAACTGAAAAAGGGAATACAAGTCTATGACTCAGAAATGTCATTTATGGTTATCTACCCTAAAGAAGAATATTTTCTCAACATTATTTGTTTTAAAAAATCAGATAGACCAACATTTCCATCCATAAGGAACTGGATAAAGAATATGACATTGAAAGGAGTGAGCAGCAACTCTATATGGCAAAATGGTTCTGTCTCCATCATGATACATGACTGAGTGAAAAAAATCAGTTGTATTGTAGAATGACGCATAGAAGTGTTGATGTCCTAGAGAAAAACTCATTGTGGCCTTTGGGAGAGCCCCTTTGCAAACAGCTGTCTTCCCACCTTCTCACCCTAAAGTAGACTTGCTGGGATCAAGTCTCACTCACCCACACAACACTTCTACTTAGTCTTATTATTTCTTTAAAAAATTAATATTGAGTAGATACAAAACGACATTGATAGAATGCACATAAATATTGTGATACAACACTTCTGTGCTCATTACTAACTGTAAGAACAGAAAAAACATTGTCATTATTTTAATGTCTTGTGTATCCCTCCCTCTCTATTCTATCTTTTCCCTCTCAAAGGTAACAGTTTTTCTCAAATTTTGTTTATAGTTCCACATATGTGTTCACATTGTTTTAGTTTTGAATGTTTTTAAACTTTACACACACACACACACACAATCATCCAGTATGTATTATTTTGTGACATTCTTTTTATATCCAAAATTATATTTTTGAGGTTCCATGTTTGCATTAGCATTCTCCAGAGAAACAGAGCCAATAGGAGATACGTACATCCAAGCTGGAGACCCAGGAAAACTGGTGGTATAATTCCAATCTGAGTCTAAAGTCCTGAGAACCACAGGAGCCATTGATCTAAATCCCAGTGCAAGAGCAGGAGAAGACCCAAGTCCCAGCTCAGTAGACAGGCAAGAAGAAAAAGAGGAAAATTCCTCCCTCCTTTGTCTTTTGTTCTATTCAGGCCCTCAACAGATTAAATGAGGTCCACCTACATTGTGGCGGGCCATCTACTTTACTAAATCCACCAATTCAAACACTAATCTCACAAACACATCCAGAAACAATGTTTAATCTGAGCACCCTATGCCCAGTCAAGTTGACACATAAAGCTGTCACAATGTTGTTGTTGAATGTGGCTGTAATTTTCATTTTCACTCCCCTATGGTATTTTATTTTATGACTATTTGATAAATTTATCTATGCTATTGAATAGTGAAGGACAGTTTGATTATTTCTCTTTCTCTCTGTCAATTGTAAACAGTGCTATTGTGGACATTCCTGAGAGTTGTTGTACAGTATATACAAGTAAGGATGTATATCTTCAACTTTACTATACAGAGTCATATAATGCCAAATTCTTTTCCAAAGTGTTTGTATTAACTTACATTCCCCCTCATAATGTATTAATTATTCTTTTTCTTTCACATTGTCAGACTATTGTCAGGCTAATTTTTGTCAGTCTGTTAGGTGTAAAATGATAGCTAGCAAGGAAATGGGGACCTCAGTCTTACAACCACAAGGAACCAAATTCTGCCATAACCATGTCAGCTTCTAAGAGAACCCTGAGCTGCTGAATGAAACACAGCCTGGCTGACACCTTGACTGTACTTTGTGAGACTCTGAGCAGAGGACCCAGCAAAGCTGTGCCTGCATCCTGACCCACAGAAACTAAGAATAAAAGTATGTTGTTTTAAGCCATTAAGTTTATGTTAATTAGTTACACAATGACAAATAACCAATACAATATGGAGGCATGGAGAAGGAAATATAACCCTAATGCACTACTTAGTTCTACAGTGAACAGAAGAGCTGAGAGCTGTTCTCTCTGGCTAAAAAAAAAATCTGGTGAAAGGCTTAGATTGGCTTAGCTGGGTCAGGTGCCCATCCCTTGGCTGATCTGTGACTAGGAAAGCAGAATTGATTAGAAGACGACAGCTCTCACTTAACCCAGATGGTTTGAGGGGATACTTCCCAGAAGAGGGAAGCTGTCTTTTTCCTTTTTCGCTATGCTGCACAATATGTGTGGCTTATGGGATCTTAGTTCCCCAATCAGGGATTGAACCCACACCCTCGGCAGTGAACGTGCACAGTACTAACCACTGGACCACCAGGGAATTTCCGAGGGAAGGTTTCATAATCAAAACAACAATATATTTCTACCATGATAATTCAATTAGAAAAGGCAATTAGAAAAGACAAAAATATATCTAAAAGGACATAATTCTTTTCATTATTTTCAGATACTATGATTACATAAAATCATTTGAAAATTAGTAGGAACAGTATATAAATGCATTAAGATGATCAATATAAAATTATAGTTTCCTATATCAGTAAAAATAATAAAATAAAATGGAAGATCCACTCACAGTAGCAACAAAAGACAAACTAATATGGAAATTTGTAGGATCAATATAAAACAATTAATTTGAGACATTCCTTGTACTTGGTTGACTGTCATGAAGTGTAACATGACCATTACACTGTAAATAAATGCTTTTTTCATGAGAGAAAATATTTGATTGTTAATTCACATGATGATTACTAGCTTAATAGGATCTTCTTTGTTACCAGTACCTTTTACAGTACCAGTACATTTTACTCAGTGATTCTCAAAAGTTAGTGTGCATAAGAAAATTACCTGGGAATATTTACTTAAGCGCTTATTGCAAGATACTACCCCAAGAGATTTCAAATCATTACCTCTGAGTGGAACCTATTTGCCTGTGTAACTTGGAAAAACACTGAAACCCAAAGGAAGGTAGCTCAAATGGTGGCATTTCAGTTCTATCTGGGGATGAACGGAAGAGATTGTCAGGAGTGAACATTTTTCTGACCATTCTCAAATGACATCAGAGTAATTGGGCTGTGTATGTTTACCTGTGGCTCTTAAGACTATTTATACACAGAAGAGCACATTTGTACCTAGTATTTGTATGAGGTTATATGTGAGGAATCTTAAGGGATTTACCGTATATTCTGTGTTCTCCCTGCTTTCTCTGAGTACTTCCTTATGTTCTGTGAATTTTGGAGGAAAGTAAGGAAGGTAGAAATGACATCAAGGACAAGGGGGAGGAGAGGCAATGGAGTGCCTATAGCGTAGTCTCTGAGGAGGGCAGATGCTCAAGCATTGTGCTGGAGAGTCTGCTTATTTCTTCATCTGGCAATGGTTGGTTAGCTATCAATGAACCAGAGCAGAAGACCACAGCGGAAACTATGACACCCACCCCACCATAAGTCTGGGTTTTCTCCAAAACCATTTCCCGTCTGTATGTGGATGCAATGAACTGAATAGAGAAGATAAGTAGACTTCAAGAAGCCTCCTCCACACTCTAGAGCCTGACGTGGCCACTCCTAAGCCTCTTGCCTCTGCCTGCGGTCAGATCTACCTTCAGTTTCATGGGAGGCTTTGAGGGTCACCTGTACCCGGGACTGTCTCTCTTCTTCTATGGACTTTATCATGCACGACTTGTCTCCAGGGCCTTGATATGCAACTGCCCTGTCCAGTATCCGCCACACCGTCCCTGGAGCAAAGGAAGATGGGCGAGGCTGCGGCAAATACACTGTGTGGGGCTGGTGAAGATATTGAGCACCTTCATTTTAGTGGCCCAAGAACTGCATAACATTCAAGGGCAGTTTGTACTGATCAGCAAGATCTACCACCAGAGAAACTTTCTGTATCACAAACAGTGGCAGCACCTCACTCTCTACACGACCTTCTTCCTGAGCGGGTGCGTGGACGTGGTAAGCCAGAACCTGCTGCCCCAGAGGTCTCCTGCCCTGGAGCAAGGCGCCCAAGCCCTGGGCATGTTTCTGATTCTGCCCCTGATGATATCTCACTTGCAGGACTCGGAAGGAGTGGAGCTACAGTGTCACGTCCTGCTCATCCAGGCCTTGTTCTTGCTGCTGCTGGTGGTGATCGCAGAGCTGTGGGCTCCCAACACGCGGAAGCTCTGGGTGATGAAGGCCTTTTTATATATGGTTACAGGCTCTTGGCTGATCCAGATAGGCTTTACGCTGTACAGACCCATCTCTGGCCATAAGTGGATGGATGATGACAAAAACAATATTCTGTTTCTCACCACCTTCTTCTGCTGGCACGTGGCTTCCCTTGCCATCTTGATGATCTGGATCTATGCCTTCTCCTTTTGGTGGTATCGTTACATTTGTTGATGCCGGAATCAGGTGAGCCTGGAATGGTTCCTGTCACCTGCACATTCTGGAATGCCTGGAGGAGAGGCTGTGGGAAGAGGAGCTGTCAGAGAGGAAGACCAGGTGTCTTTCCTTCAGAGGTGCCACCCGAGGCAGCTCACTCCGCTGAGACGGGCATAAGACTGTCTCCTCTTTTGGCTTCTCTCCGTCTTGTTTGCTAAGCAGTGAGCAGCGAAAAGACAAATGAAACCCAGGAGGCATGTTACTGTGACCTTCACTTTCAACTCCCCAAGTATTTCCCCAACCTCCCCTCAAGTCGCCTCAGCTCCAGCCAAGGCGATCTGCTTGCCCTTCTCCTCTCTGCAGTCCTCACCACCCCCTCGCAACCTAGTAGAATGTGAAAAGAAATGTATTATATCCTGTCTTTGGGTTTTTGTAAATATCCCTCACCCACCACATAGAATACCTACCACTCGTCACTGACATTTAGTAACTATAATGATTTACAGTCTTTAGTGCAGCATAATAATTTACCCTTCATAATAACCACCTCCTCATCCTTCCTCTTTCTGGATTGCTTCAATACTCATGCTAAACCTGGACTGTTCTTTTGAGCATCTAGAGCTCCTGGAACTGTTATCGAGGCTCCTTTCGATTGCTTTATGCTTTATCAAACAGAAAGTCAGATACTTTTTTTTTTTAGCTTCATCGAGATGTACTTAATACACAAAAAATTGGACATAATGTATACATTTTGATGAGTTTGGGCATAAATCTATTGTGATACCATCATCACAATCCTTAAAGGCAATTTCCTCTGCAGGGTCCAGTAGAACAGAGCAGCAACCTGCACATAGTGAGGGCTCAAAAGGGTTCATCTGCTTCCAGAATTTCTCCACCCCTGTCTCGCTAAGTGTAGCGTCTGTCAGATTCTTTTACCTGGGTACATCAATCCACTGCTCTGTACACACCTCAGCCAATTTCTGCGTAAGACTCACCTGGACCCACTCCTTTCTGGTTCGCGTATAAAATAAAACCCAATGGCTTGTTTATTCTGCATATTTTTTCTTTTTAATCCTCACAACTATTCTGTGAGGTAGGCATATAGGTGATAACCTAAAACTCAAAAGTCTTAACAAACTGGCTTAAGGTAGCTAGATGTTTAGCCGTGTCACATAATGCTATAGCTGTGTGTCAAGGGGGATGGAATTCTGCGGGGGTAGGGTTAAATTACTGGGGACTTGCAGAAGAGTGTCTTTATGCCACCTGTTCTGCTTTTTTCCCTGCTGTCCCCAGGATATGGAAAATCTAAGCTTCCCTACTCATGGTCACGGCTAACATATTTATACTTAGGATGGAGTAAGGCTGGGACAAGGATTCTAGAGAGTTATTATCCTTCTAATTTTCCCCTTGTTTCTAGTTCCTAGGAAAACAAGATGTAACACTTTTCCTTTGGTTCTGGCCCTATCCTTCGTTGTTAACTTTCTTGTTCCAAAGTTAAGGTGTAACAGGGATAAATTGTTGTCTGGCTGTTAAGAGCCTCTAGCCTCTGGTTTTGGGGGCTTGTGAACATTCTGAGTATTGCAAAGGAGGGAGGCACTTTCCAGTGTTATTTACAGGGGGCTCAGCAATGTCTCAGGATGGGGGCTGGACACCCAGTGCGTGAACAATGGAGCTCTCCACGGTAGGCTTACAGCTTGACCAACGGAATGATCAGGTAATGATGCTCTCCACAGGAGGTGAGCCGTGGTTCCCGGAGTGGAAATAAAATGTTCCCCAGGCATTAGTCCAGCTTCTGTGCTTCTCCTTGCTCCTGGTGACCGTGGAGCTCTGTGCTTTTCCCTGGAGGTTCTGCCCTGTTCCTGGTTGTCACCTCTGGGTCCCATCTCTTTGTTTCTTACCCACAACCTTGGGTATCTTTGAGATCTTGCCCAGCCCTGAAGCTTCTCCTTCCTGTGGTCTACTTCAAACTCCTCTAGTACCTTGAGGTTGAGGTGGTAGGGAGTCTGTTTTTCCTCTACACTCTTTCCTAATGATTTGGAAAAACTCTGTTTTCTACTTCACTCAGGCCTCCTTTTTTTCATATTAAAAGCAAATCTTGGATTTTTTTAACCTAAAAATTGACTTTTTTTTTCTTGGTATTACAATATGGCCTCATCTTGAGGCAATGTCTTTCACTAATTAGAAGAAAAGTTATATACAAGGGCAGAAAAGAGAAGACCAAATATTAATATTTTAAGGTATTTTCTCTCTACAAAGGTAAAAATTGAAGAGATACCAAAACCACTTTTTGACGGATATCTCGCTTCTGAATGTTTTTGAGGTCAGATACTGATGAGCTCGTCTCTTGTAGTAAATGAATGCCTGCAAATATTATTATGTCTCACAACATGTATCTTTGAGGTAAAATAATAAATATTAGCAGGGGCTTTCAAAGCCACAAAGGATTATTACTGAGGCCTGCTGTTTGGGTGATAAGGAACTTTCTGCATTCCTCATATCACAGTAGGTATGAGCACTCTGACGGTAACCCTAATCACATTGGAATGTAAAATCAACCAAAGATAAATCTGGGAAAAAACAAATAAAAAACCCAAATAGAATTTTGGAGAGAAAGGTGTAATCTTTACCACCATCCACCAGGGGGCACCATCTTTCCATGATCTGGGAAAGGGGTACTTGCTCTGCATTTGTGCTGAAGTATCAATTTTAAAAGAAATGAGGGAAGGATGAAGAGGAAGCTAGAAAAATGCATAAACGAATGTTTTGCAAACATCTAGTAAGCATAATGAAGGTCTGTTTGTTTCCTGTTAGATGTATGGACATGAATAAGCATAGAATTCAACTGATAGAGGGTATACATGTATAGACCTATATCCAAAGATACATGGATATATAGATATCTATGAATAAATATATAGATGCAGATAGCTGTATATGCATAAATATATAGATATATATGTGTGTGTGCCTCAAAAACACAACAGTGTCAAAACACTTGAGCTAAAATGGCTATTTTTTAGCAACTCTATAAAAATTATCAAAATTCTCACTTAGCTCTTGACATAATAGGCATACAGTAAATAGTTGCTGAGTGAATGAGATGGAGCTATATGTAATGAGGTGGACAGACCTAGAGTCTGTCATACAGAGTGAAGTAAGTCAGAAAGAGAAAGACAAATACTGTCTGCTAACTCACATATACGGAATCTAAAAATGGTACTGATGAATTCAGTGACAAGAACAAGGACGCGGATGCAGAGAATGGACTGGAGAACTCGAGGTTTGGGGGGGTGGGGGGTGAAGGGGAAGCTGAGACGAAACGAGAGAGTAGCACAGACATATATATACTACCAACTGTAAAATAGATAGCCAGTGGGAAGTTGTATAACAAAGGGAGTCCAACTCGAGGATGGAAGATGCCTTAGAGGACTGGGATGGGGAGGGTGGGGGGAACTCAAGGGAGGGTGGTGGGGAGTCGAGGGAGGGAAGGAATACAGGGATATGTGTATAAAAACAGATGATTGAACTTGGTGTACCCCCAAAAAAATAATAAATAAATAAATTAAAAAAAATAGTTGCTGAGCGAGTAAATAAAGCATCTAGTACAGGTGTAACATGGATGAAATGTCAGTTTAATTCTTTTTTTTTAAATAAATTTATTTATTTTTATTGGCTGCGTTGGGTCTTTGTTGCTGTGCACAGGCTTTCTCTAGTTGCAGCCAGTGGGGGTTACTCTTTGTTGAGGTGCCCGGGCTTCTCAGTGTGTTGGCTTCTCTTGTTGCAGAGCACGGGCTCTAGGCGCGTGGGCTTCAGTAGTTGTGGCATGAGGGCTCAGTGGTTGTGGCTCATGGGCTCTAGAGTGCAGGCTCAATAGTTGTGGTGCACAGACTTAGCTGCTCTGCGCATGTGGGATCTTCCCGGACCAGGGCTTGAACCCGTGTCCCCTGCATTAACAGGCAGATTCTTAACCACTGCACCACTAGGGAAGTCCCTGTCAGTTTGATTCTGATCTGGGTTTTGAGGGGTAAGCAGAAGTTTGTTTGAGGTGTTCAGGGCAGGCACTCTGAGGTCATACGTTCCTGTGCTCATAAGCCCGGCAGTGCATTTCGAGCAATGGGATCTCATGGCATATTGGTACCAGAGAAAACTATTGAGTTCCTGCCCCTTCAGAAGGGTGGCTAAGGAAGAGCCACACAAATTGTTTTGTGGAAAGCTTGATAATTTGCCTTTCAAGTTAAAGGCAGAAGATTATTAATGGGCTCTTACAATTGAGCATGGTACTAACAACAACAGCAAATGCTTGCAGTCGCTTGTGTTATAATCAATATTCAATATACTATGGTACATATTTAATAAACTAATTATTAAGCTTTTAAACTTGGCATATAGAATTACTTATAAATGTAATTTTATTTTAAATTGCTTTAACTTATCCTTCCTTTTTCAATAAAATCATACATTTGCTAAATCATATTTTCCTAAACAGATACCACTTCCATATTTTTGTTAACTAAAATTCCTTTGACATTTCATACTATGAGTTGAAAATATGATTTAAAAAGATACTTGAAATACCTAACAAGGCAGATTTACAAACCTAACAAAGAAAATCCTCCTAAGAACTTAGAAAGTCTCTTGTAAATTTAATGTCAGATTTTATAATAAATGCAAAATAGAATTTAAATATTTAAATAAAAACAAAAATACAAAAATAAAAATAAAAAACAACATACATAAAATAGCACAATTTGGGGGGAGTCAAGGAAGGGAGGGAATATGGGGATATGTGTATAAAAACAGATGATTGAAACTGGTGTACCCCAAAAAAAATAAAAAAGAAAAAAAAATAGCACACTTTTTTTTTTTTTGGGGGGGGGTACATCAGGTTCAATCATCTGTTTTTATACACATATCCCCGTATTCCCTCCCTTCCTTGACTCCCCCCCTTCGAGTCCCTGCCACCCTCCCTGCCCCAGTCCTCTAAGGCATCTTCCATCCTCGAGTTGGACTCCCTTTGTTATACAACAACTTCCCACTGACTATTTTACAGTTGGTAGTATATATATGTCTGTGCTACTCTCTTGCTTCTTCTCAGTTTCCCCTTCACCCCCCGCCCCCTCCCATACCTCGAGTTCTCCAGTCCATTCTCTGTATCTGCATCCTTATTCTTGTCACTGAGTTCATCAGTACCATTTTTAGATTCCGTATATGAGTTAGCATACAATATTTGTCCTTCTCTTTCTGACTTACTTCACTATGTATGACAGATTGTAGTTCTATCCACCTCATTACATATAGCTCCATCTCATCCCTTTTTATAGCTGAGTAATATTCCATTGTATATATATGCCACATCTTCTGTATCCATTCATTTGTTGATGGGCATTTAGGTTGCTACCATGTCCTGGCTATTGTAAATAGTGCTGCAATAAACATTATGGTACAAGTTTCTTTTGGGATTATGGTTTTCTTTGGATATATGCCCAGGAGTGGGATTACTGGATCATATGGTAGTTCTATTTGTAGTTTTTTAAGGAACCTCCAAATTGTTTTCCATAGTGGCTGTACCAACTTACATTCCCACCAACAGTGCAGGAGAGTTCCCTTTTCTCCACACCCTCTCCAACATTTGTGGTTTCCAGACTTTGTGACGATGGCCATTCTGATTGGTGTGAGGTGATACCTCATTGTGGCTTTGACTTGCATTTCTCTGATGATGAGTGATGTTGAGCATCTTTTCATGTGTTTGTTGGCCATCTGTATGTCTTCTTTGGAGAAATGTCTATTTAGGTCTTCTGCCCATTTGTGGATTGGGTTATTTGCTTTTTTGGTATTAAGCTTCATGAGCTGCTTGTATATTTTGGAGGTTAATCCTTTGTCCGTTGTTTCATAGGCAGTTATTTTTTCCCATTCTGAGGGTTGCCTTTTAGTCTTGTTTATGGTTTCTTTTGCTGTGCAAAAGCTTTTAAGTTTCATGAGGTCCCATTCGTTTATTCTTGATTTTATTTCCCTGATTCTAGGAGGTGGGTCAAAAAGGATGTTGCTTTGATGTATGTCATAGAGTGTTCTGCCTATGTTTTCCTCTAGGAGTTTTATAGTGTCTGGCCTTACATGTAGGTCTTTAATCCATTTGGAGTTTATTTTTGTGTATGGTGTTAGGAAGTGTTCTAATTTCATTCTTTTACATGTTACTGTCCAATTTTCCCAGCACCACTTATTGAAGAGGCTGTCTCTTTTCCATTGTATACTCATGCCTCCTTTGTCAAAGATAAGGTGCCCATATGTGTTTGGGCTTACTTGTGAGTTCTCTATTCTATTCCATTGATCGTCCTTTCTATTTTTGTGCCAGTACCATACTGTCTTGATCACTGTGGCCTTGTAGTATAGTTTGAAGTCAGGAAGCCTGATTCCACCAACTCCATTTTTCCTTCTCAAGATGGCTTTGGCTATTCAGGGTCTTTTGCATTTCCATACAAATCGTAAGATTTCTTGCTCTAGTTCTGTGAAAAATGCCACTGGTAATTTGATCGGGATTGCACTGAATCTGTAAATTGCTTTGGGTAGTACAGACATTTTCACGATGTTGATTCTTCCAATCCAAGAACATTGTATGTCCCTCCATCTGTTTGTGTCGTCTTTGATTTCTTTCATCAATGTCTTAAAGTTTTCTGCATACAGATCTTTTGCCTCCTTAGGCAGGTTTATTCCTAGGTATTTTATTCTTTTTGTTGCAATGGTGAATGGGAGAGTTTCCTTAATTTCTCTTTCTGCTCTTCCGTTGTTAGTGTATAGGAACGCAAGAGATTTCTGTGCATTAATTTTGTATCCTGCTACTTTACTAAACCCATCAATTAGTGCTAGCAGTTTTCTGGTAGAGTCTTTAGGGTTTTCTATATATAATATCATGTCATCTGCAAAGAGTGACAATTTTACTTCTTTTCCAATTTGGATTCCTTTTATTTCTTTTTCTTCTCTGATTGCTGTCGCTAAAACTTCCAAAATAGCACACATTTTTAAAAGTATATCGTGTGTCAATGTTTTATGTGTTCCAAGATGTCTGTAGCCTACCATGTTTTTTCAATCGTCAATTACCTCATTCATTAATCAGTGTAATACACACATGCACACATCTTAAGGGAATTCAGGGTGAAGCTCTGGATAGTTTAATAATCACATTTTATTCCTTAGATTATCACTTCCTTTGGAAAAGAGCTATTATAACCTGGGCAAAAGAAATTCTTTTAGTTCACTTTGTAGAAGAGTGGCCTATACAGCACTGATATGTACCCACATTGCTTAAGACACTATGCTTTTAGACTTGTCTTCAGTGAAGCTGAGTGAAGCCACCCTCTACTCCTAATCACTGCCCCATTGTCTTCCCTGCAGCTCAAAGAGGCTCACTACTGGAGCTATTAGCAACCAAATGGCGTGTTGTCACCCCAAAAATGGCAAGGACTGAAAGCCAACAACGCTGGCTAGAGGCTTGAATTACATGATGGTTAGATCCCAGACCCTTTCAAGACCTTCTAGTTCCCAAATTGAAAGGGTACCAGATGTCTCCCCAACTAGTGCGATGATGAGTCACCTGGGGTGCTTATTAAACACGTACATTACCAGGTCCCTGCTCTGACAACTCTAATTTAGAAGAGCCTGGGTGAGGCTCAAGAGTTTTGCACCTTTTGTAAGTGCCCCAGATGGTTATTATTATCAGGCAAATATAAAATATATTGTTTTTTAAAAATTATACCTAAGTTTACATCTCAGCTCTAACACTTACCAGTTGTGTGTTGGATCAGATCCAGTGTGCAATGATTTCCCAAAACTCTGGGCATCTCCTTTACTCCAGTGTGCACTTACCCTGGGAATGGCAGCAAATCTCTTTGGCAAAAGTTAGGAAGAGACTCACAGTGAATGCTTGTAAAAACACTGCAAGTTTCTTCCTAAAGGGCAAAATGCTTTCTTTAAGACCTTCTAGGTCTGACTCAGGACTGAAAATTGCATGAGGGGCCTGGAATTCTACATGATAGCTCATTTTTGGTTCACATTCACATTAATTCATGCCCTCAAAATATTTATTGAGCACTTCCATGTGACAGAAACTGCTCTGGATGTTTGGGATCCATCATTAAATAAAACAGTAAAAAATTCCTTCCACCATGGAGCTTATGTTTTCAAGCAGAATCTTAGTGAGCTGCCACACATTTTTTCCAAGGGACCCTATGATCAATAGCCACCACAAAGAACCTGTGGATTGGATCATTCTGATTTCCACATGCCATAGCTGCTATTATGATATCCACATATACTTTTGTCTTTGGTGGTTAGCACCACCTCCCACTGAAATCAAAGCTACTTTTCAACTACAGCACCTTCTTTCAGCCTTTGTGGCCGTCTCCGCTGTGCCACTACTGCTGGCACCATCACCAATGAGCATTTGCTGTCATAGGCACCACCATGCATAATCTCTCATTGCCCCTGAGCTTTTGAGTCACCCCTTGAAGATGAAAAGTTCTAAATGGAGGATCTGATTGCTAAGTCTAGGACAGGTGTCCATGTCCTTGCTGCCAGGACAGGAGAAGGACTGTCTGGTCCCTTCCAAGACTAACCAATTTTTCATCCCAAGTGGGAAGGATGGCCAGTGACCAAAACAAAAGTACACAAAACCCTAATAAATGCACTTTCTTCTGATTCACTCAGGGATCAGAGTCCTCTCTGGGCTAATTTACAGGTATCCTAGGACAGTGCGAGGCGGGATCTAAATGTGGTGAATCAGACCCAGAGCCAGGACTACCAAAAATGATTTGCCTCTCCTTCAAGTGAACAAGAACTTAGTCTTCAAACCCATTTGAAGGCAATAAAAAATGAGTAACAAAAGTTAATTTCCACATTAAAATATGCTGAACACTTGTGCTTCAACAAGTTGTTCTCTGTGAGTAAACTCAGGCTGAGTTCCAAATTTCCAACTTGCAGCAAATGTTTTCGACCTTGGTAAGTTGGGAATATGCTAGAAGTGTCTTCCGTCTCCTTTCTCGTCATTTACTATTGTTCTTCATTTCTAAGACTCTTTCTATGTGGATAAAAGTTTTCTGCTCTTTCCTTTGAGCTACTCATGATCTCAGAAGTAGGCCTGGCCCAGTTTACAACTGAAAAACATTGTACCCTCCTGAGAAAGATTAAAATGAAAGAATTATAACTTCTTTCCCACATTGCCTTTTGCTTACCTCTGTTTTTCTGGAGTGATTGGTCTAGGTGAATGAGGGATTGATTAGGATTAGAACATCTTTGGTCAAAATTGGTTACAAAAATCTCCAGTTCTTTTGTATGCTGTGATTTGATGAAAATATTAAATGGCTTTGTTTCAGTCTTATGTTTAAATTCTTAGATATGTGGGATACCTTTTTCTAAGTAACTCTTTTCCATATAGATATTATTTATGTCTTCCTTTCTAACATCTGTGGGAAAGAAAGTCTAATTAAACATATAAGGATACACACAAGAAGTGGTGGGAGAAATTATACAGAAAAATACATCATTGTGAGAAAGTCCAAGAGAGTTATTTCTAAGCCCATTAAAATACGTTTTTCATGTGAAAGGTGGTTTGATTTACTGGCACATTGGAAATAACATGGACTCTTGAATCAAATAGGCAGAGTCCAATGTCAGTGTTGCACTTAAAATCTTTCATTGAAATGAAGGTGATGATAATCCCTATTTTGCATGGCTGAGAACTGAATGAGAATCAAGTATAAACACCTAGTCTAATCCTTCCTCAGGGAAGACATTCAGCTAATGTTTATTCAATCTTTTTTCAAAGCCAATGCATAGTAACTCACAACCAACCAGAGGAAGCTATCTGGGAAGGAAGAGAAGGGGGTAGAAAACAGCACAGATATTAGGTTGAATTCTCCAGCTTACCTGAGAGACACGTCAAGTCACTAAACATTCACCGAGTACCTGTTAAATTTCTAGAAGGATATTAGACCCAAAAGACATATCAGAAATAAATGAACAGATTCCTACTCCCTCGAAGCATAAAATCAAGTTAAAGAGACAGAACTTAAACTCAGGGTCTACAATTAGACAGCAATAATATAGAAATGGTCAATGCACACCAAATAGTATGGACTGAAGCCCTAAGTATGAGAAGAGTCTCTATGGTTAAGGGAATCCAGGAGATCAGGTAACATAAAGACTTATCTTCAGATTGAGGTCTCTACCAGAGGCATAGAATCTGGAACCCCTAGGGGGAGGTGTCATTGTACATTCATAAGGGGCAGGGTTCTGTTGACTGGCAGCCGGTTCTGCTCCTAATCAATCACAGTGGCAGGAACAGCAAGGCAACATGAGCAATGCGGGTGAGTCTCTCAGAGGGGTGTCTCTGCCGCTCTGAGCCCCCCAAATAAGGCAAACCACTCACCTTCGCAGTTAACAGGCATGAGTCATTCAGGGACACCACATGTAGATTTTGGGTTATTCACGCCTGTTGTTTTTCTTCTCTCCTCCCCTTTGCCCATCATATGCCACCGGATCTTTGAGGATCAGATACGGTTCCATTCATAAGACAAGTAAGGCAACTAGGAGGGATAGCCAAGAGGGAAGAATTAAAATGCATATTGGGCCATTGCGTGTCATACCTCTTCCAGGGGGAAGGCTAGCACGAGGTTTGGGGTTGTGCAACAATTTCTTTGTTACCAAATCAGTATCACTATTGTGTGGAATGAATGTTGAAAGCCTTCTCAGATTAAGCTTGAAGGCAGAGCAGGTGAGAATGGAAAAACAGGAATGAGGAAATAGGATGGGGAAGGGGAGAATATGGAAAGCCTTATTCCTATACCCCATGAAGACTGTATGGTTAATGCCAAGCGTGGTCACAGCCAAGCCCCTTGTCACCAACAGTGTGTACGGCTATGGAAAAACAATCGATTGAGAGATTTCTTTCAAACCTCACTTTCCTGCACTCAGATCATCTCAGTAATCTTACTCAACAAATCCATGTCAGGCTTTATGAATAACAAACAAATGAACAAAAGTCCGAAAGACTGAAGATCTTCTCTTGAAAGAATGATTCATTCACCATTTACCAAACTTAGACACTGTGCAAACACTCTTAGCGTCTAGAGGAAAAAAGATGAAAAGACAAAAGTCTGTCCTCTCACAGAGCCCAGTCTGGTGAGGAAGACAGACACATCAGTGAGTGAAGACAGTGACTTGTTAATTGTCATGCTGGAAGTTGTACATGACCATGTGAGGTGGTGGGGGGGAGTAGTGATCAATTTCATATTGTGGTAGATTCTGCCATTCTTGGTTCACCAGAGAGATTATATGTAAACAAGTTCTTGGTAGATAACTAATAATTTGCAAAGAAGACTGGGGTTGAGAGGACATTTCAGGGGATGGGAATGTGGGAACAAAGATACAGAGCTGGATGTGAGAGTGCATGGCATGTGCAGGAAAGAGCAATGTCTTGGCTGGTCAACAGGAGGCAGCGTGGTATGGAGCGGTAGCAGGTGAGGCTGGGAAGGAACCCAAAAGCCAGACTGGGTGAAGCCTCAGATACTGTACTAAGGAATTTAGTCTTTACCTTGTAGGACATTGAAGAGTCCCTGAAGGGTTTTAACAACAATATGGTGGCAGTGACTAGAAATAGGGAGAACATTTGAAGAAACTGATGCAATAGTCTAGATAAGAGATCATAGGGACCTGAAATAAGAGAGTGACTTTATGGATGGAGATGTGAGAATAGGTTTCATTGGTACGTAAAAGAAGAAACCACATGCCCCTACACTGCATATGGGAATATTGAGAGAGAGAAAGAGAGATACAGAGAACAAGAGGAATCAAAGATGATTTTCAGGTTTCTGATTTACACAATTGGATGGTGGTTCCAGTAACTGAGACTGGGAATACAGGAAAAGGAGCAGGTTGGGGAGGAAAATTATCAGATCAGCTTTGAAAACATTGGGATGAAAGTGCTTGATGGGTGTCCACATAGAGATGTCCCATAGCTCGTTGGATGTTTAAAACTAGAGCCAGAGAAAGAAGTCTGGACTGAGAACATAGATTTTGAAATTATGCATGTGGAATAGATTAAATCAATCAGGGAATTCTCATAAAAAGATGACCAGAAGGCTGAGGAGGGAGACAGAAAAAAACACACTTAAAAATGTACAACACTAGATAGCAAAAAAAGAACAAACAAAAAAAAACTATGGAGCAGAGGACAAGAACTGGCATCAGTTCTATTGCAATAGTGTTTGATTGTCTGGGTTTCTATTTCTATTACAAGAAGACAATAACCACAAAGGGAAAAGTAATGAAGGGGATTGTTTAGTTTTCTTACGTTATTGCAACTTCACTCTAGTGGAGTGGCACTTATTCTGCTCACCAGACATTTAGCTAGACTGAGAGAGAGGACTAGTGTATAATATTTAGGTTTCTCATTTCATAAGTCCTTCATTATAAACTTTAGGTATGATGGAAAACTGCTGAACCATTGATAGCACAGTTAACTTACTATTCACTAGCTGACTTGTACCCTGAAAAGCATAGACAGTGAGTTAGAGTAAATTTAGAGAGACCATCTAGTCCACCTGTGGTCTCTATGCTTGGCTTTGAGACAGTCAACACTTATTTCCTTGGAGTAACTTGGGCAGCACAATTATCAAGCTTGAGGAAAATAATAAATGTGTTGCATTATCAATACATTCAGAAAAGCTCTTTTAGGGCTTTAAGGTTGGGCCCAAACCTACAAGTTAAAATTTGACTTGGTTTCTGAAAAGTGACTGCATAAATTAAAGATGGTGAAGTTAATATTATAATGTGAGAAAAGCTAACCCTGTTTCTGGCCACGCTAATGTAATATAGAACACGGGCAATCGTTGTCTTAGGCTTTTTCCTGGGAAGGATGTGGAATTCTTGAGTTGCTGGTGCCCCTCCAGCCAATGAGAGGGGAACCAGATGGAAAGGAGGCCACGTGAGAAATTATTGAAGAAGGGCTTAGTGACTAGCCAGCGGGGGTGGAGGTAAGCAGAAGGTTGTAATATGTTTATAAAAACGGGGGCTTTGTCCATTACCAGAGGACTTAGATGACTTCTGTCAAGCTTCCGAGGGCAGAATGTCAACAAATGGAAAGAAGACGAAGGAAGGCCATTCACAGTAGGAAAGATCTTACAAAACTATTTTATCTCTTCATGAATGGGATGGGCAGCCCCATGAGGTGGTGAGCTCCCCACAGCTGGGAGTGTTTAAGCAGAGTGATGTTGCAGAGGAGGGTCCTGGAGAGGGGGAGGAATTGAGTTAGATGACCCTAAAGGCCATCATCATGCTGAGATTTGTGAAAGGATCCATTCAGTTGCTTCATTTTCCCATCCTAAATGCAATCCTGCTTATGAGAGTTCTTTTTTTTTTTCTCCCCATATAGAGATAATTGGTTCTACAAATCTTATAATTCTGCTGGAGGATGAAATCTTTGCTGACTTTTTCAACACGTTTCTTTCTCTCCCGGTAAGCATTCTCAGACTTAATTCCAAATGTTTCATCAGCAGCTGAACAGTGAATCTTACTGAGCTGAGTACCTTTTTTTTTTTTTTTAATAAACTTCTTACCAAATCAAAACTATTTCAATTTGAGCAAGTAAATATGAGGCAGAAAATCTTCTAAAATCTCCAGGTGTTCCCACTATTGATATAATGAACCCCCAGCCTCCTTGATTACCTTTGCCTGTCCACAGTTACCTCTCATCACACCCTTTGCTGGTACCCAGTGCTCCAGTGATGGCAGCTCTACCCTCGTAGAGTACACCTGGCATTCTCCCACCTCCACGCCTCTCCTTGGCTGTGTTCTTGGTTTCCATAGTTTCACTCACCAAACTCTTAACCATTTTTCAGGTCTCTACTTAAATCCTGCTCTGCTTAAGGAGTTCTTAGGTCCTCCCAATTGGAACTTATTACTGCCTGTCTTTGTGCCCCTTGGCACTTTGCAACTCTCTTGTGTTATATGTGTGCGTCGCCCCCACTGGATTGTGTAATTGTGAATTCCTCCAGGACAAGGACCGTGGATTATTCATTCTGCTCTACTCCCCTTACCAGGTGTTTGGCACATAGCAGTTGCTGAGTTATTAACTGGAACCAAATCTATATGTCTTCTCACTTATGCAATTAAAACAAACCTCAAACAGCAAAGTATTCTTAAACTCAAACCTACACTAATCCTGCTTCTTTTTTGTTTTAAATATTTGGTTACATCTGAATGCTGGTGCCTTATAAATAGTTGCTCATCTCAGGGCACCTTTTTCCATGGAATGCTACCTGTTAAAAGGTGAAATTTCACACAACTAGGAAAAACACTATTATTCCACAAACACCTGTTGGGTGGTCACTTTGTGCCAGCCACTGGGCTTAGTCATGGGGACACAGATATTAATGATACCATCTGTGTCTTCAAGGAATTCCCAATCTAATGTGAGAGACCAATATTTAAGGTGAGTGCTTAAAGGGTCGTGGGTGACATGATTGAAGTCTCTAGGAGGTAGTAGGGTACACTGGAGGAAGAGGCCACTCCTACCTGGGAGAGTCAGAAAGGTGTCAGTGAAGAGGTGACACAAACCACATCTTGAAAAAAGACTAGATATTTGACAATTGGCAGGGGACAAAGATGTGGAGGGACGGGTGGATAAAGAAGCAAGAGGAAAAGACTGTGGGGTTGAGTATCAAGAGAAGCAGAGGCCTGGGACTTCCCTGGTGGTCCAGTGGTAAAGAATCTGTCCTGCAGTGCAGGGGACGCAGGTTCAATCCCTGGTCGGGGAACTAAGATCCCACATGCCGCGGGGCAACTAAGCCTGTGCACCACAACTACTGAGCCTCAACTAGAGAGCCTGCGTGCTGCAACTGCAGAGCCCATGTGCCCTGGAGCCCATGCTTCACAACTAGAGAAGAGAAGAAACCTGCATGCCACAACTAGAGAGAAGCCCGTGCGCCACAGCAAAGATCCCGCATGCCACAACACAGATCCCCTGTGCCACAACTAAGACCCGACACAGCCACGAATAAAAATAAATAAATAAACTTTAATAAAAAGAGAGAGAGAAGCAGAGGCCTTAGAGACAAAACAGAGTAAGTAAAGGCACCGTGGAAGACAATGCTATGGCTCCCTGGGGGCAACTCTAAGGAACTCAGTAAGGCTGAAGAAAGAGCTGTGAGAGGCAGACACAGCAAGAGATGAGGCTGCACAGCCAGGCCTCCGAGAGCACGTAGGCCAAGCTTAGGAGTTTGGACATCATTCGGAGAGCAATAGAAAGCCATCGAGGGATTTAAGTAAAGGAATGACGTGAGACTTTCACTTAGGGAAATTATTTCTGCAGATGTCTGGCCATGGGTTGGGCTGTCAGGGGACCACTGTGGAGGAAGTTGGAAACTAGTCAGGAGATTGTTTCAATAGTCTAGGTGAGAGGTGATGAGCATCTAAGGGCAAAATGATGAAGGGGATGGACAAATGGGAGAGATTTTTTACAAAGCAAAATGCAGGACTTTGTCACTTTGAATATCAGACCGAGATGGTAACAAGAAGAGAGGAATCAAGGTTGCAGGCTTGGGTGCCTGGGTGGATGTTGGTGGCAGCAACATCGTGAGAAAGGAAAGGAGGGAAAGGCCTCTAAGAGCAGTTGTTTGGGGTGATCCTCACTCAGGCTGTAGCATCTGCCACTGTCTTAATGAGAGGTTTCAGAAGTAACCTTAAGGCATTTTAGCTAATCAGCTTGTTAACTTAATTATACAGCCCACAATAACGTTATAGAAATGGTGAATAGGATGTGGAAGTAGAATCCTGAGAAAATCCTGGCCCTTTAAGTAGCTGTGGTCTATTTAGGAAGACAGTGGTATTTCATGTTGAATGCTGCTGTCAATTATAAATTTCTACTGTTTAATTTCCGTAATCACCCTGTAAGGTCAACATCACTCCCTTCTTATGATGGGTCTCAGAAGTTAAATGACTTGCCTAAGATCACTTGGCGAAATCTGGGGCCGTCCTGGAGCTGACCAGGTCCTATGGCTCTAGGCCCAGTGTGTTTTCCATATCAACCTCGTGCCCTCTACGGCACAAATGTCACGTGGTGAAACTGCTTCCACGCACTACTCCCACACAATCTCATGATTTCAGAGTCCCACCACACACCCCAAAAAAGTAACTTCACATGCCAGGCAGGGCCGTGTTGGGTCCAACATGGAGTGCAGAGCAGGGAGGGGTCACTAAGGACTGAGTCTCCTTCATAGACCGACATTTGTGAAATGCAGGCCACACCATCACCTTCCATCGATACAGCCAAGAGCAAAGGGAACAGAAGGAGGGGGCTGCAGACTGACAAAATTTGGGGCTACCAGTCTCGGGAAGATGGTCAGACTGACATGATGTGCCGAGAGTTCAGCCAGGAGCTGGGACTTTAGCCCCTCTAGTTTATCACAAATACTTTGGGGGCACTTTGAGACATTTTGATGCCTATGGCGAGACTGCTAAGCATAGCTACCTGTAAACATAGAAACCCTTTCACATAAGTCTCAAAGCTGCCTAGGTCACAGACCCTTCCCCATGACAAAAGAGGACAGTAGCCTAGAATTTTCTATCAAGTTTGGACACTCTTAATGCCCCTCCTAAGTAATTTGTACCTTTAATTCTCACATCTTCAGTCCTCTACTTTTTCCAGTTCAAGAATTTAGGCAAATCCGAAGGTATTTCTCTTTATGAAAAGGTTTTAAGCCTTTGCTCTAACTTTCTAAGTCCTGGAGAAATGAATAATGCAATACACAAAGTAAATACCTTTTAATGTCATGAGCTTGGCCTTTGCACACCAGCAAGATAACTCCCAGGTCGGGGCAGGATGGAGCCAAAAGATAAATGAATCTTGCAATTTAATCTTTCTTGGTTGTTTTGTGCAAAGCAAGTTGATTCAGTGGAATAAATTTAAGAATTAATGTCCCTTAAAATAGGAAAGCAATGGAACCTCTCTTCCTCTGTGGCTGCAGATGGACCGTGACATTTTCATGAAGAGAAGCTCTAGACCCCTTTGACTGTTTCTTAGTTTTCTTTTGCAGGTCTTTGGTCAGACACCATTTTACACTGTTGAAAATTCACAGTGGAGCTTGTGGCCAGAAATACCCCATGACTTGGTGAGTACGATTCTTGAATGGTGGACGCTTCGGGATGGGGGAAGAGGCAGCTGAATTTGAAGTGTGGATTGGGAGACGGAGAGGGACAGGAGCTCCCGAGGGTGCCTATGGAAGAAACTATAAGGCAGGTGAGTAGGACAAACAGCATCAAGCCAGATAGACATTTCTGCTTTTGTGCATTTTTACCACTTGGGCAGGCAATTGCTGGTGAGTCCTTTCCTCTATATTTTAGTCCATGGTTAGCAAAAGGGATTCACCTCTCATGTCCACTGTGATGGTTGGGTAGTAGATGCTTAGAGCACTGTGTTGAGAAGGACTCTGAGGCCCACCTAAGCCAGAAAGAATCTGGGAATTGATTGGCAATGCCTGCCATGGGTGTGGGGTAGGAAGTGCAGCCCATGGGCCACATAGCAATTATCTGCGCTGTAAGGTGTAGCTCAAGTCAAGATGATACTCGACAGTTCCTAATGACAACTTGACCGTGAGGCATATCTTTCTCCCAGCCTTTTTTTCTCTTTATATGTTTTTTTCCTTGTCCTTGTCCACTGTCTTTCTCCTTTTCCCTCCTTCCTGTTCTCCTTTTCCACTCTGTAGGCCTTGGACTCATCAATGGCTTCCCCATGCCCTACCTGTGACATGTGGGATCAGAAAGATCACTCTAAGCCATGCTCACAGCAAGGTTTTATTTTCCTCTGGGGTCTGGAGAGCTGAGAAAGACACTCCACCCTGATTCTTGTATTTGCTTTCCTTAGGGAACCCCAAAACTTAAAATTTTATTTTCTTCTCCTTTCTCTGGTAGTTAGATCCTTCTGGGATCCATCTCATATTCTAAATTATGTCATGCATGAGTCTTTGTGTGTTTTTGTACGTGCTGTGCAGTTGATATGGGCTGGGAGCTTGTGAGAAATTGTGTGCTTACAAAGAAGCAAGTTGAATAAAGTTATGACATGACACTACAGATCAAAATCTCTTCTGCTTCTCTTCTATCAAGCAAAACTTAGATTTTTTTTTTTTTTTTACTTAGATCTTTTCTTAAACAACCTCACCCAGGAATAAGAATTTTTTGGATGAGAAAACAAGCCTTTCCTTTCCTACCAATCCATTCACTCCTTTGAGAGCCTCAACCCCAGTCTCCACTTCCCTTAGACACTATTTTTAATCAACACACCTCTCCTCTGGGCCAGATACTACAAGTGTGAGCTTGTTTATTGCCCTTTGCTAAGCTGCATTTCTTAGCACTTCAGTTCCATTTCTCTTTTCTGTTCCTATTTTGTTTGGACTCTAGATTGCAAAGTATAAAGGATTATTGACCTGGTTGGAAAAATACCGGCTACCTTTCTTCTGTAAAACCAACTTGTGTTTCCATTACATTCTCTGTCAGGAGTTCATCAGTTTCCTTAAGTCCCCAGAAGGAGGTAAGCATGTGGGTGTGTGTGGGGAGAAAACATGGGGAGCCGGGTTGCAAACCATCCTGTGTCTGTCAGTCCTAAAGTCAGGTACAAATACGGGCCGCCTTTGTAGCCTTAGATGTGCAGGTGGCTCAGCCTGTGTTGTGGCAATAGGTGAAATCTTAGGCTGAGAAATTGGTACCAAGAGGAAAAAGCAGGTGTCAGATGGGCTGGGCTGTTTGTCTCACTGCATCTAGAAATGAGAGAGTTAGTGACGGCCAAATTGCCTACAATATGTTCAAAGATAGCATACCGCCTTCATTGCTAGCACCTGGGCTAAGCCGCCATCATTTCTCACCTGGCTATTGAAATTATCTCTGAATCAGTCTCCTCACTGCTGCTTTTGTTCTCTGCTCCCAGCAGCCAGGGTGAGCCTTTTAAAACTTCCTTTAGATGACGTCATTCCTCTACTCCCTGGTCCTTCCCGCCACCAACACCAATGGCTCCTGTCTCAGTGTGAAATCCAGCACCCCTAAAATGCCTTTCCAGGTCCTAGAGACCTGGCTCCATTGCCTTTCTGACCTCATCTCCTCCACTTCTCGCTTGCTCACTCCATTCCAGCCACATTGGCCTCCCTGCAGTTCCTCAAACATGCTGGACACGTTCCTGTTTCAAGGCTTTGAACTGGAATGCCCTGCCTGGAATGCTGCCCCTCGTATTTTCACATTGGCCATCACCTCAGCTTTCTGTGCAGTTCTCGCCTCCTCAGTGAAGGCTACCCAAAGGCCCAGTACCCACTCATTCAACCCCTGCCCTAGCCCTCCCTACATCCTCCTTTCCTTTTTCACTTTTTTCCTGTAGTGCTTATAACCTTCAACCTTACTAGAAAATGTATTTATTATGCTTATTGTTTATTGTCTGTCTCCTTTGCTAGAATATAAGCTCCTTGAGGGCAGGGATTTTTGTTCTGTTTGCAGATGTATCCCAAACACCTAAAATAGTACTCGGCACTTAGTAGGCATATAATAAATATTTGTTGAAAGAATGAATGAATAAGATTTCCATATAAGGTCAGTTTGATACCTTGACTCTCAGCTCAACTAGCCAAAAGAAAAAGGAAACCAGGGAATGTTAAGATTTGGGAGATTCCCCCTGAGTAAAACACTTTCACAAGTCGCCCATCACACTCACCTCCCTCCTTTAATGTGTCGATCTGTACTGGGAACATCACTGCCAGGTGGAGATCATAGAAGGCCAGCAGCCTTGGTTGGAGGGTGATTTTGATCTGTGCCTTGTAGCCATTCTCATAGGTCCCTCCCATGTCACTTGATGTGTGTCACTAGGGGGTCTGGGGCCTAGCTTCAAAAGTACCACATTCAGGGCCCAACTCATCTTACCGGCCACCATTTGTCCTCACTCACGCTGAGCGAATGGAGGTCTGGCCGTGTGCCAGGGTGAGAGAGGGTCTGGGGCAAGAGCTCATTCTCAATCTCTTACCATGGACTTTTCCTGGCAGCCAAGATGATGAGATGGAAAAAGGCAGACCAGTGGCTACTTCAGAAATGCATTGGCGGGGTCAGAGGGATGTGGCGCTTCTGTACCTACCTCAAGGGCAGTGCAGGTGGGTTCTTGGGGTTGTTCCTGGGGCCTTTGCAAGTTTTTTTTTTTTTTAATAAATTTATTTATTTATTTATTTATTGGCTGTGTTGGGTCTTCATTACTGCACACAGGCTTTGTCTAGTTGCCGTGAGTGGGGGCTACTCTTTGTTGTGGTGCGCGGGCTCCTCATTGCTGTGGGTTCTCCTGTTGCGGAGCATGGGCTCTAGGCGTATGGGCTTCAGTAGTTGTGGAACATGGGCTCAATAGTTGTGGCTCATAGGCTCAATAGTTTTGGTGCACGGGCTTAGCTGCTCTGCGGCATGTGGGATCTTCCTGGAGCAGGGATGGAATCCATGTCCCCCTGCATTGGCAGGCAGATTCTTAACCACTGTGCCACCAGGGAAGTCCCCCTTTGCAAGTTCTTAACAGCTCCCAGGATACCCTGGAGCACTACTAACAGTTCTGCATGTCTGTGGTGAATATAAAAATGTATTATAATGAAGTTTGGGTAAAAGTCTTTGAAAACTGGGGTCCACCGTGTAGGTTAGCGCAAAAGCAGTCAGAGTCCCTTTCTTTCGTTCATTCATTGATTGAGCAATGTTTATTGAACACCACTGTATGGCAGCCACAGTGCTTGCAGGTGGGGATACAAAGGTAAACAAGAGCCATAACCCTGCTTTCCAAAGCTGCTCTGACAGTGGGGAGACAGACAGGGAACAAGTATATAAATAAATCCCTGTAGCAAAAGTGTTGGGATGTCCTGCTTTCTGTTCTATTGGGTCCAGTAGTTGATGAGTCTAGGAGACTGCCAGTGAGCACTAGCTAACATTCCAGTTCAGTATCATCAAATTTCATGCAGGAACAAGTCCTAGTTTAAAGGTGAAATTCTGCATCTCTAGGAATCAGGTAGGGAAGAACTAGATAGACTGTCTTACAGTTTGTCACTCAGACTTCAGCCCTGGCAAAGTTGTGAATCAGGGAATGTAGTCTTTGGTACCTTTTGGCTCCAGTGTCCTTCTGCAGGCTGTTCTGGGTCTGTGATCTAGGACATGTTCTTTTACCCCTGATCTTTATTTTTTTGGACAAAACTTAAATGTCTAATGATTTATTCTCAGAGTCTTGCAGTTTTCCCTAAACTGACAGTTTTTCTAACAATCAAAAAAAAAGAATCATGAAAGATTCCTATCCATTAAGTCCCTTTTCTCCGTGCCTCCCATTGGCTTCCACATTGGAACATTTCTGGAGATAATGCCTTAAGCCAAAGGAGTGGCTGAAGGTTATGTTGGAGGCAATAGAGCAAGCTGGTGAGCGGGATTGGGAGGGTATCAGCTGCTACATTCAGATGCAACCACTGAGGGGCAGGATTGGGGTACAGCTCGGTGCCTATCCTATCCTGTCTGATCCGTAGGTGAGGAGCTGGTGGATTTCTGGATTCTTGTTGAGAAGATCCTGAGCATAGATGAGATGGACCTGGAAGTGAGAGACTACTACCTATCCCTCCTCTTCGTGCTGAAGGCCACCCATCTGCAGGAAAGCTCAAGGGTGGTGACTCTCTGCAACATGAACATCAGTAAGAATTATAAAGCACATCTGAAGTGAAATCCCTGGGAGACATAAGGAAAAAATCGACCCAGTGTCTGACAGTCCTCAGTCTCTTGCCTTGCAGACTGCTACCCTCTCCATCAGGGATACCAGTGGGAAACCCAGCCTTTAACAGGGAAGGATTGAGGAGGACCAGTTGTCCTTAAGCTGGTATGTGCCTCTTCCTGAGATGGTACTTGTCAGTGAAGGCTGGCTGGCAAGATTAAAGGGGAATTGGGACAGTGTAATTAAACAGCTCCTGCACCTTCTAAGCCTGCATGGCTTGTTTTGTGTTGTTATTTTGTTTTGTTTTATTTTTCAGCTGGGATTCTCTAGAGCAAACTACAGTCCACAGGCCAAATGCAGTACATGTGGCCTATGAGCTAAGAGTGTTTTTATATTTTTAAAGGCTTAAAGAAGAAGACTGTGCAACAGAGACTATATGTGGCTCACGAAGCCCCAAATATTTACTATCTGGCTCTTTACAGAAAAAAGTTTGCCAACCCCTTCTCTAGAACAACAGATCATTCAAATATATTTATTTATTAAGTGAGAAAGCATTCCTAACCCAAATACAAATATGTTCCAGAAGATTCACTGTTTGGGCTTAGTCACACTGTTCTTTATTCATATAGATAATTGAGAATTGATGACATTAAAATCAGGGCTCGTCAGGACTTTTTCAAATTATTCAGTCCAAACTCTTTCCTTCAGTCAGGTCTAATTTTGAGAAATCCCATTCAGAGGTACATGTTTCTTGTTCTTCAACATATTTTCTTGTACCGCTTGCTTTTCTTTACAATAGCTTTCAGTAGTCTAAGAAATAACTTGAGGAATCCCATTAAATGGCTATTTCTCTGGGGAAGAAGGAAGGTAATCAGAGTAAGGGGTCACTGTGTGCTGAACAAACCCTAAACACAGGTTCACTGTGTACATCTGACCTGCCTGCACCCCAGGATGGCGTGAGGAATGAATGAAATGCTACACACAAAAACATTTGGAAAAATTCAAAAACCTTACCATCCCACATCATTTTCATCCTTTATCTCTCTTTCCAGAGGCCCTCCTGAATCTTTCCATCTGGCATCCCAACCAGTCAACCACCAGGAGGGAGATCCTGAGCCACATGCAAAGAGTGGCTCTGTTCAAACTCCAGAGCTATTGGCTCCCCAACTTCTACACCCATGCCAAGATGGCCATGGCCAAGGAGGAGTCGTGCCAGGCTCTGATGCAAGAATATGAGACCCGCCTGTGCAGTATCTGCTATAGCCACGAAGGAGGGCTCCCTCTGAACATGAGCGTCAGGAAGGGCCACCACCCCCAGAAGCGGTACTCGAGCAGGAAGGCCAAGAGGAAGATATGGCAGTCGCTAGACCGTGGCTCTTGGTCTCTGGAAATGGATTCCAATCCAGATACCAACAATTTGCTCCCCCAGGAGCTGTGTCCTCAGGACAAGGTGGTTATACAAAAGCCTTCCCTGAAAGAGGCCTCTTCAAAGGAGAGAATCATCGGTTCCCTGGAGAAGGATATTCTCTGTGCCAGGAAGTCCAATGTGAAGAAGAAAGCCAAGAGCCACCTCCACATGGAGGGCCTCTTAGAGACAACATTCTCTACCCACCTGAGGACTGTCACCCCCATCATCAACTACTCCCCCCACATGACAATCAAGAAGGCCATGAAGCAAAACCTCTCCTTGGGGTACACCCACTGGGCCTTGCGTGCCGATGCCTGTGCAGGGAGTCCCTTCCGGGACCATCTAAAGAAGCAAAATTTGAAAGTGGAGATCCAACTCCTGGACCTCTGGCAGGACCTGCACCATTTCCTCAGTGTCCTGATGATTAACAGGAAGACTGGGAAAGCCATCTTTCGGCACGTGCTGGGCAACCGGATCTGTGAGCTCTACCTGAATGAGCAGATGGGTCTACACCTGCCACTAAAATCCCAAACCATCGAAGGCCTGAAGGAGCTGCTGCCATCTGGAGATGTGAACCCCTGGATTCCCAGAGCCCAGAAGGAGATCTGCAAGGTAGGCCATGTCTCACAGAAATGGGTTGATATCTGGAAGATTAGGTCAAGACTGACCCAAAACCCTATCTGGTCATCTATACTGGCTAACTTAATGATATAACTACCCACACAACCCTTCACATATTGAAGAGTTGGTTGATCTCTTAGGAGCAAGTTATATAAATTCCCAAGAAGCAGCCAAAACTCCAAAGTAGGATGGAGGTGGAGGAGTGGTCTTCAATTCCCGCTCATATGGAGTCTCCCAGAACTGAACCTCAGACACTTCTATTGAGGGAATTTTTAAGAACTCTGTTCTAAACGTCATGTATTGAAATACAGGGTCTCCCTTTCCTAGACTAGCCCTCAAGGAAATGGCCAAGTGGGAGGATTTATTCTTATCCCAAAACATTAGATAAAAGCATGAGACTAACCAGGAGACTCACAGGAAGTAATAGCTTGATGACTGTAATGTCAAAATATTGGCAGAAAACAAATGGTGGAGCAAAATTGGGTAACAGATGAGAGCTCAATAAAAAGGAACTTAGTTACAAAGGAGGATAGGGAAGCCACAGAGGATACCCTGTGCAATACCCCAGGGTCAGTAAGTGTGGGTCACCTTCATCACTTAGGCCTGAAGAGATGAAGAGAGGGAGCAGTGACCAGAACCAGGAGATAAAGAGCTGTGTGGAGCAGAGCACTTGGCAGGAGCTGTGACTGTCAGTAGAGGGATGTAGCCAGTCCACCATGATCTGGAGGGATCGGGGCAATAGTTACTCCAAGCTCATTCTCCTCCTGGTTTTCCCATTTCCTGCCAGGTCTGGATATATCCCATGAGAGGTCAAGGGCGCCAGGTTAATTTCCCCAGGCACAAGCAGGGTGAAGAAGGGTAGAGAGTGGATCTGGAGGGGAAGTGGATATGAGCAACAAACTATTTATTGCATTATAATGCATTTACCTTATAGGCAAACTCATCACCTTCTTTAGGCTTCTTAGCACCTCCGAACAGCAGACAGGGTAATATTATTGTCACTATTGTACAGTGGAGGAAAATGAGACTTAGGGTATGCGGATTAGCCTAAAGGCACGCAGTTGGCTAGTGGAGGAACCAGGGTTAGAACCCAGGAGTTCTTGGCTCTAAGTCCAGCACAATTTCCAATGTACCTTGATTATCCAGGGTTGCACATCTGGGCAGTGTAGGATCCGTGCAGTGGGTCTACAGCCAAATCTGTTTGCACAGTTCAAAAGTAGTAAAAGCTCCAGAACCCTCCTCCCTTCCCTCCCCACCCTTTGTAGAGACATTTGGGGCTAAAGGCTTAGATAGGCAGTGATTCCTGGATCAGCAAATCCACAGAGCAAAGCTCCCTCCCTCGGCCTTTGGTTTCCA
Source organism: Hippopotamus amphibius kiboko (assembly GCF_030028045.1). Taxonomy (NCBI): domain Eukaryota; kingdom Metazoa; phylum Chordata; class Mammalia; order Artiodactyla; family Hippopotamidae; genus Hippopotamus; species Hippopotamus amphibius. The sequence goes on along the minus strand of NC_080188.1, from coordinate 168,311,117 downwards.
GCAAAGATATTGAAGGTACTAGTATTATAGATAATGCTGGGCTATCACAGTTTCTAAGATTAAAAGTCTTGATATCATCTATGACTCACCTCTTTGTCTCACACTTATGTCTAGTCTATTGGTGAATCCAATTTGTTTAACCTTTAAAATATATCCTGGAAAAAATTTTAAAAATAAAATAAAATATATCCAGAATCTGGTATTCCTCCCCTCACCTGTTAAAACCAGTCCCATCCAAGCCCCATCCAAACTCGTCTGGATCACTACAGTGGCCTCCTAGCTGATGCCTCTGGGTCTGCTTTTGGCCCTCAGCAGGTTCATTCCCACACTGGCCACAGTGATTCTGCCAAAATATGAACTGTGTAATTTAGCTGAAAGTAAGTAAAAGAAAATCAGTGAGGACCTTGAAAACAGATGTCTGTCTCCAATAAAAGCCAAAGTCCTTGCTAAAATCAACAAGGCCTACACTGTGTGTCCTCTGCCTCTCCTTTCTAACTTCATCTTCCTCTGCCCCCATGCTCATCACTTTGGCCAAGCCAGACACACCCCCAGCTCGGCTGTGCTGCTCCTGCTGTGTGTCACGTGCAGACACCTGCAGGGCTGAGTCCCCCACTCCCTTGATTCTTTACTCAAGTCATCTCAGTGAGGCCTTCCCTGCCCACTTTATATAAAACTTAAACCCTATCCCCATATTACTTACTTCTTAGCACTTACGATCTGGATCCATGCATCTATCCTTCCGTACATACATACATACACTTTGTGTATATGTGTGTATAATACACGTATAATCCTTACAATGCACATGTATGCATTTTCATATACAATGTACATCTATTATATACACATATACTTGTATTATATTTCAAATAAATACATAATATGTATATATGTTATGTGTATGTTATATATATATGTATATATACATATATATATTTAACTTATTTTGCTTATTTTCCTTCTCCTTATGAGAGCAGAGGTTTTCATCTGTTTTGTCACTACTATCTCCCCAGCATCTAGAAAACTACTGGCAGTGTAGCATTCAGTTCTCAATAGGGCTCATAGACAGTCATGCTCAACAGACATTTGCTGAATCAGTCCATCCCAGTTGGAGATGACCCTTCTTTGGGCTTTGCCCACAACCATCCTTTGAGACATCTGTCTCTGAGAGAACTCTTATTTTCATCCATCTGTTCAACCATCCTCCAATTATCCAATCAGCTTCTGTTGAATGCTGATAGCATGCCAGCTAATATGTCTATATCCTGACTTCTGATTCACCGATGTGGAAACAGAGTCCATGTGCAACAAAAGGAAAAGGTTTTAAGTCCTGGCTTGGTCACCATTTGGCTAGGTGGTCTTGAACAAACTCGAAGTCTAAATTCTTTAGTTTCCCTAGGTCTCTGTCCCCAAATGTAAAATGAGAATTGGGACAAAATCTTTTTTGTTATTATGTTTTTGAATTCAATGGGTTTATAGATATGTTGAGGATAATACACTGTGAAAGCTAAATAAGTAGAGAGAAAATGGTGTGAACCTGGAAGACAGAGCACGAGCCTTAAAGTCTGCTCTTGGTTCTAACCGGAGGGAAAGATTGACAGCCGGTGCTGAAGATGTCAGGGGTACGGAATTTCATAGACACTGGCAGGAGACCAAGTAGGATGACAAGAAATTAAACTAAAATTTCCTTAGTTAAATAAAATCTAATGGAAAACAGATTCATAGTTACCAGGGACTGGGAGGAAGGAAAATGGGGAGTTGTTTCTTAGTTAGTACAGAATTCCCATTTGGGGTGACAGAAGGTTTTGGAAATAGACAGTGGTGATGGTTGTTGCATAATGATGCATGTAATTAATGCCACTGAATTGTACACTTAAAATGGTTAAATTGGCAAATTCATGCTATATATATTTCACAACAATAGAAAAATTTCTTTTTTAAAGGGAGAAAGTAAGGGCTTCCCTGGTGGCACAGTGGTTAAGAATCCACCTGCCAATGCAGGGGACACGGGTTAAATCCCTGCTCTGGGAAGATCCCACATGCCGTGGAGCAACTAAGCCCGAGCACCACAATTACTGAGCCTGTGCTCTAGAGCCCGAAAACCACAACTACTGAGCCCACGCACCACAGCTACTGAAGCCTGCGTGCCTAGAGCCCGCACTCCGAAATAAGAGAAGCCACCACGATAAGAAGCTCACGCACTACAACAGCTCTCTCCAACTACAGAAAGCCTGCGCACAGCAGCAAAGACCCAATGCAGCCAATAAAAATAAATAAATAAATAAAATAAATAAATAAATAAATTTTTAAAAAATTTTAAAAAAGAGATAGAAAGTAAGATTAAAGATACAAAGGACATTGAGTTTTAGTGAGGAGAGCAGAGAGCAGTGAATTGGAATTCCAGCTTCTCCACTTTCAAATAGTTTGATCTTAGGTAGAAGGCTTCCAGTCCCTTTTGATCTTTGTCTTGTCATCAGTACAATGGGATCATAATGGCTCCTTCAAAGAAAGATGCTGTGTGTATGGTGTCTGGCAAGCAGTAGGTACACAAACATTCATCCTCTTACGACCCTTAGTCAGATCCATAGAACCTTAGAATAAGACAAAGCCCTGGAGGTTCTCTCAGCCTCCCCTCTCATTGTACACATGAAGAGCAAGGTCTAAGGTCTCCCTGCTGTTTCCTGACAAGTGTGGAGCCAGCGTCCAGATTCCCTCAGTCTACTGCAGAGCAAGCAAACTTCCTTCTGGGAGCCAAATCCAGCTTACCTCTTATATTTGCATAGCCAGCGAGCTAAGAGTGTTTTACATTTTTTAAATGGTAGGAAAAAAATATCAAAAAAAGAATACATCATGCCACATGGGTATTATATGAAATTCAAATTTCAGTGTCCATAAGTAAAGTTTTATTGCAACACAGCTATGCTCGTTTGTTTATGTTTTGTCATGCGCTACAACTATACAGTTGAGTTGTTGCAACAGAGACCTTTTGGTCTGTGGCCTACACAGACTAAAATATTTACTATCTCTTTACACACTGCTCTGAGGAGGGGCCAAGAAGGTTTACCAAGTGATGGACAAACTCAGTTCTGAAGGAAACTCTTATACATCCTAACAGAAAATAATTATAGAAAAATAAAAAATAAAAATAGTAGGTCAAATTTTAAAAAGCAGTCATGGGGTTTTTAGACATTGTCATTTATTATTTATTCCTATCATTTTGCTTCATGTCTGATTATTTCTTCTAATGGAAAATGCTCTATTAAGTATTGTTTCTTAAGAAATCATTTTGATCATTTATTCATTAGTTATTAGATAGAATCATAAATCTTTTATTTCCTTCCTTCTACTGACTTTGGGTTCTGCTTGTTCTTCTTTTTCTAGTTTATGTATAAAATTAGATTGCTTATTTGAGATTTTTCTTGTTTCTTGAGTTAGGCTTATATTGCTATAAACTTCCCTCTTAATACCACTGTTGCTGCATGCTATAGATTTTGGTATGTCATATTTTCATTTTCACTGTTTTCAGGTACTTGTTTTTAATGAATATATTTATTTATTTTTATTTATTGGCTGCATTGGGTCTTCATTGCTGCATGGGCTTTCTGTAGTTGCAGAGAGCAGAGGCTATTCTTTATTGCAGTGCACGGGCTTCTCATTGCCGTGGCTTGTCTTGTTGCAGAGCACGGGCTCTAGAGCGCAGGCTCAGTGGTTGTGGTGCATGGGCTTAGTTGCTCTGCGGCATGTGGGATCTTCCCAGACCAGGGATCAAATCCGTGTCCCCTGCATTGGCAGGCAGATTCTTAACCATTGTGCTACCAGGGAATCCCTTCAGGTATTTTTTAAATTTCTCCTTTGATTTCTTCATTGACTCAATAGTCCTTCAGTAGCATGTTATTTAGTCTCCACACATTTGTGATTTTTCCAGCTTTCTTCTTGTAGTTGATTTCTAGTTTTATACTATTGTGTTGGAAAAAATGCTTGATATGATTTCAATCTTCTTAAATTTATGGAGACTTGTTTTGTGTTTCAACATATGGTCTATCAGCTCATTTGAATGGAATATTCTGTACAAATCTATCAAATCCACCTGGTTCAATGTTTCATTTAAGGCCACTGTTTCCTAGTTGACTTTCTGTCTGGGTGATCTATCTACTGATGTTAGTGGGGTATTAAAGTCCCCTACTATTATTGTGTTGCTGTCAATTTCTCCCTATGGGTCTATTACTGATCACTTTATATATTTTAGTGCTCCTATGTTAGGTGCATATATAATCATTGTTATGTCTTTGATGAATTGTCCCTTTTATCATTATACAATGTCCATTTTTATCTCTGTTACCCCTTCTGGCTTGAATTCTATTTTGTCTGATGTGAATATAATTACACCTACTTTCTTTTGACTGCCATTTGCTTGGAGTATTTTCTTCCATCCCTTCACTTTGTGCCTGTGTTTGTGTTTAGAGCTGAGATGAGTCTTCTGGAAGCAGTAAATAGTTGGGTCTTGTTTTTTAATCTGTTCAGCCACTCTGGGTCTATTGATTAGTGAATTCAATCCATTTACCTTTAGGGCGATTATTGATAAATGAAGACTTAGTCCTACCTTTTATGTTTTTTTCTTCTTGTTGCTCTGTGTATCGATGGTTTCTTTTCTCGTGTGTTTCTGTCTGTATTTTTAGTTTGGTGGTTTTCTGTGATGTTTTTCTCAGTTTTTTTTCTCTCTCTATTTTTTGTTTCATGTCTCTGCTCTAGACTTATGTTTTGTGGTTACCATGAAGTTTATATAAAACATCTCATAGATGATGTAGTCCTTTTTCAGCTGATAGCATCCTATGTTTACTTGCCTATAAGGGTTCTGTTCTTTTCCTCTTCCCTTTTTATGTTTTTGTTGTCTCAAATGATCCCTTTTTATGTTGAATTTATTACCAAATTGAAGTAGTTATAATTATTTTTACTGATTTTTTCCTTTTATGTTATAATTAAGTGCTTAACAACATATTCTGATATAGAATTGCAATTTTCTGATTCTATTGATCACCTTACTCAAAGTTTTTTGTACTTTTACCTTCTCATTTCAGGTAGAAGAACTCCTTTCAATGTTTCTTGTAGTGATGAACTCAGCTTTTGTTTGTCTGTGAAATCCCTTATTTTTCCTTCATATCTGAAGGATAACTGCTGGATAGAGTATTTTTGGTTGGCAGTTTTAAATCTATCAGTATTTTGAGTATGTCATTCCACTCTCTCCTGGCCTGTAGAGTTTCTGCTGAGAAATCTGCTGGTTCCCTAATGGGAGTTCCTCTGTAGGTTACCATCCTCTTTTCTCCTGGCTGCTTTTAAAATTCTTTGTCATTGAATTTTGACAGTTTTAATATAATGTGTCTCAGAGACAGTCTTCTTTTTGTGTTGGGGTAATCAGGTGTTCTCTTAACTTCATGGACTTGTGTATCCAGTTCTTTCCCCAGGTTTGTATTACTTATTTAAATAAACTCTCTGCTCCCTTCTCCCTCTTTTCTCCTTCTGGGATACCCATTATGTTTATGTTGCCCTTCCTAGTGAAGTCAGATAATTCTTGTGGAATTTTTTCTTCTTCTTCTTCTACTTTTTTTTTTTTTTTTTTTGGTCTTTGTTCTCTCTACGCTTTTTCCCTGTATCATTTCTAGATTTCTGTTTTTGAGCTTGCTAATTCTCTCTTCCATATGATCTGCTCTATTTCTGGTGCTTTCTAATGCATTCTTCATCTTATTTATTGAGTTCTTCAGGTATAGAATTTTTGTTTGGTTCTTTAGAGTTTCAATCTCTTTGGTAAAGTATTCCTTCTGTTCATTAGTTTTGTTCCTGAACTCATTGAAGTGCTTTGCTGAATTTTCTTGCAGTTCATTGAGTTTCTTCATGGCAGCTATTTTGAATTCTTTATCAGTTAGATTGTAATATTTCATGACTTCAAGTTTGGTTCCTGGAGAATTGTCATTTTCTTTTTGTGATACCATGTTACTGTGTTTTTCGTGGTGCTTGATAAGTTGTTCTTCTGCCAGTGCATTGAAGTAGCAAACATCTTTCTTCTTTAGACTTGATTCTAACAATTCAGAAAGCTAGTAATTAGAGGATTTTCTTTTGTTTTTTAGTAGGTGGTGCTATAGCACGTTTTTGGTTTCTCATACCTGACCTGCCTCTGTCTGTATTTGGGAATTGGCACTTTCCATCCTCCACCACCTCTGCTAGAGTTGTCGCTGGTGTCCTCATGGTCACTGCTTGTGCTTCTGGGGTTTCTCGTGCCTCACTGCTGCTGGCACCATTGCTGTCGTTGGCATCACTGCCTGGGGCACTGGGATGGTGGGCACCTCCACTGTGTCTGGGAACATCTGAATCATGGGCTTAGCTGCTGGATGGAGGGGAGGAAATAGGAGTAGGAGTTGGGGTTGTGGGTGCCTCTGCCAGTCCACCCATCTTTAGATGTACAGATGTGTGGAACTTTTTGGCATCCTGGTGTGTTGGGCGGAAGAACATTTGTTGAATTATGGATGTTTTATTGGTTGTAAATTGAAGGAGAGAGACAATGGGAGCATCTCATGATGCCATGATGCTGACATCACCATTCAGAAATCTTTGAAATTGGAATAAACATTAATAAAATGCTCATTTCACACGTTTACTCTTCCTATTTAATATATATATATATTTAGAGCTTATTCATTAGTCAATAACACTACATTACATTATATATTGCTATTATTCAATCACTAAGTTGAATTCTTTCAGGAATATACTTCACTTTGTTTCCCCCAGGAGCCTAGGAAATCTGATATGATAAAGTTATTAAAATTCATACTCTTAAACTCACCTTTTGGCAGCACAACTTGAGCAATTTGTGGAGACAAACTTACGTTCCTTCAAAATTATTATTGGCAACTTATTACCTGCAAAATAATGTCCAGGCTACCTACCAAAGCATTCAAGTTCCTTATGTATAGTCCCAACAAACCTTCCCTGCCTCATCCCTTGCCACTGCCCCATGCCTGAGCTCTTTGCAGGAATACTACAGTTCAGCCATGCTGGAATACTTATCATTCTCATACATGTTCTTTCACATCTCTGTGTCTTTGCTTAAGTTCTTCCCACTGCCTGGAATGCACTTTATTCCATGTCTGTATGGTGAGCTCCTACTTATCCTGCAAGACATAAATTCTGGTTTAAATCTCTTGCCTTTATGAATTTTTCCTGGATTTCCTGAACTCAAAATATAGATTTTGTTTCCTCCTCTTTGCTCCCAAAAAACTTTGTTTTCACCTCTATCATAGCATAAGCCATACTGCTGTTCATCATGCTAGAAGGTAAGTTTGTCAAGAACCAGGCTTGTACCATATTGATCTGTATATTTCCAGTCATGTGCACAGAGCCTGACACATAGGAGACACTCCGAAAATATGTGTCAAATAAATAAATGAATGAAAGTGAATACAGATAAATAAACCTAGCTAAGCACTGGCTTGTAGGGGAGTTTTGATTGTTACTTGTTTGTTTGTTTTAACCTAATGAAATATTCAAGTGGGTAAGGTCTTCAAGTGTACTAAGAGTAGACATACCAAAAGGAGTTGCTTGGTTTCCAGGACTATTTTAGGAATCAAATGAGATAGTACTTTGCAAAGGAACAAAGAAGTATGTAGATGTCAAATGACTGCCCTTCAGTAAATGATTTGCTATATCTCTTCTTAAGTAAATATCGGTTACTATTATCTGAGATTCAGAGAGAGGCTGCGGTGGGAGCTGTCATATTCAGAGAGGCAAAAGAATACCTCCTGGTTGGTCTAATGTTTCCTGTTCCATTATATCTCCAAATTAGAGAATCAGGAATCTGCAGCCTACTCTTCTCCCACATGAATACTAGCAGGAGAGATACAGAAAGCATCTCCTCATTACACTTATGTTGTGTTTGGATTTCAGATGCTTAGCCCCTGGTATGCTGAATTCCTGGATGAAGAGGACTACTGGTTTCTCATTTTTACAGTAGGAGGGACTTTGAGTTGGGGAGGAATCATGGGGTTGAGGGAAGAAAAGGGAGTAACTGCTCTTTTAGAAGTGTTATTTGTTAAAGTAAATGAAATTTTGATTTTTCCTAGTGACAACTGGGGGTTGATGTGCTCCCTGATGTTCTAAAGATAAACCTCTCAAGGACAAGGATTCAAGGGCATAAGCTGACTTTGAAGAAGTCACATTCTTATAGAATTTCTCCCTTATAGAAAATGAGTTTGATTTGAAGAGGGATGGGTGTGTGTGTGTGTGTGTGTGTGTGTGTGTGTGTGTGTGTATAAACGTGTAATAGTTCTTAAATTGAAAATAGTCAGCAGAGTCCATGTTACAGGGAGGCACAGAAGGAGTGGGATTTAAAAATCTTCCTTCTGCTCTAGATTCTATAGCAAATGCTATCTCCCCCCCCCATCCCCTTCTCTTAGACTCAGAGCAAGCTCATCAGCAGCAAGTGGCATAAAAGAGAATCTATAAGTAAAGAAGAGACCATTCTTCTTTATAAGAGATTTGAGGAGTCTCTGGAGTTAAGCCAGGGTTTGGCTAACATGGAAGAAATGGAATCTATGCAGTGGCAAAAGATAGCTACTGAGGACCTGAAGCAAGGCGGGTCTCTCGGGGTAGAAAGGAAGTCTCCAGTGTTTCTGGCAGGTAATGTCAGTCACCATAATTTTCTTTATCCTTACATGTAGGCAACTGCAAAATATTAGTATTTAACATTTAGTGACTATTTACTATGTGTCAGCACTGTGTAATGCAAAGATGACCTCATTTGATCTTCAAAATAATGTATGAGGTAAGTACAGAGTAACCGAGGCACAGAGAGGGTAAGTTACACACCGAAGGTCACACAGTAAGTGGCAGAGCCAGGATCTGGATCCAAGACTGACGGCCTGCAGAGGCCCCCACTGGCTCTGAAGAGAGCCAGAGCTCTCAAGTTTGGCCAGACTCCTGCCCACCAAGCATCACCACAGTTACACTGACTACTTCATTTCGTGCCTCTGAAAAGCATGTTCCACCTCAGCACACCTCCCTAGAATCAGATCCAAAGCATTTCTGTGAGTATATTTTTAACAGCCACCTTCCTCCCCCAACATAACACATCAGCCTCCAAGGCAGTGGAAGGAAATGGTTAGGAGCACAAGGTCTGCTGTCCCAGAGATCTGAGTTATATCCTAGCTCTCTAGTGACTCTGTGAACCTGAGCAATGTATCTAACCTCTCTTTAAGCCCCAGTTCTCTCATCAGTAAGGTGGGAAAAACAGGCTTGTGAAGATGATCCAAGATCGTGAAAGCTTTAGCACCACATTTGGCAATAGTAAGAGTAGCCATTATTGTTCAAATTGAACAAACTGCTTTAATTGTCAATGCTGAGACAGTCAGAGTACTTCAGTATTTCTCAAACTTCAATGCACAATAAATATATTTAACTTCATGATCCAGGGGACATATACCTGTGAATATGTTTATATATTTCTTTATATATAAAATTTTTTTCACAAAGCAATACCTGCCCTTTTTACCTAAGATGATATACTCTCATACTCTCTATTTTATTTCATTTTGTAAAAGCTGGTGATGACTCTATTTTTTGACCTGCTATTAAGTCATGACCTACACTTTGAAAAATATGGGTACATATTAGTCAGCCAAAGCTTTGAAAATTCATTTCCACCACTGCCTTGCTCTGTGAGCTTACTTGGCAAGTCACTTCCTCTCCCTGAACCTCATTTCCTCATCTGCAGAATGGGGATGATGGCACTGTTGAAAGGACTGGAGGTGATGCATTTGCATGGTAAGCAGGTCCTCAATAAGTAGTACTTGTTAGATTACACTAAACAATGTAACCCTCAACTCTCTTAAAACTCTGATGTGCACTCTGTATACAAAACAAGATGCTTTGGGTGCTTGGCCCTCGGAGTGCGCTTGGGCACGAGTTATTTAAATCTAGCATGAACAGGTCTTCTGTTTCACCTCAGGATTTCACTTTCTCTCTAAATCCCAAACATTCCCAATCTTCTCCCAGGAATCAAGAGAAAAATGAAAGAAAGGATGGCTGGTAAACTTGACCACACACATACCGGGCAGGGGGTATTCCCTTGGTGGCCATGGAATGCCAGGGGTGGTCAGGAAGAGTGGGAATCACCTCCATGGAGATGCCCCCTCTCTCCTCCCAGCACAACCTCCACCACTGCTTTTTTGAAATGCAAATCTGACCCCATAAAGGGCCTCCTGTGCATTTGTCCAAGCCAGAGCCCTGAGTCCAGGTAGCTGATGCCCCCACTCAGACTATGCCATAAAGTGACTGAGCATCAGAGCTAGAATACACTCATCTTTCGTGTGGAGAAACTGAGTCCCAGAGAGGTAAGAAGACTTGCCCAAGGTTACTCAACAAGGGAGGGATTGATGCAGGACTAGAAACCTGGATTCATGGCAGCAATAATCCACTGCTCTTAAGTCTACAGATTCCCCCGGGGTGAGAGATGGTAAAGATGGCAGTGACAATGCTGACATAGGGACAAATGACACTCACAGGGCCACACCCCATATTCCTTCTAGACTCTACCAGTATAACCTCAAAAAGTGCTGGACTGCCCTGGAGAGTTCCAGGGGAACTGTGTGTGATTAGACTTACTCTAAACCCCAGAACTCACAACACAAATGAGTGTTTTGACCTTGGTAGGCAAGGTGCTGCTATCCTGCCATTGCCCAATACTTCATTAAAACTTCTCTTACTGCCTCAGCCTTACTCTCCCATCTCATTCTGGATACAAAAAAGGCACTCCCTCTCAATGCACCATGCATGCCTAGAAAGGATGCATGCATGTCTAGATGTAACATGCATGCCTAGAAAGGATGCATGCATGTCTAGATGCACCGTGCATGCCTAGAAATGATGTATGCATGCATGCATGTCTAGAAAAAAATAATTCACTCTCAAAGGACAATGATTTACCACTATTTATGATATTCAGATTTATGAATTGTCAATTCTGAAAGTAATTCCCAAAGACAGAGCCAAGAAAGAGAAAAAGTCCTAGCATGTTATTTGCCTTAGGGATATTTACTGTCCCTAAGTGCATCAAACTCTTTGGAGTAATAACAGAATGTTTGAAATGCATTTGCAGCTCCTCCCTATAACACATGGGGTTTGAAGGGGTCAGTATTCATTTGGATGAATTACTTCTTGTATATGTGTTAACATTTAGTGTCTCTTTCAAAGTCATATCAGTTACCCTAGTATACTTAGGCAGAAAATCTCCATGGGTCAGGTATCCCCAAGATGCACAGAAATCCCCATTCTGGAGGACAAGGGAGGCTGTATTTTCTTGCTCCTAATTTGGCCTGGAAACTTGTATTCCCTGTGTAAACAGTCCATTAAAACACTGTTGTCCTACTTAAATAACATTTTAAAGGCAATACCTTCAAAAAAAAAAGTACATGAATCTTTGAAACTGGAGTGGGCAACTAGACTCCATTCCTGTCTTTCCCTACTTGATAGACATAAAGAAAATGTCCTTTGAGGAACTCTGCTATAAGTATCCAAAGGTGGCTGTAGAGAAGATCAGTGATGACTACAAAATATATTGTGAAAAAGCACCTCAAATAGGTAAGTGTTTAAACTCAAGCATAGATTTGAGACAACCAGGTAAGAGAAAATCTCCAAACTCAAGAGGCATAAGCCAAAAGAAGGATGGTAAGCAGAGAATGACCGTGGCTTTATTTTCTCCTATAAAGCCAAAGAAGGGCATCATGACAATCAGATGCAGTTATAAATGAATGAGGATGATGATGAAATTGTTAATTCCTGCCTTCTTACCTAGTTATCACTCTGTGTGGTTTTTTTTTTTTTAATATTTATTTATTTGGCTGCGCTGGGTCTTTTAGATGTGGCAGGCAGAATCTTCATTGCCACATGTGGGATCTAGTTCCTGGACAAGGGATCGAACCCAGGCCCCCTGCATTGGGAGCATGGAGTCTTAACCACTGTATCACTAGGAAAGTCCCCACTCTGGGGTTTTAAATAATGCAATTTTTTTCTTCTGCCAAGATTCCCGGAGTCAGAGATTTGTGGAGGGAGGTTTGTTGGGGTGTGTTCTTAGGAATAACACCCATAAGGGAACGAGGAAAACAGAATTGGGCAGAGGTAGATGCTGAACGGTGAGGTAGTTATGATAAACATCAGCAGATCCTATAGGAAGCTCTATAGCTAGGATGGTCCTTCAAAGTTGTCCCTCATTGAAGCAAGAAACTTTTGTACCTCCTTATTAACTCATATGGGATGTGGCTGCCTTTGGGAGGACATAACGTTGGGTTGGGCAGTGCCCTTTGGCCAAGGCCACTTCCAGAGGGGACCTCAGTTGTGAATGTCAGCAGCCAGCAACTCCAGGCAGCTGGAGGAATGAGTGCTTTGCTCCTAAAGAAAGGAGCTAAGCCATGTACCACAACACTCAATACAGTCTACTGGCTTTGTAAGGAAATTTTACACACCTTGGAGCAGTTCTTCCAGGAATCTGGTTGGTTTCTTTACCTAGGGAACTTATACAAGCAAGGCTGACACACACTACTGTAGCTTGTATGGAGGTCACAACAAATACTCCTCTTCTCCCCTGTTTGCTACCCATGAGAGATTCCTTTCATGCTCAGCTAGTGGCTCTGCTGGTCTTGGGGGGCTTACTTGACACGATAACCTAGACTTTCTTCCCTGAGGGACATGAGCCCCTGGTTATCATGACTTCTCAGGCTGTGGCTGCCCACTTGTTTATCTGTCATCAAAACTGGGCAAGGGACTGCCAAGAGTGCCAAGTGAATTCTCCGCTGCCCCTCCTACGGAACAGTTCACCCTGATGATTATAGTCAATTGCCCCGCCAGTGCAGTGACTCCTTTGCTTGCCTGCTAGCCTCTTGGCATAAGGAACTTGAAGTGACTGAGCTCCTACTGTATCCCTAGTAGAAACATTCGCACTCTGGGAACCAGGACCTCTAGGCTGGTACTGTCTAATATAGGATCCACTAGTTCCATGTGGCCATTGAGCTCTTGATGTGTAGCTGGTACCAATAGGTTAAATAAAATCTATTACTAAAATTAGTTTCACTCTTTTCCTTTTAGCTTTTTAAACTTGACTACTAGAAATTTTTAAATTATATATGTGGTTCACATTATATTTCTATTGGACAGTGCTGGTCTAGACCCACGGAACCTAAGGTTGTACAGATAAAAAATTTCCCTAAGTAAGTCACAGATACTGATGGTAAGTGGGTATCTTCTGCTTTCATCCCTTGATTCTCATACTCACTATTCAACTTATTGGGGCCACAGCACCATATAATGGTCTACCATTTATCCTGGAGTATAATGTCTCATTTTCCCAAGATATCATCTCCAAGCTGGTTTCACATCTAGACCTTCAAAAAATAGCTCTGTTAATCTACCAGGCCAGCAGCTCTCATAGGTGACAGAACTAGTGGATCCCATCACCATATGCCCATTGCCAACCCCCTTTACTGTAAGTATATCCCTTGATCAGAGGCAATGTTATGTGGGATCCTATTCAGGGGATCAAACACTTGTAAGCCCCCAAATATCAATGCTGACTGAAGCCTTGCAGTTAGGAATATGCATCAGTTCCAGTCCAGATGAAGAGCTTTCCCTTTCAGAGTAAAGATGTCCAATGTCATGAACTTGCCACCAAGTGGGTAGTTGGTTTTCTGTGAGGGATGTTGAAATATGAGTTCAGCATTTGTCTCTGTTGCTGCCACGTTGAACGTTTGGCAGCACTAGTAGCTAACTCAACCTTGGTGAGTATGGGGCCCATGCTACTGGGTCCACATATAGCCTCCATTCCTGTCACCTACCTAGTCTGTTCATGAGCTCATTGTGCCAGTAGTAGGGTGGATTATGACAACTGGCTAAATCACGCTGTCTTCTTGGCTGTTTAGTGCCTCTTTCATAGTGGTTATTTATTGATGGGCTTTAGGATACAATACAAAGATCTCCATCCTTCAAATATTTATGTATTCATATCATCTATTTCTTCTTGTATGAATTTTGCAAATTGTGTCTTTCAAGGAATTGGTCCATTTCATTTGTGTTATCAAATTTGTGACATAGAGTTGTTCTTGGTGTTCTTTTATTACCCTTTTAATATCCATGGTATCTGGTATCATAGTATCATGCTTTCATTTCTGGTATTAGTAATCTCTGTCCTCTTTTTTTTTTTAGTTAGTCTAGCTAGAGACTTATTGATATTATTGATATTTTCAAAGAACCAGGTTTTGGTTTTATCAATTTTCTCTATTGATTTCCTGCTTACAGTGTTATTGATTTCTGCTCTAAGTTCTATTATTTCTTTTCTTCTGCTTACTTTGGATTTTGTTTGCTCCTCTTTTTTGAGTTTCCTAAGGGGGAAACTTAGATGATTGATTTAGATCATCTTTCTTCTATTCTAATACATGCATTCAATGCTATAAATGTCCCTCTAAGCACTGCTTTTACTGCATCTCCCAAATTTTGATAAGTTGTGTTTTTATTTTTATTTAGTTTGACCCATGTGTTATTAGAAGTATGTTTTTTAATCTCCATGTGTTTTGAGATTTTCCAACTATCTTTCTGTTATTGATTTCTAGTTTAATTGCATTGTGGTCTGACAGCAGATGTATAATGTATAATTTCTAAACATACCTTAAATATTTTAAGGTATGTTTATGGCCCAGAATGTGGTCTGTGTTGGTGAATGTTTCATGTGACCTTGAGCAAAATGTGTATTCTGCTCCTGTTTGATAAAGTAGTTTGTAGCTGTGTAGTTGATTGATCTAGTTGATTGATGGTGTTGTTGAATTCAACTAGGTCCTTATTGATATTTTGCCTGTTGGATCTGTCCATTTGTGATAGAGGGGTTTTGAAGTCTCCAGCTATGAAAGTGGATTTACATATTTCTCCTTGGAGTTCTATCACTCCTAGAACTCTTGTTTTGTTCACATAGTATGACACTCCGTTAGGCACATATATGTTAAAAATTGTTATCTCTTTTTAGAGAATTGACCCTTTTATCATTATGTAACGCTCTTTTTTTACCCCTGAAAGAATTCCTTTCTCTGAAGGTTGTTCTCTATAAAATTAATATTTTTGCTTTCTTTTGATTAGTATTAGCATGGTATATTTTTCTCTATCCATTTACTTATAATCTATATGAGTAAAGTCAGTATCTTGTAGCTAATATGAGGGTGAGTCAAAAATTATCTGCACTCCGATTATATTAAAACTTCTGTTGGCCACACAGCCAGAGTGCAGATAATTTTTGACTCATCCTCATATATAGTAAAATGTTGTTTTTTGACCCACCCTGACAATTTCTGTTTTTTACTTGATGCATTTAGACCATTGACATTCAAAGTGATTATTGATATAGTTTGTTTAATATCTACAATATTTGCTACCATTTTCTATTTCTTGCCCTTGTTCTTTGTTTTTATTTTTGTCTTTTACTCTTTTTCTGCCTTTTGTGATTTTAATTAAGCATTTTATATTATTCCACTTTCTCTCCTTTCTTGGCATATTGGTTATACCTTTTTTTAGTGGTTGCCCTAGAGTTTGCAATATACATTTACAATCAATTTAAG
Organism: Hippopotamus amphibius kiboko; assembly: GCF_030028045.1. Lineage (NCBI taxonomy): Eukaryota > Metazoa > Chordata > Mammalia > Artiodactyla > Hippopotamidae > Hippopotamus > Hippopotamus amphibius. The sequence goes on along the minus strand of NC_080188.1, from coordinate 168,295,482 downwards.
TCCACTTTTATTTTTTAATTTTTTTAGAAACAAAGTTTTTTTTTTAATTTATTTATTGGCTGCATTGAGTCTTCGTTGCTGCACGTGGGCTTTCTCTAGTTGCAGTGAGCAAGGGCTACTCTTCGTTGAGGTGCGCAAGCTTCTCATTGCTGTGGCTTCTCTTGTTGCAGAGCACGGGCTCTAGGTACGTGGGTTTCAGTAGTTGCAATGCGTGGGCTCAGTAGTTGTGGTGCATGGGTTCTAGAGTGCCCGCTCAGTAATTGTGGCACACAGGCTTAGTTGCTCTGCGGTATGTGGGATCTTCCTGCATCAGGGATCGAACCCATGTCCCCTGCATTAGCGGGCAGATTCTTCACCACTGCACTACCAAGAAAGTCCATAAGTCCACTTTTAAATAACACTATACCACTCACAGGTAGTGTGAGTACTTTATAATAACAAAACAATCTAATTTCTTCTTTCAATCCCTCATATCATTCTTGTCATTCGTATATATTTGGCATACCTAGGCGTATATATAATTGAATACATTTTTGCTATTATTGTTTTGAACAAACTGTTATCTATTAGGTTTATTAAGGAAAAGAAAAAAGTTTTTATCTGCATTATTCCTTTATTTGATACTCTCCCTTTCTTTATGTGATCTGAATTTCTGGTCTATATTATTTTCTTCTTTCTAATGCATTTCTTTCAACATTTTTTGCAAGGCTGATATACTGGCAACAAATTTCCTTATTTTTTTGTTCATCTGAGAAGGTCTTTATTTCTCTTTACTTTTGAAGGATAATTTTACAGAATACAGAATTCTAGGTTGGTGGGTCTTTTATTTCCTCAGCACTTTAGATATGTTGCTCCACTTTCTTGTTTGCATGGTTTCTAAGGAGAAGTCAGATGTAATTCTCATGTTTATTCTCTATAAGTAGGATGTTTTTTCCCTCTGGCTTCTTTCAGGATTTTTTTTAAATCTTTATTGGAGTATAATTGCTTTACAGTATTTGACTTTCTGTAGTTTGAAAATGATATGCCTAGGTGTAGTTTTTTGGTCTTTAGTCTTCTTGGTGTTCTCTGAGCTTCCTGGATCTGTGAGTTGGTGTCTGACATTAATTTGGCAGGAGGGATTCTCAGTTATTATTGTTTCAAGTATTTCTTCTGTTTCTTTCTCTCTTCTCCTTCTTGTACTCCCATTAAACACATGTTATACCTTTTGTGTATTTGTTCCATAGTCCTTGGGTCCTTGGATATTTTGTTCTGTTTTTTTGTTTGTTTGTTTGTTTTGTTTGTTTGTTTCAGTCTTTGTGTTCTTTGTCTTTCAGTTTTGGAGTTTTCTATTGCGATATCCTCAAGCTCAGAGATCCTTTGCTCAGCTGTGTTCTGTCTGCTAATGAGCCCATCAAGGGCATCCGTAATTTCTGTTAGAGTTTTTTATCTCTAATATTTCTTTTTGGTTCTTTCTTAGGATTTCCACCTCTCTGCTTATGTTGCTCATCTGTTCTTGCATGCTCTCTACTTTATTTATTATAGCTCTCAGCATATTTGTTATGGTTGCTTTAAATTTTTGGTCTTTTAATTCCAAAATCCCTGCCATATCTGGTTCTGCTACTTGCTCTTATCTTCAAATTGTGGAGGTTTTTTTTCGTTTGGTATACATTGTAATTTTTTTCTTGATAGCCAGACATGATATATTAGATAAAAGGAACTGCTGTAAATAGACCTTTAGTATTGTGATGGTGAGGTGTGGAGGGAAGGCAAACATTCTATATTCTTAGTTCTCAGTCTCAGAGCCTATGCCTCTGGTTCAAAAGAATCAGGAAATTAACTCTGATACATTACTACCATTTAATTTTCAGGCTGTATTCAAGTTTCACCAAATGTCTCTTTAGTACCCTTTAATATGAAGAGTTCCTCAGATTTTCTTTAACTTTCATATCTTTGACACTTTTGAAGATTGCAAGCTTACTTTTATAGATGTCCCTTAGTTTGTGTTTATCTGATGTTTCCTCATAATTAAACTTGGGGTATGCATTCGGTTATTCAGAAATTTCATGCAGTCCTCTTCGATGTAGCAGCTGGTGCATAATTTTGCTTTTTTTTTCATTACTGGTGATGTTTTCTTTGATCAGTTAGTTAATGTGGTGCCTCCCAAGACTGTCCACTGTGAATTTAATCTTTTCCCTGTTGTAATGAACAAATATTGTGGGGGGGGGTTACTTTGGAACTATGTAAATATCTCATTTTTCATCACACTTTCAATTTATTCAATAGATAGATAGATACAAGGGTGAGCCAAAAATTATCCACACTCCAGTTATATTAAAACTTCTATTGCCCACATTGTCTTATCAGTGCTTCCTGTTCAAGGTTACTGTCTCCCCAATCACTGCTGTGCATGTGTGAACGTGTTAAATCAGTTCATTTGTAACTGCAGTGTGAGTAAAAATGGATGCCCCACTTGTGATCTGCATGAAAGAAGAGCAGAGTGCAGTGATTCGTTTCTTGTGGTCTGAGGGTATATCTGGTGCCATGATTTTTCGAAAACTTTGTGCATAGTATAGAGAAAGTGTTTTGTCTCGAAGAAGTGTGTATGAATGGATAGAGATTCTTATTGAAGAGCTAAAGCCTAATTAAATTCAGAGGACTGCTATCCAAGGGCGTTGTGATCTTGCATAACAATGCGCGTCTGCATACTTCTGCCCACACTGTTGACCCTATGCGAAAACTTCATTTTGAGGTGTTAAAGCATCCTCCCTATAGTCCTGCTCTTGTTCCTTTGGACTTTCACCTATCTGGTCCCCTGAAAGCAGCCCCATGAGGATGAAGATTCACTTCTGATGAAGAAGTGAAGGCAGCAGTGCATTCGTGGCTCTCAGCTCAGCCTAAAACATTTTTTAATGAGGGAACATGAAAGCTTGTTGACAGATGGACAAAGTGTATTGAAAAGCAAGAAGATTATATCGAAACATGATGTATTTGTCTCTTCTAAAAATTAATTAAAATAAGTTCTACAGCCAGAGTGCAGGTAATTTTTGATTCACCTTCATAGACAGATACATAGATATTTGTATGGGCTTAGTGTTTACTGATTTTATTCAATGGGTTTAATCCATTACTATAATTATTTATTTTGATGCTCAAATTGTCCCCAATTTTGTCACTGGCAGTCCCTTCAAAGCTAGCTTCTGTCTCATTTTGACATGTCTCTTGAGCATGTTCTTGCTTTCTTGTATGAGATGTACTCTCCTTCATCTAGTCCTAAAATCAGTAATTTCTCCAAATCACTGGTTCCTTTTTTTAGAGATTGGTATTTGGAGGTCAAGACCCAGGAATTAAGTTAACTCATTGCTATTGGGGTGTCATTGCAATCAGGTCTTCTCAGTGGACAGAGGTAGAGAACATACATGTATGTGGGCATGTGTCTGTATATATAGTGTGCATGTTACACACAGATACACACAGATATATAATACATATGTGTATATAAAACCATGAGATCACACCAGTATCTTCAATTCAATCCAACGCCATTGGGCTCATTCTAGTTTTCTCCTTTTCCATATTTTTACCTCTTTTCTCTGACAATGAGAAACCTGACTTCCATTGTCCTATATTTATTTACTTATTTGATTAACCCTCTCTATGAAAGTAATCTCCTGTCTCCACTGTCACCCCATTTCCCTCACCAGTGCTCTCTTTCTCTTTCTTGGACTCCAACACCTTACACCAGGCCACCTCCATGCATGGGAATCCTCCTCACCTTGCTTTAATTTCTATACCACTTCCAGGATGCTCCTTTATGGGGAAACTTTTCTCACTCTGCTCTCTCTGATAACCTGTGCTAAGATGCTGCTACATGTGACCACCCTCCTCATGCCACTGGGGCTCTGACTCCCTACACCTGGCCATCTTTCCATGGGAATGTCTTCCTGACCCTTTTCAGGCACTGGCTTTGCACTTAGGCTGCAGCCATTCCCTGTATAGACTTTTTTCTCATTTTGCTTGGACTCTGCCATCTCATACCAGGTAGTGACCTTTTAACATGGACATCCTCAACCTGCTTATGTTCTGACATAAGCCAGAATCTGATGCTCTAAGAGGTGTAAGGGGTGGCTGTGGAGAACAGCCATCTGGTCCAGAGCCCTTAGGCAATCAGGAGGAGCAATGTTTAGTCCACAGGCTCCGGGATGCATAGCCAATGGTGGCCAGTGCCTCAACCCAAAAGGAGGAGCCAGAGGAATCAGGCTTGATGAACTGACCTTTGTGCCACCTATAAAGCTTGTTGTTAAGCTTGTCTCCAATAAAATGTGGATTTGCATGTGACTGCATAAATGGGTCTAAGAATGATGGACAATTGTGGTGTGCGTTGTCACTGAAATGACAATGGCCTAAATGAAGGGGCCTAAGACATGTTGTGTGAGGCTGAATTGTAAGCAATTGATGTTTAACTGCAAACAGAATGTCCCATCCTTTATACTGGCACAAAAACAGAAATATAGATCAGTGGAACAAATAGAGAGCCCAGAGATAAATCTATGCACATATGGGCACCTTATCTTTGACAAAGGAGGCAAGAATATACAATGGAAAAAAGACAGCCTCTTCAGTAAGTGGTGCTGGGAAAATTGGACAGCTACATGTAAAAGAATGAAATTAGAACACTTCCTAACACCATACACAAAAATAAACTCCAAATGGATTAAAGACCTAAATGTAAGGCCAGACACTATGAAACTCTTAGAGGAAAACATAGGCAGAACACTCTATGACATACATCAAAGCAAGATCCTTTTTGATCCACCTCCTAGAATCATGGAAATAAAATCAAGAATAAACAAATGGGACCTAATGAAACTTAAACGCTTTTGCACAGCAAAAGAAACCATAAACAAGAAGACAACTCTCAGAATGGAAGAAAATATTTGCCAATGAAGCAACAGACAAAGGATTAATCTCCAAAATACACAAGCAGCTCATCTCATGCAGTTTAATACAAAAAAGCAAATAATCCAGTCCAAAAATGGGTGGAAGACCAAAATAGACATTTCTCCAAAGAAGACATGCAGACGACCAACAAACACATGAAAAAATGCTCAACATCACTAATCATTAGAGAAATGTAAATCAAAGCCACAATGAGGTATCCCTTCACACTGATCAGAATGGCTGTCATCAAAAAATCTAGAAACCATAAATGCTGGAGAGGGTGCAGAGAAAAGGGAACTCTCCTGCACTGTTGGTGGGACTGTAAGTTGGTACAGCCACTAAGGAAAACAGTTTGGAGATTCCTTAAAAAACTAAAAATATGACCTAGCAATCTCATTACTGGGCATGTACCCTGAGAAAATCATAATTCAAAAAGAAACATGTACCACAATATTCATTGCAGCACTATTTACAATAGCCAGGACATGGAAGCAACCTAAATGCCCATCAATAGTTGAATGGATAAAGAAGATGTGGCACATATATACAATGGAATATTACTCAGCCATAAAAAGGAATGAAATACAGTTATTTGTAGTGAGGTGGATGGACCTAGGGTTTGTCATACAGAGTGAAGTAAGTCAGAACGAGAAAAACAAATACCGAATGCTAATGCATATATATGGAATCTAAAAAAAATGGTACTGATGAACCCGGTGCCTAGGCAAGAATAAAAATGCAGATGTAGAGAATGGACTTGAGGATGGGGAGGGGAGGTGGAGGGGAAGCTGGGATGAAGTGAGAGAGTAGCATTGACATATATACACTATCAAATGTAAAATAGATGGCTAGTGGGAAGCTGCTGCATAATACAGGGAGATCAACTCGATGCTTGGTGATGACCTAGAGGGGTGGGATAGAGAGTTTGGGAGGGAGGCTCAAGAGGGAGGGGATATGCGGATATATGTATAAATACAGCTGATTCACTTTGTTGTACAGTGGAAACTGGCACAACAGTGTAAAGCATTTATACTCCAATAAAGATTTGGGGGAAAAAATGTGTGTGTCCCAATGGATAAAATATATGGACAATTGTCCTCTGGAGAAGGGACAAACTACAGGAACCACCAGGACCTTAGGGCAGGAAGTCACGGTATAGGATTCTGGGTTCCACTGCCAGGGATGTGGTCTTCTGAGGGATGATGGCATTCTTCCATGGAGCAGGACTGGCTACTATAGGCCTGGTTTACTACAAAAATCAAAAGTAACCATATTTATTGTAAAAATCATTCCCTCCAGAAATGCATTTTTCTCAAATGCTAAAATTGGAAGAATTTTTTTTTTTGTTTTGAATGGCTCAATATTTAAGCCACTTGCATATGATAATAAACACATTTTATAATAAGATATAAATGCCATGTGCAAAGAATTAACATTGAAATTAAAAGTATTTTCAATCTTTAGACTCAGTACAGGGAATTTTGCATTTCCATTATGCTGTAGTTAGATGTCTGTTTCTCCTTCACATTGGTTGTTGTTGGACATTTTGGTACAATGGATAGTGATGGGGAACACCTGAGGAAGAGATTGCCTCTTCCCCAACTTCTATGCTGCCACCTCCCCTACTCGGGTGTCTCAATCAACCTCCAAGGGATTGAGATTCACCTCCACCAGTACAATGTTAGCTGATGTATTGGGAAAGCCCCCAAGCACCAAGCACCAAGCACCAGTGATTAGGCATGTTGATATAACACCTCAATCAGTAGGGCCGAAGCCATTTGAGCAGGGGTCTTACAATCATCTAGTAGTTTTTGACCTCTTCTGGGAACTTGCAAGGCACTGGTACCATATGCTCAGGTGTCCCCCGTTTAGTCAGAATCTATTTTGCTGCCCCACACCAGGGGTGGGATTCCTGATATCCCTCGGGGCCAGGGGATGATTTGGGACAGCAGCAAGGAATGCAGCAACATAGGAAGTGCTTGCTTCACCAGTGTTTGCCCACCTGGGGTGCCATGATGTCCCTGGTAGGGTTTCCTCTGTCATGGGTTAGAGCAGGCTCTCCAAGCTCAAGACCCCAGTCCTAACTACTGATGTAGTAGGGGTCCAGCAGCCAGTCTCCCCTTCCATTGCTAATCTAGGGAAATGCTCCTTGCCTCCCAGAACCTGGTAGCCCACACCCTGGTCCCTGCCTGGGGATAAGAGGCAGAGACCCATCATCCCAGTTAGCTCAACTTGCCTCAGTGCCAGGACTTTCACATATAATATAGCCAATAACTTCCAGACCCCACACCCAGTCTAATGGGGAATCTGATCTTTCACAGCAACAACAATTTAGGGTGGGGATCCCCAGTGACACCCAGCAGCAGCACACTCAGCAGCACAAAGCATCACCACAGATCGCCAGCAAGCAGTGGTTCCCTCCCAGAAACTGAGAGCCAGTTGCAGCTAAAAGCCATGCTATGAGAGTACAAACTGTGCACACCGTCCCATCCTCATCACCAATTGTGTTGGAAAACCCAGAGATAGTGTGTTAAGGATATGACCTGTTGAATGAGAAGGCACAAGCCACGCACATGGGGTTGGCAGGCAGCTCCCTAGACACCCAATCTCACACTTTGGGGAAGTGAAAACCCCAGAGCTGTTTCGACTGAAGATGTAGGTTCAGTACACTCATGTTTTGATTGAAGATGCAGATTCAATATACTCACACAAAGGAAGTATATTTTACTACTTACAGGTTTATTTCTTACAAGTCCCCGAATGGGGGCACAGTGAGCCAGGGGAAGGGCAGTCCTGTCCTGGGTCACATGTGATCAGGCAGGGAGAGAGAGTGAGCAGGGTAAGGAGTTTGGAGCAGCAGTCACTAATTTTTCATGGGCTCAGCTCCAAGTGGTCATTTAAAAAGGTGCCCCACCATAGTGATCAAGACAGTATGGTACTGGCACAAAAATAGAAAGGAAGATCAATGGAATAGAATAGAGAACTCAGAAGTAAGCCCAAACACATATGGGCACCTTATCTTTGACAAAGGAGGCACGAATATACAATGGAAAAAAGACAGCCTCTTCAATAAGTGGTGCTGGGAAAATTGGACAGCAACATGTAAAAGAATGAAATTAGAACACTTCCTAACACCATACACAAAAATCAACTCCAAATGGATTAAAGACCTACATGTAAGGCCAGACACTATAAAACTCCTAGAGGAAAACATAGGCAGAACACTCTTTGACATACATCAAAGCAACATCCTTTTTGACCCACCTCCTAGAATCATGGAAATAAAATCAAGAATAAACAAATGGGACCTCATGAAACTTAAAAGCTTTTGCACAGCAAAAGAAACCATAAACAAGACTAAAAGGCAACCCTCAGAATGGGAAAAAATAATTGCCTATGAAACAACGGACAAAGGATTAACCTCCAAAATATACAAGCAGCTCATAAAGCTTAATACCAAAAAAGCAAATAACCCAATCCACAAATGGGCAGAAGACCTAAATAGACATTTCTCCAAAGAAGACATACAGATGGCCAACAAACACATGAAAAGATGCTCAACATCACTAATTATCAGAGAAATGCAAGTCAAAGCCACAATGAGGTATCACCTCACACCAATCAGAATGGCCATCATCACAAAGTCTGGAAACAACAAATGTTGGAGAGGGTGTGGAGAAAAGGGAACTCTCCTGCACTGTTGGTGGGACTGTAAGTTGGTACAGCCACTATGGAAAACAATTTGGAGGTTCCTTAAAAAACTACAAATAGAACTACCATATGATCCAGTCATCCCACTCCTGGGCATATACCCAAAGAAAACCATAATCCCAAAAGAAACTTGTACCATCATGTTTATTGCAGCACTCTTTACAATAGCCAGGACATGGAAGCAACCTAAATGCCCATCAACAAATGAATGGATACAGAAGATGTGGCATATATATACAATGGAATATTACTCAGCTATAAAAAGGGATGAGATGGAGCTATATGTAATGAGGTGGATAGAACTACAATCTGTCATACATAGTGAAGTAAGTCAGAAAGAGAAGGACAAATATTGTATGCTAACTCACATATACGGAATCTAAAAATGGTACTGATGAACTCAGTGACAAGAACAAGGAAGCAGATACAGAGAATGGACTGGAGAACTCGAGGTATGGGAGGGGGCGGGGGTTGAAGGGGAAACTGAGAAGAAGCGAGAGAGTAGCACAGACATATATATACTACCAACTGTAAAATAGTCAGTGGGAAGTTGTTGTATAACAAAGGGAGTCCAACTCGAGGATGGAAGATGCCTTAGAGGACTGGGACAGGGAGGGTGGGGGGGACTCAAGGGGGGGGCGTCAAGGAAGGGAGGGAATACGGGGATATGTGTATAAAAACAGTTGATTGAACCTGGTGTACCCCCAAAAAAATAAAATAAAAAAATAAATAAATAAAAAAAAATAAAAAATAAAAAATAAAATGCAAAAAAAAAAAAAAAGAGAATGGCATATAAGACAATTTTATGCTCCGAAAGAAGCAATAAATCATCATACAATTGGAAATGCAAAAAAAAAAAAAAAAAAAAAAAAAAGGTGCCCCAGGAAAAGCAAGGGAGGGACTTGGGGTAGGAAACATAAGCTCGGGTCCTTATTTAAATGTCCAGACTCTAGGTGTGGGCAACATTGTCATATTGCAAAATGCCAAGGCAGCAACTCAAATGGCTATTTTTTTTTCATCACAGAAAGTCATCATTAAGCTTCTTAGTGATGCTAGTGTGCTCTCACCAGCATCTCACTTTTTTCTTTTCTTTAGTAAAAGAATTGCTCTCTGGGATCTCTGTGGAATGTTGTTGGCTGCTAGATTTGGGGAACTTATGTGATTTATCCTCTGTAGCATGCTCAGTTCTATGAGCCTTTTGATGTCTTCCTGAACCATTTGTTTGGCCACTGGAGTGTCCACTAGTGTGGGCCATTGTTTTTCCCAAACTTCTAAGAACTAGCCTAGCAACATTGCACTAGCTCCCAGGATCCTTGCCAGGCTCTTAAACTCTGTTTCCTGGGAGAATGTGCCCATATTGATCAACTCTCCCTTAACCAACTTTATATTTTATCCCCTTTAATCCAGCACCCTCAGCATCAGTCTCATACGTCTTCTCCTAGTGTATGCCAAGCTTATGTTGGCTAAGTTCCACTGCTTCCTGTGGAAGAGGCATTTCCCCGAGTGAAGCAGTTTCCCTTTCAGCTGAGGGCAGTTCTGAGAGAGCCTCAATTGTGCACCACCAGCTGGCAAAATTCACAGCCAACGGGTGCTTCAACTCAGGTGGGGGGAGGGGGAGGGATCTGAGCTGCACATGACAGCATCTACTACAGTATTCTTGACCCAGAAGAAATTTGGAGTATATTTATTAGCATGGTTAACTCAGTTTAGTCACAAGGGAAACTTCTATGTCTACACTGAGTGTATTTCTCCAGGCTCCACTCTTGTGTACATAGTTTATATAATTTTAGTTCTGTGCACAGCTTAATATTCTCTTAGCACAACCTGCTGACCTGATTTAATTAGCACCTTCCACCCCAGTATCTCAGCTCCCTTCTCCTTGACAGAAGGAAATGAAGAGCTAAGGCCTCATGATTTTTTATTTTTCTCAATATGGTGTTAAAATGATTTTGTCTCAAATCATCCAGCCTCTGTTCCTTTCTCTATTCTTTTTTTTTTTTAATTTTATTTATTTATTTATTATTTTTTGGGGGTACACCAAGTTCAATCAACTGTTTTTATACACATATCCCTGTATTCCCTCCCTTCCTTGACTCCCCCCCCTCGAGTCCCCCCCCACCCTCCCCACCTTTCTCTATTCTTAACCCCTATTTGCCTTTTTCTAATAATTACTAATCATTGTGAGGAGCAGAAAAAGGAAGGCTATGTTTGACCATCAACTGCCTTGTGAACGAAGGTTGCCTTTATGTTACCTCTCAATTTTTAATCCTTTCCTCTTCTCAAAGGTAATGGTAATTTAATTTTATCTGTTTTTTAAATGTACATAAGTTTTTCAAATTTATATAAATTTAATCATGTAGTCACAGGATATGCATGTATTCAACTTTGGTAAACAATTCTTAATTCTTTTGCAGTGTTTGTACAAATGTACGCTCCCATCAGTAAGATATGAGACTTGCAGTTCCACAACCCCACCAATATTTGATGTGCCAGGTTTTTATTTGTAGCTATTCTTATGGTGTGTAGTGATGTCTCATTAATTGTTTTGATATATTAGGTTGGTCAAAAAATTCATTCAGATTTTTCCATAATGGAAAATGCCAGGTCTTAGTTGCAGCACACGGGATCTTTGTTGCAGCATGTGGGATCTTTAGTTGTGGCATGCGGGATCTATTTAGTTGTGGCATGGGGGCTTCTTTGTTGCGGGATGTGAACTTCTTAGTTGCAGCATACATGTGGGATCTAGTTACCTGACAAGGGCTCTAATCCAGGCCCCCTGCTTTGGGAATGCAGAGTCTTACCCACTGGACCACCAGGTAAGTCCCTCTTGCCCATTTTTCTGTTTGGTTTTCTGTCTTTTTTTCTTATTGACTTGTATGAGTTCTTTATATATTCTGTATGAGTCACCAATCAGGCGCATGTGTTAAAAAGTCATATTCTGTCTCTCAATGATGTCTTCTTTTTTTCCCATTAAATTTACTTAAATTTAAAAAACTACCAAAAATAAAAAAAAAACCCAACCAGTTCACCCATTTCTCCCACCTCCCCCGCTCCCGCCTCATCTCTTCCAGCCACCAATCAGTTTTCTGTATTTATGAGCTTGGCTTTTGTTTTGGGTGGTTTTGTTTTGTTTTGTTTTGTTTTTTTATGAGATTCCACACATAAGAGATATCATACAGTATTTGTCTTTCTCTGTCTGACTTACTTCATATGTATATTTATATATGTATATATGCCACATCTTTTTTTAACCATTTTTAATTGAGGTATAGTTAATTTACAATGTTGTGCTAGTTTCAGATATGCAGCAAAGTGATTCAGTTGTATGTATAAATATATATATATATATATATATATAATCTCAGATTCTTTTCCATTATAGGTTATTATAAGATATTGAATATAGTTCCTTGTGCTATACAGTAGGTCCTTGTTGTTTATCCATTTTACATATAGTAGTGTGTATATGTTAAGCCCGAACTCCTAATTTATCTCCTTCCCCCTCCTCTGCTATTTTGGTAACTGTAAGTTTGTTTTCTATATCTGTGGGTCTATTTCTGTTTTGTAGATAAGTTCATTTGTATTATTTTTTTTAATTCTACATATAAGTGATAGCATATGATATTTGTCTTTCTTGGTCTGACTTCACTTAATAAGTATTAAGGTACATCCATGTTGCTGCAAATGGAATTATTTCATTCTCCTTTATGGCTGAGTAACATTCCATTGTACATATATATATATATATATATCACATCTTCTTTATCCATCAGTGAACACTTTGGTTGTTTCCATATCTTGACTATTGTAATTAATGCTACAATGAACACGGGAGTGCAAATATATTTTGGAGTTAAGATTTCATTTTCTTTGGGTCAATATTTAGAGTGGAATTGCTGGATCATGTGTTAGTTCTATTTTTAATTTCTGGAGATGGCAGCAGTTATGGGGCCTGTGGTTTTTCTGCGTGCACTCAATGTATGATAATGTCCTCACTACTTTGTTCCTTCTTATTATCTGCAATGTTCTTTATAACATGATGTTCGCCAATTTTGTAATTTTTTTTAGATTTTACAGTCGAAATTGTCAGACAACCAAGGATGATTTCACCCTCACGTAGGAGAATGTCATTCTTTAAAAGGACTAACATAAGGAAGCCTTCGATACGACCCAGGTAAGACATAGGATCTGGCCACACAACATGTCCAGGCACAAGCTCTCTTTAATCATACATGCATGCACAGGCACACTTTGTATTTTAAATCATTATTTATTTTCTAAAATTGGCAATATATATTATACAATAACTTTTTATTTTTTAATTTTTTTAACTTTTTAAAATTTAACAAACTGTCATAGCTATGCCTTCATGTCAGTATGACTAGGTCTACCTTCTTCCATAGTATGATGTTACATTGTTTATTTAACTATATATTTTTAATGGACATTTATATTATCTTTAGTATTTCATTGCTATGAATATTATCCCAGGAAACATCTTTGTACTTATGTCCTTGCCAATTTGTGTTTTTCTAGGTTGCATACTGCTGTAGTAGTCTCCTAACTGGCTCCTTACTTCTTGTCTCTCCGCCTTATAATCAATCTTAGAGTCAGCCACTGACAAGTTCCCAGTGCTAGACAAAGACTCTGTGGCTCCTTCTTTCAGGAGTGCCCACTCACCTTTCCACTTACCTTACACAAGTTCCATCTCTACATAAAAATTTCCCCCAGTTGTAGACTTCCTTGGTGGTGCAGTGGTTAAGAATCCATGTGCCAATGCAGGGGACATGGGTTCAATCCCTGGGCTGGGAAGATCCCACATGCTGCAGAGAAACTAAGCCCATGCACCACAACTACTGAGGCTGTGCTATAGAGCCCATGAGCCACAACCACTGAGCTCACATACTACAGCTACTGAAGCCCTCACACCTAAAGCCCATGCTTTGCAGCAAGAGAAGCTACTGCAATGAAAAGCTCGAGCACCACAACAAAGAGTAGCCCCTGCCTGCTGCAACTAGAGAAAGCCCATGCACAGCAATGAAGACCCAATGCAGCCAAAATTAATTAATTAATTAATTTTATAAAAAGCTAAGTTAAAAAACTAAAAAAAAATTAAAAAAAAAACTCTCCAATTGTACGTCTGCTATGACTTCCACCTCCTCTGAAATACTAAACCACTAAAATACAGTACCAAGAACTTACCATGCACTACTTTTTACTGCTGTTTATTTTTTAGGTCTGTTTTCCACCTTCTCAACTTGACTATAATTTTCTTATAATCCATGCCATTCATTCAGCCACTTATTTTTTAATTCAGTATTATCTTTTAATGACAGTGGCTATATTAAAGTCCTCTTATACATGATAGAGATATATCAGCATATACCAATTTGGTAGTCAATGTCACTGGCAGAATATTTTGCATAGAGAAAGCTCCCAGAAGTTTGTGTTCAGTTACTGATAACATTCATTGAGGGGTATAAGTCCCCTGTCTCTTTTAAAACTCTAGATGGAGCTTCCTCCTCTTCAAGGAACTAAAATTATTCCCTGAAGTGCAGTCATTTATCACTTTAAGGAACTGAAGTGATTCCCTGACATTTGATCATTTATTCCTTTTGCTGTTCCAATTTTCATTATTCACCACTCCCCACTATGTCTACAGAAATACCTATTTTCTGATTTAGTTGAGCATGAGTATCACAGAAGTTCTTCTAAATCATATAAACACAAGATCATTACATTCTAGAGAGAATATACAAGGTCATATAGTCCAATTTCATGCCTTCACTTAAGACCACAACAGATTGGCTCAGGGATACCACAGTTGCAACTCTCTTATTCCTTGTCCCTAGCCCTCATTTAATATAATATACAGTTTCTGATCATATACTATGTCCCAGACACTCTATAGGTACTAATGATGCAAAAACTAAGCCATAGTCCTTGTCCTTAATCTAATACATAACTAAGTAAAATACAATACTAATGTTAAAATGTTATGGAAAAATATTGGAAAATTACTATGAGAGCATAGTGGAAGGAGAAGGAAACTTTAAGTGAGGATTAGGAAAAAGGTTATCAAAAGGGGCCCTGGACTGCCTGTAAAAATTCAGTTACAAAAAAATGGTACTGATGAACCCAGTGACAGGACAAGAATAAGGATGCAGATGCAGAGAATGGATTGGAGGACACGGGGTTGGGGGGGCAGGGGGCAAAGGGGAAGCTGGGACGAAGTGAGAGAGTAGCATAGACATATATATAACTACCAGCTGTAAAATAGATAGCCAGTGGGAAGTTGCTGTATAACAAAGGGAGATCAACTCGATGATGGGTGATGCCTTGGAGGGCCAGGACGGGGAGGGTGGGGGGGAGTCACGGGAGGGAGGGGATATGGGGATATGTGTATAAATATAGCTGATTCACTTTGGTGTACCCCATAAGCTGGTACAAGAGTGTAAAGCAATTATATTCCAATAAAGAGCTTTAAAAAATTCAGTTACAAAGAAGTGGGAGTATTTTGTGGGTATTTTCTAAGCTGAAGAAATCACACAAAGATATAAACCCACAAATATGAAAACAGTATTCAAAGACTTGAAAATACCGGTGGTATTAAAGCACAGAATGCATGGGGTGAAGGGACATAAAACATAAGATTAGAAAGCTAGATTGAGACTAAATAACTGAAAGAAGGTCTTGAGTGAATTATTAAAAAATTGGTATTGATTAAATGGCAATAAGGATTCACTGGGATTTGTTGGATATGGGGTAGCAAGATACTTATTATGTGTATTTTAAAAATATTACTCTGGCAGAAATAGCAATGATAGTATAAAGAGTCAAAGACTCAGAGATTAAAGGCAGAATATTTAGAAGTTTGTTGCTGTTGTTTGGACAAGTAATACTAAAGGCCGAAGTAAACAGTGGCAATAGAAATGGAAAGGAAGTTACAGATTTTAAAAACACAAGGAAGAACCAAACTTCTGGAAAGGTGGTGTAAGAACTTCACAAATTGTCTCCCCAGAAAATCAATAAAACTGAACAAACCTATCAAAAAATTTCAGAACTCTGTAAACTCAAAAAATTTTAGTTTTAAAAAATTATGAGACATAACCCATCCCTCGAAAAAATAAAAATCCATAAGAGTGTATGGGTCATACCCAGAGGGAAAAAAGCAGTCAATAGCAACTGTCTCTGAGGTGATTCAGATGTTAGACTAACAAAGACTTTCAAGCAATATGTTCAGTGAACTAAAAGAAACCATGTTTAAAGAACTAAAGTAAAATATAATGACAATGATTAATCAAATAGAAAATATCAGTAAGATAGAAATTATAAAATAGAACGAAATAAATATCTGCAGTTAAAAACTACAATAATTGAAATGAACAAAAAAATCACTAGAAAGAATCAACAGCAGATTTGAGTTGGCGGAAGAATCAGTGAGCTTGAAAATAGGTCAACAGACATTATCCATTGTGATGAAAAAAATAATAAAGAAACATAAGCATAAACAGAACCTCAGAAACTTGAGAGACACCATCAAGCACACCAACATACAAATAATGGGAGCCCCAGGAGGAGAGGAAAGAGAGATTAAAAAGGCAGAAAACAATTTCAAGTATCTAATGGTCAAATATTTCCCAAATTTGAATAAAACCCTTAATCAAGACATACAAGCTTAATGAACTCCAAGTAGGATAAATTCAAAGAGATCTGTCAACACCTAGACACATCATAGTCAAACTGTTGAAAGATAAACAGAAAATCTGAAAAGCTGCAAGATAAAAAATGGTATCATGCAAGGGAACTACAACCAGATTAAAAGTGAATTAACATCAGAAATAATGGAGAGTAGGAGAGAGATCAAAATGGCGGAGTAAGGGTGCAAAACTCACTCTCCTCCATGAACACATCAAAAATACACCTACATTTGGAACAATCCTCACTGAAAACTAACTGGACACTGGCAGAAAGACCCCTGTACACCTAAAGCTGTAAGAAAGATCCACGTGGAATTGAGTAGAAAGGAAAGAGAAGCAATCATATCAGAACCTGTGCCCTGGAAGGAGACTCAGAAGAGGAAGGGGTTACACAGGTGGAAATTCTCCTTGGAGAATGAGTGGTTCAAGCTCCATATTGGGTATCCCAGCTGTGGGGTCTGACACTGGGAAGACATGTCCCCTTGGCTGGTTGGAGGGCCAATGAAACTAACAGGACAGTTGTGGGAAGCCTAGACTCTGCTGGTGAGGAGCATGCACATGGTTGCTTACTCCCAAAAGAGGTCAGAGGAGGTGAATTGAAACTACATGTTGCTGGCTGATTTCCCACAACTGTCTGGGCACACACCCCAGCCTGAGCTGAGTGACTGCATTGGTCTCACTTACTTCAAAACACAATTCCACACTGGGGCAAGGGCTGCCATGACTGAGGAGAGAATTTGGCTATTTGACAAAAAAGCAGCTCAGACTCAGAGAAATGTCTGGGCAGGACTGAGGCAACCATTACTGGTGCTTCCACAGGCAGTACATCAGAAGATGTCCAGGTTTCTGACTGAAGCCAGATTGCCACAGCCCACCCAAGTGCCTACACCAACCCCTCTTTCTCCAGCATGATTCACTCTAAGGTAAAGCTACCAGTGATGGGAGTAAGGACAACACACACTTAAAGGGAGTGGACCCAACTCAGACCTGACCCTCAGGACTTCTGTTTCAGCAACATGGTACTCACTCCCACTCCTGATAGGGTGGTGGTGGCCATTGAACATAATAGCAACCCTGGCTCACACCAGGCTCTGGACCTTGCCCTTCTGTCTCTAGCCCCACCTCCTACCAAGGTGATAGCGACCAGCACACCCTGAAGAAAGATGTGATTTGTGTTCACATCAGATCCAATGCTCCCACCAAAGCCACTGGGAACATGCAGACAGTCTAGGGACCAAATAAGGACAGCCCTTAAGACTGTAATAGGTAACTGTTTCACCTAATTTTGGAGAGAGAGAGAGAAGGCTAAGCAAAATGAGAAGACAGAGGCATTTGCTTCAATCGAAAGAGCAAGAAAAATCCCTGAAAAAACAACTAATCAAACAGAAAAAATTTACCAGATAGAGTTCAAAGCATTAGTAATAAGAATGCTAACTGAATTAGGGAAAAGAATAGATGAATGCAGTGATCATTTTAACAAGGAATTAGAAAATATGAAGAACTAGTCAGAACTGAAGAATACAATAACTGAAATAAACACATTATAAGGAATGAACAGCAAACTAGGT
Source organism: Hippopotamus amphibius kiboko (assembly GCF_030028045.1). Taxonomy (NCBI): domain Eukaryota; kingdom Metazoa; phylum Chordata; class Mammalia; order Artiodactyla; family Hippopotamidae; genus Hippopotamus; species Hippopotamus amphibius. The sequence continues at coordinate 168,277,586 of NC_080188.1, read as the reverse complement.
GGTACAGAAGAACTCATAAGTGATCTGGAAGACAGAATAACAGAAATCACCCAGTCAGAAGAGCAAAAAGGGAAATAAATTTTTAAAAAATGAAAACAGTTTAAGGGAACTCTGAGACACAATCAGGTATACCAACATTTGCATTATAGGGGTCACAGAAGGAGGAGAGAGAGAAGGGGGTCAAAAATGTATTTGTTGAAACTATGGCTGGAAACTTCCCAAACCTGAGGAAGGAAACAAATATTCAGGTACAGGAAGCACAGAGGGTCTCAAATAAGATGAACCCAAACAGACCCATACCAAGACAAATTAAAATTAAAATGGAAAACGTTAAAGAGAATTCTAAAGGCAGCAAGGGAAAAACAAAGAGTCATATACAAGGGAACCTTGCTAAGGCTATCAGCTGATTTTTCGGCAGAAAGTTTGCAGGCCAGAAGGAGTAGCATGATATATTCAAAGTTCTGGAAGGAAAAAACCTGCAACTTAAGGTACTCTACCAGCAAGATTAACATTTAGAATTGAAGGAGAGAAAAAGAACTTTTCAGACAAAACTAAAAGAGTTCATTAATACTAAAATCTAAAAGAGTTCATATATACTAAACCTACCCTAAAAAAAAAAATAAAGGGTCTTCTCTAAGTGGAAAAGAAAAGGCTATAACAAGAAGTATCTAGAGAAAAGGAAAAATCCTTTTAGTGAAGGCAGATACATAGTAAAGGCTGATGATCTACCACTTAAATAAGATAGTAAGAAGATTGAGACAAAAAATATAAAATCAACTATAACTACAATAATCAGTAAAAGAACAAACATAAAGATGTAAACGAGGACATCAAAAATACAAAATGTGGGAGTAAAAAATGTAGATCTTTTAGAATGTGTTTAACTTTAAAGGACTATCTGTCTAAAAGCAGAAATAGTTCTGGGGAAACATATATGAACGCCATGGTAACAACAAATCAAAAACCTACAATAAATACACAAAAACTAGAGAGAGAGGAACACAAGTATACCACTAAAGAGAAATATCAAACCACAAGAGAAGAAACTAAAAGAAGGAAAGAACAGAGAAGAGCTACAAAAACAACCAGAAAATAAGTAACAAAATGGCAATAAGTATATACCTATCAATAATCACTTTAAATGTCAATGGACTAAATGCTTCAATCAAAAGACATCGGGTGGCTGATTGGATTTAAAAAAAGACCTGTTTAAATGCCGCTTACAAGAGACTCATTTCAGACCTAAAGACACACACAGACTAAAAGTGAGAGAATGGAAAAAAATATTTCATGCAAATGGAAACAACAAGGAGAGATGGAAATATGCACATCAGACAAAATAGAATTTAAAACAAAGTCTATACCAAAAGACAAAGAAGGACATTATATAATGGCAAAGGAATGAATACAAGAAAAGGATATAACACTCTTTAACATAGATGCACTTAATAGGAATAGCTAAATATATAAAGCAAATATTAACAGACATAAAGGGAAAAATTGACAACAATACAATAATAATAGGGAACTTTAACACCCCACTTACATCAATGGATAGATCATCTGACAGAAAATCAATAAGGAAATAGTGGTCTTAAATGACACATTAGACCATAGGTATCAACAGGACTTTCCATCCACAAACAACAGAATACACATTCTTTTCAAGTGCACCTGAAATGTTCTCCAGGATAGATCACATGCTAGGCCACAAAAGAAGTCTCAACAAATTTAAGAGGCTAGAAATTACATCAAGCATTTTTAAGTGTCCATCAACACATGAATGGATAAAGAAATTGTGGCAAATACATATGCAATAGGATGTTACTCAGACTTAAAAAAGAATGAAATTCTGCCATTTGCAACAATGTGATGTACCTAGAGGGTATTATGCTTAGTGAAATAAATCAGACAGAGAAAGACAAATACTCTACGTTCTCACTTACATGTAGAATCTAAAAAATAAAGCAAATGGGGACTTCCCTGGTGGCAGAGTGGTTAAGAATTTGCCTGCCAGTACAGGGCACACAGGTTCGATCCCTGGTCTGAGAAGATCCCACATGCCACAGAGCAACTAAGCCCATGAGCTACAACCACTGAGCACACGTGCCACAACTACTGAAGCCCTCACTCCTAGAACCCATGCTCTGCAACAAGAGCAGCCACCATAATTAGAAGCCCACTCACTGCAACAAAGAATAGCCCCTGCTCTCTACAACTAGAGAAAGCCTGAGTGCAGCAACAAAGACCCAATGCAGCCAATAAATAAATAAATAAATATTTTTTTAAATAAAGCAAATGAATTAATATAAGAAAACAGAAAATGACTCACAGATATAGAGAACAAATTAGTGATTATCAGAAGGGAGAGGGAAGGGGGAAGGAACACGATAGGGGTAGGGGATTAAGAGATACAAACTACTATGTATAAAATAAATAAGCAACAAGGATATATTGTACATCACAGAGAAGTATAGCCATTATTTTATGATAACTTTAAAGTATAATGTATAAAAATATTGAATCACTATATTGTACACCTGAAACTAATATAATATTGTAAACTAACTATACTTCAATAAAAAAAGAAGAAACAATGGAGACTAAAGATGGTGGGATGATATATTTAAACTAAAGAGAAGTAGAAGGAAGGAAGTAATAAATATTAGAGTGGAAATCAATAAAATAAAGAGAAAAAAATAGAGAAAACCCAGGGACAAGTAGATTTTTTGTAAAGATCAACAAAATTGATAAACCATTAGCTGTACTGAAAAAGGGGGGAAGTGAGATGACACAGATCTCCAAAATCTGGATCAAAAGAGTGGACAACTGACCCTACAGAAATTAACATGTTTATAAGAAAATACAAGGAGTAAATTAGACAATTAGATGAAATAGAGAAATTTCTAGAAATATCCAAATTTCCAAAATTGACTCAAGAAGTAGCAAATGTAACTCTCTATAACAAGAGAAGAAACTGAATTCATAATTTTAAATCTCATAGATAAAAATCTAGACACAGATGGCTTCACTGGAGAAAACAATGAAATGTTTAAAGGGTAAATAATACCAATAGTCTATGAACTCTTTGAGGAAATGGAGGAAAAGGGAACACTTGCTAACTTGTTTTATGAGGCCAGCAAGCATAATCCTGATTCCAAAGCCAAACAAAGTTATCATAAGAAAACTACAGACCAGTATCTCTCAAATTTACATATAAAAATCCTCAACAAAATATTAGCAAACCAAATTCAACCACATATAAAAAGGATTAAATAGCATGACCAAGTGGGATTTATTCCAGGAATGCAAGGTTGATTTAATAACCGAAAATAAATTAATACAATGTGCCATGTTAATAAAATTAAGGGGAAAACGTCACATGATTATCTCAATTAATTCATTAAAAGCATTTTACAAAATCCAGCACCCATTTATGATAAAAATTCTCAATAAAGTTAGAAGGGAATCATTTCATCCTTAAATAGGGCATCTATAAAAAACCTATAGCTAACATCATTCTTAACAAGATAGGTGTGTAATGGAGGAAGAACAAGCTGGACAACTTGTGGATTTGTATAGAGAGGTTTAAACAACGACAATGACATAAAGATAAGCTTCAATGGGCAGCTGAAATTTTGAAGTGGAGCCCACAGAAACTAGATACAGTTTCACCATGTCAATGAAAATTGAAACCACTTCCTCATATCAATGAAAACTGAAACCACAGAGGATGCAGAGATTTACTCAACAGAAAAAAATCATAAGGCAAAAGTAAAGAGGACTGAGTTGAAACAATAGGGGCACCTTACGTAAGGAACAGTGAAAGAAGAAATCAGCAATGGACATTTAGAAATATTGATCAACCACTGCTGATCCCTCGTGCTCTGCCTCACTGAAATGACTGCCAATGAATCCATAATGTAAAAAGAAGTTTTTCTTGGAAAAAAATTTGTCCCCTTTAAAATACCCCTTTCTCTTCTTCTATTGGGTTTGTCAGATGATTAGACCAAGCTTAGGATGGGTACATAAAAGTTAGTCTCCAACATCAAAGCAACATCCTTTTTGACCCACCTCCTAGAATCATGGAAATAAAATCAAGAATAAACAAATGGGACCTCATGAAACTTAAAAGCTTTTGCACAGCAAAAGAAACCATAAACAAGACTAAAAGGCAACCCTCAGAATGGGAAAAAATAATTGCCTATGAAACAACGGACAAAGGATTAACCTCCAAAATATACAAGCAGCTCATGAAGCTTCATACCAAAAAAGCAAATAACCCAATCCACAAATGGGCAGAAGACCTAAATAGACATTTCTCCAAAGAAGACATACAGATGGCCAACACACACATGAAAAGATGCTCAACATCACTCATCATCAGAGAAATGCAAGTCAAAGCCACAATGAGGTATCACCTCACACCAATCAGAATGGCCATCATCACAAAGTCTGGAAACCACAAATGTTGGAGAGGGTGTGGAGAAAAGGGAACTCTCCTGCACTGTTGGTGGGACTGTAAGTTGGTACAGCCACTATGGAAAACAATTTGGAGGTTCCTTAAAAAACTACAAATAGAACTACCATATGATCCAGTCATCCCACTCCTGGGCATATACCCAAAGAAAACCATAATCCCAAAAGAAACTTGTACCATAATGTTTATTGCAGCACTCTTTACAATAGCCAGGACATGGAAGCAACCTAAATGCCCATCAACAAATGAATGGATACAGAAGATGTGGCATATATATACAATGGAATATTACTCAGCTATAAAAAGGGATGAGATGGAGCTATATGTCATGAGGTGGATAGAACTACAATCTGTCATACAGAGTGAAGTAAGTCAGAAAGAGAAAGACAAATATTGTATGCTAACTCACATATACGGAATCTAAAAATGGCACTGATGAACTCAGTGACAAGAACAGGGAAGAAGATACAGGGAATGGACTGGAGAACTCGAGGTATGGGAGGGGGCGGGGGGTGAAGGGGAAACTGAGAAGAAGCGGGAGAGTAGTACAGACATATATATACTACCAACTGTAAAATAGTCAGTGGGAAGTTGTTGTATAACAAAGGGAGTCCAACTCGAGGATGGAAGATGCCTTAGAGGATTGGGGCAGGGAGGGTGGGGGGGAATCGAGGGGGGGGCATCAAGGAAGGGAGGGAATATGGGGATATGTGTATAAAAACAGTTGATTGAACCTGGTGTACCCCCCAAAAAAATAAAATAAAATAAAAAAAAAAAAAAAAAAAAAGTAGTGAAGAATTAAGAACACCAGAAAAAAAAAAAAAAAAAAAAAGTTAGTCTCCAAAGAAATAAGCAGGGTAACCAGTTCATTCACCCTGCTCTTCAATTGTGGTTAAAGGCCTCACAGCCTAGGAGATGCCCTTCCCCATTCCCTAATTGGAGCAGAATCTCGAGTCACCATCCCTTTCTCTCCACCAATGATGCTTTCTTGTTTTCCAGAAACTTGACAGAGGTCCTCTTAAATACCCACCACTTGGAGTTCTTCAGGGAGTTCCTCAGAGAACGGAACGCCGAAATCCCGTTGCAATTCCTGGTAGCCATACAGAAGATCAGTGTTGAGACAAATGAAATGATTTACAAGTCTCTCTTTGAAAACATAATCAATACTTTCTTCCATGGCAAAAACTCTCCTGGTATGCATTCTCCTCTCCAGATAATGTTTCCTTCACCCTTTACAGTTTTTGGAGAAGAGTTTGGGAAAGAGCCTCTCTCCCTGAGAGAGCAGAACAGAGCAGCGGCCACATGGGGCAGTATTGAGACAAAGACCAAGAGAGACCATGAAAGCAGAGAATAATAAATCCATTTTTTAAAACTGAAGTATAGTTGATTCCCATTATATTAGTTTCAGATGTAGAACATAGTAATTCTGTATTTTTATAGATTATACTCCATTTAAACTTATTATAAGATATTGGCTATATTCCCTTGTGCCATGCAATATATCCTTGTATCTTATTTTATACATAGTTCATGTCTCTTCATCCTCTACTCCTATCTTGCCCCACCCCCTTTCCTCTCCCCACTGGTAACCACTAGTTTGTTCTCTATATCTCTGACACTATTTATGTTGTGTTATATTCATTCATTTTATTTTTTAGATTCCACATATAAGTGATAACATGCAGTATTTCAAAAAAGAAAAAAAATCAAAGTTATTCTTTTTCTTAAGGAAAAGAAAACGGAGAACTGAAAGAAAGAAGCACAGGCCAAAAAAACCTGTATGCAATGTTGTTCTATTATATGTAACCATTCCGAGTAACGTTGAAAAGACAGAATGGATGGTTGGTTAAAATCAGAATGTGCTAATAATCCTGAAGCAGGAGTTTTATTTAAATTCCCAACATGTGTTAGTATTTAGTTTTTTATAATAAGAAAATTGTTGTAGAGAAACTAAAATAATAGTGCAATAATAAATCCAAAATACAATACCACTAGTAAAAGAAGCCAAATGCAAGACAACTGCACTTATATGTGAAATATATCCTCTCATTTAACTTTATTCAACCCTGAAAATAAGATTTTATTTAGTCCTTAAAAGGTCAGGATAAATAACTCCATTTTACTAATGAGGAAGGTAAAACACAGAGAAGTTAACTAACTTGTCCATTTGGTGGAACTTGAATTCAAACTCAAGTCATCTGTTTCCTCAAATCAGGTAGACTAGAGTTAAATACAAAAGCAAGAGTAGGCAGCGTGCAAAGCTGGAGCGTCCACCAGCCACGGGTTGTAAAGAGTGATGAAAGGTACCAAAAAGGAGAACTGTTTCCCTGAAAATCTTTGTTTCATAAGTTTTGTCTTATTTTCTTCCCTAAGGCAGGAGGGTAAATCTGACCCACGTATATTCATTTTCTCTAGAAGCAGGAGTCGCAAGTTAAGTACTGGCCTGTAATTCTAGAGGGAAAAAAAAAGGGGGTGAGCATGCTCCCAGCCTGGAGGTAAACAAATCTTACAGCAAAGCAATGAAGATAAAGCCTCCTATTTTGACACAGATGAACAGATAGGTTGTGTGTGTGTTTGTGTGTGTTTTGCTTGTGGTAAACCAAGATAAGGTTATAAATTTTATGAAAGTAGAAAAAGAGGTAAAATTGATAAGCCTTTATTTGTAAGTAATATTTATTTGTTGAGTCTCAGGATATCAAGTTCTGTGCATCATTTTGAATAAGCTAGAAGAGAAAGAAGAGTATGCAGATCCTGTCCTTGATCAGTTTTTAAGTCTTATTTTTTTATTTTTTTTATTTTTTGGGGGTACACTAGGTTCAATCATCTGTTTTTTTTTTTTATTATTTTATTTTATTTTTTTGGGGGTACACCAGGTTCAATCAACTGTTTTTATACACATATCCCCGTATTCCCTCCCTTCCTTGACTCCCCCGCCTCGAGTCCCCCCCACCCTCCCCGCCCCAGTCCTCTAAGGCATCTTCCATCCTTGAGTTGGACTCCCTTTGTTATACAACAACTTCCCACTATCTATTTTACAGTTGGTAGTATATATATGTCTGTGCTACTCTCTCGCTTCGTCTCAGTTTCCCCTTCACCCCCCACCCCCTCCCATACCTCGAGTTCTCCAGTCCATTCTCTGTATCTGCATCCTTATTCTTGTCACTGAGTTCATCAGTACCATTTTTAGATTCCGTATATGAGTTAGCATACAATATTTGTCCTTCTCTTTCTGACTTACTTCACTCTGTATGACAGAGTGTAGTTCTATCCACCTCATTACATATAGCTCCATCTCATCCCTTTTTATAGCTGAGTAATATTCCATTGTATATATATGCCACATCTTCTGTATCCATTCATTTGTTGATAGGCATTTCGGTTGCTTCCATGTCCTGGCTATTGTAAATAGTGCTGCAATAAACATTATGGTACAAGTTTCTTTTGGGATTATGTTTTTCTTTGGGTATATGCCCAGGAGTGGGATGACTGGATCATATGGTAGTTCTATTTGTAGCTTTTTAAGGAACCTCCAAATTGTTTTCCATAGTGGCTGTACCAACTTACAGTCCCACCAACAGTGCAGGAGAGTTCCCTTTTCTCCACACCCTCTCCAACATTTGTGGTTTCCAGACTTTGTGATGATGGCCATTCTGATTGGTGTGAGGTGATACCTCATTGTGGCTTTGACTTGCATTTCTCTGATGATGAGTGATGTTGAGCATCTTTTCATGTGTTTGTTGGCCATCTGTATGTCTTCTTTGGAGAAATGTCTATTTAGGTCTTCTGCCCATTTGTGGATTGGGTTATTTGCTTTTTTGGTATTAAGCTTCATGAGCTGCTTGTATATTTTGGAGGTTAATCCTTTGTCCGTTGTTTCATAGGCAGTTATTTTCTCCCATTCTGAGGGTTGCCTTTTAGTCTTGTTTATGGTTTCTTTTGCTGTGCAAAAGCTTTTAAGTTTCATGAGGTCCCATTTGTTTATTCTTGATTTTATTTCCATGATTCTAGGAGGTGGGTCAAAAAGGATGTTGCTTTGATGTATGTCATAGAGTGTTCTGCCTATGTTTTCCTCTAAGAGTTTCATAGTGCCTGGCCTTACATGTAGGTCTTTAATCCATTTGGAGTTTATTTTTGTGTATGGTGTTAGGAAGTGTTCTAATTTCATTCTTTTACATGTTGCTGTCCAATTTTCCCAGCACCACTTCTTGAAGAGGCTGTCTTTTTTCCATCGTATACTCGTGCCTCCTTTGTCAAAGATAAGGTGCCCATATGTGTTTGGGCTTACTTCTGAGTTCTCTATTCTATTCCATTGATCGTCCTTTCTGTTTTTGTGCCAGTACCATATTGTCTTGATCACTATGGCCTTGTAGTATAGTTTGAAGTCAGGAAGCCTGATTCCACCAACTCCATTTTTCCTTCTCAATATGGCTTTGGCTATTCGGGGTCTTTTGCGTTTCCATACAAATCGTAAGATTTCTTGCTCTAGTTCTGTGAAAAATGCCATTGGTAATTTGATCGGGATTGCATTGAATCTGTAAATTGCTTTGGGTAGTACAGACATTTTCACGATGTTGATTCTTCCAATCCAGGAACATTGTATGTCCCTCCATCTGTTTGTGTCATCTTTGATTTCTTTCATCAATGTCTTAAAGTTTTCTGCATACAGATCTTTTGCCTCCTTAGGCAGGTTTATTCCTAGGTATTTTATTCTTTTTGTTGCAATGGTGAATGGGAGAGTTTCCTTAATTTCTCTTTCTGCTCTTCTGTTGTTAGTGTATAGGAATGCAAGAGATTTCTGTGCATTAATTTTGTATCCTGCTACTTTACTAAACTCATCAATTAGTGCTAGCAGTTTTCTGGTAGAGTCGTTAGGGTTTTCTATATATAATATCATGTCATCTGCAAAGAGTGACAATTTTACTTCTTTTCCAATTTGGATTCCTTTTATTTCTTTTTCTTCTCTGATGGCTGTGGCTGAAACTTCCAAAACTATGTTGAATAACAGTGGTGAGAGTGGACACCCTTGTCTTGTTCCTGTTCTTAGAGGGAATTCTTCCAGTTTTTCCCCATTGAGAACGATGTTGGCTTTTGGTTTTTCATATATGGCTTTTATTATGTTGAGGTAATTTCCTTCTATGCCCATTTTCTGGAGAGCTTTTATCATAAATGGATGTTGAACTTTGTCAAAAGCTTTTTCTGCATCTATTGAAATGATCATATGGTTTTTATCCTTCAATTTGTTGATATGATGTATCACATTGATTGAAATGCATATATTGAAGAATCCTTGCATCCCAGGGATAAACCCCACTTGATCATGGTGTATGATTTTTTTAATGTGCTGTTGGATTCTGTTAGCTAGTATTTTGTTGAGGATTTTTGCATCTATATTCATCAGTGATATTGGTCTGTAGTTTTCTTTTTTTGTGACATCTTTGCCTGGTTTTGGTATCAGGGTGATGGTAGCCTCGTAGAATGAGTTTGGGAGTGCTCCGCCTTCTGCAATATTTTGGAAGAGTTTGAGAAGGATAGGTGTTAACTCTTCTCGAAATGTTTGATAGAATTCACCCGTGAACCCATCTGGTCCTGGGCTTTTGTGTGTTGGGAGATTTTTAATCACAGTCTCAATTTCCGTACTTGTGATTGATCTGTTCATGGTTTCTATTTCTTCCTGGTTCAGTCTTGGAAGATTGTATTTTTCTAAGAATGTGTCCATTTCTTCCAGGTTATCCAATTTATTGGCATATAGTTGCTTGTAGTAGTCTCTCATGATGTTTTGTATTTCTGAGGTGTCCGTTGTTACTTCTCCTTTTTCATTTCTAATTCTGTTGATTTACATCTTCTCCCTTTTTTTCTTGATGAGTCTGGCTAATGGTTTATCAATTTTGTTAATCTTCTCAAAGAACCAGCTTTTAGTTTTATTTATTTTTCTTATGGTTTCTTTCCTTTCTTTTTCATTTATTTCTGCTCTGATCTTTATGATTTCTTTCCTTCTGTTCCCTTTGGGGTTTCTTTGTTCTTCTTTCTCTAGTTGTTTTAGGTGTAAGGTTAGGTTGTTTATTCGATCATTTTCTTGTTTCTTAAGGTAGGACTGTATTGCTATAAACTTCCCTCTTAGAACTTCTTTTGCTGCATCCCATAGGTTTTGGGTTGTTGTGTTTTCGTTGTCATTTGTTTCTAGATATTTTTTGATTTCCTCTTTGATTTCTGTAGTGATTCCTTGGTTGTTTAAGAGTGAATTGTTTAGCCTCCATGTGTTTCTATTTTTCGCAGTTTTTTCCTGTAATTGATATCTAGTCTCATGGCGTTGTGGTCTGAGAAGATGCTTGATACGATTTCAATTTTCTTGAATTTGCTGAGGTTTGATTTGTGACCCAAGATGTGATCTATCCTGGAAAATGTTCCGTGTGCACTTGAGAAGAAAATGTAGTCTGTCATTTTTGGATGGAATGTCCTATAAATATCAATGAAGTCGAGATGGTCTAATGTGTCATTTAAAGCTTGTGTGTCTTTATTTATTTTCTGTTTGGATGATCTGTCCATTGATGTAAGTGGGGTGTTCAAGTCTCCCATATTATTGTGTTACTGTCGATGTCCCCTTTTATAGCTGTTAGCATTTGCCTTATGTATTGAGGTGCTCCTATATTGGGGGCATAGATATTTACCATTGTGATATGTTCTTCTTGGATGGATCCCTTCATCATTATGTAGTGTCCTTCCTTGTCTCTTTTAATAGTCTTTACTTTCAAGTCTAATTTGTCTGAGATGGGTATTGCTACTCCAGCTTTCTTTTGACTTCCATTTGCATGGCATATCTTTTTCCATCCCTTGACTTTCAGTCTATATGTATCCCTTCGTCTGAAGTGGGTTTCTTGTAGGCAGCATATAGAAGGCTCTTGTTTTTGTATCCATTCAGCCAGTCTGTGTCTTGTGGTTGGAGCATTTAATCCATTTACATTGAAAGTGATTATTGACATGTGTATTCCAATGACCATTTTCTGAATTGTTTTGGGTTTGTATTTGTAGGTGTTTTCCTTTTCTTGTGTTTCCTACTTAGAGAAGTTCCTTTAGCACTTGTTGTAAGGCTGGTTTGGTGGTGCTGAATTCTCTTAACTTTTGCTTGTCTGGAAAGCTTTTGATTTCTCCCTCAAATCTGAATGAGATTCTTGCTGGGTAGAGTATTCTTGGCTGTAGGTTTCTCTCTTTCAGGACTTTCAGTATATCCTGCCATTCCCTTCTGGCCTGCAGAGTTTCTATAGAAAGGTCAGCTGTTATCCTTATGGGTTTTCCCTTATATGTTGTTTGTTGCTTTTCTCTTGCTGCTTTTAATATTTTTTCTTTGTGTTTAATTGTCATTAGTTTGATTAATATGTGTCTTGGTGTATTTCTCCTTGGGTTTATTCTGTATGGGACTCTCTGTGCTTCTTGGACTTGGTTAATTATTTCCTTTCCCATGTTGGGGAAGTTTTCCAGTATAACCTCTTCAAATATTTTCTCAGACCCTTTCTTGTTTTCTTCTTCTTCTGGGATGCCTATAATTCGAATGTTGGTACGTTTAAGGTTATCACTGAGGTCTCTGAGGCTGCCTTCTAATCTTTTTATTCTTTTTTCTTTTTCCTGCTCTGTGGCAGTTATTTCCCCCATTCTATCTTCCAACTCACTTATTCGTTCTTCTGCCTCAGTCATTCCGCTGGTTATAGCATCTAGAGTATTTTTAATTTCAGTTATTTTGTTATCCATTGCTGTTTGTTTTTCTGAGTTCTTATGAACTGTTTCTTGTACTTTATTTTGTTATCGAGATTTTGTATCATTTTTACTATCATTACTCTAAATTCTTTTTCAGGCATTTTTCCTATTTCCTCTTCATTTATTTGGTCTTGTGGGCTTTTTTCCTGCTCCTTTGCCTGCATGGTGTTTCTTTGTTTCCTCATGGTTGTCCAAACTTTTGGGGTTGCTTGTCCTGGCGATAGAGGTGTTTATAGAAGACTGTCCAAGCCTCAGACTAATGTCCAAGTATTGGATTAAATGAATATTAAGTCTAGGAAACACATACATGTATAAGACACACAATTACTGAATCCATTAGGACATAAGGCTCTAGAAAGACCTGACAGAACCCTAGTGTGCTATCAGATATTCAAAGAGAAACCCAGCAGAAATTGACAACTGAAACAGAACAAATCAGAGACAAAAGCAAAAGCAAACAAACAACAAATAACACCCTACACACACAAACATCAATCCAGGGAGATTTTGTAAGCTAGGATCAAATATAGAAAAGAGCTGGAGTACCACCAGAGAGAATGGAGATTCTCAGAATGTAATTAGACAACTGTACGAAGAACTAAGATAAAGACAAAAGCCTAATATTAAATACCAAGGCAGTGCGTCATCTGGAGAATAGAGCAAGGAGTCTGAGCAGACCGATAGTGTTGCTTATAAGTATGTTAAGATAAAATAAACTTAAAAAGGCTGGAAGAAAGGGGAACAGAAGAGCGTAATGTGGTTGGAAATATGCAAATAAAAAGAAAGGAATAGAAATGTATAAAAGATAGGGATGAAAGGAAAGTATGAGAGATATTTTGTCTGTACTACCAAAAACTTAGCTAGGTATAGAAGTATATAAAAAGGCAAAAAAAAAAAAAAGAATAAAAAATATCATTAAAAAAATTATGTTATAAAACTTGTAGATTCCTTAGGGCTAAGATTGTATTTAATAAATCAAAAAAAAAAAAAAAAAAAAGAGAGAGAGAGAAAGAAAAAAAAAAAAATCCAGAACTGATCCCAGAATGGACCAGTTCAATAGGTATTGATACTACTATTTCTGTTTCCTTAGCATCTCAGCTGTAAGTGTCCTTCTCCTTGCCTTGGGTTTTTTTTTGCGTTATTCTGTGACCAGCAGAGGTTCCTTTATTGTTCGTCTGTAAGCATCGGTGTGTGGAGAGGGAGAGGGTACAATAGTGGCTCCTTCTCCTGGGAGTGAGTGAGCAGTGGCGCACTGTTGTTTCAGTCAGGCTTGGAGGTGCCTGTTGCAGAGGGCGCTGGTGGCTCAGGCGTACACAGAAAGTCTTAGAGTTGGGCCTCTCTCGGGGTTTTTTTCTTTTTGATGCTGTTTTTTTTTTTTTTCCTCTCTCGGCAGCCTCCCTGCTGCTGGCGTTGCAAGAGGTTTTAATCTAGCCCCACCCGAGTGCCTGAGGGTGCTTGTTATCCCTGAGCGCCTTAGGTGGCCCGCAGGGCGTCTCTCCACTGCCAGTTGCAGAGGCGCCGAAAGAGAGGGAGAGGCTACTCGCTCGGCTCCTCCCCCCGCCCGTGAGCCTGCAGCCTCCAGCCGCCATCATGGCCGGGCAGCTCTCAGGAACGGGCACACCTCTCCGCGGACCTCCTCCCTCCTGTCCTCTCGGTCCGTCACCCTACCGGCAACAATGTTTCTCACCCTGAACCAGCTCTCCGGTTCCCACGCTCCCGCTCCTGGACCCTCCTCTCAGCCGCAGATGGATGTCTGGGTCCGGGAACGCTGAGCTGCGCTGCGGACCCTCCGTATGTTTCTCATTCCCTCCGGTCTGCCACAGCTCCACTGCTTCACCCTCTTTGAGCCCTCGTAGATGCCTCCCTACCGGCTATGTCGGGCTCCCCGCAGCCCTCTCCGGTGTCCGAGGCCGTCTGCTGGTGTTCAGCTGGTTCTCTGTGGGAATTACTGCGTCCTTCCGTGCATTCCCAATGCATCTGTGGAGAGGGATGCACTCCACGTCTCTCTACTTCGCCGCCATCTTTTCTCCTCAGTTTTTAAGTCTTATTAATGAATGCAGTCGTTTTTGAATACCTGAAGAATCGTATTGCCCTTAGAGTGCTTGTTGGTAATCTTGGATTTCCCATCTGCCTCAGCCATTTATCTTTAATCCTTTATTCTTCTGCTATCTTCCTAAACTAAAAACGTCAAACTAGCTGCAGAAATGGAGTCCTTTAAACACTGCTTTCCCCTTAAGCACTTATCTTTGAAATTTGAATGGAACTAAACCAAGACAGTATTTGCTCTACAACTACACTTACACATAACGTAGCAAATGTGCTTTTCAGATTTTCAAACAAATTGTGGAGAGCTGAGTCTAGCCAGATTGAGAATAAGGAACCATAAGGCTCTAAGATGAAAAACAAACAAACAAACCAGCTACCTCAGAAATGGTACACAAGAAAATGATGGCTTTTCTTCTCTCTCTTACATTTTTTAGAAGAAATGCTGCAGTGTGATGCCCCTCTTATCAAAGAAGTGTCTCACATGCATCATGTCAGCACAGCGACACTGTTAATGCTCCAGGGCTATGTCATGAAATCTCTGGAAGAAAAGTGGTGAGTGTTGCTAGGTGAAGACAGTGAGTCTCTGGAGCTGCTCATTGGCTTCTTAAAGCCACGTTGGTCTCGTAATCCACTCTCATGGTTCATTGCCAGAGCCTCCCTGCAAAAGAAAAGCCAAACTTATCCTGAACCCTCTTACCTACCTGTACACACACACACACACACGCACACACACACATGCACACACGCACACACATTTCTGCTCACCTGCCTGAGTAAGGAACACTAAGTATTGATCAGGAAGGACAGGCTGGCATGAGCAAAGGATTGGAATGGTAAGAAGAGTATTTCTGAGTATCTCATCATTCCCCAAATGCCCCTTCCTCCAAAAGCTGCAATAGGTTTGCCTGGGCTGTTACCTTTTATGTGGCAGGTTTTTGCCTTCTTTGATATTCTTTGTCTCTTACTGGCAGGTTTAAAGATTACCAAGATCTGTTTCCACTTCATCCTCCAGACAAGGAAACTGAAATGCCACTAGCTTCCCCCAGGAAGCCCTCAAAGACAGCAACTTACCTGCAGGAATCCCAGGTCAGTGAGAAAGATGGTGAAGACAAGACACTGGGGCAAGGCAACCACTGCCTAGGCATTGTCGACCACATGAAAAAGTTTCACTCTTAGCTTATTTATTCACCAAAACAACTACTCTTTGGGATAGGTTTTCAAACCCCCATTTACAAAGGAGGACCCTGAGGCTCAGAGAAATTGTTGTAGTGGGAATATAAGGAAATCCCTGTCTTCACTGTCAGTGATTAGAACTAACTGAGTGATAGGTACAGGGGCTGGTCACACGGAGATCAAAATGTCAGGTTTTTGTTTTTGTTTTTTAATTGCTGAAAGCTAGTTTGGAGGACATAGATTGGCTGTGAAGCCAAGTGGACTTGATAATCCTCTCTGCACCCTTACTTATATGTCCAGTCACTGGCATAGAGGAACAGTCAGGCCTCTACTTACCTGGGTGAGCCACTTACTGTATGACAGAGGGCAGGCCTGAACACAGGTGTCTACAGACAAGCAGCTCCCAGAGAGGATGCAAAAGGCTAAAGAGCAAAGCATGCCCATTTCCTTTTTCCAGACTCATCAGTTATCTAACTCATTCTTTCTCCCATGGGAGGAGAGAAAAAGGAAAAAAAGGGAGACAGGAATGTTATTCGGGAAAGTCTCTTCATATGGTTTGAGAAAAAAAAATATATGCTCCTCTTAAATAATCACTTGCTCAATGTGTTGTAGAATTGGTCATCGGAAAGATTTGAGCCCAGCTCTGTTTGACTCTAAAGATCATGCTAAAGTATCTATGAAAATAATGCCTATGGCACTCACAGATATAGAGAACAAACTAATGGTTACCAGTGAGGAGAGGGAAGCGGGGAGGGGCACTGTGGGCAGGGGGAGGGTTATTATGGAATTATATGAAGTCATATGTGTGAAACTTTTGAAAATTGTAAAAACACTATAGAGTTTAAAGAATCTTTCATTCAATTAAAAAACAGATGTGAGAAAAAATTTGTTTAAACCCGGCAGATCCCCAAATTGTATTTGTATTATAATCACAGCTATATAAAAGTATATACACACTAGGTGAAATAAAAACAATTATATTAGAATAGTGAAAAAATAATGCCTATGCCCACTGATGCAATACCCTAGATATGAAAATGTGCTGCTCCCTCCTTTCTCCTTTTTATTTCCTCTATCTGTGAATCAACCCTATGTCAGGGTACCATGAACGATCATGTGGGAGAGTAAAAAGAATACTGCACTCAGCCTCTGGATGCTTTCCTTTAACTTCAGGTCTTCCAGTTGCTCTTAGTTAAGAAAGTATAAAAAGGATTCAGCATGTACTTAGTGCCTGCTTTGTGCCATACTGATTGACACCTACTATCACTAACCTTCACCACAACCCTGAAAGCTATTGTTTCTATCTTACACATGGAGACATTGAGACATAGATTAAGGAAATTGACCCAAATTGCCCAATTAAGGTGATGCTAGGCTCCAGATTCAAAGCTTCTGATGCTAAATTAAGTGGCTTTTGTGCTTTACCACTGGCTCTCTAAAGCCATGCTTACAATGAGGTTCCCTCTCTATAGAATGAGACAATTGAACTTGTTGGTCAACAAGATTCTTTCTGGCTCTAAGTTTATCAAGGGGTAAATAAACTGGAGAACGGTCACTGTGTATCTATTAAGATACAGATGAAGAAACATAACATGCATTTTTGTGTATTCCTGTGTGAGTATGAGGGGTGTATGAGTGTATGCATGTAATTATATTTTTCTTCTATAATGCTTAGAAATGGTTTACTCATTTCCTTATTTCTTCAACATTTCAAAATCTGCCTGAGTCATTTTTCCTTTCCTGTGAGTCATCCTTATCTCTGTCCTCTGTTTCTTTCTGTTTTCAGCTCTCACACTCCCTCTGCCAATCATGGCCTCTCAAATCTTCACTGTAGAAAGGCTGTCCTAGAAAGAGGATTCTCAACAGCCCCAGCCATACCTGGGTGAAGCCAGAACCTTCCACTTACCAGCCCCTTCTTCTGGGGAAGGTTATACAAGTTCTTTGACCTGAGTTTCCTCACCTTTAAATTGGAGCTAAAACTTATTCTTTCCAAAGGAGATGTTGTGAGGATTAAATGTAATCAATGTCAAGTTTCTGGCACATAGTAGACTCTCAGTGAACAGCAGCCTATGCTAATGAATATGTCATACTCCTTTCTCTTTTCCCAGAAGAGAGGCTGGCTGAAGATGATCAGCTTTATCAAGAGCTTTTGTAAGTACCACAGATTTATGTCTAATCCTCATAAGCACCGGGAATTTGAAGACTATCTTCACCTGGAAATACACAATAACAAGGAAAGTAAGTTACTTTTTTGTTTACTCCCCTTCCCTGTTGATATTTTAGCTACAAGGGTTAACCCAGGTAAGAAGTTGCAGAGCTTACTGCTTTGTGTCATTCTGTTATGGAACCAAACCTGGGTCTGCTCACCTACCTGCAGTACAGCCAGTCTACTGACACTGGGTTGTGGTGAAGGAAAGTACAGCCTTTACTGTGAGACATCCAACATAGAGCCAAGCAAGGAGAGTGGGCAGCTCATGTTCAAAAGTCCTGAACTCCTGTTGGCTTTTAGGGAAGGATTTTTGAAGGCAAAGTGAGGGAGAGGGTCACAGGGTACCTGATCAGCTTGTGGACATTCTTCTGATTGGTTGGTGGTGAGGTAACTGGGAGTCAGCATCATCAACCTTCTGGTTCTATCTGGTCTGGGGTCTATGTGCTGGTGGTCAGCATGCAGTTAACTTCTTTCACCTGGTGGGGGTTTTAGCATCTATAAAATGATTCAAGACTATGGCTCAGAATGTTATCTATAGCCCTTGAAGAAGAATTAAAGGTCCTTGACTTTATTTTATGGATAAACTACTATTATTTTGTCTTGCTTGACTCTTTTCCTTTGTTTCTGCATTTTCTTACTTCCCTGATTAAATTTGTTCTTTGGAACACAGGGAAGGCTTAGGAGGCTAAAGCTTTTCTACAAACAAGAGTCAGGGAACATGGGGTGGAGGGGGTTTGTCTGTCCCTGAGAAGGCCCCACAGGGTTCTGTTTGGTTTCAATGCTTGTGTTAGCCTGGGGTCTAGCACGAACTCCAGGTACTGGGTACAAAGCCAAGCCCAGTCCCACCTAGAAAGGATGTGAACCCAGTGCATTCTCTTCAAGGAGCCAGAATAGGTAGGTAATGACCAGTCTCAAGCACTTTGAGATCTCACATTTTACAAAACTACTTCCTTATGTTGTTTGTCCATAGTATAGATTTGTTCAACTACTTCATTCATTCATGCATTTGTTCATTCAACGCACTTTTTGAGAATCCACTGTGTGGCAGGCACTTTGCCAGGTGCTGGAGATACAGTAATGAATATGCAGCATATCGTCTGCCCTCATGGCACCTACATTTTTGAGGGCAAGACAGAAAATTACAGTCACAGATATTGGATCCAGATTGCCTGGATTGGAATCTGCTGCTTTCCAACTGGAGGATCCTGCATAAGTGACTTTGTGCCTCATCTGTAGAATGGAAATAATAATTGTGCCCATCCCAATAGGGTTGTTATGAGAATTAAGTGTGTTAATACATGTAAAGCATTTTAGAACTATTCTTGACAATAATAAGTGCTATAAAAGGGTTAGCGAGTAGTGAGTATTCTTGCTATTTTTATAGAATTGTGATGAATGATCCCAGTGATAACTTCAGCGAGACCCTAATTAGTCAAGGAAGAGGGTAAGGGAAGACTTCTTCCAGAAGATGACATAAAGTTGAGTTTTCAGGAATGAGCAAGTTAGGTAGGCAAAATAGGAGGGGAGAAACTTCTGGGTCTGTATAGAATCCTAAAATAAGAACGAGGATGGTGCAGTTTAGGAACTGCAATCAGGCCAGTGAACTAGAGGTTAATAAGATGGGGAAAGTGCCTGAGATAAGCCTGGAGGGGTTGATAGTGACAAATCTCATCTCCCTTGATGACTTTTGAGTTGTCCAACTCTCACTTTAACAAGCAAAAAATTTTTGCATATAAGTTTTTTTTTTATAAATTTATTTATTTACTTATTTTTTATTGGCTATGTTGGGTCTTCATTGCTGCACACAGGTTTTCTCTAGTTGTGGTGAGCAGAAGCTACTCTTCATTGTGGTGCCCAGGCTCCTCATTGCGGTGGCTTCTCATTGTGGAGCACAGGCTCTAGTTGCGTGGGCTTCAGTAGTTGCGGCACATGGGTTTAGTTGCTCCGCGGCATGTGGGATCTTCCTGGAGCAGGGCTTGAACCCGTGTCCCCTGCATTGGCAGGCGGATTCTTAACCACTGCGCCACCTAGGAAGTCCTATATAAGTTTTATGAATTGCTTCACAACCAAACATTTAGGATTTAAGAATAGCCCTTTTGTTTCTTCTTTTAAATAAAATCAGCTCAGACCTTTATGCCCCAGAATGGTGGGAAGTCTAATTTTACCCTCCTTTGACTTCCCACATCCCCAGCATTGCATGAGAGCCAACAACAGAGGTACTACTGCAGCTCAATGGGAGATCTACTTGACCAGTGGTCTTCTTTTTATTCCTATAATTTAGCCTTTTCCAGAATTGTCATGTCCTTCAATTAATTGACCTATTTATCATTATGAAAGAACCTTCTTTATCCTTGGGGAGTATTCTTTTATCTGAAATGTACTTTGATGTTGAAACAGCCACTCCAGCTCTCTTTTTGTTAGTGTTAATATAAATACATTTTTTCATTCCCTTACTTATTAACCTATTTATGCCTCACATTTAAAGTGTTTTTCGGGACTTCCCTGGCATTCCAGTGGTTGAGACTTTGCCTTCCAATGCAGGGGGTGCAGGTTCAACCCCTGGTCGGGAAACTAGTATCCCACATGCCTCATAGGCAAAGGGCCAAAACATAAAACAGAAGCAATGTTGTAATGAATTCAATAAAGACTTTAAAAGTGGTCCACATTAAAAACAAATCTTTAAAAAATTTTTAAAAAAATAAAGTGCTTTTCTTGGCACTTCCGTGGTGGTCCATGCTTCCAGTGCAGGGGGCACGGGTTCAATCCCTGGTCAGGGAACTAAGATCCTACGTGCCACACAGCATGGCCAAAAAAAATTTTTTTTTAAATAATGTGCTTTTCTTGTAGCCAGTGTATAGCTGGGCCTTGCTTAAAGAGGAAAAGCAACCTGACCAACTTAGCCCAATTGAGAGCCAATTGTTAAATATACAGAAATTTTTTGAGCCAGTTGATAAACCACTGATAGCTTGAAATCAACCATAGTGGGAGTATTTACTACAGAAATTAGCAAATAATCCAAAGTGGGTTTTCCCTTTCCTATCAGAGCCAGTTTACAAGTATACCACTGCTTCTGGGTTTTGGGGGGTTGGATTTAGCACCCTCTTTTCCCAAAATACCTGACCATCATATCAACTTCCACCGTTCCTACTTTTTTCCCTTCAAACTCAAGTCTAAGAGATAAATATAGAATGTAAAGTAGTAGAGAGGGACCTTATGTCATTCAGTACTGTAACCCTAGGACCTAGAACAGTAAGATATGAGAGGTGGTAGGTACTTGTTGAATGTTGTAGTTACCCTCCCATCCTATACGTAATAGTGCACTGAAAGGAATCCTGCTTACACCATAGGGAGCACCACGCTCATGCCAATTATTCCATTCTGGAGCTGAATTAGACCATTTTCCTAAACCAGGCAATTAACCAAGGCCTACTTGTCAGATCCTGCCCCAAACTATTCTCAACCCTGTATCCCTATGAATGGGTTTCTTTGGATATATCTTAGTCAAGAAAATTTCTAAAAAATAAGTGTCTTATTTTTCTGAGACACGGTCCAAACCTTCTAGAAGCTTCTATGCTTTTCTTTACTCATTTCTGTCTCTTTACGACTCAGTTTCTTTAATAAACTTCTTTACTCTTTGTTTTAGCATTAATTGTGTGCTGTTTGCCCAGATTACTTCTAAATTACTTCCCTGATAAACCTTGAATAAGCATTATTAGAAACACACACCCCATTTTTTTAATGAATTTTATTTATTTATTTATTTATTTTTATTGGCTGCCTCAGGTCTTTATTGCTGCACGCCAGCTTTCTTTAGTTGCAGTGAGCAGGGGCTACTCTTTATTGCAGTGCACAGGCTTCTTATTGCAGTGGCTTTTCTTGTGGAGCACAGGTTCTAGGGCACGTGGGCTTCAGTAGATGTGGCACTCTGGCTCAGTAGTTGTGGCTTGCAGGCTCTAGAGCACAGGTTTAGTTGCTCCGCGGCTTGTGGGATCTTCCCGGACCAATGATCGAACCTGTGTTCCCTGCATTGGCAGGCGGATTCTTTTTTTTTTTTTAATTTAATTTTTAAGCTCTTTATTGGAATGTAATTGCTTTACACTGTTGTGCCAGTTTCTGCTGTACAACAAAGTGAATCAGCTGTATTTATACATATATCCCCATATCCCCTCTCTCCCGAGACTCCTTCCCACCCTCCCTATCCCACCCCTCTAAGTCATCACCAGTTATTGAGTTGATCTCCCTGTGTTATGCAGCAGCTTCCCACTATCCATCTATTTTACATTTGGTAGTGTATATACGTCAATGCTACTCTCTCACTTTGTCCCAGCTTCCCCTTCGCCGCCCACCCTGTGTCCTCAAGTCCGTTCTTTACATCTGGACCTAGAGTCTGTCATACAGAGCAAAGTAAGCCAGAAGGAGAAAAACAAATACCATATGCTAACTCATATATATGGGATCTTAAAAAATGGTACTGATGAACCCAGTGACAGGGCAAGAATAAAGATGCAGAAACAGGCAGATTCTTAACCATCGCACCACCAGGGAAGTCCCCCACACACTCCATTTTTGAAAGTCCCATATGCTGTTTCTGCAGAAATGTTAGGGATTAACCTAACCGCTATGTTGATTATACTTCTATTAGTCAAGCACCAGGAAAACACCTTTCAGCACTCAATTGATTCCCCGCACCTCCCTCCCTGCCCCCGCCCCGTACAAACGTTGTCATGCTAACCTGAGCAGAACGCTTTTTAACAGCCTTTCAAATCTCAGTAAAAGGTTGAGCCCAGTGGTAGGAAATCACTATTTCAAAAAGCCCAAAGGTGGGTCCACAGTTTCCTTTTTTCATTTTGGTAATGCCCCAGTGGAAGGCTTCAGGCTTAAGTGTGACTTGATCAGACTAGATGTCCGTTCCGTTCTCTTTCTCGCTCAGATTTCTCCGCATCGCCAAACGTATCAGGACGCCCAGTCATAAATACCAGCACCCGGAGCACGGACCAGGAGAACGGAGAAGCAATCCTTGTGAAGCGCCGGATATTCGGCCACAGGATCATTACTGTCAACTTTGCCATCAATGATTTGTATTTCTTTTCTGAAATGGAAAAGTAAGTTTCCTCTCTCTCCTTCCCCTCATGGCTTTCCATACTCAGTTCCTCCCAGCAAAAACTGGAGTGGCCTGGAAGTGACACAGGGATTTCAGCTCTGCCAGGCAGGAGTCTGCATCCGAAAATCTCACTGGATGCTGTCCCTATATCCATGTCCACCATGTTTTCCTTTGGATCCTAAGGCTCCTCAGTATTCTGCAGTTCCCAATATTGAAATGCACTTGCTTATACCCAGGAAATGGAGCCATTTTTTCCTATTATTTATTAATGTGATAGAAGTCCTGTTATGTCGCACCATTGGGCCAATAGTTCTTTAGTTAAAGCAAGGAATTATAATAATAAAAATTGTGTGTGTGTGTGTATGCATGACATTAAACAGATATTTTTAAGTTAAAACATATTAATGTGCATTCACACACCTGTCAAACTTGAAGTAAGGCCAACACCATTCTAGTAATTGGAGGTCCATATATTTTTCTTGTGTAAACCATACCTAAAATGCTATCTACTATTTCTACTTTTTTCTCTCCTTATGGTGGAGGGAGAAACTATAGTTCCTGCAAAGCAATTTAATCCTTCTGGATTTTTATACTTGTTTTTTCAATGTTTTAAATTGCCTTGCCCCACCTATCTAACTTAATAGCCATTTTTTAAAAAGCAACTTGCCTTTATTAGAACATCCCAAAGCATTCAAGTTTGTTTTCACAGAAACAACAAATTCCTTTTCTTTTCATGTTCATAGTTTGTCGATTTTCATAAATTACAAATTAAAGTAACAACAGGCAAAAATATTTGGGAAGAGATATGAATAACTCTCAGTAAACATTTGCCTCAGTTAGTTACAGAAAAGGGAGAGAGTTTGTGAAAAGGTACCACCAGTGTATATGGTGGGCATGTCATCGGTATCAGGCAGTGTGTTCTTCAGGGGTGCAGGGCACCTGGTAACCCTGCATACCAGTTGTGGGTGTTTGGTGAAAAGATCTTGCACGGTACCCCAAGGAAGGATTTAGCTCAATTCCACAAATGTTTATTGATTATTTATTATTTCTTAGGCACTGCATTTAACATTGCAAATATTAAAAAACCAGCTAAGACATGTTCTCTATTCTCCAAGATCCCATAGACTAATGGTGATGGCAGACAAAACACACAGATGAAAGTTAGGAAGTAGGATGGTAGCTGTCAGGTCAAGCCCAGGAAGTACATTTAGACAACTGAGTGCTTAGGAATGGTTTCTTGGGAGACAGGTCACCTATGCTGAACTTTGAAGGATGAGCAGGGGTTAGTGAGATGTTTTTTTTTAAGTGTGCAAGGGGGAGGTAAGTGAGGAGCAGAAAAAAATACCAGAGTGAACAGCCCTTTCTGCCGCTCCTCCAGCTCCCATCACTATAATCTCCGCTTTCTCATTTGCCCTCTACAAACTATTCTCTGCACAGCAGCCCGCAGCCATTTCTCAGTGTAAACCACATCACATCACTTTCCTGCTTAAAGTGTGCCAGCAGCTTCCCATTACTGCTGGGATAAAGTCCAAACCTCCTTTCATTGCCTAAAGGCCTCTACATGAGCAGGGCCTGCCTGCATCTCAGAGCTACCTCGTGCTACTCGCCACTCGCCCCAAGCTCCGCTCTGTCCCACTCGTGCCCCTGAGCTGGTGCCCGCCTCAGAGCCTTTGCACTTGCTGCCCTCTCTGTGGGAAGAAGCCCCTGCCCTCAGGTTTTCAGATGACTGTCTTTTTCTTTCTCATTGTTCGAGTCTCAGTGCCCAACCTCTTCCCAATCACTCAAGCCGTTTTGTTGTCTTCATAGCACTCCGCTGTGTATTGAACTATTCATCTGTTTACTTATATGTTGTCTTCCTCTCATTGATTATGAGCTCTTGGAAAGCAGGACTTTGTTTACTGTGTTCTCTGCTGAATCCCTGCTCCTGGAACTCCACATGCACAGAGTAAAACCTTAATAAATGTCTGCTGATGAAATATATGAATGGACATGCAAAACAGGCTTATAATGGGAAACACTTGGTACTCTACTCTTAGGATGATTTTAAATGGTTAAGATTTAAAATGGCCTGAGAGAAGTATGCTGTGTACTTAAAATAAGGTATAACTGACAGATGTTTTGGTTAGTAAAAGAATATGTAGCTAGGAGACAGAAAGTAGAATGGTGGTTGCCAGGGGCTGGGGGAAGGGAGGAATGGGAGTTAGTGTTCAGTGGGTATGGAGTTTCAGTTTGGGAAGATGAAAAATTTCCGGAGATGGATGGTGGTGATGACTGCACAGTTGCTGTGGATGTACTTAATGCCACTGACTGCTACACTTAAAAATGATTAAACTGGTAAATTTTATTTTATGCATATTTTACTACAATAAAAAAAAATTAAGAAAAGGAATATGTTGCTTCAGAGTGGTGGTAATTGTGAGAGGGTCAGTCAGCACAGAAGGGGAAAGAAAAAGTAAGATAGCCCTTAGCTCTTGAAATAGTCAGAGGCAAAACTGATGAAGGGGCCAGGATGGGTAAAGACGGTAGGATGTGATAAATAAGGGACTTTATAGTGAAGAAATACACTTGAAGAAGCACTTAGCTTATCATCTGACATGTGGTAGGTGCTCAATTAGTATTTGCTGATAGATGAATTATGATTGAATGAATGAGGTCACAACCTGGCCCAGGACTGGCTCTTTTGTTTTTAGGCCAGAGATAGGTCTGGGCCAACCATCCTATTTATTTATTTGTTTTATTATTAATATTTTTTAGTTTATATGGGCTGTGTTGGGTCTTCATTGCTGTGCGAGGGCTTTCTCTAGCTGTGGTGAGCAGGGGCTACTCTTCCTTGTGATGCTCGGGTTTCTAAGTGTGATGGTTCTTCTTGTTGCAGAGCACCAGCACTAGGCACACGGGCTTCAGTAGTTGCAGCACACGGGCTCAGTAGTTGTGGTGTGCATGCTCAGTGGTGGCTCGTGGGCTTAGTTGCTCCACGGCATGTGGGGTCTTCCTGGACCAAGGATCGAACCTGTGTCCCTGCACTGGCAGGTGGATTCTTAATCACTGTGCCACCAGTGAAGTCCCAGCCACCCTATTTAGTCTTTCATTTTTTCCTTGCTGATTTCCTCTTACTACCTCTTTTTAGATTTAATGCTTTGGTGAGTTCAGCTCATGTGCTACAAGTCAACCGGGCATACAGCGAGAATGACGTGCTCCTAATGAAGTCCAAAATTAACATCATCCTAAAGCTCTACCTGCATTCAGAGGTCCCTCCAAGGCTGAGGGTAAGGGGGACTCCCACTCCTCTCTGGCCTTTTGCCAAGAAGCATTTCCACCACGAGAACCCTGAAAGCTCATTGTAAGGCACCTCCTAAGTCTGGATCAACCAGATGTCCTTTACCTATCAGCCCCATGAAAAACTTCTGCCTTCTGGGGAGGCAGTGGTCTTGAAAGTCCTGGGGTCCAAAAGAGGTTTTCTGCCTTCCCTGGAGCTTCTGCCAGTGACAGGCTCCAACTCTGTGGTAGGTGAACATCTCTGAGTCCCAGAAGGATGCCATCCTTGCTGCCATTACAGAGGGCCACCTAGATCGGAGCATCTTCCATGGGGCTACCATGGCTATCTTCCCCGTCATTATGTACTTCTGGAAAAGGTAACTATCTCCTTTTACCTGAGGACCATGAGGTCAGGAAAACACATTTGACTTTCTAGAGACTTTTCTGTCTTCCCCTAGCCCTCTGTTTCTGTTTCCAGTTTCAAGGGAACTCAGATAGTGTATTCTTATCCTGCTCATCCACTCTGTCCCTCACATTCTCACACTGAACACTGAATCAGAGGGTGGAAGGCCATGTAAGACTGGGGATCAGGATGCCTGGCTCCCAGCTCCCACCTCTCCCCTGGGCTTGCTTGGAATAGGTGTTAGATTTTCTTAGGTGTAGGTTCCTCACCTAAGGATGAGGATGGACAACAGCTACTTGGGAGAAATTCCGTCAAGACTAACACAATTGTGCTTGTGCTTAAGGATCCTCATGGAGGCAGTAACCAGAAAACCTTTGCTCTGTTAGGCTCAAATCCCATAATTATCACTAGGGGCACAGTTCCTAGATATTTCCATTTTCAAAAGGAGATAGGTAGTCATATTTGCATGCCATATCTCCCAAGATGAAAGTGGCAAATGTGGCAATTAACTCAAAATGAAAACATGGTGAAAAGACCAAAACACAAACATAAAACAAACAAAATGTCTGCACAGCAGATGCAATGTGAGGCCCACTGGTTCTGAACTTGCCTGCTAAGGTTTGGGCTGAGAGACTAGTCCAGGTCCTCCCAGCCGGTTATTGACTCCTGTGGTCCGCTCCAGCTCATGCCATCCACGTAGTACCTGGCAGTGCCCTGGGTGATGGTGAACAGAGGACAGCTGGCTGAAATGTTCCCAGACCAGGCTAATTGAGACATTTAGATTATTACAAGATTCTGCCTCTTAGAGGTACCCCTCTCCTATAAAAAAAAAAAATGCTGCTTTATTAAAATAGAAGTGTAAAGTTAGCTTACCCATCATCAACCTTTACTTTAAAATCTCTAAGATAATAAATTATTTACTGTAAGATTTTTAAAAATACAAAAATCTAAGATCAAGATAATCAGCTTAGCCTTTTGTTTCATTTTGTTTATTTATTTTTGTGGCCATGCCATGCAGCATGCAGGATCTTAGTTCCCCAACCGGGGATCTAACCTGTGCCCCCTGCAGTGGAAGCATGGAGTCTTAACCAGTGGACCGCCAGGGAAGTCCCCAGTTTAGCCTTTTGAACATCAATTGTTATCTAGCATTCAATTCTAGACTTGATTCTAGTTTTCCAAACCAGAACTCAATGGAAACTCACCCTGAAACTTTCTGGAGGTTCAGGAGCCCCTGAGAAATACATGCTGCTCCTGGTTGGAGTCAGTGCTCAGCTCTCCCCAGACCTATTGAGGATGTACAGAGGTGCTCAGGCAGGCTTTGCATCCCTAATCCTCATGTAGCTGGCTCTTTACTTCCTTTCCTATATACTTATAAAAAGTTTCATATTGTGCAAACTGTGTCCATGCATATTATCTCAGAGGAACCTCTCAACAACACTGTGAGGTGGGTGGGGCAAAGTATTATTATCCCTATTTTATAGATGAGGAAATTGAGGTTCAGAGTGATTAAGGAACTTGCCTAGGATCCCCTGGTAAGTGGTAAAACCAGGATTAGAAACGAGGTCTCTTGGTCTCTTAAGCACCCTAAATAATGCATTTGTGGCATGTTGGGTAGTTCATGATGAGAGGGAGACCCAGTTCAGTAAGTGGAATGCGAGAAACCAACTGTGAATGAATAGAGTATCCCTCAGGGAGGAGGAGGGAGGGCAGAGTTCAAGACACCAGAGCCAAAGCAGGATAGAAAATAAATCCAGTCTTAGCCAAGACCGACCTCCAGGAGGTCACATCCAAAGAGAGGCTAAGGGACAGCAAAGGATTAGAGGCCAGGGAGGAAGTGGTGGGGAGTGTTACAGGGCTTCTAGGGAGTGAGAGTTCCCAGGTTGCAGTGAGTCTACATGAGGAACCGGGTCTGCTCCAGGGAGAGGGCTGTTGGGAATGAGGTGAGGGAATCACAGCCCTTAATTAAGGGACAGGAAGGAAACCAAGGATCAGGTCCCTAGAGGAGGCCAGTCAGACACTGGCTGCCCCAGGTGGAGTTAGATAGTGATCTCATCTCCAGGTCCAGAGCTGAAGCAAGCACCCCAGCAGTTAGCCCTGCCCAGGCCTGAGCCCTACACATTCTTTACAGACCCCATTCACTGATGGTTCCAGAAGTCAGTCCCAAAGTACCGCCCAGACCAGGGCCTCACTGGAGCCAGGCCTGGACAAAGAGGAGGCCTCAGATGAAGGGTCTCTGAAGGCTGCACTCTGAGGCCAAGGGCTCTACTCCTCTCTGTTGGACAATCCCTTCTCTGTGAAGACTGGTCCCAACCGCATTCCCCTGAGCTCAGTGGTCCAGTCCTTTCAGCTGGTGGTTTTCTCCCTGTGACCAGAAGCCATTTTTCTCACAGGTTTTGTTCCTGGAAGGCAATCCGCTCTTACTTCCAGTACAGGGGGAAGAAGTTCAAGGACAAAATAGTTTCTCCTAAACCTGTGTACAAGTACCCTCCTTGGAGTGGAGGTAAGCTCCACCGTGACCCACAGCCCCATTCTGTAGCAGAGGAGACTCACAAAGGGAGAGCGAGGCCGGGAAGGACCAGCTGTAAGACTTCACAGAGGGTGTTTGCTGGAGGGGTGGCCATCTCATTAACTTGGCCCCCAGAGAAGCATTAACGCATATGTTACCTGTGGCTATCAGCGCTAGCAAAAGAGTACCCCACCCCTGCACTGCTCCCCGACAGTCCTCCCAGGGTGCCTGTGGACATGCGGGTCACAGACTCCGTGGTGGGTAAATGAAGCGGCGAGCTTCTTTACTGCTGTTGATGAAGCCTTCTGCTCCAGCTGTCTCCATTCAACCCCACCATTTGAAAAGCATCTATTTTACAGTGTTGAGTGAGAAAATTAAAAAGTGGATGTGGAGTATGATTTTAGTGAAGTAAATATATGTACATCTTTAAGTGTGTATGTAATGGTTATGAAACATGAGAAAGAAAAAGTATTAATAGAATTATCTCTGGGTAGTGTGACTATGAGAGGTTTATACATTTATTATTAATATATTGTATTACTGATAGATTTATAAATAAATATATACATATATATGTTTTCTTAACACAGAGCAGTTAAACTCAGCCCCTTTCCTGATACCTTCACTGAGATCAGTTCTTGAGCAAAAAAATGGGAATTTTAAAGAGAGGGAGGAGGAGGGTGCACAGGGATGTACCTGACAAGGGCAAGGCTGGATGTCTCTGCAGTGGAAATTTCAGGGAACCAAAGGTAACAGGTCTGTGAATCTGGGCACAGTACCAGCACTGGAACAAACTATGGAGAAAGGACAAGAATCTTAAAAGCAGCAAGTAACTGTCCCGTGATGGAGTTGATGGAGCTGAGTGTTCTGTTGTTTCAGCTCAAACCTGCCCCATTCTCATGTCCATTTACCCAGATACTCACCCCTGCCCCCACCCCAGCCCTCACAAACAAGCACCCCATTCTCTTCTTGGAGTGCAAATGAGGGCCCTTGAGACATCAGTCCATCTCTGGCTGGCCCGAATGGTAGGGGAAGCAAGGCTGGCCAGCTGTACAGTGTCCTGCCCCTCTGAGAGGGTCCTCACCTTAGTTTGAAACAAATCACCTACCTTTCCGGCTGCAGCCACCCCAAAGGTCAACAAACATTACTCATTACCCTTGTCTCAGCCTTGTGAAATGTCACATCAGCAGACGGAAATCAGCAATCTATTTAGTTTCTGGGGCAGAATGTCCCTATAGGTGCAAGGGCTTATTTAGGATGCTGGTGGGGGTAGGGGAGGAGGGGAGTAGTAAGAGGAAAAGGAGAGGGAGGCAGGCAGGCAGGGCAAGAAAATGATGCTCACTTCGAGGAGCCAGAAAATGTCCCTTAGTGGTCGCCCCAGAGCTTCCAGCCTTTGGCACATTTCCTACTGCTGAGCTCCAGGGAAGCAAACCCGCAAATCTTTTCTGGTGTCTGAAGTTGGAAGAGGGCAGCAGGGTGCCCTGAGCTAAGGGGTCAGGCTACTTGGGTTCTCGGCCTGGAGAGTCGTGGTGTGGGACTGAGGGACCTTGACCTTCTTGCTTCCCCTCTCTCAGCCTCACACCCCTGATCTCAGATACAGAGTTTTGGGTTTAGATAATGTTCTATCACTAACATCCTGTAATCCAAAGAATGTTCAACAGGGGCTTTCTTGCTTACTCACAAAGATTTATTTTGCTGGGTGTCACCGTAACGGTTTTTAACACACCCCCTTCTTCCTTCCCCAGGAGACCACGCCGTCTTAAGATTCACCTTGCTCAGAGGTGTTGAGTGGTTGCGGCCTCAACCGCGGGATGCAGCAGGAAGTCCAGTCCAAAACTGTGAGTTGGAGTTGGAAACCCACTGATATCAAAAGTCCACTACTCAATTAGAGGGTGACTGGAGAGCCAGCTCGGCCAGTCTCCTTCCTGGCCATGAGGAGACCAAGACCCCCAAAATGTGAAGTGCCTCTGCCACTCACAAGAGATGGGGTGAGAACTGGGTCTCCTGACTGTCCTTCCAGGGCTCTGTGCACAGCTCTCATTTGAATAATCTTATCTTCCTGATTGTGGCTGTGGAAATAGCCCCTTGAGGGGGAGTGTCTTAAGCTTCTCTATATCTCTCCTGGCTCCTCAGCCCATTTCCAGGCGTGCTGTGTGATCTTTATTAAGAGACAATATAACATCCTGACGGTTATGTTTTCATCCCACTGAGAGCACCTGCTCTCTGGAACAGGACTTCCATCCCACACTTCCTACTTCCCAGAGGCTCCTGCTACTGATCTTCTTATCCCTGTAATAAATGCTCTGGCCCGAGCTTCCCCATGTTGGGGCCATTGTCATATCCTTTTTCTTCCCCATCTTCAGCCTCGAGGAGTCAATTCCACTCCCAAGCACGAAACCTGCCTCTGTTTCTGCATGGTCTCTCCCAACAATTGTCAGCATCTCTTTCCAGGTTGAGGGATACTGCTTCTCTGTTTCTCAAAGGCATGAGATGCCAGCATGCCTCACCTGCTCATTTGTGTATGTCCCCTCGTTGCTTAGTGGGGGAGGCCACTGTAGAACATTGCCCGTGATCTATAAGATCCAAACAGCCCTGAAGTCTTGTGATTCTAGTGTTCCTCTGGCAGATTAATCTCCTTATTTTACTTCCTTTGATCTGTGAGGTCGGTATCATGACCTATGCATCCAGATGAAATGTCTCCTAGGACAAAAACAATACTGCAGCATGTAAACCAGGCCTCCTGAATGTCCCTGGAGCATCACGGCTTCCTCCTCCCTCTCCCAACTCCTTCCCTGTGGGCATTCCCTGGAAGCTGTCCTGGAATGACCCTCCAGGGAGTGCCGGTGCCATGAGTGCTGATGCATTTTTTTTCTCTGTATTTGTCTTTAGCTTCATCTAGCATCCTCATCCAGTCAAGACATGCACTCTCCGCCATGCAGCTGTATCCTGCCCCAGGGTAGGCATGGGCCGGAAGTCCTCTTCTTCAATCCAGAATTGCTTTGTCCAAGTGTACGCCGGGACATGGGGGAGAAACTTCCCGGAGACCTAGCTCCACATCCTGACACCCCTTGGCATACAGAACCAGGAAGCTGAGCTTGCTCTTTCTCAAGAGGCTTACCGTCAGGGTAGCGAGGGAAGGGTTTCTCTGTGGGTTGTTGTCCACTTCCATCAAGACAAGCACTTTTAAGAAATCGGAGCCCCTGTCCCACCTCCCAGTAGAATGTTATTGTTGGGGGAAGTGTCCTGGATGATCTTTTATTGCTAGCTTCCCTAATACTCCAGTCCTTCAGGGTAAGATATATAACATGGGAAAGAAGAGCTATTCTTCTGCTTGGCAGGATATTGGCAATAAGGATGGAAAGGATTTAAGACTGCCAGAATCTGAGTTAGCCTAATTCACTTCTGTGCAAGCATCAGAGTGGGACTGCTGGTAAGTTAGGGCTGTAGGAGAATCCACGGCGGGTCATGGAAACGGTGCCAAAAAGATGCCTGAAGGTCAAGGTTATAGACAGCTTCCTGGTTTCTCCTCAGCCATCCTACCTTCTCAGGCCTGCTGCAAGTCCAGCAGGAGCTTGGAGCTGCCCAGGTATCTTTTGCCAGTGCTGGTGCCTGGAAGACAAGCAACTTGGGAGCTCTTTGCACAGAAGGGCAATACATTGCTTTAGAGTTACATGTTCTTGAGGAGGAAGATGAGAATAAGAATGAGGCAGAGGCCCTGTCCTGAAGGCAAAGGGTTTTGGTTTTGGCCATCGCCATACTTAAAGGAAATGACAGCAACCAACCAGCAAAGAGTACAATGCCAGTTACCTCAATGCCATTGTGGTAACTGGCCACTCTTCTCTCTTCCTTCAGACCAAAATTACCCAGCACCAAAAAGGAGGAGAAGTAATCAAGTCAGACCCTCAGCTGAGGCACATCATCTCTCGGAAGCCTCCTCCCACGGACAGAAGCTTTTCTGGTCAGAAATGAAGTGCCCTGACGCCATCTGCCCTGGGAAGGTCAATGCAGTGGCAGCCCGGACACGACAGGACCGCACTGCGGTGGCTAAGGTGTGGGCAGAGGGCACGAACAGAAGCACCTCTGCCCCCCCAGTCCTGGAGGTCCTGTCAGAGATGGTATTTCCACAGCAGGTGTGTAACAGAACACCTGCCCTTGGGGTCAGGACACCTGGTTTCTAGTCTCACTCTGCAGCTGCATGACCTTGAGCAAATCGCTGACTCAAGGTTGTTGAAGAATCCCAGGAGACCTGTATGTAGATGGCATTAAACACTCTAGGAAGCAAGGTACTGTTTTTACCAGATGGGATCTTTCATTGCTAAGATCCCCCCATTCAGACAAGGACTCACACCCATTGTCTCTGCAAATCCTCACAGCCCTGTAAGTAACCATGTCTGAAATCATTTATTTTTAAACAGGTGAAGAACTGACACACAGAGAAGGTAGGATGACTTTCCCAAAATCACTAGGTAGTAAATGGCAGAGTCTGGACTAGAACACACCACTTCTGATTCTTTGGCCAGTTCTCATTGCGTGGTCACCATCTACACAACTTTTCACGCAAAAGGAATAGTTCTTCCCTGGAATTCTGTCCATTTGCCAATTAAGAGATAAAGAGACTGGGGGAAAATGTTTGACCTGAAAGCCAAATTATTGTCATCATTTTAGAGTGACTGGGCCCATTTTCTGTCCTTTGAAGAAAATCGGGAGTAAAATGACAGTCAGAATATCTTAAACAAGCCTTCCATGGCTCATTGATTCCATGGTTTGCAGGACAAGGAAAGACTAGAAAGCTTATTGGAAAATACTTTCCAATTTCCAGACAAAGTTTTCTGCTATGCTGATGTCCTTTATTTCCCAGACTTTTCTCAGGATGGTAAATGTCGAGATGTCAGGACACTGCTCACAAACACCCGGGACCATGGAATCATCTGGATGGGGCTGTGACTGTGACAGGTCCAGGAAGACTGTAGGCAGATGTGACTAGGGGAGGTCTGGATATAGGCAAGGGATGCAGAGCCTCTCGGGCCCTGGGACAAGGTCCCGCAAAGCAAGCATTCAGCATAAGGGGGGCCCAGAGGAAGGGAGTAAGACTTCCTCCTCTAACAGGGCCATTGGCCCTGAAAAGGACTTCAAGTAACAGAAGCAGTGGAAAGCATGAGACAGAAATGCAGTTCCTAAGATTCAGGCAAGAGACTAAGGCAAGGTGCCAGAAAAAGAATGGAGAAGAGCTCTTTTACTGGAACTGAGATGCCAGGAATGAGGTTGGTCAAAAAGGAACAAGAGTTGGAATATGGAACTGGAGAGGATGTCAGGCCTCTGGTGACGGATGAGGATCTAGTAAAATATTGAGTCAGGGTCACTGCCTCCCTGCCCTCGCAGTGGACTCAGGAAAGGCTGCACCTACAGACTGGCAATAGGTGGGTCCCACTGAAGGAAAAGAAAGATTGTTTAGGGGACTCATTCGAAACTGTGATCTTTGCCTGTTTCTTAATTCTCTCTCTCTGTGCACTAGGCCATGGGGGTATCCATGCACAGATATGCAAGCACACACAAGCATGTTATTTTAAAGGCCTCATGACACTTATGAGGACCACTCTGTGTAGAAAAATATTCTGCTCTTTTATTGAGTCTTGCTGATTGCTTCCCACGGTTTCTTATGCTCTCACTTCAGAGGTTCCAGATCTAGCATGTTCTAACACCAGAATTTGGTGAGCATCCCAAAGTCAGTCACCTATAGGATGCAAGCAAGTAATGTAAGCAAATGAAGTAACCCCTGAGAGATAACAGGGGGCAGTAGAGACTGTGACGAGCTGGAGAACACAGCTCAGAAGGGACAGAGACAATCAGCTGTAGCTGGCCAACGCAGTGCTTGGAGAAAAAAAATGAAAGAAAGAAAAGGAAGGAGGAAGAGAAGGATGTAGGGAGAGGGGAGGGAGAAAAAAAGGGAAAGAAGAAAAAGGAAAAAGAACAAAGAACAAGACGCTTAGAATTTTCTAACACATGCAGGTCAAACAAAACTTGGCTGTGGGTGAGCTTGGTCCACAGCCCAAGTCGCAGTCTTTGCTTTAAGCTATTTCTTTCCCTGTGAAATTATGTTTGGGTCCTGTGTCATCTTACACAGAATGGAGGAAGAGACGTCCTGACAATAGACCCACAGGGGCCACAGACCTCTAAGGAAAAGGCTGAGGAAGAAGAACCAGGTCAGGAAGCTGGTCTACTCTAGTCCCTTGTATTCATTTTCTGTTGCTACCATAATGAATGACCAGAAATTTAGATGCTTTAAAACAACATAAAATCACTATCTTACAGTTCTGTAGGTCAGAAGTCTGACTTGGGACTCACCAGCCTAATGTCAAGGTGTGCAGGACTGCATTCCTTTCTGGCAGCTCTAGGGGTAGATCCATTTCCTTGCTTCTTCAGGTTGTTGGGAGAATCCAGTCCCTGCAGTTGGAGGCTGAGGTCCTGTTTCCTTGCTGGCTGTCGGCCTTTCTTTGCCTGATTGAAAAAGCCTCCTCTCCTTAGTGGCAGACACAAGACCATTGACAACTCGACCACAGGCTAGGTTTCCACATTCATCTCTTGCCTCTCCCCATTGTGGACTCCATCCTCCAGCAACACAATTATCTAAGATGCCCCTCGCTTTCTTCTCCACTGGGTGGTAAGAGACATCACAGTGGTGATGCCCTCTAGTTATCTCCTCTCTCCTCTCACCCTTCTGTGTCTGCAACATGTTTTTCCCCCTTTTCAGAGATACCTATTTGTGTATGTGCCTCACCTCCTAGACTATATACTTTTATAGGGCAGAGACCATGTCCTATTGTTCTTCATACCTCCAACACCTAGTACCGTAGTGCACATAATAGTTGCCCCATAAATACACATTGAATGCTTGAGTAAACAAACTGTGCCAGGTGCTGGGAATGAGTGGAGAAAACAGAATATGCAGTTCATGGCTTCCCTGACCTTACAGCCAATTACACCAGCCTCATAGTCCATTAGAGTAGATGGTGCTGTTGAACAGAAAATCAAATCAGTAATCAGTACAACTGTGACCAGCACAAGAAAGAAGAAATATCAAATTTTCCTTATGAAACATTTTTGTATACCAATAACGCTTGATGCTCTCAGAACTTTCTGTTTTTCAAGGAAGCTCACATAACCTATCCAGACTAAAGGGTAACAGAAAGACAGAGGAAAAGAGTGAGAGAGCATGAGAGAGATCTGCCTTACACCTTCAGGAAGCTTTTCCGTTCTGTGTGCCTGGGAGTGATATAAATTGCACGTCTTTCTATGGGAGCGTGTCCCTCTTTTGAGTGCCTCCAAATGATCCAGGTGTCACTGCAGAAGAGAGGCGGCTCTTGTGTGCAGCACCTCAGGGGGCAAGTCCTCACCCCAGCACCTCAACCAGCACTGCATGTCATTAGCCAGAATAAAAGACGTGCATGTTCACAATCGTGGGCCTCCCACACTCTCATTAAAGGGCACAGGGAAGCAGTCTGTTGCTCCCCAGAGGGCTCCTAAGGTCACTTCCAATTCAAGAGGTTAGTGGAAATACTACTCCCCATTCTGGATCAAGACCAGGGGCTGGCCAGTGTCTTCCAGATGCTCTGGCACATGGGCCCTCCCCTGACAGACTCCAGGCCAGGAGGCCCTGCTGCCCTTCCTCCAGAGCTCCAGTTTTCCTCTGATGCAGGCGGGTTTTAAATCCCCCTGCACTCCTTAGTAACTTTGTGATCATCGGCAAATTTACTTAACCTCACTGAGTCCCGACACCCTGGTGTGTGAAATGGAGGTGATAATATCTACCTCACAGGGTTGTCTGGAAACTAAGCCAAAGTCCTGCAGGCCAAGTGCACACCATGGGGCCAGCAACAGAGTTGGGGGGGGGGACATTTGTTGTTGCCCCTCTTTCCACCTTGTCCCCTAACTTCTTGGAACATGAAGAAAGTGATTGACCAGGAGTGGTATAGTTGAACAGCTAAATCCTGAGAAAATTCTGAATGCACTTCCTCCAATAAGATACATGACCTGTGGGGGCTGAGTGGCCAGGAATCCACAGGTCCATTTAATTCCTAATATATATGTAGTCATTTGAAGGATTTCTGTGTTATATAGTTACTATGAATAGGAGGTAAAAAGATTTCCTCCTGTGCCCTCTACATGCACTCCCTGGGCCCCTAGCCGATACTTCAAAATATCTGTGACCCTTTATTGAGCGCTTACTATGTGACAGCTGGGATAAGAATTGTAAAACTTATTTCACAGGTGAACGAATGGACGTGTAGAGAGGTCAGGTCTCTTCTAGCTTCTTGCTTGCATGATTTCTAAGGAGAAGTCAGATATAAATCTTATTTTTGCCCCTTTATGGGTAAGGTGTTTTATTCCTCTGGATTCTTTCAAGATTTTTTCTTTGATATTATATACTTTGAATATGATATGCCTAAATGTAGTCTTTTGGTAGATATTCTTCTTGAGGTTCTCTAAGTTTCCTGGATCTGTGGTTTGGTGTCTAGCATTAACTTGGGGAAATTCTCAGACATTATTTCTTCAAATGTTTATTTTGTTCCTTTCATATCTTTCTGGTTTTCCCATTACTTGTGTGTTATGTCTTTTGTATTGTCCCACAATTCTTGGATATTCTGTTCCTTTTTTTCCAGTCTTTTTCTCTTTACCTTTCAGTTTTGGAAGTTTCTATTGATGACTCCTTAAGCTCAGAGATTCTTTCCTCAGCCATGTCCAGTCTACTAATAAGCTCATCAAAGGCATTTTTCATTTGTTAGTTGGTTTTATCTCTTCCATTTCTTTTTGATCCTTTCTTAGAATTTCCATCTCTCTGCTTACATTACCCATTTGGTCTTGAATGTTGACTTCTTTTTCCATTAGAGCCCTCAGCATATTAATCATAGTGGTTTTAGAGTTATGGTCTGATGATTCCAACATCCCTGCCATATCTGGGTCTGGTTGTGATGCTTGCTCTATCTCTTCAAATTGTGTTTGTTGCTTTTTAGTATGCCAGGTAATTTTTTGTTTAAAGCTAGACATGATGAACTCAGTAAAAGGAATGTGGTAAATAGGTCTTTTGTAATGTAGTGGTGAGGTGCAAAAGGAGGGGTGAGTATCCTATAGTCTTATGATTGAGTCCTAAGTTTTTAGTAAGCCTGTGCTGCTGAGCTGTCAGCTTCACCAGTGTTTCTTAGGTTTTCCTTTTCTTCGCCCCTTTAGGTGGTACATGATGACCAGAGGGGACTGGAGTTGGGTATTTGCCTTCTTCCACATGGAAGGCTAGAGGGGACCACAATTGGGTATTTTCCCTTCCCCCACATGGAAAGCAAGGGAGGCTGAAGTTGGTTATTTCCCTTCCCCCACATTGGTTAGATGCTGATAAAACCCTAGTGTGTTAAGTCTGTTAAAATAGTTTCTTTTTCAGAATGCTCTGGTGTATTTCAAAATGGTTACTTTCCCCATCCCTCTGCTGGAAGTCCAAAGAAATTTTTCTCTAATCTTTACTGTGAAAAACTGGTAAAGCTCCTGGAGGTAAAACTCACAAAAATGTGAGCCATCACCACCCCTTTTAACAGCTGAGTCTCCCTCAAGTTTTTCTCTCTCAGACTTGTCTACACTGCATCTCCAGAAATTTGTTAGTTACAGTTCAGGTTTTCCTACCCTGTTACTGGTTCTCACTGAGGTAGGTTTCTGTTCCAAAAATTGTGATTCTCTGTATTTACCTCTCTGTTTCTCTAGTTTGGGGAGTAATAGTTTGTCCCGTGACTTCATTTCTGACACACCTAGGAAGAAGTGTTGATTTTTCAGTTCAGCTTTTTACTTATTGTTAGGACACAGTGATGACTTCTAAGCTTCTTATGTGTTCGATCAGAAGCCTGAAGTTTCCAGATTTTTTTTCAATATTTATTTATTTATTTGGCTGTGTTGGGTCTTAGCTGCCAACTGTGGGATCTTTCGTTAAGGCATGCAAGCTTCTTGTTGTGGTGTGTAGGCTCTAGAGCACACAGGATCAGTAGTTGCAGTGCAGGGGCTCTCTAGTTTTGGCACATGGGCTCCAGAGTGTGCAGTCTCAGTAGTTGCAGCACATGGGCTCTCTAGTTGTGCTGTGCAGGCTCTAGAGCACGCAGGCTTAGTTGCCCAATGGCATGTGGGATCTTAGTTCCCCAACCAGGGATTGAACCCACATCCCCTGCATTGGAAGGCAGATTCTTAACTACTGGACCACCAAGGAAGTCCCTCCGAGAGATTTTTTTTTTTAAAGCTTAAGCCTGGGCCCACCAAGGTTCTAACTTATTGGTTTAGGATGAGGCTGAAGTGATTCTAACATACAGGCAGTTTCAAGAACTACTGATAAGGGTGGAGTCAAGATGGCAGACTAGGAGGATGTAAAGTTCACATCTCCACATAACTAGGACTCCTACCAGGCACTGGTGGGGGACCACAGACAACTAAGGGGACAGGAGGAACCCCCAAGTGACCAGGTAGGATGTGGAGGGGAGTGAGAGGGGAGGAGAAGTGGAGGCAGGATGGACCAGCACTGCTGAGGGGCAACTGGGGGACAGGAAGGGTTCCCGCCACTGGAGGGGGAAGGGGAGGACGGTTGGGAGGGCAGATCAAAAGGGAATGTGTCCAGAGTTTCCCCTGCCCACTTGAGCCCCAGGGAGCCTACTGAGATCCCAGGCCTGATCCTCTGCTCGCTGAGGTCCCCTCCAGCCATGTGGGTCCTGAGGGAGTGGGGGAGGAGGGGAAAAGTAAAGGCCAGATAGATGGGACCAGCACCACTGAGGGGTAGCTAGGGAAGGGAAGGGGTTCCCACACCTGGTGGGGCCCACATACCGTTAGGGCATCAGCAGGGACAGGGGAGACCCTCAGGAGAGCAGAGGAACAGAAGGGAGTGTGGCCACCATTTCCCCTGCCCACTTGCACCCCAGGGAGCCTCTTGAGGCCTGGGGCCTAATCTTCTGCCCTCGGAGGCTCCCTCTAGCCACACTGAGCCAAAACCCCACCCATGCACCCCAACCTGGGTCCCTACCTCCACCTCCTGACTCTGCATTCCTGAGGGCCCCCTCAGGCCATGCTGCTTTTCCATGCTGCGCAGGTCTTAAGCCTAGGCCCCACCCACACTTGTGTCACCCCCACCTAGGCTCTGCCCCCACACTAAACACCCCTCCCCCCCCACTGTTATCTAAGTTCCACCCCCCACCTTAACTCCACCCCCCACAGCCAAGACCTTTTTTGGCCTTTTTTTTTTTTTCTTCAGATTATGGTTCTGTTTTACCTTGTTGCTGCTGATTCATTTATATTTTTATTTTTTCTAATAATTTTTTAATTTTTCTAATTTTATTCTTTATGCTTTGTTATTGTTCTGCTCCCTTTGGCTTGTTGCTCGCCCCCACCACCTTCTTTTTTCCTTTTTTCTGTTGTGGTTCTGTTTTACCTTGTTATAGTTGTTTCACATATATTTTTATTTATCCTAATGTATTTTTTATTTTTCTAATTTTACTTATTGTTTATACTTTGTTATTGTACTGCTCCTTTTTTTTTTCTTTTGCCACCCTGTGTGCTTTGCAGAATCTTGTTACCCAGACCAGGGGTCGGGCCTGAGCTCCTGTAGTGGCAGCACCAAGTCCAAACCACTGGACTAACAGAGAACCTCAGACCCCAGGGAATATTAATCAGAGTGAGTCTCCTGGAGGTCCACATCTTGACACCAAGACCCAGCTCTACCAAACTGCCTGCAAATTCTGGCGTTGGATGCCTCAGGCCAAACAACCAGTAAGACAGGAATACAGCCCCACTCATCAAAATATATGAGACCATAAAAAAATATGTTACAGACGAGGAAGCAATGTAAAAACCTAAAAGACCAAATAAATGAAGAGGAGATAGGCAACCTACCTGAAAAAGAATTCAGAGTAATGATAGTAAAGATGATCCAAAATCTCGGAGATAGAATGGAGGCACAGATTTACAAAATACAAGAAATGTTTAACAAAGATCTTGAAGAACTAAAGAACAAACAAAGTGATGAACAACACAATACCTGAATTTAAAAATACACTAGAAGGAATCAATAGTAGAATAACTGAGGCAGAAGAGCAAACAAGTGAGCTAGAAGATAGAATGGTGGAAATAACTGCCAAGGAGTGCAATAAAAAAAAAAAAGAATGAAAAGAATTGAGGACAGCCTCAGAGACCTTTGAGACAACATTAAATGCACTAACTTTCAAATTATAGGGGTCCCAGAAGAAGAAAAGAAAGAGAAAGGGTCTGAGAAAATATTTGAGGATATTATAGTCAAAAACTTCCCTACCAAGGGAAAGTAAATGGCCACCCAAATCCAGGATGTGCAGAGTCACATACAGGATAAACTTTAGGAGAAACACACCAAGAAACATATTAATCAAACTAACAAAAATGAAATTCAAAGAAAAATATTAAAAGCAGCAAGGGGAAAGCAACAAATAACATACAGAGGAATCCCCATAAGGTTATCAGCTGATTTTTCAGCAGAAAATCTGCAGGCCAGAAGGAAGTAATAGGATATACTTAAAGTGATGAAAGGGAAAAACCTACAACCAAGATTACTTTACCCAGCAAGGATCTCATTCAGATTTGATTTTTTTAAAGCTTTTGAGAAATCAAAAGCTTTACAGACAAGAAAAAGCTAAGAGAATTCAGCACCACCAAGCCAGCCTTACAACAATTGCTTAAGGAAATTTTCTAGGTGGGAAACACAAAAGAAGGAAAAAACCCACAAAAACAAACCCAAATCAATTAAGAAAATGGTAATAGGAACATATCAATAATCACCTTCAATGTAAATGGATTAAATGCTCCAACCAAAAGACAAAGACTGGCTAAATGCATACAAAAATATATGCTGTCTATAAGAGACCCACTTCAAACCTAGGGACACATACAGACTTAAAGTGAGGGAATGGAAAAAGATATTCCATGCAAATGGAAATCAAAAGAAAGCTAGAGTAGCAATACTTGTATCAGACAAAATAGACTTTAAAATAAAGACCGATGTAACAGATAAGGGAGAACACTACATAATGATCAAGGAATCAATCCAAGAAGAAGACATAACAGTTGTAAATATATATGCACCCAACATAGGTGCACCTCAATATATAAGGCAAATGCTAACAGCCAAAAAAGGGGAAATTGACAGTAACACAATAATAGTGGGGAAATTTAACTCCCCACTTACACCAACAGAGAGATCATCCAAACAGAAAATAAATAAGGAAACACAAGCTTTAAATGACACAATAGACCAGATAGACTTAATTGATATTTATCGGACATTCCACTTGAAAGCAGCAGAATACACTTTCTTCTCAAGTGCACACGGATAGATCACATCTTAGGTCACAAATCAAACCTTGAGAAATTTAAGAAAGTTGAAATCATATCAAGCATCTTTTCTAACCACAACAATATGATATTAGAAATCAATTATTGGAAAAAAATCTGTAAAAAACACAAACACATGGAGGCTAAACAGTGCACTGCTAAATAACCAAGAGATCACTGCAGAAATCAAAGAAGAAATTTAAAAGTTACCTAGAAACAAATGACAGCATAAACAAGATGATCCAAAGCCTATGGGATGCAGCAAAAGCAGTTCTAAGAGGAAAATTATAGCAATTCAAATTCACCTCAAGAAACAAGAAAAATCTCAAATAAACCATCTAAACTTATACCCAAAGCAACTAGAAAAAGAAGAATAAAGAAACCACAAAGTTAGTAGAAGGAAAGAAATCACAAAGATCAAAGCAGAAATAAATGAAATAGAAACGAAGAAAACAATAGCAAAGATAAAACTAAAATTTGGTTCTTTGAGAAGATAAACAAAATTGATAAACCTTTATCCAGACTCACCAAGAAAAAAAAGGAGAGGACTCAAATCAACAAATTAGAAATGAAAAAGGAGAAATTACAACAGACATCACAGAAATACACAGGATTATAAGAGAATACTATAAACAACTGTATGCCAATAAAGTGGACAACATGGAAGAAATGGACAAATTCTTGGAAAGGTACAACTTTCCAAGACTGAAGCAGTATAGAAAATATAAAGAGACCAATCACAAGTAATGAAATTGAAACTGTAATTAAAACTCTTCCAGCAAACAAAAGTCCAGGACCAGGTGGCTTCACAGGCAAATTCTATCAAACATTTAGAGAAGAGTTAACACCTATCCTTCTCAAACTCTTCCAAAAAATTGCAGATGGAGGAACACTCCCAAACTCGTTCTATGAGGCCACCATCACCCTGATATCAAAACCAGACAAAGATATCACAAAAAAAGAAAATTACAGACCAATATTACTGATGAACATAGATGCAAAAATCCTCAACAAAATACTAGCAAACAGAATCCAACAACATATAAAAAAGATCATACACCATGATTAAGTGGGATTTATCCTAGGGATGCAAGGATTCCTCAATATATGCAAATCAACAAGTGTGATACACCATATTAACAAATTAAAGAATAAAAATCATATGATAATCTCAATAGATTCATAAAAAGCTTTTGACAAAATCCAACACCCATTTATGATGATAAAAAAAACTCTTCAGAAAGTGGGCTTGGAGGGAACCTATCCCAACATAATAAAGGCCATATATGACAAACCCACAGCAAACATCATTCTCAATGGTGAAAAACTGAAAACATTTCCTCTAAGCTCAGGAACAAGACAAGGACATCCACTCTCACCACTATTATTCAACTTAGTATTGAAAGTCCTAGCCATGGCAATCAGAGAAGAAAAGGAAATAAAAGGAATACAAAATGGAAAAGAAGTAAAACTGTTACTGTTTGCAGATGACATGATACTATACATAGAAGATCCTAAAGATGCCACCAGAAAACTACTAGAACTAATCAATGAATTTGGTAAGGTTGCAGGATACAAAATTAATGCACATAAATCTCTTGCATTCCTATACACTAACAACAAAAGATCAGAAAGAGATTAAGGAAACAATCCCATTTACCATGGCAACAAAAAGAATAAAATACTTAGGAAAAAACCTACATAAGGAGGCAAGAGACCTGTACTTGGAAAACTATAAAATGCTGATGAAAGAAATCAAAGATGACATAAACAGATGGAGAAATATGCTATGTGCTTGGACTGGAAGAATCAATATTGTGAAAATGACTATACTACCCAAAGCAATCTACAGGTTCAGTGCAATCCCTATCAAATTACCAATGTCATTTTTCACAGAATTAGAACAAAAAAATATACAATTTGTAAGGAAACATAAAAGACCCTGAATAGACAAAGCAATCTTGAGAAAGAAAAATGGAGTTGGAGGAATCAGGTTCCCCAACTTCAACAAAGCTACCTTAATCAAGACAGTATGGTACTGACACA
This sequence comes from Hippopotamus amphibius kiboko, assembly GCF_030028045.1. NCBI lineage: Eukaryota > Metazoa > Chordata > Mammalia > Artiodactyla > Hippopotamidae > Hippopotamus > Hippopotamus amphibius. The sequence continues at coordinate 168,233,253 of NC_080188.1, read as the reverse complement.
AAAACAGAAATATAGTCAATGGTACAGGATAGAAAGCCCAGAGATAAACCCACACACCTATGGTCACCTAATCTATGACAAAGAAGGCAAGAATATACAATGGAGACAAGACTCTTCAATAAATGGTGATTGGAAAACTGGACAGCTACATGTAAGAGAATGAAATTAGAACACTCCTAACACCATACACAAAAATAAACTCAAAATGGATTAAAGACCTAAATATAAGACCGGACACTATAAAATTCGTAGAGGAAAACATAGGAAGAACACACTTTGACGTAAATCGCAGCAAGATCTTTTATGACCCACCTCCTAGACTAATGAAAATAAAAACAAAAATAAGCAAATGGGGCCTAATTAAACTTAAAAACTTTTACACAGCAATGGGAACCATAAATAAGGTGAAAAGACAACCCACAGAATGGGAGAAAATTTTGCAAACGAAGCAATGGACAAAGGATTAGTCTCCAAAATATACAAACAACTTACGCAGCTCAATATTAAAAAAAAAAACAACCTAATCAAAAAATGGGCAGAAGACCTAAATAGACATTTCACCAAAGAAGACATACAGATGGCCAAGAGGCACATGAAAAGATGCTCAACATCACTAATTATTAGAGAAATGCAAATCAAAACTACAATGAGGTATCATCTCACACCAGTCAGAATGGCCATCATCAAAAAATATACAAACAATAAATGCTAGAAAGAGTGTGGAGAAAAGGGAATGGTCCTGCACTGTTGGTGGGAGTGTAAACTGATACAGCCATTGTGGAGAACAGTATGAAGGTTCAAAACTGAAAATAGAACTACCATATACCCAGCAATCCCACTCCTGGGCATATACCCTGAGAAAACCATAATTCAAAAAGACACATGTACCCCAATGTTCATTGCAGCACTGTTTACAATAGCCAGGGCATGGAAATAACCTAAATGTCCATAGATGAATGGATAAAGAAGATGTGGTAAATATATATAGTGGAATAATACTCAGCCATAAAAAGAAATGAAATTGGGTCATTTGTAGAGATGTGGATGGACCAGAGTCTGTCATGAGTGAAGTAAGTCAGAAAGAGAAAAACAAGTATCGTATATTAATGCATATATGTGGAATCTAAAAAAATGGTACAGATGATCCTATTTGCAAGGCAGAAATAGAAAGGCAGAAGTAGAGAACAGACATGTAGACACAGTGGCGGAAGGGGAGGGTGGGATGAATTGGGAGATTAGGTAGTAAATATTTTATTACCATGCATAAAATAGTGGGAACCTGCTGTATAGCACAGGGAGCTCAGCTCAGTGCTCTGTGATGCCCTAGATGGGTGGGATGGGGCAGGGGAGGTCCAAGAGGGAGGGGATATATGTATACATATAGCTGATTCACTTCACTGTATGGAAGAAACTAGCACAACATTGTAAAGCAATTATACTCCAACAAAAAATCTATATGAGAAAAAAAAAGAACTACTTACAGGTGCCATATACACTTTATTGCTGAAGGAGAGAGGTAGATAATGAGAGTGAGCACAAAGGGCTTTTCCTCTGGTCACCCTATCTGAATTTCACTTATCCTCCCTAACTTCCAACCCCTTACCCTACCTTACTTTTATCCCTGGTTATTATCATCTTTTAGTGTGCTGCATCTTTATTAATACTTAATTCCATCTTCCACCTCTCTAATTCCCCATGAAGATAGAGATGTTGGTCTGGTTTGTTCACTGTAGTATTTCCAGTGCTTTAGTCACTGAAGGTATCAAAGCACTGTTCTCTCCATGACTCATGGGGCAAAACTGCCTACTACCTGGGCTGCTGGCTACTGAGGCTTTACCATGAAAGAAATACAAACCTATCTTGCTTAAGTCACTTTCATTTGGTCTTTATTAAAAGAGCTGCTAAGTAAAATTCTACCTGATTATCTCAATTTTACAAAATCACAAGAACAAAATCATACCTTATACTCCAGGAGAGGAGAGAATTTTCAGGAACGAAAGAAAGAATGAAAATCTCTGGGCTGATAATTCTCACTGCTGGGGTACATCCTTTCTGGAGACACGAAACCATTTCGGGATTCTTGTGTTAAATTTCCATAGGCTTCTATTAGGGATAAAGATAGTGATGGAAATGTACTAATCTTTAAAAACTATAAAAATAAGTATTATTAACATCTAATTCTGTTAATGTTTCTCTAAAGCCTCAGAAAATCCAATCCCCCTGTTTTTCCACCCACTTCTCTCCATTTCTTGTTAGCCTCTCTTGTCCTTAAGCTAAGCAAACAGACAATAAAGCAATTAAAGCATGACTCCACTGTTTTTTTCCCTTGATATTTCTGTTTCCTGTAATAGGAGAAGAGAGAATGAGGATAAAACGTTTGCTGCAAGCCTGTCATGAGCTAGGTGATTAACAATAGCAGCAACTGATATTTAGTGCCTACTATATGCCTGGCACTGTGCTGAGTGTGTTGGCAATCCTGAGAACCCCGCAGAAAGGAAAAGGGAAAGTTGGATTTCCCAAGGCCTCCTCTGGTGGGAGGTTCTGATGCACTTTACCCAAAGCATCTTGAAACCACACTGCCCTAAATTGGAGTCAAGTGGGGAATCGGAAGCAGCTGCCCTTGGAGTCAGCTCCAAGACTTACCTCTCTCCCAAGCTGCAGCAGGAACCCTCCAAAAATCAATTCTAGTGAATTTAAGAGGCATCTCCTATGCACCTATAACATTCCAGGCACTGTACTGGGCTCTGGGGAAATAGGTGTAAACACCACACATACTGAATACAGCACATGACTGTTGCCTTAAGTGTGTGTAAGCTGATGCCAAAGAAAGTTTCATCTGGAAACGGAAACTTCAGAGGAAGCTGGGCTGGTTGGAGAAACCACAGAGAGTCCACAAGCCTATGTTACTCCTTTGATGTTCCACAGGCCAGGCGAAGTTAGAGACCTAAGAGCTGCTTCTTTTATGGACAGATGCCTTGAAATAATTTGAAAGATACCAGAAAGCATCCTAATGTCATTCCCTACCTCCTCGCCATGACACCTGCAGTCACACCTTTCAATTGTATTTTATGAGGGCCTTAGAGCCTCTGCATTCATTGAGACCCATATTCATATGACAGAGCCCACTAGGGGCGGGAGGATCAACCAAACACAACGGATTTTATCAAGCCACCTATTCAGTGCCAAGCACAAAGAACAAGAAAAAAATCTTGGCCTTCTAGATGCTTATATTTTAAAGAAAGGCTTATAATGAGATAACTATAACTCAGTGAGATATTATACTCATAGAAGCATTTACTTCTCCATTCAATAAAAATGTATTGAAATTTGCTTTGTTCCAGGCACTGTGCTAGGTGTCACAGATGGAACATAATGGTGAATAAGACAGGCAGCATCACTGCTATCATGGAGCTTATGTTCTCATCGTCATGAGAAAAAAAGTTGTTTTTTTTTAGTATGAAAAAATTGTTAATTTCAGATAATGTTCAGATAACGTTATGGTGTCATCAAAAATAATGACAGTTGTGAACAACTTTAGATAAAAAAGGCCCATCAAAGTATGGACGTTGTAGCTGAGGCCTAGATAATGAAAAGGAACTACCAGGCAAAGACGGGCAGAATGAAACTCTCCAGGCAGAGGGGAGCACAAGAGCCATGGCCTCTAGGATGCAATGGTCTCATCGTTTTTTTTTTTAATTTAAATCTCTTTATTTTCCAACATAAAACAATTGAGAGAATAATAAAATTATAAGCAAATTGTCAGTCTCAAGTCATATACCTTCCTCAACTTAAAAATATTATTTTAAAGTAAATACAAAACAGAATACTATCTTTCACATCCTGTATTGAGCTTCATTTTACTTATTTATTTTTAAAAATTCTATTGGGGTATAATTGATTTACAATGTTGTGTTACTTTCAGGTGTGCAGCAAAGTGAATCTATTATACAAGTACATATACCCATTCTTTTTTTTTTAGGTTCTTTCCCATATAGGCCATTACAGAGTGTTGAGTAGAGTTCCCTGTGCTATACAGTAGGTCCTTATTAGTTACCTATTTTATATATAGTAGTGCATACGTGTCAATCCAAATCTACCAATTTATCCCTCCCCAACTCCTTACCCCCAGGTAACCATAAATTTATTTTCTACATCTGTAAATGGTTTTGTAGATAAGTTGATCTAGAGCCTTTTTTTTTAGATTCCACATATAAGTGACGTAATATGATATTTGTCTTTGTCTGACTTACTTCAGTCAGAATGAGAATCTCTGGGTCCATCCATGTTGCTGCAAATGGCATTATTTTGTTCTTTTTTATGGCTGAATAATATTCCATTATGTATACATACCACATCTTCCTTATCCATTTCTCAGTTGATGCACATTTGGGTTGCTTCCATGCCCTGGCTATTGTGAATAGTACTGCAATGAACATTGGAGTGCATGTATCCTTTTGAACTATGGTCATCTCTGGATATATGCCCAGGAATAGGATTGCTGGGTCATATAGTAGCTCTATTTTCAGTTTTTTAAGGAACCTCCATACTGTTCTCCACAGAGACTGCATCAATTTGCATTCCCACCAACAATGTAGGAGGGTTCCCTTTTCTCCACACCCTCTCCAGCATTTATTCTTTGTAGATTTTTTGATGATGGACATTCTGACTGGTGTGAAGTGATACCTCATTGTAGTCTTGATTCGTATTTCTCTAATAATTAGTGATGTTGATCATCTTTTCATGTGCTTTTTAAAAAAATTAATTATTTGTTTTTGGCTGCTTTGGGTCTTTGTTGCTGCACACGGGCTTTCTCTAGTTGCAGTGAGCTGGGGCTGCTCTTCACTGTGGTGTGTGGGCTTCTCATTGCAGTGGCTTCTCTTGTTGCAGAGCATGAGCTCTAAGCGCACAGGCTTCCATAGTTGTGGCACACAGGCTCAATAGTTGTGACTCATGGGCTCTAGAGTGCAGGCTCAATAGTTGTGGCTTGCAGGCTTTGTTGCTCTGTGGCATGTGGGATCTTCCTGAAGCAGGGATCAAATCTGTGTCCACTGCATTGTCAGGCAGACTATTAACCACTGTGCCACCTAGGAAGTCCCTCGTGTGCTTTTTAGCCATCTATATATCTCCTTTGGAGAAATGTCTATTTAGATCTTCCACCCATTTTTTGAATGGGTTGTTTGTTTTTTTGATATTGAGTTGCATGAACTATTTTTATATTTTTGAGATTAATCCCTTGTCAGTTGCTTCATTGGCAAATATTTATTTTCCCATTCTGAGGGTTTTCTTTTCATTCTGTTTATGGTTTCCTTTGCTATGCAAAAGATCTTAAATTTAATTAGGTCCCATTTGTTTATTTTTGTTTTTATTTTCATTACTCTAGGAGGTGGACTGAAAAAGATCTTGATGAGATTTATGCCAGAGAGTGTTCTCCCTGTGTATTTCTCTAGAATTTTCATAGTATCAGGCCTTACATTTAGGGCTTTAATCCATTTAGAGTTTATTTTTGTGTATGGTGTTAAGATGTGTTCCAATTTCATTGTTTTACATGTAGCTGTCCAGTTTTCCAAGTTCCATTTATTAAAGAGACTGTCTTTTATCCATTGTATATTCTTGCCTTCTTTGTCATAGTTTAGGTGACCAGAAGTGCATGGGTTTATCTCTGGACTTTCTATCCTGTTCCATTGAGCTATATTTCTGTTTTTGTGCCAATACCATACCATTTTGATGACTGTAGCTTTGCAGCATAGGCTGAGGACAGGGAGCCTCATTCCTCCAGCTCCCATTTTTCTTTCTCAAGATTGCTTTGGCTATCTGGGGTCTTTTGTGTTTCCATATAAATTATAAAAAAGAATTTCTAATTCTGTAAAAAATGCCATTGGTAATTTGAGAGGGATTACATTGAATCTGTAGATTACTTTGGGTAGTATAGTCATTTTCACAATATTGATTCTTACAATCTAAGAACATGATATGTCTCTTCATATGTTTGTGTTGTCTTTGATTTCTTTTATCAGTATCCTATAATTTTCTGAGTACAGGCCTTTGGCCTCTATAGGTAGGTTTATTCCTAGGTATTTCATTCTTTTTGAAGTAATGGTAAATAGGATTGTTTCCTTAATCTCTCTTTCTGATCTTTTGTTGTTAGCATATAGGAATGCAAGAGATTTCTGTGTATGAATTTTGTATCCTGCAACTTTACCAAGTTCATTGATGAGCTCTAGTAGCTTTCTGGTAGCATCTTTAAGATTTTCTATGTATGGTATCATTTCAACTGCAAACAGTGACAGTTTTACTTCTTTTTCCAATTTGTATTCCTTTTATTTCTTTTCTTCTCTGATCGCCATGGCTAGGACTTCCAATACTATGTTGAATAATAGTGGTGAGGGTAGACATTCTTGTCTTGTTCCTGATCTTAGAGAAAATGCTTTCAGCTTTCCACCATTGAGTATGATGTTAGCTGTAGGATTGTTGTATATGGTCTTTATTATGTTGAAGTAGGTTGCCTCTAAGCCCACTTTCTGGAACTTATTTTTTAATCATAAATGGGTGTTGAACTTTGTCAAAAGCTTTTTCTGCATCTATTGAGATGATCTTATGGTTTTTATTCATCAATTTGTTAATGGGGTGTATCACATTGATTGATTTGCCTATATTGAAGAATCCTTTCATCCTGGGATGAAGCTCACTTGATCAGGTTGTATGATCTTTTTAATGTGTTGTTGGATTCTGTTTGCTAGTATTTTGTTGAGGATTTTTGCATCTATGTTCAAAGTGATACTGGCCTGTAATTTGTGTGTGTGTGTGTGATATCTTTCTCTGGTTTTGGTATCAGGGTGATGGTGGCCTTGTAAAATGAGCTTGGGAGTGTTCTCTCCTCTGCAATTTTTTGGGAGAGTTTCAGAAGGGTAGGTGTTAACTCTAAATGTTTGAGAGAGAATTTGCCTGTGAAGTCATCTGGTCCTGTACTTTTGTTTGTTGGAAGATTTGTTTTTTTAATTGGCTGTGTTGGGTCTTCATTGCTGCACACAGGATTTCTCTAGTTGTTGCAAGTGGGGGCTACTATTCATTGCAGTGCATGGGCTTCTCATTGCAGTGGCTTCTCTTGTTGTGGAGCATGGGCTCTAGGTGCGTGGGCTTCAGTAGTTGTGGCACACAGGCTCAGTAGTTGTGGCTCACAGGCTCTAGAGTGCAGGCTCTGTAGTTGTAATGCATGGGCTTAGTTGCTCTGCAGCATGTGGGATCTTCCTGCACCAGGGCTCAAACCTGGGTCTCCTGCATTGGCAGGTGGACTCTTAACCACTGTACCACCAAGGAAGTCCCTGTTGGAAGATTTTTAATCACAGTTTCAATTTCAATACTGTGAATGGTCTGTTCATATTTTCCATTTCTTCCTGACTCAGTCTTGGAAGGTTGTATCTTTCTAAGAATTTGTCTATATCTTCCAGGTTGTCCATTTTATTGTTATATAGTTACTTCTAGTAATCTCTTATGATCTTTTGTGTTTCTATGGTGTCCATTGTAACTCCTTTTTCATTTCTAATTTTATTGATTTGAATCCTCTCCCTTTTTTCCTTGATGAGTGTGGCTAAAGGTTTATCAATTTTGTTTATCTTCTCAAAGAACCAGCTTTTAGTTGCATTGATCTTTGCTGTTTTCTTCATCTCTGTTTCATTAATTTCTGCTCTGATCTTTATGATTTCTTTCATTCTACTAACTTTGGGTTTTGTTTGTTCTTCCTTCTCTAGTTGCTTTAATTGTAAGGATAGGTTGTTTATTTGAGATTTTCTTGTTTCTTGAGGTAAGATTATATTGCTCTAAACTTTCTTCCTAGAACTGCTTTTGCCATGTCCCATAGGTTTTGGATTGTCATGTTTTCATTGTCATCTGTCTCTAGGTATTTGTTGATTTCCTCTTTGATTTCTTCAGTGATCTCTTTGTTATTTAACAGTGCACTGTTTAGCCTTCACGTGTTTGTTTTTTACAGTTTTTTTTCCTGTTATTGATTTCTAGTCTCATAGTGTTGTGGTCAGAAAAGATGCTTGATATGATTGCAATTTTATTAAATTTTCCAAGGCTTGATTTGTGACCAAGATGTAATCTATCTTGGAGAACATTCCATTTACACATGAGAAGAAAGTATATTCTGCTGCTTTCAGATGGAATGTCCTATAAATATCAATTAAGTCTATCTGATCTAATGTGTCATTTAAGGCTTGTGTTTCCTTACTGTCTGGATGACCTATCCATTGGTGTAAGTGGGGTGTTAAACTCCCCCACTATGATTGTGTTACTGTCAATTTCCCCTTTTATGGCTGTTAATGTTTGCCTTATATTGTGAGGTGCACATATGTTGGGTGCATATATAGTTAATTAAAAAATTGAAACAACAACATCAAAACAAAACAAAACAAAACAAAAAAATTCCCTGGGGGCTCCACTATCAGTGTCCTTGCCCCCACAATGAGCCACAGCCAGCCCCCATCTCCCCAGAAAGCCCTCCAAGACCTCTAGGTTGGTCTCTGGATTTTCTGTGGGCCCTGTGAGGGCAGCTCAGACTCTGACCTTGCCCAACTCCCGCATGTATGTGCTCCTAAATTCCACAGCTGCTGAAGGTGAACAGTCTCAGTTGTGGGAGCACTCATTCCACAGGCACTGGATATAGCATACTGATGGCGGGAGTTGTGCAGCTTCACAGAGAGATTTCAGCTCCTCTTCCTTAGTCACACAGCCCCAGGGGCTCAGCTTTGGTTTCAGCCCCACCTCTGCATGTGGGCAACCCTCAGGCATCTGCTCCCCACCCAGGAGAGAGGAGGTGAAGGCAGTGACTGACTGGATACCCTTGCTCACTTAGGTGGGAGGGCCAAAGGTGGTGACCAACTGGAGTGCACATGCTTGCTCAGGCAGGAGGGGGATAAGATAGTTACAACTGGGCCCTGCGCACTTGCTCCCATGGGATCTGCCTCCAGTGCCCATGGCAGCAGGTGCCAGCAGGAAGCTGTGATAGACTGGGGCACACTCACTTGCTCTGTTGGGAATGCCCCCAGAGGCAGGGGCTGGTGAGTGGGGAGAGAGGCCTGCAATGGCGGCCCCACCCCTTGCTCGCCATTGAACAATGGTGCCTCACTTCCAAGGCAGTCCAGGCTTCCTTCAATAGCATTCCCGGCTGCAGAGCTCCTCACTCCCAACCTTTCAGGCCATCTCTGAGCAGCCAACAGCAGTCCTCTCCCCAGCTCTGCTCTCCTGATCCCATGCTTCAGCACCCAGCCCCCGCCAACATTGGCGGACACCCATCTCAGGCTGGGGCGCACAGGGCTGGGGCACAGACCATCCATGCAAGTCTCACTCTGTCCTGCCTGCCACAGACCGGCCACTGCATTGTCTTCTGATAGCCCCGGAAGCCCTCCCTCTATTTCAGCATATCTCACTGCTGGTGAGGAGGCCTCCCAGATGCAGTAACCTCTCTTCTCCTTCAGCTATCCCCCAGGGATGCGGGTCCTACCCTGTTTCCTCTTTTCTTTTTCTTCCTTTTCTCTCCTTTGTCCTACTCAGTTATGTGCAGTTATTTTCTTGTCCTTTTAGCTGTCCAAGGTCCTCTGCTACTGTTCATCAGGGGCTCTGTGTGAATTGTTCCACTTGTAGATGTATTCTTGATGTACTTGTGGGGAGAAGTGAACTCCAAGTCCTCCTATTCTGCCATCTTGACCTCGACTTGGTCTCAGCATTCTTGAGGAACAGAGATAAGGCCAGTGTGGGAAGAGCTGAGCCTGCAAGGTAGGAGAACGAAGCAATGAGCACAGCAGTATAGACACCACCAGCTCACGTGAGGCCCTGTATGTTGTGGGAAGAGTTGAGTTTTATCCTAACTGCCATGGAAAGTCACTGAAGGATTTTAATCAGGGAAATGACCCACCATGATCTATATTTTTTGAGGATCACTTTGTGGAGAAAAGATTGTTGGGGCACGAGGATGATAGCACAGTAGTCAATTACAAGGCTTATGCTTCAGTCCAAATGAGAAATGATGGTGGTTTGAGAGCAGCAGATACAAAGAATTGTGAACAGATTTAGGATTGAATTTAGTGAGAGAAACAGCTGGACTTGTTAATAGAGTGGATGTAGGGGGCATGGGGGAAAAAAGAAGTAAACAAAACTGATCATTTTTAAGCAATTAGGCAGATACATTTCAGAACATGGATATCATCTGCCTATTTATGATGATACTAGTCATGGCACTTGAAAAGATCTTCTATGGAGAACGGGAAAAGTGAATTGCTTGAGGATTAATTTGGTGGCACTCAGTGTTTAGCAGTTGAGCAGAGAAGGAGCTGGCAAAGGACACTGTGGAGGAGCAACCAGTGGGGAGGAAAAGCAAGTGAGTGTGGTGCTGAGGGTGCTAGAGAAGACAGGTGCAAGAGCAAAAGAGCTGAATCAACTGTGGGGTGAGGTTGTTGAAGACAGAGAAGGACCATTGGATTTGGTTGCTGTAAAGACCATGGGTAACCTTGACCTCCTAGGCTTTAATGGAAGGAACGGATGAAAGCCTCGCTACCCATTCTCACAACGACCATCTGGCCTACCTGAGCTCCCCATCTTTGGCTCTCCAGAAAAACCACACCCTATGGACTTGCAGACATGGGTTTGCACCCTGGCTCTTCCACTTACTACCCATATGAACTTGGGCAACTTAGCAATCCTTTCTGAGTGTTAGTTGCCTCTTCTGTACAATGGGAATAATTGCATCTTATGGCATGGTCATGTGTGTTACAGGATGTCATATATAAAAGCATCAGGCTCTGGAAAGCAGTAGGTGCTCAAGAGATGGTAACTATTATTCTTATCATAATTTTCTCTCCTATGTTGCTTGTTCAGTGCATTCTAGGCAGGCAAGCTCCCCTGTGTCTGTGTAACTGACACCTCTGTTTGACAAGCCCATGCACAGAATCACCCTGCCTAACACAATACCTAAAATGAACTACAAGATCAATTAAATGTTTGTGATAATGGCAACTGAATGAAAAATATTTGCAGCATGTCCACAGAAACCCTTAGAAGATTATAGCAGAGAGTACAATGGTCAGATCCTTCCTTTTCTACAAGGACACCCAGAATGCACCCGAATTAATGGAGGGCTGAAATTAGGCTCCTTTTCCCATTATTAAAGAGCAGGATGCCTTTCTTAAAACTTACCCAGGAATTAATCATTGAGCATTTTCTATTATAGATATCACTGCTATATAAAGTGGAAATGTCACTCAGAGAAAATCAGACATTCAGATAATTCAAAGTTTTATTGAATATGCTTTACAAATGTGCATTTGATTGTCATATACAGGTACTCACTACAAATCAGAAAAACAAATCTTACTTTTAAAACTTAAAGCAACCTTGCTGCTCCTAAAACCTTAAAGTAAATTCTTAAGTTTGTTCCTTCCAGCACTCATTAATTTCATTCAGTGACACTCATTTCATTATTTTATTTATTTATTTATTTTTGGCCATGTGCTGTGGCATGTGGGATCTTAGTTCACCAACCAGGGATCAAACCTGTGCCCCCTGCATTGGGAGCACCAAGTCTTTTTTTCTTTTTTTTTTTAATAAATTTATTTATTTATTTATTGGCTGCATTGAGTCTTTGTTGCTGCACACAGGCTTTCTCTAGTTGCAGCGAGTGGGGCCTACTCTTAACTGTGGTGCACAGGCTCCTCATTGTAGTGGCTTCTCTTGCTGCGGAGTACGGGCTCTAGGCATGAGGGCTTCAGTAGTTGCGACATGTGGGCTCAATAGTTGTGGCTCACGGGCTTAGTTGCTCGACAGCACGTGGGATCTTCCTGGCCCAGGGATCAAACCCGTGTCCCCTGCATTGGCAGGCAGATTCTTAACCACTGTGCCACGAGGGAAGTCCTTTATTTATTTGTTTATTTATTTATTTATTTATTTTTAATATTTTGGTTGCGCAGCACGTGGGATCTTACTTTCCTGACCAGGGATCGAACCCACACCCCCTGCATTGGAAGTTTGGAGTCTTAACCACTGGACCGCCAGGGAAGTCGAGACCACCTCCTTTTCAGAAAGAACCTAAGACACTGTTTTTTTTCCCAGCTCCTCTCATTACAAAGCTTCATCTCCACCACCACAGTGAGCATAAATGGAAAGAACATCAGACTTCATGACAGAAAATCTTTTCAAATTAAGACAGTGACACGCCCTATGCATTAGAGTAAATCAACATGTCTCTAACCTTAGCTTCCTCATCTGCAAAATGAGGATCACAGCACTCATTTTACAGGATTATTGTGAAAACTAAGAGATAGACTACGCAGGTGTAATTTATAAACTATAAAACACCATGAAAATGTAACCTAGCATTATTACTTATGTATGAAGATGGATCATTTATTTTTCAATGAATATTTATTGATCAGTACCATGTGGCAGACATTTTGCTAGGCTGTTAACGATATACATCAAAAAGTACGTCTATCATTGGCCCTACGGAGCTTAGATTCCAGAGGGTAAGAGTCAGGCTCTGGGTCAAGAGAAACATGCTCTGACGTGGCTACGGGTGCTAGGGAGCTGGAGAGGACACTCAGACCTGGGTGTGGAAAGTGAGCGCATTCAGAGGACTTCCTGACGAGGTGACACTGGAACTGTCTCACTATAGATCCAAAAGCAAGACGTCAAACTCGAGTCACTCCTCTGAGGTGGGCCACACAAGCCACAGTCCTGGGCTCCCAGCCAGTTCAAAGGTGTCACAGCCCCTTAAGGCAGAGTTTCTCAGCCTCAATGCCACTGATAATTCTGTTTGGTTGGACAATTCTGTGTTTTGGGGGTGCTATCCTGTGCATATCATAGAATGTGCAGCAGCATCCCTGACCTCTGTCTACTAGATGCCAGTACCTTTAGCTTTGACAGTCACTTTAACTGCCGAATGGCCCCTGAAGGGCAAGGTTGCCTTCAGTTGAGAAATACTGCCTGAAGGTCATAGAAAACCAGCACAGATGATTCTAGAAGGAATGCATTTCATACCATTGGTGCTTAGACTCATACTAGTTAGCACTCAACAAATATTGAATGAATGAGTGAATGGAATGAATGAATGAATGAGCCACCCAGAGCCCATTTGACCTATTCCTTTTGGGTCTCATGCAGAAGAGCTCTGAGCTAGTAATTAAGTTCTAAGGTGACTGAATGAGAGGCAACAATAATACCACATCCATTTATACTGTGCTCTGTGTAAGTTGTATAACCTGGGGCAAATAGTTCAAATCCCCTGAGTCTCTCAGGCTCTTCAGTTCCTAAATGGGGATATTAATCATACCTTGCAAGGTTGTTGGGAGAATTACATGAGATAATTGATGTAAAACATAAAGCATTAGAGGTCTAGGAACTCACTCCTTTGGTGCAGCCAACAAGAGGAATCTCAGTAGGATGCCCTCCCAGCTCCTGCCACTAAGCTTTACCCACAAAAAGGACTAGAGCAGTTTGAGCATGTTTTTTTGGTTGTAAACATGGAGAATGCTGAGCACTGCACCAGGAACAGACACATCAGCTATCCAATTCATCACTCACAAGCAACCACGTTAGTCAAGAGGCCCAGGGAATTCCCTGGCGGTCCAGTGGTTAGGACTCTGCACCTCCACTGCAGGGGGCACAGGTTCAGTCCCTGGTGAGGGAACTAAGATTCCGAATGCCACGTGGCATGGCCAAAAGAAATTAAGAAGTCAAGAGGCCCAGAGAATTGTGACTCACCCAGGATTTCACAGCAAAAAAGTACTTCCCTGAATTCAAAAGGCACTAGGGCTGGCCAGCCTGCTCACCACCACCACCTCCATCACACCTAGGCTTGTTTAGATTGTGAGTTTTTGGAAAATGCTTTTTGTATTCTGTGTTCTGTAGTTTCATATAGACATACATGACCAGATCAGGAAATTTCTCTTGAAAATACTGGGAAGGTTCTCCAATTTTTGACTTCATCCTGAAATGAAACAGAAATATTTTCATATGCTTGCTCCAAACTCTGCGTCCCCCATTTACAGCATATGGCCCTGGAGATCTTTTTTGCTCCCCTGGTTTCTATAGCAGAATAAGTAAGGACTTTGGAATCTGACAGAGCAAGATTCATCTCCCAACTCTTCAACTAATGGAGTAAACTTGGCAACTTAAGTTTTATGAACTTCAGTTTTATTATCCATAAAATGGACATAATACAATTCCACAATCCCTTATCTACAATGCTGAAATCCAAAAGAGCCCTGAAAACTGCGTTTTTTGTGAGTCTGCAGCTAGGATTTTTGGTAACAAAAGCTAATTGGATTAATATGGGGCTACTCTTATAATGCTACATTTGCTTTACCAGCCATGCAGTACCCTGTGTTTCTTCACACAAGAGTCGCTAGCCTTCTGTTCAAGGGGGCTCAGCAAAAACTGAAAAGGAAGACGAGAACCTGATGGGCATATCCATTGTTGACTGTGAGACCCTTGTGATGGCCCTTTCCCAAACAAAAGGGAGGAATGACTTTCCTTTCGTGGAAATAAATTTTCTTCTTTCCATCAAGTAGCAGATATAAATTTAAACTGGAATTTTTAAATTATCCTCATCTCATACATGACTTCTCATACATGACTTACTCTTTATTCTTTTTTTCATTAATGTGTTCTCCCAAATTCCGGATGAACTTCAGCAGGTCACCCACAGTGTCCTGATAGACATTGCCCCTTTTATAAAACTCATTCATTTTTTTCATCACAAATTTGTCAATCTAAAAAAAAAAAAATTACACAAAAACGTGGTAGAAACACAAAATAAATCCTGATAGAATGTTAATACAAAAAGGCAGAATACAAATTTGAATATATGCCAAAATTACCACCAATAATACAGCAAATTAATACAAAGAAAAGAATGGAAGTAAGCACTGTACAGCACAGTGCTAACTGTAGTTGTGTTTGGATGTGGAATTATAAATAACTTTAAATTCATGTATCTATTTTCCAAGAGAATTGTTTTCCTAGAAATTAACTACATTAAAACATGGTTTAGGAAATCGTTGGCTACTATACACGGAAATTTGCTCATTACACTATACTGTATTGCTATCCTTGTGGCCACCCTTCCAAATTCATACTTGATTACATCTCCTTCTCCTTGTCAAGAATGAAATTAGGCCTTTCAGCCATTGCCACAGTGAGTGGGGCTGTTCTTTGTTTTATTTTGTAATTATGTTTCCAAAGGTTACACGTTTCTCCTTGTCCCTAGGTGTTCCAGGGCAGCTGCTCTCATATTAATAATGCCTTTTTGCTTTTGCTCACACTCTTGTAGATGGCTCTGATATTTAGAAAGAGTTTGGAGTAAGAGAATAAGATGCAACAACCATGAAGCCAGAGGGTCTCTTAGGAAGAGTAACTGGTGACTAGAAGCCTGCCTGGGGGTACTATGTGTGGAGCACATGTGAGAAATGCTGAGCACATATGCCATGTGAAGAAGGTGGGGGTCCACACGGCAAAATTGATTGCATGCCCAGGAAAATGGCAAGTCACTAAAATCAACAGGAAAACAAAGCGTAAAATGAAAATGAAAAGATAAGACGAAGTCAATCAAAATTCAATGTAAATCAATGAAGTTTAAAGGAAAGAACCAACAAACTGGGAGACAAAAGAACAGAATTCTCTTCCCAGCTCTGCCAACCTCTGGCTTTCCAGTCCTGGGTATTTGGGGTTCCACCTCTGAGCCTCAATTTCGTTGGCAATTAAATGAGGTGGTGGCACTTGACAGCATCATAACATTGTGCAGTGAGCAGCTTTAGTGCATGGCCTTTTTTTTTTTAATTTCCCATTGTTTTATTGAAGTATAGTTGATTTACAATGTTGTAATTTCTGGTACAGCAAAGTGATTCAGTTATACATATATATACATATTCTTTTTCATACGCTTTTCCATTATGATTTATTATAGGGTTTGAATACAGCTCCCTATGCTATACAGTAGGACCTTGTTGATTAAATACTTTTTTATATTTTTATTTTTAACCCGTTTTAAATGTTTCTCTAGGGGAATTGGCACATTAAATATTTGGTCTCATCTGTATTATCTTCTTTTCTGTATCTCTATTTTTCTATTCGCTTTTCAATTCTGTACCTTCTATTACAGTAGATTGGGTATCCTTTTTGTCATTTGAAGTGCAATTAGAATAAAATCTTACATAAATTAGTTGAGGATAAAAAAGTATTTCTACTATTATTTTTCACTATATAAATAAAACTGAGACTCCTTTCTCTGGATGACAGAGTCTTGCATCTTTGGGTTCAGCTCCATTTTCTCCAACCCCCTTGTCTCCCAGGTTCCTCACTGTTGTATCTTGTTCGCTGGAATCACTTTTTAAAATTACATTTTTGCACCTTAGAACCTGCCTTGTGTCATCATATCTGATAACTGACAATGTCCCATCACCTCCATAACCTTCACCTCTCTAGGGATATTTAGCACTTTATTTGTACTTTCCTCTTCATTTCAGTTCTATCCTTCCTTCTCATGCCTCTGGACATTTAGGCTTTGATTAACAATTTATTCAACACCATTGCATTTTCTCAAATCTTGCTTCTGCTTTCCAACAGAAAGTAAAGACCAGATAATTAACCTTCAAGAGAACAACTTTCCTATGTGGTCTGAAAATAATGCTCTATTTAACACTGAGTGGAGAGTGAAAAAAGAAGGGAAACAATAGCTTTCATCACCTGCTTCTTCTGTGCTTTGAGCTCTGCACTTCTCTTATTTCTAATTTTGCAACCACTTTTATTAGCACTTCAGTCTTGAGGTTGGATTGCTCCTTTCTGTTGCCTGCAGTACTATTTCTTTGTCTCAGACATTGAAAAGGAAAAGAAAATGACAGTCTGTATCAGCAATAGGTTAGTGCATGGCCTTTAAGCCAGACTGCCCAGCTTCAAATCCTGCTGCACCTTTTACTGATTCTGTGCCTTTGAAACAAATTACTTGTCTGTGCCTCAGTTTGCCCACCTGCAAGATGGAGCTAATTGCCTCAGAGGCTGTTGTAAAGATTAACTGTGGTTACCCATGGAGAGTCCTGAGAACTACAGCTGTCATATACAAGAGTAAGGCAAAAATTATCCGCACTCCGGTTATATTAAAACTTCTGTTGGCCTCACTGTCTTATCAGTGTTTTCCGTTCAAGGCTACTGTCTCCCCAGTCACTGCGGTGCAGGTGTGAAAGTGTTATAGCAGTTCATTTGTAACTGCAGTGCGAGCAAAAATGGATGCCCCACTTGTGATTTGCACAAAAGAAGAGCAGCGTGCAGTGATGCATTTTTTGTGGTCTGAGGGTGTGCACGTCCGCACACTTCTGCCCACACTGCTGACACTCTGCAAAAACTTCGTTCTGAGGCATTAAAGCATCCTCCCTATAGTCCTGCTCTTGCTCCATTGGAATTTCACCTGTTTGGTCCCCTGAAAGCAGCCTACAAGGACGAAGATTCACTTCTGATGAAGAAGTGAAGACAACAGTGCATTTGTGGCTCACAGCACAGCCTAAAACCTTTTTTAATGAGGGAATACAAAAGCTTATTGACAGATGAACAAAGGGTATCGAAAAGCAAACAGATTATGTCAGAAAACAATGTATTTGTCTTTTTTAAAAGTTAATTAAAATAAATTCTACAGCCAGAGTGCGGATAATTTTTGACTCACCCTCATAGTTAGTGCTATGTAATCATTAGCTATTACTGTCGTCTGCTCTGGTTTCAAATGTCTTTGTTTCCACAAGTTTAACTTTTAGCTGAACTTTTGTAGACATTCATTTAACAAAGAGTCATGGCATACTTATTCCATGCCAAGAATGCAATAACAGACAAGACAACAGATGGTCTCTGCCCTCGTGCAACTTACTGGGTAGCAGGAAAGACAGATGTTAAGCCAGCAATTATGTGTGATATGTGGTCTAGAGGCAAGCAAGGGAAGGAAAGCAAAATGAGATCCAGAAACTAAGAGGTATGGGAGAAGCAGAGTCCTACATCAATCCTAAGATACGGAAGCTATTTGTCTCACTCAAAGACTTGAGAGTTATGGATTTTCCCATAATGCTTTGCACATGTCTCTGGAGTACCCAGCATGTATCCCGCAGCCATCGTTTCTGTGGGTCCGTCGGCCCCACATGGATGCTGTACTGTTTTGTATATTCCTGACCTTGCATGGGCTTAACACATACTGGTACTTGATAGATGTCTGCTTGCTGATAATAATGAAAGTTCCAATAGCACTGACTAAACTGAAATGGTGATTAATTTTTATGTTCCACTATATTGAGTGGACCTTCTCCGGAAAAGGAGGAATTTGAGAGATCATCTTTTTTTGTTTGTTTGTTTGTTTTCTGTTTTCTCGTGTGAAAGTAAGTGTGTGTATAGATGCTCAGTGCTGGGCTGTTCCCTGGCAGTAGAGGCAGCCAGTCTCCCTGATGGAAATGCCCTCCTTCGGGCTAAGCTCTATTTAATTAGCTGCTCTTGTCACAATGGAAATAGAATTATTAGTCAGACCTCACTCAGAAAACAAGGCTTGAGAGAAAGAGTCAAGGAAAAGGAAAAGGCTCTTGGGCTGTGACAAAGTCATCCTAAAGAGGAGCCTGGATGAGTCTCTCAGGAGGGCCTGGCCTAGAGCAGAGACCCAAAAGGGCAGAGGGGGCCTGGGATGGGAGGAGGAAAAGGAAAATACCCTCTCTCACCCCTTGGTATAAAAAAAGTTGGGAAAACCAACATAATCCATGACATAGATTCTTATTCTTGGAATAACTCCCAGACCATAGGAGTTGTTCATACCTTAGTTGTCCACTGGGCAAAACTTGTGGAAGCTTCAGATGGTCCAGGTAGAAGAAGCTGGAGGATCTTGCCATTAGTATTTCGCGTTTTGATGTCAGATTCATTTCCCACATCCCTGAGGGTCCTATAGCGGCTGAGAATGACAGAATTATCAGGGTCATTCCATCCTTCCCTCTCTTTCCAGAAAGAGAAAACTACTAGATTTTGCCTTTTGATAGAAGTAGTAAAAGCATCTCTCTAAAATCTGCATAATGGGAGATCTCTCTCTGTGTCTCTGTCTCTGTCTCTCTCCTCACCCTTCTCCTATTCCTCAATGGAGAAAACCAGAAACAGAGAAGTTCAGTCACTATTCCAATGACACCCAGCCAGGAAATGCCAAGCTGAGAGAAAAGCCTGGGTCTGCTGATTCCCAGTCTGACTCCTGCCCACCTCACCATGATGGTTAATTTTATGTGTTAATTTCACTCACCACGCAGGGCCCAGATTAAATATTATTCTGGGTACGTCTGTGAGAATGTCTCTAGAGGAGATTAGCCTTTGAACCAGTGGACTCAGTAAAGCAGACAGCCCTCCCCAATGTGAGTGGGCATCATCCAATCTGTGGAGGGCCTGAAGAGAACGAAAGGGGAAATTCACCCTGCTCTGCCCAATTACCTCAGCTGGGACATGGCTCTTTGCTTGCCCTCGGCTCTCCTAGTTCTCAGGCCTTCAGATCCTTACTGGAATCTACATTTTCAGCTCCCCTGGTTCCCAGGCCTTTGGATTCAGACTAAATTACACCATTGGGTTTCCTGGGTCACCAGCTTGAAGATGGCAGACAGAATTTAGCCTTAATATTGCATGAGGCATTTCCTTATTTTGTACACATACAGAGCCCTGACTAATACACTTACTGTCTCCATCCTGGAGACAGTGTAATATGCACTGTAATAAACACTCAGTTTTCCTTACCTCTCCCAACTCCAAAAGAAGGGATGACCCAGCAGGCCATGTAGATGGTCCTTCACATTGTTCCCAGGGAAGAACAGGTGATGAATGAGGTCCTGAGTTTCCTTATCTGGAGAACGCTGAATCAACTTTTCAGTACTTAGATCCTTCAGCATCTCAAAAGAAGTCTCTCCCTTATTTACCACATATAGGACCAGCAGTCCCAGGGCCTGCACAAAAGCCATAAATCAACCCAAAAGTGCTTATGAATTACCTATTTGGGGAACTTTGGAGGGTGTGGTACAGACTGTGAGCAAATGGAAAACGGGCAGCATCTCGAGGAATCCACAGGCTGGTCAGGGAGAGGAGGCATGGGCTTGTGCTTAGAGAACTCTCCAAAGTAGTATAGGTTAGGTTTAGGTTTATGAGGAGAAAAAGATAATCCCAGGCAGAGTTGTCAGGGCAGACTGCTTAGAGGAAGAGGAATTTGAGCTAGACCCGAAAGTATGGGTGGAATTTAGATAAACAGAGAAAAGGAAGAAGGTTTTAAACAAGAGTGAGGCGCTCAGAGTCTGGCTGGGAACCAGGGCTTTGGGTCGGGCAAACGGCAGGCAGCAGATAAAGGAGCCAGACCAGGCCCAGCAGAACACAGTGAAGGCCCCAGCAGTCAGGACCCAGCAAGGAGGAAAGACCGGGAAGGAGGCCAGCACAGGAACGTCTGCTCTGGGAAAGACATCAGTCAGGGAAGGAGCTAAAATCTGCAGCCACTGAACCAGAAAGGCCAGGCAGGATGGAGCTCTTGCCTATTGGGTTGCAAGTTCAGCACCCTGGAGAACTCTAGGAGAGGACTGCCCTGACAAGGTCAGAATCTATCCCGGAGCTGTGGTCTGCAGAGGCTAAGTCTCTGCTCTGTCTACTCTCTGGAGAAACAGTTATTTCAGGATCTTAACCTTTGGGGCCAAGTTTAGTCTCTTTTGAGCTGGGGATCAATCCCATCCCTCCCACGTGCTTCAGAGGGCCTTAGTATTTGGCCCTCCAAGGAGTTTAGCACAGGCATTTGAATAGAGTGGGAAAAGAAATCTCATTTACTTTGTCTTTAGGCAGAAAATACCTCCTACGGGAATTGTGGAGTTAAATTCGGGAGAAATCTCCTGGAGGTAATTCTGGAAGATATATGGCATGCTCAGTGTATTTACTATTTAGCCTGTGGGGGTGGAGAGAGATCCAAAGAGATGCAGAAAGGGGCCACAGCGACAACCAACTCCACCCCCCACCCCCACCCCCCACCCCCCAGAAATGCTGTTGTCTACAAGGGAGTGGGGGCAATGAGTACCGGGGAAATGCCTTGAAACTTCTTTCCTTCCTAGTTAAAATAGGAAGGTCCTCTAATTGGCCACAGGAATAAGGTAATGAATGAATAAGGAAGCAGAAAGCTGAAAAAGTAAATGGTTTGTAGAAGTTACCTTTAGATCTCTTTCGATTGTCTGTGGATCTCCAGTCCACTTGATGCTTTTATCAAAATCTGCCAGGCAAGCACCATTCTTGGAATCTAAGGGATAGTTTGTAGAGATGCATTGAAAATCCTCATTCTCCATGTTGTAATTAATTTAAATAAATCTGTAACACAATGTACAATCAATCCATCATCACTGAGGAAGACAATGATAAGCTCCTATCTGCCTTGCTGTTTACTTCTCAAAACACTGTCATGTGCACTGTGTCATTTGATCTATTAAGTATCTGTCAAGAGCAGGACTTACATTTTATTTGTAAGGGGGTGGGGAACCATGAGGATAAGTATAACCAGCTCCCCACTCATGCAATTCCTGGGATCAAAGAGCACAGATTTGTAAAGAAGGTGCTGGCAAGAGTTAAGTTTACATCCTATAGCTAAAGAACAACTAAACAACAGGGGTCCAACTGCAAGACCACCTGAAGCATAGCATTCCACCAAATGGAGCCCACAAGCTACTGCCCACTAAGACGCTGTAATCTGTTATCATGAATCAACCATGTGCTTGCAATGAGTCACTGCTTCCTTGCCCCCTTCAGAATTTTCCTCCCTTAAAGGAAGCCACTGAGTCCTCAGAAAGAGGGATGCACGGATGAGAGAGGTTGGGGACAAAATGAAAGGTGAGTGAGTCAGTCATTTGTCCTTGAAGAGGTGGCTTAAAAAAGTCTGAGAAGGAAGGCTGGGTTACCCAGGTAGGATGACAGCCAGTACAACTGTGTGCTTCTCAAACCCCTTTCATTATGAACTTAGACGTCAATGTTGTGTGGAAACCCAGAGTCTAACAAAAAATGAACCCATCAAATCATTCAACAAGCATCTAGTGAGGGGAAAAAATGATGGTGAAGAAGGAGAACACAGTCCTGGCCCTACAGAGTTTAGAGTCTCTGAGCAAAGAGACTGATACTAAAGGAATAATTACATGGATAAACATTAAATTAATTGCAATTTTGAAGATGCTAGCCAAAAGTGGAGGATGCCCTGAAAATGTAACATGAGAAGAGCTAAGTGGCTGTTTGGGGGTGGTGGAGGGGAGAAGTTTTCCTTATGGAAGAGATGCCTAGAGAAGTCCCTGGCTGTCCAGTGGTTAGGACTCCATGCTTCCATGAAGGGGGCATGGATTTGATCCCTGGTTGGGGAACTAAGATCCCACATGCGACCCCCCCCCCAAAAAAAAAAAAGGAAGAGACACCTAGACAGAAAAGATCAGTAGAATTTGGATAGATGAGTGGAATGGGGAGGAGAGGGAAGAGAGAATTCCAGATAGGAACTCGTGTAGAATTCCACTCTGACATAAGGAAGGCCCAAGTGCCCACCTGGGGAGGAGGGACAGAGTCAGACAGTGGCCTGCAATGAGACTGAAGGGGCGCATGGGCGCAGTCATAAACCACAGACCCTTTTCAATTACTTGAAGTGAGAAATTCCCTTCGCTTATTGAAGCCAATTTGAGTTGAGTTTTCTGCTACTGAAATTTGAAAGTGCCTAATGGAACACTTCACATCTCTTCTAACGCTTGATTTTTGTTTTTTTACAGGGCCCAAATCTTTATTTTGATTTTCAACAGACATTGTTAAAGTGCTATAAAAATGTTTCATGCTTACACCCAGTTTCTGTAGTACAGCACTGAGAGGGAATGTGGTCCTGCTGACACCTGATTTGGTGCCGGTGGAACTGGTTTCATGCTTCTGGCCTCCAGAACTGTGGGAGGATAAGTTCCTATTGTCTTAAGCCACCAAGTTTGTGACAATTTCTTTCAATAGCCATGGGAAACACACACTTGGTTAGCTATGTTTCTTTGGGTGTACATTCTTCTGTTTTATGCTTCTCTTTCATGGTATCAGCACCTCTTAAATATCTTAAGTGATTTTTTTTTCTTTATTATTTTTTGGGGGGTACACCAAGTTCAATCATCTGTTTTTATACACACAAGTGATTTTTGACTGTAAGCCTTACTTTGCAGTTGAGACTCCCTGACGTCCTGTGAGTTGTTTCTGGTTTGGGTTTTTTTTTAACTTTTTATTTTATATTGGAGTATAGCCACTTAACGATGCTGTGATAGTTTCAGGTGCCCAGCAAAGCATGCATTGCTTCTGTTAGTGCCACCCAACACAGGGGAGGGATGGAGACAGCTGTCAAAGCTTCTGCTTGTATTCTATTCAGTGGAGCTCTGGGGCAAGCAGGACATGCCGCTTAGTAGTTGCTTTGGCAGAAATCTTGTGTGTTTAACTGCTCTTTGTTTCTCTTGAGATCACCAACGACCCAGTGTCTCAAGCAGTCCCCTGTCTGCAGAAGAAAGGCCTGTCGTAGGTGCTTGGTCCCTGGGGAAAAGGGGTAGCACAAGATTTGATCTTCCTAGTTTCTACTGATGCAGCAATCTGCCTGCTAGCTGGTCCTTGCTCTCTTCCTGTTCTGGCTTCCAATCCTTCTGAGTAGCACTTTTCTGCGCTGTTCCCACTTTCATAAGTAATGTTTCTCTGTGGCTTCCTACATTTGTCCTGGGCTCCTGTGTTGTTCTTCAATCCCATCCTATCTATATTTAGCCTCTCCATGATTCTTCAAGGGTTTTGTCTTCTAAGAATTCCTTTTTTTAATGTTGATCTCAGTTATGAATTCATTTAAAAACCTTTTCCCATCATTTGAGGGATTTAATACAGAGAAGAGTCTGCAGTGTGTGCTAGGTTTGCCACCTCGAGGCAGAAATATAATCAATTCTTTACTGTTCAAGCTTAAGAATGGTAGGAGTGGTGCTAGGAATTTCAAAGAATCGGTAGTCACACATTATTTTTCTTCAGAACATGATGTGTGACCCTTTTGCATGAAGATCGGCAGGTAGGATTGGGAAGGTCCTCACCCCTGGCTGAACCTTGAAGACTCTTCCTCACGGGGCAGAGCTGCACCTCTTTCTGGCCCTTGTCAGTCTTCCCAGCAAAGTTGCTTAAAACCAGGAAGGAGTACCACAAGCACCTGTCCTCAAACTAAAGGCAGACCTTACGTACACCTAGTTCTGTCTTCCAGGACATGAAGCACTGTTCTCTGCCTCTCAATACCCGCACCTTCTTTTTGCCCCAGTCCCTTACACCAAGTTTAAATTTCAGTGCATATCTGTAGGTTAGGTATCTGCTTCTGCTTAGCCCTCTAGACAAGTACCTGGCTTTTGTTGGGCACCTACCATGTACAGGTGACTGGTCCCTTTGACACACTGCACCTAGACCTCATAACAGCCTTATGGAGGACGTATTATCAGTCTCAAGTGAGGAAACCAATGCTCACAGAATTAAGCGACTTGCTTGAGGTTACAAATTACAAAGCCGTGGGACTAGGCTGCAAGGCTCCCTAAACATGGCTGAAGCCAAGGCTCTTTCTACGGTACCACCTTGCCCCCCTGGGACTTTACACTCAGCTCTGCTTGTTTCCTTGATGTTGCTTTAGTTTATAGTTTTGGCTTGCAGTGGTGGACAATGACTTGTTCGGCTGCTTGCAGTCGGTTTCACTGTGTCACATCTCATCCTGGATCCCAGTTTTGACCTCGGTTTTGCCATTAAGTTTCACTGTTACTGCCACCTTGTCTGAAGGAACACTTTCTAGATTCCCTGACTTGCAGACTACTCTGAGAAGTCAAACTTCTGGAGCTGGCTCCATCCAAGACCTACCTTCATATTTGTATTTGCCAAGGGCAATATAAGGTTAGCCTGGTATTCCATTGGCATCCTCGACCTCCATGTGGAATACGGGTCATACCTGGTAGCAGGAGAGACTGAACTGTAACTACGGATTTGTTACATTAATCCTCAACCTGAACAATCCACACTGCCTCTAGGTCTTTCCTATTCTGCCACAAGAATCCTTTCCTCTCACAAATAAAGACGCTACGTTTCTAAGAGAAGACTGGGGACTCACCTATTAAGATGTTTTGTGGCTGCAGATCCTGGTGAGTGTATCCAGACAGGTGGAGTTCCTCAACAGCCTTGAATAGAGATGAGAGGATGTTTCGGGCAAACTCATCTTCCCTGTCTTGCACAGCCTCTCCTCTGTGGTCGTCCAAGTACTTCTCCAGCGTGTGTTCACACAGGGCGAGGCACACATACAGACAGCCCCTTTCACTCTCACTGCCATAGAATGTCACCACGTTACTGTTGGCTCGGTTGCTCTGCAAACAGGAGACTTCCTTTTGTCCACGCGGGCTGCCTTCACGGAATCGCTTCACAGCTACCTCTTGGTCGTCATAGAAGCCCAGGTAGACGCCCCCTTCAGAAGTGTCAGCAACTTTATACTCTTCATCAATAAAGATCTTGAGTTTGCCGATCATAGGGCGGTATATCCTGTGGAGATGTTTCAGGGCCTCCCCCCAGCGTGAGCTCTGAGGCTTCCAGTCTTCAGCGGGAGGGCGAAAAGCTTCTACAGCTCCATGCTGGCGAAGAAACTTTGCAAGGTCAGGGTTATAATTGCGCGTCGCTATTGCAACAAGATCCCCACAATCTGTGCTGGCTCCTCTGTGGCACAGCAACTGGGCGATCTCCTTCAGGTTGAGTTCCACGGCGGACCACAATGCTGTTCTGCCCTCACTGTCTGTGTCATTAATCTCTATATGTTTTTGTTCCAGAAGCATCTGCACCAAATCCAGGTTCTTCTTTTCCACTGCCAGGATCAGGGGTGTCTTCTTTCCTTCCCCCCTCACATTGACATCAGCGTTACAGCCCAGCAGAAGGCGAGTAACGGCCTTCACCTTCTCAATATCGGAGTTCAGAAGAGCATAGATCAAAGCATTTCTGCCCATATTGTCTCTGGCGTTGACATCTGCCTGCATCTTGTGAAGGAGGATCTCCACGACTTCTACATGCCCTTTTTCAGCAGCATCCATGAGAGCAGTGGCCCCTCCTTTCCTAATCCTCTCTTGATCCTGCTTTGCCTTTCGGTGCAAATTCACGTTTGCTCCATTCTCATACAGGAACCTTAAGGATTCGACTCTACCATACACAGCGGCTTCCATGAAAGCTGTGAAGCCATTAACATCGCACTCATTGACATCTGCTACTTTAGGAAGTAAAAGTTTGAGCGGCATCACATTTTCAGCAATCCCAGCAACTATGAAGGGAGTGGCCCCATTCTTCTTCCGCAGGCAAGGCTTAGCACCATGATTAAGCAGAAGATCCACAATGTCCCCGTTGCCACTTTCTGCTGCATTATGCAAAGGTGACCAGCCCCATTCCTCTTCCTGGAAATTGACATCAGCCCCTTCTTTTAGCAATTGCTTGACCCGCTCAATGTCTTCATCTTTAACAGCTTTTATCAGATCATTGTCTTCCACAGAAGCCCTCCCATTACTAGAGGGTGTGGGTCTTTCCTGAAGATTGTTATGGCTCTTGGTCTCCATGATGGTAAATACCACTGGCTACAACTTTTTTGCCTTTTCTTTGAGAAAATGAAAAATTTATCTCTTTCAGATTTGATCAAAGAGACATGAAATTCTTAGAAACTCCTGTCAGGGTAAATCAGAATTATCTGGCTACAGACCTCCAGTATGAAGAAGGACAATATCTTGGAGTCCTCTGACTTTCCACCTGGAGATGAGAGAGGAACTTTACAATTTTATAATAGTGAGAAAACATTTGAATTCGAGAAATTAATTTTACTAGCAACTTTTTCAAAATACATCTATTATAGAACTTTTTATTATAGAATATTATAAATATATATAAGTTGTAAACAAGAAAATTATTACTCTATCCTCCCACTGCCCAGAAACAGGCATTGTTAATATTTTAGTACAGTTCTACAGATTCTTTAAAAAATAGTTGGGCTCATTGCTCTGTAGGTAATTTTGCATCCTGCTTCCTTTCCTTTAAAGCCTTACTATAAATAATGTCCTATGTTATTACAAAGTGTTTTAAAACATTTTAATGGCTGTGCAATATGCCATCAGAAAGATTTTTCAGTTCCCTACTATGGAGCAGATTTTTAAAATTACTTTTAAACCAGAGTTTCAAAATTAGAATCTTTTTTCACAATTCTAAATGATGTTGGAGCAAACTTAGCTTATTTGAGCTTGTTTTCTTATGGTATATCTTTTAATAGATTTCTCATGATAGATTTCAAAGAACTCCATGACGAGCCAAAGGCTATGATTGTCTTGACGATTCTCAACCTACATTAATACATTTTTTCCGATGCCATGTAAACATACCCTTACTAGAAATAGATGGCCTCTAAAAAACCAGAACCCTCATTTAATAAGAAAATGCGTGTTTTTCGTCAATTTGCGTTTCTGGTTGAGCACGCTCAGTATGTTCCTGGCTCTTTGCGCATGTGCACTCGTGTTCAAAGTAGTGTAGCGCACAGGAAAGAACTCGGACTCCCAGTTCCGCAAGATCTAAGCTTGAGCCCCTGGTTGTGTAACTCTAGCCTCTGACTTCCTAACTGTGTAACCTTAGATTATTGTCTCAATTTTCTGTTCCCTCAAGTGAGGGCGACAATAAATACAGTATCCCATATAAAGTGAAGTAGGGAGGGGGGGAAATACTGGGCCTTCAATAAATGGTACAGTGAAGTATGTCCCTTCATGAAAACAAAATTTAACAAATCCCAGTCTCCCCACCCATGTGCATATACATATTACACAAACAGGGAGCCTGGGGTGTCAATTTAATCCAACTGCGTCCATCAGATCTGAGCGATTTAGATCCAATTCAAACAGCAGACAGCAGCAAACTGTTACCTGAATATTTAGATAACTGCGTCTGCCGTTCACAAAACAACCATTTTTCTGCAATGTCACCCTTCCGACAGGCTCAATGTCCCCACCTCAGTGGTCTAATCAAATGTGCAGCGGAAGCACAGCCACCTGGTAGTGAAATTTTTGGACCAAATGTTTGTGTAAACAGTTCCGGTGACAGTGGGTGTGAGGAGGGCTGGAATAAAGAAAGGAGCAGGGAAAGCGAGAAGCTCAAAGGTACCTGGAGGACTCAAGGTTTCTTCGAGCTTTTTTTCCTTCTCTGCTCCTTTGTTTATTCCAGCCCTCCTCCAACTGCTAACTTCACTGCAATACAATCACTTAAGGATACCACATCTTGGACTCCTTTTGAGGAAATGCAAATAAAAATAACGATAGTGAGAATAATAAGAATAAAAGAAACCACGAGCAGAAAATAGAGCAGAAAATAACCACCACCCGGCAAAAGCACTGCGAAGGAAGAGTCTTGCTTTCAGTTTCATTTTCTCCACGTGATCAGAGGTGCCCAATACAGCCAGATGGCTTGAATAAATAACGTGTGGATTGTGACAGAACCCTGGGAATCTCAGGCGGGCTCAGTCCCAAAGGGAGCGCTGGGGCCGGCCAGCTGGCCCTGCGTGCTCCCTCCTCTCCCCCCGTTCCACAACCACGGTCGCCTCCAGTCCCCAAATCCTTCAAAGAAAACAACCTTTCAGGCTTTCCCAGCTCTCCTCCTTCCGCCCATCTTACCTTAACGCAGATGCCCCCTCCTCAGTTATTCCTCTGGCAGCACCTAACGTCAAATACCGACACAGTTCCTGCTGGGGACAGGGCGTCTCCGAGCCAGCGGGGCGGAGCCTGGAGAGGAGAGTGACAGGAGGAAGGAGGGGACACTGACCACACCCACACTCGGCAGAGGTAGCCTGAGCTAGCAGTTTCCTTTAAACCCTGTAGAGGAGAGCAGCGTCTCTGAACTGGTTGCTGAGCGCTGGTTTGATGTCCAAGACCCCGCCGCTCAGCCTGCAGCCTTTCAGGTTTCAGCATCCAGCTCCTTCCTGACCACGTTGTCCCCAATCCCCTATCTTCTTAAGGGAAATGAATGGTAAATAAACATTTATCGAGCACCAACTGGGTGCACACGGCACTACGTTCACTGCTTCACGAGAGACACGGGCCCAGTCAACCCTAACAATCCTGCTGATGATGAAGCTGAGGCTCTGGGAAGCCAGGTGAGCCCAAAGCCCAAGCTCCCTCGCTCACCTGGGCGCCCTCCACTCACCACCCTGAGGCAGTGTGGCCTCCTGGAAAGGGCAGCAGGCTGGCAGTCTTGAGGCCTGGTCCTGAAGCCAGAGCTGTGGCCATTTTGCTGAGTGACCTCAGGCAGGTGGTTGAAAGATGCTGGGCCTCGTTCTGTCATGTGATATGATTTTTAAGATTCCCTTAGGCTCTAGACGTTCCCTTCTTGACCATTTTCCTAGCACTGAGATGCATGCTGTATACCGAAGGCTACAGTGGGAAGTATTCCTGTCCTCAAAGAATATCCAGTCTTGCTAGAGAGATAAATTTGCTAGAGGGTCATGAACAGCCAGCAAAACGTGGTCACATGATGGTCACCAGCATCATACCGTCCAGACTCTGGACCTCCTTTGCCCCTTACATCCCAGTGACTCCCAAGCCTCTGTCTCTAGCCCCAGCCTCTCTGCTGAACTTCAGACCCACAAATCTACAACAGAGACCCTCATCTCTCCCTATATCTGCTCCTTTCCTTTTTCTCCATGAATGGCACCAGCTCCTGAATGCCACTCCCCATTCTCATCCTAATAGCAAGTCTCCTACTTTCATCTGCAAGGTGATGGCTAACCTCACCCCTTACCATCACTTATTGGAAGAAACTGATAACTTGCTTCCCAGCCTCTAATCTAGTATCATCCGATTCACTGACTCACCATAGTGTTCAGGACAAAGTTCAAAATCCTTAACCCATCATTCACTCAATTAATATTTATTGAGCACTGACGTTGTTGCCAGTGACTATTCTAAATGCTTGGATACAGTGATTTGTCACACAGATACCTCATGGGGGGTCTTGCTGGAGCTTGCATCTTAGTAGGCAGAAATAGATCATAGAGATACGTTCGTTAGGTTACTCCTTGCTGCCTGTGGATGCCGTCTCCCCACTCCACTGCCGTCATGTCTAAGTCAGTCTCCCAAAGAGCCTGAAGAGCGGCGGAAGCTCTCCATCGGAGGTTTGAGCTTTGAAACAACTGATGAGAGTCTGAAGAGCCATTCTGAGCAGTGGGGAACACTCACAGACCATGTGCTAATGAGGGATGCAAATGCCAAGTGCTCCAGAGGCTTCGGGTTTGTCACCTATGCCACTGTGGAGGAGGCGGATGCGGCCGTGAATGCAAGGCCACACAAGGTGGTGGAAGAGTCGTGGAACCCACGAGGGCCGTCTCAAGAGACAATTCTCAAAGACCTGGTGTCCACTTAACCGTGAAAGAGATTTTTGTTGGTGGCATTAAAGAAGACACAGAAGAACACCACCTAAGAGATTATTTTGAATAGCGTGGGAAAATTGAAGTGATTGAAATCATGACTGATTGAGGCAGTGGCAAAAAGAGAGGCTTTGCTTTCGTAACCTTTGATGACCAGGGCTCCGTAGACAAGCCTGTCATTCAGAAACACCACAGTGTGACTGGCCACAACTGTGAAGGAAGGAAAGCCCCATGTAAGCAAGAGCTGACTAGTGCTTCGTCCAGTCAAAGAGGTCGAAGTGGTTCTGGAACTTTGGTGGTGGTCGTGGAGGTAGTTTTGGTGGGAATGACAACTTCAGTCATGGAGGGAACATCAGTGGTCGAGGTGGCTTTGGTGGCAGCCGCGGTGGTGGTGGCTATGGTGGCCGTGGGGTTGGCTATATGGATTTGGTAATGATGCAAGCAATTTTGGAGGTGGTGAAAGCTACAGTGATTTTGGAAATTACAACAATCTTCAAATTTTGGACCCATGAAAGGAGGCAGAAGTTCTGGCCCCTGTGGCAGTGGAGGCCAATACTTTGCCAAACCACGAAACCAAGGTGGCTGTGGTGGTTCCAGCAGCAGCAGTAGCTATGGCAGTAGCAGAAGGTTTTAATTACTGCCAGGAAACAAAGCTTAGCAGGAGAGGAGAGCCAGAGAAGTGACAGCGAAGCTACAGGTTATAACAGATTTGTGAACTCAGCCAAGCAGAGTGGTGGCAGGGCAGGGCCTAGCTGCTACAAAGAAGACGTGTTTTAGGCAGTACTCATGTGTATGGGCAAAAAACACTCGAGGACTGTATTTGTGACTAATTGTATAACAGGTTATTTTAGTCCTGTGGAAAGTGTAAAGCATTCCAACAAAGGGTTTTAATGTAGATTTTTTTTTTTGCACCCATGCTGTTGATTGCTAAATGTGATAGTCTGATCACGACGCTGAATAAATGTGTCTTTTTTTAAATGTGCTGTGTAAAGTTAGTCTACTCTGAAGCCATTTTGGTAAATTACCCCAACAGGGTGAAGTTAGAATTTCTTTAGGGTGATGCCAGGTTCCATTTGAAATTTATTTACAACCTGCTTTTGTGGAGAAGCTATTGTCTTCAGAAACCATGGTGTAGTTGAACTGATAGTTACTGTGTTGTGACCTGGAGTTCACCTTTATTTTTTCTTTTTAAGCTCTTTATTGGAATATAATTGCTTTACACTCTTGTACCAGTTTATGAGGTACACCAAAGTGAATCAGCTGTATTTATACACATATCCCCATATCCCCCCCATCCCACAAAGCCCCCCCACCCTCCCCGTCCCAGCCTTCCAAGGCGTCACCCATCATCGAGTTGATCTCCCATTGTTATACAGCAACTTCCCACTAGCTATCTATTTTACAGTTGGTAGTGTATATGTGTCTATGCTACTCTCTCACTTCGTCCCAGCTTCCCCTTCGCCCCCCACCCCCCAACCCCATGTCCTCCTGTCCATTCTCTGCATCTGCCTCCTTATTCTTGTCTTGTCACTGGGTTCATCAGTACCATTTTTTTTTTTTAGATTCCATATATATGAGTTAGCATACAATATTTGTTTTTCTCTTTCTGGCTTACTTCACTCTGTATGACAGACTCTAGGTCTATCCACCTCATTACATATAGCTCCATTTCATTCCTTTTTATGGCTGAGTAATATTCCATTGTATATATATGCCACATTTCTTTATCCATTCATCTGCTGATGGGCATTTATGTTGCTTCCATGTCCTGGCTATTGTAAATAGTGCTGCAGAAAACATTACAGTACATGTTTTTTTGGATTATGGTTTTCTCTGGGTATATACCCAGTAGGGGGATTACTGGATCATATGGTAGTTCTATTTGTAGTTTTTTAAGGAACCTCCAAACTGTTTTCCATAGTGGCTGTACCAACTTACATTCCCACCAACAGTGCAGGAGAGTTCCCTTTTCTCTGCTAGAGTTCACCTTTAAAAGGGTCACCCAAGCAAAGTCATGGAGTTCTTTTGGTTATTAATATGATTGTTGGCACAGCCTATGCAATATATCTAAATTGAATTATGGTACCAGATAAAGGTACAGATGGGAATGAAGCTTCTGTATCATCCATTATCATGTGTAATCAATAAATGATTTAATAATCTCTTGAAAAAAAAAAGAAATAGATCATAGATGATTGAGGGCTTCCCTGGTAGTGCAGTGGTTAAGAATCTGCCTGCCAATTCAGGGACACAGGTTCGATCCCTGGGCTGAGAAGATGCCACATGGCTCGGAGCAACAAAGCCCGTGCACCACAACTACTGAGCCTGTGCTCTATAGCCCTCGAGCCACAGGTACTGAGCCCACGTGCCACAACTACTGACGCCCATATGCCTGGAGTCTGTGCTCTGCAACAAGAGAAGTCACTGCAATGAGGAGCCTGCACACTGCAACAAAGAGTAGCCCCCACTTGCCATAACTAGAGAAAGCCCACGAGGAGCAATGAAGACCCAGTGCAGCCAAAAATAAAATATGTATATAAATAAATAAATAATAAAATAAACCTTAACAAAATAAATAATTGAGAAATGCAATATGTAACATGATTTCAGGTCATGATATGGTCCCTGACAATCCCGATTCCTCATGGGCACCATCGCTACTACCATCCAGTTTCCCAACACATCACACTGCTTCCCACCTCCATGTCTCCGCACATGCTGTTTTTGCTACCTGAAAGGAGAAAAAGGAGAAGAAGAAGAAGAAGAGTGATGGTGATGATGATGGTGGTAGCAGGCATTTATGTTGCTCTTTAGTATGCTCTAGGAACTGTTCTGAGCCATATATATAAAGTCATGTAATCTAATCTTTATGAGATAGGCACTATTTTGGGCCCCATGAGGTCCAAATGAGGAAACTGAGGCACAAAGTGATCAAGGAACTTCCCTTGTTCTAGAGATTTGGGCTACATCATTGAACAACACAAAGAAAGATGCCTGCCCTCATTCTTGTTGCAGAAGCCAGACAATGAACAAAATAAGCAAATTATATATAGTATGCTTTATGGGGAAAATCCTACAGAGAATAATAAGTAGAATAAGGAGGGTTGAAAATACCAGAATGGGGAGAAAAGATGGCGGCGAAGTAGAGGGAAGTGGAATGCATCCCTCTCCACAGATACATTGGGAATGCACCAAAAGACACAATAATTCCCACAGAGAACCAACTGAACACCAGCAGATGACCTCAGACACCAGAAAGGACCACAGGCATCCCGACATAACTGATAGGGAGGCATCTACGACAGCTCAAAGAGGGTGAAGCGGCGGAGCTGCGGCAGACAGGAGGGAGTGAGAAACATACGAGGGTCCACACCACAGCTCAGTGTTCCCGGACCGAGACGTCGATTCACAGCTGAACAGAGGGTCCGGGAGCGGGAGCGTGGGAACCGGAGAGCTGGTTCAGGGTGAGAAAAATTGTTGCCAGTAAAGAGATGGGCTGAGAGGACAGGAGGGAGGAGGTCTGCAGCGAGGAGTGCCTGCCCCTGAGAGCTGCCTGGCCATGCTGGCAGCTGGATGCTGCTGGCTCACGGGAGAGGGGGAGGAGCCATGGGCATAGCCTCTCTCTCTTTAGGCCCCTGCCACGGGCAGGGGAGGGACCCCTGTGGGCCACCTAAGGCACTCAGGAATAACAAGGACCCTCAGGCCCTCAGGCGGGGCTAGCTTAAAGCCCTGGCCGGCAGCCGAGAACAGGCATGGAGAACCAGCAGCAGGGAGGCTGCTGAGAACAAAAAAACCCAGAGAGAGGCCCAACTCTGAGACATTCTGTTTATACCTGAGCCACCAGCGTCCCTCTGCAACAGGCACCTCCAAGCCCTACTGAAACGACAGTGTGCCACTGCTCACTCACTCCCAGGGAAAGGAGCCACTATTGTACCCTCTCCCTCCCCACACACCAATGCTTACAGACGAACAGTAAAGGAAGCGCTCAACTGGTCCATTCTGGGATCAGTTCTAGTTTTTTTTTTTTCTTTATTAATTACGATCTTAGTTCTAAGGGATCTACAAGTTTTATAACATATTTTTAATCTATTTTTTATTCTATTTTCATTTTTAGCCTTTTTATATACTTCTATTTCTAGCTAAGTTTTTTGTAGTACGGACTATATATTTCTCCTACCTTCTTTTCATCTCTATGTTTTATACATTTCTATTCCTTTCTTTTTATTTGCATATTTCCAGCCACACTATGCTCTTCTGTTGCCCTCTCTTCCATCCATTTTTAGTTTAGTTTATCTTAACATACTTATAAGCAACACTGTCAATCTGCTCAGACTCCTTGCTCTATTCTTCAGATGACACTCCACCTAGGTATTTAATATTAGGTTTTTGTCTCTATCTTAGTTCTTAGTACAATTGTCTAATTTTATTCTGAGAATCTCCATTCTGTCTGATGATACTCTAGCTTTTTTTTATATTTGATCCTAGCTTTCAATATCTCCCTGGATTTGTGTTTGTATGTGTAAGGTGTTATTTGTTTGTTTGTTTTTGCTTTTGTTTCTGTTTTGTTCTATTTTGGTTTTCAATTTCTGTTGGGTTTCTCTTTGAATATCTGATAGCATACTGGGGTTCTTCTGTCAGCTCTTTCTAGTGCCTAATGTCCTATTGGATTCAGTAACTGTGTGTCATACATGTATGTGTTTCCTAGACTTAGTATTTATTTGAACCAACACTCGGCTATTAGTCTGGGGCTTGGACAGTCTCCTATAAACCCCTCTATCACTGGGACAAGCAACACCAGAAGTTTGGACTACCATGAGGAAACAAAGAAACATCATGCAGGCAAAGGAGCAGGAAAAAAACCCACAAGACCAAATAAATGAAGAGGAAATAGGAAAAATACCTGAAAAAGAATTCAGAGTAATGATAGTAAAAATGATACAAAATCTTGATAATAAAATACAGAAAGTACAGGAAACAGTTCATAAGAACTCACGAAAACTAAAGAACAAACAAACAGCAATGGATAACAAAATAACTGAAATTAAAAATACTCTAGATGGTATAAACAGAATAACTGAGGCAGAAGAATGAATAAGTGAGTTGGAAGATAGAATGGGGGAAATAACTGCCACAGAGCAGGAAAAAGAAAAAAGAATAAAAAGAATAGAAGACAGTCTCAGAGACCTCAGTGACAACATTAAGCATACCAACATTCGAATCATAGGCATCCCAGAAGAAGAAGAAAAAAAGAAAGGGTCGGAGAAAATATTTGAAGAGGTTATAGTGTAAAACTTTCCCAACATGGGAAAGGAAATAATTAACCAAGTCCAAGAAGTGCAGAGAGTCCCATACAGAATAAACCCAAGGAGAAATACACCAAGGCACATATTAATCAAACTAATGACAATTAAATACAAAGAAAAAATATTAAAAGCAGCAAGAGAAAAGCAACAAATAACATATAAGGGAAAACCCATAAGGATAACAGCTGATCTTTCTATAGAAACTCTGCAGGCCAGAAGGGAATGGCAGGATATACTGAAAGTCCTGAAAGAGAAAAACCTACAGCCAAGAGTACTCTACCCAGCAAGAATCTCATTCAGATTCAATGGAGAAATCAAAAGCTTTCCAGACAAGCAAAAGTTAAGAGAATTCGGCACCACCAAACCAGCCTTACAACAAGTGCTAAAGGAACTTCTCTAAGTAGGAAACACAAGAAAAGGAAAACACCTACAAATACAAACCCAAAACAATTCAGAAAATGGTAATAGAAACACACATGTCAATAATCACCTTAAAGGTAAATGGATTAAATGCTCCAACCACAAGACACAGACTGGCTGAATGGATCCAAAAACAAGACCCTTCTATATGCTGCCTACAAGAAACCCACTTCAGACCAAGGGATACATATAGACTGAAAGTAAAGGGATGGAAAAAGATATGCCATGCAAATGGAAGTCAAAAGAAAGCTGAAGTGGCAATACTCATATCAGACAAATTAGACTTTAAAGTAAAGACTATTACAAGAAACAGGAAGGACACTACATAATGATGAAGGGATCCATCCAAGAAGAACATATCACAATGGTAAACATCTATGCCCCCAACATAAGAGCACCTCAATACATAAGGCAAATGCTAACAGCTATAAAAGGGGACATCGACAGTAACACAATAATATGGGAGACTTGAACACCCCACTTACATCAATGGACAGATCATCCAAACAGAAAATAAAGACACACAAGCTTTAAATGACACATTAGACCATCTCGACTTAATTGATATTTATAGTACATTCCATCCAAAAATGACAGACTACACTTTCTTCTCAAGTGCACATGGAACATTTTCCAGGATAGATCACATCTTGGGTCACAAATCAAACCTTGGTAAATTCAAGAAAATTGAAATCATATCAAGCATCTTCTCAGACCACAATGCCATGAGACTAGAAATCAATTACAGGAAAAAAACTGCAAAAAATACAAACACATGGAGGCTAAACAATTCACTATTAAACAACCAAGGAATCACTACAGAAATCAAAGAGGAAATCAAAAGATATCTAGAAACAAATGACAATGAAAACACAACAACCCAAAACCTATGGGATGCAGCAAAAGAAGTTCTAAGAGGGAAGTTGATAGCAATACAGTCCTACCTTAAGAAACAAGAAAAGTATCAAATAAACAACCTAACCTTACACCTAAAACAATTAGACAAAGAACAAAGAAACCCCAAAGTGAGCAGAAGGAAAGAAATCATAAAGATCAGATCAGAAATAAATGAAAAAGAAAGGAAGAAAGCAATAGCAAAAATTAATAAAACTAAAAGCTGGTTCTTGGAGAAGATTAACAAAATTGATAAACCATTAGCCAGACTCATCAAGAAAAAAAGGGAGAAGATGTAAATCAACAGAATTAGAAATGAAAAAGGAGAAGTAACAACGGACACCTCAGAAATACAAAACATCATGAGAGACTACTACAAGCAACTATATGCCAATAAATTGGATAACCTGGAAGAAATGGATACATTCTTAGAAAAGTACAATCTTCCAAGACTGAACCAGGGAGAAATAGAAACTATGAACAGATCAATCACAAGTACGGAAATTGAGGCAGTGATTAAAAATCTCCCAAGAAACAAAAGCCCAGGGCCAGATGGATTCACAGGCGAATTCTATTAAACATTTAGCGAAGAGCTAACACCCGTCCTTCTCAAACTCTTCCAAAATATAGCAGAAGGAGGAAGACTCCCAAACTCATTCTACGAGGCCTCCATCACCCAGATACCAAAACCAGGCAAAGATGTCACACAAAAAAGAAAATTATAGACCAATATCACTGATGAATATAGATGCAAAAATCCTCAACAAAATACTAGCTAACAGAATCCAACAGCACATTAAAAAAAATCATACACCATGATCAAGTGGGGTTTATCCCTGGGATGCAAGGATTCTTCAATATACGCAAATCAATCAATGTGATATATCATATCAACAAATTGAAGGATAAAAACCATATGATCATCTCAATAGATGCAGAAAAAGCTTTTGACAAAATTCAACATCCATTTATGATAAAAGCTCTCCAGAAAATGCACAAAGAAGGAAATTACATCAACATAATAAAAGCCATATATGAGAAACCAAAAGCCAACATCTTTCTAAATGGGGAAAAACTGAAAGAATTCCCTCCTAGAACAGGAGCAAGACAAGGGTGTCCACTCTCACCATTATTATTCAACACAGTTTTGGAAGTTTTAGCCACAGCAATCAGAGAAGAAAAAGAAATAAAAGGAATCCAAATTGGAAAAGAAGAAGTAAAATTGTCACTCTTTGCAGATGACATGATATTATACATAGAAAACCCTAAAGACTCTACCAGAAAACTGCTAGCACTAATCAATGAATTTAGTAAAGTAACAGGATACAAAATTAATGCACAGAAATCTCTTGCATTCCTATACACTAACAACGGAAGAGCAGAAAGAGAAATTAAGGAAACTCTCCCATTCACCATTGCAACCAAAAGAATCAAATACCTAGGAATAAACCTGCCTAAGGAGGCAAAAGATCTGTATGCAGAAAACTTTAAGACATTGATGAAAGAAATCAAAGATGATACAAACAGATGGAGGGACAGACCATGTTCCTGGACTGGAAGAATCAACATAATGAAAATGACTGTACTACCCAAAGCAATTTACAGATTCAATGCAATCCCGATCAAATTACCAATGGCATTTTTCACAGAACTAGAGCAAGAAATCTTACGATTTGTATGGAAACGCAAAAGACCCCGAATAGCCAAAGCCATCTTGAGAAGGAAAAATGGAGTTGGTGGAATCAGGCTTCCTGACTTCAAACTATACTACAAGGCCACAGTGATCAAGACAGCATGGTACTGGCACAAAAATAGAAAGGAAGATCAATGGAATAGAATAGAGAACTCAGAGGTAAGCCCAAACACATATGGGCACCTTATCTTTGACAAAGGAGGCAAGAATATACAATGGAAAAAAGACAGCCTCTTCAATAAGAGGTGCTGGGAAAATTGGACAGCTACATGTAAAAGAATGAAATTAGAACACTTCCTAACACCATACACAAAAATAAACTCCAAATGGATTAAAGACCTACATGTAAGGCCAGACACTATAAAAGTCCTAGAGGAAAACATAGGCAGAACACTCTATGACATCCATCAAAGCAAGATCCTTTTTGACCCACCTCCTAGAATCAGGGAAATAAAATCAAGAATAAACAAATGGGACCTCATGAAACTTAAAAGCTTTTGCACAGTGAAAGTACCATAAACAAGACAATAAGGCAGCCCTCAGAATGGGGAAAAATAGTTGCCAATGAAACAATGGACAAAGGATTGACCTCCAAAATATACAAGTAACTCATGCAGCTTAATACCAAAAAAGCAAATAACCCAATCCACAAATGGGCAGAAGACCTAAATAGACATTTCTCCAAAGAAGACATACAGATGGCCAACAAACATATGAAAAGATGTTCAACATCACTAATTATCAGAGAAATGCAAGTCAAAGCCACAATGAGGTATCACCTCACACCAATCAGAATGGCCATCATCACAAAATCTAGGAACAGCAAATGTTGGAGAGGGTATGGAGAAGAGGGAACTCTCCTGCACTCTTGGTGGGAATGTAAGTTGATACAGCCACTATGGAAAACAGTTTGGAGGTTCCTTAAAAAACTACAAATAGAACTACCATATGATCCAGTAATCCCCCTACTGGGCATATACCCAGAGAAAACTATAATCCCAAAAGAAACATGTACCATAATATTTATTGCAGCACTATTTACAATAGCCAGGACATGGAAGCAACCTAAATGCCCATCAACAAATGAATGGATACAGAAGATATGGCATATACATACAATGGAATATTACTCAGCTATAAAAAGGGATGAGATGGAGCTATATGTAATGAGGTGGATAGACCTAGAGTCTGTCATACAGAGTGAAGTAAGTCAGAAAGAGAAAGAAAAATATTGTATGCTAACTCATATATACGGAATCTAAAAATGGTACTGATGAACTCAGTGACAAGACAAGAATAAGGACACAGATGCAGAGAAGGGACTGGAGAACTCGAGGTTTGGGGGGGCGGGGGGTGAAGGGGAAGTTGAGACGAAGCGAGAGAGTAGCATAGACGTATATATACTACCAACTGTAAAATAGATAGCCAGTGGGAAGTTGCTGTATAACAGAGGGAGTTCAACTCGATGATGGATGATGCCTTAGAGGACTGGGACAAGGAGGGTGGGGGGGAGTCGAGGGAGGGAGGGAATACGGGGATATGTGTATAAATACAGATGATTGACCTTGGTGTACCTCAAAAACTGATACAAGAGTGTAAAACAATTATATTCCAATAAAAAAAAAGAAAAAAAAGAAAATACCAGAATGGGGCTTATGAGTCAAGAGATAGATTTTCCAAGCAATGAAGACTCGAACTCCATATCTAGCACCTAACTACATTACATCCCTCACCCTTAGGCTCATTCCTCAATTATTTAAATTGTAAATCTTTCTTCTCCTCATAAAGTAATTTGAATAGCTGGGCCAATTTAAAAGATGCAGTAATAGTGAATTACCTTGTGATCAGCACTTAATATACCTTGAACACATTTTTCTTGTTACCTAAGAACTTAAATTAAAATTTTTTCTTAGTTTTATCTTATTTTATTTTATTTTATTTTATTTTATTTTTTATTTTTTTGGCCATGCCACGCGGCTTGCAGGATCTTAGTTCCCCTACCAGGAATCAAACCCAGGCCCCACGCAGTGCAAGTGTGGAGTCCTAACCACTGGATCACTAGGGAATTCTCTCTAGTTTTATTGAGAAGTAATTGACATACATCACTCTAGAAGTTTAAGTTATACAGCATGCTGGCTTGATTCACATATACTGTGAAACGGTTATCACAGTAGGTTTAGTTAATATTCTACATCTCAGATGGCTACACTGAAGAGAAAAGAAGTAAAATTGCTGGATCATATGGCAGTTCTATTTTTAATTTTTTGAGGAAGCTCCATACTGTTTTCCATCTTGGCTGCACCAATTTGCAATCCCATCAACTGTGCACAAGGATTCCCTTTTCTCCACATCCACGCCAAGAACTTCAATTTTTGAAGTTAATTTCAGTCCTGTTGGCTAAAGAAATCATATTTTAACCCCTGTACCTACTGGGCTATCTTAGCAATTATGCCAATAATTTTCAGTCCTATTAAAATTTCACATCTTTATTAAACTGTATTAATAAATGAAACTGAAAGTTATATCTCTTGGATATAATTCCAAAGGAAGGAGCCAAACTTAAGAGCAAAATTAGGCAATGCCCAGGAAGTTTGTGTAGCCTGACCTGACATAGCCACAGGGAGGCAGCAGAGAGTGCGGGATGGGCCAGGGTCACAAGGAAGCAACAGCACTGATTTGGAAATAGCATCAGCTAGCCTGGGTTTGAGTGAGTGCTGTCTGGAATAATGGCTCAATCCTTGATTTCCTCATCTGGAATTCTGGAATGCTCTTCATATCAGATGAAATACAGTATGGAAACAGCTGTACTATCCTTGGAAAAGTAGACTTGGAATCCTGGCTTTGAATCATGACTCTTCCATTCTTTTCAAAAAGTCAGTAAATAGTTATTGACTGTGTACAAGGTACTGTGCTGAGTACCTGGAGTCAGATAATAATAATAGCTAATATTCATGGGATACTAACATGATACTTTTATTTCATTCCATATTCCCTATGAGGGATGCAATCTTACTGTGCTCATTTACAGGTGAGGGAACTAAGCCTTGGACAGGCTTAATAACTTCCCAAGGTCATACAGCGAATGAGCAGGACCCAATCCCAACATTGCAACACCACAAGCTGGGCTGTGTGTCGCTCTGTCGTGGTCTGTTCTGTCCCATCTTATCAAATAATATGGCTCTTGATCTTGAAGAGAGTCGTTCAGTAAAAGAAAAAGAGCTGTGAAGCAGTGACAGTGCCATGTCATACATGAGGCAGTCAAGGTAAGGACAGGTTGTCCTAGAATCATGGAAGTGAGCAGAGATGACTTCCGGGCAGTGGACGTCTGGGAAGGCTTCACTTGAGGCGGTGTTATTTTTACTAGATTTTCAGGAGGCCTTTTGAGGAGGGCATCCTCTTCCTCAGCCCCCAACCCCTAATTTAAGAAAAAAGAAAAAGGGAAAAAAGGAAGAGGGCTTTCCAAGCAGAGAGAATAGCATGTAAGGGCCATCTGGGCAGGACCAAAGTCAGGAGAGGGACTTGGGTCGGATCAGAGTGAACCTCGCACGTTATCAGAGTGAACCTCCTACGTTATCGTAAGAGCTGGACTTTTGTAGTCAAAGGGGAGCCACTGAAGGGTTTGAAAGCAGCCACGGCGGGCTCAGATCTCTGCTTTACGGATAAGACTGGAACAGCGTGGAAAATGAGCTGGAGGGGGGAGAGGACTGGGGAGGGGGGCCAGGTGGGAAGCCATTTTTACAATCTAGATTGAAGACGATGAAAGCTTCCTCCGGGAATCTTGGTGAGCCTGGAGGAGAAGCAGCATCTCTGCGTATCAGGGTTAGGGGAACAGAAGGCAGTGGATATCTGAGGGGGACGCTGATGACCTTGGCTTTAAATGCGCTCCATACGGTGAGCCTGTGGGACGTCCAGGGAGAGGAGTCTGAGAGGAAGTTGGGAATGGTAATCTGAACGTTTCTCCTGCCGGATTTAAAATTAATCATTATTGTAAGAGCC
The DNA here is from genome assembly GCF_030028045.1 of Hippopotamus amphibius kiboko. Taxonomy (NCBI): domain Eukaryota; kingdom Metazoa; phylum Chordata; class Mammalia; order Artiodactyla; family Hippopotamidae; genus Hippopotamus; species Hippopotamus amphibius. Next base: position 168,190,487 of record NC_080188.1, on the reverse strand, counting down.
ATGTGCTAAACATGTATATGCTAGGCCCTGGGTGTAGAAAATTGGAGAAGGGGACATTCCTAAACCCCAGGGGTCTGCCGTCTGGTAAAGGGAGGCAGAAAGGAGGGATGTAAGTGCTCTGATGAGGGTGAGCAGCCGCGGGGGCACGTGAAGCACAGGCTTCTGTGATCGGACCCAAAGGCTCAGGGAAGGTGCCCCAGAAGGACCCTTGAGCCGCCCTTTGAAAGATGCCTCCCCAGGCTAATGACGGAGGTCGTGGGTAGCAGAGATGATAGTAGGGGAACAGCAGGGAGCTGGTCCAGGAGGCAAAAGCAAGGAGGCTTGAACAGTAGGGTGACTCTGGGAACCGGAAGCATGAAAGATTTGCTTTCAAGGGGCAGGTGAGGGAGCAGAGACGGGAGAGATATAAGCAGCCCACTCAGGAAGCGCTTTGCCTGCTAAACCAAAGCCTGAGTGCTCTGGGTGGAGGACCAGAGCCGGTGAGTTTAAAGATACTGGAGACCACCTTCAGGCCACACCACGGGCTCCAAGACCACCCTGTACGTGAGAGGAAGGCCTAGGGGAGGGGAACAAGCCTTGAGGGTGGTCTTGCTGGACTGAGGAGCCTGCAGGCACCGACCCCAGCCGCTGGGGGTCCATCACCCCCGTACCTTTCTCCATCGCTCGCCGATGACACCCACCTTTTCCTACTGGCATTCATACTGCTTCAGAAAATACACATTTGTGCCCTTGTATAAGCTTATCCAGAATCCCCACGCACCATTAAATGAGGCTACGTGCAGTTGATGGTCCGGCTACTATGTTTGGTTTTCTGCCAGGCACATAGGATGCATTAGATGCAATAAATGCATGTAAAAAAGGCCAAAAGATGGAAGGAAAGTAATGAAAGGAACACCAGGTTCCTCCCTCCCTGCCTCTCTAAGTACCATCATTCTTCTTCCTTCATCCATCGTATCCCTAGACCATCCCTTGCAGATTGGCCCCTCCCACCCCACCCTGCCACGCTGTAACTGGATTCAGATCTCGTCTCTGGCACTCTCTCAAGCCAGCGGCCCTGGTACGTTCCCCCTCACCCCACCGCTGGGAGCTTCAGTTTCCTCATGTGTATCGTAGGATTATCATACCTACCTCACAGAGCTATCGTAAGGACTAAACGAGACCGGGGCCTGCCGCGGTGTTTGTTCCCATCTTTCTTCCCAGGTCCTGAACCTCAGAATCCCTCCTGACATCACACACAGAATCACCCCTTAGATCTGGGCTTAGAATGTGATTCCATGGGGTTTTGTACGCCATGCACCTGAAGTCTGGTCCCTTTACTCAGACTAACAGTCGTGGAAAAATAAAAGTCAATATAATGTCCAGATCTGTATATAAACAGATAATTCAACATGGAGAAGAATTTAGGGAGAAGAAGTAGGTGATCGGCAGAGGGAGAGCAGACTGGATCCTTGTAAGCCTACCCCGCAGGTCCTTTCCAGCCCAGTGCAAACCTCTCATTCCCTCCGCCCCAGGAATGGAGCAGTCCCATGTATCAAGTGGCTTCCAGAAGCTCATCTCAGAGACATCTACGAAATTATAAGGAGTACTAATTCCTTGAATTTATATGACATCATATTAATGCAAATTGGAAATGGGCAAAGGTGAAAATGGCACAGAAATCGCCCCGCCCCCCAACTGATAGCGTGTGGCCGGGGGGATCTGCCCCTTGTACTGCACCAAGGAGAACTGGGAATGGCTCGTGCTGGCTCTGGTGAACAGGAGACGGACTCTGAAATGACAGTGGAGCCAGGTCACATCAACATGACACAACGGCTTGACACAAGTTGGGCTGTCACCAGCTAAAGGAAGCTATCCATCCTGGTGGCCACCGTTAGAACCAGTCACCAGGCAAACTTGGCCCTTTGAGTTGTGCCTCTGTCTGTAATTCGAAAGCTCCCCCACATATCCTGTGGCATCTCCAGGGGCCAGCTCTTCCACAAGACACCACCCCACCCCCCCACCCAAGCACTTCCCTTTCCCTCTTCCCTTGACCACACAGCCCTTGGAGACTGGATCTCATATTTGGGTTTTATTTTAATTCACAATAAAATAACACGCTGAAACAGGAAAATGGGGATTGAGTACATCGTTCACATCTAGGAAACCAGCTCCAGTTGTCAACAATAAATAAATATTTAAACAGTGAGGAGTTCCTGACAGGTGCTAAGAGGTTCCCAGCACGTCCAAGAGGTAGAGTCCAGTGGAGAGGGAGACAGTCAGGCCACCAGCTCCTGTCGAGATTCTCCAGTGGAGGCAAACTCAAGTGGCAATAAATAACAATAGCAACAACATGACAACAGCAATAAAAATCATGTGCCGAGACCATTGTCACAAAACCAACAATATGTTAGATTTAAATAATTTTCTCCTGGAGAAGCTCCTAGTGCAGAGAGAACAGCGTGGATTTTCCTAGGGGCAAAAGGGGGTTGCCTGGTTAATTCACCTCCCCAGCCTGGGCCCGGGCAGAAGTCCCACCATGGAGTGTGTGTTCGGTGATGCCCTGAGATGACAAGCAGGTTCTGATTTCCCCCGGTCCTGCTCTTCCCAGCAGCCTCTCCCCCCAGCTTCACTCTCAGCTTCTAAGGCCTGTCCAAGCTCACTGAGCTCATTTCTCCCAACACCCCAGTGAGAGCACCTCACATCCACAGGAAAGAAACACAAGGCTCCCCTTCCATCCTGGGGAAGCTCTTTTTCCCTGTTCTAGTACCCACAAAAATAAAATATTAGCTTGATTTAAACAGGACTTTCTGGAACGGCCAAGAGATTTCTCGGGATCCTCTTCCGCCTCGTTCCACCCTGCCCGGCATAAGAGCTGGACGAGCCGCTCACCAAGAGGCCCCACGCCTTTTCCCGATGGGCCCCAAGTTCAAGGGCAGCACGGAGCTAAGAGAGGGCATATCCCAGCAAGAGGGCCTCAGTGGGCCCTGCTCACAGGTGGCCCCTGCTGCACACACGGGGTCAGGGGCACCTGCAAGAGGCCACCAAGAGCACCAAGGTTCATTTCACATGAGCACGATGGCCTCTTTTCAGGGCTCTCTACTGATTCGGAAAGGGGCTCCCAGGCCAGTATTTGAGGTAAGAATCTCATCTGGGGCAAGCATTCCTTTGGTTTTCTGGCCTTGACCAGACCGCCAGGCTGGACACAGGAGTGGTGAGAAGTGCAAGCGAGGGAAGCCCCGGGCAGCCCAGGGGCAGGTGAGCAGGACGGGAAGGGAAGGCTCCAGGTCCACGGCGCCCTCCGTGCCCAGGACAGCCTGGGAACCAGGAAAACAGGATGTGTCAACCATTCGACAGGTGGAACAGCTAACCTGCTTGTCTGTTCCTCACTCATTTGCAAGCTTCCTTTTATCCACAAGTTTCCCAAAGCACCCTAGAATATCTCTCGCCCGCTGAGAACGGCCAGAGACATGCTGACTCCTGCACCCCCATCCCTTTCCCCAACAGCCCCACGCGAGCCTCATCTCCAGCCCTTGTCCACGGGTCCTAGAAGTGGGGGGACCCTCTCATGCATGGTATTCAGCCCCACAGTATCTGGAGGAGAGGGTGTCACCGGGTGGGCTTTTTCCTTCGCTGTCCTCTCTTGCGTTGCAGAATCTGCCTCCCACAGCGGGGCGGCGCCTCGGGGATGGGTGACTCAATCTCTCTGCCCAGCTGGCTCCCTCCCGGCCCTGAGGCTCAGGTGCACGAGGGCTCAGCCGGGCTGCTGCTGGACTGGGAGGCGGAGGCGGCCGAGGCTTGGGCAGCCAGGTCCCGGTAAGCGGGGGACTTCAGGAAGCGCGGGTACGAGTCCTTCTCCATCAGGGTGCGCGTCTTCCCCTGGGCCACGTCGAAGCACGAGGGCGTGGCAGCCCGCAGGTTCGTCCTGGTCAGCTCCCTGGTCTCGTGGTCTATGTTCACCTGTGGGAAGGAGGGCAAGGGCACGGGTGAGGGGGCGTCAGGGCAGGGGGTGGCAGGGCGAGGGGGTCAGCAGGCGCCAGAGGACTGGCAGGTGGGGCGGTGGGAGGAGCACTGGATTCCCAGCCAGGAACCGGAGGTCTCCTGAGTTGACCGCCAATGGGCTTTTCTTTTTTTTCCCCCCATTATCCATACACATTTAATAGCCTTAGCATACCTCGACTAATTTTTCATATAATAAAATATGGTTCTATAACATGATTTTTGGTGGATGTATGCTATTCTACGTGTGGCTGAATATGCCATAGTTTATTTAACCAGTTTCCTATTTTTGAACTTTTAGGTTGTTTCCAATTTTTTACTATTATGAACAACAATGCAATAAACATCCTCGTAAATAAATCTGCATCAACAGGCTTTTCAGCTCCGGGCCTGTCCCCACCTCTGATCCCGTATCTGTCCTCCAGTGTCTCAGAATGACCCAGGATATGTTGAGAATGGGTACACATCCAACCTCCTTCCACCCGGTCCACTATAACAACCCGGGTTCAAGTCCCCATCACCTCTCCTCTAGACTAGTGCCAGCGCCTGCTAACTGGTCTTTCTCTTCTCCCATTGAACCCCGGGGGTCTATTCTCCACCCAGCTGCAGAGTGAGCCTTTTACAACCCAAGTCAGTTTGCTAGCTGCTCTGTTGTTTCCCGTCACTCAGAGGAAAAGTCAAAGTGTGCACTGAGCCCAAATGGCTACCTGGGCCGGCACCTGACCACCAGCCACCTGTGTGACGTCATCTCTCACTCGCTCCCCTTCACTCCCCACTGCACATGAGCCCATTTGCTGCCTTGTGATCACAACAGGCACTGTCTTGTCTTTGCACTTTCTGTTTCCTGTGTTAGAATGTTCTTTCCTCCTTTTCATGTCTCTGTTCACATGTCACCATATTGGACAGCCCACCCCTCACTTCCCTTTATAGATCGGAAAGACCTCACATCCTCCCACCCCGTGCTCCGGTATTCCCTCCCATATCCTGCTTTGTTTTTAATCAGAGCACAGATCGTTCCCTGGCAATATTTATTTAATTGGTTATTGCCACCTTCTCCCACTGGGGTAGAGACTTTTTGTTCACTGCCATATCTTCAATGACTACAATAGTGCCTTGCATGTAATTGATGCTCAACAAATCTATATGAAATAAATAAAAGTGCTCAGACAATATAATACTATACAAAGATACAAAAGCAAGGCATTACTACTCTCTCTCCACAAGGGGGCGCCATATTCCCCAATCAAACACAGTGGAGGCCTGGGAGAAGGTTGAAAGGCTCACCCACCACAGACCTGAGGCAGGTCAACCAGGGGACAGAGCCAGGTTGTCCTATGATGGCCTGTCTCCCCAGCTATGTAATTGTCTTGAGCTCTAAAAAAGAGCTCAGTTTACAAAAATGCATGTGGACAGGAGCCAAAAACCCCCTGCCAACCCCTGCAGTCCCACTGGTGAGTATGAAGGTAACAGCAACCAGGAGCAGCCCGGAGCCTGGCTTTTTCAGTCTCCAGCCTCCTGTGCCAAATGAGGCCACTCCATTTCTAAACTCAGCCCTTTCCTTGCTGGCCCCCCAGCCACCTCTGATTCTCAGTGGGGAAGGAGCAGGCAGGGTCTACAGGATCCCTGGAATACATCACAACTCTGACCTCTTTGGGGGCTTCACTGCGGATGAATTCCTCAAAGATCCTATGAGCCCGGGAGGCCAGCTTGGTAGCTGACCGGAGCTTCTTGAACTCCTCACAGGCCAGCCAGAACTCCAGGTTCTCCTCGCTGAACTCTGTCTTCAGGAAGGCGTGGAAGGCAGCCACTCCATCTGGGGTTGCAGAGAGAGAGGAAGAGACAGGTCAGACAGCGGGGACAGCCAGCCGGGAGTAGAAGAAGAAAAGACAGCAAGCAATTGTAGTTAATGGCTCTATTTTTAGGATGTAATTTTCTCAGACAAGGACCTGCCTTTGTATTCTGAACAGAGGCTGGCACACTAGGGGATCTTTATTATTATTACTACTACTATTATTTTGCCCACGCTTTCAGCAACCTCAGGCTGGCTCCGCGGCACATGAGTACGCACGTGCTATCCACAGACAGACACAACAGGGTCCCACTCACTTTTACTGCTCAGCAGCAAGTCAAATGACTCTCTCCACCCCAGCACGTCTTCTGAGAAGTTTCTGCTAAAAAAGGGGGAAAAAAAGCAAGATTTTAATTTAAAAAAAAAAATCAAAAAAATAATGCACAGCACAAATCCTAGCCAGAACTCTGATGGAAGTTGTATAATTCCCACAACTGTATAATTGTATAATTATTGGAGCTGGCTCCTCAAACTCTTGATTGGGGTTCAGGGAAATAGTTGTGTTTTCTAGAGGACAATTCAGTAACCAGAAACCAGAGCAGGGACCTTTTGGCCCTCAGTAAAATTTAAGACTGTGTCTTTGCTGTCCAAAATTCTCTCTATTCCCCTGACTCTCAGAGCTTGTTTTGTATACTTTCTCTACGAAATAAGGGTCTTATAAATAGAAATTATGTCTACCCATAACCCCAGAGCCTAATGGAGCACCTGGCTCAGTTCTTCCAGGTAAAGTGCCTGCCAGTGGAAGTAGAGTCACTGATTTAAAACCCTCCAGTGGCCTTGGACCCTGCCCTTGCCCTGGTTGCATGTACAACGACATCTCCAGGTGGGAGAGTCTGGTAACTAGACATTCCGGCCCTGGGTACCCTCGCTTGTTGGCGGACTTAGAAGCCTGGAGCCACCCACCCATTCACCCATGAGCAAGGAAGCCGTGGCAGACCAGCAAGCAGCTCCATTACAATCTCTTGGAAGAGGTCACCAAGGTCCACCCTGGCCCGTCCTAATTTCTCCTGGTGTTTCTCTTCTCAGGACTCCGTTCCTAAATCTGGCTCCCTCCCTCTAGGGGCCTTAGGCTGGTCAGCAGGACTTACCCTTCTTTGCTGTGTTTACTGCCCCACTCGGACTTGCCAACACTCCCGGTCTCGGAGCCCAGCTCTGACTTGTGAAGAAAGATCCCCAGCCGCGTCTTGAACTCTTTGGCTCTGGAAGACAAAGCATGAGCTTGTGAGGATTCTCCATTCGCTCAGCCAGGGCAGAGAGATTTATGAGGTCCCAGAAGAACTCAGGCTAGCGCCACCCAAATTCCAGCCTGGGCATTCCTGGGAACCTGTAGGCCATCCCAGGGCCTAAATGTTGCCTCTCCCATCAGTATCATGAACCCAGAAACAATGAAAGCAGTATTTGAGCTGTGCCTCGGTAGATCTTACACTTTCTGGGTCTACAGTACAGCACACATGGGCTTTTTCCCACTTAAGTCACACTGATCTATCTTGGTGCCTGCTGATTAGCAGAAGGCAGCTCAGCACTCGCTAGGCTTGTCACATATATTTCTGGAGCTGTGTGGACGCTGATTTCTGCCTTCATCTTTACTTTTTCCTTCCCGGCTCCAGCAAGGACTGGAGTGGGTGAGTAGCTCCCTGGAAAGTGGGTACATCCCTCACTGGGGGGCCTGAAAAATACTTCCCTGCCTTTCCAGGGACAGAGGAGGTCATGCCCCTAGATCTATGACTTAGAATGGAAACGAAGTGCTTAAGAAACCAGGGAAGACTCAGTTCTGCCTGGTGATGCCACCATGGTCTTCCTACAGCTGGGTCTTCAGCAGGTCCCCTGAGTAGAACCGCCACTTGTCAGAGGATGGGAAATGGCACTCAGCAGTGGTCCCTCTGCTTCCCTTTGCTTTGCCTTTTCCATTCTTGTCACCCCTCCTCTAAGATGCTAAGGGAGGCATCTCAGGACGTGGAACCAAGTTGACCTCTGCCTCTCAAGTCACTTGCGTCCCATTCTCCAGCCCACCCAAGTCTGCAAGCCTGCCGCTCCACTCCCTAACGTTGATGGGGCTTCTTCCTCCAGGTAGCTGGACAAGCTGCTCTTACCTCTCCAGGCAGGTGGTGGGGAAGGCGGCCAGGGTCCGGCACATGGCTGCGGGTGCAGGGCAGCACGTCGTGGGGAGGATGGTGGCTGGCTTCAGCGGGCACAGCAGAGCGCGAGGAGGCAGAACAGCGGCAGCCAGCACCCGTCTGCGCGGATTGGGTTTACTCATCTGCTTGCTGGGAGCCAGCGGCTTTTATTCCCTTGGAGGGGCGGAGCCGGGCTGCGGGCCGCCGCCCAATCAGAAAGAGGTGCTGAGCGCGGGCGAATGCGGAGGAGGGGCCTGGAGCTCGACGGGGCGGGGCGCCGGCCCAGGATGCGCCCTTACCCGTGTGCAACCTTCACACCGCGGGGGCGCTCACGGGGCTGCCCCCTCCTCCGGGCGGACACCGGCATGGGGAGGGAGAAGCGGCTGAGAAGTCACATGGAGATGAGAGGCGCACACCCAGTTTAGTAGGAAAAAAAAACAAAACAAAAAGCCGTCGGCTGCTAGTAAAAGCAGGAAACCAACTCAGCAGTGCCAGGAGGATTGGCGGGGCGGGGGGGGGGGGGGGTTGGAGGGGGGGGTCGGGGAGGTACACACGGTGTTGAGCACAGCCTGAGCTTGAGCCTGTTCAGTCCTGAAGGACTGGAGCACAGGGCGCAAGCTAGGCAAGACGGCGTCATGGTTACACTGATAACTTCCATTTACTGTGCTCCTAAACAGATGGCCAGGGGTCAGCTAAGTAAGCCCTTTGTCATCATCAGCTCCATTTTATAGATGAAGAAACTGAGTCAGAACGGTAAAGATACTTGCCCGAGATCAAAGTTAAAAATCGCAAAGTGGGGGGTGGAGGGGTGGGCACTGGCTTTATTAAGCATCTACTGTGTACTTTTTACTAAGACTCGGGTTAAGTAATTTGCTCAAAGTCACACAGTTAGTGTTTTGCCAGAACTCAAATATGAATTTACCATGCTTTTTTCCACTGCTCCTCCCCAGATTAGAATCCCAACACCTCCGTAGCTAGCGAATGATCCTGCCTTTAAGCAGTTGCTACCTAGTTCAGCATCCTCATCTCTGAGATAAAGGTAATAAATGCCCTGCCTCTCTCCTCACTTTCCTATGAAGGCATCACAGCCTCCCCATTGCCTCTCACTTCCCTTTGGCACTGCTGTTAAGAAGCTGCACGTGAGGTTAAGAGTGTGCGATCTAAATTTCTCAGTTCTAAATCTGGGCTCCACCGTTTAAGGTTGCGAGAACTTAGGTGAGCTTCTCAACCTCTCCATGCCTCCGTTTCCTTGTCTCTGAGATGAAAACATGATGCACTTATGTCATAAAGTTGTTGTGAGGACTAAATAAATTTAATTCTTAGTTTGAATTCCCCAGGAAACAGGAAACTCCAGTTCCTCTGAGGCAGAGACTTGCTGGGGAGAGTTCTGGGAACTAAGAGGGTGTGAGGGAAGCAGGGTTGGGCAGAGGGAGGAAATTCCAAAGCTGGTCCCAGAGGATGCTCTGGAGTGGAATGACCCTTCTCAGCAGTCCCGCAGGGAAACAAGGGGGCGGGCCTTTGTATCCCACATCTACGATTATTGAACAGCCTAATTTTAAACGGGGCAATTCCCTCTTGTCAAGGCAACTCCCAGAGAGAGACTGCTGTGAACCTGCAGCAGCCAGCACCTTGGGGGATGAAGGCCTGGTCCCAAACGGAACTCTGGGAGATGCACCACAGCACCGACAACTACACCTGGAAGGTACTGGGGACCGTGCTCAGCTCGTAGTTAGCACTCAGTCATCTTCGCACTCAGGTTTACTTAGTAGGAATACTGGGGTTGCTGGACGATAAGGAAAAGTAGCAAGTTTTTTGTGACTTGGAATTTAGGTGTTTATTTCACAAGGGGCATTTAACAGCTATTCCTCCGCGAAGCCTGGAAGTAAAGGGTCAGAAAAGAGAGGAAACAAACAGAGAAGGGGTCCCACCTGACAGAGCCCAGTGAGAAGGCCCAGAAAAGCTGGTCAGGGAAGGAAAGGGGAAAACCACAGAGAGGAAGAGGGGAGGAAGGCCTGTGAGACAGTCTTTGAGGTATTGCTGGAGCAAAAGAGGCCCAAATGAGAACAATGTGGGGTGGGGGGGGGGTCTTTTGTGAGAGCAGATTCCCTTGCTAAGCCAGGGCCTGCAGAAGATGAGCCAGTTACTCAAAACCTGATGCCCGCTGAAGCCAGAGCTGAACCCCCCCCCCAGCCTCCCAGGTGGTTCCTGGGTGGCCTAGCGGAGCACAGGGACAGGCGAGGCAGCAGCTCACGCACGGCTGGCTCCATCTCAGACACCACAGCCCACCTGCCCCTCATCGCACCCACCTTAGCTCTTGTTCTGCTTTTCTCAGAGGTCCAGGGCTGGATGGGTGTGGGGCAGGGCGAGGAACAAGGGTTGGCGGGGGGCGGGGGGCGCAATGGAAGGATGCCTTTTTGAATGTTTGCTTCTCAGCACAGTCCTCGGTCCACACGATGACGCAGCCCACCCGGCTCCATCAGCAGGCTGTTCTGCCGGAAGATTTGTCAGCTGGGATGAGGGTTTTGTTTTCACCTGGTGCTGCTCCTGCCCCAGGGCACGCTTCTATTACGCAGCTGTCGAATGGGGACATGGGTGGTGTCTGGGACAGCTTTTCCCCAAGCGATAAAAGTGAGTTTATGGATGGATTGAACCCCCAGTCTTACCCTCAGTAGTACCACATTGGAATCAGCCTGGATGTGGCCACATGACAACAATAATAGTGATTAGGTAGAAAACCTCCTCAAACCTTCCTGCCTTTTCTGCATCCCTGTGAATAGACCAGAGGAGCTTTTAAATTTCCATTCTGCAGACTACAAAACAGCAGTGCTGAAGGCACTTAGTTAAGTGCACTGGAGCTGAAAACAGCTGAACCCTGGGCCCAACCTCCAGATTCCTGAGCTAGTACTTTTTCATTTGACAAAGAAAGCAAAAGAGACAAAGGGATTGATGCACGGTGCGCAGATGGGCAAATCCGAGAGCACAAAGCTCCCGGCTCAAGATGAAGAGCCCTCTCTGAGTTCAACCTGCCTCCCAGTTGCCATGGTTACCTTTTCAGTTTCCAGGCAGAAACTTTTTGAAGTTCACGGTTTATCCCAAATTCTCTTCCCAGCAGGTAGGTCGGTTCATGTCTGCAATTTCAGTAATGACTCAACAGTTGCTGTCAGTCCAGCAAGTTGAGCTTGCCTGTGAATCGCACTGGCTTTGATAGAACCTGACCTCATTTTTGCCCAGTGGTCCCAGCGCAGCTGTGCTCTCTTTAATGGAGAGTATGGGGACACAGCTCTGCAGCCTGGGTCATCTGGGGTCAGGCTTCAACATCCCACAACAACCGAGCCACATTGCCTTCCATCTCCTTCAGCCCCTCTGACCTACCCAGCACCACTCTTTGCATGGGGGCTGAGGTCTAGACAGGACCTTTGTCTGCTGAAAACAGAGGAAATGAAAGCACTTTGTCAACTTTGGTGCAGACGATACCCACAGTGGTCTGGACCTTCCAAAATCAGTCATCAATCTACTAATAAATGTTTATTAAGAATTTACTGTGTTCCCAGGGAATTCCCTGGCTGTCCAGTAGTTAGAACTCCGCACTTCCACAGGAGGGGGCACAGGTTTGATCCCTGGTCAGGGAACTAAGATCCCAAATGCCACACGATGCTCCCAGAAAAACAAAAAAAGAATTTACTATGTTCCTAAGTTGATGGGGGAAACAACAGCTTTTAATGACCTTATATCCCTGACGGTGATGACCTTATATTTCCTCCTAGCTGAGGAAACAGAACTACCAGAGGGGAGAGGGAGAGGTGATAGGAAATTATTGCCTGGTGTTGTAACTAGTGTCCAGGAAAGGGAGAGATCAGAGAGGGCTGGCAGTGTTTAAAAAAAGGAAAAAAAAGGAGCAAGAGGGATTTAAGCACCATGGAGGAAGGTTAGAACATGCAGGGCATGCAGGAGGAAGCGTGCTTCAAGTGGGACAAACAGCTAGGAAAAGTCTGTGGTCGTTTTGGGGTACAGCAAAGGTGCACAAAGATTTAGAAATTCCTTCCATACAGGCAGAGGCGCTTGGGCTGGTGGCGTGCACACTTGGATGCCACTTTTAGGTTTAGAAGCACAAAAACAGCAAGGGCAGCACATATACAAGGTGGCTGCATGAGAAGGAAGAGATCACCTCCAGCAGATGTGAAATCGTCTCTGGGGGCCAGTTCCCTGCTGGGTCATGACGAGAACAGTGGGTACCCTCCCTACCTGGGCAGGGGAAGTTGACAGAGTTCAGCCTGGGTGCAAGAAACAACTGTTTTCCCCTAATTATCATTTAGGGCACTGGGTGCAGCTCACTTTGATGGCTGTACTATTCATCTCTGATTTTTCCTCTTCTCCCCTTCCTTCCCTCTGAGCAGAGTTTTGAGGGGATGGGAGGCCTGCTTCTCTCTACCCAGCTGGGCCAATGGACCCCTAGCCTTGAAGGAGGGCAGTCTCATCCACTGGGCGGAGGCTGAAACTCTCCAGTGGTACCCGTGGTTAGTAGGATCAGGTCTAGTCTCCTCTACATGGCACATACGGCTCTAACCACCTGATCTCACATCCTTCACCTCACACCCCAACACCCAGCCAACCTCAGCAGCTGCAGGTTACCGCAGGCGCCATGCTGCTGCACCTCCAAGCCCTGAGCGTGAGGCTCTCTAGGCCTGAAAGACCCTCCAATTCCAGTTCTACCCATTTTAAAAGATATTTTCAATAAACTAATTTATATATATTGATATATAGTTTGCATATAATAAATGCACAGATCTTAAGTGTACAGCTTGAATGAGTTTTGACAAATGTTAACATCCATGTAACCATGGCTGTATCATGCCAGATTGCTGGGTGGCACTTTACCCAAGAGCCAGTCAGGCTACAGAGTACTTCCATCATCCTAGAAACCCTCATGCTCCTTCCAGCCAACCGCCCACCCCACCCTCCTTCAGAGGCAACCACTAGTGTGAGTCCTAGAACCATAGGACTCATGTTGACTTTTTTTTAAATAAATTTATTTATTTTTATTTATTGGCTGTGTTGGGTCTTCATTGTTGCATGAGAGCTTTCTGTAGTTATGGAGAGCAGGGGCTACTCTTCGCTGCAGTGTGCAGGCTTCTCATTGCAGTGGCTTCTCTTGTTGCGGAGCGTGGGCTCTAGGCACACGGGCTTCAGTAGTTGCGGCACACAGGCTCATTACTTGTGGCTCGAGGGCTTAGTTGCTCCGTGGCATGTGGGATCTTCCCAGACCAGGGCTCAAACCCATGTCCCCTGCCTTGCCAGGAGGATTCTTAACCACTGTGCCACCAGGGAAGTCCCTCGTGTTGACTCTTGAGTTTGCTTTCCTACTTATTTTTGAGGCCTGGCTCACGTGCTCTCTCGTCCCTGGAACTTGTTCCTCCCTGTGTTGCCCTGAACTCAGAATTGATTCCCAATCCATTTGCTCTGTGTGCTCCTGGAGGGCAGAGACCATTGCCTTGGTCCTCTTTTTATCCTCAGCCCCTAGCACCATGCCTAGTTTGGTGTGTATTCTATAAATGTTGGCTGGCTGGCTGGCTTCTGCTTCAACAGGAATCATAATAGCTGACGTTTATTGAACACTAACCCAATGCAAGAATCTGTATGCTTCCTTTCCCCGGAATTATCTTTCAGTTCTCACAATTACCCCATAAGGCGGGTACTGTCTTGTCCACGTTTTACATTTGAGTAAACTCTGGCAGAGATTGGTTAAGTAACTTGCTTGCAATCACACAGCTAGTGACTGCTCAAGCTGGGTTTTGATCTCAGTCCAAATCCAGAGCCTGTGTTCCTAACATACAGCATGCCAGCTTGCTGTGTGGTCTTTTCTAGAGCTCAGAGTTTGCTCACCATGAGAAGAACGAAGCATAAGCTTGGGAAGGACATCACACCTCATCCTCTGTCTTCTGTAGTTTTCTTTCCTGTATCCCCACCGGCGCCTCTTCCTTGCTCACTCCATCCCTCTCCGGCTGTTCACATTTCCCACTTTCTGTCTTTGCCCTCAGCTGTGTGTCACCACTGGCTCTGACTTGTCTGCTTCTTCTGTCTCTTGTGTATGCAATTCTCACATGTGGCTGCCAGGAGCCCCTTTCGCTGCTAAAGTCCCTCGGTTAACATGTGGGCTTTTATTATCTTGTCAGGAAAACTCGATTCAGCTGCTTTGCCCCACCTCCCTTCCCAGCTGTGCCTCCCCAGCCCTCTTTGCTCATAGAGGACCCTGTTTCCCACCTTGGAAAGAACCCAGGGGCAGCCTTCAAGGGAGGTAGACCTCCAGTCCCCAAAGCCTTTGGGATGTGTGGGGCTCTGGAGACCTTTGTCCCTCTTCATCCTCCTGCTGATGGAGCCTCTGGGGTTCATTCTGTCTTGGTTGTCACATGCTGGCTGTGGCCCTTCACAGGCCCTGTGCTTGGTGTTTTGTGGTCTGCTGCCCGCAGGCGGGCTGGTCTGCCTGGCTGTGATGGTCTGCTTTACCCCACACCCCAGCCAGACTGTCCGCCTGCCTCAGAATCCTGAATTCTCCCAGTGCCTGGGGTCCCCCTGCCACGTGCTGTCCTGGGCCCCTCCCCGTGGTACCCATGCTGCCTCAGCTTTCCCCTGCACATGCTTGCGTATTGATTCGTTCCTTAAAGTGTCAGTGAACTCAATGGCAATAGAGGAGCCCCACCTCACCCTAATACTGCCAATTCCAAAACAGCAGGGTTACCTAAGCACCCTGGGCTTCTGTCTTCCTCTTTCTCACCCTCCCTCCCCATCCCTTTTTCACTTTTGTCAGGAATGCCATTTTTCTGAGAGCATCTCACGTCTACTCACTGAGTCTTAGAAACAAAGTTTATCAGAATCTGGATTGTTCTTATTTAATAATTTTCCAAGGCCCTGAGAAGCCACTTAGAATGAAAGATTAGAGGGGGTGGAAAACATGGGGCCTGGGATTTGCAAATGACTAAAAGGTGAAGTTTAGATTTCTAATTTCCCATTCTTTCCTGGACTGAGGAGTGTAGACTTTTGGATTCCACACCTGGGACGTGAGACAGGTACTGCCCGCCGTTTGGGCCTCATTCCAGGCAGGAAACAAGCACGGCGCTGGATCTAACAGATGCGCCCCCCTGCCCCGCAACAGGGAGGAGAGCGCGGTTCTGACTCACTCGCTCCCTCTGTCATATTCCCTGGGCAGGGCAGCCACCAGTGCTGGGGAGACTCTGCAAACAGCCTAACTGAAACATCGTTTTACTCTCAAACCATGTGTGTGTGTGTGTGTGTGTGTGTGTGTGTAGGGACGGGGGACTGAAAGACCCTCACAGATGGAAATCTCTGTAAGTAGCTGTTTAGGTCTCAGCCCACCTACCCTCATTTCTTAGGAAAGCTCAGCACACCATTCCATCCCTGGTTCTAGAGACACGTCGTGTGCTCTCCTGGGCTGGAAAGCTGCCTTTGAGATGTGGGTGCTCACCTGGGAAGGGCTGAAATGGCCCGGAGGTGGCCTGGAATCTGGAATTTGAGCCTAGCGCAGTGTCCGGCATAATATAGCTGGTCATGAAGTGCTGGATGAGGAAGGAACGGATGGGTCCCACTGGACACGGTGGATGTCTCTGGACAGTCATGGTCAACCCAGACTCCCCGGCTCCTTGGGATCGCAGACATTCTTGGCTGAACTTCAACAGATGACTTTCTGGAAATGGGTCACAGGCAGGCTGGCTTACCCAACAAAATGTATCGTTATGCACCTCCCGAACGTGGCCCCCACTGGGCTTGTGGAGTCCCCCCCGTGCAGGCAAACTGGCATGAGGTCAGGGAAAGTCTGACACACATCAGGGGTTCCAGGGCCCAGCTCGAGCTGGAAACAGGGCACCAAACACACACGGATCTGTCACCTCGTCCCATCTCTCTGAATGTCTTCAGTAAGGAGAGCCCCTGGCCCACCTCACCTCCTTTCCCCCTCTCCTAGGTATTCCAGAGAGGCAGGGGCTAGGGAGGTGCTGTGTTTGGTAGTAATAACAGATTTCCGCTGCTTGCAGCCGGCCAACACCTGGCCCTGCCCTAGACCTCATCTTGGAGGAAGGGACATGCCATTTGCAGGGCCCTCCACGGCCCAACACTGAGCTCAGTGCCTTCCAGATGGGGAACCCGACAGCATGGGAAAGTAGTGCACCCGCTGTGACACAGCCCGTAATAAGAGGTGCCGGGACTGGAACCCAGTTCTGTCCAGCAGGTCCAAATGCAGGGCTGCTGGGCGTCCCGTCCTCTCGCCTCTGAGCAGCACTCCCTCTGGGCCCTGGCTGCTGCTCCAGGCCATTTCTCCACGCTGTCCTAGTTAGGGATGTCTAGGTGCTTCCAGAGGCCACACATGATACACGGGGACTGCTCACACAGCAAGCCCGGGCATGTGAACGTCTCACACACGTGCAGAGATGTCAGGTAGGAGCTCCAGGAGGGGTTTGCCATCTCCTGGACGTTAGGGACCTGCCCTCCTTTGAGTCACTGTCCACAAACCACCATTTCAATAGGGAGAGCGGGGGTGGGAGGGGAGGGCTGATGCCGGGGCACAGAGGAAAAGCAATCTTGTAGGGACGCGTGAGGCTTGACAAAGCTTCAAGCCTAGCTGTGAGCACCGTAACAAGTCGGCAGGAAACGTGTCTCTTACACTGTGCCTGCAGCCCCCGCGCGGAGGGAGGAACGTGGCCGACGGCGTGAGCCGCTGGAGGCTGGAGCCAGCAGAGGTGGGGCGGGAGGGAGGGGGGCAGGGGGAGCCATGGGGACAGGTGGCCCTTTCACAAGCTCCCCGGCCATCAGCCCCCGACATAGCAGATGTCCTAGAAACAGGCCCAGGGGGACGGAGGGAAGCGCGCAGAGGGGGGCTGCGTACTGTTTGGCAGAGAAAGAAATGAGCTCTGCCTAATGGGCCCCCCACATCTGAGCAAGGACGCACGCGCCGAGCTGTGTGACTGAGCCCCGGCGAGCCGCTCCCTCTCCACCATCCATCTGGCTGTCCTGCTCCCGTGTGGGCCGCGGGAGAAACTGCTGGATCCAAAGCCCCAGGCTTCCCCAACCCCTGGGGCTGCAGCAATCGTGACAGCAATCCTGATGACAATCGCGCCCTGAAGCGCGTGTTCTCTGCGCTCCACCGTTAGGGTTGCTCTCATCTCATCTGATCCGCACGCTGCCCTCTGTCCGAGGAGGACGTTCCCATTCCTTCACAGTCTGGTTCCAGTCAGTTGCTCCGGCCTCCTCTTCTACTTGCTCCCCAACCCCTTCAGCTCTGGTCACACTCCATGACCTTTCCCCCAGATGCTCCGTGCTGTTCGCCCATTTGCTTTCACGTGCATTGTCCCTGCGGTTACCCGGAATGACCTTCCGCTTTTGTCGGATAGCCTCCTATTCATCTGACGAGACCCAACTCAAAATTCACCTCTCCCAATGTCCTCATTCTTCAAAGAAGCATGCTGAGATGTTTGGGAGTGAGTGTCATGACACGCTCACTGACGTCGAGATGACTCAGCTGTATACCTACATACATGTATATATATCTCTGTGTCTGTATCCACCTGTCTATAGATCGAGAGAGAAAGATACTACGGCAAATGCTAGCCATGGTTGAACCTGGGTGGCGGTTATCATCATCTTTCTGCTTTTCTATAGGCTTGAAAATTTTCACAATTAAAAAGTTGGGGGACAAGGGCCTACTGTATAGCAGAGAAAACTATCGTCAGTATCTTGTAATAACCTATCATGGAAAAACACCTGAAAAAGAATGGGTATATATTCTTTATGTGTACATATATATACACACATAGAGAATATATAACTGAATCCCTTTGCTGTACACCTGAAACTAGCACAACATTGTAAGTCAAGTATACGTCAATAAAAAATTTTTTGAAGTTGGGGGAAAAATCATCTCATCTGTGATTTTTCCTCATTGCCCCCAACAAAGTGGTTTTTGTTCGTTTGTGTATTAGCTGTGTGGCTTATGGGATCTTCGTTCCCCAAACAGGGGTTGAACCCAGGCCCTTGGCAATGAAAGCACTGAGTCCTAACCACTGGACTGCCAGGGAAGTCTCCCCCAACAAAGCTAATTACCTCTTTCATTGTGTTCCCATAACATTCTGTGTTTGCCAACAGCACAGCACTTGACTACATTTTATTGTGACTTTGCATTTAGCAACTTTCTCTTCCACATATTGTGAACCTGCAAAAGCACAGTAGCTGCACACGGTAGGCACTCAATAGCTGTTCATTTGCATAAATGTCCTCTCCTGTGAGGCTGAGGTTAAGAACCAATAAGCCATAGGAACAGGAAGTCCGGGGGATTACCAGAGACCAGCCCCCGGGCTTCCTTCTCCATCACAAGGATGCTGGCCAGCACAGGAAGCCTCGTGGTACGGGGAAAGGTAATAAATGGCTGGTTACTGAATGGCAGAACTTAGCTTAACACTCAGGAGATCTGTGACAGGTTCTGTAACTAACCAGCTGTGTGACCCTGGCAATTACCAACCTCTCTGTGCCTCTGTTTTCTCACTTGCAAACAGGGAGTTACAGTCTGTCTCACCCAACAAATAGGGGAAAAGTGTGTGACTGTGCTCTGAGAAGTCTAAGGTTTACACAAATAATGCGGTACTCTCCTCATTTCTGTCATTAAAATGAGCAAGCCTTTTTTGTCATGACCAGGACAAGTGAAGAAGTCTGAGTCACTCTGTTTGGGGCGGGGGGGCAGGGGAGTGCTTCGCTTCGTGGAAGGATGGGAATTTCCACCCAGCTGGAAGGAATGAGCCCCTGTGGCTTGGGCCTCATTTTCTCCCACCCCCGCTTTCCCTTTCCTCTGACCGACTGACAACTTCTGGGAAACAGACAGAACTAGGAATCTTAAAATAGAACAGCAAACGT
This sequence comes from Hippopotamus amphibius kiboko, assembly GCF_030028045.1. Taxonomy (NCBI): domain Eukaryota; kingdom Metazoa; phylum Chordata; class Mammalia; order Artiodactyla; family Hippopotamidae; genus Hippopotamus; species Hippopotamus amphibius. Next base: position 168,171,641 of record NC_080188.1, on the reverse strand, counting down.
CTGGGCTCACAGCCCCAGGCTCGGTTGAACCATCCGTGCGCTTCGGTAGCAGACACCAAGAGGTGCTCACGTGGCATCCAGCCCTCTGTGCCGGAAGAGCCGAGACCACGGAAAAAGTCACACACTGGAAAAAAAAAAAAGTAACACACTGGTTTTAGGGAAAAGCAGCCACCCGGGAATGCGCTGTTTCAGTTGGCTGCCCTGCCCCGTCCCTTCCGGGTGGAGTGCTCTGCCCCGATACTCCTCTATCATCCAAGGCCTGGGGATCCCGAAAGGAGCCGCTCTTCCTGGAAGCAGTGGCCACCCCACGGGCCCCAGCGGGCTGTGGAAAGTCAGTGAGAGGCCTCTGAGGAAGGAGATGGGGGTCCATGACTCAGTGGTTTAGAGAAGCCTGGCTTCCCAGGCTCTGAGCACCCAGGTTTGCGATGCTTATGTGACCAAACAGGGGCTGCATGATATGCTCAAAAGAGGAGAGCACATTGAAAACTGAGTCCTCGGTTCTGTGACCCAGCAGACCCCAAATCTCAATCTGGTAAACTTTCAGCCTCACCTTGGGAAAGGTGTCTTCCCCTGAGAGTGAAGGTTAAAGTGATGGAACAAAGATCACCAAATCCTGAAAAGCAGCCCTGTCCTTATTTGGATTTCTCCTAAGTTCATCCACGAACCCTGAGTGCCAGGCACTCTTCTCATATGTGTCTTCATTTGATCCTCACAACAACTGTACCCAGGAACTGTTATTATCCCTGCTTTACTCTTAGGGAAGCCAAGACACATGGAGGTCTGAAATCTCACAGTGGCAGTGCCATGGTTCAAACCCAGGCAGGCTGGCCCTGGCGTCTGTGGGCATAACCGGGACGTCATGCCAAGCAGCTTCCAGGAGCCCAGCCGTGGATGGGCCCCAGGGGACGGCAGATGAAGCCCTCAGGCAGCTTACATCCGGAGGGGAAAGAGCAATAATGAACGAGCATCATGTTGGTCAAATACTGGCGAGCAGTGATGAATGCAATAAAGGAAATAGAGAGCAAAGGGGGAACTGCTTTGAGTAAGGTGGTTGGAAAGATGTCCTGGTCAAGTTTCTGTTGCTAAGGACGAACATGGACTGTCTCTGACTTAGAGAGTAAAACGATTGAAAGTAGTTTGGGGTAGCCTACAGAATTTTCAGAAGTCTCAGAACACAGACAAAAACAAAGGGAAGATCGGCGGTCAAAAATCCCTCCACAAAACCACCCTGAGGAGGACCCATCAGGTGCCAGGGCTGAAGGCTAGGCATCTCGACCTGCTCCACAGGAGCAGGAACTCCCCAGACGCCCCTGCTGGCTCTGCTGCCCCTGGAAACCGGTTGCCGCAGCCACCACTAACCTCAAAGTGGAGTCTCCACCACCCCGTTTCTTTGCATCACCAGCTCCTGACTCAGAGTCCCAGATGAGGGTACCTAATTGGCACCCTGCTGCTTCTCATGCAAAGTTCCAAGCTGTGCTAGGCAGATACGGGAAGCTTCTGGCACCGGTCCAGTTGCTGCTGAGTATGCAGACTTGAGCTTAGGGCTGACTATCCATCCACTCTTTATTGAAGTCTGTCCCCCTCCAAACCCATTTTGGCTGATGGCAGCCCTTCTCTTTCTCCTTGAGGAGATTTCAGCCTCTCTTCCAATAAAAATAATAGCTACTAATTTGGAGGGCCTTTTATATGCAAATCCTTTACAGACATCATCTCTCAGGCTTACTACCTCTTTGTAAGGTAGCTACTTACTCTCTCCATTTTTGGATGCAGAACCTAAGGCTTAGAGAGATTAGGAATCTTGTCCAGGACATGGCTGAGCCCAAATTTGAGCAGAGATCTGTTATGCTCTCAGGAGCACATACTGTCTCCCAAGGGGATTGAAATTCAGGCAAATTTTTGGCACAGAAGAAATCCATGCTGCCAAATCTCAGCTGTGATCCATGGGGGGAGGGGACAGTAAACTCCATCTGGATTTAGGACCAGAGGCTCTCCAGCGCTTTACCTGCTAATCACCTATATCCCTTCTTGATACCCCAGGACTGCAGCTGTCCCAGCCTCCCAGGTAGCCTAACTCTGTGAGGCCATTTAACAGTGATCTCTGGTTTCTTCTTTGTCAAGGCAGACCTCTCCACCCCACTGAGCCTTAGCCCACCAGGCATCCGTAAAGCTTCTCTATACCTTTGGGTTTACACTGCTACGGGCAGGGCTTACTTTCATAAAACACGTATGGCCCCAAAATCTGCATGTGAGTTACATTTTTGTGACTTGATTCTATATACTCATTGGCTTACACCATTTCAGAAATTATTGTTAATTTCCAACCGCTTTTCAGCGTACACTGACAACTGAGTATTTCAGCTTAAGGTTTCATTGTCCCCTGACATCACACTTTTCTTGGCAAGCAAAGATCTATAGACCAATATTTAATGTACCAGGGAAGCTCACCATTAATGGACTTCCAAGGGAAATCATCTTATAAAGTGGAAAAAGAATGCTTTTTGATGAGTAAGATCATCCCTGAGGACATTCGTATTGTGAACTGGATTTTTCTTCTTGGTTTTTATTCATCAGGTGGCGTGTATATACTTAGAGGTCTAGTACTAAATCAGTAGTTCTAAAATGGGTGATTTGGTCAAAGAGAATGGAGAGAGAAAAAGAGAGGCGATGAAAGTGAAATGAATTTCTGGCCCCTTTTGTTACTGTTTACTTATGGGCCACCCAGCTGGCCATTCAGGACTCAGTTTCTCTCTTTGAAATACAGAGCATGGAGTCTTTTATATATTTTGTGAGGCTCTCATGAGATTTTAATGAAGCTCTCTGTTTAAGGCCCTTTGAGATGAGCACAAAATATTATTAGAATGCAACTGCTTGCATCTATTAAGAGAGCAGCATCTCACCTATGGGTATGATGAAGAGGTTACTGCTAAGTGCTTTCCCCTGGGTCAGGTTTCTATTTTCCCAAGGTGCTGGCACCTGAGTCATCCCTCACAAGGAGAATTGGCATTGCATCAATGACACTCTTCCCCAAGGCCCAACAACAAGACAGGCAAAATGGCTATAAAGTTGAAAACTCAGTCTCAGGCACTGCTGGAAATCTGCACAGCAGTATTTCCCCTGGCAGCAGACAGCTGCCGTGTTAGGTGTGAATCAAACACGCAAACCTCTGGAGATTTGTCTTTCACTTCCCCGAGACACAACTTAGCAGAATTACTGAAAATATGGTGACACGTTGCCTCAGCACTGGGGCTCTCAGGGAGATGGGGGAGGGGAAGGAGGGAGGGTTGCTTCTGACCAGGGCTCAGGAGGGAGTCCAGTCCCCATCACTGCCCTCCTGTGTGCCTCCATGCCCTGCCACCGTCTCCCTTCTCCACCCTGCCTTTCAGGAACTATCAGACTCTAAGCAGTTGGGCTGGTCCCCAGCTGCCCCTGACACCTGTCTGGGACTGTGGTTACATCTCCAGAGGCACTGGGCTCTGCCTGGAGAGCTCTGGGCAGGAATCAGGCTGAAAATGAGCCCAATGGTTCTCTCATCTCTCCCCTGATCACTCGAGTTAGGAACCGAGTCGTATGTGCATGCATGCGTACATGTGCACACGCGTGTGATTCCTAAGCTAAAAGGACTGAAATTCTCTCCAAATATGTCCGTAGCTTCAGCTGCGCTGATCTGAGTTTTCCGTTGGAGGGCTGGTGATCCCCTGGTGATATATGAGTGGGATGGTACAGGGTAGAATCATTCCTTAGGCTCCTCTGATGATGGATTCAGGTGAGACTTACAATGTAGAGGCTGAGGGATGCCGGGGAGCCAACAGAAGCCTATCCAGAACTCCTGCATTTGGAGTCTAGGAATTTATTTTATGTCATCGTTTTGTGGTACACTTGGCATTGATTTATCTGCAAATGTATGCACACAAGCTGTGAATCCCAGTCCTCAAACTGCTATTTTCTTCTTTTTTTTTTTTTTTTTACTATTTTCTTTATTTCCTGCGATTAACCTAATTTCTCATTTTGAGCACCCATTCTGTAGACTGCTAGAGAGGCAAAAACAAAACAAGAATTCAAACCTGCCTGAGGTAAATCTCTATGAAAGAGTACCAGGGTAATGAAGCTTTATACAATACAGAGGCATCAGGTACCGGGAGTTGAGTGACCCTCTTTGCTCCTTGGTCCTCTGTGCACTCAGGTTGTTGCTCAGACAGCCACAATCCCCATCCACAGTCAGGTCCAGCAGCAGTTGCTGCTTCGTAACTTCTCTTGCTGAACAGCAACCCTTGGAAGTACTATCTATGGACCCCTTGCCCTCCCAGCCAGGACCCTCAGGGTCTTGCTGCCTCCCAGGGGACACTCCTGGAGAACAGGTCCCTGGCCTCCTCTGCTTTGATGACCCAGCAGCTGTTTATTCCTCCCCGGCCCAGCCCCAAGGGAATCTCTTTCCAGTGGAGAGGTCAGATCCCTCCAGAGAAGAGACTTACAGATGCTGACATTTGGGGTTTCCCACAGAAAAAGCCCCACTCATGCACACAGAGCTTTTAGTCACAATCTTAGTGCTTTGCTCTTAAGTGTGAGGGAACAACCAAGGATCACCGGACCTTAGAACAAAGTCTCAAACACAAAAGAAAGATACGAAAACAGAATGGAATCTGGGAGAAAGAGAAGCAATGTAGGGAATGAAAGAAAGAGCAAACAAAACAAAACAAAACAAAACAAAACCCATCATTTACATCCTCAGAGAAGTAGGAGAAAGCACTGCATCATGAAATAAGAACAGAATTCTGCTTTTTAAGGACTAATCAGAGGAAAAAGTACAAGCTCTTGACAGTTAAAACTACGATAGCAAAACAAACAAAAAACAACCAACAGAAGTGTCCAAAGACAATGTTGAGGAAATCTCCCAGAAAGTAGCAAAAAAAGATACAGAAAAGGACAATCCAAAAAAATACATAAATAAAACCGTTAGAGGATAAAGGCAAGAAGTCTCATTTCTAATTAATTGGAGGGCCAGAAAAAAAACAGAAACAACAAGGAAGAAAGTATCAAAGAAATAATGTAAGCAAACCATCCCCAGAGTGAAGCCTGAATCTTCTCCAAATTGACAGGGTTGACCAAGTGCTCACATGAATGGAAAAAGCCCCACATCAAGCCCCACATCATTGTCAATTCAGAACCCTGAAACAAGCAACACAGATCCTGTAAGTTGAGAAACCAGGGTGAGGGAGCGTGAGGAACAGACCCCCAACGATACACGGGAATCACAGTCTGTCTTCTCAACAGCAGCACTGAAAACAGAAGACAAGGGCAGTGCCTCCACAGGTCTAAGTGAAAACTGTTTTCAACCTGGAATTCTATACTGCTCAAATCAAAGGTAAGCAGAGATATTTTTAGTCAAAAAAGTTTCCAAAAAAATTATCTCCCATGCACCGTTTCTTAGAAAGCTACTACTGGAACGCGTGTCCCGTTGAAATAAAAACAAAAAAGTAGGAATGAGAAAGAGGATGGGGTGAGAGACAGGAATTAGGAGACAAGAGAGAGGTGAAAGGACTTGTCAGGAAGTCATCAAAGGAAAGGGCTGTAACATCTGAACAGCAGACTGGGACAGCAACCGATCTCTAATAAGGAGGTCAGAGGACTCCAGGAGAGATGTCTGGGGTGGTGGAGTGAGGTGTGGGGATTATCTGACAAGCTCGGCAATGTGGAGGTGTCACTGGGCAGTATTTTACAGCTGTGGAAGCATGTGGGAAGATATAACCAGGTGTTGACAGAACACTAAACAGATGAAAATTAGAGGCAATTATTAATCCCAGGGGAAAAAATTGTGCAATAATGGATGTGTAATTAAAATGTACTAATTGGCTTAACAGTAAACAATGTTTATACCATCATGATGACAAAAGCAGTGTTAACCAGAAATCCGGGAGGCCTCGCAGAAGAGAAGAGGGGAAGGTACCCGAGTTTAGAATACTCATTGCCATCATGAGACGTCTAGAACTAACGTCCAAAATTGATAAATCAAGAGTGAGTGGCGTGGGTTAGAACAGAGGGAAAATCACCAGATAAATAACATTGCACTGACGAGTGGTTTTCTCTGTGGAAAGGGAGCTGGGACAGAGGGGAGGGGAATAAGACAGTTTTTATTGTTTCTTTCTTTTTTTTTAAATAATGATTGTTTGTTTGTTTGCTTGTTTGTTTGTTTCTGGCCACATTGCACAGCTTGTGGGATCCTAGTTTCCTGATCAGGGATTGAACCCAGGTCTTCGACAGTGAGAGCACAGAGTCCTAACCGCTGGACCACCAGGGAATTCCCTATTGTGTTTTTTCTACATCTATAACTTACAACTCATTTCCCAGCAATATTTTTATTTAAAATAAAAGTATATTAAAGGACTATTAAAAATGGGCCCCACTGGTCACATATGTGAAACAGATACATAAACAGATCAATACAGGAAAGAGTTACAGGCGCTACCTGTGTAGAGGTACGGCGTGGGCATAAAAGAGAGTAGCCAATTCTACCTAAAAAGGGAGGGCCGAGAAACTCCTGACTTCTACTCCCCCCACCCCCCCTTATTCAGGGTCACTGCTGCCAGTGTGTGTATACAGATGTGGCTCACTTGAAAAATCTGAGGAGCAAGGCGGAAACTCACCAAACACTCGTGGAGAGGTTGCTAGGATCTGCCAGTTAGGTCCCCAAACCTGAGCATCACTCTGAGTTTGAATCCTGGCTCAGCCACCGATTAACTATGTCATTTTGGACGTGCAACTTACCCCCTTGGTCTCCTCAAATGTTGCTACCTGGTAGGGTTATTTCAAGGATTAAGTGAGTTATGTGTAAAGGGCTCAGAACAATTCTGGGTACGTGTAAGTATCACATTCTCTCAGTGACCACTGGGCACGTCTGCCAAGTGCAGGCACTGGCTGAGCCGTGGGAAAGGGGTTGACAAAGAACTCTAAGCCTGCCCCTGCCCTCCAGGAGCTTAAGGAAGGGGTAGAGAGTGGGCAGGAGATGCACCCATAAATAAGCATATTACCAGCACCAGGGTCCAGGTGGTTGGATGCAGAATTGGGAGGAACAAGTTTCCTAGACGGAGAACTTGTCAACCTCCCATGGAGGGTCTGGGGGACACCTTTTGGATTGTGGTTCCAGTACCCCTTTCTCTAGGAATTTCCCCTTCCCCTCCTGCCTCCACACACTCCCAGCAGAAGCTGCTGTGTTCTGATAAAGCAACCTTGCCTCCTTGACCCAAGGAAGCATATCTAAATCAAGTTGGGCCGGTCAGTCTGGGAGATGTTTGACCTGAGACTGAGAGACAGAATGGTCTCTCGGTGTCTTTGTGATAAGACTGATATGTAAACATGGGAGCTACCAGCCTTTTTTTTTTTTTTTTTTTACCGTGTGAATTGGGAAACAGAGGAAAACAGTCTGCAAGAAGAGAAAAGTATGCGACAGTTGCACAGAGAGAAACAGAGGGGAGGAGAGACTGGGCTTCCAGGTTCCTTACAGCTCTGCTCACTCTATGATGCCAGCTGGACTGCATCCCTGCCTAGATCCCATGGGACGCCCCATACTCTGGCCAAGTCCCCCTTTCATTTATGCTGGTTTGAGTTGAATTTATGTTGCCACCTAAAATTTCTTTTGTAATACAGGGGGGCCTCCCCTGCTCCTTGCTCCTGTATAGGCAGCTGGGAAAAAAAAAAAAAGGAAGATTTGATCATATTCCCTGACCTGGTGAGACACTGGATAAGTTTAAACCTGGAAAAACCCAAAGGAGTCCCTAGGGTTGCACTGAGATGTAATTGGCTCTGGGCCCAGGACATAGCAGCTCTGCTTCCTGGGAAGGACTTGGACCGTGGGATGGGATGAGAGGCTGGACGGAAAAGGCTGAGGTCCTGGGCTCTGGGGGAAGGCAAGGGCATCTGTGGCTGGGTTCATTCAAGCTGAAGGGCAGAGGTTTCAGTGGAAGGATGTGAGGGGAAGGCAGAGAGACCTGATCGCCGTGGCAACAGCCAGGTAAAGAAGGCGGGGCAGTAGCCACAAAGCAAAGGTGGGCCATGCGAGATGCAGGGGCAGGCCAATCAGCAGTAGCCTTTGCCATCATTGACTATGCCCTTCCCCGCCCCTTGTATGCTAGGCAGCAAAGTTTGGGGACAAGAGAATGGAAGACCAGCTTTTCGGGGACTCTGCTATGGAGATGAGTCATGGAATAGTGTGGTATTTTAGTTGTGTTCCCCTAGGTAGGTGTGGCTGAAGGTTCACCAACCAGCAGGTTAGACGCACCATTCAAAGCTACAATTCAAATACTCCGAAGAGGCAAAGATCAGAGAGCATGGCTGCTTGGGAAACCTGGGAAGGCTTCATGGAGGAAGTGAACCTTAAAGGGTGGATAGGATTTAGGCATTTAAAGGCCAAGCTTTACAATAGCCAGTGGCCAGAGAGTGCTCCCCTTTGTAGCTCCAGCTCCCACAGTGTTAACATGGCAGATGCTCAAAATTCTATGCTTAATTGAATTGGATTCCAGGCAAAAGGAATAGCATAAGTAAAGGCAAGGGATGGGGAAGGGCGTGTGGTGCATCTATAGGAGCCCCAAGTAGTAATCCTATTTGTTTTTGTTTTTGTTTTTTAATATTTATATGGCTGCATTGGGTCTTCATTGCTGCCCGCTGGTCTTTCTCTAGTTGCAGCACTTGGGGCTACTCTTTGTTGTGGTGCGTGGGCTTCTCAGTGCAGTGGCTTCTCTTGTTGCAGAGCACGGGCTCTAGGCACGTAGGCTTTAATAGTTGTGGCACGTGGGCTCAGTAGTAGTGGTTTGTGGGCTCTAGAACACAGGCTCAGTAGTTGTGGTGCATGGGCTTAGTTGCTCCATGGCATGTGGGATCTTCTGGGACCAGGGATCGAACCCGTGTCCCCTGCATTGGCAGGTGGATTCGTAACCACTGCACCACCAGGGAAGTCCCTAATCTTATTTGTTTTTAACAGGAGGCACAAAATTGATTAATGGAAGACATACTGAAAAGGAAAGTTGAGGCAGGATCTATAACTTAGTAGTGGCGGGTCAATCTTTGAGCTCCCTGAAAACAGGGACCATGACATTTATCCTAGCCTGCCTAGTCATGGGCTTAAAGGCCTAGAGAGTAGATGCACAGAAAGTATTTAAAGGAATGAAAGAATATAGAAAGTTATCCCATTAATGAAAAGTTTACCCCTGGGTTTCTTTAAATCAAATGTCCCTTAGTTCATTTCACATAGGACTCAGTGCACAGAAATGATTTTTACACACAACTCTTAGAAAGAAGCCCACCAATGTAGTAAATGCTGACTGTTGGGGGAATACTTATTTCTGATTCCTTGTGATTTCAAGTGAAGGGACACCCTCAGAGTTATGCTTGTGAACTCTCTCCCCAACTTGACTCAGTCCTACCCATGGAAACAGCAGCTTCTGAAGTGGCCTGTCCCCAGGAACCCTGAAATCCCTACTCTTTGCTAAGTTTATTGGGGCCTGAGGGAAAGCCTGAAATTTGAGAGTTCAGGTCAGGTCAGAAGGGTCTATTAGTAGAACCATTTAGCAGCACTTCTCAGTGAGCCTTCCAAACCAGCTTTTATCAGTAATGAAGTTGATGTTTTTGTCATTGTGTGTCTCACTCCTGATTCAGACAAAGGGTTCAGAATTCAGGAAGTGAGTGGGAAAAGGGGGTGTTAGTTATTGGCTCCCCCAAACCCCAACTGTTGCTGTGTTGAGAATTTCTTACCAGTAAGATGGATAGGATGCTGGTAGCCATCACACAGGGTTTAGTGAAAATTTTAAAAGATAATATGTTAGATACTGTCTTAGTTTGGGCTGCTATAACAAAGATATCATAGACTAGGTGGTTTAAACAACAGACTCGGGTAGTCCAAGTTCAAGGCACTGGCAGACCCAGTGTACAGCCGCCTTCTCACTGTGTCCCCACATGGCCCAGAGAGTGAGCCATCTCATGTCTCTTTCCCTTCTCGTAAGGTAACTAATCCCATTGTGGGGACTCCACCCTCACGACCTCATCTTTACCTAATCACCTCCCATCCTGTTGAGGGTTAGAGCTTCAACATATGAATTTGGGGGAGACTTGAACACGCAGTTCATAACAGATACTCAGTAAATTGACTCCTCTTTTGGAATGCTCTTCAAACATTATCCCCACGAAGGCAGGGTGTATATTATTCCCTATGTCTAGCCTATTTGTGGATGTTCTATAGAGGTTTAAAAAGTGGAAATGATAATTTTAGAGCCTCCCAGCAACTGATTCATTTCTACCCATTATTTTTGTAAACAGCTTTATTAAGAAGTAATCAACACACAATAAAGCGTATATATTTAAAGTGTGAAGTCTGATGTTTTGACATTTGTAAACACAGTGTAATCATCACAGTCAAACAGTGAGCACATCCAGTACCCCCCAAAGTCTCTCTGTCTCTTTGTAACATCTGCTACTCACTTTGCTCTGCCCTCTCACCCCCAGGCAACCACCAATCTGCTCTCTGTCTCTATGGATTAGTTTACATTTTCCAGAATTGTATATAAAGGGAATCGGAGTATATTCTCTTCTTTTGCCTGTCTGCCCATACTTTTGAAGAGCAGTACACAGTTATCACTGAATAGTGGGAAAATACTCATCTTGGAGCCAAGGGACCAGGGCCCTTGTTCTGAGTAGTCAGTAACATGTCATGTGACCTTGGGCAGGTCATGTAACCCTTCTGTGCCTCAGTTTCCCTTATCAGTTAGATGGAGGATAATAGTGTCTACTACCTCACAGATTCATTTATAGAGGAAATACAACGTAAGGTGTAATACTAGAAAACAGAGAGTGCATGAGCACGTGTAAGTAGCTAAAGGATATTTGGCAATATTAATCTGGGGTATTCTTCCTCTACCTAAAATTTCCTCTTTCACTTCTTCTCTTCAAGCAAATAACCTACTTTGTACCTTCTTTTGCCAGAGGAGTGCTGTAAAGACCAAGAAAACAGAAGCAGACTGCAGGTCCTCCCAGCTTTGGATTTCCCAGACCCTAAGCCTTGAGAAGGGTTCAGGATTGCAGAAGAGTAGAAGGAGGAGTTTGTGGGTTATAATGATGCTGTCCTAGGGAAGTATTGGGGAGCATGTAGCAAACACATCTCACCAGGCTCTCAAACAGTCCTTGTGCTCCAGCATCCCCATCCCCCGCCCCCCTGCTGATTCCTCTAGCACCAGCGGCTTTCTGGAATTCTGCAGGCAATTGAACTTGCCCCTTGTCAATCAACCAACACCCCGCTCTTCACCCCTACCCCTCAGGGCTCAGATCTGGCTTCTATCCTCCCCAGTAAGTCACTTGTCATTCCGCCCTCTGCTCTCTGTCTCCGGGTATTATTGTGGGTCACAGATGTCACCTAGTTTCATTGAGCTACAGTTTATTTTGCTATTTGCTGTTCTCCTAGTTGTGAGTTGTGTTTGAGAGAGGAGGGGTACCGAAAGGTCTCTGCTCTGCCTTATTGAAATCGGAAACCAGTGACTTCTTTGCCTCACATTTTTATTGAGATATAATTTACATACAGCAAAATACACAGATCTTAACTGTTTTAGTTCAGGGAGTATTTATTGACAAATGCACTCACCCATGTTACCCACATCACTACTGAGATCTAGAACATTCCCATCACCCTGATAGTTCCCTCGTGGCTCTTCCCAGTTTCCTGCTACCATCCCACTCCAACCATCCCCATTCAGGCTCTTATTTTTTTTTATTTTTTTTAAACCATAGATTAGTTTGCCTGTTGTACAATCTCACATAAGTGGAATCACACAGGATGTAGTATAGTGTGTCTGCCTTCTTTAGCTCAGTAAGTTTTTGAGATTCATCCATGTTGTTACATGTATCAATAGTGCATTCCTTTTAACCGCTAAGTAGTATTTTCCATGTATGATAACACAATGATCTGTTTATCCTGCACTATCCTGCTTTTTTGGGTTGTTTCGAGTTTTTGCCTATTGTGAATACAGCTCTGCTGAACATTTGTGTGCATGTCTTTTTGTGCACATATGTTTTCAGGTATGAAAATTCCATGAGTGGAGTAGCTGAGCCATAGGGTTAGCTTTATAAGAAAGTTGTAAGTTACATATAAGTTATATATATATAAAACACATATATATGTTAGTTTTAAAAGAAACTGTCAAACTGCTTTCTGAAGCGCTTTGTACCATTTTGCATTCACACCAGCACTATATAAAAATCCCAGGACTTCCTAGGTGGCGCAGCGGTTAAGAATCTGCCTGCCAATACAGGGGACACAGGTTCGATCCCTGCTCCAGGAAGATCCCACATGCCATGGAGCAACTTAGCCCATGCACCCCAACTACTGAGATTGCGCTCTAGAGCCCGCGAGCCACAGCTATTGAGCCCACGTGTTGCAACTACTGAAGCCCAAGTGCCTAGAGCCCATGCTCTGCAACATGCTCTGCAACAAGAGAAGCCACTGCGATGAGGAGCCTGTGCACTGCAACAAAGAGTAGCCCCCACTCACTGCAACTAGAGATAGCCCGTGTGCAGCAACGAAGACCGACGCAGCCAAAAATAAATAAGTAAATAAATAAATAAATTTATATATATATATAAAAAAGAATTCCAGTTGTTCCACACCTTTGCCAACCCTTGTGTGAACAGGGTTTTCATTTTACATAGCTGGTGGGAGTGTAGTGGAACATCACTGTGGGTTTTGGCATATTTTTTCCAAGTGTTCCCTAGTCCCTGGAAGAGCCTCTTCGAGCTCTGAACAGGAGTCTCTTAGCACTCTTTCTGGTTGTCCCATGTACTTCACAAGTGCAGCTGTTTATGGACAAGAGAAAACCACTATGGTGTTATACTAGTAGTAACGTGGGTTTGCATGTTTATAGGTAACTGCGGAGGATGGTAACCACAGCCCATTGGAAGATTGCTCTCTGGCAAACACAAATATTAGTATGTCATTTTCGAACTTAGAAAAGAGGCCTCAGAGGCCATTAATGAAGGATTACAAAATCAGTGACATATACGGATCATCTAGCTGTAGCTTCATGGCTTTAGTGCTGTGGATAAAAATAATTTAGAGGCAGAGAAGGGATATGAAAAAAAGTTTTATAACTAAAAGAAGAAAAAGCACTTGGGAATCCATGGAACTTTTAAGGACACACCCAAAGCCATTTCCAATGGTGGCACCGCTATTTAAAAGGAAGCTACTGATCTACACACCCCAAATGACTGATGGCATTTAGTTTTTTGATTTGGTTTATCGGCCATTAATGTACATTCATTTGTGAAGTGTCTGTGTAAGTCTTTCGGCCAATTTTTTACATTGTGTTTTGTTTGTTTTTTATCGAGTTATGGGAGCACTTCACATTTTCTGGATACCCATTTGCTGTCAGATGCAAGTATTGCAAATATGGTCTCCCACTCTGGTTTCCCTATTTATTTGAGCAATTGCCATAGTAAGAGTAGAAGTTTTAAATTTTGATATAGTCTAATTTATCACTTTTTTTCTGTTTATGCCTAGGGCTTCTGGGGGTCCTGAGAAATCTTTGCCTATCTCCAAGCCATGAAAGTGTTCTGTTTTCTTCCAGAAGCCTTATGGAAATTATTGCCTTTTGAACTGGCCTCTGAAAAACCCTAGAAGGGCCTCAAGGGGACATGGTGCGGTCTGGCCAACATGACCTCTGACCTTCTACCTCTTTCACCCCTTCCTTCCTCCATTTCCACCTCAATCAAAGCAGCCAGCCCCTCTTCATTTTATGTATTGAGGTTTTTAACTAAAATTTCATTTAACAACACCACCACCCCCCTGCATTTTTTAGCCAGTCCTGAACTCTAAGTTCCTTGAATACAGGAATCATGTATATATTATTCTTTATGTTTTCAGCTATGCACAGTGCCTCGGCACGTTGTAAACACTTCATTAAAAAGTTTAATGCAGAATCTAGAAAAATGGTACAGATAAACCGGTTTGCAAGGCAGAAATAGAGACACAGATGTAGAGGACGAACATATGGACACTAAGGGGGAAAGCAGGGGGTGGGAGGGTGGTGAATTGGGAGATTGGGATTGCCATATATACATTACTAATAAGAAAAAAATATCAAATTGTACACATTAAATATATGCAGTTTATTGTATGTCAATTATATCTCAATAAAAGTCCTTAAAAAAAGTATTTCTACAAAAAAAAAGTTTAATATAAATCTAACCAAATTTGAACTGGGAAGAGGGGCTCTATCACTTTAGCCAAATATTACATAAGATGTATTCCTGGGCTTCAAATCTGGACCAGGCTCCTAGGAAGGGAGAAAGCCTCCCAGTGGGAGTGAGATCAGAGGACTCTGCCTGCAGCAGGTTGCATAGGAAGCAGTAAGAAAAGCATCACCTTGTACTTATGTAACCTTCTACTATTTATAAAACACTTTCATATACCTTATCTCCCTCCATAATGTTCCTAAATGTAAAAAGACCTGTCCCTACTCACAAAGACGAGCAGTACCCTAGAGTTCCAAGTCTATGGGAGGCTGGGAGGAGTGAGGACACTGGCCACATTTCCAAATAGGACAAAATTCGGCCCTTTGGAGTGAAGAGAAGGGTACCCAAGGGATCCTTTTAAAACCTTCCCTCCCCTCAAATTCCTACTGATGCTCAGAATCTCACCAAGCTCTATCCCTTTGGGCTAAGTCTTTTATCCCAGTTAAA